>NC_090443.1:54234957-55434957 GCF_031143425.1 Pleurodeles waltl
ACCTGACCTTCAACAGGAGAGGACCTACACTGCAAGTACTGCTGTGACCTCAGTCTGGAAGCGACAATGGCTCAAGTGTCTGGGGAAAGGGCCCCTGCCTTCACTTCGGAGGAGTAGGAGAGACAAGTGGATGGGGTCCTCCGTGGATGGGGTCCTCCCCCAGTACACGCTACTCTACGGTCCTCCAGACAAACAGGTGAGGAAACTGTGAGCATGATGCATGGGACATGAATGTATGGAGTGGTCTGGATGGAAGATACGTGTTGTGGGGGGGCTGAGGCCTGCATGTGAGGATGGTCAGTGTATGTGTTTCAGGGCATGGGTGGGAACTGGTGGCCAATGAGTATGAAGAACCGGACAGGGGAGTAAGTTCCATTCTTACTTTACCTTTCCTCTAGGTCAGTGTGCACCAGAAGAAGGGTATTTGGCGTGCCATCGCCAAGGTAGTGCAGACCCTGGGGGTCTATCATAGATGGAGCACCCACTGCCGCAAGAGATGGGAGGACCTGCGCCACTGGAGCAAGAAGACGGTGGAGGCCCAGCTGGGGATGGCCTCCCAACGTGGAAGGGGTGCTCGTTGCACTGTGACCCTCCTGATGTTCCGGATCCTTGCGGTGGCATATCCGGAGTTGGATGGGTGCTTGAGGGCATCACAGCAGCCACAAGGGGTTGAGTATAGTTTCATTCAGCTGACTCTGCACGCTTTACAAGGTGTCTGGGTGGGGGATGTGGGCTGTGGGTTCCCCTAGGCTAGGGCGAACTTGGTAGGGTAGGTCCCTTGTTAGGCAGGCTCTGTGGAAATCCAACCCCAATAGTGGTAGTGGCCATCTACAACTAGTCAGCCTCCTGTGGGTTCCAGGTGTGCAGCAAATGGGGTTAGGCATAGTCCCCCATGGGCAGGGGATTTTCCTAAGAACTGTTAGTGCATGGGCTAGTGCATAGGGCTGCTCCCTGTGTGTTGTGTCCGCCAACGGTAGTGGTGTTGCTGGCATTGACCATGTGTCTCCTCTGTCTTCCCCCCCCCCCTTTTTGGTTTGTCACCCTGTCCTTGTGTGCATTAGCATCATCTGGCGGAGGAGCAGTGGCACCGGAGCAGGAAGGAGCTGCACCCCACATGGCCCAGGAGGGTGAATGTACAGAGTCTGAAGGCACCAGTGGGACGGAGGGCGGGGGAGCTCCACAACGGGGACATGAGGGGACACCAGCGACAGCAACTCCTCCTCTGATGGGAGCTCCCTTGTGGTGGCGGGCACCTCTGTGCCCACCACAACAACAGGTACAGCCGCCACCCCTCCTACCAGCACCACCCTCCCAGCAGCCCCTCAGCGTGTTTCCCATGCCCGCTCACCCAGGAGGGTGGGCATCTCCTTCGCCCCAGGCACCTCAGGCCCTGCTGCCCTCAGTGAGGAGGCTATTGACCTCCTGAGATACCTCACTGTTGGGCAGTCAACCGTTTTGAATGCCATCCAGGGTGTTGAGAGGCATTTGCAGCAAACAAATGCATACCTGGAGGGCATTCATTCTGGCGTGGTGGCCCAACAGAGAGCATTTCAGGCTCTGGCCTCAACACTGATGGCAGCCATTGTCCCTGTGTCCAGCCTCCCCCCTCCAACCTCCACTACCCCTTCCCAATCCAATCAACCTCAGCACACTATCAGACCAGCATGCACACACATCAACACACAAAAGTGGCTCAGGCAAACATAAGCATCACACATCCCACAGACACAGGCACTCACACAAGCACCATACCCATGCAGACACACCAACATCCACTGCCTCCACTGTGTCCCCCTCCTCCACGTCCTCCACCTCCCTCCCAGTCTCATCTCCACTCACACCTGCATGCACTACATCCTCAGCCACTACCTCCATCACCAGCACGCCCATCACCACACACCGCTTACGTGCACTCACAACCCCCACTACCATTCACACGTCCCCTGTGTACTCTCCCAGTGTGTCTGTAAGCTCTCCTCCCAAAGTACACAAACGCAGGCACACACACACTCAACAGCCATCCACCTCACAACAACCTCCAACCCATGCACCTTCACCCAGACTCAGCAGACATACACCTCCTACAACCACTATCTCTTCCTCCACTCCCAAACCCCCTCCATCTTCCCGTCCCAGTGTGTCTAAGAAACTTTTCCTGGCGACCATTGACCTCTTCCCTACACCTCCCCCCCCCATCCTTCCCCTACCGCCAGGTTCCCTAGAGCCCTGACCAGCACCTCAGCCACCAAATCCTCGTCCAGTGTGGTCCCTGCACGTCCGAGAACATCGAAGGGGGCACCCATCAGGGCTGCCAGTGTGCCACCTAGTGAAGCCAAGGACCACCCTATTCCGCCACCTGCCAAGGTAAAGAAGGGGCCAGCATGCAGAAGAGAAAAGCCGCACCACCCACCCAGCAAGGCCTCATCCAGAACCAAAGAGGACAGTGCCACGGTCCCAGCAGCGACTTCCAAGTTGGGGAAGGGACACAAGAGCAAAGGGAAGTCACCTCAGGGCACGGAGCCTCCAGGTGAGGGGCTGGTGTCCCCCCTTTCACAAGACAGCCCAGCAACCTGTACCGCGGTGAGCACTGTCACCTGCACGGCAGCTGCCTCAACTACAGTTACCAGCATCATCCCCAGTGGGCAGCCTTCGGCCTGGTGCCTCCCTCCACAAGTGAAGACACCTACAGCTCCGGCAGCATCTCCGCCGCAGACACCGCCGCAGACACCGCCACCTGCCCCGCGACGTGCCCAGTCAGTGCCACTACACCGGACCTCAGCAGCATCTCCAGTGGGCAGCCGTCCGAGGCTGCAGGAGACGTCCTGGACCCTGCACACACTACATGAGGCATCACCACCAGCACTGGCACTACCAGCAGTTTGCAGCCTCAGTCGTAGCAAGGAGGAGTGTGGCTCTGCCTCCATGGAGTATCATGCTACCTGTTACCGGTAAATCTCGTGGCTCAGAGACCCATGTGAGGGAATGGGAACTGCCACACCCCTGGTGCAGCATCACTGGGCACCAAGCCCCCTCCAGAAACAGTGGAGAACAGCATCCGTTCACCCAGTCCTTGCCAGGATGAAGCACTCTGGCACCAGGCCCCCTGGACCCTGCCATTTGTCCAGTATAACTTTATATAAGAACACCCTACTTCCTTTCCATCCTACAGGAGGTTGAGTCTACCCTGGTGGCGTTGTCCTACCAGGGTGGCCAGAGGTTGCTGAGGATTACGCATGACACAATTAGTGTGTGAGGCTTCTTCTCCCAAAAGGAATGATTTTCTCATGTGACCTGGCAGGACTACTAGATTACTCAAGTAGGGTTGACATACATACCTCTAAAAAGGGAATGTAGTTTTTGTAGCTTGGTTGCGACTGTACCCTTTTGTGTTCATATGATGGTGACCCTTCCACAGGAGAGCTTCTGTGTTTATGGTGCTCATCCACACAGAGAAAGGAAAAAAAAGGATGTCAAGCGCACATGGGTTCGAATCTCAGATGCAGTTATTAAGAGAGACATGAGAACTCTAGGCTATTTGCGGCCAATTTCACAGACCTAATTGGGACATGATGCAAAACGTTCCTTCCGGATGAGCAGCCTTTCAGGACTGAAGCTCTGATAAAAGATGGACCATTAGTTTCCAACCATTTAATTAGTCTGGCCATAAACAGAGCTGAAATATCACATTGAGTGTTCACCAGGAGACAAATATTGGCTAAGGTTTCAGGCTTTGAGCTAGAAACAAAGCAAAGAATCTCTTTCTGTAACCCCAACATTTGCTCCAGTGGCAACAATGCCTAACTAGAAAAGGCAGAGCCTCAAGCAAGCTGGAACCCTGACCCAAAGAATGACTTGCTTTGACATGCTTTCTAGGCAACACCCCCGGGGGCTAGAGGAGTGCAAGAAATCATGCACACAAAAGATACATTTTATGGTTAAAAGTGGAGCTGGGCTATGGCCTTTTGCCACAATCTAAAATAAAAAATAAAAAGCAGTTATTCCACATTTGCGGCACACTACAGTGAAACATGATCCTTATCTTGTTGAATAAGAGGTCAGGAAAGATTTAATGCAAAGGGTTCATCTGTGGAAACATGGGCTTGGAAGCCTATCTTAATTTTCCAATCTTGGATCTAAGACAATTTAACATGTGTGTTGAAAGAGAATGTTTCACAGTGATGTCTTTGCATATCAGAGCTCCTATGGTGCAACAAGGATATTTTATGGCTTCTCCAGACTTCCTGCAGTTTGAGGTGGACAGAGACCATTAGTAGTAGAAGGTTCTTTCCATAGGTTTGATGCTTACGAGAGTCTTGGACACGCATCAGACAGTGGAGATGGTGCTTCTGAGGTGTCAGTAGTTCAATACACCCAATTCTCAGGATGATTAATTTGTTAATTTGTCCTCTGTCAAAGAGGATACAAGTGTGTTTCAAAGCATTGTACATGATGTATTCTCCGCATTTGGTACAAATTGTACACATTATTCTCATCTCCACTTTAATGTCTCTTGTGGATGTGACAGTAGATTCATTATTCCTTTGACTCTTTCCTTTTCATGGCAGATGGTTGGTGTTACAAGGAAGAAACAGATATTCAGGACTTTCCTTTCTGTTCGGGTGGTAGACAGGGACAGCTCCTTCGCTATGGCGAAGGAGCGTCGCCCCACTGGCTGTGCCAGAAGCATGAAAATAAAATAGTTAACTATTGTTTTATTTTTCTGCTTCTGGCAGAGCCAGCAGGGAGGGGTGGGGCTGGGCCACGGGAGGTGGGAGTAGGGAAGAGTGCATCTATGTGCACATGTGTTTGGCTTGCCGTCTGAGGCCAGCCAAACATTTATGCGCACTTAGGTTTCTCTAGCCTGGCTGTGTTTAACAGCCAGGCTGGAGAAACTGCACAGACAGCTGCTCAGACCAATCCTGGATGAAGGCAGCACCCACCAAGATTTCTGGGGAGCCTGTGCTGGTGTCCCAGCAGTGAATGCTGGGACACCAGAAGAAGAGGAGCGTGAGGTGGCAGGAGGCGGCAGAGACGGAGGCAAGGTAAGGTCTTTTTTATTTTTGCCTTGTTTCTGTCCCAACACCCCACCCCTCCCCATGGGCTATGAGGCGGAGGCCCTGGTGGTGGTGTCCCTTCGGGATGCAATGTCCTCCTCAGGTTTGTTGGCACCTAAAGCTCAATTCCACAAGAAGGACCTGCAGGATGATCACCACAAGAGGCAGGCTTGTGGGAGGACAAAATGTAATGTTGTTGGAAGCAATGAACTCGCTGCATTGCTGCAAGAAACAGGGAAACCTTGTTTCGACATCTTTTTCAGAGAAGCCTTTTACTCAGGAAATTATTTTGAGAACTACTTTTCGGCAGCTGTGTGGAGCTCACACAGGACTGCTATCAAACTGCTAAGGTGTCTTTATCAAAACAAGGTGCAGGAGTTAACGGTCCGTAGGCTGGCTCTCTGAGCTTTATAACTTATGTTGTAATGTGCCAACGTAATTTGAGAAATCAATTTTTGCACAAATCGACAACACAACCAGAAAGTTTCATGTTTGAAAGCAAGGGAGGATGAAATCACCTCATCTCCAAAAAACATTTAAATTATAGAAGTGGGTTCTCATTCCTGCCACATCTATCACTGTGGACCACCTTCTAGTCGTCCAGAGCTCAATCTAATTTTGCACAGTTCAAGAGGTGCATATCAATTATCATTCTGATCACTTAGATATAAGGGGAGAAGATGTTAGACTTCCACTTAAATCAGACTACAAATTGACAAAGTAGTTTCCTATAATGTCCTCAACAAGGAAAATTAAAACTATATTCACAGCTGCTGGGCGCAGGGAACAGGGGTGGAAATCAGCAGCTTGAAGCAGGGTGCTGGCACGAGGACTGCTGTTTGCTTCACGTACCAGGAGGAAGCACATGCTACTCCGGAAGTAGGTATCAACCTCACCGCCACTTTTCGGTTTTTTAGGGGTGAAGACAGCTAAAGATGTAAACTCCTGATTCACGTTTTAAATGGTGAAGATTAGGACAGTGTGTTTGATTTAAAGGTGGCTGGTAATGTGAAACTGACCAGTAAGGAGCAGATGCAATATATCTGTCCTTTAGCGGAATTACTGCTGGCAGAATTACCACCGCCGCACTGTAGTGTGGCTGCAGTATTTTTCGATGTTCAGCCTGTTGCATTTACCATGTCCCCCATGAATTGGCGAATGTTCATGGACGTCATTTAGGGGTTGCCAGGGGTCGCAGGTGGCCCCTTGGGACCACTGGCACTGCCTTTGCGACCCCTGACCTAAAAGGTGGCAAAATTAGTGCCAGGAACACAGAGCAGCTCATCCTTGTAGACCTCACTTGGTGATCTACTTCTTGTTTTCAATCAATTGTTTTGTTACAATAATAGTGAATGAAATTATATTATTCAATATTATTGTAATAAAAATGGAGTACAGTTAGCTGGTCTATGAGTCTATGACCCCCCCATGGTAGTTGAGGTAAGTAAAAAAAACCTTTTTAATGTATGTTGTGTACATGCTTGAAGGTGTGCGTGCGCTTATGTAAAAAACAGTGTGTGCATGAGTGGATGTGTGTGTACGTGTAAGCATGTGTGAGTGAAAGTAAAGATAAAATAGCGTGTGATGTCACTTCTGCTACCCCTAGCATTTTGGTGAATTGACCTCCATGCGAATGTTATGTTTTCAAAGATCTCAATCTGGCCCATTATTCTGAAAAAACTTTTGAAAGTGTCTATAGACTCACTAGACTGACAGAGTAGATGAGTGTACAACTGACACTGGCAGCAAAGCTGTGAACCTTCTTGATTTGCAGAATTATAAATATTAAACGATCCTGAAAATTCCCCCGTATGCAATACATAATGAAGCAAATTCCATAAATCTAAAAAATAGCACCTGAAATTCTGCATGTATTAGTGATGAAAATGCAAAGGCGGAATGGGGAGTGTTGAATGCAGCTGAGAATAGGAAAATACAACTACAATGCGCTGTTGCACGTTAACACAAATCAACAGTCTGAGTCAGTGAGGCCAACACCCTAGGCAAGAACCAGAAGACTCTCCAAATACCATCACTGGCTAATACCTAAAAAGTACAGTGTACCAAAAACCACTTAGTAGAAAATATTTGCAAGTAAGACATACCATTATCGGCCCATAATGTTACGACTTCTCCAGACTACCTTTTTCCATGCTCTTGGTCAGGGCCAGTTCAGCAGAAGAGAACCAAATTATACGGCAGAGTTCACTACATTATGTGGTACATTTTGTGAAATTATTACTTCCTTCTTTGAGAATTTTTACACAAGTTACCACTGTCTGGACAAACATTTCACCCATAAATACTACTTTACCACCAAAAATACAGCAATAGGCAACGTAAAGGTGACCAGTCAACCTTTCCAATAGGCCTTCCACTGCCCTGCAACACATGCAGCCACATTTTGAGTAACTTTTGATCCGAGATAGAAACCGTTTTTTATTATGGGCTAGCACAAAGTGCTCCGTTCATTCTGTAATCTCTCTTTGGGCTTGAAACCATGCCCATGCCACGTCAGTCACTTACGTTGGTTCGTGGGCTTGCCTTTTAAAATCCGCTTGCTTTCATTTGTGAAAAGCATGCATACGTCAAGCCTTTTCCGGTGTTTAGCCCACCTACACAGCACCTGTAAAGTACCAAAAACATACGAGGCTCGATGTTTTCAGCCTGGAGTCCGGACCACTTTATCTGTTTATTTTCCACACAGCGTGATCGCGCTGCATTTTACATAGCGCGATCGTGCTGCATTTTTTTTGCTTTACAGCGCTAATAGCTCTAACTCGAACAAATGCGAGACCCGTTGCATTGAAAATGCTTGGGTAAAATCTGCAGATTATGCAGCAGATGATGGGTTCTGTGGCAAATGTGACAAGTCCATAATTTTATGGAAACCACTGTGGTCACAAACTTCCAGTGGCCGTGGTCTTGGTGTATCCAGCTGCAAGGATTAGGGCTCCGAGCATCTTTGTACAGCACTAGTCTGTTTATCTAAGCGTTAAACCACCAATGCACCATCGCTCCATCCACGCCCAGACCCACATGTCAGGTCTGTCCCCAAACATGCCTGTCATCCTAAAAATCCCAGGGGCATAATTACAAGGAAGTGGAGTGACGCTGTGCCAAAATTGGCAGCGCTGCATCAATTCATAAATGCAGGGATGCACCATATTTACAAAAATATAGCACACTCCTGTATTTCTCCTAGCGCTGGTTCTAAATTTAGCTGCCTAGCACCAACGTAGCCCCCCTGCACCATAGTGCAAGGGTGCCTGCATTGCTGGGAATGACTGTATGTGCCGAAAGGTGTCCCCTCCTGCACATAAACAATTAATAATGGGGATTTGTTATTCCTAAGTGTGCTGCAGAATTCAGCAAAAACAAAATTATCAAATTGTCATTATTTAATGGTTGTTTACGTGCAGGAAGGGACACCTTTCTGCACATAGGCAATCATTAATGGCCTTTTGCTGTTTATATGTGTGCTGCAGAATGCAGTACATATAGAAAAAGAAATAAAAAGGAGAAATTAAAGTATTTCTCCTCGTTGCTCGTTGCGCCATGCTAACGCCACCCCTGGCATGGGATTAGTTTTTGGTGCTGCCTCAGATTTACCTTTCCTTGTACACCCACCACAGCACCCATTGCAGGCTCCTCTGCTGCAGAAACCTGCTTCGGTAGGGCCCATATTTACAAGGCTGCGTTAAGCTACAAAAAGTGGCTTAACGAGGCCTTGTAAATATGGCGCAGGGCACAGCGCCACCGGAGTGTTTGGTGGCACTACAGGCTTGTAAATATGCCCCCAGTTTTTCACAGACTTTAGAGACTGAGTGCTTCTTAGGTCTCGGCTAGACAGTGCATGCGTTCGGCTAGACAGTGCATGCGTTGTCTCATCAAAACATTTTGTTTATACAAAGTGAGCTTACTGTCTGAGTATAGCTTTCCTTGGTTTGGTTAATTGTTACTCTCATTTCCTTTGTTCCAGTTTGTGAAGGCATGCCTGTGCCTGGTCCTTTCGTTTTTTGCCTGAAGCATGTATCTATGGTTGAGTCCATCTGTTGCTTCCGTTTTTTGGACCAACGTTATTCTTTGTGTTCAAAACTCCATGTGAGTGCATGTGTTTTCACTGTGTCTCCAATATCGGATTCTCCAACACCATGTGCACCCGCCCTCTTCCCTACACTGCTCACACTTACAAGTGTTCTTTTGTCTCCCATCCCAATTCTTACACCTCAGCTTGCCTCCCAACCGCAGCGTCGCTGTAACCCGTGTGCTTGTTGCGCCCCAGCCACACACCTGTTGCCCTCACCTGCTGGTGTACTTCTGTGCCATCCGCTCCACATAGTCCTCTCTTTTTTCACAAGTTCAGTCACTTTCACTCAGCCCTCAGCCATTGGTCTCTGCACCACAGCTATACGTTACGGGGCACACCGTCCCTGATTTATACTTTTTGACACTAAACTGCAACAACGCAGTTTAGCATCATAAAGTATACCGCCGGCTAGTGCCATTCCAGGACGCCTGCTGGGCGTCTTATTTATGGAATGATGCAATCCGGTGCAAAGGGAGGGCTAACGTCATGGAGAATGACGTAAGCCGGGTGGGGGTGACAGTATGGGAGTAGTGGGTTTAGCATTAAAAAATGACGTTAGGCTGGTTAGAGTAAAAAAAGATGACTCTAACCAGCCTAGCGTCATTAATTGACTTTAAACCTACCATACCACATGACTCCTGCCTTATAAAGGACAGGAGTCGTGCCCACCACTCCAATGGCCAGCACAAGGGGCAAGGGTCCCCTGGGCATGGCCATTGCACCCAGTGCCACGTATGGGGGCCCATTTCTGGGCCCCCTATGGCACTTTAAGGAAAAAAGGTAAATACTTACCTTTACTTACCTGTACTTACCTGGGATGGGGTCCCCCATCCTCCGCTGTCCCTTTGGTGTGGGTGTCCCTGGGGCCTGGGGAGGGTACCTGAGGCTTTATTTCATGGTGTTCCACCATGGAAATGGGCCCACAGGTCCCCTAATGCCTGCCCTGACCTAGGCATTAAATAATTACGCTAAGCAAGCTTAGCCCATTGTTTAGGCCCGCCTTCCTCCCGTGCGCCATTTTTGCACGGGAGGATAAATAAGGTGCTAGGGCCTTTGAGTCATTGTTTTGCCCAGGAACGCCTACCTTGCAACTCATTGACGCAAGGTAATTTTCCGCAGGCAAAAAATGACTTTAACTCCAATATTTTGTAAATATAAATATAGAGTTAAGTTTGCACTGGCTTTGCGTAAAACAAATGACACAAATCTGGTGCAAACAGAGTATAAATATGCCCCTGTGCTCTTTAACAATGTGCACAACTGCACAATATGTCGTCCCTTTCAGGTCAGGAACTTCTGGCGCAGTGTGTGCTTTAACAAAAGGAAGGTGTGTGCTTTAACATAAGGAAAATATTTTTGAATTCTAGATAATGCTTGTTTTAATGTACTAAGTGCCTTCATGTAAAAAACGCTCACAACCAAAACTAGCTTTGGCAAACCCCACACTTATTTGCTTTGTCAATGTTTTTTTTTAACTGATGTGGGCACTTATCTAGGCAAAAGGTTGCATTATAAGAAGTCTTGTGTTCGTAATCAACAGTGAGATGCTGTGTGGTGGGGGGGGGGGGTGTTACTTCATTGATTTGGGCTCTAGCATAAGAGGGGACGTGGAAATAACAAGCACTGGCAAAGAAAATAGGTCTCGACAATGTTAGACCAATAGGCTTTGTCAAAGTCTTTTCGCCATGTTGTATAGCACCATGGCCGCCGTTCAACATTGCTGAGTCAGAGAAAAAAAGCTCTATGAAGCTGCAATGCAACATTGCCAAAAGACATTGACACTGACAAAGACAATACCTAATGGCCTTGCCAATGCGTGATTACAAGACACACGCACTCCTCATTTTCAAGAGGTATTTTTCAATGGAGAGGAGCTATTGAACCCACAGGTCAAAGGTCTTTGGAAATGAGAAACTTTCAGTTCATACTACGTTATAGGCCGGCCACCACCGGTTGTATATGGTATGCTTAAGGCTTATTCCTCCTTGCCCTTAGGGCTCCTTCATTATTGCCTTTCAGCATGTGCAATCCAGACCAACATAAAGGGGGTGGGGCAAATTGTCAATTTGAGAGCTGATAAACTCAAGATGTTCTGCAATCCAGTGAGCCTTAAATGCGGCATCTGCTCTTGAAATGCAGACCCTTGAGGCAAATGAAGAAAGTGGGATGAGATCCTCCCAAGACCCTTGCAGTTTCAGTGCATCGCTCCACGGAGTGAATGCTCCCTACACTCTGACACACCAACCTGGCATGTGAAATGCGATGGACACAAGCAGTTGTCTGCAGAGAGAGGTACAAGAGAAGAGAGCAAACTAAGAGGGACTCATTAGTAGGCTTTCGGGAAAGGGGAGCATGGTACATGTAATTGATCGGCCACCGACAGTGATGAAGGCACAAGCCTCAGAAATTATGGGATGTAGCACTCCATGACCAGGCTATGTGAGGGAAACCTCAGCAGTTTGGAGGCGGGTAAGCCGAGGGGATTACTATGTGAAAATAGCCGTAGATGTTGGCACCCCACTGATTGGATTGCAGAGCTCTGTGGAAGAGAAGAATATGGTGACATTTCAGAATAAAGGCAGGTGGCATTCCCTCTCCCGTCCCCATCCACATAAATATAGAAGAGAGAGATAAGTGTTCCAAACAAGGCAGCCATCTTGGCGTAGTCAAGTAAAAACTTGACACGGAACAAAAGCATTGAAAATATGTACATCATTCCATGTCACAAAAAGGGTCAGAAAGACCAGGAGAGAATGGAATTTGAATTTCTAATTGTTGTGGGTACATTGCAAGGAGAAGAAATCTAAGAAGGAATTTGTTAATCGTCATCATTCTGTTACCATTCACTGTAGCTAATATTAATTTCTTTAATTTCACCCCTCAGACACCCTAGACCCGCAAAGGTCTGTGCCCTCACGCTAATATTCTGACACTTCTAATGTGCAGATCCTCAAGTCTGTGAGTTATGAGTTATATCAGAGGCTCTTCAGAGTCTACGTTCGCCTAGCATCTGTAGGGCCTGATAATTTTTGGATCATTTCAG
Source organism: Pleurodeles waltl (assembly GCF_031143425.1). Taxonomy (NCBI): domain Eukaryota; kingdom Metazoa; phylum Chordata; class Amphibia; order Caudata; family Salamandridae; genus Pleurodeles; species Pleurodeles waltl. The sequence goes on from NC_090443.1 coordinate 54,247,145, forward strand.
CCAAGGCGGCCAGGCTATCAGTTAGTTTGCCTTCTTTCCTGGTGGCAGTAATTTGGGATTCCTCTACTAGCTCCCATTCTAAGCCTTCACAGTTTGACCACAGGGATGTACCCAGTGAATAGCAATTTGGCGTTTTACCACTGCTATCTCTAAGATTGTGAGCCTATATTTCATTTTGCCCTTTTTTGGTTTGGGAATATCTAATAAACAGTTCTTGGAGGACGCCTCAGATTTGGAGCCAGCTTTGGGTTCAATCTGGTTATGATCCTTTCCAAATGATTCACTTTCACCTGAAATGACCAGGCTATATATATATTACCTAGTGGCGGTCCCCATTATGTGGTTATAGTAGGGACCGTGTTTCCATAGGATAAGCGTTTTTTGACTTGCCAAAATCCTTGGCACCGTTTGAGGAATCTTCACAAAACGTTCACAAAACAGTGGCCCGGTGATTCGTGGTGCGCATGGAACGTTTCAGGCTGATCTGTCACAGGGGGGCCGAAACAAAGGGGGCTAAAAAAACTTTGGTGTAAATCTGTTCAGTAATTTTTGAGAAATTTAGGGAAATTTAGGGAAATTCAAATTTGTATATCTCTGCCCGCGAAGTGTTCGCCAACAAAGATGAGCTTGTGCAGGGAAATGCACAACTCTCATTGGCTGCCAACATGTCAAACCGGGAAGTGTTGGCAGCCGTCTTGGGACTCGGCTTGAGCCAAGTCCCAGAAAAAAAAAAGATATATATTTTTCCTGTGAAATTGCAAGATTCTCGAATTCGCTGCAAAACTTTTTTTTTTCAAACAAGCGCCAGCTCTTATGCTTGTTTTTTATAGGCCCCCAAGTGGGTCATGTCCTGGGGGCATTAAATATTTTGTGTGGGGTACCTCCCAGCCCCACCACAGCCCCGGGCACCTCCACCTCCCCGGACCTTTGATTTTTATATATGTGAGGAAGCCCGCGACCCCCCTGCTGCCCTGAGGACCACCACTTTCCCAGGGCTTTTATTTTTTAGATATGTGGGGGGGCTTTGGTCCCCCACACCCAGAGGACCACCACCTCCCTGGGGCTTTCAATTCTATATTTGCAGGGGCCCTGTGACCCTGCTGCCCTGGGTACCACCACCTCCCCAGGGCTGTGTAGTTATAATATGCGGGAGTGCTTGGCCTCCCACTGCCCCGAGTACCACCACCCCCTGGGGCAAATATTTTTAAAAAGAAAGGGGGTCTATATAGTACTCCCAAACCCCGGGGACCACCACCCCCAGGACTATGTCTTCGTTGGACCGCCACCCTCCAGGGCCAGCTCCTCCTATGTCCTAGGGTGCCCACCCCAAAGAAATACCTGTTTGCTGTGGCTTGGCTGCAGTTCTGCAGCTGCAGCCAAGCCACAGCAAACACTGCGGGTTTTGACAGTGAGACCTCTAAAGGAGGTCCCACTGTCAAAGTCCAAAGCTTTCATTTCTGTCCCCTGCATGCATTCAGGGGATAGAGATAAAATGCTTCAGCAAGCAGGGAGCTGCTGTCAAAGCAGCTCCCTGCTAGCTGAAGCAATGGCACCATGAGGGAAGACTTAAGGCTTCCCCCATGATTCCAGGTAGCCCGTAAGGGCATTTTAATAAAAATATATATATATATAATTAATAAATAAATAATTCATTAGTGACCGAGAGGGAGCCCTCCCTCATGGTCCCAGTAAGCCCATAAAAGGTAAAAAAAAAAGAATAAAGAAAAAAAAAACTGTCGCAGATCTTCACACTGGGCTTTGGGGGTTCGAGTCCAGCTGGACTCATTTAAAAAAAAAATTATTTAAAAAAAATATTATATTTTAAAGGCCATGCGTGGTGGTGGTTGGATTCACATATAGCAATGAAAATTACTATACGTTAAAAAAAACATGGAAATTCACTGAAAAAAACAAAAACTTTCGCCCGAAGGTAACTATAACTTGCGCCTTCGCCATGCACAGCTAATTACTCCACATATATCATTGATGACATATTCTATGCCATCTTTCATATTTTCACTGCAACATTTGCAATAAAAGTATTGATTAGACAACTGTGCATGGCGAGGGCACGAGTTATAGTTACCTTAGGGAGCGAGTTTTAGTTACTTGAAAGAACTCTAACTGTAACTACTGAATTTCTATGGTTTTGTACCAGTAAATTCAGAACCTATCTATACGTCCCTGTAACCTTTGGCTTTTTCAGTGAAAATATATGTGTATATATATATATATATATGTATATATGCAAAACAGAAGAAAGAACTCTGGGTAGTTCCCAAGTTTAGGTGGAGAACAGCTCCAGTAAGGAGCACCCTGCAACACCAGCGACACTCTAGGTTTGCTCACCTCAAATGTCTGTTTGTCTATCAAAGATTTTAAGCATAGGATTGGCACAGTGCCATCGACGCCGAGCTGGAAAGTGACAAAGTCTTTTGCCGTTTGTACAGCAAAAATTTTAAGCATAGGATTAGCCCAGTGCCATCCTTGCCAAGCTGTAAAATGACAAAAGCCTTTCACCACTCCAGGCACAGTATTACAGTTTTGGACTGGTAAAATACCATCCAAGCCAACCTGGAAGGAGTAAAAGCAACCCCGGACACATGTTTCAATGCCACTACATCTTTTCAGAGATGTTTAGTTTGGTCCAGAAACAAGGGAGCACCCAGTATAAGTCAAAATAACACCCGTTCAGAGTTAGAGTGATGCATACATTATGCAAAACAGAAGAGAGAAATCTGGGTAGTTCCCACTGTTTATGTGGAGAGCAGCTCCAGTAAGGAGCACCCTGGAACACCAGTGACACTCTAGATTTGCTCACCTCGAATGTCTGTTTTTCTAGCAAAGTTTTTAAGCATAGGATTGGATCAGTGCCATCCATGCCGAGCTAGAAAGCAACAAAGGGCCTGATTCTAACTTTGGAGGACGGTGTTAAACCGTCCCAAAAGTGGCGGATATACCACCTACCGTATTACAAGTCCATTATATCCTATGGAACTCGTAATACGGTAGGTGGTATATCCGCCACTTTTGGGACGGTTTAACACCGTCCTCCAAAGTTAGAATCAGGCCCAAAGTCTTTTGCCATTTTTACAGCAAAATCTTTAAGCATAGGATCAGCCCAGTGCCATCCTTTCCAAGCTGTAAAATGACTAAAGCCTTTCACCACTCCAGGCACAGTATTACAGCTTTGGACTAGCCTATATATATATATATATATATATATATATATATATATATGGTAAAGGGGACAACTTAAGATCTTTCTTGAAGATTTGAATCCTGGAGATTCTCAACCTGATGAAGGGAGTCATCTGCACAGGCATGCACAGTTGCTGTACGGAGCTGTCTCTAAAGTAGGATAAGTAAAAAGAAGGAAAAGTGCCACAATTGCACAACTGGTGAAATTCTAATTCACAAGACAAACCACCATGTACGCAGTGCGATAGAAAGACAAGATGGAGGTGGCTATAGAAGAAAGATACCAGAGTAACCGAAAAGCGAACGTGTGGCAGTGAGAGGGTTGGGGGTAATTCTGTTCCAAGCCTACTGTCTTGGAAAAGAGAAGAAAAACACATAAATTGGAGCAAAAGGAACCAAAGAAATGGTAACTCGATAAGAAGAGAAACTCAAAGGCTTGCAAGAGCAATGTTACCCAAAACTGGGGGCACTGGTGGCAGAGTGGCATGCTGCACCACCTGGAGTGAGGGTGTAATAAATGCATGTCTACAGGGGATTAAGGAAATGGAGAGCTGCTGTACTTTGAACACTACCCTGCGTTGGAATAAAGTCGGCTTGATCAGGACCCCTGCTTCTCATGCTACCTTTTTATTATCGCTTCTAATCACATATCATCAAAGGGACCTGTCCTCACCCTCTTCTACCGCCACTACTGGCTATACTGCTCCTCAACACATAACTTACATCTCTGATATAGCGCCTGATGTACAACAGCATTTTCTGGTCACAAATCCTATGAGTCGCAAAAGCGCAAGGTTTGAAACCAAAATATAACTTTTTACAGTGTGCAAAAGCTCTTTCAGAAGTCAGAAACATTTTTTCCATTTCTAAATGGGATTTTGTGACCCTTTCAAAGCTGCAAGTAGGAGAGTGTATGAAAAGGTGTCCATCTCATAATTGTAAATTGTTAATGTATGTATCAGTAGTTTGATATATCAATTGGCATTGCAAAATGATAAATTATACACCATTGAGCTGGAATGTTTACTTTGGAAAGAGGAAGTTCTGCTTATCAGACCTCTTTAGGAATCATATTGAGCAGCTTTGTGGGAGCAAACATTCATCCATGGGATTACTGCATGCTCCCATCAATGTCATCCCTTTAAGTTAACATTTTTTTCTTTAAAAAAGCACCTGCCCCTTTAAGAGGTGCAGGCTGTTTTTTAATATGTTTTCATGCAATGAATGGGGATGAAGTTTAGGAGTCTGCTTTCCTTTGCAAGCTTCCATCCTTAGGTTTGCAGTCATTTGTAGAGGATCTCAGAATGCGACCTCCCTAATTAAAATTAATGAGTTAGGAGATTATGCGACCCTCTATGAATGTCAATTTTGCAATGCAATTGAATAGTACATCAGTTGCATCGCAAAATACTGAACTCAATGCAAACCAATCAGTGTACAACTTGCACATACTGGTTTGTGACCAGCTGTTAGTATATCAGGCCAGTTGGACCTGACCCTTTTTGTAGGGTTATCTCCAAACTTTTTGCCTTCTTCCGCCTGTTTTTCTGACCTGTTTTTGTTGGCTTTAGGACTCTGGGCACTTTACCACTGCTAACTAGCGCTAAAGTCCATATGCTCTCTGTCTAAATTGTATTGGTGATTGGTTTCTCCATGATTGGCATATTTGATTTACTAGTAGTCCCTAGTATAGTGCACCAGGTGTGCCCAGGGCCTGTAAATCAAACTCTACTAGTGGGCCTGCAGCACTGACTGTGCCACCCACATGAGTGCACTGCAAACATGTCTCAGGCCAGCCATTGCAGTGCCTGTGTGTGCAGTTTTAAACTCCCATAGCGACCTGGCAAGGGCACCCACATTCCTGGCCCGAACTTTCCCTTTTATTACCTGTACGTCACCCCTAAGGTAGGCCCAAGTCAACCCAATGGGCAGGAAGCAGTGTATTTAAAAGGTAAGAAATGTACTGGTGTGTTTTACATGTCCTGATATTGAAATACCACTAGTTTTTTACTATTGCAAGACTTATCTCTCCCATATGATAAGATGAGGATTGCCTTGAAATATCTTTTAACAGTAATTTCCCATTGATAGCAGATACAGATAGGGAGTTTGGGTCCCTGAACTCACAATTTAAAAATACATATTTTGGGGAAGCTGGTTTTTGAATTGTAAGTTTTAAAATGCCACTTTTTGAAAGTGGGCATTGTCTTGCTTACTCATTCTCGGCCTCTGCCTGTCTGCATAATACACGTGTGGGTCAGGATGACAGTTGGGCTGTTTGTGCATTCACTCCAGACAGTCACACATATCCTGATGGCCCATCACCAAGCTGATGGGTCTTCCTGAGCTAGAGCGGCGGGAGGAACTGACACCCGCACCTGAATAGGGCTGTACCTGTCCTCCCAAAAAGCAGTCTCCGACCCCTTGAAGTGTGTATGGGGACAGGGGAGAGTAAGGCAGGGTCTTGTGCACTACAAAAACTTCTCTTTAAAGTTTGCCTACTTCAAAGACAGAAATGGGTATAAAACCTGAACCTCTGACACCACATAGTTAGAATCCTTCTGGACTGAGGAAATTCTGCTAGGAAGAAGAACTTGATGATGCATGAGGGACTGCCACTCTGCCTGTTGCTTTGTTGTGCTGGCCCGCTGCTTTCTGCTTCTGTCCTAGGAGTGAAAGAACTGGACATGGCTTTCTACAGCCTTCTTCCAAAGGTTCTCCACTGGATTTGTCATTGTGGTGTCATTATTCATTGCCAAATGAATGCTGGCACCACAATTATACTTGACATCTGTGTCCAGGTGTGGGCATTGCAAGGGGACCTGTACTGGTAAGGTTGTGCTTCCTGTTGTGGATGTGTGTCAGTAAGTGTATGTGTATGCGAGATTGGATTGGCAGGTTGAGGTGGAGGGAGCTGGGGTGGGTGATGTGTCTGGCTGTGTGCCACATGCATATGGGTGCGATATTGTGTAAATGTGGTTGTGAGTTGTGTTGCTGTGTGACACATTCGGGTTAGTGTTGCTGTGTGGCGGTCGTTGTTGTGATGTATATAGTTGTGCCTTTTGTGAGTGTGTTTGTGTAGATGAGTGTGGGGAGGGTGGTGCAAGTGTGAAACACTACTACTGTCTTTGTTACTGGGGGCTGATTTAGCAATACCACTGCAAAACAGACCACAGTAACACAACCGGCTTCCAGCCTCCCGGGGAAACACCCGATGCCGGCTACGGCCAGCTACGGCCAGTCCGGCCCTGTGCATGGTCAGCCCTTGATATTCACTTTATAGATATTTCAGTCTAACTCCAATTGCTCTCCTGCCCTCCTTTGCCTCTGCTCGCTGATTGTGCAGGTTTTGAGGCATCCGCTCTGTGACGTGTAGTGTTTTATGAATCACACACAACCTGGCTTATCTGTTACCACTGTCACTGCTTGGAATGTAGTGTTTTTTATGGGCTTGTGAAACTTTGGTATGTGTTGAGTTAGAAGGCCCGAAGGGAAAGGAAGGGAGACACCGAGACAAGTAGAAGGAGAAGAGAGAGAGAGACAGAAATTCCGAATAGGATATATTGACTCCCTTCCTCCTACCTCTCACCGACCCACCCACACCATAAATGATTTACTTTCATACTTAAAACCACATAATGTAAGTGCCCATGCACACACGTGAGCGTACACGCACCCCTCGCATGCAGAGGTGCAGATTAATACCTCACCTGCCGGGATATTTCGCCTGACCTCGCCGTGTGTTTTACCGATTTATATTCATTCATTCCTCACGCAGACAGTACAGGTTCCATACAGTCTCACAAGACGCTGACACGCAGTGTAAATCGTCGCAGGCTCCTCGTTGCCACACGCGCACTTCGAGCGCGCGCACTTTCCAGCGCGCGCCTCAAGTCAGAAGCGCTGCCTTACTTTCCATTCAGATCCATGGTTTTTACTGCGAAATGGAGGGTGAAGTGAACAGCAGGGCGCCGGCTCTTGCGAAAAACGTACACCCAGAGAGCAAGGCACGTCTTTGAGCCGATAAAACATCATCTAGGGGTAACATTATTTGCGCATTAAAAACAGAAAGCGCCTTTAGTTACATGAAATGGGAGGAAAAAGAGCCTCGTGAAATTTTCATGTGTCACGCAGCAAACACATAAAAATCAAAACCCTATTAAATTAGAGTGAAACTACCGCTTACATTTGTGAAATCCCACTTCTGTGGGGAGCGGAGTCCAAAACGACCACGATGTCCCACCATGCCAGGCACCACACATGGCCCCCATGACACCCTTTTTCCCATTAGATGTCACAGGGCTAGGACCCTGAACCCTAGCAGCACTGGTTAATTTCAGCCGGTGTGTGCTGGTGAACTCAATCAGCATTCATTTGTGGGGCCTAGTATTTTTCTGTCGGGCCTCCTGCAGAGCAAAACAAAAAAATAAACAAAACGCAGCGACCTCTCACCCCACATTCACACTGGGGTAGCAAGGGTGTCCTGGGTCCTAGAACAAGGAATAAAAATGGCACCTGTTGATTGGTTGGCAAAATTAGTCAGAGGTCCGTGGCCCCTCAGGCCTCTGTGCCCTAGCGCCAAAGAACTTGCTGCACCACAGTTAGCTACGCCCGTTCAGTGCTGTGCATTCACCCTGTTAGTTAATGAGGCCCACCCGGACTGTACTTGGAACTTTCATTTATTTGATAAAACGAGTTTATATTTTACAGCCCACGTTGTGGAGATGAGTGAGGGACCAGCTATGCTGAAATCTTCCCCCCTAAATCATTTCACACTCGGTTTTCTTTATCTCGAAGGTGGTACCTTCGAAAGAATTAGTTGTTCCAGTAGATGGACAGGCCACACCGTGTTATTACTATTGTGGAAATAATGCTCAAAAATAGTTTTGATAAACTCAGATATGCTTCTTCTAACCAGCCACAACTATATGTATGTGCATCTTTATGAGAGAAAACTTTACTTTAAAGCAGAGCATAAACCCCCAAGCAAATTCTGACGTGAGGAGGCAAATTGTTTTCTAACTGAACCAAAAAGAAGAAGCGAGTAGTAAAATCGAAGAGCATCTTCCTCTCTATGTCTGCAATACACAGAAGAGAAAGCCCTGTACCCTTAGTTGCCCAGGCACTGCCGAGTGACTTTCATCCAGCCGCTTTAGCCTGTGTACGCATCCTCTGCTGGATAGTTACACTTTTACCAAACTTTCCTTCTGATGAGAGACAAGATAATCTATTTGCCCCCACTTCAACGGCGCTGTAAAATGATGTAAAACGTGTTTTTGTTTTATATAATAGGTGAGCCATTTTCGAAACGCGATGTGATGTATTTTTGAAGACAACAATTGGATATATATTAATTTGATTTCACCCATTTTCACCCATGGCCACTTTAGTGACAATGAGTTAACACTACTTTAATATTTCTATGCCACCTGCTGAAAACCAAGAGTAATACTCGAAGTGTGTGGTGCCTGAAACCGATGCCAAACACTGACCCAACAATGCAGTGCCGGGACTAATGTCACATGTGAGTGTGGCCTTTTGCACCTCCTTCAGTTTCTTTGTATCTCTTAAACGGCTTGAACATTAGATGTTGAGCACAAGAACCTTAGGAGCTCCGCCCACTGCCCCACCCCCGCTCTGCCAGCTGATGCCTCACTGGAGGCAGTGTAGCTACACCACGTATTTTCTCTGCCTGGACTCACCAGAGGCGCAGTGCAGGCGCCAATAGGTTTTTGCAGGGCTGAAAACACAGAAGGGATGCAGACAGTTTGCAGTGAGAGGCCCCTAGATTTGTTCTTGTGTTGGTTGCACTCGATGTTTGCAGTGCTGGAAAACAGAGAATGCATCGCAGGTGGCCCTGGGCTTTTGTGCTGGTCACAATTTAGCCGGACCCCAGAGGATATTGTGGCATGGATTAGCACATTTTGCAGCACAAAAATGGAAATTTTGCAACATTTCTACAGCGCTTTATTTTTCTGTTCTTTCAGCACGAAACACTTATTTTCATCAAGTTTAGGGGAACTTAATAAAAATAAATGCTCCCTAGGCCCGCTGCCAGACCCTTGTGCGCTGGGCCCAAAACTTGATCAAAATAATGCCCCTGGGTGCTCCCTGGGCGGATGGCCCTGTCGGGCATTAGTTTTATCAACTTTTGGGCCCACTGCCCATGAGGAACGTGGTGGGTCAAGGGGCCATTTAAATGATTAGAGCCCCCCATCCACGGGCACAGGGCGAGCCCGGGGGCATGCTTCATATTACATGGGCTTTTTACAAAACTGCTGATTTCACTATGTTTTTCCAAATTGCTAAAAACTGGAGGGTCTGCTTAGCAATGCTGACACCAGCTGTTGAAGGACACGGGAAGGGTGCAGTGCAGGGGTCACTGAAATTTTGCAATGCTGATTCAGTGCAGCTAAACCTAGAATGTTCAGTGCAGAAAGTAAATGCGGATCATATTGCGGATCTATGCAGTGTTTAAAACACTGAGGAGCTGCCTGATTGCAGTGAGCTTAGCACTGGATTTTGCAGAGCACAGAAGCATTGTGAATCATCCGGCACTACAACACTGGAGAGGTTGTGCAACTGGGACCACGTGTTTAGAGAGCTCAGGACACTTGGGGATTGCAGTGTGGGTGGCACTATTGTGATTACAAATATTGATTCATTCAAGCCTTTACTCATCACCTTGTCGTTACTATATTTTCCAGGGAATAGGAGGATAGACGCGCGACACTGGGACTCTGCTGCGCTAGCAGATTTAGCGGAGCAGTGAGGTTGGCACTATTTGTTAGCAGAACTCAAGACAATGTGAGATTGTAGCACATGTGCCACTGTATTTTGCAGGGCATAGGAGAATTACCGTGCAGGTGGCCCTGGATCTCTACGACACAGACACAGGGGTTCAGTGAGGTTGGCACTATCCGTTGGAAGTGCTCAGGACACTGGGCGATTGCAGTGGCATTATATATTGCCGGACACCGCAGGGTAGCAGTGCATGCTGCAGTGGATCTTTGCATCGCTGGCAGACGTTAGGTATGCAGAGCAGTGGCGCTACGCGTTTGTGGGTCTGAGGGCAAGGGGAGACCCTGCAGCGTTCATGTCAGAGCTTCCTAGTGCAGTGGGCACGTGGAAGGTGCAGTGCAGGCGGCTCGAGAGACTTACATCTTGAGAGACAGGCAGTGGACGTTGAAGGGGTGCAGTGCAGGTGGTAACAGATGCCAGAAACACACGAGGGGTGCAGTGCAAGTGCGAAGGGTCTTTGCAGTGCAGGAACAGTGATCACACGGTGGCTGCAACGCAGACAACACTGCTAACATCGCTGCCTACAGTAGACTCGTGGGATGGTGGGTCGTGAAATGCAGTAGATCATTTCAGTGCAGGTGACAGTGAACACACGAGGGCTGCACTGCAGGTGGCAATCCAGCTTTGCAGTGCTGGTGACAGAGACCGTATAGGCGATGCAGTGCACAGAGGACCACTTAGTAGTGTCAGTGACAGTGAGGACTGCATCACAGACGGCAGAAGATCTTTGCAGTGCTGGGGACACTGAACACATGGGGGTTGCAGTACAAATTGCGACAGAGCTATAGAGTACAGGGTAGAGTGAAGGCACAGGGGGTGTACTGATGTAATTTAGGGCCAGTGAACGCACAGCGCCTGCAGTGCACCTGGCACTAGATCTTTGCGCTGTATGTGGCGGGGGAGGGAGGGGTGAACACGTGGGAGCTATAGTGCAGGCAGCCCCCATGCTTTGCAGTGCTAGGGCAGCGGCACTGGCCTAGGGCTGCAGTGCAGGGGCACTCCGCTCCAGGCTGGTACGGCCCTCCACCGGACACGGCGGGGACACAGGAGAGCGCATTGAGGGCCAGAGCGCATTAACCATCTGAGATACCAGTCCAGGACGCACGGGACAGGGAGCGGAGAGCCCGCCCGGGCAGGGGGAGGGCGCTGGAGGGCGGCACTGCAGTGCTCCCTTGCAGGTACCCGCATTCTCTGCCCGCTCCAGGGCAATGGGCCGGTTTGAGGAGGGCCACCTGGCCAGCGGTGCTCCGCGCACAGCCGTGCAGAGGCGTCCCGGGACCCTGGGGACTGTCCGTCCCGGCGAATGGCTGTGGCCGTGAAGAGCCGAACTCCCATGCTGAAAGCCCCGACGAGCAGCCCGCCTTCCGGGCAGGTGGGTGTCTGGGCGCGGACTGCTCCTGAAAGCATGACCCCACGTCCAGGGGCGTAAACCTCCATTAGTGCAGCAGGTGCAGTGGCATCGGGACCCAGATGCACGAAGGGCCCATTCAACTCTAATTAGTGCACTATTTTACAATGGAAAGAGCAGCTGGGGGTATTTATTTCCTTGCACTAGTGTCAATGACACCCTGGCTTCTCTACTGTCCGTATCTCAGAGGATATCACTGCTGTGCTAACATCCCAACTTTTCTTCTGACACCGCCCCCATCCCCAGGGAGCCTCCACCCCACTTAATACCCGGGTGCACTCACCAGGTCACGGGTCACGCTCTGCTGGGTGGTGGCGATCATCCTGGCTCCCGACGGACAGTATCCTTGGCACTGGCGATGCTCTGCCGGGGCAGGGGAGCGGGTATGTCCTGGCAATGGGAGGATGGGGTGGTGGTTAAGGCTCACACTAGAGGGGTTACTATCTGGCACTGGAGGTGCTATCTTCTGCAATTGAAGTGATCTACCCTGGCCCTAAGGGTCGGGGAGGGCGGGGGTTTATATCATTAGATTCGGGTTAGTCCCTAGTAGGATAAGGAAAGCCCCAGTCCTGGGCATCTGAGGGGCCACTGACTGCGGGGCAATGAGGAGTCTTGTTCTTGGGCGCCGGAAGGCTAGATCTGGGTCGGAGGCGAGTGGGGTCCTGGGCACTGTGGAGGCTAGGTCTCTAACCCCCGTGGCACCGAAGGGGTTAACATCTGGGCACTAGGAGGGCTGGGTCCTTGGTGCCTGGCTATTAGGTGGGCGGTTCCTGGGCACTGGGGAGTGAGGGGGAGTCGGAATGTGTTCCGGAGGGATAGCCCCCGAGTTCCTGGGCACTGAGGAGGCTGTGGGGTCGCTCGGCCCTGGGCATGGAAGATGCCAGCTGCTCCCCCCTCAGGGCGTACTTCCTCGGCTCCGAGGCAGAGAGCGCGACCCTCGCAGCGCCGCGTCCGTCTCCCGCACAGCATTCAACAGCCCCGCGAAGTGTGATCCGAGGTGCCTGCCCCTCCCCCGGCTCCCTCTCTCCTCCCTGCTCACTGCCTCAGCTCCTAGCCCCCTCTTTCAACGTCTCTCTCCCCCCCCACCAGTTACCCACCTCTGCCCTGCTCTGCACCGACCCACGCCTCACCCCCCTCGCCCCCGCGTCCTTCCTCTGTCCGTGTCATACACACATTCACACACGTGGTCTGAGCCCCCTGTCACAGCCCCCACCTCTGTCCCACGACACCTGTCACTGACAGACCCTTTCTGTCCCATCTCTGCCCGTTCCATACCCTTCCGAGAAGCGCTGTATTTTATTTACATGTACCCTCCTTCTAAATTTCTCTAATTTACGGATGACCTCCGCCCCTCTCACCTTCCTAGTTCCCTGCCCAGCACAGATCGGTTTCATAGACTTTTTGTTTTCCTGTCCTTACATGCCAAACCCTTCTTTTTTACAAACCTCTCTCTTTCACGAACCCTTATCTGCCCTTCACAAGAGTCTCCTCCCTCTGCCCCGCTCATTTGAGATCAGAGAGAGCCGAGCCAGAGTTAAGCCATGCATCTATCTGTCTCGGAGCTTAAAGCATGTGCACGAACCAAGACCTGAAAATATTTCCTATGTAAATCATACAAAAAACTACGTACAATTTGTTAGTCTCTTCAAAATTCAAAAAAGTGTATTCCTTTCACACGTGGAAGCTTTGACATTAACAGGGCACATAGAAGTGCTTATAGAAAGTGATAATTTTCTACAACTAGTTGTCTGAACTTGCATCTTCGAAAGCGCTTACAGGAGTGGTAATAAAGAAAAGGAGTTTTAGTGTAATAAAAAATGTGTCTAAAATCACTCAATTTAAGCGGAGAGCCGGGACTTATTTAGGTTTTCTGTTTTCACCTTGTACAAATCTGCAGGTAATAAGTGATTTGCCCAGAGTCACAGGATGTGAACCGACATCAGACCTCAAACCTGCTTCCCAAGCTCTACAGTCGGCAGCCTTGCAGTAAGGACAAACCCTGGGTAAAGCCAGAGAGGGAGACAGACAGAAGCCACATGAAAGCTCGGCTCGTTTTGGGCTCGAGGTTCCAACAGGACCACCAGCTGAACCAGAGCCAGGCCTCTGGCTCGAGCTTTCAATGGCCTGGTTCTGGCCTGGTTCATTTACAGACCCTATATGTCCATCTTCCTGACATGCTCACGCCACCCATCTCTCGGCAGAGGTCTTTGTCCCCACGTCTGTTCACTCTTCTTTATCAAGACTTTAGTTCTATCCTCGTTGTCTTTCTGTCCCACAGACCCTCTCCTTTCCATGCCCTTCAAATTCTTTCATTCGCCTCTTTCATACTGTCTCATCTATTCCGGTCCTCCAGCCATCATTTTTTATTACTCTCTCTCACCGCTCTTTCAATTTTCTCTCTTTTGAAGCTTCTTTCACTACTTCTATTCTCCTTCTCTCCTTATTTCATTCTCTTATTTTCACTCATGCATTTCTTCTAACATTCGCTCTTGCCAGAGCCTTTCTAAGACTTTCCTTGTCGCGCTTTCATCTTTTTCCTTTTCACTTCTACTTTGTTTCGTTCTCACCCTTCCTCACCCGCCTTCTTGCCCCGTCTCCCTCTCTCTTTCTCTCTCCTCTATCTCGCTTCTTCTTTTTAGTCCTTTCTCTTTCTGCTTTCTGCCATTTGGCTTTATATTCTCTCTCCATTCCTCTTCTTTTTCAATCTTTTTCTCTTCCTTCAGCTCTCTTATGTTTGTTTTTCTCTCTCTTTCTCTGCCCCTTTCTATTTTTCTACTCTCGTATTCTCCCTCTCTTATTTTCTTATTATCTTCCTCTCTATAGTCCTCACTCCTTTCCCTACCCTCCTTCTTTTTTCTGACACTTTGTGTTTCTTTCCCCGGTTTATTTCTGCGTGATCTATCACTCATTTGCCCTCTTTTTCTCTCCTCTTTTATTTTCTCTCTCTTCGTGTCTTTGCTTTTTCACGTCTCCACCCCTTTCTTCTCTCCTGCTCTCACTTTCTCGAATCTTTTTTTTTTGTTTCTCTGTGACTCTTTCTCTTTTTCCCTTCCTTTTCTCATGTCCCCCTTTTCCTACGAGCATCTCTCTGTGTTCTCCCATGTGCCCCCACCCCCTGCAGCGGATCAATATTCTATTGACCGGGAGAATTAATCACGATGACACCGCAAACCCTGCTCTCAGCGAATTTTTTTCCCGATCCTTGCTGCTGGAGGCCAGCTCAGATATTCATTTATTCAGAGAGGGGACCCCGGAAGCCCCCCTTGGGACACTGAGCTGAAAAAGGCGGGGTCTCACGCCGGCGGAGGGATCTCAAAGGAGGAAGGGTGGGGAGAGAACAGAGCCCAGGGGAAGAGAACAGAGCATAAGGAATGAGAACACAGCCTAGAGAAGGGATGAGAGGGGCTGACTTGTGAGAGAGAAGAGGAAACTAACAAGTGAGGGCTTTTCCAAGAGGGTTGAAACGTGATGGTGGGGGTTTAATCAGGGGAGGGACCTCCGTTAGGGCAGAGGAGCATCGCCCCCCCCAGCATCAGCAAACCATAATAAACTTTATTTATAATGGTTTTCTATTAAAGGGGTGGAGCCACTAGGATGACAAGCAGTGAGGGGGAGTGCACAGCACTCCCCCTCACTACCTCACTACGCATGTATGTTTGGTCGGCGTCTCGGGCTGGCCAAACACATATGCGCACTACGCTCTCTCCATCCCAGAAAAACAGTTGCCGAGCTGGAGAGAGCCTGCCTTGGAGCGCCCTGGCTGGGTGCTCTCAGCCAATGCTGACGCTGCTTTGAGCAGCGCCAGGATTGGCTTGCAGGGCAGGCTGCGAGTCTGTGCCTGCAGCAGAAGGCAGCAGAAGACGGGGGAGCGGCAGAGTAGCACGGCGTGCAGGTAGGTTTATTCTTTTTTAATTTAAAAAATGTTGTTGCTATTTCCTACCCCTCTGGCCCCCCGCATGCCACCCGCCCCCTATAACACCTGCAAGCCGTGACTGGTTTTAAGAGGTGTGGCCTAACACCAATAACTAAGAACTATTGGTCGGAGTCGTGGCCACTGTAATTAAGGGAGTGTCTTAAGGAATGTGGCCTGGAACCACACTGCCCTCATTCGTTGGGCTGTGAATATAAAACAGGTACGCCTGGAATTACGCTCATCACCAAAAAAAGGTAAAGCCCACACTGTGATCGCTCACCCTTTTCAGGTCTACTGTACTGGAAATGCCCCCATTGGCCTGGAGACCTGTTAACAAACCAGGAAGTAGAACTCCATTTTTTTCAAGCAACGCAACACAGCAAGGCAACTTGCTGCACTGCATTGTGGGAAAGGAAGAGGGCAAAAATTTCCTTATTTACAAAGACGTAGCGTTTCTGCTGTCTCCTTATGCTTGCGCACTGTGGGTCTGATTCACAAAGGGTCTTATGCCTCATAAAGTTACGAGAGCAGAGTCTCCGCACTCATGACGGAGCCTGCGCACTCATGGCAGAATTTCCATACAGCACACTGCAGAGAGTGCACCTTATGGAGATTCTACCATGAGCACGGAGACTCCGTCACAAGTGTGAAGAGTCCGCCCCAAGTGCAGAGACCCTGCATTTGTAACTTTAAGAGTCGTAAGTTCCTTTGAGAATTGTGCTCTGTACACTGCTTTGTGCCAATGATTTGCACCCTGTTAAAAAATAATCCTTACAGCCATGCAATTCTTTCTATGTGTGTTGGAGAATGCAGCACAAATGGAAGAAGAATTAGGGAGGAGAAATAAAGATATTTCTCCTTGTTAAGACTTTGTCAGGTAGATGTACCATTTTGGAACAGATTTGGTACAAACCTAGGTTTACAAGTCTTTGTAAATCTGGATATGTGTTAAAATACATGGGTGGATGTATGGGGATGTCCATGCTCCACCCATGTAAACCCCCATGCAATTACCCATGTAACGTCTACCTAACGCAAAGTAACACAAGGCAGCACTATGTGCTGGGTTGAGTTACTTTGTACTTACTAGATATGAGGAAATGGGGTGTGTTATATGAAGTGGTTGTACAACTTCACCATGCAATATACTTATCAACTCCTTTAGGACTAGTAGATTTTATTAGTCAAACCTTCAGCTCAACCCTGGATAGCTGTGGCTCTGAGTAGCAAGGCTCACACAAAAGAACACGCGTGAAGCATTTAAACAGTACCAAAACAACTGAAGAAGAGATTGACAAAACACTAAAGCAATCAAACACAAATTTATAAAAAGGGACTTCTTGTTATGTATTTTTAGACACCACAATGAAAAAGATCCATTAGTAGGTTACAGAAATATCGAATTTACAAGGTGTAGTAAATCAAAGCTTTTCGCTCTACCACGAAAAAGCATTAGCAAATTAATTAAATTTGATACTTAGAAACTTTTTCACTAAAAAGTTCAGCTAGTTGTATTAAGGGCACTTGTATTCACTTTAGGTGATCAACTGCTGTAGGAGATGCTCAAGGGGACCAGCAAGTTCCTCCGAATCAGTTACCACTACAGATAAAGTACCTAGAGCAAAATCGAGATGGCAGTTTTAAACTGCCCTTCCAGCCTGCATTGGCTGACTGGGAGCCACGTCTTACCTTGTCATACTCATGGTGGCACAACCGGTGCTGCAATCAATGAAAGACACCTCAGCTTGCATGCCCTAGGTAACCCTGGCGGCATATACTAGGGACTTACAAGTAAGTTGATCTATGTCAACTGAGGATGAGACAATTAAACATACACCAATTTAAGGGTCAGAGCACATGTACGGGCTCAGGGCATTTCAAAGCAATTACTCCAGTACCAATTGGTCACAATGTGGGAAAAAGTGAACATAAATCTGTAAAAAACCCGTTTTCATAAACTAAACCTGTTTCTTTAAACTAAACCAATACGTGACTTAGTAAATACCAAATAAGGACTTACATTGCCTTGCAACAACTTGCACCATACTAGGACCATGCAAGTCATTAGTAAATCAGCCCCAACATGTCTACAAACCACTACAGGCTGAGGTATGAGCCAATGGCTCACTTCAGTTCCTGGAGTCAGCTGACTGGAGTTTATTGACTTTATTTGGCACTTTATTCATACTCATCCAGGCGTGCAGTGAAATCCTCTTATCAGTGCATATTAATAGTCATATCATACTCAAATTGGAACAGTGCCTAATTTCTAAAAATGTAAGTGCCAGGGCCCTTCTCAGGAGACCACTACAGCTTGCACCACCCATTGCCTCTGCCAGCACTGCCGGTGCCATTACCACCACAGCTACTAACCAACTCACTCCTACAATGAGACAGTTTGGACTATCCCAAGCCACCAAAGGTGCAGGAATAAACTTGTCAATAGATACTCTGTTTTGCTCATCTCAAAATTAAACAACAGCACCACCCTGCGGTGGGCTTTCAAAAGCGGTGGTGCTGAGAATTAAGTGGTGGTGGTGAGCACCAGCAAATACTGGCTGAAATTAAGCCCTAAATTCTATCCTCCATATTCCTAAAAATTGACATGAGAAGTTGACCTTGAATAAAAACTTTCAACTAATGCCTCTCCTTATTTTCCTTCGAATGACACTCTCTGACATCTCCATTGTCTCAGTGGCGGCCAGTAATTTTAAGAGGTAGGGGGCAGATGGGACACACACGCACACATACACACTCATTTACACCCATTCATTCACACACATGCAAGCACACACGCATCCACTCACAACACTCATTACCAAATATTCAAACATACACGCACACACGCACCAAACATTAACTAAACAAAAAAACACACTTACTTGCAACTCTGCCTCGAATGACCCAGGAGGGTTATGACTGCTGTCTTCCCTCATTGGTTGAACTTAGGTCAGCCAATAAGGGAAGGCAGCAGTCCCAACCTCGTCACAGAGCAGGATGGGCTCAGTTAGCCTGCTGACCCCACCCCACTCTGTGACGAAGAGTCACTGATTGAAACTTGGTCTTGGGTGTTTCAGGGCTTAAAACTGAAGGGCCCAGGTTTGAGGCAGTGAATGACACTACTCCTTGTCACTGAGTGAGGAGTTGGCTCGAGGACTTTTGCTGAGCTGAGGAGGTCACGGCCACAGTAGCTGTGACATCTTCAGCCCAGCAAAGTTCAGCTCAGGCAGCTAGGGTCCTGCACATTTAGCACATGTCTAGCTCCTGGCTGCCTGATCTGAAAGGGAGGAGTGTCTGTCAGGCTGACCTTTGTTCAGCCTGACAGACACTCTTCTTGAGGGGCAAAAGGTGAAGGGGCATGGCCCCTCAGCCCCAATGGACCTGCTGTGGCTGCATTCTCGTCATGCCTCCTCTCTCAGAACAAAGTTAGCTCTAAGTCACATGCATGTTTGCTTTATTTTCTATTACTGCATTTCTCAAGAATGCCCATACCTTGTGCCTTAGAACACAAAAATCTCTCATTCTTTGAACCCATGCCACTGCAGTCTAACAAAACCTAAGCTCTTCTAGCCTATCTATTAATCAACCAGTCATTATATGAACTCACAAAGCTCTCACTAAAGATCAGAACACCCCAGTTAATTTAATCTACCTCCAAGAAACTGAGGCAACTACTTTGTATGGTATTCTTGGGGTCACAAGACTAATCCTAATAACCAACAATAATCAATAACCACTTGATGAACTACTAACCTTGGTTCTGTAGCAGCATGCTTTCTGGCAAAAAGTAGTTCTATGCCTCATCAGGGTAAGTAAGCATTATATAAATGAACTTTCAGTTCAATTACCATGGACAGACCGTTCGATCTTGTGCCTGGGAATGTAAGCATGTATGACTTAAGCTAGAATTTGGTTCTGTGTAGGTTGTAATGTGGACGTTCTGCACTGCAAATGTAGGACATATTTACAAGCCCCTAGAGCCATGTTAACACCACCATGTAAATATGGACCCCCAACGCAGTTTTCTGCGGCAGAGGAGCATGCAATTGCTTTTGCTGTGGGTGTACCAACGCAACATCCAATGCTTTTTAACACTACCCCAGATTTACAAGGAAATGTAAATCTAAGGCAGCACCAAAAACTAATGCCTTCCCAGGGGTGGCATTAGCATGGCGCAACAAGGAAAAATACTTTTATTTCTCCTCATTTTTTGCTTTTTCTATGTGTGCTGCATTTTGAAAACCAAGAAGACGGGGGCACTCCAAAGGACATTGTGCTATATGGGAAGTCGACACGGCAAACCAGGAGACAATGATGGGTGAGAGGAACCTAAATGTTATCAATTTATAATCCCATGAGCCTATTAGAGATGAACACTCTCTATTTGAACTGGGACTGTATTTTTGTCCTACTGCAGATATTAATTATGTGGAGATACAAAATGATTTGTTTCTGTTTATTTGTAAATTAAAACTAATGAAGCGTTTTTGCAGCAGAAGGAGAAGGGTCATACAAAGGTTGTGGGTCCCAACCTACCTGTGGGTGATCGCTTATGTGACTGTTTAGTTCTGGACCACATTGAGGGACTGGCTGATTTGGTTGATTTGGAGGGAGAAATTGTAGGTTGGACCTCTGAGTGTGACTTACTAGATCGCTTAGGGTTGGTCACTAATGGCACAGTCCAGAGTAAATTTAAGCCAAGGTCTAAATATAACTCAGCAACGCCACATGATAGTAATGATACTTTTCACTAGGTAGCCACACATGAGCTGATGTGGATTTAGAGAACACTGAACATTGTCACACACAGAATCTTAGCAGAAGGCAGAAGTTGGCCTTGGGAACCCTGAATAGTGATCCAAGCGTTGTCACTAAACCCTCTGACAAGGGAGGGGATGTGGTCCTGTGGGATGTTAACAAATATAGACAGGAGGCCAATAGGCAGCTTTTGATTTCAGGCAGTTATAAGGTTACAGCTGTAGAAGCATACAGATGTACCATACAAGAGTATCACAAAGTACTGCTGGATTGGAGAGAGAGGGGCCTCCTTGATATAAAAGAGTATCGGTTGGAAGATTGGAAAATGGTTAACCCAACTCTCCGGTTGGATATGAATATGATTAAGGCTCCTACCCTCATTATGCCTATAAAAGTGTAACTTCCAAAAAGACACATTATCTTTTCGCCTAGTTGTGTCAAGCAAATTCTGCCACATGGTTCATGTTATGTTTTTGCAAATTAAGTTACATGACGGATATCGTCTATGAATGGTCTGGCGTCCGGCCGATACTGCTGTTGCTGTTTTTTGTTTTTTCGACTAGAAGGTACCCTGTAACCTAAGAACTTCTTTTCACTTAAAATTATTTGTAGCTACTCTCGCGTTTTTTCCAGCGGTTTGATAACAATTCACCTGCTATATTCTGTGTGAGAGGCAAAAAGTGGCGTGTTTATCATAGATACCGGTGATCGTTATGATATGATAATCCTACCAATTATCATATTGTTTTAAACTGCTCTTTCTCTCTTTGTGTACACATATGTCTAGTTCATAATGGATTTTTGAGCCTGCTACCTCCCCGATGGGGCCCACCAGTAATACTTGGAGGGTGAGCAAAAAAATATTTTTTTTACCTGCACTTCAGATGTTTCTGTGTTCATTCACTTAGGCACCTTTGGGCACAGGTCACAATTGTTCTTGTATGGCGTTCTCACAAGGTTATATAGTAACCAATCAGGTACAGTGATTAATATAACTGTTGCTGAATAGGTTATCCTTTGACTTTGGTTTCCTTTGTTTTACCTTTTAGGTTTTGAATTAATTAGTTCACAAAGCTGTTTTCATAAAGGATTAGGTACGTAAGTAGGTCCTGAAGAATCGCATGAGATCAATTTCAACTCAATATAGCGAGAAACATGTTGACCCCTTAATTGAGTATCACGGTGATTCTGTGTACTCTGATTTTTTGTACCTTTTTTACTTTGAATTCTAGTAAAAATTGTTTAGATTTTGTGTCTAGGGATTGTAGACATTATTTCACCATATCCCTAAACGATGTTTTTAACCATGCCAGGGGTTTAAATATCTGAATAAATAGTTTTTTTACCCCTAGTCATTTTTAATCTTTTTCATACCAATCCTCTTTGTTCATCATTTGACCGGCTTTACACCAACTGCCTAAAGATCTCCGGCAAAGAGCCCCTCTGTGGGGCCCGTCAGGCATTGCAGTGCCGGCCTGACGAGGAGCATAGCCCTATGATGAAGCATGTCACCGGATGGTGAGTGAGGGCTCTTGCTTCGAGCACACTCCTCCCCCTTTTTTTCCACCCTCTTGTTTCTGGAAACCTGTCCTTACAACTATAACCCTCGATCTTCCTTTCTGATTTTGGAACTGTGTGTATACTTTGTTGAGTATATTATTGGGAGACATACACACTGGACCAGGAGTTACTCGTTTTTCTCCAAATCTCCCGTTCTGCCCCTCCTTTTTGAAATTGATGTTTGTCTAGTACCTTGAAAGACAGTGCTAAGTTATCTATCATGTCTTGGAATTTGGCTGGGTTGAGTAGCAAACTAGTGGATCCCGAGTGGGCTACCTATGTCAACCAGTAGGATATATGTATATTTCAGGAGACATGGGCATGGGCCCAGTCTTCCTGGATGTTTTCTTTATCCTATTATGTGGAGGCCCAGACCGCCGTTGGGGGCAGCGGTCGTGCTAAGGGAGGCCTCTTGATATTGATAAATAAGAATCTGCAGTGCACACGTTCAGCCCTTCAAATAGATTCCTCTGATTTACTAGGCCTACAGCCTAAAAATCTTACCTCAGCTTAACTATCTCTGTCACCTTTCTTGGAGGAGTTATTGACACAACCAAGATGTCTATAAAACCAGTGGCTACGAGCATTTCTGGGATCAGCTTGATATAAAAAAAATTGCATCATTCAGAAAATACAAGACCCTGCCAGGCAGACATCCCAGTGCAAGCCCTTGAGCAGTGGGGAGCGAGGGGGGAAGGGGAGGCACGCTGCCTGCGTATTTAGCAGTATGCTTACCCATGTGTCCGCTAGGGCCCAATGAACCTGAGCTGGATTTAGGTGCGGGTGTACTGATTGGTCAGAAATAACATTTCTGGTCAGGATTCATCACATAATCTGGTCCTTCTGAGTTATTCCAAAACAGAATAACATGAGAACACGGTATTCCTTGGTAAAAGCGGCATGTGGCTCCTCATTCCGGACGGAATAATGGCCCCTTTTTCCCCAATTTATGTACCACTTGCTTTGGTCTGCCTTCGGGGCAAGGAGATTGTCAGGACGAGGTGGCTCGAGCAAGGCCTGGGGGGGGGGGGGGGGTCCCCAATACTCCCTTGTGCTCAGGAAGGTAGTCCAGAAGAGGCAGGAGGTGAGCTTCTGCCCACATTCCCTGCCTGATACTCCTGCGACTTTACCGACAGACTATCTTCTCAGCAAAAACGGCCAATGGGTTCCTGTACCTGGAAAATATGGATGATCGCTCTGATCCGGCAGAAGTACGAAGGCTCACCTGGGGATGCCGCTCTATCCGCCTCCTAATTGGGGCTCAAGTGTACTGCAAACGAGAGCTTTCCAAGACGAATTGGAAAATCAGTGGATTTAATCCTCAGGAGAATGTTGGAACAATGTACGGGTAACTGGCTGCAGAGGAAGGCTGTCACAGCCAGGCGAAAAAGAAGAATCGAAATAAAGACGATAGATCATGCTGCCTTGCACCCATTCCTGTGATGAGAAGAACATTATCTAAAGTCGGAGGGACTGATAGAATTTCATTCACCTCTCCATATTTAATCTTTTTCCCAGAGTCACCCCAACCTCTGGTGGCTGAGACAAGTTGGGTACCCGGCTACTAGTCCCTCTGTATACTGTAGGACCAGCCGTGCTCCTGTGACTCTCGTCTGATGAAGGACGAGTCTGGGTACCATCCCTCTGGTGGGAATTCTGTTCAGTAATCGACGCTTAAGATAGTTTTTTTACGTTAGAGTAATTTCCTTTGGGATGCCCCTGCCGCGCTAAGAGGCACCTTGACTGACTAGGCCATGTTAGACATGAAACTTCAGTCTCACCATGATGTACTAATTAAAAGTAAACATAGCTACCATGTCAAATCTCTCAGCATTTACTAATGTTCAACTCCATGCTTAGATACATGTTGTGAGAACTTGGGGAGGTATGGGCCCCCAGGGCAGTCAGGGGTCACTGAAGCCCTTTGTACAAACTGGGGTAGTTTACCTCTTGTGTTCTGTAGCCTTTTTAATATAGGACCCAAACTGAATACCAAGTCCCCCCCTTTCAGCATTTGAATCAGAGCAGTGAGACTGAGCAGTGCATGCCCCACTCAAGGGGTGATGAGGGTCAGTCGCTCAGATCTCAGAAAAGCACAATAAAAAAAAAAGTCCAGTCAACGCCTTCTATTAGGAAAAGTATTTCACTCATTTACCGCTAAATACTACACATAGAACGACAATGCACAAAAAAATCAGACCTTTCTAGCCCCTCTCAAACAAGAGATCTGTGTGACACGTATTTCACACTCTTAGAAACTGCACCAGGGTCTTGGTGGATCCATCTGTGGCCTCTGAGTATTCTGGCCTGCCCAGTTCCCCTTGGAAGGTGGCCACGTGAGAGCCGCTGCAAACGTTATAATCAACGTCCCACGATTGCTCTTTGTCAGGCCAAAATGGTCATGGACAGCTACACTGTCTTTGGTGCCTGCTACCTCTTGATTTCATCAAACCTTTTGTCTGGATGATTTAGGCAGGAAGAGCTACGGGTGAGCTAGCAGGGGGACAACGGGCAAACTACAAAGGGGGATCACAAAACACCTCTACCACAGAATACTGAAGCCCACCACCGTGGAACTATGTTACTGCACAGCATATTTCAGTGCAGGCTCCCAGGCCAAACAAAAACCTGGGAAAGCCTCACCCAAGGCTCTCCATTTTGTATTGTCATTCACACATAGGGAATCCAAAATGGATTCGCTGCCAAATCCAGAAAATCATATACCCAGCTCCCCACTTAGCCTGCAACACGTTAGGTATATATTCATCCTCGATCCAGATCCCACACCGATTGCTCAAAAAGATCTAGTTGAGGGAGAGTGACAGAACCTTGAGAAAGCCGTGTAAATTTGCCTTCAGGTAATTACACAAAGTTTTGGCAAAATTATGCGAAATTATATGTAATTGTATGAAATGCAAGTCTGCCATTGGCGCTATATTTTAGCGCGAAATGTGTTCTCTGTCAATTTTTGACTTAAGGACACATTTTGCTTTAAAAATTAATGCAAAAAACATAAAAGCACCATGAACAACAGACGCTTGCATTCTGTTGTTCATGTGCATTCGTGGTAAATGTTTACTGCGAATTGAGCATTTTGTAGATATTTTTTACCATGAATGCTGCATAATTATGTCAAGTGGACTAATGGTTCAAGTTTGGGAATTTCAGCCAACAAGCATAACACAAAATACTGAGTATTATTTAAGATTCGCCCTAGCGTACTTTAAGCAGGTAGGCTCGTTGGCACTTACTTCCCTTTAAGCAACAAAGTAATAATAAGGCCTGTACCTTCCCACAGAAGTACATGCTAGCCCCACAAAACCTGGTAAGAGGCAGTAGTCTCTCTGCATGACCTTGCACTTTGGGTGCACCTCACGACCTTTGAACCACCATCTGGGGTCTCAATCCACCTCAATAAGAAGATCTACAGGGAACACATACCAATGTCTTGCTCAGTGAGGTAAAAAATACAAACACACAGGGGCATGTTTAAGAGCCACTAGCGTCTCATCGTGCCACATTAGCAAAAACATTTTTTAATGCCCAACGAGACCGAAATTGCTGCATCATATTTACCAAGTGGTGCAATGCCTACATTGCGCTGCTTTGTAACCCCTTGCGCCACATTATGCCTTATGTCAGGCATGATTTATGCAAGGGGGGCGTTCCCCCATGGGGGGGTGAGGGCAAAAAAAATGGCACAAAGAAATCTAAAAGATTTCTTTGTGCCATTTTTTTGCATTTTTAACACCTGCTCAGAGCAGGCATTAAAAGGGGGAATGTCATTAGTTTCAATAAAAATAAAATGTGGGCGCTAACCCTGAACAGTATATCAATTGCGGTACACACATGGTGACGTAGAGGGGCACAAGGGCCTGCACGAAAAGTGGAGCTACCTGTAATGTAGCACCACTTTTCTTAAATCTGACCCAAAGAGACAGCAGAAAGCAGCATAGGGCAGGAAAGCACGTTCTCCAGGGCCATGCAGCGGACATTTCATACCTAACGCATGCGACAGACAATACAAGTTGTAAAGAAAATATTTTTAAATCCACCAGATTTTAAAGCCTACTGTGTAACCACAAGTCTGTACCTGAACAGACCCATCGAGTTAGCACAATATGAACTAACAGCACGGTGGCCACGCGGCTGAAATCTGACAAACAAGCAACTCTGCCTCTTGTTCTTGTCCCACAACTGTGCACCTGTAAAGTAGGGATTGAACACATAATTGTCTGTGGGTCCTAGGTCACAATGGATTTTGGATCTGGGGTTGACAGGATCGGAAAATGATTTATCAACTGAGAAATTGGTCTCCGAGGAACTGGACCTTTCACAAAGGAATCAAGAGCCAGGGCAAGCGGAATCCATCTTGGTAAAGGAAATATTCAATCAATCGTCGTTTGTTTCTCAAGATTAAGCGTTAAAGGGAGTAGGCCGCTGGCAAATATTACTCTTAGCCACCCTGATATTTTTGATTGTGACATAAGTCAGCATTCATGACATGCTTTTCAATAGTGTAGATGTCCTGGTGAACAAGGCTTCGACTGACAACTGGGATCATGAGTCAAAATGATAGAGGAACACTTGCGAAGGGCCTACCCCCTCCCATCGCTGAGGTCTAGAGCCCGTTGTCCTCAGAATACAGTCTCTCGGTATTTTCACAGCTAAGACCCTCGCAGAGATCGCCCCAAACTCCACCTCTCATCTTGGATCCAAACTTAGCACTTCGAATTTTGTACTTTTAACGCTCCATTTTTGTCACGTATGCCAATGCCAAAGTGCCCTGAGGTGCCCACACAACATTGTTTGGTACTATTAAACCCTTCAAACAAATAAATTAAGTTATTATGGAATCATTTTACGACCTTACAGCTTAATATCTATCAGGGGCTTTCTACCTGTTTCCATGAAACTCTGTCTCTCTACCCCACTTGCACTAGTCAACACTGTATTTAACAATAGAAATGGGGGGTGTCCATCACAGGTTCAGAAGGGCTAGAGGCATGCCAGGTTTTTAGGATAACTTCCAACTATGTAAATTATTTCCATTTCAATTCATTGTGTGTATCAAAATAGCTTTTGTGGATATTCTAATACTGAGGCATTGAACTTAGTCTCCTGGACCTAAGTCCAACAATTCTAGAGTATCGTTCCCAACGCTGGGCCATGAGGAACCAAACCTGACTTTTAGGATAACCACTGACGATGTGAATAATTTCTATTTAGATTCATGGGCTGGCCTACATATTTGACTGTTTCCAGGGTGGAAATGGGCCAGGTCAACGTTTGGAATATGCACAAACTTCCAAGGCAAATCAGCCCTTGTTCAACTCATAACTGCATGCTAGTGGGGTGATTTTACCAAACATTAATGGTAGAGTTGCACGTGATTTTACCGAGGCCCCAGTACCATGCAACTTGTTATGAGGACCCTAGTGGTTTCACTTCTGGAATTGCAAAACAGTTCACAAGAGTTGCAACCTGCAACCGGTGCATGTTGTCACCACTAACTGATGCTCCGGGTCTAGAACTCATATACAGCACCTTTCAAGGCATAACCTGCTCTGTAATGATGAGCTCAGACCAAAGGCTGAAAAAGGCTCCTTTCTGCAGCCCTATGTATTACTGACTGTCATTCTGTAGCTCTCTGCTCATGTAGGTACAGTCTGTTATTGACTGTTGTTCTGCTGCACTCTCGTGGCCCAAGCATAGACTATTATAGACTCTTGCTTTGCTGCATTTTTCTGGGCCCATCGCAGTCTGCTGTTCTGCAGCACTCTACTAGTGCAATACGGTTTGTTATTATCTGTTGCTCTGCTGCACTCGACTGGTGCAATACGGTTTGTTTTTATCTGTTGTTATCAGTCGCGGCTCGCGCAACTGTGAAGGGGTGGGGCGGCGCGCATGGGGAGGGGGGAATTCAATTAAAAATAAAAAATAGAAAAAACGTACCTGGCCCGCCGCCGCAAGAACCGCGCTTCTCCTCACCTTTCCTGCAGGTACAGACTCTCTCCAGTCCAGCAACCATGTTGCTGGGCTGGAGAGAGTCCTTTGTGCATGTGTGTTTGGCCGGCCCGAGACGGCCGGCCAAACATACGTGCACTCTGAGGGGGAGTGTTGAGCACTCCTCCTAATTGCTTGTCACCCCCGTGGTCCCACCCCTTTCCCCCAAAAATGATAATAAACAAAGTTTATTATTGTTTTTGTGGAAAAGTTTTGCAGCTGTCGCTGCTGACGGGGGGCGAGTGGAGCTTTACCTTGGTTGTTATGCTGCTCTCTATTGGTCCGTTATTTACTGATCAGCAGCCTTCTCGTTCCTATATGGTTTTACTACTGACTTTGCTTCTGGTCCCTCGGATGGTCTCAGTATTTAGAAAAGGTCTTTAGGAGCCGCCCAAGTCCACATAGCCGTTCCCACAGCACATAAAGTGTATACACAGGGCTCTATTCCAAACTGTATTTTTGCAGTACGTTTTGCAGTACTACAATAGTACTGCAAACGAACTACAAAATGCTGTGTAGAATTTATACCTCCACTGCTCCTATCTTTTTCTGTGCTGAAATGTCTGCCCTGAATTCAGAGTCTTTGCACATTATGGGGCATATTAACATGCCCTACCACCACTGGAGCATCATTTTTCGCAACGCTCTGGTGGTGCTGTTCATTGCACCATATTCACAGAGCTGCGCTAAGCCACTTTTTGTGGTTTAATGCCGCCTTGTAAATATGGGCCCCTCCGACGCAGTTTTAAGCGGCAGAGGGGCGTGCAATAGGTGTTGCTGTGGGAATTCCACCACAACACCCATTGCTTTTGATGCTTCCCCAGATTTACAGGAAATCATAAATCTGAGGTAGTTCCAAAAACTAACACCACCCCAGGGGTGGCGTTAGCATGGCACAACAAGGAGAAATACTTTTATTTCTCCTTGTTTTTGCTTTTTCTATGTGTGCTGCATTCTGCAGCACATATTGAAGTACCAAATCGCCATTGTAGATTGTTTATGTGCAGGAAGGAATAGCTTCCTGCACGTAAGCAATCATTCCCTTCAACGCAGACACCCTTGCACCATGGTTCAAGGATGCCTGTGTTAGCACTGACAGCTAAATTTAGCACCAGCGCTAGGGGAAACACCGGAGTGCACCATATTTTCGTAAATGCGGCACGTCCCTGCATTTCAGAACTGACGCAGCACGGCCTGCCAATTTTGGTGCAGCGCCACGCTGCGCCAGTTCCATGTAAATATGCCCCTGAGTGTATGTTTTAGTAGTAAATGTGGGAGGGGTAGGGGGAGTGGCTGGAAATTTGGAGATACTACTAAAGGGGAGGAGAATGAAGAGGCATAAAGAGGGGTTAAGGGAAGGTTAGGTAGGATTTTAAGGAGAGACATGTACACACCCACAAAAATGTAAGCCATTGATTTCACAAACTGTCTTTATAAGAACTTGTATTTTTGATTGAAGGGGATGAAAACACTTCTCAAGCAACAACCATAATCCTTGTCAGGGTGAACCACAAAAGTTAATAAATTAATCAGTGCTTAACCCTCTGGTAAATTAGTACAAAGGCAGTCAGGCTGAAATTAGAGGCAAAATGAAAGTATTTTTGCAGCATACAAACAGTAATAAAGTGAAAACACTACACAAGATGAATCCCATACCAATTTAGAAGAATAAAGTAAAATGTAATAAATACATTGTGACCAAAACAATCAGTAGAACTGGAGATATGCAATTTAAAAAGTTTAAGTTAAATTAGCAGCAGAAAGCTCTACCTGTGTGTATCTGGTCGCGTTAGATTGGGACCAAGTCACAAGTTCAGGCCGACCGCAATGGAGTGCAGGCTGAACACAGGCACCAGGTTAGTCTCCTGAAAAAGTTACCTTCTCAAAGTCTGGTGCACAGAGTTAAAAACTTCAGGATTTCACTGGAGGCTCAACAGATGCCAGCCAAATGTCCAAGACCTGGGAAGGCTCCTCTTAGGATCAGGAACTCACTCCAGTAGAGGCCAGCAGGCAGGGCTCAGGCAGGTCCAGTTGCAGGTCCAAATGCAATAGGTCTGCTGGGTAGTTGCTGGACGGCCTCTGGAGCTGGTTCTCTCCCTATAGCTCAGATTATGAGGTCAGCCAACTGACACTTGGAGTCACTCAAGTAAGTCTGGGAAAAAATGAAGCAAGTTCAGTTGTCCTTCTCAGACAGCAGGGCAGGCGTCAAGTAGCAGGACAGTCCTCTGAAGAACATGGCAAACCTCAAGGAGCAGGGAAGACCTCTGGGGACCAAGGCAGTTCCCTGGTAGCAGCAGGACAGTCCTCTGGTAGCAGCAAGACAGTCCTCTGGAGAACAAGGAATTCCTTCTTCTGTAATGTACACAGATCCATGAGTGTACCGAAGGGTGGGTCTGAGGGTCCTAGTTTAAACCTGGTGCCAACTTTGAAGTGGAATAAATTTGGGAATTTTCTCCCACAGATGGTTCTAGAACAGTGATTCCCAACTTTTTGACTTCTGTGGACCCCCCCCTTTATCATTACTAGAATCCGGGGACCCCCACTGAATCATTATTGGAATCCAGGGACCCCCTTAATGAGTCATTACTGAAAGCTGGGGACCTAGTCTGTTAATATTATTTAATTTTCTAAGCAGTCATGGAACCCCTAAGGAGGCTTCGCGGACCCCCAGGTGTCCCCGGACCACAGGTTGGGAACCACTGTTCTAGAATGTTCCTTTCTCTCTGCCCAGACAGGAGTTCTGGAGTGACAATAGACTGGTATCAAGTTATTTGTGAGTGTGTTGGAGGCAGCCTTTGAAATGTAAGTGGGGAGGGAATAGCTCTGCTCCTCCCATTATGGCAAGATGGCCTTCTTCCAGCTACACCCAGGTCTTATCATTCACTATTGTACCCAATACACATTCCTGATTTGGGAACAATCAACCGGCCCAGGCAGTTGTAAACTCCTAGAAGGCCTTAGAACAGGTTTGGCAGGAAAATGTCAACTTTCTAAAATTGGCATTGTTTCAAAATCTAAAATCCAACTTTCCCATTAAAGAGGATTAAAAATTACAATTCATTTGAGTCTAAACATGACATTTCTACCTGCTCCCAGTTAAAAGGTAGCACATATTAAGTGTAATAAGGTAACCCGGTATTATCCTATGAGAGAGGTAGGCCTTGCTTACAGTAGTAAAAAAAAAAAAAATTGTACTTTTTCACTACCAAGACATGTTAAACTTAAAAACACGTCCTACTTTTTAAATACAATTCACTCTGCCCTATGGACTGTTTACAACCTACTTTAGAGGTGGCTTATGTGTATCAAAAAGGAAGGTTTAAGCCTGGCAAAATGTTTATTTTGCCAGGTCACATTGGCAGTTTAAAACTGCATTACAGGCGGCAATGGCAGACCTGTGACATGCTTTAAGCTCTGCTGCCACCTAGTATCATATAATTTCAAGGTCCTGAGTAGCCATGGCACCATATGCAATGGACTTAAAAATAAATTAAGCGTACCAATCAGGTGTAAGCTAATTGCATCATGTTTTAGGGAGAGAGCATAAGCACTTTAGAATTGGTTATCAGTGGTAAAGTGCAGGGTACTAAAAGCCAACAAAAACGGATTCAGAAAACAGAATGGATGAAGGCAAAATAATTGGGGGTGACCCCGCAAAGAAGGCCAAAACCAACATTCCTACAGTTGCTACAGCCAAAAAATGGACCTCAAACAGTAGAAAACTCTTGCAGTTTAGAACTGTAATAAGTCCAGCACCAAACGAGGCCAACCCCTGGTGCCACAACACCCCCACCATTGAAAATAATGGAGGTAGGCACTTAAAATAGAACCCTGTATGAAATAATGTTACATTATACAGTCTGTGTTTTTGGTCCAGGGTTAACATGTTAAAATTCTCAAAAGTGTGTGTTTCAATTGATGAAAGTGCTGGCCGCTCTGACTTCTCCATATCAATCTGATTTTATTCCCAACAGGTCCACGATGCACCTAACCTTAAGAGACTGGCACATGAGAAGCTGTATCTGCTTCAAGAGGAGGGGGAGGGGTGCACTGTGTTCTCCCTGACCAGTGAGAAAGCATTCAATACTTTCAGCGGGTAGCTTCTACTTGAGACCTTGTGCCAGTTTAATTTAAAACCTTACTTTATAAGCTGGTGCAAACGTCTAGGCATATCACCAAGGGTGAGGGTGAAGATGGGTGGAGGGACCTTGGTGTGTTGAATTTTGCAGTGGGGCACAAGACAAGGCTGCCCACTACTGATTTTTTCTTTCATCAGCTAGCCACTTGCTTGTGTGCTGCTGAGCAATATGGTGAAAGGGGATTGGCAAAAATTAAAACCAGGCATGTTATGTCTCTCTATGCAGATGATATGGTCATTTATTGGAGCGAGCCAATGGTATCAGTGCTACTGGAGACTTGGCTGGATGATGTAGATATTGATGTAAGTCCTGTTTCTTCCTGATGGGTGTGATGATGGGGGATGCCCTGGAACAGATACGCAACCCTGGGCTTAGGTGAAGACTAAACAGTTTCAAGCATCTCAGCCTGCGCATTAGAAATACAGTGTATAAGCATGTTAGATATCAATGTGGATAGAGCCTTGAAGGGGGGGCTACACAATCCAGTCTTGTTTGGAGTTTTATTGTTGTTGTTGGACTTAGGCCATATTGCATTGGCCAAGATGGTGATGTTAGTCTTTATACATACTTCAGGGCCCCATGCCCCTTTTCAGAGAACTGTATGGTCCTATGCCCTTGCTGGTGCGGACTCAGTCAGATAGATAGTTGAGTGAAATTGGATATGCTTAAGCTAACAAATGAACAAGGTGGATTGGCAATACCTGACTTTGCATTGTACTAACATCACAGTTGGCAGTCTTGGGGTGGGGGTGCTTGGCTGAGCACCATAACCCTTGAAGATGCTTCTCCTGGGTACCGAGGAAGAAGAAGAGATTAAAAATCTATTTAGGACTAATAGCAGCAACAGGGTAGAAATGCCTTGATTCGTTAGCTTGATGACACAGATATGGATGTGTGGTGAAGAAAATAATTCAAATAATTCCTTACTCCAAGGACATGACTTTATGAGGACTGCTGCACTTCAGAAAGTTACAGAGGATGCTGCACTGTTGAAATGGATCCAGAGTGGATGTCTGGAGGCTGTGCACTTGTTGACGAAAATAGCATCCTTACAATTGAAGTAGCTCGACTATGATTTGGAGCGTAGAGAGCACAGTTCCTAAAATATGAAAGGTTAGAGACGGTGAACCAAATGACATGGGAAGGATTCCATGAAGACCACCCACATCAACAGTCCAAAAAAACATTTTCTATGACAGTGTGGAAAGCTAAACCCTAAGACATAGCTCCACTATAACAATGATAATAAAGGGTTGTTTTTCACAGTGTCAGCCTGTTCCATAATTTAGGACTATTGAGATGAAATAGTGTCACAGTTCTGAGTACTTATACGATGCATAGTTAACACGGGTCCCAAACATTGTTGTTCTTCCCAGTGCCAAAGTGGAATGAACATGCCTCGACATGACAGCAAGTTCCATAGTTTTTGTACCCCGCATCTCAGCACTAGGGACAATCATGTATGTTCATTAGAGGCATTTTTAGGTCTTGCCTGAGACAGCACATGTGCAGTTGCTTTTGAGATTTTTTGCTACTTAAAAAAACTAAAAAGAGGTTTAACCCCCATTCATTACATACCATTAGTTGGCTTCATCCTCCTTCTTA
Organism: Pleurodeles waltl; assembly: GCF_031143425.1. Lineage (NCBI taxonomy): Eukaryota > Metazoa > Chordata > Amphibia > Caudata > Salamandridae > Pleurodeles > Pleurodeles waltl. The sequence continues at coordinate 54,280,536 of NC_090443.1, forward strand.
TTTGTCATCTCCTGATTGGTCACCCGTGACGGTTTCACTTCCTCTTTGTTTGGTTCTCTCTTCCATGGAGCATAGACCAAGTACTGATCGACTGACATCTTTGATTGGTTTCCTTCTGCTGAGGTCTCTCTGGGATTGCAGTACTTTTCTTTTCTTCTTCGCCATCCTCACCTCCCGTGTCTTGCTTGCCTCCCCCCTCCACCTGTATCCTTCCTTGCCTATCGCTGATGTTTCCTGTTCCTACCTCTCGCCTCATTGCTTGCCCATTTCTACCTGTCAGGTGCCTCCTCGTGCATCACTGCTTGCCCCTCACTCCCACGTATTTGCTTGCCTGTATTTTGACCTGGCCTCTTGATGCAGATAGACCTTAAAACAACTGTACAAAAACACCAGATTACAACAGTTTGTCGAAGGTAAGGCTGAAACTAGAACAATGCATTCCTATACATGACGTCACCTGGAAAATGTACAGTGTTTGTTGCATCAGAACCTGGACTGTAAGCATGGGAAATGTGTCTCACTCCGTAGTTTCTTTAGTTGCTGAGAAGCCACCGCTCACATGGTCCTGATTAGCGGGTCGCAAACAGCCAGTGTACTCGGAAAATTCTTGTCTCTGGCACGCACTGTCCTTTCTCAAGCAGAAGGAGACTGGGCAGGCGTTTACAGTTGGAACAGTGTCATGCGCTCTCAGGACACCTGGTCGTGCAGTGCTGTTCTGCCTGCTGGGGACGTCATTGAAGTTCAGGGGGTTGAGGATCAATGCAGTGGCGTAATATAGGCCCCGGGGTCCCGTGAACTCTCGGGGGGACCCCAGCACAGTACCCTGCCCTGAGAGCTCCTGGCTGAGACGGGAGGAGGGTCCTCTCTGAGTACTTTGTGGAGGGGGGCCAGGGGTCCTCAATTTTCATTAGGCCGCTGGGTCACTACGAGATAGGCAGCCAGGGACTGCATAATGGGAAAACAGGAACCTCCACCTCATATCGGTGCCATCTTAAGGCAGGTAAGGACAGCATTAGTAATTTGTTGTATGCCATTGAATTTCCTGCTGTCCTCAGGCAACCTGCGTTTTTAGATCTCAGAATCCATTCATAACTTTTAAGTGGCCTTATGTCAGAAGTGCATTCTGGAACATGTAGTTTTTATTTTAACACTTAATATTAACCCAAAAATCCCAGCATTCGCAGTGCTGTGAGTTAAAATGTCTCTCATGTTACTGCTTGCCTCGGTTCACCCCTTCCCTCCTTCTCCCACCTGTTGTTGCTTCCCCACCCATGGGCACCCTTCCTGCCCCCTTACAAAACATTTGGCATTGTCAATGTGTTTTTATGTGTGTAGTACAGCAACATGGCTACTGTGCAACATAATTGAAAGTAAAGAAAGTCCTATCACGCCACAAGTGATTACAGTGTTTTTATTTTTTTATTTGTTTATTTTAAGCCATGTGTCTCAATAGCTGCTGTACATCATGGCAAAAAACCTCGTATCTAAACAGGGTCCCTGAGCTAGATACAGAGAGTAACACACAGGGAAGCAATACTATGAGTATAACGTAGTTTACTCTCCATTAACATAGCAAACATAGGAATGGAAATCTTAATTTCAAATATACAACATACAATATATTTCAATTTAGATATTTATTATAGCTAATTAAACATTCAGTTCGCACATAATATAATCAACATAGAATCAACCAAAAAAATATAATACAACCCCCTAACCTAAATGAAACATACATATATGGAAACATAAATAACATACCAGTAGATACGCAAAAATAAACAAAAAACACAAAACCAACAAAATCACAAAATAGTATACATACAAATTTACAACGCCTCATACATGAGAGGATATTTAAACAGCACAATAAAGTTACTGCTTTGATGCTACAATTATGCGTTGTAGTTTGGATTGTATAAAATTCAACATAATAACAGGCAATTCTAGGTTATAATTTCCTGATTCAAATTCTCGTGTTACAGGCCTGATGGTAGCCAATCCTGGTCAGGGCTTCAAATTTGCCAATTTCAAACACTTCATGCCAATGTTCAAGACATGCCAATTTACAAGCCGACGCGCGTTTCGGTGAGTGAAGAAAAATATAAATACACCTTCATCAGGACTTTATGATTCAGTATAATTGGCATACGTACATCTTGTAATCTGCCTATCAAAGAAACATCAAAATTATTCATTACAGTTCTTTGCATAGGGGGAAGGCTCGAATCATGTCAGATTTGCAACCAGACCAACTCAAGTGACTTAATTAAGAAACAACACCGATAAAGTGCCCAAGATAAAAATCTATAAAACCAATGCTTAATAAAGGTAAATAAATCTAAAGATCCAAGGAAAGCACCATTAGTGTCCAGCAAAATGCTAGATAAAGTGCAGAAATAGAATCACCTATAGCATAAACGTGTTGGATTACCACCGAGAGAATCTAGTCAAGAATAGTAAAAGACTAGTTTGTTTATATTAAAATAAGATAAAATACCTTAGATATGAAAGAACTTAGATATCCCTTACAGGCTGGATTAAACTTTCTCCAACTTCAAATTTGTAGTCCAAAATGAAGGACTGACACATGGATATAGCTAAATGAAGCTATGCTTTCTCACTCTAAAAGCAAACATAATGCAATCATTAGCTTGCACAGGGCAGGAAAGTCCACAGGATAGAAAATAAAAAATCTACTCATATGTACAATCGCTAACTACAGACTTACCTACAAGTTCACATGGTTTAAAAAACGTAATCCACAGGGGAAACCCACAAGGATACCAAACTTGTAGGGAACAACTTGCTAACTGCAAGGAAACAGGGGGGAGTCATGAGCCAGATAGAAATGACACAATCCAGACGGTATAAAATAATTCAATCCACAAAGGTTCAGCAAAGCTAACCTACCAGTATCAACAGGATCCAGGACATATGACCAGCACGATGATCTCTCAAGGAGCAATAACCCGTACTTCCCCAGCTGCCTCCTATTTAAACCAAATCACTACAGGTGATGTGATGAACATAGAAACAGGCCCGTAGGGGCCATCTAAGAAAATGGTCAAACATGCGCCATCTTAGAACCGTCAAAACAGCATGAAATATGCCCAAATCTACAGAGAATAAGAGGTACAATCAAACTGTAGAGTCATAGCCATATAGTAGTGGCAAAAGGAAATAACCAAAGATAAAAAATAAAACATAATGGCCAGTTCTAAATCAAACCAAAGAGTAGATATCACTTACCAGCATGCCCAAAACAGTGGGCGCCATCTTGGAACATCAAAGTACAGGGTACTCAATGTCCCAAGGGTAGGCACAAAATGGGTTAGTGAAATACAATACGTATCGTGTATATAATACAAATCGATAACATAAGGTTTTATAAGAAGAATCCGAAAACAGTTTTATCGTATAAAGTGAAGAATTCACTTCAAAGTAAGATAAAGGGCCACCACAGGAAAACACAAAGCAGCCCTGTGGTAGGCACCTGGAAAAATATTGACCCCTCAGGCAATCCTGTACTTACGTACTCAGATGGCATTGCTCCAAGGGAGATCTTCGTTCAGGCCATTCTCATATGTGTTTAAAGAAAAAATCCAAAACACTTCTTTATCTTTAAACCACAAGGAGGTAGATATCAGGTGGATTATTCTTGAGAAGGTACTGACAAGAAACGATGTGGACCCTGAAAAACAAAGGAAAAAGAAAGAAGTGTTTTGGATTTTTTCTTTAAACACATATGAGAATGGCCTGAACGAAGATCTCCCTTGGAGCAATGCCATCTGAGTACGTATGTACAGGATTGCCTGAGGGGGCAATATTTTTCCAGGTGCCTACCACAGGGCTGCTTTGTGCTTTCCTGTGGTGGCCCTTTATCTTACTTTGAAGTGAATTCTTCACTTTATACGATAAAACTGTTTTCGGTTTCTTCTTATAAAACCTTATTTTATCGATTTGTATTATATACATGATACGTATTGTATTTCACTAACCCATTTTGTGCCTACCCTTGGGACATTGAGTACCCTGTACTTTGATGTTCCAAGATGGCACCCACTGTTTTGGGTGTGCTGGTAAGTGATATCTACTCTTTGGTTTGATTTAGAACTGGCCATTATTTTTTATTTTTTATCTTTGGTTATTTCCTTTTGCCACTACTATATGGCTATGACTCTACAGTTTGATTGTACCTCTTATTCTCTGTAGATTTGGGCATTTTCATGCTGTTTTGACGGTTCTAAGATGGCGCATGTTTGACCATTTTCTTAGATGGCCCCTACGGGCCTGTTTCTATGTTCATCACATCACCTGTAGTGATTTGGTTTAAATAGGAGGCAGCTGGGGAAGTACGGGTTATTGCTCCTCGAGAGATCATCGTGCTGGTAATATGTCCCGGATCCTGTTGATACTGGTAGGTTAGCTTTGCTGAACCTTTGTGGATTGAATGATTTTATACCGTCTGGATTGTGTCATTTCTATCTGGCTCATGACTCCCCCCTGTTTCCTTGCAGTTAGCAAGTTGTTCCCTACAAGTTTGGTATCCTTGTGGGTTTCCCCTGTGGATTACGTTTTTTAAACCATGTGAACTTGTAAGTAAGTCTGTAGTTAGCGATTGTACATATGAGTAGATTTTTTCTTTTCTATCCTGTGGACTTTCCTGCCCTGTGCAAGCTAATGATTGCATTATGTTTGCTTTTAGAGTGAGAAAGCATAGCTTAGCTTCATTTAGCTATATCCATGTGTCAGTCCTTCATTTTGGACTACAAATTTGAAGTTGGAGAGTGTTTAATCCAGCCTGTAAGGGATATTCTAAGTTCTTTCATATCTAAGGTATTTTATCTTATTTTAATATAAACAAACTAGTCTTTTACTATTCTTGACTAGATTCTCTTGGTGGTAATCCAACACGTTTATGCTATAGGTAATTCTATTTCTGCACTTTATCTAGCATTTTGCTGGACACTAATGGTGCTTTCCTTGGATCTTTAGATTTATTTACCTTTATTAAGCATTGGTTTTATAGATTTTTATCTTGGGCACTTTATCGGTGTTGTTTCTTAATTAAGTCACTTGAGTTGGTCTGGTTGCAAATCTGACATGATTCGAGCCTTCCCCCTATGCAAAGAACTGTAATGAATAATTTTGATGTTTCTTTGATAGGCAGATTACAAGATGTACGTATGCCAATTATACTGAATCATAAAGTCCTGATGAAGGTGTATTTATATTTTTCTTCACTCACCGAAACGCGCGTCGGCTTGTAAATTGGCATGTCTTGAACATTGGCATGAAGTGTTTGAAACTGGCAAATTTGAAGCCCTGACCAGGATTGGCTACCATTAGGCCTGTAACACGAGAATTTGAATCAGGAAATTATAACCTAGAATTGCCTGTTATTATGTTGAATTTTATACAATCCAAACTACAACGCATAATTGTAGCATCAAAGCAGTAACTTTATTGTGCTGTTTAAATATCCTCTCATGTATGAGGCGGTTATAAATTTGTATGTATACTATTTTGTGATTTTGTTGGTTTTGTGTTTTTTGTTTATTTTTGCGTATCTACTGGTATGTTACTTATGTTTCCATATATGTATGTTTCATTTAGGTTAGGGGGTTGTTTTATATTTTTTTGGTTGATTCTATGTTGATTATATTATGTGCGAACTGAATGTTTAATTAGCTATAATAAATATCTAAATTGAAATATATTGTATGTTGTATATTTGAAATTAAGATTTCCATCCTATGTTTGCTATGTTAATGGAGAGTAAACTACGTTATACTCATAGTACATCATGGCAAAAAAAACATTGACAACGCTAATGGTAAAGTCATTACCTCCCGTCCCTCCCTCGCCTTCCTTATAACCAATGAGGCTTCCTGCCCCCTCTAGACCCTCCCTTCCCCTTTTAACCCCCCCCCCCCCCCACCCCTACCACCTCCAGTTTTTTTTGTCTAGCCCACGCTAGGCTTACCTTTTCTCTTTCCTCCACGGCGGGGCCTGGGGGACGTCGATTTCGGCACTCCTCGGGGCGCGGGGCCCTGCGAGGTGTGCTCTGGCCGGGCGCGTCTTTGCAGAGCAGGCGGGGCTGCTCGTGAGACGTGTCCTGGGAGTCGGCTGACGGGGTCAGCCGGCTCTTTGCGGCTGGGGCGTCCATTTCCAGTTTCCTCGGCCCGCGGAGCCGCGTAGAGGTGCCGAGGAGCATTTTTTCGATCCAGGACTGGTAGGACGGGAGTTCTGCCTGCAATTTTAACTACATTCTTTAATTTTATCTTTGTGGGGATTGGTTAATGGTTGTGTTGTGGGAGGTCCTGGGCCCTGTATATTTGAGATTGTATTCAGGGAGGTGGTAGTGTTATTTGATTCTACCATGCCTAAGGTGCCTGCTAAGCGACATAGGATTGTTTCTTCCTCCCCCTCAGGGGAGGAGGGTGCTGCTGACATTTCAACCCGTGAGGGTCACCAGGTTCCGGGTGGTGGTGCTGCGCCACTCATGTCCATGGAGGAGGTGCAGGAGATGATCGAGGCGGCTGTTTCCAGGGCTCTCCAGGCAGGGATGGCCAGGCCTAGTCGGTCTAAAGCTGCACATACACCTGCTACTGCGGGGCGGTCCTCCTCAGAGGATGAGGAGGGGGAGGCTCCGTCTACTTCCTCTGGGGGGAAATATGTCTCCAGAGAGGAGAGGTGGGAGGTGATGGCACATGTACTGGACAATTTAGGGTTTCCAGTGTTTCAGCCTACGAACTCTGACTCTCACTTATTTCCGCAATATCAGACGCCTTCTAAGTTTGCCATGCCTTTTCAGGGACCTGTGAAGGATATGGTGTTTCAGGAATGGAAGGATGTGGATAAAACTCAGGTTCCACGATTCCTTCAGAAACTTTATTTGCTAGAGGGAGGGGATGTATTACCTTCCTCTGTTCGCCTGGATTCAATTTTGGCTACCCTGATTGGCAAAACGGCGGTCAATCTGGAGGATTCTGGGCTCAAGAGGGCTTTTGCGGCTGAGAATCTGGCACTGATAGCAGGTATATATTCTGCTTATGCGGCCCAGTCATTGGTGCAGGACTTTGATAAGCTGGCAGTGGCTGTTCAGGAAGGGGCGGAGTGTTCCGAACTCCTGGCTGGTATGGAGCAACAGGCCAGGTTGCTGGCGGATGTATCATAAGATGTGGTCCGTACTTCGGCTCTGGCGTCTGGAGCTTTGATTGGAGCCCGTAGGTCCTGCTGGTTGCGGTCCTGGAAGGCCGACCCTGGGGAGAAGTCTGCCCTCCTGCGACTGCCCTTTGAGGGTCGTAGTTTGTTTGGAGATCAATTGCCTTCCATGCTGTCCAAGGCGTTTAAGGAAAGGAAGCATGCCTTGCCTTATAAAGGAGGATCTGCTTCTGGGAAAGGGTGGAAGAAGCATTCTCGTTCTTCTCCCAAGATGGATGCAAATTCTTTTTCATTTAGGAAACGTCGTTTTCAGCCTCGTTTTTCCCCTAAGAAAGCTGCTCCTTCGAACCAGGGTGGGTTCAAGAAGGGGTCCTGACAATCACTGTGGGCCTGGCATAGGGCAGGTTGGGGGAAGGCTGAGGCACTTTCTTTCCACTTGGCAGGAGAGTGTCAGCGATCATTGGGTGCTGGACATTGTGGCCAATGGTCACATCATCGATTTTGTTGTGGTGCCTCCGGATTCGGGGGTGCGTCCCACTCCTCTGCCTACAGTCGGGGCACGGAGAGAGGCATTGTTGGACGGAGTCCGGGACTTGCTTTTGAAAGGGGCCATTTCCCGCGTTCCCCTGGAAGAAAGGGTTCAGGGCACTTATTCTGTCTTGTTTCTAGTTCAGAAGGTATCAGGGGGGTTTCGGGCTGTGCTCAATCTGAAAGGAGTGAACGCTTGAATCAAGACGGTGCATTTCCGCATGCTGTCAATTCAGACTATTTTTCCATTGGTCAGTCAGGGGGACTTTCTGGTGTCACTGGATCTGCAGGATGCTTACCTACATGTGCCTGTGGCAAAGACTTCTCAGAGGTTCCTAAGGTTTGCTGTGGATCAGGATCATTATCAGTTTTGTGTACTGCCTTTCGGCCTCAAGTCTTCTCCTCTGATTTTTACAAGGGTGCTGGCCCCCCTGGTGGCTTTGCTGCATTCAGAAGGGGTGTTTATTCATCCGTATCTGGACGACATCCTGATACACGCGCCCTCGCAGGGCCTGTTGCGGAGGCAGGTGGCCCGGGTTCTGGTGGTCCTGCAAAACCATGGGTTTTTGATCAACTGGGGGAAGTCAGATTTGGTTCCATCCCAGGATCTGGTTTTTCTAGGGGCTCGATTTTGGACTCTTCTAGGTTTGGTGACGGTGTCAGAAAAGAGGTTAGGTGTACTCCAGTCCATAGTGAGGGAGGTTGTGTTACAGACTGCCCCCCGTGCACTTCTGTAGTTGCGTCTGCAAGGTCATTTGGCATCAGTGATTTTTCTGGTCCCTTGGGTGTGTTTCCATCTTCTTTGCTTGATGACCTGGTTCCTGAAAAGGTGGGCACCAGGGTCTGGTTCTCTGATGACCAGGATTCCGGGGTCAGGGTTGATTCGCAGGGAGTTGAGATGGTGGTTGGAGTCCAATCATCTTCGGGTAGGGGTGTCTTTGTCTCCTCTAAGCCCAGTGGTGGTAACAACGGATGCCAGCCTCTCCGGATGGGGTGCTTGGATGGGGTCGGCACAGATTCAGGGGTTCTAGTCCCCACTGGAGGCCAATCGGTCGTCGAATTGGCACGAGTTGAAAGCTGTATTGTTGGCTCTGATACATTTCCAGGTGTCCCTAAAGGGAGTTGCGGTTCTTATTCGGACGGACAACTTAGTGGCCAAGGCTTATGTCAACCGACAGGGTGGGACCAGGTCGAGGGCTTTGTTCAGTCTGGCCAGGAAGATTTTTTTGTGGGCTCAGGAGTGGGTTCCTTCTCTCCGAGCTACGTTCATTCGGGGGGTGGTCAATGTTCGGGCGACCTGCTAAGCAGGGTGATTCCTTCCTCTCAACTTTTCTCCCTCCGGAAGTCACTGTTTCTTCATCTGGTTCGTCTCTGGGGTCTTCCAGGGCTGGATGTGTTTGCGTCCCCTGAAAATGCAAAGCTCAGTCGCTTCTGCTCCCGGTTTCAGTGTCCTCAAGCTTGGGAGGTGGACGGGATGTCGTGTCCTTGGCCAAGGGGCCTTTTGTACACTTTCCCGCCGTTTCAGCTGATCCGGTCTTTTCTGTTGAGGGTGAGGCATCTGGGGGCCAGGGTTATCTTGATTGCGCCCCATTGGCCGAGGGCGAACTGGTTTCCATTGCTGCAGCTGATGGCATCCGGCCGGATGGGGCCTCTTCCTCTTTGTCCGTCTCCCCTAGAGTTTCCTTGCCTCTCGATGGGGTCATTGAGGAGGTTACACTTGACGGCCTGGAAGTTGAACACCAGGGTTTGACGGGTCTGGGGGTAGCAGTGGCTTTGAGTTCTACTTTGCTGGCTTCCAGGTGGCGTTCCACTTTGCTTTCCTATGGTAGGCAGTAGAAGGTTTTTTCTTCTTGTTGCTTCCGGCATAAATTGGATCCAACCTGCGCGTCTATATTTGATGTGATGCAGTTTTTACAGGATGGTGCACAATTGGGGTTGTCAGTAGCGTCTCTGCGGGTGCAGTGGGCGGCTATTCAGGCGTTTAGGGGTCCGTGGCGTAATCTACCGGATGAGGGCCATTTGATGCCTAGATTTTTTCAGGGGCTTCTTAATTTGTTTCCTCGCCCTGTACGTTCTTTTCCTTCGTGGGATCTTTCTTTAGTTTTAGATGCATTGACTGCTGCCCCTTTTGAATCGCTGGGGGACTGTGATTTGCGCCATCTTTCTTTGAAAACGTTCTTTTTGGTGGCCATTACTTCGGCCCGCTGTTTAGGGGAATTGGGGGCCTTGGCCTATTCTTTTCCTTTTTGTAAAGTTTTTCAGGATCGGGTGATTCTTGTTCCGGTGCCTTCTTTTATTCCGAAAGTTAATTCTTCTTTCCATGCTCGCCAAGAGGTCATCCTTCCTTCTTTTTGTCCGAATCCCTCCTCGGTGGAGGAGGTTCGTTTACATTCTTTGGATGTGCGCATGGCTTTGTTGGAGTATCTGCGTGTGGTGGCTCCTTTCCGTAAGGGTGATTTGCTTTTTGTAAATTTTGGTCCGGCCCGTAAAGGGGAAAAGCCTTCCACGGCTTCCTTGAGTCGGTGGGTGAGATTGTTGATTCTGTTGGCTTATTCCTTGAAAGGGGTGGTTCCTCCCCAGGGGATTCAGGGCCGTTCTACCAAGGGTATGGCGGCTACAGTGGCTGAGCTTCAGGGGACTTCGGTGGTGTAAATTTGCAGGGCCTCTCCTTCGATGTTTGTTCGGCATTATAGGCTGACGGACTTGGGTGGTTTGGAGTCGGTGTTGGGTCACCGGGTCTTATCCTCTATGAGGTAATAGGGGTAGGGTCTTGGTGGCCTGTGTGCATTATAATAAACTTCTTGCAACTCAGTGTCCGTCTCCTGTGTGTTTCTTGCTATGTCTCATTGGTTATAAGGAAGGCGAGGGAGGGACGGGAGGTAATGCGTCCATTTTCTTACGATAATGGCATTACTCCTAGTCCTACTACCTCGCCTTCCTTTCCGTTCCCTCCCGCCACCCCAGTACGGACTGTCTGAGTTGCTACTTGGGCTTGGTTTTTGTACAGGAGGTGGAAGGGGTGGGGGGGGTTTAAAAGGGTAAGGGAGGGTCTAGAAGGAGTCAGGAAGCCTCATTGGTTATAAGGAAGGCGAGGGAGTAGGACTAGGAGTAATGCCATTATCGTAAGAAAATGGACGCATTACATCTCACATAGGTGAGACCTATAGCTTTGTCAATGCTGATTGTGACATGGAGCTCGACCAAGAGCAAGGGTTTGTGGCCTGTAAACCCTCCTCTGTCAATCGTGACAACTGTCAACTCGTCAGGCTAAAAAGGACTATCAGTGGTGGCAGCAATAACAATTATAGAAGCAAGCATTTCCCAGGGTCAGTTTTTTTTAATGGCCTCTTCTGCATTTGTAAACTTATCTATCAGTCCTCTGAAACCAAGTCCTTCACCCATCCATGTGGGACGTGGATGTCATATGTATATACATTACTTCTATGTGCAGAGGATGAATGTGGAGAGTATGGGTGGGGCACATGCCTCCATAACCACAGCATGATCCATTTCATTCTCCTACATCCCACTGGAACCTATGATGAGAGTGGAGAGAGACCCAGATAGCAATGTGAATTGCACTGGCCCTCCAGGATGTTTCAGAGAAAAGTGGACCAGGCTTTTTGGTACGAAGGGGTGCGAGATGAAGGGTCCCTTTGAAGCTGAGTTTACTCTGCACTTTCTTGTTCCAGTGTTCACTGGAAGGGCTAGCCCCCATAGGTTAAAAGATCGTTACATGGAAACATTTCTTTTGTACCCTTGTTTGAGTCACCTATGAGAGAAGACTTCCAGCTACACCCTCCCTTCCTGCTAACACTTGTCAACAAAAATTGTGGGCCAGCCTGGGAGGAATAGGCAAAACGCGGGAACTGCCCAGAACCAGTCTTAGTGCTGACAGCTGGAATGCACCAGTGCTGCCTGCAACTTTGCTATAAAGATGGGCTGGAAACTTCCAACCAGTGTGCTAAGATTTTTCTTCCAAAATCTGGGATCTCCACACCAATGGTCATTCAGAAACTGTGCCACAGTGGAAACTGCACCACTGAAGGGTGCTTAAGCCAGCCCAAAGTACTAATGGCGGCAACCCGGGTAGAAATCTATCTTGTTTGGGTGGTCAGTTTTGTAATAGGGCCCAAGGAAGAGCCAAGCTGCAAATCCATTTGACTATGAGTACCAAGACCCAGGCACAACCTGCTTGTTAGCTAGTACTGGTGATACTGCAGCTTACCTGAACACGTGCATGCAGGTGCACTAGTTGGAGACCCCGGCTATGTCGGCTGGGCTGGGGGAGGGACACTGCAATACCCACTCAGTGAGCCATGACAAGCACCCCCCCCAATCAGAGCAGCACTGCCCCCACCACCTAAGGTATTACACTGACACAGCTTGCACTATCAAGAGTAAAACACACAAACAGTACCTGACAAAAGGAAAGATACAGCAGGTAGGGAGCATGTCGTGCTGTAGGGGAGGTTCAGTTTAAAATCATTTGTAAAAAAGCCAGGCTGATCCCCTCACAGGCACTAGCCATCCCAGAGCTCCCGGGAGATTCCAAAAGGCGATTTTGCCTTAGCACTAAGGACCATAATGTACAAAACAAATGGTCCCATGGGACTTAATTATAAGTAGTACTGCACGAAAAATCTCTGGTACTAGGGTGCATCCTTCATAGTTTCAATCATGAATAAAGTAAAACGTTTGTACAATGTACACAAAGTTAATCAAGCCAGCTCATCTCCTCTCATACCGATGTATTTGTCTCACTGAATCAAGAGGTGCTGTACAATAAGTGATACAGTAAAAATAGTGTAGTGCTAAAAAAGATGGCATTATGTACAAAACCAAAAAAGCACTATTGTGACCCAAGGTTTGATGTTTTCATTCTAAGCAAACAGAATCCTATCAGAAAAAGACTCTAAGGTTTTCCATGGATCAATTCAGATACATCCAAAGGTATAGTGCTGACGTTTCAGCCAACCGTTACCTCACAGGTCTCATCAGGACAATAGTCTTCTGTCAATGCAGCTAGGAGAAGGAAGGAAAGCCCTCAAGCTAACATACCAGCAGCTAATCAGTCAGGGAGAGTACCACTCAGTCATGCACTTCAACCGGTAACAAAACTGTTGCTCCATATCTGTAACATTTGTGTGTAAATCAGCATGGACATCACAACTGGTAGTCACCCAGAAGTTGGAGGCTGAGGGCAAAATCATAAACAATCCCTCTAAATCACATCTGAAGATGGTCACTAAGATAAGTCAGACTTCACCCGGAATGGACACTGGTGGTGTAACCATAAACAATGAGAAACTGCAGGATGACCGACAAAAAAGGCTCAAACTGGGGAAGAACCCATTGCAGCCGCCTGGTACCCATCGTAAGGAATAAGACTGTGAACATGGATATAATGTGTAACACTAGGCATGGTCTTCACCGTACTGCATTACAGCAGAACATGTTTTACCTAGGGTGACCAGACATCCTAGATTTTCCAGGAAAGTCTCAATTTTCAATGTCTCTCCTGGGAATATTTTACAATGATAGGTTCCACAATCCAGCTTCCTCCCCTATTCCTCCTTGAATTTAAACTTGTCTTTCACCATGTACAGATCTCCACAGCCTTTTGGTTATGTTCACGTTCTAGACCATATACACATATATTCATTTAGCTGATACCCCAAAGTTCAAATATGGTTGCCACTGCATAGAGGGAGAGAAGTATTCATGAGTACCAGTGCAGAGTTAACTAGCAACTCACATCAGAAACCAAAATTCAAATAATACATATGGTATTATGGCCAAGATTTACAAAGGTTTTGCATTGGTTTCGCATTATGTTCTTAATGCAAACACAACGCAAAAGCATTTTGGGGATTTACAAACCAACACATATTGGTATTTGCATTGATTTGTATGGAAAGGTATCACAAACTAGCACAAAGGGCTGCTTTGCGTTGCTTTGCGTCGAGGGGACAATGCACAGGCGGTACATGAGCGTTTTCATGCAGCCAAGAATGCTTTTTGATGCAAAGACCTGTCTACTAATATTAGTACACACAGCTTTGCACCAAAAAATAACGCTCCCGGAAAGCAGGTGCTAAAAGGAGAAATGTTTTCATTTCGCCCTTCTTTTCTGACTTTGCATGTGTGCTGCACTGTACAGCACACATACAAAGTAGGAAAAGTTTTAAAACTCGTCTAGTCATAGTATTTTGTACTGTAAGTAATTCCTTTCAGTACAAAAAACTATGCTAGACTCAAACACACGCTTGCACTGTGGCACAAAGGTGTGTGAGTGGCACTCAGCAGCACAATTCTGCGCCAGAGCTAGAGAGAGGGCAGTAGAGTGACATATCTCTGTTGATATGGCATTCTCCTGCTCTCTCCCTGTCAAGCAACGCAGTGCAGCAACTTTGGGTGGTGTGCTTTTTTGCATGACACCTTTGTGAATCTGGGCCTACATGTCACAATTCCAGTATTTTCCTCTTAATTTCACGTTACCCTCACTGTTGTGTGTTTTCTATGTTTTGAATGTTGTTAGTCAAGTCACTCTGTGTCCTATGGTTCCTGAAAGAGTGCAACCCTTCTATGTTTGTGAAGTGTTAGTCTTTTTGGTTCCCTAAATTACCCTAATGTTACCTAAACTTATAATGATGGCCACACTTGCCTCAGGTTCACTATCATGTTGCAGCTGCAGGCTTAGTCCTGTCTTTGATGCACATGCTTAAATGGAAACTATAGCACTGCAAACATGAAATTGCATCAACATTAATAAACAAATACAATTAAAAAAAACCTTTCATATTAAATGTTCATTGAGGCAGATTGTCAAAGAGCATCCAATCCAACATGGCACTCATGAAACCCTAATGAAGACCACGTTTGAAACAATGCTGTGCTGTTGGAGTTTTGGATTTAAGATTGGATTGTTTTGACAATCTGCTTTAAAGAAGATTTCATATGACATATGAAAAAATATGAGGTTTTGGTATATTTTACTGAGGTTGAAGATTCTTGGAAGACTAAAGGCCTGATTTAGATCTTGGCAGAGGAGTTACTCCACCACAGACATGACGGATATTCCGTCTGCCATATTACGTTCTCCATAGGGTATAATGGCATTGTAATATGGCTGACCGGATAGCCATCATGTTTGTGACGGAGTATTCCCCTCTCCAAGATCTATATCAGGCCCTAAGTTGTGTGAGTATTTGTTTTGCCAAGTGAAGGAAGTTAATCTAAGTATGTGTTATGTCTAACTAGGTATTTCCTATTTCCAGTGACTTGAATGCACCAGCAGGAATCCCCCGCTCACAGCACATAGGGAGGTGCTGCTTTAGGGATTTTTTCACACGTATTATGCTTTGTTTCAGAGCTTTTAATGTAATTTACATCCAGCCTTTCCATTAGCACCTCAGACCTCTGTCAATTTTATGAGCCCAGCGATCGGTTGGCCGAAGGTTAGGGCGCACCCTTGTGTCACAGCCTCAACCTGTGGCTGTGTGTCAATACCCCTTGATTATGCTGTCCTGGATGTGTTGGTTTCTTCTGGCATATTTTTTCACATTCTATGATGTTTCATTAGTAGTTATGTGATTTCTGCCCTCGCTGTCGCTTTCCATGTATTCCCCATACCCTTGACTGCCAACATGTGTTGCTTATTTACAGCCAACCCATGCAAAAGGTGGCCATGAATAATGACTGTTCTGCCAATAATTTGTTGATGTGTCATGGGTATGTAGTCAGGTTATTTGAAGGTACTCACGCTGGCATTCAGGGACATCTTAAGCAGGCCCTGGGACACAAGTAATTTGGGGGCCCCTGTTCGGAACAGCTTTGAATTTATAATCCAAGTTGAGCTATTTCTGGTCCTCCTTGGCCAGGTCACTGACACCGCACAGACTCACTGGTTCGAATTCTAAATGCGTTTACATCTGATATTCAGGGACAGTGGCATGTGTTTTCTATATGATAATACAACAGCTAACTAATATTATTGAAAATAATCCTTGTGGCCCCCGCCCATTTTTCATATGTGAGGTACTGTTTTGATCGAAAAGAAACTTTGTTTATGGATGTTGGATGCTGTTGAAAAACAAACATTTCTCTGCAAAATGTCTTTTCTAGTCTCGCACACCCCACCCACATTAAGAGTAAATCAAAGGAAAGCTTTATATAAAACAATCTGTTTAGAGTTATTCAAGGTCATCAGATCAAGACTGTCAGCAGAAGAGAGCTGGCTCTATCAAGGGGCTCCCTAAAAGGCCGGGGCCCTAGGACAGGGCCGACTTTGCCCATTACTTCAAACGTCTCTGCTAACATTGTGTGATGTTGAGCAGGTCACATGTGATTTTACTCATATAAAGTGGTGTGGTGAGATTTGATGTGATCAGAAGCGACGTAGTGCAGAGCTATCTACTTGCTAAGTTATGATGTTACTTGAACTTGTGTGGCGGGATGTGGTACCTTCCGGTGTTGCACTTTCCATTGTTTTGAGTTATGCAGTATAATGTTGTGCAATAAGGCAACCAGAGGCAAGTTGGCTTGTAGGAATGTGTAGAGTAGATATATGAAGTACACTGAATGGTCTATTAGTTCAACTGAACATTGTATGTAGCACTAAACATATAACTCCATAGAGCACTTCCGGGGAAGGGTTAAATGCATCCTAATGGAGGCTGATCGCTTTTATAGGCGTTTGCACTTGTCAACGGGTAGAAAATGGTGTCTACACTGACTGATCACAGAAGATTAACGTTTTGACCAATTGTAAATTATGTTTTACCCCGGGCGTTTGGTGGGAATACCAGTGCAAAGATGCACATGTACCAATGCAAAACTGTCTCAGCTACTGTTGTAATGCATGTAATCCAGTCCATAGATAGTACGATAAAGCCGAACCACATCTATGATAAAATCTACTCGCTCTCCACCTTCATTCCTCGTGAGTGCTAGAGAATGTCTCATTTGAACTAATATAGATTGTGAAAGCGGTTTGATAACGTGATTGGTTTGTGTTTGTGATACTTTGGTCGATGGTCAAGTTTTTGCTGAACCGGCTAACATCCCATGTATTTTGTGGCCGCTAAAAAAGTAGACTAAAAAAAAGAGCAATTAAAAATTGAGTAAACATTTATATTCCATCATAGCAAGTAATGGCAAAGCCAATGGGTCAGGGGACGCCTTCTAAGTTTTTTTTTAATTTACTTTGTATTTGCAACATATGAAATAAATATTAAAAGTATAAGGACAATTAAAAATGCCCTCGTCTAAGGGTGTTATGTAAGTTTACAAAAGGTAAGCAAAAAAACAATGACAAGAAGAGATTAAAAAAACCTAAATGAAAGTAGAACTTTACCTACCATCTCTAACAACGAAGTGGAGTAAATTTTAGGCGGATGTACACATACGCAAGAGCAAAATGTAGTCACTCACAAAGAAGAGAGTCAGTGGCTGAAGTGGGCTTATCCACCGCCACATTCTGTATTTTGAAGTGGGTGGGAGTAATAGGAGAATGGCGCTTGCACGGGCCGTTAGTCAGAGAGGGCTGACCGAAAGCCCCTCAGAAAAGAAATGTAATTCTGGACCTTGGGTCAGATGACTGAAAGTTTTCTTAAGGTCCCAAACAGCAGCTCAGTTCACAGAATTTTTAATGTACAGAAGACACCGAATTGCAATTTGCAATCGCAATTTGGTATTTGAAAGGGGCGTGTTTAACGCTCTCCTTCCAAATACCGAATCACAGTAGTATGTATTAATGTTCTGCAACCAAATTCCAGTTGCAAAACATTAATACTTTACTACCAATTCTAAAGTGGTGGTAACTCATTCACAAGTAGACCCCCTTTCCCCTTTGAGAATGCTTAAAAAAATATTTGTTAGAGCAGGCATTGGTCCCCCAGACCACTGCTTACTCTTAAAAAACAAAAACTTTGAAGTTTTATTTTCTGTTTTTTAAATGCATCCAGTTTATCTTTACGGAAAATGGTCTACATAAAAAAAATAAGATTGCTTTTTTAAAAAGCAATCACATACATGGTGGTCTGCTGATCCCAGGAGGCCACCATCCCTGTGATAGTAGCAATTCCTAATGGGTCGCAAATTGCAACCTACATCATTAGTATTCATGAAGTATATTGATTTGCAACCTACCAGGAATCGTCATTTGAGGCTAAAAATGTAATTAATTAAGAATTCCAAATTCCTAATTACGTTTTGTAGCTAATCACAATTAAGAAATAAGTATTCCTAATGTTTCGACACCTGGCCCCTTGATATTAAAGTAATGCCTGAGTATGCTAACTACAGAGTCGATAAAAGTATCATTGTGGAAGCCTTTATAAAATACTGATCTATGTTACACAGAGGAGCCTCTAGTAAAATGGCTTCCCTTTTTCTGCCTGTCACTTTCTTTATTTCAGTCCCTCTCTCACGTTCTGCCTACCTTTGCCTCTGACTCTGTCGTTCTCTACTTGTCCCTACCACACCACTCTACTTCCAGAATGAGTAGAAATGTGCATTGGATGTGAGCCGAAAATCAGATTAATTTTGAAAGTGTGTTTATATTCTCTACCATTTTATCAATTAGTTGACCTGCTCATCCTCAACCAGTAAAACTCAGCATCCTCATTCAATTTTGTGTTGAGGCCCATAGACTAGGACCTTCAGTGCCCTGCATCCATTCATCTCACCACAGTGGGAGGCCTTAGGCTTTTCATCCAGAGAATGGTACTGATAAGGCCCCAATAGAAAATTTAAATCATAATACTAATCACTAACATGAGAATGAATGGCTAGGCCCAGAAACTGTTGTTGCTTAAAAGTTTAAAATCATGCTCTGAACTTTATGTAACCCGTGCTGCATGGTTTGCAATACTTGCTAGACTGGCACATAATTCTATTAAATGTTTCTTCTATAACCTCTTCTTGATGTGAAAGATGCTATAAATGTGTCTCGGAGCAATAGAACGAGTATTACTCATACCATTACCCACCTACTAAACTGCTTTGGTATGTGCTGACGTGCATTTAGAAAATAACAACTTCTCGTATGATAGAAACATTAACATTACATGAATAATGGGAATTGAGTGGGTGTTACAGTTATGTATGGATATTGTTCTTGCAGAGGTGAAGGAATGCATGAGAATGGAAGAACGAGTACCAATCCCTGCTGCTTGGCAAGAGAATCATTGTTTCATTCTGCAACATCTCAATAAATTTATAACTTTGTTAATAAATGTATTGATCAAATAATTATTAAAAGTGTCCAAGGTAAAGAGTAGAGGAGTGCGTGAAGATAGAGAGTGAGAGACAACCACAGTGTCCTTTGCTTTGGGCCACCACGTCTTCTGCCACTGCTTCTGTCGGAGCTGACAGCCACAGGTGAATAGAGAGAATCACACAACAACTGTTCTATAGAAAGATTAAGACGATATTCTAGAGTAGTCGCACTTAGTTGACAGCATTAGCTAAGGAGAGTAGGTGTGAGCGTAGAGAATTTTGTGAGAACTATGTGGCTGTTTTATGTCTTTGTGTGATTGTACTAACAGAAATTGGTGATTGGGGAACCTAATGCGCAAAGGTGACTCGTCGCAAAATGGGTGATTTCCCGCAGGTCTAGAACTCACTTGAATGAATTATGGATTTGAAGTTTTGATTTCTTTAGAAGAAGCAGACAAAGATTTGTAAATTTGCATTTTAGTTGTGGTTTTCTGTTAAGAACAAAGAGAAGTGCAAAGGAGGGGGAGCTGATGCAGAGAGTAATTTGTGACCTAGTAGGTTGCCGCGCTGTTATTGGTTGGTTAGTGAAAGTTCACGCTATGCTTTGTGGAGGAACAGCAAAGGGGCGCTCTATTTCTGAATATTGTAATTAACCTGAGTTTTGATAATAATGCAGATTTTCAAAACAATAAGAAGATTAGTAACAGGGGATGTGGTGATTCCAGTTAGAGAAGAAGAGACTTTTCCAGAAGGAACACTAGCTTAACATATGATGGTGGAGCGAGGATTACAGACATGTCTCTGGCTCAGAGAATGGAGTAGAATTCAGAAAAGGAGGGTGATTTAAGTGTTCCAAGATGGGGAATATTTAATTTGGCAGTAATCAGACACGTAAGGGACATGCTGTGTGGTTTGAAGCCACCCGCTGGACCCACCCAGTTTGAATCATTATGTGAATGAGAAAGAATGGCTTTAAAGCCCTAAAGCACAAAAGGGAGAAATATGTCATATGAATTAAAAGAACAGTAAGGATTTATGCAGATGCCATTTCGAATCAAAAGGCACAAGTGTGGATGAAGAGAATAGCTGAAGGGACAAGACTACACCTTATGCATATGAAGAGCAGAAAAGACCCAAAGATGAGGAAAGACCACCTAGGAAGAAGTTTAAGGGGGAAAACGAATTACAGGAAGAACAAGAGATAGATACTGACACTGAGTGAGAGGATGATATATTGGAGGAAATGTTATCAACGCAGCCTCCACCTTATGTTGACTCCTCCGTAGAGAATGCTGGACGTAGTTTGACAAATGCCATTGCTCCTATAGATCCTGCAGTCTCACGGCTTACTAGCCAAATGCAAACACTGATGCCTGTAGATTTACCATCTATAATGAAACAGCCAATGCAATCACAAATCATAATTGCCCAACCAATTGTTCCACAGCCTGTTGTCACGCAACCCTTGACACAGCAAGCTACTGTTAGTACTCCTGCTCAAGTTAGGACTTCAAAATTGATACCTCTAGCTGAGGTGCCAGTTGGAAAGTCACAGTTACTCAGACTATTGGACTAGTAACACAACAGACAGGATCTACACAGGTCATACTTGATTTAGTCACTCAGCAAGCTCCAGGGGACATTCTAGTGAGCAGGTTTGTCCCGACTTCAGAAAATTCACAAATTATGGTTTGGACACCACCACTAAATGTTATGGGATTGGGAGAAGGAACTCAGTTTGTCTTTACGACACAACCAACACAGACAGAGGAGTTATTAAGAGAAGGATGGGTCCCAGAGCAGATTCATGGAGTAATTAAAAAGTGTGGAAAGACAGAAGAGGCAGAGAAACTGAGCACTAGCACAAGTGTAGGTAGTGCTGAGATCAGTCCAGAACTCAAAATGAAAGACTAATGAATATTCCACATTTGAAGTTGAATTGGAGAAAGGCTTGCGAGGGTGCTTCAATTTTGAGCAATATCAAGAAAAAAATTGGTCTGTTTATGTAAAGAAACCAGAAGAGCAGCAATGGTGCATGTCTAATTTAACTGAATTAGCAAATGAATATGATGTAGACATTTCAGAGTGTACCTCTTCAGAGAAGCTCCAAGGTGCAGCTAGATGATAAATCCATTGAAAACATGTGCATATTCCCAAATTGGTGAAGTGTGTACGCAAAAGGAGTGCGATGGAGAAGTACAGAAATAAGGCGGCACAAAAACTGGAAAGGAGAAGGAAGCTAGCTGAGGAGAAAGAGAAAAAGAAAGACCAGTGTGAAACGAAGGAAACAACTACCGCATATCCCTTGAGAGAAACACCAAGCAGGACATACATTCATGTACCATGGAGCAGAGGGGATCTTCTGTCATTCACTAACAATTTCCCCAAATTGAGAGATAGTCCAATGCAATGGTATGCCCAGGTTCAAAGGTTTGTGAAATTGTCAAAAGTTTTTTTGGTTGATTTGGATATCTTTTTCAACATCAAGTGCCAAATGATTTGTGGGCTGAATGTAAAACAGTGGTTCAACGGCCAACCTTAGAGCCTCAAATGGAAATAGGCACAAAACGCACTGTTTCCTGCAGTGTTGACTAAATATAATGAAGCAATTGAGTTCTTAAAAAGAAGAATTCCTCCTAAGAACCTGAATTACCTAAAGTTAAACAGAATGCAGCAAGAGGTTAAAGAGACAGTGCATGAGTTTTATGAACGATTGGTGACAGCTTTTCAGCAGCTTACAGTACAGACACATTTAGATCCAGGAGATATGTGTTTCTTTAGTACCACTTTTGTGCTTGGATTGTGACCTGAAATTTGTCAACATATACAACAGAATGTCATTTGTTGGCAGACAAAGTCTTTAGATGAGATTTTGAAGTATACGCAGTATTGTAGTGATGAACAGGAAATGAAACGGCAAAAGATTAAGGAGAAATTCATGTTAGCCCAGACTAAGTTGGCACAGCGTGGTTTTCAAAACGCTACAAGGTGCTGATAATGTGGCAGCTACTCGGGGATGAGAACAGTGATGCAGACAGGGATGATGACTTTACCACGAAGAGGAAGAGGAGTTCCTATTGATTCAAGTTCAGGTGTTGATATTGTGACGTTAAAGAAAACAACTACTTGTCACATGTGCAATAAGGTGGGTCATTGGGAAATGTAGATTTAATCCTGATAAGAATCAAGGTAATCAAATGCAAAAGATGAATCACTTTCAGTGATCAAATGTCCCCATGAGACTGATGTGAGCCCCTATACAGAATCAGAATAAAATTATACCCATGCCACAACCCCCTAAAATTTAGCCTGTTGTGAATAAAAATCAATTGCCCAGAATGACCCAAAATGTGATTCAGAATCCGATGTTAATAACACACTTCCCAATGTTTGACGGAAATGAGACAGTAAACTTTGGCACGCCGCAATGACGGTGTATGAGAGGGGAGGCAGATTGCAGGCTTGGTGTAATCTTAGCCGTAGACCAGAGTGGATCATATTTACATGAAATCGTAAATGGCTATTCAGTAGTGTTTTTAATAGGCACTGGGTATACACATTCCACTGTGAGAACAGCAGAAGTACCAGACCTATTCCTCTGGGAACAAATAATACAAGTAGCAGGTGTTGCAAATAAGCGGGTTACTAATCCAATTTCAGGGGAAATTCTGGTAAGGACAGGATCTTCCAGGGACAAACATCAGTTTGTGGTTTGCGATTTTATTCCTGTCAACCTGTTGGGAAGGGATTTATAGTGCAAAATAAATTGCACCATCAGTTGTACTCCGGACAGAGTTATTTTCCAATTCCACAGTGACAAAGATGTGAGAATCAGACCAGGCCTGAGAGAAACTGCAGAATTGTTCCCGATGTTGGTATTAAATCATTTACTCAAAGAGTTGATTGAAAAGATAAAGGCCGATGTCTGGGACGTTACTGGAAGAGATATTGGATTGAGAAAAGGAGTTGAGCCAGCACAAGTAAAAGTCAAGCCAGATGCAATTTTCCCCAAAACACCCTCTTACCGACTAAAAACAATAGCAGGAATCACACCTCCGATACATGAAATGTTAGAAAAGGCAATATTAAGAGAACTGATTGGGAATCCATGTAACTTGCCAATCATGGGATAACGTAAACCAAATGAAATTGTAATCCCATGTTGTACCGTGGTACTGAATCCAGCCACCATATTTTATTAGACACCATGCACAGCTGAATGGTTCACTGTGATTGACCTCTGCCATGCATTATTTTCTATACCCTTACACAAAGACAGTCAGTTCTTATTATCCTTCGTGCTCCAAGAGAAGGTAATCACATGATATTGTGTTCCACAGGGGTATACTGAGAGCCCGTCAATTTTTATTAAGATTTTAAAGAAAATCTAGAACCTTTGAAACTGCCAGGAGATTCAGTTTTGATCCAGTAAGTTGACAATCTACTGATTTTACCCAGTACTGAAGAAAAATGTCAGGAAGATTCTATAGAATTCCTAAACCATCTAGCTGAAAATGGGCACAAGGTGTCACCACAGAAACTGCAATATTGTCAGAAGGAAGTATAATACTAGGGACACATAATTGAAAAAGGGACAACGAAGGTGTCCAAAGACAGGATCGAAATGTTTTTAAAAATGAACACAAAAAAACACAAAAAGAGGTCAGAAAGTTTCTTGGAATGGTTGACTACTGTAGACTGTGGATACTCAACGTTTCCCAGGTGGCAAAACATTTATTGAGAATGACTCGTAAGGATATTGCTGATCCAATCCCATTGGTCAATGAATGCATGAAAGCATTTGTGGGGTTGAGAGATAGACTCTGCCACACACTGTAGGAAGTTGGCTCTGTATGTGCTATTTCAAAGTAAGGAATAGCATGCACAGAGTCCAAGGGTTCCCCTTAGAGGTAAAATAGTGGTAAAAATAGATAATACTAATGCTCTATTTTGTGGTAGTGTGGTCGAGCAGTAGGCTTATCCAAGGAGTAGTGTTAAGCATTTGTTGTACATACACATAGACAATAAATGAGGTACACACACTCAGAGACAAATCCAGCCAATAGGTTTTTATATAGAAAAATATCTTTTCTTAGTTTATTTTAAGAACCACAGGTTCAAATTCTACATGTAATATCTCATTCGAAAGGTATTGCAGGTAAGTACTTTAGGAACTTCAAATCATCAAAATTGCATGTATACTTTTCAAGTTATTCACAAATAGCTGTTTTAAAAGTGGACACAGTGCAATTTTCACAGTTCCTAGGGGAGGTAAGTATTTGTTAGGTTAACCAGGTAAGTAAGACACTTACAGGGCTTAGTTCTTGGTCCAAGGTAGCCCACCGTTGGGGGTTCAGAGCAACCCCAAAGTCACCACACCAGCAGCTCAGGGCCGGTCAGGTGCAGAGTTCAAAGTGGTGCCCAAAACGCATAGGCTAGAATGGAGAGAAGGGGGTGCCCCGGTTCCGGTCTGCTTGCAGGTAAGTACCCGCGTCTTCGGAGGGCAGACCAGGGGGGTTTTGTAGGGCACCGGGGGGGACACAAGCCCACACAGAAATTTCACCCTCAGCGGCGCGGGGGCGGCCGGGTGCAGTGTAGAGACAAGCGTCGGGTTTGCAATGTTAGTCTATGAGAGATCTCGGGATCTCTTCAGCGCTGCAGGCAGGCAAGGGGGGGGTTCCTCGGGGAAACCTCCACTTGGGCAAGGGAGAGGGACTCCTGGGGGTCACTTCTCCAGTGAAAGTTCGGTCCTTCCGGTCCTGGGGGCTGCGGGTGCAGGGTCTCTCCCAGGTGTCTGGACTTAGGATTCAAAGTGTCGCGGTCAGGGGAAGCCTCGGGATTCCCTCTGCAGGCGGCGCTGTGGGGGCTCAGGGGGGACAGGTTTTTGTACTCACAGTCTTAGAGTAGTCCTGGGGTCCCTCCTGAGGTGTTGGATCTCCACCAGCCGAGTCAGGGTCGCCGGGTGCAGTGTTGCAAGTCTCACGCTTCTTGCGGGGAGCTTGCAGGGTTCTTTAAAGCTGCTGGAAACAAAGTTGCAGCTTTTCTTGGAGCAGGTCCGCTGTCCTCGGGAGTTTCTTGTCTTTTCGAAGCAGGGGCAGTCCTCAGAGGATGTCGAGGTCGCTGGTCCCTTTGGAAGGCGTCGCTGGAGCAGGATCTTTGGAAAGCAGGAGACAGGCCGGTGAGTTTCTGGAGCCAAGGCAGTTGTCGTCTTCTGGTCTTCCTCTGCAGGGGTTTTCAGCTAGGCAGTCCTTCTTCTTGTAGTTGCAGGAATCTAATTTTCTAGGGTTCAGGGTAGCCCTTAAATACTAAATTTAAGGGCGTGTTTAGGTCTGGGGGGTTAGTAGCCAATGGCTACTAGCCCTGAGGGTGGGTACACCCTCTTTGTGCCTCCTCCCAAGGGGAGGGGGTCACAATCCTAACCCTATTGGGGGAATCCTCCATCCGCAAGATGGAGGATTTCTAAATGTTAGAGTCACTTCAGCTCAGGACACCTTAGGGGCTGTCCTGACTGGCCAGTGACTCCTCCTTGTTGCTTTCTTTGTTCCCTCCAGCCTTGCCGCCAAAAGTGGGGGCCGTGGCCGGAGGGGGCGGGCAACTCCACTAAGCTGGAGTGCCCTGCTGGGCTGTGACAAAGGGGTGAGCCTTTGAGGCTCACCGCCAGGTGTTACAGCTCCTGCCTGGGGGAGGTGTTAGCATCTCCACCCAGTGCAGGCTTTGTTACTGGCCTCAGAGTGACAAAGGCACTCTCCCCATGGGGCCAGCAACATGTCTCTAGTGTGGCAGGCTGCTGGAACTAGTCAGCCTACACAGATAGTCGGTTAAGTTTCAGGGGGCACCTCTAAGGTGCCCTCTGTGGTGTATTTTACAATAAAATGTACACTGGCATCAGTGTGCATTTATTGTGCTGAGAAGTTTGATGCCAAACTTCCCAGTTTTCAGTGTAGCCATTATGGTGCTGTGGAGTTCGTGTTTGACAGACTCCCAGACCATATACTCTTATGGCTACCCTGCACTTACAATGTCTAAGGTTTTGTTTAGACACTGTAGGGGTACCATGCTCATGCACTGGTACCCTCACCTATGGTATAGTGCACCCTGCCTTAGGGCTGTAAGGCCTGCTAGAGGGGTGTCTTACCTATACTGCATAGGCAGTGAGAGGCTGGCATGGCACCCTGAGGGGAGTGCCATGTCGACTTACTCATTTTGTTCTCACTAGCACACACAGGCTTGTAAGCAGTGTGTCTGTGCTGAGTGAGGGGTCTCTAGGGTGGCATAAGACATGCTGCAGCCCTTAGAGACCTTTCTTGGCATCAGGGCCCTTGGTACTAGAAGTACCAGTTACAAGGGACTTATCTGAATGCCAGGGTGTGCCAATTGTGGATACAATGGTACATTTTAGGTGAAGGAACACTGGTGCTGGGGCCTGGTTAGCAGGGTCCCAGCACACTTCTCAGTCAAGTCAGCATCAGTATCAGGCAAAAAGTGGGGGGTAACTGCAACAGGGAGCCATTTCTTTACACAAGCCCCCCCCCAGCCCACAGGCCAGGAGACTCAGCCCAAGCTGGGAGAGTCTTCCTAGTCTGTCAGGCGAGGAAGAGTAGGAGAAATAGGCTGGTTAGTTGCAGGGCCTACTCTGCCTTACATCCTTCTGTTCAGGTCATTCCCTTTGGGGAACTGACCTACTTCCACAGTGATAGGACCTAGTCTGAATTGCCTCTTGTCTGCCTCTTCAATGTCTCCACCCATTCTTTCTATTTTGGTCTTAGAGGTATCCACCTCTGCTAACCTTATCTTGGCCAGGGTTACCCCTAGCTTACCCAGAGAGGTTACCCAGAGCTGGAGTAACCCCACCATGACCAATAGGGTCAGGGGGCCTAACTTGCTATTTGGCATGGGGTCAGACCACCATGCTAAGGATAGTGCAGCCATAAAGGCTAACACCCAGCAGAGGCCACTGACAGCTGTCAGTGCCCAGAACCACACCTTTAGCTCTTCACCTAAAAGGGAAGGGGCTAAGTTACAGGCTTCTTTGGGTTCAGGTTGCCTGTCTGCTGTATTAGAGTGGGGGGTTACCACATCTTGTAGTAAACACCCTTCTTCCACTCTTTCTTCTGTTAGCTGAGGAGCCACCCACTCAGGTTTAACAGTTGCCTGACTAGCCAGGACTTCTTGTGGGTCAGGTTGGACTTTATCAGGGCCATTTTTGGAGTTCTCCCCTACTGGAGCAGAATCTCCTTGGCTTGCTGTAACCTTGGCTAAAGGTTGTCCACCCTTCCTACTCTGTTTTCTTTTCTTCTTCTTCTGGGGCCTGCTTGCATTTACTGCAGAGGCAGGACTTCCAGAATCCTTGGGAGAGGACTGGCACTGGACCAGTTTCTCTCTTGGGCTCTGACTAACCTCTGGGTAGTCATTTCCAAGGAGACAATCAAGGAGGAGGTCTGTACTGACTACTACCCTTCTCCAGCTAAGAGTGCCACCCACTTCTATGGGCACTAAAGCCACAGGCCTCTTAGTGACCCTGTCTAGGCTAACTCTTACCCTGGCAGTCTCACCTGGGATGTACTGGTTTGAGAGCACCAGCCTGTCATGCACAATAGTGTGACTGGCACAAGTGTCTCTCAGGGCAGTGGTTGGGATTCCATTCACCAGTAGGTGGTGGAAGTGTCTACTTCCCTCTGGAATCTCCAACTCACCTGTTGGGCCCTGTTTCCAGTTGAAGGCTATGAAGACCTCCTCATCTGAGGAGTCATCTCCCATGGCTACACTGGTTACCCCTGGAATTTTGTTCTGGGGTTTGTTTTTGGGACAAGAAGTGTCCTTGGTGTGGTGCCCAGACTGTTTACAGTTGTGGCACCATGCCTTAGTGGCATCCCAGTTCTTACCCTGGTACCCACCTTTGTTTTGGGTTGTGTCTTGGGGCCCACCCACCTGTTCTGGTTTTTGGGGGCCTACAGAGGACTCTTTTTCTTTGTTTCTAGTGTCACCCACTTTCTCCTGGGGAGTTTTTGTAACCCCTTTCTTTTGGTCACCCCCAGTGGAAGTTTTGGTTACCCTAGTCTTGACCCAGTGGTCTGCCTTCTTTCCCAATTCTTGGGGAGAAATTGGACCTAGGTCTACCAGATACTGATGCAACTTTTCATTGAAGCAGTTACTTAAAATGTGTTCTTTCATAAACAAATTATAAAGCCCAACATAGTCACACACTTCATTTCCAGTTAACCAACCATCCAGTGTTTTTACTGAGTAGTCTACAAAATCAACCCAGGTCTGGCTCGAGGATTTTTGAGCCCCCCTGAATCTAATTCTATACTCCTCAGTGGAGAATCCAAAGCCCTCAATCAGGGTACCCTTCATGAGGTCATAAGATTCTGCATCTTTTCCAGAGAGTGTGAGGAGTCTATCCCTACACTTTCCAGTGAACATTTCCCAAAGGAGAGCACCCCAGTGAGATCTGTTTACTTTTCTGGTTACACAAGCCCTCTCAAAAGCTGTGAACCATTTGGTGATGTCATCACCATCTTCATATTTTGTTACAATCCCTTTGGGGATTTTTAGGATGTCAGGAGAATCTCTGACCCTATTTAAGTTGCTGCCACCATCGATGGGACCTAGGCCCATCTCTTTTCTTTCCCTTTCTATGGCTAGGAGCTGCTTTTCCAAAGCCAATCTTTTGGCCATCCTGGCTAACTGGATGTCCTCTTCACTGGAGTTATCCTCAGTGATTTCAGAGGTGTTGGTCTCTCCTGTGAGGGAACCAGCATCTCTGACTATTATTTTTGGAGTCAGGGTTTGAGGGACCCTGTTCTCCCTAGATAGGACTGGTAGGGGGGAATTTTCCTCCAAGTCACTATCCTCTTCCTCTGAGTTGCCACCCTCAGAGGGGTTGGCCTTTTCAAACTCTGCCAAAAGCTCCTGGAGCTGTATTTTGGTAGGTTTGGGGCCCATTGTTATTTTCTTTATTTTACAGAGTGACCTTAGCTCCCTCATCTTAAGATGGAGGTAAGGTGTGGTGTCGAGTTCCACCACAGTCACATCTGTGCTAGACATTTTGCTTCTAAAAGTTGGAATACTTTTTAAGAATCTACAACTGGTTCTAGAATCTAATTCAAACTTTTACAAACTTTTAAACTCTAAAAGAAATGCTAAACAGGATCTAACACAAGGCCCTAGCAGGTCTTTTAAGAATTTAGAAAACTTTTCAAATTGCAAAAATCAATTTCTAATGACAATTTTGGAATTTGTCGTGTGATCAGGTATTGGCTGAGTAGTCCAGCAAATGCAAAGTCTTGTACCCCACCGCTGATCCACCAATGTAGGAAGTTGGCTCTGTATGTGCTATTTCAAAGTAAGGAATAGCATGCACAGAGTCCAAGGGTTCCCCTTAGAGGTAAAATAGTGGTAAAAATAGATAATACTAATGCTCTATTTTGTGGTAGTGTGGTCGAGCAGTAGGCTTATCCAAGGAGTAGTGTTAAGCATTTGTTGTACATACACATAGACAATAAATGAGGTACACACACTCAGAGACAAATCCAGCCAATAGGTTTTTATATAGAAAAATATCTTTTCTTAGTTTATTTTAAGAACCACAGGTTCAAATTCTACATGTAATATCTCATTCGAAAGGTATTGCAGGTAAGTACTTTAGGAACTTCAAATCATCAAAATTGCATGTATACTTTTCAAGTTATTCACAAATAGCTGTTTTAAAAGTGGACACAGTGCAATTTTCACAGTTCCTAGGGGAGGTAAGTATTTGTTAGGTTAACCAGGTAAGTAAGACACTTACAGGGCTTAGTTCTTGGTCCAAGGTAGCCCACCGTTGGGGGTTCAGAGCAACCCCAAAGTCACCACACCAGCAGCTCAGGGCCGGTCAGGTGCAGAGTTCAAAGTGGTGCCCAAAACGCATAGGCTAGAATGGAGAGAAGGGGGTGCCCCGGTTCCGGTCTGCTTGCAGGTAAGTACCCGCGTCTTCGGAGGGCAGACCAGGGGGGTTTTGTAGGGCACCGGGGGGGACACAAGCCCACACAGAAATTTCACCCTCAGCGGCGCGGGGGCGGCCGGGTGCAGTGTAGAGACAAGCGTCGGGTTTGCAATGTTAGTCTATGAGAGATCTCGGGATCTCTTCAGCGCTGCAGGCAGGCAAGGGGGGGGTTCCTCGGGGAAACCTCCACTTGGGCAAGGGAGAGGGACTCCTGGGGGTCACTTCTCCAGTGAAAGTTCGGTCCTTCCGGTCCTGGGGGCTGCGGGTGCAGGGTCTCTCCCAGGTGTCGGGACTTAGGATTCAAAGAGTCGCGGTCAGGGGAAGCCTCGGGATTCCCTCTGCAGGCGGCGCTGTGGGGGCTCAGGGGGGACAGGTTTTTGTACTCACAGTCTTAGAGTAGTCCTGGGGTCCCTCCTGAGGTGTTGGATCTCCACCAGCCGAGTCGGGGTCGCCGGGTGCAGTGTTGCAAGTCTCACGCTTCTTGCGGGGAGCTTGCAGGGTTCTTTAAAGCTGCTGGAAACAAAGTTGCAGCTTTTCTTGGAGCAGGTCCGCTGTCCTCGGGAGTTTCTTGTCTTTTCGAAGCAGGGGCAGTCCTCAGAGGATGTCGAGGTCGCTGGTCCCTTTGGAAGGCGTCGCTGGAGCAGGATCTTTGGAAAGCAGGAGACAGGCCGGTGAGTTTCTGGAGCCAAGGCAGTTGTCGTCTTCTGGTCTTCCTCTGCAGGGGTTTTCAGCTAGGCAGTCCTTCTTCTTGTAGTTGCAGGAATCTAATTTTCTAGGGTTCAGGGTAGCCCTTAAATACTAAATTTAAGGGCGTGTTTAGGTCTGGGGGGTTAGTAGCCAATGGCTACTAGCCCTGAGGGTGGGTACACCCTCTTTGTGCCTCCTCCCAAGGGGAGGGGTCACAATCCTAACCCTATTGGGGGAATCCTCCATCCGCAAGATGGAGGATTTCTAAAAGTTAGAGTCACTTCAGCTCAGGACACCTTAGGGGCTGTCCTGACTGGCCAGTGACTCCTCCTTGTTGCTTTCTTTGTTCCCTCCAGCCTTGCCGCCAAAAGTGGGGGCCGTGGCCGGAGGGGGCGGGCAACTCCACTAAGCTGGAGTGCCCTGCTGGGCTGTGACAAAGGGGTGAGCCTTTGAGGCTCACCGCCAGGTGTTACAGCTCCTGCCTGGGGGAGGTGTTAGCATCTCCACCCAGTGCAGGCTTTGTTACTGGCCTCAGAGTGACAAAGGCACTCTCCCCATGGGGCCAGCAACATGTCTCTAGTGTGGCAGGCTGCTGGAACTAGTCAGCCTACACAGATAGTCGGTTAAGTTTCAGGGGGCACCTCTAAGGTGCCCTCTGTGGTGTATTTTACAATAAAATGTACACTGGCATCAGTGTGCATTTATTGTGCTGAGAAGTTTGATGCCAAACTTCCCAGTTTTCAGTGTAGCCATTATGGTGCTGTGGAGTTCGTGTTTGACAGACTCCCAGACCATATACTCTTATGGCTACCCTGCACTTACAATGTCTAAGGTTTTGTTTAGACACTGTAGGGGTACCATGCTCATGCACTGGTACCCTCACCTATGGTATAGTGCACCCTGCCTTAGGGCTGTAAGGCCTGCTAGAGGGGTGTCTTACCTATACTGCATAGGCAGTGAGAGGCTGGCATGGCACCCTGAGGGGAGTGCCATGTCGACTTACTCATTTTGTTCTCACTAGCACACACAGGCTTGTAAGCAGTGTGTCTGTGCTGAGTGAGGGGTCTCTAGGGTGGCATAAGACATGCTGCAGCCCTTAGAGACCTTTCTTGGCATCAGGGCCCTTGGTACTAGAAGTACCAGTTACAAGGGACTTATCTGAATGCCAGGGTGTGCCAATTGTGGATACAATGGTACATTTTAGGTGAAAGAACACTGGTGCTGGGGCCTGGTTAGCAGGGTCCCAGCACACTTCTCAGTCAAGTCAGCATCAGTATCAGGCAAAAAGTGGGGGGTAACTGCAACAGGGAGCCATTTCTTTACACACACCTACTCTGGGAATGGCAGATTATACTATAGAATTTATTCTGTTTAACAGTGAGAGAAAAGGGTGCACTCTCTCAGTGCTAACCTAAATTCAAAGAGGTTACAAAAGACCAGTTACATACTTCTCTATGACTCTTGATCCTGTGGCGGCCACTTCGTCTGGGTGCTTGAAAACAGTAGCCACAGGGAGTGTGAGTCTCAAGAAGTGTGAAAACATTTTGATGCGATTTCCCTTGACTGTTATGGTCTCACATTCAGTTGAGATGTTACTAACCAAAACTAGAACTCAGCATCTCACGAATTCACGACTCACTAAAGATGAGCAACATATCTTGTTCAGAAACAATGTGGTACTAAAAAGATGTCATGTTTTAAATCCCAGTACTCTGTTGCCAATACCTGAAGAAAGTGAATCTGATCATTATGAACATGATTGCCTTGATGTCACAGATTTGTGCACCAAACCCAGACCAGACATAAAAAATGAGCCCTTAATCGATCCAGAATATGTACTGTTTGTGAATGGATTATGTTTAAGAGCAAATGAGAGATGCTTGAGAGCAGCAAATGCCATCTGCACTATTCAAGAAGTAGATGAAGCATCATGGTTACAAGGGATTACATCAGCCCAAGTTGCAGAACCGATTGCTCTTACTAGAGCCTACATACAAATGGAATAAGAGTGCCAATTTACACAGACAGTCAATATGGGTTTTGTGTTATCCATGACTATGGGAAATTGTGGTCACAGCAGGGTTTTATGACCTCTGCCGAACGCCTATTAGAAATGGGCAACAAGTGGAAGATCCATGGGAGGCTTTACAACAACCCATTGAATTAGCTGTTGTAAAATGTGCAGCACATAGGATTGACTGTAGCCATGTCACAATCAGCAACAGGTATGCTGATGAAGTAGCACTGTGCAACTATGTCATGCACTTACAATGGATCATACTTGACTGGAAGCCAGGAAGGGAGCCTTCTTGCAATGATTCTGAGAACTGCAGACAATTGGGATGAATTGAGATGATTGGAAGAAAATGCACAGCTCGAGGAAAAACAAGGTTGGATCAAAGCAGGATGTGGAATTGATGTCAACCTTTGGGTTTCATTGGAAGGACAACCAATATTACCAGATAGTTTGCTTATCCCAATGACATGGTATCTACACGGAGGGGCGCATTTGGGTAGGAATGCCATGATTCAAACATTCAAGCAGACTTAACAGTATTAATAGCTATAGCATTTTCTATTGATTTATTTCACACCTGAAACCAAGAAGATGGTATCCTTATTACAGAATGCAACTCATCATTCCACAATAGACGAAGACAAACTGAAGATCTACTTTGTAGACTATATGAAAGATGATTATGCGTCAAATGTTTATTTTAGATTAGTGCAAAAATACACTGGGGCTTTAGATGTCAAGGATTGTTTTGTTTGTGCACACATGCTTTCTTCAGCAGATGAACACGTTTCATACCATCACATACCATTGACATATGCCACTTCCTTTACAACATTTTGAATACTATTTTTCAAATTATGAAATGGTGCTTTCTAAAGTATCACTAATGTAAGACATGAACTTACATCCAAAAGCTAAGGAAATGGCATATGAATTGAAAAACTTACAAAGGCTGAGAACAATAAGAATGATGTGCAAAAAAATGTATGGAAAAGAGAGGAAGATGAATTCAGGAAAAATTATTGTACCTAAACTAAGGTTAGAAGAAAGATCGACTGGGAGATATGTGTCTATAAATGACGGATACAAGGAAAGAAAATATTAGTAGGGAATAGCAGGTGTGAACATACCTTTGAACTATCAGGAGGTAAATGGCAAAAAGATGATCCCACTGTACCAAGAGTGTATTTTATTTGTGGAACAAATGCATATTTCAAATTTTCAAATAACTTGCATTTTGGTAGAGAATATGTTATTTAGGGTTAATCTTTCCCAAAATGTGTCACATAGATTCTTTAGATGCACTAACAATAACACCACTAACTAGAAGATGTACAAGAAATGTGAATGAAGGGACACAAATGGTTTGAGACATATTTGGGGTAATCATTCCAGGTGTAGGGGAAGTACTAAATGATGAAAAGATAAGAAAACGAACTACAGTAGTAGATAGATTAGCTACAAGTACACCTGGGGCTATTTGCTGGAAAACACAGAGCTTATTGTGGTTAGATCAGTGGTTTTGCAAAATAGATATGCTTTAGACAATCTTTTGGCTAAGAAGGGCGAGTTTGTAAAATGTCAAGAATTGAAAACTGCTGTAGTTACATTCCGAACGAGAGTAAAAAGTTAGTAGTATGTACAAATAACAATATTGATCTGAAATTAGATTTAGAACCTTTGGAGACTCCAACTATAGCTGGAAGTATCTCTAAAGGGTTTGCTAAGGTAGGAACGTGATTAAAGGGACTGGGAGTGGGAGTCCTTAACTATATACTATATTAATCCCTATTATAGTAGTGATAATATGCATCATCTCTCGTTATTGCTCCTGCATAATAATAAGGTTACTAATGAAGAAACACAGGGAAGACAAATGAAAAAGAAGAAAAATAAGGGATAGTGAAAAGAGTGAAAGAGTGAGTGAAGAAAATAAGAGATTGAATGAAAAAGAAAAACTAAAACAAACATGAAAGTGAATTGTTAGGCCCAGAAACTGTTGTTGCTTAAATGTTTAAAATCATGCTCTGAACTTTATGTAACCTGTGCTGCATGATTTGCAAAACTTGCTAGGCTGGCTCATATTTCTATTAAATGTTTCTTCTATAACCTCTTCTTGACTTGAAAGATGCTACAAACTTGTTTTAAAACAATAGAACCAGTAGTACTTACACCCTTACCCACCGACTAAACTGCTTTGATATGTATTGACTTTTTAAAAAGAAAATAACAACTGCTTGTGTGATTGAAACATTAACATTATATGAATTATGGCAATTGAGTGGACGTTACACTTATGTATGTAAAATTGTTCTTGCGGAGGTGAAGGAATGCATGAGAAAAGAAGTATGAGTCGCCAATCCCGTCTGCTTGACAAGAGAAGCTTTGTTTGATTCTTCAACATCTCAAGAAATGTATAACTTTTTTAATAAATGTATTAATCAAATAATTATAAAAGGTATCCTAGGGAAAGAATAGAGGAGTGTGAGAAGATAGAGAGTGAGAGACGACCAGTGTCCTTTGCTTTGGGCCACCACTTTTTTGTCACTGCTGCTGTCAGAACTGAGAGCCACAGGTGATTTGAGAGAATTATACAACAACTGAGTTATAGAAAGATTGAGACAATATTCTAGCGTAGCCACACTGAGTTGATTGCATTAGCTAGTGGGAGAAGGTTTGAGCATGGAGATTTTTTTGAGAACTGTTTGGCTATTTACCTATTAGATACAACAGAGTTATTCATTCCACTGCAGATATTGTATTGAGGCTGAGAGAGAAAGATAGCCGATAAATTGTTTCAGAACAGTGTGATAGCTGTA
Organism: Pleurodeles waltl; assembly: GCF_031143425.1. Lineage (NCBI taxonomy): Eukaryota > Metazoa > Chordata > Amphibia > Caudata > Salamandridae > Pleurodeles > Pleurodeles waltl. Next base: position 54,315,964 of record NC_090443.1, read on the forward strand.
AGCACATGATACAGATAACAGTGAGAATCCTTGTTAATGTAACAGACTGAGGGCCTTATTACGACATTGGTGGTATTTTGGCAAGACCGCCACGGTGGCCGCTGCTGAAATATTGCCAGTGATGGCGGTCTCCTGAGCTCCATATTATGAGGCACACACAGGAGGCTGCCGAAATACAACCACATTACACCCACCGCCAGGCCAACCAACAGCAAGAGAGGCAGTCCCACCACCAGCAGTGCCCGACGTGAAGACTCCACCTGCCATATTACGAGACACATTTCTGCACGGCAGTTACTGCACAACGGTGAACCATTGGCGGTTTGCACCACCGTACAACAGCCAATAGGGTCCCATTGCTGCCTGCGGGGGACTGGGCCAATGACATCATACGCCAGCGGTGACAGTCTGGTATGTGGTGGCTGTCACCGCCTTCATCTGTCCCCTTCGTGTCGACCACCATGAAGTGGGCCGCTGAGTTACTCCTAGCAGGTATGTGGGATGACTGTAATGGGGGGGTGTTTGTGTGAGGTGTATGTTTGGGATGTGTGATTGCAGGTATGTGTGTGTGTATGTGTGGGGTGCAGTTGCGTGGGACAGGAATGCATTTTCCTGTCTTGGGGTGTGTTACTGCCAGGGTTTTCCCTGCCGGTGTGCAGCCTCGTAATACGGTCGGCGGTGTCATGCATGCCGCTGGCCCGAAGAAGGCACCTGCGGGACTGGCGGCGGTGTGGCTGTTTAGCATCGGTCACACCGCCATCCTCATAATACGGCGGTCTTTACTGCCAGGATCCCGGCGGTGGAACAGCCACCAAAAACTGCAGCGGTTCCTGGATCGTCAGGGTCATAATGAGCACCTGAATGTTCTTTTCTAACTTTCCCAGGCTACGAGACAGTATTATAACAACTTACCACATTTTGTAAGACAGAGACAAACATAGTAGGTACAGATTCAGGAAACCCTCCATGTGTGTTTCTGTAACCTTATGCTTGGTTAATAAAATTATATTAATTTATTGAAAAAAAGTAATTAAAAACTACTAACACTCTCTCTAGAAAACTGATTTATCAAAAAAGTATGTATTTTGGAAATTATTGTTTGCAGTTTACTAATTTCTTCAGCCAATCTCAGTTAAAGATCCATACTGAAGGTCCTGCCAAAAAGTAAGTGGTAGCAGGGAAAAGTTTAACTAACTAATCAACTGTAATTGTGTATGTGGTGCGGAGCCGTGCACCCAGCAGTACTGAACTACCTCTCTGCTGACTTCAGGCTTAAACTGTCCCTTAGCAAATTTGAGACAGCTTTAATAATCTCCTGGATTTTGTAATTCGGCTTCCTTTGGTTCGTTCACCCGGATCAGTCATTTTTTAGTTGAACAACACCTAGGGCTAGGTGTACTTAAGGATTTTTCTATTGTAAACCCTGTCATTCGTAAAATCACTATATTTGCTAGCGAAAATTTCCTTTATTGTAATGTAGAAAACTCATTTTAACAGTCAGATATGTTCTTGTGACTTGTAAAATAGGTATGGCGACCCATGCCGCAATGCAGTTTGGAAGGGATGTAACTGGGTGTTGCTTCCAAATGAGGACCGAGTAGGTAAGTTGGTTCACAAAATCGCATAATTGTTGCAAAAAGTTGGTGCACAATTTGTGACCGCTTATTGTGACCAGGATATTAGTACATCGGGCCAAGAGATGTTTTTCTTACAGAGTGCTGATTTACTGTTCTGAACTCGAATAGGATTTAAAAATGGGTTCTCTGTGACACACACTGTATACCCTCCTATGCTAATGGCAAGACGTGCTTGGAGCTGCTGTGCTGCATTTTGAGTTAATTTATTTCTCAACAGCTTTCGATAAGATTGATCATCCATTGTGATGGAAGAATTGCTCAGTATGGGTGCTCCACATTATTTGAGGTTGCCATTTGTCAGCTCTATTGATAAATGAGATGGGGAATCCAGGGAACAGTAGAGGAGAGGAAACGGAGACAGTTAACTGCCTGTGAGGGGGTTTGTCAGAGATTAGTTTTAGCACCCCAGCAGTCCAACCTTTACCTTAGCAATATTGTAAAAGAGTTCATCAACCCTGGATTCATTTCCCTCAAACTGGGCTCTGAAAACATGCGTTCCCTATATTGTAGGTGTATATAAGGGCCTCCTTCTGGCTCTCAGACCGGGCAGTAATTAAGCATTGACTCTGAAATGGATCTCTATTGGGTTCTACATTTATCTCCTCTACTTTACTGGCAAAACACGAATCAACTGATCAACTATGGATGTAAAAAACCTTAATGCATTCCTCGTATGCGATGCAATCCCTGCTTACCTTTCACGTTTTACTTTGTCTTGTATTCCCCGAGCGTCCTGTTTTTTTTCCATTTGCGGTGTTTCTGTAATGTTTATGCAATATACGATCCTTGTGTAGTGCATAGCTTTAATTGAGTCGCCTCCAAGTATCTGGGTAAGTTTAGGTTGATTGTGGATGTTTAAGATAGCACACAGATGACTGCTTTGAGTTAGAGTTAGAAGATAGTGCCAGTTTCTCACAGTGCATGCCAGGCTGCATGCACATCCTATCCTTGGCCCCTCTGCAGAGCACACAGATCGATAGTTGCCTATGCAAAATATGCAAATGGAGGATTTCAGAAAGATGCACGGGGAAAATGGCACAAAAACAAGAGACTACAAAAGAAAGTAGTTCGAAGGGGTGAAGAGTAGGGTCTGAGACACTCCAAAGGCCGCTGCCACTTCCACAGATTATACTAATGTTTAATTGACAGTCTTGTTTTCAGGGCTGAAACAATTTAAATTCTACGAATTCATAATAAAATCATTGTTGTTTCTCTTTCGTTTGAGATAGCTAACAATCACTGCCAAAGCCAATGGGTCTGGATAGTTTTTGGTATATGCATTGGTTAGTATGAGCCTTGTCTGGATGATTCAAGATCAGAAGCTCAAAGCGAGACATGCAGGTACCTGTCAGGTGGCATGCTGTGTGAAGGAAAGGATTTAGGTTTACATGTTTTAAGCCATGCCCTTTCTTACATGGGCCACTGCTCTTGGAAAGGATTCATAGTAACACTTCATTGACTGTGCCCCGATTAGACACCCTCTAACAATATTGGAGAAGAGTTTATCAACTGGGTTGCATTCCCTCCAAGTGACCACATCATTTCAATATACTGTCCAGGTAACCTAGTGCTTTGTGCGAATACAGCCCTTAGGTTGCAAAAAGAGATCAACATATTGGACCTGTATGCTGGGAGAACCCACCAATAATAACATTTCATTTATATGCACTTACACACTTAATACCACATCTCTGTTGCTTTGATGGGATATAAATAACAAGTGTTGTTACTATTACCACATTTATTGCTACTCCTGACTGCAGTTAGCCTTGAGAACCCCTTCTTAGCTCAAGAGAAAGGCCTGCAGTTGAATATATACTCTCATGCGTTGCATGGTGGCCATAAAGTGGCAGTCCCCAGTATGGCCTCTATACACTCACTCTTCACCACAAATTCGACTGGCTGAACACTCTGTGATTTCTCACGTACTATCCACATTACTCCTTCTGCTTCCTCCTCCACTCTCAAACTAGGATGCATTCTTGAATATCTGAATTCCTCTCTCGTTTCTTCCCAATTTCTACTAATGCTCATTTCCTCTTGCAATGCATCTTTATAAATTCATGCTTAATGTCACTCAATGTACATCAAACACCTGGTTAGTCGTTTCAATTTCCAAGTTATAATATATGATAGGCCTTAGGTAGTAAAAAATAAATTACAAACCCACATTCTCATGAAGAATTTCCAAGAAGACTTTGAAGTCTGTAACATAAGTAACATAAGGTGGTGGGAAATGAGTATGTCAAAGAGCGTTTCAAGTATGTCACTCCTACTGACACAGAAGGTGGAAGAAACGTGCAAATAAAACAATTTCTCCACCCTAATGATTTCTGCACACTCCGAACAGTAAAGATGAACAAACAGTCTCCATATAATTACCTAAAACATATTTCTATGTGCCAACTTTGTGTCTGACAAACTATTATATCTAGTGACTAATTCTATAGTCTCATTTGTAGGTAAATCATATACAACTGGCAAGATCAAACACAACAGTAAGCCAACTAGAGATATTGTTATCAACACTAATAGAAATGTATATAATCTTGAACAGTATTTCTGCCTATCGGTCACCATACCCCTTCTGTAAAGCTTTCACACAAAAAAAAGAAAAAACAAATATCAGAAAAATTTAACCAATAATCTTTATAGGTGCAAAATTAAAAACAAAAATTCAATAAAACTTTTTTTTTTACTTTACTTACTCAGTCCACCTATTTAGAACTCAGTGACATCCATTAATCTTTGCATGTACACATATGGTACAAAAACGAAACAGAGCTAATACGAAGTATGCTATGCACAAAAAAGAATCACAAATATTCAGTATTGCTCTTTTTTAAACTTAATTTATCAACATTCATGGTGGGTTTTCTTCAAAAATTTATTCACAACCTGTTAGATCATAGACTTCTTCATCATTCGTTTCTATGTTTACAAAAGAAGACCATTCAGGAGTTGTGAATTTTCAACTGGGCACTCTCTCTAGTTGATTTCTTAACTGCTGGCTATTCACTTTCACTGTGATCAAAACCTTCTTCTTCTGGCTCTTCTCTGATTGATTCTGGTCTCTGTATTGTCATGCACAGTCTTCTCCTACGTCCCACAGGTTCAGGCCACTTGTCTTCTTGATGCATGTAATCACCTTCAGGCTAATTTGTAAGAACCTCTGTTTCTTCAACTTCACGTGACACCGGATTCACTATCTCCTCTGAAACAGTATGACTCCTGTCCTCTACAGAAAACAGTTTACCCCTTGGGGTTCGTGGAACTCAAATTCTCAGCTTCAGTCTTTCATTCTAGAGTTCCTGGTTTTCTGTTTGATCTTGTTGTTCTTCTTGATTTTGATTTTCAAGATTTTCAACACCATCCTGTGGATACGTGCAGCGATTTTGAGTTTGACTCTGTGAATCAATGGTTGTTGTCACCACTTTTTCAGCTGCAGTCTTCATTTTCATCATATGCAATGTGTAGATCCACTCTGGCAAGCCTCCACACTTAACGGTAGTGTATGTCACAAGGATTCCATCTCAGCTCCTAACACAACATTCAAACATGCTTCTTCACTGGCACCTAATTCCCAGGATGGAGGGTGTGGCACAATCCTTCCTTTGGTGAAGGTTTTGGCAGATTTACCTGGTGGAAGATAGAATGTAGAACATTCACCAGTCTTTTTCAGTAGTTTAGTACAACGTCATGACTAACAAACACAACTGCTTCTGTCTGGACGCCTTTTATCCTTATGTCCCACCACATTAGCACTTTGTGTAGAGAAACCCCTATCATTTTTGCTGTGGTCTTTCTCATACCCATGAGAGCAAGAGGAAGTGTCTCTGGTCATGTCAACTTTGTTCAGCCACATACTTTCATCAGCTTAGACTTTGGAGTATGGTTTATGCTTTCATAGACTTCTGCTGCTTCTAGTCTTTACCTACAATGTAACTTTTTCAGTTTGCAAAGCTTTGCATAACAGTTTCATCAACTCTTCCTTTAAGAGAGTACCTTCATCGGATTCTAGACAAGTAGGTAAAGCAAAACTAGGAATCAGTTCTCTTATCAATAGTTCAGCCTCAGCCACCATCATGGTGTCAGCTCTCCTAGATGGGTAGGTTTCTGCCCACCTAAAAACAAACATACAACTAGAAGAAAAGATCTAAAACCTATATGAACTGGCATCACTCAGAAGTCCAGCTGTAACCTATTACATTGCCTTCAGGGTTGCCTGTGTGACTCAGTCACCAACGCCTTCTTCCCTGGGTCACTTTGTTGACAAGGAACACAACACTGACACAAATTATGTGCAATTGATCTGAACCTTAAGTTATGCCAATATTTGCTAAGCAGCATTACCATGGAGTCTGGTCCAATATTAGTCGGACCCTGAATTTTCTACTCAGAGGAAACAGCATTTAACCAGGAAGAATATATTGCTTATCAGCTGTTACCTATCACTCTGAATGTTTGTACAACCTGCCATTTCCCCATTCCTTTTTCTAACTCTCTAGTGCTTCATCTTCGAGTTCTTTCAGCTCGCTCAGTATCTGATTTGTTTTCAATAAATAACAATCTGCATTTTCTACTTCAGTTGTACATTGCTCTTTTTCATTTGAATTGACTGTTGCATATTCAAGAGCAAATTACTTTGCCGCCTCATCAGGCAACAATTTACAAGTGTAATCACATCAGATCCTGATCTACGAGCTGAACTTTTCACCACAGAAAGTTCTTTAGGAAGCTGCAATGTTTCTAGCAAATATAGAATATATGCCCAGTTTAAAAAAATGGGTGCCATAAGAAGTCTCAAAACCCCTTTGTGACCCCAATTGTCCACAATCTTGGACCACACCAAAACCATACTGGCTGTCAGTGTAAATTGAAACACTCAATGTATGAGAGAAGCAACATGCTCTTGAAAGGGCAATCATAACTGCTATTTGTGTTCCATTAGATAAGTATGTTGTTTCCATAATATGCAGACTGCATATGTTGCTCTCAATACACCAAACTAGTCTCTGAAACTAGAACCATTCACAAAGAGAATCTGATCAGCCTGTTCAAGTGGAACATCATGTATGCTAAGTCTCTGCTTAGTACACAGTCCTATCAAATCAACACTAACCTGATCACAATTCTCATCGTTTTCCTCATCTCGGCTTACAATTGGCAAAGGTGTTGCAGGACTCTAGATCTTGCATCTTCTGACTGAAATATTATCAGCTGCCAAAATTCTTTGCTCATATTTAGGAAGACAACTTTTTGTCAGATGCTGAGAGTGTTTGTGAGTCAGCAAAATCTTAACTGAATGAAAGACTAACACAATAAGTGTGTAATACAAATTACTGCAATGGATTTCAGGCAACCAGGAAGTGTGGCAGCCATTGGATCGATTGTGACATCGAAATAAGCTACAGGTCTCTTGATTTCACCATTTTCTTGAACAAGCTCAGACAATGTACACCCTTCTTTTTCATGAAAAAAATAGGTACAAATCTTTTTTCATACTTTGGCATTCCTAGAGTGGGTGCACTATATAGTTTTAGCTTAAGCAAGGCACTCATGCATTCATAATCGAATAGCATCAGATCATAAACGTTGTTGTGAGTAAGTCTCAGTAAGGGCTTTGAAATGATAGAAAAGTTTGGAATCTACTGACGATAGTAGCCACCTATTCCCAGATACATTCCTACTTCTCTCTGTGTGTTTGGAGGATTCATTCTCAGGATTTCAGAAACACATTATTTAGACACTTTTCTTGCGAGAACATTGGCTACCTTCATGAAGAGGAATAGAAAAGAACGCTTGGTACAAGTCAGAGACTGTGTACCATTCTGCATTTTCAATCTCTCCTCTGCTTCTCATGTAAATTTGCACTCAGGAATTAAAGGATAAACTGCAGTGGGTTTGACTGTTATTTTCACTGGCTCTGCACTTTTAATCAATGCTTTCTCTTTACCTGTGAAATCCAGTACTTCTTTTTTTCACTGTGTGTTTTTAATTTGGAGGTGAATCTTCCTTTGTGAGAACTGGGAACCAATGGGAGGTTCTTCTTTTTTAATTTTGAAGCATAAGTCTTCTCCTTGGGTTTGAATTGTGACACCATCTAGTCTATCTTAGATCACACAATTCACTTTACAGAAGAGGTATCTACTAGGAAGTTGACAGAACTTGTGTCACGTTATGAAATCATGGCCATTCACAGGTGGGCCAGATATCTAATGAGGTAGCTCACTGTTAATATTATTAGCAAACTTGGGTTTGGTTATCTGAGAGGGGTAGGTTTGGAGCCTCCATTCGTTGAACGTCCATGGGATGAACTGTTCAGTGGGTAGCAACTGTACTAACCAGAAATGATACTTGGTGAAGTTCACCTCCCCTTTTACATACGGGCCACTCAGATCTACCTCTAGGACTGGACAAAGCATGCAATCCTCCTCCCATTCAAGAACCATCATTTAGAATTATTCATATTTTCTAACAACTATTAAAAACCATCAATAGTCATAAGGGGACTTTACTGAAGAACAGGCAATTTATTTTGCATATTTTGCTGTACTATTGTAGCTACAGGCACATTTGTATTAAATTGCCATTGAGTCTACACATTTTGCACAGAAGTCAGCTAGCTGAGACCATTGACCAGGAATGCTGCAGTCCATTTAGTGTTAACTGGTTTGGACTCTGCTGCATTTGTGAAACAAAATCATTCTGAATTCGATCTGGGCCTTGTCTACATTCTCGTTTCCTGTGTCAAAGATGCCCACAATAAATGCACAGGGTGCTCTAATTGTTACATTTTCATTTGAACACTTGGCAAAACACTTACCGAAGCCCTGAGAAGCAACTTGTACATTCTGAATACTAGTTTCTTGCACACTTATACCCTGCATATCAGGATTTGCACTTACAACAAAACCAGCATCACCTAAATCCATCGGCTGATTTCTAGCACCTCTCGGAAAATGCCTTGAGCAAACATACATTTTTCCTTCAGCTTTGGCTTATTCTCATCAAAACAGTCAGTGATGTACTAAACATGCTTCAATGTATCTCAGCAATTCCCTACTCTTGACCTGCCAACACATTGCACTTAGCCAAAGATGAGAACTAATCTCTGGACACAAAACTCCTGCTTTCTTATGTGGGGTCTTCAGGAGTGTAGCTTGGTCAGTATGATTGGGGGGGTTAGCTTCAGTATTCCCCACAATCTCACTAGCACATGAATATATTATACGATAAACAACGTGCACCAAAGGGGTTTAAAAAGCAGTGGAAAGGAAGAGGAATGCAGATTGGTAGGTGCACGATGTGAAATAAAGCACATTATTCTGTGAAATAACAAATTTTTTGAAGTTTTTCCAAACAGAGAAAGGGAGTGTGCGTGTGTGTGTTTTTGTCCAACAGACTCCTCACCATATCAGACTGAAAGCACCTGTACCCAACTATTTATCCCAAAATGTATTTATTGGAGAAGGTGTAACACCCTACACACATCCCTAAAGCGATGCCCCTGGGGGTTTTCAGCTCCATTTAACTTTCTATAAATCTGCATTAGCCCCTCATAGTATGCTTACACTGATTCCTCTGGCTCTTTAGCACCTATCTGGATCAGGATCTTTGACAAATCCACTTCTTTATCTTGGACATTTTGCTTCAACTTTGCAATTGCTTTCTTGTACTTTTCCATGACAACAGCAGCTGGAATAACATGATGACTCAGCATTTTCAACACGTCCACAGTATCATTAACACCTGAATAATCTCAACATCAAACTATGCAAATCCAACCTACAAATATGACAAACATAATTCTCAGTGGCGGCGGCCACTGAACGGGGGTGGAGGGGTGGGGAGTTAAAAAATAAATAAATAAATAAAAAATACTTACCTGTTCCTATGGAGACATGTTTGTCTCTCCTCTGTCATCGTCCTCTTCCTAGCAGCACACAGGCTCCACATTCCTCTCAGCCAAACACAACGCTGCTATCACCAGAATGACAGCAGCGTTGTGATTGATGTGAGCGGCCTGGTTTTGCACTCACACAGGGAATGGGACCCTGAGGCCTTTCTGCTGCGAAGTGCGCATTTCTGTTTTGCAGGCCCAAAATGGCCGGCCAAACAGACATGCACACTGATGGTGCACATACTACTCCTCCAGCCCCCTCGACCCCAGCCCCGCCAATCCTAACCTGGCTCTCAATGAAAAAATAAAGGACTGCAGTGATCAGTGTATCGTATTGAGTCTGATGATTTCGGCAATAGAGGCCGGCCGCGTAGGAGCTCCGTCATGCTCCGCGGCTGAACACTGGCTCAGGAAGGACGCGCGCTTGATGGCAGATGCGTTTATGCCGGCACCGCGTTATTGAAACATGGAAAGACAGTTCGGATTCCTTTCCCCCTCCGCTGTTCGCTGTTTGCCTTTTCAAGTCGTTTTTGAGAATTTCTTCCTCGGATATTTCTGGCTGTCAGTGGAATCCGTTTGCAGTCCCTAGGAGGCCTGAGACTGCACATTTGGAGTTCCGTTCTCAGGATAGGAGGACTGGAAATGGAGGTGAGGTGGGGGCTATGGACTGCATTACTCTTTTTCACTGAGGGAAGTTTTCCCTTTCTTTCACAAACTGGACATGAAATAAGTTACTTTGCTGTGAGCACTGTCTGGTGTTGGTGCAGTACATTTTTGAAATTTTTTGTGCATTTACACAATTGTGAGCGCTGGAAAGCGGTTGGTTAAAAGGACACTGCCCCCCTGCAAAAAAGTTTTTTTAGCGCAAATTGGCGCAAGGCCAGTTTTCTGTTTCTTTTTCCAAAGCCTGTTGCGCTGGTGGGGAGAGGAAGGGGGCTGCATGTCGCTTGTAAGTACAAGGACCAGCGCTGTATAATGCCCCGATCTCCGCACTATCTTCAGGGAAAAGGACGCCCTGCTTCTAGGGCTCCTAAAGCTACTCGCACTGTTAAAACAAAGCGCCCAGCCCCATCCGACAATCACCTGAATATGGATTTGTCTTCAAATACCGTCCCTCCACCAACTGTTGGTTTAGCTCTTAGGGATACTTCTCCTCACAGCTTACCGCCCTCTATGACTAGCTCGCAAAATGCTGGTTCTGACTCTTCGCTGGCAGAGGCTAGGAGCCCGGTCTTGGACTTGGATTTAAGTTCACAGTCAATGAATAAGGCTAGCCCACCTCTGAATCAATCAGCCTTGAGCTGTAGCGCCGAAGTTACTCACAGCCGGGCTCTGGATATGTGCGCAGGCTCTAAAATGCTCTATCCTCTGTTTTCTGGACTGGTGAAGGGCCAAAAGGGCGGTGCTCCTGACTCTGCCTCTGCTCTTCAGGCAAATAGCTCTCTACTTGATCTCTCTTGCGAGTCCTGCAAGTCAGTTTCTGCGTCAGGGATAAGCACTACACTAGGTCTGTTTTGAAGTCTACTTATTCCAAGCACATATCAGAGCTGAGATTTTATAGTTCCCTGAAATTGAAATCTTTCGATTCTTATTCTCGGATTGTGACTGTTCCATGCCTTGAACCCTATTTGTCTTGGTTTTCAAGTTTTAAAATAATTTCCTTTTTAACACTTTTTAGACTTAATCTAATTCATTTTAAGGTAGCTTTCCCTGAACCATGTTTCTGGAAAAAGGATTTACCGCTTTGTCCCTGTGACTCCAAATCAACCCAGAGCGGCCTTTATTTTACCCACGTTACGTCTTTTTAGACCTATTCATTATAAGGAAGCCCTGCTATACCTTCAGAGATTGCCTAATATCCAAATTTGTCACCATGTATTAGACTTTGTCACAGCTTCTTTACGTATTAGGAAAAGGCCTACTCCTTTTTAAATATTTTATGTACGTATAGTATATCTTTTTAACGCTAACATTTGTACTTTTCTGACTTTGTGATTTGTAATCATGTCTAGTATATTTATCTATGTATGTCAAGGGGTTTCAGATTGGATGTTCATCTGGTGCTTCCAGTATTGGTTTTAAAGTTTTATTTTACTATTTATAGATTGGGAAATGTGTCTTGGTTTGTACTTTTATGGCAATTGCCGAATAAAGTTATTTGACTGACTGACACTACAGCCAGGCCCCCCCAAAACTCCTCCGTTAATGGACCTCCTGAATCGGTCCAGGATCAGCTGAACTTTCAAATGGGCTCGTTCTCTCATGCACCCAGAGACAAGGCAAGCTCCTATATCCTTTCGGAAAATTTGCTTCTTCAGATCTTATCTGAGTTAAAAGCCTTGAAAATCTCACAAAACGAGGCAAATCAGAGAATGGAATCACAACTGAATTTAATTTCGAGCAATATACAGCAACTTAACTCACGCATTAAGGAGATTGAACAGCGAGTATCTGACCTGGAGGATGCTCGCATCTCTGTGGAACCATCAGTGGCAAAATGTCAAGCTGATTTGTTAGACTTACAGATCCGGGTAGATGATGCTGAGAATCGCTCACGCAGATCAAACTTGAGATTTACAGGAATCCCTGAAGGGCATGAAAATGGACAGACTGTCACAAACTTAATCACGGACCTTGTCCTGCAGCATGTTCTCTCTGAACCAGTCGATAAATATTTGGATCTTACCATCATGCGGGCCCATCGGGTTCCCACAGTACAGTAACCCCATGTAAAACTATCCTCGTTAATTTTGGTGATTTTCGTGTCAAGGAACGCATTCTTCAACAAGCAATTAAGAATAAAGTACATCAGGTTCCTGGAGATTTCGCCTTCAGAATTTTTTCAGATATGTCTGTGGCGTCTGCACATCGGAGGAGAGAATTGAAAGGGACGATTCCGGCATTCCAAAAAGCCGGTGCTCCGGCAGGACTTGTACAGCAATCTAAACTTAAAGTGTTTTTTCAGGGACACTCTAATTTAATTCATACAGTTGATGCTGCTAAGACTTTGTTGCATTCAATTCAGAAGCAGTCTGGGTAGAGGGTATGGGGACAGGGGGACAGGGGGAAATGATTAAGAGAGGGGGGAAGGAGGATAGACCTGGCACTGGGAGGGGAAATGCTCCTTCAGAAAGATTGATTTCACAGAGTGTAAATCAAATGCGTCTTTATGGTACTTACACTCCAGTCCTTTTTGAGTCCATGGTGTAGGGCTCCATGTCAAGGCACCCGATTAAAGAAGGGAGGGGTTGGGGGTGGGGGGTGGCCCCGGATTGCTCAGATGGGAGGGCTCCAGGCTTTGGCCACCCAAGGGTGAGGGTGTGGGTTGGGGGTGGGTGTCGGGAGAGCTGGTAAGGGGTGCAGGATCCAGGTTTTCTATACTAAATAGTAGCTCTGCGTATTTCAGAATGGCTAAGGTTATAGAGGGGGTGATGTTAATTGGACCAGGTTTAGATCATTTATTTCCTCAGCGACTTTCTATGAGAACTTAATGGCAAGGTTGAATGTTTTATTAAGAATAGTTTCCTGGAATGTCAACGGGTTAAATAATCGGAGGAAAAGGTCTGTAATCGAAGAAAGGGTAGCTGCCCTAAATCCCTCAGTTATTTGTTTACATGAAACTCATATCCCAGTAAAAAAAGTTGTGCGCTTCCACATGTTTAAAGAGATGGCCGATTTCAAGGTGGTTGCCGCAGCCTCAGCAGCCCATAGAGGTGCTGCTGTCTTTCTAGCTAGAGGCCTCAATGCACGGCCGCTTGACTTTCTTTGCGATCCCGAAGGACGATGGTGCTGGGTGCACTGTTTAATTGCCAAAGAAAGATTTGTCTTCATTAGTTTTTATGCACCCTTTCTAGATGATCCAGCTCCATATGTAGGATTGTTCCAGTCCCTTTTGCAATTGTCAGGTAAAATTATTATTGGAGGGGATTTTAACTTTCTTCAGGATCCAATTTTGGATACTACTGTTAGGGGTAAGAAACAACATAAGCCTAGAGTTGCCAACATTTTTAAAGACTATGTCAAAGTGTTGATGCTTTGTGATCCTTGGAGAATGAATGCCCCGCATGAGAGAGGGTGTACGTGCATCTCAACCCGGTTCAAAAGCGCCTCTCGCATTGATTTTTTTCTGATATCTAAAACATTGCGCTTCAAGACTCAGTCGGTGCGGCACTCTGGTTTATCTGACCATGCATCCCTGGTGCTGGAAGTCTCTCTTTATTCGGAAGTCCCCAAGTTTCAGACTAGAAGGTGGGTCTTTAACCAGCAGCTTCTTGAAGATGAGGGATGGGTGCAGGTCTCTAAAAATAAAATAAGTGAATTTTTCAAACATAATCAGGGATCTCCAACTCCGGCTATAATCTGTGATTCGTTTAAGGCCTTCTTCAGGAGCTTAGTAATCGCCAAGGAGGGGGCAGACAAATCTTATCAGAGACAACAAACCAGTGCTCTGGTTCTGCTCTTCGGAATACAATAGACAGTCTTTTGAATTAGCTAAAAAGGCACTGGCCAACAATCTTCTTAAGAAGGTTGATATAGGATATCAGACTTATAAACAAAAGGTATATGAAGGGAGTAATTTCACAGGCAAATTTTTGGCATGGCAGGCTCGGAATCGAATTGCTGTTAATATCATACATGCCTTGAGATGCCCTATCACCGGGGTTAGACATACTGACCCCAGAGCTGTGGATGAAATTATGCTAGAGCATTATAGGAAAATTTACAGCCATGCTCCGGATATTGACTCTAGGTCTAGTAAGTAATTCTTGGGGAAACTGGATATTCCTAGTCTTACAGAAGATGACAGCGATGCTGCGATGCTCCAATACAGCTGTTTATAGAACTCATTGAGGTTGTCAAGAACCTCCCTACGGGGAAGGCTTGTGGACCAGATGGCTTTTCGGCTGAATTTTATAAAGCTTTCATTAAAACATTCATTGATGATTTTTTTCTTTAATTAATGGCCTACTTAGGGGCGAACAGATTCCCAATTCTTGGCACTCAGGGAATGTGGTTAGTTTTCCCAAACAGAATAAGGACAGGGAAGATCCTAATGCTTATCGTCCAATCTCTTTGCTAAATACAGATTATAAAATTATTACGAAATGTCTGGCTAATAGGCTCAACGGGGTCGTCAATAAACTAGTGCATCCCAATCAAAATGGGTTCATAGATGGTCGGCAACTTGCAACTAATACACATTTTTTGGCTAAGGCTCTTGACTATTTCGCCTATAATAAGATTTCTGCCATCGTTCTTTTATTAGATGCAGAAAAAGCATTTGATTTGGTTGTATGGGATACACTCTTCGCAGTATTGTCTAGCTATAAGGTGCCCTCTCAGGTCTCTGCACTAATTCAAAGGTTGTTTTCAAACTCTGAAGCTAAGATTATTATTAATTCCGCGTGTGTTGGTCAACTTCAAGTACAACGGGGGACTCAGCAGGGTTGCCCTTTATCTCCTATACTTTTTGCTCTCTTCATTGAGCCTTTCGCCATTAAAATTAGACAAACTAGTCAGGTTCAACCCCCTTTAAAGTCAATGGGAAAGATTAAACTCTACACTGACGTATCATTATGTTTTTAGGTGAAGAACGTACTTCTCAGGAAGCGGCTTTTAATGTTTTTGCTGAATTTGAGCAAATTGGTGGCAACAAGATTAATATGAGTAAGAACGATATTATTCTGGGTGGCACCTCTTCTATTAAACTGCTCCCCGAATTAAGACATTGGGGGTCATTCCGACCCCGGCGGGCGGCAGAAGCCGCCCGCCTGGCGGGAACCGCCAGAAGACCGTACCGCGGTCAAATGACCACGGCGGTCATTCTGACTTTCCCGCTGGGCCGGCGGGCGACAGCCAGAAGGCCGCCCGCCGGCCCAGCGGGAAAGCCCCTTCAACAATGAAGCCGGCTCCGAATGGAGCCGGCGGAGTTGAAGGGGTGCGACGGGTGCAGTGGCACCTGTTGTGATTTTCAGTGTCTGCTAGGCAGACACTGAAAATCATTATGGGGCCCTGTTAGGGGGCCCCTGCACTGTCCATGCCTGTGGCATGGGCAGTGCAGGGGCCCCCAGGGGCCCCACGACACCCGTTCCCGCCATCCTGTTCCTGGCGGTTTTTACCGCCAGGACCAGGATGGCGGGAAGGGGGTCGGAATCCCCATGGCAGTGCTGCGAGCAGCGCCGCCATGGAGGATTCTTTGGGGCAGGGGTAAACCGGCGGGAAACCGCCGGTTGCCCTTTTCTGACCACGGCTTTACCGCCGCGGTCAGAATTGCCCATGAAGCACCGCCAGCCTGTTGGCGGTGCTTCCGCGGCACTCTGCCCTGGCAGTTTTCAACCGCCAGGGTCAGAATGACCGCCATTGTGTGAATATTAGGCCAAAGAGATACCTTGGGATTTATTTTTCAGCCGATATAGGAGACCTGTATGACCTTAATTACGCCCGCTGCTCTCGAAAACTCAGGCTTTGCTTGCCCGATGGGGGTCTCTCCCCCTTTCTATACTAGGTCGAATTGCATTGATCAAAATGTCAGTTTTACCATTATTTAATTTTCTGTTCTCGGCCACCCTGTGTGTTTTAACACAAAACTTTCTTTCTAAACTGGAGTCTATGTTTCGTCTATTTATTTGACAAAATCAGAAGGCTCGAGCTGCATTAAGCACATTATAGGTGGATAAAGAAAAGGGAGGGTAGCTTTGCCCAATTTTAAAGATTATTACTTAGCCTTTTTTGTGCATTATCTCACTAGTTTTAAAGCAGAACAATCTGTAGGTTGTACATTCTCTAATGACTTTAGTGAGTTAATATGTAAGGAGCACGATACTCGGAATCCAGCACTTTTGGCGAAATCTCCCAAAAAAGTTTGCCATAAGGTTCTTAAATGGCTCTTTAAGAGAAAATCAGATTTTTTTAGAAAATATTCAAACCCATATTTGCATTTCAACACCCCACTTACACAGTTCATGTTACGCTCTGGCGCTCAGCTCAATGCAGACTTGGTAAGGAGGTGGGGGCATGCAGGATTTAGTAAAATCAGGGATTTTCGCATTAGTGACAACTGGGAAATTCCCTTAAACATCCAGATGGTTGTCAAAAATGACTTTCTTTTGGTGGGACCTATAATACGATGCTACACAGTATAAGGGATCTGGATATCAATGTAATCATTAATGCCCAGGCGTTAGTCTCAGAATTGGTGGATCTTCCTGGAATAAGGAGTGCCGGGTCGTGGAGAAGGTTATTGGTAGACAGGGATAAGGTCGATCTTGGGGCAAACGCACAAAGAAAATGGGCTCGTCAGGAGGACTTTGATCTTTCAAGTGAGTGCCTGGAGAGAATTAATCACCTAAATTTCTCAGTTCTCATAGGTGCGAACTGGCATCGAATTATATTTTTCAGTAAATGGCTATTATATCGAACCCCACAAGCCTTATCCTGTGTGGTGCCCAGTTGCCCTGATCTCTGTTTTCGCTGTAAGGCAGTAGGGGTGGCGGGTTGGATACATGTGATTGGGACATGTCGATGTATACAGGAATACTGGGATGGAATATTCAAGATGCTAACAACTATGGCTCCGGTTATTATAACTCCCAGTATCCGGTTGATGTGCTTAGGCTTCGACCCCGAGGCAAGACTCCCTCCCAGGTGGGAGAAACTCGTTTTGTTTTTTGCCACTGTGGTTGCCAGATCTCTCTTGTTAAGAAACTGGCATTCTGAGTTATGTCCCACCCCTCAAGAATGGCGGAGCAAAATTATGAAAGTCAGAAATCAGGAAATGAGATATGCTAGTAGAATAGGAAGTGGTAAAAAAAATTCCTCGATTTGGGACAAATTCTTTTTAGACAGTCATGGGTAAATCTGTTCTTGAATTACTTATTGAATGAATTTGCATTGCTACCTAGTCTCATTGTTTCTGTTTAGAGCTCTTTCTCTGGGTACCACTGGGGAAATTATTCAAGACAAAGTTTGGAATTGCAATGTATTTTTTCTTTCTGTTATCTTGGTGGATCCTGATAAAATCTTAATAAAAAGAAGTAAAATGCAATGGTATTTTGTAAGTTTGTGCCAATTTTGCGTCCAAAACTATGCAAATGCGGCGCTAAAAAAGTATAAATATGGGCCAAAATGATAATACTTTTTCGTTATTATCATTTTATTTTTCCTTTTACTTAATGCAGTGGAGTGACGCTCCTTCTCCTTACAGCCTTAGCGGGAAAGCCACAGCTGAAAAAATCTAAGTAATCAAGCCACCTATAGACCTGCAAACCATATTAACAGAGCCAAATAGCCCACACAGAGTATAATTCATACCGAGCACACTTAGGCCCATATTTATACTTTATTTGCGCCGCATTTGCGTCGCTTTTTGACGCAAAATCGGCGCACACTTACAAAGCACAATTTTATTTTATACGTTTGCGCTGCTTTTGCGTAAAAAAAAACTACGTAAATGCGGCACTAAAAAAGCATAAATATGGGTCTTAAAGTACAAGTTCTAGGAGTTTCGCATAGAGATTTTGGCTCACTTACACATAACTTTTAATCCACACGATCCAAGTAAATTCTATTACCAGAAATTTAAGGGCAACCGATAAGAGTATTAGACTGGACTAACGCTTTCTTTGACAAAATACAAAGTGGCCAGGGGGCTCTCAGGTTTCATTTATAGGCGATCGGTGCTCCCTAGCGGTAGCAGATAGATTTTGCAGCCGAGACCAATGTTCCAGGTGCTTGTGTATAGGTAAGTCGACTTTGTGCCCTCAAGTTTTATGTGTGGGAAGACTTTTGCTGTCCATTAGGAAATCAAAAAGTTTAATTCGGGTGTAATTTCTTTTCAAGCTCTCCTCAGTCTTAGTTTTTTTAGAAGGTGGACGAGCAGGCGTAGCCCAAGGAGATTGGGGAGCCTCACAGTGGAGGCTAATGATGTTTCAAAGTGGTGTGGTGTAGTGTTACACCTGCCTGAATTTCAAAGAGCAGCGAGATGACCCAACTGCTTTAAGGTTGGTTCGTCAAGAACATTTTTAACAAATTGGATCGAATGGTACATTTTGCAACACATTTTCATATAGATTTTCCAAAACGAAACAGTTCCGGAAGGGCACCCATGAAATATTCCTGTTTTTTCATGGTGTGCCAACAAAACCAGGCTCTCCCGAGAAGTGATGCAGGTTCACCTGCCCTAAGATAATTTTAAGGAAACAAAGGTCGAGAAGACACTTCATGCACATTTTGCCTCATAAAATACCTATAAAAACCCATGAGTGAAACTGGTACTTCATAAAATTAAACATTTACCACAACATCAATCTACAATTCTGCATTTAATTTCCATTTGTTTTCCATCCTTTCCCTTTGAAATACATTCCCCATCATATGTTATAAATCAGAATCTTCTTGGAAGAGGCAGGGTCGAAAATAAAAACAATGTTTCCAATATATATTAATCACTGCTTTCCCACACACTTTAAACGAGGCAAAGGAGCACAATAGTGGTTTGGATGGGATGGCTGCAGCTTTCTGGCGGCAGTTCCATTATCACTGCCCTTTAAATCAAGCCCTAAGTATAAAATAAAGCACAAGATGAATGAAAAGCAAAACATAAGTATTAATGTACTGGCAAAGCAGAGGTGCCTAGTCTGCTGAATACATTCTCGGTTTCTAACATGGAGTCTGATGTTGTGAAAACTACCCCTACAATTCCTTAGACAGGAGAATCATCCAAATGACAATTTCAAAGAGGGCAGTGTGTTGTTAAATATAGAAATCTTAACCCTCCCACGTCGGTTAGGCGTACCTCTGACCCGGAGACTGACCACAGATATCAGTGAAATTAACAGAAGTTTTTAATATATTTTCCTTTTCTAGAGTTTATGCCATGTGTGCCTCTATTGACTCACGCATTATTGAAATCAAGCAGAGATCTTTCACTAACATTCGTTTCCCAATTTTGGCGAGAGTGACAAGTGCTAAATCCAGCCTTTAAACATGCTTCCTTTGTTCGGAAGACATAAGGAACATTGGAGACACATCTGATTTCTCTACTTGAAGCAAATGTGTGATCATGGGCAAATTACTTAGGGGGTTATTCTAACTTTGGAGGAGGTGTTAATCCGTCCCAAAAGTGACGGAAAAGTGACGGATTTACCACCAGCCGTATTACGAGTCCATTATATCCTATGGAACTCGTAATACGGCTGGTGGTATATCCGTCACTTTACCGTCACTTTTGGGACGGAGTAACACTCCTCCAAAGTTAGAATAACCCCCTTAATCTCCTTGGGATTCCATTTGTTGTATCTGCTGAGACTGAGTACGTTTGTAAACAGGTTGTACTCCTCTCTTAACCAACATGTGAACAATGAGCGCTGTCATGTTTTCTATAGATGTACGTTTTTAAGTGACTATAAACAAACGTTTTCAACAGTATTTGTTCTTAATGTAAGTAGAGTGTTAAATAGACTTAATCCTGTATACTTAATCCCATAACATATTTCAGACCAAAAGTTTGACCTTGCAATCAGACAGCGTACATCCTGGCATGCAGGGTGTTCCCATAGTCCAACTTGATGGTGACTAGAGCATGAGTGACACTTTTTCTTGTGTTGCTTGGGAGCCATTTGAGGATCTTGCCCCGCATATGTATGGTGTGGAAGCAGGATGCAATGATAACATTGACTTGTATGGTCATGTTCAGTTTGCTGTCGATAATTATTCCAAGGTTCCAGCCAAGGGTGTTAGGTGTGAGTCCAAGTTAGACCGGCCACCAGTCAGAGACCCATGGTCAAGCATTTTTGTAGAAGATCACTACTTCTGTCTAATTAGTGTTGAGCTTAAGGTATTTGGCTTTCATCCAGTTAGTGACTTCAGTCATGCTGTCCGTGAACTTGTTTCTTGTGTTAGAGTGTCATAAGGACTCTTGAACTCCAGTGGGACTGTTGGATTTGGGGCAGCAGCACCCCTGCATTGTAGGTGACTGAGTCACTCCCACACAAGTCGGCAGCTGTCGGCCCAACCCTCCCGACTCTCTAGCAGCAACTCATCAGAACCCAACCAGCAAAGGTGGTTTGTGGCAGTCTGGCATGGAACTCTGAAAATCCCTCAGGGAAATTGTGGGAAAACAAGCCTTACCCTTCTCTCTACACATCCAAGTCTCTTACACACACACAGGAAAGAAAAGAGATGTAGGGCAGTTTTCAATACATTTATTGAAAAGGCTGCAATTTATGGTAAAATACATGAGCTGCAATGATTAGGATAATGAGGAAAAACAAAATCAGGATTGTGAAAACTAGAGATGTAAATATGAACAACCAAACTTATTGTCTCAACATGAGTATACAATTCCTACGTAAAACCATAATCTCTAGCCCGAGCAAGAGCATGATTATTTAAGCCAATTCTATCTGTACAGTGTCCATGAGAAGCACACCCAACCCCTGTTACCTTGGTACAAGGTCAGGCCACCAGTCTCCAGATCAGGATCCATGGAGACACAAAGGCTGAGGTTGACCGGTATGCAGCATGGATGAAAATTCTGGCTGGAAAAACCTCTAATGTCCTTTGTCCTACAACATGTCTTTATATGGAACATGTTTATGTTCATGCACATAAGCCTGATGTGGGTATGTACCTAAGCACTGGACTGTTTACGAAGCTCGGGGCCAGCAATATAAAATATTTTC
Organism: Pleurodeles waltl; assembly: GCF_031143425.1. Taxonomy (NCBI): domain Eukaryota; kingdom Metazoa; phylum Chordata; class Amphibia; order Caudata; family Salamandridae; genus Pleurodeles; species Pleurodeles waltl. Next base: position 54,337,185 of record NC_090443.1, read on the forward strand.
TTGTGTGCCTTATGTTCCATTCTTGAAAATCCGAGGAAGATAACATGATACCAAAGTATGTCATCTATATCACTGATAATGATACTTTCTCAGAATAGCGTCTGATAATAAAATTAAAAACATTGCCACTAAAAGAAGCAATAATAAAATGAATAGGGAATAAATACAGGGATACGGAGCATAAGAGCTAGGTAAAAGGGCACGGGCCGCAAACCTAAGCTAAGCTATCACTGTGCTGAAGTGACTAACTAAGATGGACCCACGACAGGAGGGCTTGCTTGAGAGGGAGATTATGAGTTGCATGTCATCTGCATAGGAGAGGATGTCATTGTCATGTACGCTGATGGCATTAGGAAGAGGCATCCGGTATACATTGGAGAGGGTGGGGTGAATGATGAACTTTGAGACACTCCGCAGATGAGTAAGACGCCAGGCAGACAGCATCTGTTTAATCCATTAAGAAGGAGCAGATCCAGCAGAGTGCAGGTCCTTGGATGCAAATCTCATGTAGGCACCTGATGGCAAGTTGCTGGTGTGCTCCGGCCAGTGCTCGGAGAAGGCCAAAGCCCATTTTATTTCTGTGAAGCTTTTACAGCTGTCTCTGGCTGTTCCGGTGGTCAGTATGTAGTAGTGCTTGTTGGGTATGCTGAAACTACGGCCTGGTCTATCCAGTTCTAGGATGCTGGCTTGTCGACTCTTATGTTGTTGATTGAGGATAAAATCAGGTCCAATTGGTGTCTGCTGGGTTCAGTAAGGTGCTGGGTGAGGATACAGTTGCCAAGGTTTTCTTGAAGAGCCATAGAGTTGGGGTCAGTGTGGTCTTCTACATGAAAGTTAGGCCCATATTTATACTTTTTTAGCGCCGCGTTTGCGCCGCTTTTTGATGCAAAAATGCGCAAACTTACAAAATACGATTGTATTTTGCAAGTTTGCACTGCTTTTGCATCAAAAAATGACGCAAATGCAGCACTAAAAAAGTATAAATATGGGCCTTAATGTCTCCAGGAAAGAGGAAGGTGCTGACTTTGATGAGGAGTGCGACAAAGTCTGTGATGTTGCTAGCAAAATTGATGCTGGGTCCTTGTGGTCCGCATACAAGGGTTGTAGTGTCCAGTGTAGAAGTTGGGTTTAGCCATGTTTCTGTGAGGAAGAGCATGCCCAGAGTGTAGTTGTGCACTAGTTTACATATCTATGTGGCGTTTGGCGAGTGAGAAATTGTTGAGGAGCATGCCTGTGAGTGTGGTGTGTTGTTTGGGTGGTGTTTGGTCTGTATGAGCGGATGGCTAGTATATGTGAGTGAGTGCCGAGGTTGCTGCTATTGGTGCAGGAGTGGTTGGTGTAGGCTGTGGGAGACTTCATGACAACTTGCAGGAGGCACATGTGAACACTCCTTCCATGTTGTGTGGTGTGGTGTGTCAGCATTCCGCCATCATTGAGAACACAGAGTAGCATGGCAGAGTAGAGGTGAGCAGGACAAGAACAAGGGTTCTTGGCAGTTGGCACAGTCTAGGAGCAGACTGGCACAGATTAGTTTGCATTTAGCGCACCTTCTGCACACCAAAGGTGTGTCACCTACATGCATCAACTGCGCCTCCACACTGAAGCCACCATTAAGTAGGTCATGGGAGGGAGAGGTGCCATCATGGAAAACCAGTGATGTCATTTCTTGTGCATATGGGTAATGACAAGTCAAGTCCTCTTGCTTGGCTTTGTCTTTTAAACATGGATTTGATGGGAAAACAGAGATGTCACTTCCTGTGCAACCTTCCATAACTTGCAAAACTTTGATACATCATGTCTTTACAAGTTCAAGATTGCTCCATTTTGCAAACACCACTTTTTAAGCTTTCTAATTCACTAGCAGGGGGGTTTTTTTTTTTGGTGCCTTGGCCTATTTTTCTGTCCCAATCCAAGACTGCCAGTGCTATCACCTTGAAAACTTGCTCATCTAAGCCCTGGCACGTTATGGGCCTCTTCAACCCTTGACAGACTCATCTTGAGCCTCAAGCATCATAAGCAGGTACACTTACCCAGATCAATCCTTCATGAGAAGGGGCACCAGCGAGTGCCTCTAAGGATTAGTAGGAACCAGGAAAGAAAATGGCCCTTATGCTTTTGGTTCGAGATCTTGATGTTGCATGGGAGACATGCTAATAGCTGCCACTATATGAAAGCAATCGTCTGCAACGAATGGACACTTTACAACTGTTTCACCTAACTCTGAAGCTCCAGTCCACATCAGTTCCTGTGTCACCTCGAAGCTCTTTTGGGTCTCCAGCCTGCGTTTTGCTTGTGCCTGCACCTACTCTAATCCTAATTGCAATCCTTTATCCTTCCTGGCTATTTCTCTTGTTGAGTGTTACTTGTCTCTTTCACTCCTGGAATTGGCTACCCAAGTCATCAATAGTGCTAATATTTACATTTTTATTTATTGTAATAGATCCCTCAAATTTTTTGCAGAAAGATTATGTCATTTGCTTTCCGACTGCAGTAACCAATCCACCTGCAGTGAGAACCAGCCCACGTTAGTTGTTGGATTGTTCTTCATATTTTCAATCAAGTAACGTGCATCTTTGGACACCAGTTCTGATCTGTACTGTGATTATTATATATATGTATATATATAATATAAATATAAATAATTATAACTTGCGCCCTTGCCATGCACAGTTTTTTCATCCAAAATGTTACTGCAATATTACATTGATATTATCAATGATGTTATCAAAAATGTCTTGAGCGGCGTAATTTTGGGGTAATTAGCAGTGCATGGCCAGGGCACAAGTTATAGTAACCTTAGGGCATGAGTTATAGTTACTTGAGAGAACTCTAACTTTAACTAGTGAATTTCTATGATTGTGTAAGTTTAAAATGTGGGCCTAACTATAACATGAGTATCTATGTTTTCAACTCTATTTAACAACTACAACGTCCCTGTAACCTGTGCTTTTTTCGGTGAATTTCTATGTTTTTTTAAACATATAGGCCCTCTTTATGATTTCAGCGGTCTTTTCAGAAGACCACGATATTACGAGTACCGCAGGATTCCCGTCACATTTTAGGCAGAAATCCTGCAGTAGCAGTGCTGACGGGAGGAGGCTCATTGGCAGTGCCACCACCGGCCCACCCCACCAAAAGGACTCCACCAGCCGTATTACGACCTGTAATACGGCCTGGGGATGTCGTGATGGCAGGGCGCTGCCAGTGTTGTAAGCGCCTGTTACCGTTAGCAACACCATGAAAACCGTGGCGGTAGGCCCTACAGGTGACAGGGAATTCCCCACCCCCAACACAACCCCCCACCCCGCCATCTTAACTCCTCCCCCACCCCTCCAATCCTCACACACCCCCACCCCCTCCGATCCTCACACACACCCACCACCTCCGATCCTCAAACACAACCCCACACCCTTTCTGATCCTCACACCCCCACCCCCTCCAATCTTCCCACTCCCTCCCACTCCCCATACACGCACACACCCAGAGACACGCACCAAGCATACACCCACGCAAACAACACACACATAAGCATTCACACGCACACACACACACACACACACACACACTCTCACAAATTCATGAACACACTCAGACACACACACACACACAACACCCTCCCACTCTCCCACCCCCCTTCCCTTTCGGAAGCCCGACTTACCTTTGTCGAGGAGGTCTTCTGTCGGGAACGGGAAAGGGCACTGCTACCGCTAGCAGTGCCCCGCCAGCAGAACACCGCCAGGCCATATCACAGGTCATGATACGGCTGGCGGCATTCTACTGGTGTGGCGGTGCTGGTGGTAGGAGCGCCACCTCACCACCGTCCACCAGTATGATCACTGCCGGATTTCCACCCTTCTTGTGGCGGAAGTCCAACAGTGATCATAATATGGCGGACGAATGGTAGCCACAGTGACGGTATTTTGGCAGTGGTCACCGCAGCAGTAGGCGTTTTTTACCACCATTGTTATAATGAGGGCCTATAGCTCGCAAATATTTGTCGGAACAACGCATGCTAGAACCACGCATGCCTGAACAATGCGGTCGGAACAATGACCACGTTGTTACCACTAATGCCTCTACCACTAGTGCCTTAACAACGATTTTGTGTTGTAAAGGCATTCCTGGTAAAGGCATGTGTGGAATGGCGTGCATGGTTGCAGCATGCAACCACACTGACCCTCCACCTCTAATGCTAATTCCTAACTATAACGTCTTCGAAACCTTTGTTTTGTTTCAGTGAACTTCTGTGGATTTTTTTTAAGCAGTGTGGGCTTTGCCGCAGGGTCTATCGGAATTACCATGGGAAACACACTTTTTTTAATCCCCTCTTTTTTTCAGCCCCCAATTAACAGATCATCCTGAAATTTAACACTTCTTTTGGAAAATGTTGTGTAGATTTGTCAAACGGTGACAAAGATATAGGCAATTCAAAAAACAGTTTTTCTATGGAATCTAGATCCTAACTATAACTACCTACTGACGACCACCAGTAGGTAATATATAGCCCAGGGTCCTTAGTTTTCAAAAAGGTGGGGGAGTGTACATGCCCCCCATCTCCGAGGACAATTTTGGCCCCGGGTACCCGTTCCCCCAGGGCCAAAAGATATATTATTAATGGAGAAGAGTGTGGTTCCCCTCCCTGAGCCTTAAGAGACTCCAGGGACCCCAACCCCTAGTGCCTAATAGATTAACATCAGGTGAGGATGGCAAGTGGCTCCCCTTTTCCAGCCTAAATCAGCCACTGGGACCCATACCACAGGGCCATACTTTAATTATGGCGGAAGGGGGCACGTGGTTCCCCTCCTAGAGCCTAAGGAGGCCCCGGGGACCCTATTCTCTGGGGGCCAAATACATTATTATAGGGAAGGGGGTCTTATGACCCCCCTGTTTGAGCTTTAAAAAGCCCTGGTGACCCTATCCACTGGGAACAAATACAATTTATAAGGGGATGGGAGCGTGCAGCCCCCTGGACCCCTCCCTGAGCCTTAATAGCCCCCAAGGGACACATCTCTGAGGCCAAATTGGGGGCCAGGGGCCCCTCTCTATAACCCTTATTAGGGCCCCAGGGACCCCATCCCCTGGGGCTGAAAACCATCATTAAGGAGAGAGGGGTGCACAGGCCCCTTCCCCAAGCCTTTTGTGGCCTCCGGCACCCCATTCTTTGGGGGTCTCCCTTAATTATAGCCAGGTGCCCTAATGCCTACACAGGGCACCCACCAAGCAGCAAGTTAAGAGGTGTGAAGGTCACAGGGCCCCCTCAGCCCCAGCTAGCTTTCTGCATATTTTGGGAAATAGAATTGTTTTTGCCAGGTGGGAGCAACTATTTCTGCATGCTCAAGACAAAGGGTGGGAACAATCTGTGTTTTCCTGCACGCAGAAGCACGGAAAGCTAAACAAAGGTCTGCTCCTACCCAGCAGGAGCATTTTTAACGTTCCTGTCGAATGACAGCAGGCATGCCTTCCCTGTCCATGGTGCTGCAGGCAGGGAAGGAATGTTGGCTCCCATCCGACGAGAGATTTAAAAATGCTTCTGCCAGATGGGACCAAACGTATGTTTCCCTGCCCCCACTGAAGTGGGCAGAGAAACTACTGTGTCCTGGTATTAAGCTTTAAAGTTTGTGAGCCGGCCTTAGAGAAGGGGGTTCCCGGGGCCTTAACAGTCTTGTGGGGGTTGCTTGGTTCCCCTCCTTTTAAAGTTAATTTTGGCCCTGTGGGGTGGGGTCCCTGGGGCTTTATAAGGCTTGGGGTGGGCGCCTGTGCACCCCCCACCCTTCTTCTAAAGTTGGCTCCAGGGATGGGTCCCCAGGGCTGAAATCGGCTTCTGGAGGTGGCCCCCACTTATTGCCCCTAGCTAAATATTTAAAAATGGCAGGGCGCCATTTTTTTTTTTTTCACATGATCCTCCGGGAGATGGCGGGATCATGGCAAAAATAGATGCTCTTTTTGTCCCAGGGCGGCCTCTCTGAGATCTCCCTACAAGAGCTAGACGGGGCAGGGTATCCTTACCCTGCTTCCTTATATTAATTGTAAGAAATATTGCAGGACAGGGGACTAAGGCCCTCATTACGACCCTGGCGGACAGGGGAGAAGTGGCGGTAATACCGCCAACAGGCCAGCAGAAAACAAAATGGAATTATGACCATGGCAGTAACTTCTCCACTCCGACCGCCAGGGTGGTGACAACAGCTGGGCTGGAGACTTTGGTCTCCAGCCCGGCGGCCGTCACCAGACTGCCAGCGGCATCATGACCCTGCATACTGCCATGGATTTCGTGTGGTTTGGAACTGTCACGAAATCCATGGTGGTAGGCACTATCAGTGCCACGGAATTCCTTCCCTGGCACTGATAGGGGTCTCCCCCACCCCCCTCCGCCACCCGAGTCCTCCCCCCACACCCTCAACCCCGCTACCACTCCCCAAAGGTGGTAGTACCCCACTCCCCACACCCCCCCACGTCGACACACACCCCCCTTCATGCACACAGACACCACCACCACACATACCCGCACACATACTAGCAAACATTCCAGCAGACACACACAGTCATACACGCACACATACATACAGACATACAAGCAAACATACTCACAGTCAAACATACAGACAGACATGCACACATTTCCAAACACACAACACCCCCGCATGCATACACGCACTCACCCCCTCTACACACTCACACTCACACCCCCATACACGCACACACCACACAACACCCCCACGCACCCCTCCCCTAACGGACTGTCGCGTGGGCTCTCATTATTCTAAATGAGACTACTGGATTTCTAGGTAGCAGGATCTATAACGGTGTGGGGGACTGAGTCTGACCCACGTGTAAAGAACTCTGTCACCCTAAATCCGGTTTTTGCTCCGGCTAACTAGCAGTGCCTCATTTCTCCCATGTGGAAGGAATGATTTGGCAGCCGAGCGCATGACATCTTTGGAACTTCTCAGGGAAGTCGTGGTTACTCAGATCGAAACCAACTCTCTTATTTCCAATATGATCTCATATACAAATGACAAAGACAGTATAAGTATTATATAATGTTTTAATAAAACGACTGTATTTTAGATATTAAGGTGTGAGCCGCAATAACCAGAACGATACAACACAGTAGGATTGAAATAGTCACCAGGAGAGTAAAACATAAGAACAAAGCTATCAAATTGTCTAACAGTTTCTACTCTCCCTCTGCTTGTTCTATTTAGAGCACAGCATGTTAAGCTTCTAGCTTGCCTATTAGAATCACTGTGGAGACATCAGCCCTCATACCTGAGCAAAGACCTGTGATCTTGGTTCAGCATCTGCAACGAGACAGTCAGCGTCTAGTTGTGGTTCCCTGGTCGGAATCTCCTTCTTGCGTGTATTGGGACAAGGAAGTGATTTTATAACTAACATGTCATTGTGATCACAAAATGTCCCTACGCAGGAATGCCAAGTCTAAACTCTTACCACGTCTATCGGCAATGTACCAGACTGTATCCTTGACTGAAGCACAGAGTAAATATGTTATGGAGAACTCCAGTGCTGAAGTAGGCAAAACAGTGTGATATGAATAAAAAAACAACACCGTAGAACTGGATATTTGAAAAATAACAGTACGAAGCCTAATAAAAAGCATGTAGAGCAAAGTGCACAGAGGCTCGAAGCTGTCAGCAAATGAATAAAATATATTCAGGGCAGAGTGCACAAAGGCCTAAAGCCTGAAGCTAAAGCGCAATGAATACGTAAAACTAACCACACTACACCCTCCCCTTGTCGGTAGCAAGTGGTTCCAATAATATAAAAGGATGCCCCAAATATAAACAATACCTAAAACAATTATTTCGACAAGGTGAGAAGACAACAAAGTCAGAAATTTAGGTAACATGTGATCATAAAGCCAAATTCAATATAGTGTCAATTTCGTAAAAATCCAATCGTCAGATAGAAGCAATAGAACGCAGGAGTTCCTCCACTTCGATATATGTCAATATCGGAAGATCCACGCCACAAAGTACCATGGAGCAGGTGTGATCCAAAGCCCCAAAACCATTCAGGGCGGCACCCCGTGCAGGACCTATGAAAGAGACAATACCATCTTCCTCCAGGAAGGGAATCTCATAAACTGCCTCACGAAGCAAGCGCATCCGTAGTGCACAAGTCTGGGAATGAGCCCTAATCGGGAACATCAACAGATCAGTATCGACCATTGGAGGGCGCTGCAACGAGAGACAGAGAGCCAGTGCATGTTCAAACGAGCACCAAAGGCATCGAAACACGGGTTGCACACAATCCAAAACCGGTCTGAATGACAGAGACCAGTCGCACTCCAAATGTCCCAGGAGTGTCGCTCCAAAATGCTGCATCATGCGTTCACGACACAGCTGCGCTGACGGGAGCAGCAATACAGGATCTCGTTGTGACGGGACAGCCATTGCGAAAAAATAGCAACAACAGCAAGACTCCAGCCAATAAAGCCAAAGTAATCGGGAAACCCCCAAAAATGCTTCCGAAAATAGAATGTATAGCCGAAGGTATCAAACCGAATATGGAAGAGAAGGTATGAGCAAAACCAACACCAACGACTTTGAAAAAATGTGCAATACCAGCAGTGCTGGATGCATTAAATATACGTCCCACAAGTTCACCGAAGTGATTCGGAAAGTTAGTATTCAAAAGGGACTGTATCTCCGCCGATGACCTTGCCACTTGAAGTGCGTAGGTCTCGCTAGCAGATGTAAGGGCCACATGTTTTTGAAACAATAAAGCTTTTAGCCGACTCAACTTGTCGAAATCAACCTTGGAAGTAGCAATATGAGGCCAGATGTCCGCTACCTCCCTAAATTGAGTGGGGGGACATAACACATTCCCGCAGCACGTAACGGCCTTGTTGACAACGACGATGTAAACTATTCCGGCACGCATGCCACAGCAGCGTTCGCTGTTAAGAACAATGTAACTGCCGTTAGAAAGCACCTGGAAAGTGTTTTTAATAACCGGGACTGGAACTCCCTTCAGATAACAAGCTAAGTTAGCAATCGAAGCGTTACACGCCCCGTGCAAGGACAGCTGTTTACAAACCATTGAATGGCTGACAGAAGCTTCGCATTCGCTGCCGCTAAGAAAAACCTCCTTCAAACCATTAACACATCTGTACTGAAAGGGAAGGTCCCACACCTCGTGTATGTAACTGTCTCCCAATAGTTCATATCTACCCACCGGAATGTGCTTCAAACACGAAGTAAATTGCAAAGTGGAGATAGGCACATTAATAACCCCATGAATCAACCACTCAGCTGACGGAATCTCAGCTACCGCGAAAGGCAGTTTCTCTAATTTCTCAATATTCAACATAACATATGTTGCTTCCTTTTTAGCCATCAGTTGTTGCTGACGAGTCAAATTAAAAGAGATAAAGATCTTTCTGGCACGAACGTGCTGCCATGGAACGCGACCCGCCTTCAAGGTCTGAAGAGTCCAACCCAGCTGCATGATGGACCGCGTCTGACTCTGCCCATGATATAAAGAAGACATGTCCGATTTAATAATGTCAATGGCAGAGGAAACAATGCTGTCAATCGTGTAAACACGGTCAGAAAGGGTATGCATGCCATTATCAACAACAGACAAAGTCTGCATCAGGTTTTCCTGATCAATCTGCCTCAACCGGGCTGCAGCCTCTTGTTGTGAAAGCTTCCAAATCTCATTATAAACTTCGTATAAGAACCGTTTCTTCCGTGGTACTTTGGGACCCGATAAAAAATCTTGTAAATCAGTATCATTAGACAGTAACGTGAGATGTGACTTAACTGCATCCAGCGTGGATGACTTCAACCATTGTTGACAAAGCTTCCCCACACTGTATGCAGTTATAATATCAGCATGTTCTGGTGATACGTAACGAGGGTCTGCCTACTAGTCCTGAACCCCCCCGAAGAGGTGACAAAACGTTGATGACACACATTAGTGTCTACAGGCCATAATAACCACCCGCCTGGATGTAACGATGAAGTGTTAAGCGTACCATTCTGGACCAAATGTGTAAAGTCACTAAAAGTAGCATTCACATAGTGCTGCCAATTTTTCAATTTAGAAGGGACAGGTATACTAGGCAAAGTCAACTCCCTAATTGTCGCTAAGCCCAAACAGCTAGTCTGTTGTACTGTGTCATTGAGGAAAATCATTTGGACCGGGATAATACATGCTCTAAATAACGTGTCCCTGCCTCGGATTTGCCAATTTTTCGAACCCCAAACACTTTTCAAGTCAACAGTTTTAAACCAGTATTCATAACACTCGACCGAAAGTTTAGATACAAACAAATTGGAATACAGTAATTTAGTATCGGTCAATAACATTTGCTTATTAGAATACGGTGCAACTTTAAAATAGTAGGACTTAGCATTACATTGATCATGCCCAGAAAAATATGCAAATTTATCATAATACGTTTTCGAACTTCCTTGTGGAGGAGTCGAGCAATGTTCCCATTGCACATAATTAAACATGGGCTTAGGGCTACTAGCTTTATGAATAAAGTGGTGTCCATAATAGTTGTAACAAAACATGTCACCATGATTATCTCTAAACTGGTAAGCATCATCATCGTCATAGACAGTATAATATTGCAAATCCGTTAGCATAGAATCTACTGTCTTCACATCCCAATCATCCGAAACAATGCCAGGTATAACAATATCATTCATTGATAATTTGAGGACATACGGTATTTGAATCAATTCAGTGGGACCATATATATCAAACATTACTTTATCCCACACAATTCCATCCGGAACTGGTATCGCAGAAATGTTAACAGTGGACAAATCTCTTCGAACCATATGAGACGAAAAATGCGGTTTTAACACAGTCTCTACGTGCTCAATGTCAGATCGATCAGGAAGAAAATGACCATGTATTATCAGAAAAAAAGTAACTACAAATCCCAACCATAATAAAATAGTCATCACGGCCAAAAACAGCCAAAAATAGTTCCAAGGAAAAACAAAATATGTTCGTTTAAGCCATCCCAGCAGCCGTCGTGGACCGTGGACAGAAGACATCGAGGACGAGGAGCCGGACACATCATTATCAGCATTGTTGAAGCAGCCAGAAGCAGTTCTAGCAAAAGGTGCAACTGTGAACGAAGAAGCAGATGGAGGCTCTCGTCATGGCACGCTATAAACCACATGTTCAGAAACGTCAGTAGAACGTACAGCAATTTGATCACAAGATTCCATATTAATCGCCGTCGGTGGAACAATCGCAAGATCATCATCCACCCTCCCCAAGCTCGGAGAGGAAACAGTGTCGGTGAAAATCACCTGCAGCGGGACTTCTTCCCCAGTAGTGAGAGGGATTCCGGAACTACTGGGTGTCCCTCTTGGTCTGCTGTGCAGAATCGGCCACATGTTGTAACTTGACATTATCAATGGAAACAAAGCGATTTCCTTTGGCCCCTCGCAGCGGCGGTAAAATCACAGTTCTCGTGCCGCTCACCCCTAACACAGGGACAGGTTCTCAATAAGAAGGACCAAATTCTTTTTTAACTGCAACCTTTTCACGCACCAGATCCCCAATCCTGGGTATCCAACCAGTAGGTGTTACTGGCTCATCCTTAATTCCTGAGGAGGCAGCACTGGCAGAAGAGTTATCTTCACGGAATTGTTGTAAATCCTGCAAAACAGTGACACGATCATTTATGTCAAAGGGCGTATCTGCCGCCTCCACACCAGGACCATCTAGATCAGGAGCATACATTCGTGTTCCAAACAGGCACTCATATGAAGTACGACCCCCCAGTGACCTTCTAGGCAAGTTATTAAGTGCTCTCTGTACTCCATACAGTATAGGTGGGCTAGCCAACCACGACCCGTACCTTTAACTCTGGCCGTTAAGGACTGCTTTAAATCACGATTTAAACGCTCCACGACAGAATTTCCCTCGAGATGAAATGGAGACGAGAATTGGAGTTGGACCCCCAACGAAGCCATGGTGTCCCTGAATGCCTTAGAGGCAAAAGCAGGGCCCTGGTCCGAATGAAAAGCCGCAACTGCAAATATATCGACAAAGATGCGCAAATCTTTAATAACAGTTCGAGCGTCAGCCGAGCGTTGTGGCCAGACCCACACAAATCTGGAGCACGAATCTACAGCAACCAATATATATTTGTATGCACTATCTGGTGTCAGCGGACCACAATGATCCAAGTACACACACTGTAATGGTTTATTTGAAATCAGAAGGGGCGTCTGCTGCGGGCGTCTAGCCGACGATGCTTTAATTTGTTGACAAACATCACAACAAAGGACATATTGCTTCGTCTCTTTATAGAGACCAGGCCACCAGTAACGAGCCTGTAAAAGTGAAATCGTGGCAGCCACCCCACATGTGCAGAAGCCACCCCCTCATGTGCTGCAGAAATCAATCGAGGTCTCTCAATTTTATTGGGAATTTCACGTACACCAATGCCTGGAATTGTAACAGTAGCATTCAGCGCACCATTCAAGCAGTAACTATATTTTGAAGGAAATCCTTTAGGAAAGGGCGTGCCGGCAGCCGTAGCCTTTATGGCAGCCGAAATTTCTGTGTCTGGTTTGGAACTCGAACGAGTCACTGCGGCCACAGTGGCGACAGCCACTGCCGATTTCGCGGCTTCATCAGCCAAAGTATTCCCAGCAACGTGTAGTCCAACGCGCTGGTGTCCAAGTGTATGTACAACATGGACATTAGGAAGCATTTCCTTCAGATCCGCAACCTTACCCCACAACATTTTATGTTTAATGGTGTTGCCTTTAGAATCTCTGAACCCATTCATCTTCCAATAGTGTAAATATTCGTTGAAAGACTGCACACAGTAGTAGGAGTCACAGACCAGCAAGGTTAAAAGTGCCGGATCCGCGTGCTCCAACACTAACAATAGAGCTTTGAGCTCAGCCAGCTGTGCCGTGCAATCTCCCAAGGTTTTAGTATAAGTATGTCGGGGGCAGAACACTTCCCCCTCCATAGTGCCGCTCACCACCGCACATGCAGCAGAATACTGTTGTTTAGTCCCAACCGCTGGTTGCGCAGAGCCATCGGTATACATGACCACTTGATATTGGTCAATAGGCAACGTACCAGCAGGAACAGGGTATTCCATTTCATATTGAAGAAATTCTTGAGTCTGCAGTTTAGGGTCAAATACATAATCTACATCAGTGGCTGTCAAAGACGTAGCCCATTGTATCCATCGCGGGTGTAAAGCTTTCGAATTTGGAACACTCGCTTTTGTAACTGCCTCTAAGGCCGGAATTGGGGAAACGACAACAATGCGTTGACCCTGGGCCAGCGGTCTTTCTTTAATAACAGCCATCTGTACTGCAGTGAGAATTTTCTCAGTTTGTGCAAAACGTTGCTCTGCAGCAGAATACAAGTGAGACTTGTATGCAATCGGGACTGTCTCCCCCTCATTAAAGGTGACATAAGTAAACCCAACAGCCCCAGGTATCACCCTGATGACTAAATGTGTCTTATTGTCCCGTGTGTGTAAGTGTTTAACTGCTAAGAGATCACTCTGTAATTCTCGTAGTATGTGTGTATGTTCAATCGTCCAAAATTTACTCGAAAAATTCGGGCGAATCAACTCGTATAAGGGTTTTATACGCGTCGCATAATCAGGAATGTAAGTTCTGCCAAAATTCAGAAACCCCAACAATGACTGGAGCTTCCGAACCGTATTAGGAGGCTGCAATGAAGCACATTTCTCCCAAAAATGTGGCGCTAAGCTCTTGCCCTCACTCGACAACTCATATCCCAGGAAAATGACGCTGAGGAAGGCAATCTTTGATTTCTTAAAATTAAACTTATAGTCAATATCAGCAAACCCCACAACAATGCGCGATACACGCCTTAGATGTTGCAGAATCTCATCATCTGTCAGATATATGTCATCAACATATGATAATGCTTCAGGGTCGAACTCATGCAGCATTTCAGTTACACGAGCCGAAAACAGTCCTGGGCTATTCTTATACCCCTGAGGCAAACAACAAAATATTTTCTGAGAGCCAAACGCACTGAAACAGGTATAGTCCCGACTCTCGGGTGCTATATTCTGGCAGAAAAATCCATTCGAGATATCTAATGTTGTCTTGTATTTTTTACGCACTATATTATTCATAAGCGCAGCGCTGTGTGAATTCTGTATTGCATATCTTCGTGTATGACTATTCAAATGTCGGTAATCCACCACTATCCTATATGAATGGTCCGGTTTAGCTACCGGAAACAAGGGATTATTCATCGGCGAGACACAGGGCTCAATTACACCCTGATACTCCAATTGTGTAAGACTTTTTCTAACCGATGCCCTTGCTTCAAATTTGATAGGATACTGCGGTTGTGGCTGAGGTTCGCCCTTTATCGGAATTACATGATAAGGTGATTGTCTGTCCCACCCCACGTTATTTCTATACAAGGCGGGAGCCTGTGCTAGAGCCCTTGATTTACTATAGGACTCCGCTAGTTCTCTCGGAACAAGTGGTGAGAAGGAAGGTGTAATTACCTCCTCCCCAACCGGACAGTCGCGAACAAAGTCAGGTGGCCAATCTTGTTCGGCCAGCAGAATATCATATGATTTCACCACATGGTCCCAAAAAATGGCGTTTATAATACGGTCAATGTCCCCTTCCAATCGCAGAGTCACTTCATATACTCTATCAGGATCAGAGACTCGCATATCCGCCGTCTCAACTTGTATGAAGTCATCAGTTGCTTTCACCTCCAGATGCTCTAGAAGATTCCGACGAACTATTGTGACCTCTGCCGAGCTGTCTAACAGTGCTAACGCCCATGTCTTGTTCGTCAAGAGAACTCTCTTCTTGAGCGGCATGTCTGACTGAGACTGCTGCCACTTTCTTCTTTTTAAATTGCTGTTTTTGTTGCAGCGGTTTCTCTTCCTGTTTAATAGAAACCTCCGCTGAGCGTTGTGAATCCTGTCTCGGTTTCACGTACTCCGTCCTCCGCTCTGACCGCCCACCTCTCTCACTTCTCTTTTCCGAGGAGTCCTGAAAGGAACGAGATTGGCGTGTATCAGTATATTGATATCTATCAGGCGTCTTCAAAGTATCCCTATTCCTGAGATTATACTTATTCTGTGGGGTCTCCGGTTGCGGAGACTGCCCACCATCTTTCTTAGGTGTTTGCTGTTTCTTATCCCAGCGCTTTTTCGAACCCTCAGGTTGTTGCTGTTTAGCATTATCTTTATTATTTTTACCCTGTAATTGGGGTTTTTGCGGTCTAGCCCCTAGGCTATCACGACCAATACTAGAATATGTTTCCGCTATTATTCTCGGAAGCTCCCGCTCCTGATTAAGCAGCGGAACATCCCGAAGACGCATTCGCACTGCTAGTGCTACTGCCTCTCCTTTGAGATTACTCAAAATAATAGAAGAAACTGTGGCAAAATTGCCCAGCAACTGCATGCCCAAATCTAAGGCAGGGGCAGCTCCATATTCATCCTGAATCTGTTTAAGCACGTCCGGTAAATTAGCTAATGTCGGTGTACCGTGTGCCGTAGTGTAGAGCGCGGCAAACACCGTGCCCCAGGTATTACAAAGGTCCACCGGAGGAACCATCCCATACGGCAAACACATTGTCAAAATTCTATGTTTATCCTGAGGTCCCGTATGGAGAAATACTGCTTCCAGCGTGTTAATTTTTTGCGCCAGCCAAAATGGAGTCTCCTCTCGTTTAGCCGGTACCTTACCCATAACTGAGTGTACTGTGGCGGGATTAATACCCGGAACCACAGCCTGTGGGTGCGCTGGAGCAGCACGCGCTGCATTCGTATTTAGTGTCTGCATTACAAACTGAACTAATCGTCTATATGTAGCCGTTAATTCTGTATATAAACGACGAACTTCAACCACTGCCAATTGAGCAACCGCAGGATGAGGTGTATATGTAGCCAATAGAGGCCAGGTAGGACCATCATTACTCAGCGGACCTAACCTAACTTGTGCTACTGTGTGTGGGAGGGCGCCATCAAGCCAATTATGGTGTTCTTGATAAGATAGAGGTATTTCTAAATAAGCGTAAGCCCTGTATTGTCCAGGGACATTCGCAACAGTGTATTCGTGAAAAGTATTTGTTCCCCCATCCACTGCTGGAAATCCGACCCAAGAATAAAAAAGTTCCTTTCTATAGGCTGCATGGGCGTCCACCACAAAAGTGACTGGACCCCCCTGGACTGTCAGTCCATGTGTCAACAGATGTCCAGTGAGCGGATGATGCATATTAATTGCTATATTCACTACATTAGGATTCGCCATTTTATAAAAAAGAGCTTCAGGTCAGAGAAGGCACACCAATATCGGGGTTTTTCCTTTCAAAGTTCAAGCTTGAACAACCAACCACTAAGCAACAGGAAGCACCTATGCCGTGGCGGCGGAAACCCTCAGCCCCACGGACGTCTCCGTATACGGAACCGAGGAGTCAAAATATATATGAGACCAAGAGAGTCAGTCGTACCTAATCATTAGAGCCAGAGCAAACGTTGGCGGCGCCATGTCGCGTGGGCTCTCGTTATTCTAAATGAGACTACTGGATTTCTAGGTAGCAGGATCTATAACGGTGTGGGGGACTGAGTCTGACCCACGTGTAAAGAACTCTGTCACCCTAAATCCGGTTTTTGCTCCGGCTAACTAGCAGTGCCTCATTTCTCCCATGTGGAAGGAATGATTTGGCAGCCGAGCGCATGACATCTTTGGAACTTCTCAGGGAAGTCGTGGTTACTCAGATCCAAACCAATTCTCTTATTTCCAATATGATCTCATATACAAATGACAAAGACAGTATAAGTTTTATTTAATGTTTTAATAAAACGACTGTATTTTAGATATTAAGGCGTGAGCCGCAATAACCAGAACGATACAACACAGTAGGATTGAAATAGTCACCAGGAGAGTAAAACATAAGAACAAAGCTATCATATTGTCTAACAGTTTCTACTCTCCCTCTGCTTGTTCTATTTAGAGCACAGCATGTTAAGCTTCTAGCTTGCCTATTAGAATCACTGTGGAGACATCAGCCCTCATACCTGAGCAAAGACCTGTGATCTTGGTTCAGCATCTGCAACGAGGCAGTCAGCGTCTAGTTGTGGTTCCCTGGTCGGAATCTCCCTCTTG
Organism: Pleurodeles waltl; assembly: GCF_031143425.1. Taxonomy (NCBI): domain Eukaryota; kingdom Metazoa; phylum Chordata; class Amphibia; order Caudata; family Salamandridae; genus Pleurodeles; species Pleurodeles waltl. Next base: position 54,354,332 of record NC_090443.1, read on the forward strand.
CGTGTATTGGGACAAGGAAGTGATTTTATAACTAACATGTCATTGTGATCACAAAATGTCCCTACGCAGGAATGCCAAGTCTAAACTCTTACCACGTCTATCGGCAATGTACCAGACTGTATCCTTGACTGAAGCACAGAGTAAATATGTTATGGAGAACTCCAGTGCTGAAGTAGGCAAAACAGTGTGATATGAATAAAAAAACAACACCGTAGAACTGGCTATTTGAAAAATAACAGTACGAAGCCTAATAAAAAGCAGGTAGAGCAAAGTGCACAGAGGCTCGAAGCTGTCAGCAAATGAATAAAATATATTCAGGGCAGAGTGCACAAAGGCCTAAAGCCTGAAGCTAAAGCGCAATGAATACGTAAAACTAACCACACTACAGGACGATGACCTTACCTGTTCTGGTGATCCTCCGGGAGGGGATGGGATCCATGGGGGCTGCTCCGCTGCCAGCACCCCGTCACCAGAGCACCGTCACACCGAATCATGGGACATGATTCGGTGGGCGGTGTTCTGATGACGGGGCGGTGGAGCAGCCTCTACTTCCCTGCCGACCGCCAGTATGGCTGCTGGTGGCTCTCCGTCCGAAAAAGGAAGGAGGGCTGCCAGCAGTCATAATACGCTGCGCGGAAAACCGCCTGCACTGGCGGTCTTCAGCGTGGCGGTACCTCGGCGGTCTTTCCAAAAGACCACCTAGGTTGAAATGAGGGCCTAAGTCTTCGAGTCCTGTAGTGGCCGGCAGCAACATTTTTGTTCATTTTGCCTGCAGCCAACCAGAAAGCTGGAGTCTGACTCTTACAGGAACAAGATAGCCCAAGGGAAAAAATCCCCTTGGGCCAATCAGAATGCTCTATTTTTTCAAAACTGCATTTAAGAGCCTCTCACAGGAGTCCCTTGAACCCAATTCTCCTAACATACAAATATTTTTGAGATTTAATACCGCAAAAACTACTGAACTGATTTACAAGAAATCACAAAAATAATGCTTTCTGGGCGAAGATCTCGCATCCTGACAAATTTGGTGTAATTATGTTCAGCAATCATTACAAGTGTGCTTCTTAGAAAAATATATTGAAAATACATGGGGAGACCTCCCTTTTTTCTCAGCCCACGCTTGTCAGATCATAATGAAACTTTTCATGCACAAAGTTAAAAAACAATAAACTTTTTGGGAAGTTTCATCGAGATTCATCTAATGGCGCCAAAATAAAAAAAGACATGAAAATGCGGACCTATATAACTTTCAGTACTCCAACAATGAAACCTGGGTAGCAGGTTGGCAATGTTTTGCGGACATCTGTCAAGCTGGTGCAAAGTTATGTGTAGATAGGTAGGTAGACAGACCTGCTAATAGATAGTTAGATAGATAGATAGATAGATAGATAGATAGATAGATAGATAGATAGATAGATAGATAGATAGATAGATAGATAGATAGATAGATAGATGGATATGTAGATAGATAGATAGATAGATAGATAGATAGATAGATAGATAGATAGATAGATAGATAGATAGATAGATAGATAGATAGATAGATAGATAGATAGATAGATAGATAGATAGATAGATTTGAGATCCAAGGACTATCATTCGCATCTGTCTCGATCCTTACGTTTAGAGTTCCCAAAAGGAGATGCCATGGCCCAAGCTAGGTTCTCAACACAGCTGCCGGGCTGAAGAGAGCAGGCACAGGCTCCCAGTCTGCCTGTGACGGTGGTGACGATGGCGATTATGAAGGTAGGTTTATTATTTTTTTAATTAATTCCACCCCCCTGCGCGCGCTGCCTGCCCCCTGTTAGCACCCCGAGCCGCTTCTGGTGGTGGATGCACCAATACCGAGAGGCCACTTGCACTGACTAAAACCTGCAAACACTATAGATTGTTAGTGAGGCAATCCGTGGCAGAGCTGGTTATTTAGGGGTGCCAATAAACATTGTCACACAAGGCACTATCAGCACTAAGGCCAGCCCTGCCTGGAGGCACTCCTACAGTCTGATTAGCAGCATAGGCCTGATTTGGCCCTGTGCTGTCAAACAAACTACAAGTTTGACACAAGTCCTTGCCACTGTTGAAAACACTAAGGGCCTGATTTATGAAAAGATTGCGCCGCTTTTGCGTCATTTTTTGATGTAAAAGTAGTGCAAATTTACAAAATATAATTGTATTTTGTCAATTTGTGCCACTTTTGCGTACAAAAATGACGCAAAGGCGGCGCAATCGTTTCATAAATCAGGCCTTAAAGGGAAGTAGGAAGTTGCATAGTTTTTAGATCTCACCTAATGGTATGTATGCATTGTTGATGCAAGGGGTATTATATACAGTGAAGGGCTTCAAGCACCCATTACTTACCTTTTTCTGGCTTGATTGGCATTCTTTTTTGCTGCCTCCCAATTGGCTACCATATGCCTCACATCACTTCCTCTTCTTTTTCCAGAGCATGGACCAAGTACTAATTGGTTTCATTTGATTAGTGTCCTTTCACTGTCCTTCCGATGCTCACACTGTGATTCAGGGTACTTTTTTGATTTTTCTAACCATCATTTCCACTTACATGTTTGTTTTCCACATTTAGGGTGCCTTTAATTTCCATCCCACAGGTTTGTTTGTTGTTGCTTTATTTTGCTTTTTGATTTCGGCGCTTCCTTTTACAGCACCACCCCAAGTAACCTCACTCGATTCCACACTGGTCTATCCGACCCTATTCCACTCGAGTCTACCCCAATCTACCACATTGAGCCCTAATCTACAATACTCCACTACAGTCTAACCCACTCCACCTCACTCCACTTCACTCCAGTCTACCATACTCTACTCTAGTCTACTCCTATCCATTCTCCTCCACTAAAATCTACACCAATCTACCTGCCACACTCCAATCTACCACACTCCACTCCAATCCAATTTATCCCAATCTACCCAAACCCACTCCAATCCATCCCAATCCACTCCACTCTACCCCGCTCCACCCAAATCCACTCCAATCTACCCCAGTGCACTCCACTCCAATGTACCCCACTCCACTCCAATCTACCCATTCCGCTTCATTCTACCTCAGACTACCCCACTACACTCTAATCTACTCCAGGCTACTCCACTTCACCCCAATTTGCCCCTCTTGACTCCACTCCAATCTACCTCAATCTACCCCACTCAACTCCACTCCAATCTACCCAACACCTATCCATTCTACTCTACCCCAATCTACCCCAATCCACTCCGATCAGCCCAAACCACTGCAATCTACCCCACTCCACTCTAATGTGCCCAAGTCCAACCACTCCACTCAACTCCAATCCTGCCCAATCTACTCACTCCACTCCACTCCACTCTACTCATATCTACCCAATCTACCCCACTCTACTCCAATCTACGCCTCTCCACTCCAATTTACCCCAATCAACCCATCTTCATCACAATCTACCACACCCCACCCCAATCTATTCCACTCCAATGTACCCCATGTCACTCCAATCTACCTCACTCCACTCTATCCCACTTCACCCTAATCTACCCCACTCCAATCTACCACACTCCAATCTATGTCATTCGACTCCAGTCTACCTCACTCCACACCGATCGATTCCATCCGCTCCACTCTACTTCTCTCCAGTCTACCCCAGTACCGCAATCCACTTCACTCCAATCACTCAACTACAATCTCCACTACAATCTACCCCATTCCATTTCCACTGCACTCCAATCTACCCTATTGCACTTCAATCTACCCTAATCTACCCCACTACAATCTACTACAACCAACCCAACTCCAATCTACTCCACTCCAATCTACCCCACTGTTCAAGGTCCTCATGCTCACCTACAAAGCCCTTCACAAATCTGGCCCCACCTACATAAAGAACCCCTTGACATTCCAGCCAACCAACCAGAGACCTCTGCTCCTTCACCCTCTCCCCGGCCCAAGTCCCCCACATCCGCTGCGACCACTACTGAGGGCATGCCTTCTCCTACCTTGCCACCGGCTCTGGAAGAACCTCCACCTGCGCACTACCCGCTCTCTGAAGAACTTCATGAAGCAGCCCAAGACCTGGCTCTTCGACTGTCATCACCCGCTGACTGAGGCTCACAGACCCCCAAGTGGCTGGAGACACCCCAGGGTGACAAGCCACGCTTTACAAGACCTACTGATTGATTGAATCTACCCCAATCTACTCCAACCCCAATCCTTCTCAATCTACCCCACTCTGCTCTCTTCTAATATACCCCACTCCTCTTCACTTTATCCCAATCTACCCCACTCCACTCTTGTCTAGCCACTCTACCCCTATCTACCCCAATCCAGCCCAATGCACCCCACCTCACCTCACTGCACACCACCCTTATCTACCCAACCCCACTCCAAGCTTCTCCATTCCATTCTAACCCGCTCCAGCCTACCCCACTTCAATTTACCCCACTCAAATCCAATCCCCAACCTCCCCCACTCAACTTTATTCTACCCCAATCTACAACACTCTACCCCACTCCAGTCTACCCCAATCCACACCTCTCCACTCCATTATACCACAATTTACCCCAATCTACCACATTCCACTCCAATCTACCCCACTCCACTCCAGTCTACCTCATCCTACCCGACTCCACACTAATCTACCCAACTCCACTCCAATTTACCCCAATCTACCACTATCCCCCACTCCAATCTTCGCCATCCCGCGCTATGACACTCCAGTCTACCCCATCCAACTCCAATCTGCCCCACTGCATTCCAATCTACCCCCTCCAGTCCAATCTACTGCACTCCACTCCCCTCCAATCTGCCCCACTCAACTCCAAGTACCCAACTTTGCTAAACTCCAATCTACACAATCTACTACACTCCATTCTACCTCAACCTACCCCACAGCAATCTATCCCACTCCACCCAGCCCAAAATTACCCAACTCCACCCCAATCTACCCACCTCCGCTCCAATCTACTCCACTCCACTCCTATCTACTTCATTCCACTCCAATTTACTCCACTCCCATCTACCCCACTTCATCCCACTATGCACATGAATGTATGTCGGAACAACGCATGCTGAAACAACACATGCCTGAACAACGAGGTCGGAACAACGACCGCGTTGTTACCACTAATGCCTTTACTACGAATGCCTTAACAACGATTTTTTGTTGTAAAGGCATTCCTGGTAAAGGCATTAGTGAACGACATACATGGTTTTAGCATGCGTCCCCCCTGTACCCCCACCCCTAAAAATTACCACGACCCCTCCCACCCCTAAAACCACACCAACCCCCCACCCCTGCCCCTAAAACTACCCCAACCCCCACCTCGCCCCTAAAATTACCGCAACCCCCACCTCGCCCCTAAAACCTAAAACCACCCCAACCACCCACCTCGCCCCTAAAACAACCCCGTCCCTAAAACCTAAACTACCCCAACCCCCCACTCCCACCCCTAAAATTACCCCAACACCCCTGCCCCTAAAACTACCCCGAGCCCCCACCCCGCCCCTAAAACCTAAAACCACCCCACTCCCCACCCCGCCCTTAAAATTACCCGACCCCCTACCCCGAAAACCTAAAACCACCCCAACCCCACCCCTAAAATTACCGCAACCCCTCTCCCTGGCCCTAAAACCTAAAACCACCCCAACCCCCCACCCCACCCCTAAAATCTAAACCACCCCGTCCCCCCACCCCCAAATACTAAAAATACCCGACCCTCCACCCCGCCACTAAAACTAAAAATACCCCCACCCCCAGCCCTAAAACTAAAAACGCCCCAACCCTCCTCCCCGCCCCTAAACCACCCCAACCCCTCACCCCTAAAACTAAAAATACCTCGACCCCCCACCTGCCCCTAAAACTAAAAATACCCTTTGCCTCCCTCCCCTGCCCCTAAAATTAAACCACCTGACGCCCCTCCCCTAAAACTAAAAATACCTCAACCCCCCACCCCGCCCCTAAAACAAAAAATACCCCCACCCCCATCCCCCGCCTCTAAACCTAAACTGCCCCTAAAAGTAAAAATAACCTGACCCCCCTCCCCTAAACCACCCTGACCCCCAAAACTAAAAATACCCCGACCCCCCACCCCTAAAACAGCCCCACTTACCTGACTGTTCACGTCGTCCTCCTCCGCCGACTCCCTTTGTCTGTGCCTTAACCACACATGTGCGTGGTTCAGCACATGCGTGGTTAAGGCACCAAACAACGAAGTCGTGGTTAACAAAAGCGTTGTTCCGCTTTCGTTGTCTACGGCTTCGTTGTTCCGGAGTCGTGGTTAAGGCCACTTCCAATGCACACTCCAGTCTACACCAATCCACTCCACCTAACCTAGCCATACCCCAATCAACCCCGCTCTACCCCACTCCATGTCACCCCAATCTACACAGCCTCACTTCGTTCAACCCCAATCTACTCCACTCCAATCTACCCCACTCTACTACTTCAATCTACACCACTCCACTCCAGTCTCCTCCACTCCAACCCACGCCAGCTCAAACTACCTCACTCCAGTCTATCCCACTCCAATCTACCCTACTCCACGCCAATCTATCCCACTCCAATCTACGGCACTCTACCTCACTCCACTCCAATCTGCCTCACTTCACTCCAATATACCCCATTCCCTTAGTATCTATTCCACTTTACTCCAATCTACACCCACTCCACTCCACCCCAATCTACCCTACTCCACCCCAACCTACTCCGATATACCCCACTCTACCCCAATGTAACCCACATTACTCCACTCCAATCTACTCTAATCTTCCACATTCTACTCCAATGTACCCCACTGCACTCCACCACAATCTTTCCTACTGCGCTCCACTCCAATCTAACCCACTCCACCACAACCCACCCCAATCAATTGTAATCCACCCCACTCTAACCTACCCCACCCAAATCTACCCCACTCCAATATATCACACTCCATTCTACCCCACTCAAATCTCCTCTACTCCAATCTAGCCCTCTCCACTCTATCCCACTCCACTCCACTCCATCCCACTCTACTCCAATCTACCCAATTCTATCTAACTCTACTCCACTCAACTCCAATCTACTCCAGTCCTCTTCAGTCTAACTGTTGGACTTTTTTGCTTATGCAGAGTCATCCCCAATCTTTTTGCCTCCTGCCTCCTATTTTTTCTGATCTGTTGCTGTTGGCTTTTGAACTCTGAGCACTTTACCACTGCCAACCAGTGCTAGAGTGCATATGCTCTCTGTGTAAAATTGTATGTAATTAGTTTATCCATGATTGGCATATTTGATTTACTAGTAAGTCCCTAGTAAAGTGCATTAGAGGTGCCAGGGCCTGAAAATCAAATGCTACTAGTAGGTCTGCAGCACTGGTTGTGCCACCCACATAAGTAGCTCTGTAATCATGTCTCAGACCTGCCATTGCAGTGTCTGTGTGTGCAGTTTTATCTGTAAATTCGACTTGGCAAGTGTACCCACTTGCCATGCCTAAACCTTCCCTTTTTCTACATGTAAGGCACCCCTAAGGTAGGCCATAGGTAGCCCCAAGGGCAGGGTGCAGTGTATGGTTAAGGTAGGACATACAGTAATGTGTTTTATATTTCCTGACAGTGAAATATTGCTAAATTCGTTTTTCACTGTTGCAAGGCCTGTCCCTCTCATAGGTTAACATGGGGGCTACCTTTAAATCTGATTAAAGTGTAGATTCCCTTTGGGAGCGGATGGACATGTGGAGTTTGGGGTCTCTGAGCTCACAATTTTAAAATACATCTTTTAGTAAAGTTGATTTTAAGATTGTGTGTTTGAAAATGCCACTTTTAGAAAGTGAGCATTTTCTTGCTTATACCATTTCTGTGACTCTGCCTGTTTGTGGATTCCCTGTCTGGGTCAGTTTGACAGTTGGGCTGGTTGCACCTCACACTAGACAGTGACACACAGGGAGCTGGGGTGTAGCCTGTAGATCCTGATGAGCCATCTTTGCTAGGAGGGAGGGGAGGAGTGGTCATTCACACCTGGAAGGGCTGTGCCTGCCCTCACACAATGCAGTCTCCAAACCCCGGGTGAGTGTCTGGGGCCTGGCCTGGGCAAGGCAGGATTTCACATTCCAAAGAGACTTTACTTTGAAGTAGGCCTACTTCAAAGGAGAAATTGGGTATAAAAAGGGCACCCAAAACCACAGACTTTAGAAACACTTCTGGAACCAAGAGGAACCTCTGCCTGGAGAAGAGCTGAATAGCTGAGGAAGAAGAGCTGCCCTGCCTGTGACTGTGCTTTGTGGAGCTATCCTGGAGTTGCTGCTTCTGCCAGAGTAAGAGGGCAAAGACTGGACTTTGTGTGCCTTCCATCTTGAGAAGAAATCTCCAAGGGCTATATCTAGAGCTTTTCTCCTGTTGTTTGAAGTCTCAGGGACAGCAAAGACTTCTCTCTGCCAGCACCTGGAGTCTCTGGAGAGACTCCTACTCTGCCCTTTGGTGCCCATCCAGTTCCTGGGACCCTGAAAGGAGAAGCTGGCAGCCTAAAGACAAGAAAATCCACGCACAGAGCGCCGTGCGGGGAAAAGAATGACGTGAATCCGATCTGCGGCTGAAAAAAACGACGCACCACCGGCTCCGCAGCTGAGAAACGACGCTCGCAGGAAACGCGACCGAAGAATCGACGCACGGAGCAGGAGAAATGATGCACAGCATCGCTGACGGAGCCTGGGAGATCACAACCTGCGCTGTGGGATTTTCAGATCATCGTGTGGTGGGATTTGTGACTCAAGTACCGCCGTGCGGAGTTATTTTTGACACACACCCGTCCGTGCGGGGTTATTTTTGACGCACACCAGGTACGTTTTCACTCTAGCAGCGCTGGTGTGCTTTTAAAACTACTTAAAGACTCTTTTTTGATTTTTAATTGATAACTTGACTTGTGGATGGTGGATTTTTGTCATTTTGGTCTTGTTTTGTTTAGATAAATATTTCCTATTTTTCTAAACCTGTGTTGTGTCATTTTGTAGTGTTTTCATTAAGTTACTGTGTGTGTTGGTACAAATACTTTACACCTAGCACTCTGACGTTAAGCCTACTGCTCTGCCAAGCTACCAAGGGGGTAAGCAGGGGTTAGCTGAGGGTGATTCTCTTTTACCCTGACTAGAGTGAGGGTCCTTGCTTGAACAGGGGGTAACCTGGCTGTCAACCAAAGACCCCATTTCTAACACTAACCCACTCTACTCACCTCTAATCTATTCTACTCACAGTCTACCCCAATCTACCCCAGCCCAATCTAGCCAATGCTACTCCACCCCAATCAACCCTACTCTACCCCAAACTAAGCCACTTCAATCTACCCAAATCTACTCCACTCCAATCTACCTGACAGTGCCCCAACTTACCCCAACTTACCCCACTCTAACCTACTTCAATCTATTGCACTCTATCCCACTCTAACACTGTCCACCCTCTGCCCTCTACCCCAATCTACCCTTCTCTGCTGTGCCCCAATCTACCTCACTCCAATCTACCACACTATACCCCACTCCATTCCATTCCCTTGCTCCCCACCCCACCCCATGCCACTAATGTTTAGTCACGCTGAACAGCAGCCACACTGGTCTACAATGTGGCTAAAGCACTGCCAAATCCAATAGTTCCTGCATAGATGATGTTAGAAATTGGGTCTCTAGTTGGCAGAGGTTTGCACTCTGTCCAAGTGTGAACCGGGATCCTAGTCAAGGAAAGTAAGATACACACAAAAGGTTTACCTGTGCTCACCCTCTGGTAGTTTGGCACAGAGCAGTCAGACTAAGTTAAAGAGGCAATGTATAAAGTATTTGTGCACACACACAGTAACACAGTGAAAACGCCACAAAAGGACCCAGCCCAGTTTAGAAAAATAGCCAATATTTATCTGCGTCAAACAGGACCAAAATGACAAAACTAACATGCACAAGTCAAGTTTTTAATGTTCAAAGATTAAACCAAAATGCACTGCTAAGAGCTCAAAAGTTGCATCATGTAGTCTGCTAGTGGTGTCCGCGGCTTTGATGGAGGGAGCGTCAAAGTGTGCTTCTGCTGCGTTGGTCCAAGTGACATGCCAGTGTCTTTGCTTAAGTTCTTGTGGTGCAGCACCACACTCACTTCCAAGGGCCCAAGACTGGATTTGGCATGACTTGGCAGAGCAGGACTCACAGCAGAGGTGCCCAGATGCTGGGAGCAAGATGCAGGGGACGTTTTTGATATCCCTGAGATGTCTGAAACAGGAGGCAAGCTCAGTCAGGCCCTTGGAGAAACTTTAGGCTGAAGGATGTAGAGAGTTAAATCTAGACCTTTCGCTCTCAGGCAAGACGTAACAGAAGCAGGCCAACTGCCATACACAGCCCTTCCTGTTTGTGGCAGTATGGAGAGAATGCACAAGTATAGCTGTCACCTAAACCCAGATGTGTATTCAGAGACAGGCTGAGGCACAGAATGGTTAAAGTAAGAAAAGTGGCATTTTCAGACCCGCAATTAAAAAAAAACCTTCACCAAATGATGTATTTTTAAATTGTGAGTCTAGAGACACCAAACTCGATTTTTCTATATTTTCCTAATTGGAAATTACACTTAGAAGATGTTCCAAGGTAACCCTAATGTTAGCATATGAGAGAGATTGTCCTCGCAATAGTAAAATAAATGAATTTAAGAGTTTTTCACTATTAAGACATGTTAAACCTAAAAGAACATGTCCAATGTTTTAAGTACACTGCACCATGTCCTTGGGACTAACTAGGGCCCACCTTAGGGGTGACTTACATGCAATAAAAAGCAAGGTTTGGGCCTGGCAATTGGGTACACTTGCCAGGTCAAAATGGTAGTTTAAACTGGGCACACAGGCCCACAAAGTGCACTTTACTAGGGACTTACCAGTAAATACAAATATGCCAAATGCGGAGAAGCCAATGTCATCATGTTTTAGATGCAAAGCAAATGCGCTTTAGCATTGGTCATTAGTGAAAAAGTGCAGAGTCTTAAAGCCAGTAAATGTGAAGTTCAGCACACACTTAAAACAGGAGGTCAGAAAGCAAATAGTCAAGGGAAACCATGGCAAACGATCCCAGGTCTAACAGTTGAGGCCTATTGTCTTTGCCAATGTTTGTTTTCTTCTATCACTGCACAGTTTCAGACTCTCAGACCTGATGGGGAAACAAAAGTGGAGTAGGGAAAGCTCGAATGCTATAATAGGCAAGCAGCCACTGGTCATCAGGTAGTGGGTCCTTGAAGATTTAATTCCACCTGTAATGTATTTGTGCTTAATTGTTTCCCTCGTAATTTTCTTTGCTCAAATCAAAAGTTACTCATATTTCCGCTGTCCTAACCAAAAAGAGTAGAGAGAAATTAAAATATTTTTTATTTATCGTTTTTGTGTGACTCTGTGAGCTGATCACCTAAACGTTAGCTGAATATTTATTCATGTGTTTTTTTCAGTTTGCCGTTCATGGTTCGGGTAATGAGAAGTGAGAACAATATAAGCAAAGACATGCACAATTCATCCACGATATAAGTGTATATAATAAAGATTCATGATTACTCAGTGGTTGTGGAGTATTTTATTGGAATGCCTCGGATTCTGAAGTGGTACCTTTTTATTATCATGAATTTGTTCCTAATGTTGGGACTCTGGACTACTCTGATTCTTTCCTGTTTGGCTGACTTTGCCATTGGGAACCATGGCTTTCATAGTTACTTCTATCTTGTTTTTGCTGAACTCATTTTTGTTGTTCTTAGGACCCTGTGCACTTTACCACTGCAAACCAGTGCTAGAGTGCATGTGCTTACTCCCTAAAATATTGTAAAATGTGCTTACATCTGATTGGCCCATTCAATTTACTTGTAGGTCCCTAGTAAAGTGGTACTTCGTATACCCACGGCAAATAGCCGATCATTAGGATCAATACTATTCCCACTTTTATTGAACTTGTATTTGGCCTTCCTGGCTTATGCTCTACAAAATGTAGGCCTCTCAGTTTGACATGTTTGCTGATGACAGGCAAATCTTGTTTAAACTAAAGTTAAGAATAGATACATCCATCAATCCAGTATTTAATTTCCAGGATCCTCTACGTTATGTGCGTTCTTGAATGGCAACCTACTTTTTAGAACTGAATCCTTCTAAGAACGGAGTGTAAATTACCAAGAACTGCATAAAGTAATGGAACCCCAATCTCTGGCCTGACATCATAGGCCATTAACTTTCGCAGTAAATTCTCTAAAAAATATCTGAGTTATTCTACATGCAAGCTTATTTGTTGAACTCTATATAACAAAAGTGGAGACTGAGGCCCTCATTTTGAGTTTGACGGTTTCTGGGCAAGACTGCCATGCAGAATACCATCACCATATCGTCAGTGCTGGCAGTACAGTGACCACCGAATTACGAGTCACAAAGTGAAAACTGCCAAATTACAGCCACAAATCCAACACCCGAGGCCGAACGATGGCACAAGGTTGGATGTCCAGCCACCAGCCCCACCACGCCGGCACCATTCCATCCACCCAATTACGTGTCCTTTGTCTGCCCAGCAGTCCATGCACGGTGGAACACCATTGGCAGTGCGCACCGCCAATAGTAGGCAACACCACACTGGACAGTTAGAATACCCCACACCTGATACACATACACAAGCCACATACACCTGCTCACGGCACTATAAAGCACCCCCACACCCATCCACAATCCCGATTTCAATGAACATCACACATCGCAATGAGCCATTCACACAGATCCCATACTCCACAGGTAACCTTAAACTGCACATTCAGCACACACTACACAACTGCATGTATTGCACACATCACACTCACACACCATCACCACAACCCACCTGCACCCACATCCAAACACCCCCACCCCTCCAACCACCCCACACTGCATCCTACACGCACTACACCCCACCACACACCATGGCACCTCAAAAGCACCCACGATTCACTGACAATGAGTTGAGGGTCATAGTAGATGAAATCCACAGGGTAGAGCCACACCTGTTCAAAGCCCAGGGGCAGCAAACATAGTTGGCCAGTAAAATTGAGTTATGGCAGAGAATCGTTGACAGGGTCAACTCAGTGGGCACACATCCACACACAAGAGAGGACATCAGGAAGAGGTGGAACGACCTACGGGGGAAGGTGTGTTCCATGGCGTCCAGGCCCCAATTCGCCCTGAACAAGACTGGCGGTGGGCCCCCACCTACTCCCCGTGACTTAACATCCTGGGAGCAGAAGGTCTTGGAAATCAGGCATCCGTAGGGACTGACTGGAATCATCAGAAGGATCGACTGGTGAGTCAATAACACCCCCCAACCACTCCTGCCTAGTTGCGTCCCCACCACCTATCACTCCCCAATCCACCTTATCCCACACACCTGCACCCTCGCAAACACCCCACACCCCTCCCCTGCATGCCACACCACCCCACTGCCATCATCTCCAAAAAGCCACCCCCAAATGCACGGATACCAAGCACAATGCCAAACACCACAACTCCCACAATGCATCACTCCCTACACATTGGAGTATCACAGTCCCACCTCACAGTGGAACACCTGCATGGTAAACCACACCACAAGCCATATCAACTGGTTGCCTCGACTGCGTCCCAAAACATGTCAATGACAGCAGTTCTATCCACTATCTTCAACCCTCAATGGCACATGGAAACAATGGCACAATCTGCATCCCCCAACCATTGTCTGCATTACTGCAGCTGTCATTGCCATCACTGGGAAGCAAGTCAGGCCACAATGCATCACATCATGTGGCCAACAAGTTCATCTCCAAAATGGAACTCTCACTTTCCATTCAAAGGTCCCGCTGCCACTGCCAACCCCCAGCGGATGCCAGGGCCAGAAAGCCCTCCCCATGCCTGGCCCATCTGGGACGACTAGACAGTCCACACCCAGCAGCCCCACCCTGGACACACTGGACTCCCCCTCCCATGTGGAAACTACACCGCATCCAGCCCCTCGTCCCCAAACCAGTGCCCTAGGTATAGCTCAATCAGAAGTGTGCCCCACAGTACAGGGGCCACAGTCAAGGGCACAGACCAAAGACAATGATGGTCCTGGTTCTACTGGGAGTGGGCACACTTTGCCTGGGGTTCAGCCACAGGGGGCCAGAGGTAGTGGAAGGGGACCTGTGGTAAAAGGGACGGGCAGCCACAACAAACGACTGCCCACACAGCCCTCTCCCAAGTCCTGGGTGCATACAACCAGACCTAGGATATGATGGGCCATATCCTCGTGACCGAGCAGGATAACTAAAGGCTGCAGGGGGAATATCACCAGGAGGCCATGCAGCAATGGCAGGCCCTCAATGCCACAGTGACCTCCACTGTAGGGGTGTTGAAGGAACTTACCAGCATCCTGCATGAGTACTCCACCCACAAGCAGGACCCTACCACTGGCCACATCTCAACTGAGCCCTCCATTTCAGCGGCAGCTAGTGGAACGGAGGCCCTGCCAGAGGACCTGCAGACCACCAGCACCCCTCCCCCTGTAGCTGAGGGACCACCACGCAAGCGAGGACGTCCAAGAAGACATCCTGCAAGAATTGATGCCAAGACTAACACCACCGCCAGGAAGTGACACTCTCTGGAACATTCTCCCTTGTGTGCCACTGAGACACCCTGTTGACTGTCCACTGTCATCTCTCCATTCTCGCAAGGCCCCCTAAACTGGACCTGGACTCCCTACAGCTAGTCCAACTAGCCTGATGATTTCACCCACCATGACCCCACTCATCACCCCTTGCATGTGTCAGTCACAAATAAAACATCTGAGCACAGCTACTGTGTACATGTTTCACTGTAAGAAGTACCCTTTACCGTGGCATCACATGTTTAACTGTCAACCCATTGTCCTGCAAAAGTTTATGAGAGTGACAGAAGGGGGAACAATATGCAGCAAGGATGATAGTGGAACAGGCAGAGGCTGTAGACATGGTTAATGGGAGGAAACAGCTGATGCAGGAACCAGAGTGCACCACACAAATGCCCTGCAAGTAGAACAAGGAACAAGACAGGGACACAATCACTATGGATGTCAAATATGCCCATACAACACACATGCACTACAATTACAAAGTCCCTTGGTTGAGATGGCAAGTGTCAGCCATAACCATATGCCCATGTCAGACCCACATGGCCAAGACAACCAACCCCAGTGGTCCTACCATCACAGCAGCCCCAGCAAAACTTAAGGCATGTTCCACAGTCAGAAGCAGTAATGTTGCACTGCCTCCCAATGTGGACTCTTGGGATAGGTAGCAATACTGTTGACACCACAATGTTCAGCACACATTTTGCACATGCCATGGCAGTACAGGGAACTAGGGAAATGCACAAACATGTCACAAGTGAAGCAACACTACAGCAGGTGAGTAGTGCACTGAAATATGCACAGTAACTACTCCAGTGATGGGCAAATGTGACCCGCCCCCAAAACCCATCCAGAGGCAGAGCTGCACCCAATACCACCAGAGCTAACAGACACCAGGAGGATCTATGTCACAAGGCAGCCAGGGGTACAACGCACATACCATACATCTGATACATACCTGTAGCTCAGTGGAAGTATTGTTGTATCAACTCTGCTCTGGAGTCAGCTGCATCCTCATCATCTTCCTCCTCATCACTCCCTATGTCCCCTTCATCAGCCACTGGTCCAGCTGCCACCTCCTCTGCATCCAGCAATGGGATGTGATGTCTCAGGGCCAGATTATGTAGAATGCAGCAGACAATAACGATCTGGCGCACCTTCAGTGGCTTGTAGAGTAGTGCACCTCAGGAGATGTGTAGAAACCAGAATCTGGCCTTCAGTAGCCCAAAGGTTCTCTCGA
This sequence comes from Pleurodeles waltl, assembly GCF_031143425.1. Classification (NCBI taxonomy): domain Eukaryota; kingdom Metazoa; phylum Chordata; class Amphibia; order Caudata; family Salamandridae; genus Pleurodeles; species Pleurodeles waltl. Next base: position 54,370,149 of record NC_090443.1, read on the forward strand.
TCACAAGCCTTGTCCTACCGTGGGCCACATTGAAACTGTTTTCAGCATCTGTAGTCGGATGTCTCACAGGTGTAAGTAGCCAGGGAAGGTTGGGTTAACCAGAGTCACCTGTGTGCACAGAGGTAGGACCCACGTCAAGAATGGGAGGGAGATAGGGCAGGGTGTGAAGAGAGTTGAGTGTACAAGGGCACACATACAAATGGATACATACCAATAAGCCAGGCCTGGTCCCTCTGTAGTGGTGCCATCATGTGTGGGACGTTGCTGTTTCATAGAATGAAGGAGTCATGCACAGAATCAGGGAACTTGGCCGTCACATGGGGGATACATTGGTCAGCGAGACACACCACGTGCACGTTGTTAGGATAAAAGTTTTTTCAGTTCCTGAACACTTGTTCACTCATCCTGGGTGGCACCAATGCAATGTGTGTGCCATCTATGGCTCTGATCACATGAGGGACATGTGCCAAATTGTAGAAGGCAGCTTTGACAGTGCCAAAATCTGCACATTGGGGAAACCTGATATAGCAGTGCTGGTGTCTTAGCAGGGCACATAGTACATCCCTCAAGATGTTAATGAATATCGCCTGTGACATCCCTGCTGCCCAGCCCACTCTCTTCTGGAACGAGCCTGTGGCAAGAAAGTGGAGGACTGACAACACCTGTACTGTGGGAGGGATGGCATTGGGATGACATATGGCAGGCAACAGATCAGGCTCCAACTGGGTCACCAGCTCCATGATGGTCTGACAGTTCAGACGATATGTCTGAATGACGTGTCGCTCTTCCAGGGTGGCAAGGTCGACTAGGGGCCGGTACACAGGAGCATGTCTCATCCTCAACATTGCAATGTATCTGGGAATAGGAGAGGGAGAAGTCACAAGAGGCTGCATTGACAGTGTGGACACAGTAAAGTTGTGCAATAGTCACATAATGTCACCCATGACGCACCTAACATTCTGTCACTATTCACTAGATACATGTAAAATGGCAGCCGCCTGTCCTGCTTGCACAGGAGAAATGGAAGTGACCTCAACCCGCCGGCATCAGACATCATGGCGGGAGGCGGTCGCAACTGCCGTGCATATCTACATTGGTTAACATGGTTGTCTATAGTAGACTAGAGCCAATGGTGATCGGTGCTGGCGGTGACGGTGATGTCCACGGCAGCCATGACCTCCATTTCATGTGCACTGCTCACTTGACCCCTGACAATCCTGCACTGCGTGTGCTGCTGTGTTCTGACTCTGGTAGGCAAGATGCCGTGACCTGCAGGGAATAGGGCCCCAGCCTTCACCCAGGAGCAGCTAGAGAAGCTAGTGGACAGGGTCCTACCCCTGTATGGACAGTTGTATGGGGCACCAGAGCAGCAGGTGAGTCAAATGCCACCGTCCTGACTGATAGTGATGTGTATGGGAAGGAAAGGCTTTGGGATGTGGCAGATAGTGTGAATGCAAGGAGATGGGTGAGGAGTCTGAGGTTAAGTGGCGTGAAGACATGTGAGTGTGGGCATGAGATGTGAGAGATGTGTGAAGTCCACTGCTGTAGGTGTGATGCCACCCTACATGACTTTCTCCTTCTGTCTGTGTCACCCATGCAGGTCAGCGTCCATCAGAAGGGGATTTGGCAGGCAATCGCAAAACAAGTGCGGACCCTGGGGGTCCAAGCCCCGTGGCGCACCAACTGCAAAAAGAGGTGGGAGGACTTGAGATGCTGGGCCAGGAAGACCACGGAGGTCCAGCTGGGGACGTTCTCCGAATGAAGGAGGGGTGCCCATTGGACCCTGACCCCCTAATGGCCCGCATTTTGGCAGTAGCCTACCCTAAGGTGGATGGGCACTTGAGGGCAGCACAGAAGCCACAAGGGAGTAAGCATACACTCTCACCTTGTTACTGTGTTTCTTAGTTGGGTTTAGGTTGAGTACTGGTGGGTAGCTGTGGCATAGGAACTAGGATGATGCCTACCCACTATGGGTATCTGCCACCCTGGCATGATTGGTATCACAAATGTGTGCCCATACCATGCTGACAGTGACTTATGAGGGCAATTACTTCCAATGTGTAATATGTGTGGTCACCCTCAAACTAGTTTGGGAACCCAGATCCTGGCTACGTCATCAGTACACCTGAGGTGTCAGGGCATTGCCATCTGTACTTGCCTACCACTGTGCCTGGGGATTTCAGTGAGAGTTCAATCTGCTGGCATGTACTGTATGTGTGGTGAGGCAGAGTGAGCTAAGATGCCACTGTGCTCATTGTCCATGGCATAGTAGGCATGCTACCTATCTAGGCAGGGTTCAGTTGATTCAGGAGTACAGGAATTGTTTACCTAAACGTGCATGTGTTGTTGCCAAGTACTGTACAAGTGTGACTAGTATGACTCACCTCAAGTACATGGGTGCAACTGTACCACCATCAGCATTTGACATCAGCATAGCTAGTATTCCCCCATGGTGTCCCACTGTTGTAGCATGTATAGGAGAGGGCATGGTGTGCTATGGCATGGCAGCAGATGATGATGTCGTTACTCTGTGTGACTATTGTGCTGAGTTGACCCATTGCACCCTGCCTCTCTCCCTCACACCCTCCCTTCCGTCCTCTCCTTCTCTGTCTTTGTGTGCATCAGCATCATCTGGCGAAGGAGAAGGGGCACCGGTGAGTGGGGTAGCTGCAGCCCACGGGACCCAGGAGGCCGATTTCAGCAGAGCTGAGGGGACCAGTGGGACAGAGGGAAGTGCCACAGGGGAGACAGGACTGACAACACCATCCTCAGATTCCTCCTCCGATGGTAGCTCCCTGGCGGTGGCGGAGCGATCTGGGACCACCCCAGCACCATTCTTGTACGCCACCCCCTTTCCAGCACCGCCCTTCCTGTAGCTCCCAACCCATTTCTCCGTGCCTACTCACCCAGGAGGGTGGGCATCTTCTTTGCCGCAAGCATCTCTGCCCCGGCCCCAGTCAACCCTGCTGCCCTCAATCAGGAGGCTATTGACCACCTGAGATCCATCTCTGTGGGACAGTCAACCATTGTGAATGCTATCAAGGGACTGGCATTTCAGATGCAGCAGTTGAATGCGTTCCTAGGAGGCAGTCACGGTGCTATGGCTGGCCTGCAGAGATCGTTTCAGGCTCTGGCCTCCCCATTGATGGCAGCCAGTGTCCCTGCTTCTTCCGTCCACCCTCCCGCTACCTGTTCCCATTCCCACATTCCTCTCCCCTCACCCATCTAAGGCACATTTTCTGACCCACATGCATCCACGTCAACAGACACGGCACACAAGGACAGACATAACCACTACAAACGCCACCACCGCCATGCACACACACAACATTCCGATGCAGACATGACAATATCCGCTCCCTTCACTGACTCCCTGATCACCACCCCCCTCACCGGCACTACACTACTCACACCTGCAGTCACCATCTCATCAGTCCCAGATACGGCCACATTTGCACTCACTGCCACCATCACCACAAAATCAGACCTGCACACATGCACCCCATACACCACATGCGCACTCAGCACGACTGTCAACACCCAAACATGCAGCACACCCACCCGACCTGCAGACACCACCACAACATACATTCACACATCTTCCCTGCCATCTCCCTGCATCTCCTTCCCCATCCTCCTACTACATCTAAACGCCCACCGTCACCCACCCAACAGTCACGCAGCACACATATGGCATCCAAGCACACACCTGCACCCAAATCACCTCCACGTACTCACCTCTCAACCACTCCCTCTACCTCCACTCCCATTCCTTACTCCCATGACCGTACCCGTGCCCCTAAGAAACATTTCCCACAATAATTTTCCTTGTTCCCCACCAGTGAACTTGTCCCTGGCCCCCCCAAGTGCCCTGTTACCCTCCCCATACCACTGCCTTCCACCTCCCAGTCCTCCACTAGTCATCGCCCTGCCCCTCCCCCACCTGGGACTTCCACCTACACCAAGTCAACAGTCACCCCTCCCAAGCCAGACCCAAACCTACTCCACCAAAATCCAAGTCCAGGCCCAAACCCCCCTTCCAAGCCTAAGGACCCCTCCTCCAAGCCCAAACATAAGGACCCCCCTCCAAACCACCACAACCGGCACCCCTCGCCCCTGAGGTGCCTGCATGCCCATTGTTATCCCTGCCCAGTGGAGGCCAGAAGTTTGCAGTCAGGAGTCAAGTTGGGCCCTCATTCTGTGCCCAGTGTGCAAGGGGCACAATGGACTTGATGGACTGGGCCTTTGGCACCATTGTACATATTTCATTATGTTGCTTGTTATGTATATATATATCAAAACAAATCCCTTTCAGGGTTAGAGTGATGCATAAATTATGCAAAAAAGAATAGAGAACTCTGGGTAGTTCCCAAGTTTAGGTGGAGAGCAGCTCTAATAAGGAGCACCCTGCAACACCAGCGATACTCTAGATTTGCTCACCTCAAATGTCTGTTTATCTAGCAAAGTTTTTAAGCATTGAATCAGCGCAGTGCTATCCACGCCGAGCTAGATAGTGACAAAGTCTTTTGCCATTTCTGCAGCAAATGTTTTAAGCATAGGTTTGGCACAGTGTTAACCTTGCCGAGCTGTAAAATGACAAAAGCCATTTACCACTCCAGACAGGGTGCTCCTTACTAGAGCTGCTCTCCACCTAAACTTGGGAAATACCCCGAGTTCTCTATTCTTTTTTGCATTTTTAATATATATATATACATATACAGTACAGCACTGTGGGTGTAGATGGTAACAACCTTGTCTGGCTTTCATTCCACATGTATGTGTGGTGTATATGCGATCGGGCATGTGTGAGTGTGTGTATGTGTGTATGTGTGTATGTTGGTACAAGTGTTTGTTTGCGGTGCGTGTGGGCGTGTCTTGTCGTTCCAATGTGTGTGTTGTGTGTGTACTAATTTCCTTCCCTTCAGGTTGTGCTAGACTGTGTACTTACGGTTGGTGTCTTCGTTGCCGTCGCTGGTCATGGAGTTCAATGGCCAACAGGAGCATTGGGAGACTTGCAATTCGCGTGCCATGGTGCCTGCGGATGTGCCTGTGTTCCCGAAGGTGAGTGTTCCCTTTTGAGTGAATTGTTTCTGCCGGGTTTTTCGTGGCGGTGTGGCCGCCCTGGAAATCATGGCGGTGTGCAACCTCATAATAGGGTAACCTCCACACCTCCAAGATATCCTTTTCCAAATATAAGAACATCCGTCTTGGTGCCACCAATTCCAGGCTATATGGGAGAAGGAAATTCTTTTGAGCCACTTTATTCTGACATGGAAGACAAAAGTAAATTGCCTCATAATGACAGTACAGAAGATTCTGATGATTATGTGGCACATTAAGAGTGTGACTAGTACCCCATTCATCCACCCCATCATCCAGATAATCCTCTGGGTGATACAGCCAGGTTACATGCATTAATGGTGATAGATGCTTTAAAATTCAACTTGACTATATCACTGTGGAATAACAGTGCTTCTTGTATGATTTTAAAGAGCAATCACGTAAGGCTATAAAACCTAATCCTATTATGATTTTTATCTGGTAAGAGGACCTGGAGTCAATTAGAATGCTGTCCATAGTGCCAGATGTGGTACTCCATTTGGCGAAGAAGTACAGGGCTCATCATACAGCTGCACCACTGCACCAGTGGTGCCAATGGAGACAACCTTGTCCTAGCTTTCCTTCCACATGTATGTGTTGTTGATATGAGATTTGGCATGTGTGTATGTTTGTGTGTGTGTTTTGGTACGGGTGTTTGTTTGCGTGTGTGTGTGTGTGGGTGTGGCTTGCTGTGTGTGTGTTGTGTGTGTACTAATGTCGTTCCCTCCAGTGTGTGGTAGGCGAGTGTACTTACGGATTGTGTCTTCATTGCTATCGGTGGTTCAATGGCATGAGGAGCATTGGGAAGACTTGCAATTCGTGTGCGAGTGCGTCTGCGGACATGCTTGTGTTCCTGAAGATGAGTGTTACCTTTTCAGTGCATCGTTTCCACCAGGTTTCTCGTGGCGGTGTGACCACCCCAGAACTCCTAGTGATGTGCAGCCTCGTAATAGGGTAGTGGGAAACAGCCTCACCGCCAGCCTGTATATGCCTACCGCCGGCCACGGTGGTCCATCCGCAAAGCAGTTCGGTTGCCGCCTTTTGTATTCTCTTGGTTTCATCCCAGTGCTCATGATAAGGCGGTCCGCATTGCCGGGGCTACAGCGGTGTGTCTGCCACCTCCACTGTGGCTGTCCTCAGACCGCCAGACACATAAGGAGGGCCCGAGTGCCTGATTAACGAACTGATTTTGTGGTGCGTAAAATAGTACTACAGGTTTACTACTTAGTTACGCGATGTAGTGGTTGAAAACTGCTGAATATCCACTATTAAATGGAATTGGATAAGCAAAATGTAAGGAGGAGGCAGGCTATAACAAGCACAAACCCACCAACGAGTAAGCACATGGCTATTCACAAACTACACTTCTAACGTTACAGCAGCCCTAAAAGTGACATAGCTATAGTTAATGTATTCCAACCCAGCCTTGGAGTAAGTCAAGCACCAAACATGGGCACTCACAGAGTCACAGGTACTGCGACACACTGCCAAAGAAAACAAAGGAGGCATTTACAAATAAAACCCAGTAGAAAATGTGAAAATGATAAATAAATATAATTAATTTGAATCTATCTATCTATATATTGATCTGTATCATATATACATATATTATATATTCACTGAAAAAAAAACAAAGCTTAGAGTAAAATTATAGTTAGGTGAGTTTGTCAGTGACAACATTAACATTTTGAACTAAAAAAACACAGAAATTTACCAGTTATAGTAAGCAGAACTAACTATAACTTGTACCCCTGCACGCACTGCTTATGACCTCATATATGACAGTACTCATGACATGCTATATGACGTCATTTATGGTGGTTCCCCTGACACAGTCACAAACCACCACTGAACCTCCCCCTCAGGAAACACCACCACAGCACCCACCCAACGGGCCCATCCCTCTGTCCCCAGGACACGTCAATCAGTAGTGTGTCCACCACTACAGGGAACCCAGGCAACCCCACTAACACAGTACGATCAGGGACCTGGGGTCAGTGGCAGTGGGCACACGGTTCAGAGGACAGAGGCACAGAATAACAGGGAAGCTGGGAGGACTGCTGTGCGATGGGGGAGGACAGGCCCAGGGAACCGACACTCCACGAGGCACTCTCCAACATCATGGGAGCTTACCACCATTCCCAGGAGACCATGGGCATGATACTGGCCAAGTTTCAGGAGACCCAGCGGCTGCAGGAGGAACACTACCTCAGGATCAGGGAGGACTTGAAGTCCATCAACAACACCTTGGTCACCATTGCAGGGATGCTGGCAGACCTTCTCAACACCAGGAGAGACACAGTGGCACACCAACGGGCCCCTGACACTAGCCTGGACGATGAACAGCCCTCCACCTCCGCCGGCGCTAGTGGACAGGAGGCACCGCCACAGGAACAACAGGCCACCAGCACCCCACCCCCTGCAGATGGAGGTCCACCCCACAAACAGTCCCTGAGATCCAGGAACAAGACAGAGAACATTGCCAAGACCCCCGCCAGGAAATAAGACCCCCCTGAATGTCACCCTTCTGTCCCACTTTGACACCCTGTCCACCTGAAACTGCCATTGCTCCATTTCCTATGCCCCATTGGACAACGCACCTGTGAAACAAATAGACTGGACTCTGCCATGGACATTCCTCCACTATCACCCCAGCTCATTTTACAACCCCCTCCACTTATTTGCACAGAAATAAACACACTTGAATCACAAAACAAGCTGGAGTCAGTCTGTGCTTTCACAAATGTGTAATTGCAAAATCTCTGGAATATGGCAATGTCAATGTACTTGTTCACATACCAATGTAACACAGCTGTAAGCCAGCATTAAACATAGCAGAGGGCACAAAGTGGGACCCAGATCTGTGAAATGGAAAGCCAAAGTAACAAGTCAGGGTCCATACACTGAGTGAAAATGACAGACTTATGCTAGCTCCAACAATAGTATGAGATGTGGGAACCAGTTACATCTTCTTACCTGTGTCTCACTGGAAGTACTGCATGATGATGTTGTTTCGGTTGTCAACATCCTCTTCTTCTGCCTCCTCTTCTTCACTGTCCACAGGCTCCACAGCTGCCACAAGACCACCATTTGGCCTATCCTCCTGCAGAAAAGGCACCTGGAGTCGCAAAGCCAGGTTGTGCCGCATACAGCAGGCCACGATTATCTGGCACACCTTCTTCGGTGAGTAGTATAGCGAGCCACCTGTCAGATGGAGGCACTGGAATCTTGCCTTCAGGAGGTCGAAGGTGCGTTCTATAATTCTCCTAGTTCGCCCATGTGCCTCATTGTAGCGTTCCTCTGCCCTTGTCCTGGGATTCCTCACTGGGGTAAGTAGCCATGACAGGTTGGGGTAACCAGAGTCACATGCAAATGTCGAGGGACAACTGTTAGACACACACTAACCCTTAGGGACAACCCCATACCCAGACACCTATGCCAACTGTGTTGGGACCTTGGCCTCGCCTATTAGCCACACACGGTGCCTCTGGAGTTGTCCCATCACATAAGGGATGCTGCTATTCCTCAAAATGTAAGCGTCATGCACTGCGCCAGGATACTTGGCATGCATTCACATGGGAGATGTACTGGTCTACCAAACACACCATCTGCACATTCATCGAATGGTAGCTTTTCCGGTTTCTGTACACCTGTTCATTCCGGGGAGGGGGGGGGGGGACAAATGCCACATGTGTATCATCAATGGCACCAATGATGTTGGGGATATGTCCCAGGGCATAGAAGTCACCTTTCACTGCAGGCAAATCCTCCACCTGTTGGAAAACGATGTAGCTGCGCATGTGTTTCAGCAGGGCAGAAAACACTCTGGACAACACGTTAGAGAACATTGGCTGGGACATCCCTGATGCCATGGCCACTGTTGTTTGAAAAGACCCACCGGCCAGGAAATGGAGTACAGACAGAACCTGCACTAGAGGGGGGATTCCTGTGGGATGGTGGATAGCTGAAATCAGGTCTGGCTCCAACTGGGCACACAGTTCCAGGATTGTTGCACGATCAAGTCTGTATGTGATTAGGATGTGTCTCTCTTCCATTGTCGACATGTCCACCAGGGGTCTGTACACCGGAGGATGCCGCCATCTCATCACCTGCCCCAGCAGACGTGCCCTATGAAGGAGAACAGCGAGCAGAGGGTCATCCAACACTGAGGTATCACAATGTGTTATTTGCTGAAACGTTGGCAATTCGCAATGTGCCAGTATCTGTCTGTATTCCCGGCCTAGATAGGTGTGACACATGTGGCCCCCTGAAATGGCAGCTGCCTGACCTGTACGGTGGGACAAGGGGAAATGAGGTAACTGCGCTAGCGTTGTGCACCGTTGCGGTGGGTGGTCGAAGACCGCGGCGCAATTCAGCATTGGTTAACATTGGGCCCTAGGGGGCCCAGGAGCGAATGACGATGTACGCCGGCTGTGACGTACGCACCACCACGGACGTGATCGCCATTTTCTATCTGTTCACTGTAGGAAAGTACCATCTTGCCTGGCATGTTACCCCCATTTTTCACTGTATATATGTTGTTTTAGTTGTATGTGTCACTGGGACCCTGTCACCCAGGGCCCCAGTGCTCATAAGTGTGCCTGAATGTGTTACCTGTGTAGTGACTAACTGTCTCACTGAGGCTCTGCTAATCAGAACCTCAGTGGTTATGCTCTCTCATTTCTTTCAAATTGTCACTAACAGGCTAGTGACCAATTTTACCAATTTACATTGGCTTACTGGAACACCCTTATAATTCCCTAGTATATGGTACTGAGGTACCCAGGGTATTGGGGTTCCAGGAGATCCCTATGGGCTGCAGCATTTCTTTTGCCACCCATAGGGAGCTCTGACAATTCTTACACAGGCCTGCCACTGCAGCCTGAGTGAAATAACGTCCACGTTATTTCACAGCCATTTTACACTGCACTTAAGTAACTTATAAGTCACCTATATGTCTATCCTTTACCTGGTAAAGGTTAGGTGCAAAGTTACTTAGTGTGAGGGCACCCTGGCACTAGCCAAGGTGCCTCCACATTGTTCAGGGCCAATTCCCCGGACTTTGTGAGTGCGGGGACACCATTACACGCGTGCACTACATATAGGTCACTACCTATATGTAGCTTCACAATGGTAACTCCGAATATGGCCATGTAATATGTCTATGATCATGGAATTGCCCCCTCTATACCATCCTGGCATAGTTGGCACAATCCCATGATCCCAGTGGTCTGTAGCACAGACCCTGGTACTGCCAAACTGCCTTTCCCGGGGTTTCACTGCAGCTGCTGCTGCTGCCAACCCCTCAGACAGGCATCTGCCCTCCTGGGGTCCAGCCAGGCCTGGCCCAGGATGGCAGAACAAAGGACTTTCTCTGAGAGAGGGTGTTACACCCTCTCCCTTTGGAAAATGGTGTGAAGGCAGGGGAGGAGTAGCCTCCCCCAGCCTCTGGAAATGCTTTCATGGGCACATTTGGTGCCCATTTCTGCATAAGCCAGTCTACACCGGTTCAGGGACCCCTTAGCCCAGCTCTGGCGCGAAACTGGACAAAGGAAAGGGGAGTGACCACTCCCCTGACCTCTACCTCCCCTGGGAGGTGCCCAGAGCTCCTCCAGTGTGCTCCAGACCTCTGCCATCTTGGAAACAGAGGTGCTGCTGGCACACTGGACTGCTCTGAGTGGCCAGTGCCACCAGGTGACGTCAGAGACTCCTTGTGATAGGCTCCTTCAGGTGTTGCTAGCCTATCCTCTCTCCTAGGTAGCCAAACCCTCTTTTCTGGCTATTTAGGGTCTCTGTCTCTTGGGATTCCTTAGATAACGAATGCAAGAGCTCATCCGAGTTCCTCTGCATCTCTCTCTTCACCTTCTGCCAAGGAATCGACTGCTGACCGCGCTGGAAGCCTGCAAAACTGCAACATAGTAGCAAAGACGACTACTGCAACTCTGTAACGCTGATCCTGCCGCCTTCTCGACTGTTTTCCTGGTGGTGCATGCTGTGGCGGTAGTCTGCCTCCTCTCTGCACTAGAAGCTCAGAAGAAATCTCCCGTGGGTCGACGGAATCGTCCCCCTGCAACCGCAGGCACCAAAAAGCTACATTACCGGTCCCTTGGGTCTCCTCTCAGCACGACGAACGAGGTCCCTCAAATCCAGCAACTGTGTCCAAGTGACCCCCACAGTCCAGTGACTCTTCAGTCCAAGTTTGGTGGAGGTAAGTCCTTGCCTCACCTCGCTAGACTGCAATGCTGGGAACCGCAACTTTTGCAGCTACTCCGGCCCCTGTGCACTTCCGGCAGAAATCCTTTGTGCACAGCCAAGCCTGGGTCCACGGCACTCTAACCTGCATTGCACAACTTTCTAAGTTGGTCTCCGGCGACGTGGGACTCCTTTGTGCGACTTCGGGTGAGCATTGTTTCACGCATCCTTGTAGTGCCTGTTTCTGGCACTTCTCCAGGTGCTACCTGCTGCTGAGAGGGCTCCTTGTCTTGCTCGACGTCCCCTCTCTCTCCTGACGCAATTTGCAACACCCTGGTCCTTCCTGGGCCACAGCAGCATCCAAAAACGTTTACCGCACGATTTGCAGCTAGCAAGGCTTGTTGGTGGTCTTTTGGCAGGAAAACACTTCTGCACGACTCTCCAAGGCGAGAGGGATCCGTCCACCAAAGGGGAAGTCTCTAGCCATTTTCGTTCCTGCAGAAACCTCAGCTTCTTCTGTCCAGTAGAAGCTTCTTTGCACCCGCAGCTGGCATTTCCTGGGCATCTGCCCATCTCCGACTTGCTTGTGACTTTTGGACTTGGTCCCCTTGTTCCACAGGTACCCTCGACTGGAAATCCATCGCTGTTGCATTGTTGGTTTGTGTCTTTCCTGCCTTATTCCCCTATCACAACTTCTTTGTCCTTTGGGGAACTTTAGTGCACTTTGCACTCACTTTTCAGGGTCTTGGGGTGGGCTATTTTTCTAACCCTCACTATTTTGTAATAGTCCCAGCGACCCTCTACAAGGTCACATAGGTTTGGGGTCCATTCGTGGTTCGCATTCCACTTTTGGAGTATATGGTTTGTGTTGCCCCTATCCCTATGAGTCCCATTGCATCCTATCGTAACTATTCATTGTTTGCACTGTTTTCTAAGACTATACTGCATATTTCTGGTATTGTGTATTTATATCTTGTGTATATTTCCTATCCTCTCACTGAGGGTACACTCTGAGATACTTTGGCATATTGTCATAAAAATAAAGTACCTTTATTTTTAGTGTAACTGTGTATCGTGTTTTCTTATGATATTGTGCATATGACACTAAGTGGTACTGTAGGAGCTTCACTCGTCTCCTAGTTCAGCCTAAGCTGCTCTGCTAAGCTACCATTATCTATCAGCCTATGCTGCTAGACACCCTATACACTAATAAGGGATAACTGGGCCTGGTGCAAGGTGCAAGTACCCCTAGGTACTCACTACAAGCCAGTCCAGCCTCCTACATTCACTCACTTGATACCTGACCTTCAACAGGAGAGGTGCTGCTGTGGCCTGTGTCTGGAAACGACGATGGCTACAGTGTCTGGGGAAAGGGACTCTGCCTTCACTTTGGAGGAGTTGGAGAAACTAGTGGATGGGGTCCTACCCCAGTACACGCAACTGTACGGTCCTCCAGACAAACAGGTGAGTACACTGTGAGCATGCTGCGTGGGCAATGCCTGTTTTGAGTGGTATAGGTGGAAGAAACATGGGGGGACTGAGGCCTGCATGTGCAGATGGTGAGTGTATGTGCGTCAGGGCATGTGTGGGAACTGGTGGGCAATGAAAATGACGGTCCGGACGGGTGAGTAATGTCCTTTCCTCCTGTACCCTTCCTCTAGGTCAGCGCCCACCAGAAGAAGGGTATTTGGCGTGCCATCGCCAGGGACGTCCTGACCCTGGGGGTCTACCACAGACAGAGCACCCACTGCCGTAAAAGATGGGAGTACCTGTGCCGCTGGAGCAAGAAGACGGCGGAGGCCCAGCTGGGGATGGCCTCCCAACGTGGAAGGGGTGCCTGTCGTACCATGACCCCCCTGATGTACCAGATCCTGGTGGTGGCCTATCCGGAGTTGGATGGGTGCTTGAGGCCATCACAGCAGCCACAAGGGGGTGAGTACACTCTCATTCAGCTGACTCTGCGCGTATTACGAGGTGTCTGGGCGGGCAGTGGGTTCCCCTAGGCCAGGGCGAACTTGGTAGGCAAGGTCCCTTGTTTGGAAGGCTCTGTGGCACCCCAATCCCACTAGTGGTAATAGCCATCTACACCTAGTCAGACTCCTGTGACTTCCAGGTGTGTAGCGATTGGGCTTAGGCCTCGTATCCCATGGGCATGTGAATTTACCAGGAACTGTTAGTGCATTGCGTAGTGGAGGGGGCTGCTCCCTGTGTGTTGTGTCCGCCAACGGTAGTGGTGTTGCATGCACCGAACATGTTTTTCTTCTGTCTTTATCCCCCTTTTTGTTTTGTCTCCCTGTTCTTGTGTGCAATAGCATCATCTGGCGGAGGAGCAGTGGCACCGGAGCAGGAGGGAGCTGCAACCCACTTGGCCCTGGAGGGTGAAGCAACGGAGTCTGAAGCCACCAGTGGGACGGAGGGCGAGGGGAGCTCCACGACGGGGACAGGAGCATACACCAGTGACAGCAACTCCTCCTCTGATGGGAGCTCCCTTGCGGTGGCATGCACCTCTGTGCCCACCGCATCAAGAGGTACAGCTGCCACCCCCCCTACCAGCACTGCCCTCCCAGCAGCCCCTCAGCGTCTGTCCCGTGCCCGCTCACCCAGGAGGGTGGGCATCTCCTTCACCCCAGGCACCTCAGCCTGTGCCCCAGTCAGCCCTGCTGCCCTCAGTGAGGAGGCTATTGACCTCCTGAGATCCCTCACTGTTGGGGAATCTACCATTTTGAATGCCATCCAGGGTGTTGAGAGGCATTTGCAACAAACAAATGCATACCTGGAGGGCATTCATTCTGGGCAGGCTGCCCAACAGAGAGCATTTCAGGCTCTGGCCTCAGCACTGATGGCAGCCATTGTCCCTGTGTCCAGCCTCCCCCCTCCAACTTCCTCCACCCCAACAAAATCCCCTGTACCTCAGCCTATCCCAAGCACACCATCAGACCAGCATGCACACTCATCAACACACAGGAGTGGACATGGCAAACATAAGCACCACACATCCCACAAGCACTCACACAAGCACCATCCCCATGCAGACACAGCAACATCCACTGCCTCCACTGTGTCCCACTCCTCCACGTCCTCCTCCTCCCTCCCTGTCTCATCTCCACTCACACCGGCATGCACTACATTCTCAGCCACTACCTCTATCACCAGCACGCCCATCACCACACACCGCTCATGTGCAATCACCACCCCCACTACCATGCACACATCCCCAGTGTCCTCTCCAAGTGTGTCTGTGAGCCCTCCTCCCAAAGTACACAAATTCAGGAACACACCCACCCAACAGCCATCCACCTCACAACAGCCGCCGGCCAATGCACCTTCACCCAAATTCAACAAACGTACACCTCCTACAACCACTACATCTTCCTCCACTCCCAAACACCCTCCATCTTCCCATCCCATTGTGTCTAAAAAACCTTTTCTGGCAAACCTTGACCTCTTCCCTTCATCTCCCTCCCGTCCTTCCCCTAGGGCCAGGCTTTCCAGGTCCCAGCCCAACACCTCAGCCACCAAATCCCCAGGAACAGTGGTGCCAGCAACTGCGGGTCATTGAGTGCACCATTCATCAGGGCTGCCAGTGTGCCACGTAGCGAGGACAAGGACATTCCGCCACCTGCCAAGGTGAAGAAGGTGCCCACATCCCAGAGGGAGAAGCCGCACCTACCAGCCACCAAGGGCTCCTTTAAAACAAAAGGGGACAGTGGCAAGACACCTGCGGCACCATCAAAGGTGGGGAAGGGACAAAAGCAGAAGAGCAGGTCAGGACAGGGCACGGGGGCACTGACTGAGGGACTATTGTCACCCCTTCTGTCCACGACTCGAGCAACCTGTACGGCGGCAAACACCGCAACCTGCCCCGCCACCAGCACCAGCACCATCACCGCCACCTGCACAGCCCCCTGCACCGCCACCTGCACAGACACCAGCACGTCTGCTGCCTCAGCAACAGTCCTCATGCACCACCGCCGGCACCGCCGCCACAGACACCGCCGCAAGCACCGCCACCAGCCCTGCGACGTGCTCGGACAGTGACACCACTGCTGACATGGCTACCATCCCAAGTGGTCAGTTGTCTGAGGCTGGAGGAAACTTCCTGGACCCTGCCCAGCTTCCATGAGGCATGACTTCCATCACTGTTTGCACCTGCAGGTGGAAGGGGAAGCCGCAGCAGTGTGGGGTATGTCTCTGCCTCCATGGCGTATCATGCTACTTGTTCCTAGGCAATCTCGTGGCACACACACCCAGGTGAGGGAATGGGACTGGCCACACTGCATGTGGACCACTCTGGGCACCATGCCCCCTCCAGAACCAGTGGAGAAATACATCCACTACCTCAGTCCTTGGCAGGATGAAGCACTCTGGGCACCAGGCCCCCTCCAGAACCAGTGGAGAAATACATCCACTACCTCAGTCCTTGGCAGGATGAAGCACTCTGGGCACCAGGCCCCCTCCAGAACCAGTGGAGACAATTATCCACTTGAGAGACTGTGGCTTTGCACTCCCCAGGATAAAGCAGTGGGCAAACCACCCACTGTAAAGACTTGAGAGCCTGTGGCTTTGCACTCCCCAGGATAAAGCAGTGGGCAAACCACCCACTGGAAAGACTTGAGAGACTGTGGCTTTGGACTCCCCAGGATACAGCAATGGGCATGGATCCCACTCTTGCAGCAGTGGCGTTGTGCGTTCATCTGGCTGAGGTGCCCTCCCTTCCCTTCCCCCTGAGGTGCCTGTTTATTTTCGATCTGATGCCCCTGCAGTGTTCTCTCCGTTTCGAGTCAGGTATCTTGTGTAGGCTTTGATTGGTACACTATCCGGACTTGTGTAGTTGGTGTAGCACCGACCGCCAGGGTTGTAATGAGGGCCATAGTGTAGTAGCATACAGTGGAGTGATGTACAATGCCAAAGGGTATATTGTAGAAGCATACAGTGGAGTGGCATACAGTGAAGTGGTTTGGCTCGCAGTGGTGTATTGTGAGGTGAGGTAAAGTGTAATAGCCTACAGTGGAGTGGGGTACAGTAGAGTGGAGTAAAGTGGGATACCATACAGTAGGGGGGCAAATATTCAAGTTGTGTGCAGTGTAATGGATTAGAATAGAGTGGATTACAGTGGAATAACGCAGAGTGGAGTACAGAGGAGTGGCATAGAGTACAATAGCTAGGGTGGGGTGGCGTACAGTGGATGGTGGAGACTGGAGTTGTGTACTGTGGAGAGGGGTACAGTACGGTAACATATAGTGGTGTGGTGTAGAGTGAAGTGGCATGCAATGGGCTAGCACAGAATGGAGTAGAGTGGAGTGGTGCACACTGAGGTGGTATAGCGTGGAGTAGCATTTAGTGGAGTGGTATACAGAGAGAGTAGCGGAGACTGGAATAGTGTATAGTGGAGTAGCGTACAAAGAACCTGCGTACACTGCAGTGGTGTAGACTGGAGTAGTATGGGGTAGAGTGTAATAGCATACAGTGGAGTGGCGTACAGTGGAGTGCCATCCAATGGAACAGAGTAGAATGGAATGGGACAGAGTATACTGACATACACTGGAGTGGAACAGAGTGGAATAGCAAACAGTTGAGTGTCATACAGTGGAACAGCATGCAGTGCAGTGATATACAGTGGAATTGAGTAGAGTGGAATAGCATATACCGGAGTAGCATATAGTGGAGTGGCATACAGTGGATGAAGAGGCATAGACTGGAGGTGCATACATTGTAATAGTGTAGAGTGGACTGGCGTATAATGGAGTTGTGTACAGTGTAATAGTGTAGAGTGGAGTGATTTAGAGTGGAGTCACATAGAGTGGAGGAGCATACAGTGGAATAGCGAACAGTGGAGTGTTGTAGAGTGGAGTGGAATGGCATACAGTATAATAGAGTAGAGTGGAGTGGCGTTCAGTATAATGGCATAGAGTGAAATAGCATACAGTGGAGTAGCATCCGGTTGAGTCACATACAGTGGAGTGATGTAGACTGGAGTGGTGTACAGTGACCTTGCGTACAGTGCAGTAGTGTAGAGCGGAATGGCCTAGAGTGGAGTCTAGTACAGTGTAGTGGCATGGAGTGGAATGGTGTAAAGTGGAACAGCATATAGTTGAGTGGTTACAGTGATGTGGCATATGAATGCATGGGAAACTTAGCAGCAGTGTAGATTATGTTATGCAGAGTAACGTAAAACTGCAAATTGCACTGCCCTGCATTTCTCCAGATTTACCAATCAAAACAGGGCCACGCATGATGGCCTTGAGTTCCTTTGCAAATCTGACTTAAATATTGCATTGCCCATGTGATACCATGAGTGACACAAGAGTACCACAATTCAATAATGCAGCTAGGCCTTAGTTATGATTTGGCCCATGGTATACTGTGATAACTTTACAGCATACCCAGGTACATGGTGATGTCAAGCCAGTATATTTGGGTAATGACTGTTTTTAAGGAATGTAAAGGCAGCCACATTGTTTTAACTACAATTTGGCTGTGTTCAGTGTCAGGGTCATAGATAATGGTAAGTAGTAGGTCCCTACCTTTTGCCACTTTATTTAGGTGGTAATAGGTAGGGAAATGTATTTATATTTATTTATATATTTTAAAATAAGTTCACAACCATGTACTACAGTAGTTTCACAAACGTTTGTGAAATTCCATGAAAGTACCATGGTGACAGACATCCCTAAGTTTAACTGCCTTATAACTTAAAACTACTTGACCTACTTAACTATAATACCCAGAAAATATCCTGTCTGCACCATAATGTTAATCCTGCCAACGTTCATGTAAATCCATTCAGTCATTTTCACGCTACATCAAATACAAAAATCTATGGAAAATGCATTAATAGAAAACACATTTTGGGACCACCTTTTATCTCTGCTCTCCCTTAAGATTCACCACAAAAGTTTACCTCATTTTAAAATGCAAAAAATGCTAGAGGTCTGGAAAGTTTTGTGGTGATTCATTAAATGGATGAAAGGTTATCAGGGAGCTAATATCTGAGGAATTCCTATATTTGGGAATACTAACTATAACTACAGATTGGCAATCATATTTATTGTGATTTATTTCTTTTTATCCATTATATTTGTTATGTATTTGCTTCTTGGTTTACATAATCACATGACCATAAGTGTGCCTTTTAGTTGCTTATGTAGTAATTCTGAAACCTTATATTTGCAGTCTAGTTTATTTTTTGAGCATCCTTGCTATGTTAAGTACGATTGTACTACAAATGAATCAAATGAAAGCCAATCATTGTTATAAAAATGAAGATTTTTTTTTTTTTTTAATGGCTAATTATCATGTCTTCCTTACAGTAGTTTGTGTAGCTCACTGATGGGTCATGTTTCCATTTTGGTGCACACAAGTACATAATGAAGATTGTTTTTTGTTGTCTTGTTGGGCACAGTTTAATTTTGTGAGCCAGAAAGTATGCAAATAAAACTTACTTAGATTAAGATGTATTCTATTTATTATGTATTTGTTTATAGGTTTCCATTAGCATGTGACCATAAGTAGGTATTTCAGTTGATCATGTTGTAAATATGAAGCTTTACATATGCAGTCTAGTTTATTTTTTGGGCTTCCTTGCTACGTTTAGTAGTATTGTGCTACAACATATCACAAAGCTGTAAAACCTTACAACTTAAGAAATGCTTACTCTACTTACCTGCAATACCCAAAGGAATCATCTATGCACCCTAATATCTAATGCTGCTAAATTTCGGCAAATTCTGATTGGTCGTTATCGTGCTACACAAAATACAAAAGTCTATGTAAAATGCATTGAATTTCAAGCCCGTTTTGGGAGCACCCTATTTTCTTTGCACCCCCTTGACCAAATGCCACCCCACACACACACACAAAAACACACACAGACACATATATGAGTATATATATATATATATGAGTATATATATATATATATATATATATATATTATATACATCTATATATATATATATATATATATATAAAAGTATATATTATACATCCATATATATAGATATATATATTTAATAAAAAAAATCAAAGGTTAAAGGAACGTTATAATTAGGCTCACATTTTAAACATTAAAAAAGCATAGAAATCTACCTATTATAATTATAGTTATCTCAAGTAACTATAACCTGCGCTCCCGCCACGCACAGTTTTTTCATAAAATGTTCCTGAAGATATTGCATTATTAATAATTATCAGTGATGTTATCAAAGATGACATGAGTACTATAATCTGTGGGGTAATTTGCAGTGCATGGCGAGGGCACGAGTTATAGTTACCTTAGGGCACGAGTTATAGTTACTTGAGGTAAATATAACTACAACAGGGGAATTTCTATGATTTTGTACATTTAAAATGTGAGCCTAACTACGTCTCTGCAACCTTTGTTTTTTTTTAGCAAATTTCTATGTTTTTGAAATTTCTATTTCCTAACTATAACGTCCCTTTAACCTTTGGTTTTTCAGTGATTTAAAAAAAAAAATATATAGCAATTTTAATAACTACATGTAATTCCAACCACCACTGCTCACGGTTGGTGGTTGGCCACAGAAAGAGAGTGATCGCGAAAGGACTACGAGGGGAGCCTCAAGGATTCCTTGGTCATAACTTGTTCCCCACATCCTGTGGGAGCTGGCATTGCTTCCACAAGCAGGGTGCTGCTTTAAATGGCAGTTCCCTGCAGGTGGAAACGATGTTTTCATCTGTCTTCCCTGTACACATATTTGCATACAGGGAAGACAGATGAAAACTCCACTTTCTACAAGAGAAAGCTGTTTCACAGCCCTTTCTTGCAGACACCAGCCTTTGTTTGCTTTTGCTTGGTGGGAGCTCTCAAACCCCCACCAAGCAAAAGCAAACAGCTATCTACCAAGGGAGGGAACCCCCGGACATAGCAGGAGCTGGCCCTGGAGGGTGGAGGTCCCCAGGGCCTTCTGTGGCTCCTCGAGTGGGGCCACGTGGCCCCACTCCAACTAGTATACCACCGGGGAGGTGGTGGCCCCAGGGCTTGGGGGTCTGAAACTGACACCCTTCACTTTTCTTCTTGAAGCCACGGGGTAGTGGAGGTCCCCGGGCTGTGAGAAGGGGCTGAGAGCCCCCTGTTATAAATATAAAATCCCTGGGGTGTTTGTAGTCCCCAGGGATGCGGGGAGGCCAGGTGGGCCCCTGCATCATATTTGTTTAGTGACCTGGGGTGGTGCCGGTTCCTGGGGCTGCAGGGGGGCTACTGCCCCCCTGCATTCATCTTGAGCAAAGCCCCAGGGAGGTGGTGGTCTCAGGGCCTGCCGGGGGGGGAGCCAGGTGCACCCCCGCATATATAAATCAATGCCCCTGGTACCTGGCCCACCCGTTTTTTTTTTTACCGGGTCCATGGACCAATAACAAATATTACCAATATTCATTGCATTAAAATGTATAAAATAATTACATAACTTACCTGCACTGCACAAAATAAACATGTACGTGCAGTTATATTTGTAATCCTGCCAAATATAACAAAATAAGACTCCTGCTTTACGCACAACACAAATTCTAAAAGTGTACATTAAATTATTTTTTGATTTAAGCAAGTTTTGGGACACCCCTTTTTTCTCCACACCCTCTTCAGCCAACCCCACAAAACGTTTACTTCTTCCACAACCAGTGGAAGAAGTCTGCTAAAATTTACAGGCATTCCTCAAACGGGTTCAATGTTATTAAGGTATACATTTTTTTTAAAAACATATGGAGATAACATCAAGAATTTTCAAAACAAAAACCTTAATATATTACTACTTCATAAAAGTGGTAATAGGTTGTAAACTGTTAGAACTGGGGTCTCTACTTGGCAGTGGTTTGCATCATGTCCAAGAAGGGTTCCTCACTCTAGTAAGGGTGAGGGAGTCAGACAGCTAAGATAACCCCTGCTCCCTCCTTGGTAGCTTGGCTCAAGCAGTCAGGCTTATCTCAGAGGCAATGTGTAAGTTATTTCTACACACACAAAGTAACACAGTGAAAACACAACAAAAGTACTCCACAGCAGGTTAGAAAAATAGCCAATATTTATTTGAGTAAAAGAAGACTTAAACAACAAAAATCCAACAAACACAAACAAAGATTGGAATTTTCAAAGATTAAATCTTGACTGAGTCGTTCCCAACAGTCCAACGCCACTCGCAAGGGAGTGTGGGCTGGTCACAGAGTCTCACAGACCCCAGGTATAGTACCTTGGAAAACGAGGAAACAAAGATGATGCACAGAGTTAAGGAGGTGAGGCATTGCTGGAGCTAGTGCATAGTAGGTTCTTACTGCTACCAGGGAAGTGAGATGTTGGCTCTTTACTGCTAGGCAGAAGACGTGAGTCATCAGCTCCTTACAGTTGCAGAGGTGGTGATGTAGCATTGGTGGTGAGGCGTTTTCTTCACAGTGTCACTGTCACGATCCCACCACGGGGCCACAGGTGCTACGGCGGAGTCGGGTGTCACGGACATCAGTGACACGGCGCACAGGACTCACGCTGTGGTGGGACTTCAGAGGCACTACAGCGGCATCAGGCCTGCAACATCAGTTACGTTCATTACACTCAGTGGGGGCCATGGCTCTGGTGCAGGCAGCGGTGTGGAGTTGGACGGTTCTGAAGTTGCTCTGGAGTTGACATGCTTATTTCTTCTTAGTTATGCCAGAAATCACTCCAAAGGGCCCAGGAACTGGATTTAGCAGCACTTGGCAAGTTGGGACTCTTAGCAAGAGAAGTCTTTAATGTTCTTGAGACTTCTTAATAGAAGGCAAGCTCAGTCCATGCCCTTGGAGAACCATGGAAAGCAGGATGTAGAAAAAAAAGTCCAGTCCTTTCACTCCCAGGACAAAAGCAGCAAGTTGCAGATTAGCACAGAAAGCAACAGGCAGAGTAGCAGTCCTTCCTACAGCATCCAGCTCTTCTTCCTGGCAGAATGTATTAAATCCAGAAGAATTCTAACTTGGTGGGGTTAGAGGTCCAGTACTTATACCCATTTCTGCCTTTAAAGTAGGCAAACTTCAAAGAGAAGTCTTTGTGGTGCACAAGACCTGGCATTTCTTGCCCTGGCCCCTTACACACTCCAGGGGGGTGGAGACTGCTTTTGTGTAAGGACAGGCACAGCCCTATTCAAATGCAAGTCTTAGCTCCTCCCTCCACTCTAGCACAGGAAGACCCATCAGGATATGCAGGGCACACCTCAGCGCCCTTTGTGTGACTGTCTAGAGTGAATTCACAAACAGCCCAACTGTCATCCTGACCCAGACATGTATTCTACAAACAGGCAGAGGCACAGAATAGTCAAGCAAGAAAATGCCCACTTTCAAAAAGTGGCATTGTCCATCTTACAAATCAAACACCAACGTCACCAACAGATGTATTTCTACATTGTGAGTTCAGAGACTCCAAATTCTATATCTCTATCTGCTCCAAAGGGGAAATTACACTTAAAAGATATTTCAAGGCAATCCCCATGTTACCCCATGGGAGCGATAGGCCTCGCAATAGTGAAAAACGGTTTTAGCAGTATTGCACCATCAGGACATGTAGAACACACCAGTACATGTCCTACCTTTTCAATTTACTGCACACTGCACAGGGGGGAGCCTTGGGCCTACCTTAGGAATGACTTACATGCAGTAAAAGGGAAGGATAACCCTGCAAAAAGGGCCATTTCCAACATTAACAATTATAAAATGTCATAATTAACAATATGCAACACCCCAACCCAGAAGTCAGTGAAAAGCTGACAGTACAATAATGCAAAATTGTCATAAAAACTACATGGCTGATTTCTACCTTTGATACACAGAGTTATCAACTAACAACATCACCAGTTCTAAGCTCCATGTACTATGACATACCGTGAACTTTGAACGGTATACTATAGCACATTAGATAAAAACATGTTATACAAAATATGTTTACAATGACTTACACTATTTATATATACAGCTTGCAATGTAACATTTAGATATTAAAATTAATATTTTTCCGATTTTACCTTAAAACTTCTCAGATAATTTTAGGTACCTTTCATTTAAATTATACACTTCAGTTAACGCCACACCAGTGTATAAGAGTTACCTTTATGCCACTGCACTCTATGCTATTTGCAGTATGCCACTCCACTTTACTACCCTCCAGTATACACCATTAAAGACTATGCTAATCCACTGAATGTTACTCCTCTCTTCTCCACCCAACTCCACTGTATGCCACTATTGTCCACACCACTATACTCTACACTCTTATATTATTCACAACTGCATTTCATTACACTTTCGTGTATTCCAGTTTACTAGTCAACCCTACACTGTACTGCTCACAACTGTGTGCTATTCTACTTATGCAATTATACTTTAAGCTATTCCATCATATGATATTCCACAATGCCCCATTTCATTTTATACTACTGGAGTGTACTCTGTCCCAGTGTGCGCTACTCCACTCAATGGCACTCATTTCTACTAGGGTGCAGTATACAACACTGCAGTGTACCCAATGTACTGTATGCTATTTCAGTTTACAAAACTGCATTCTGCGCAACTCCACTAAAAGACACTTTAGTGTACGTCACTAGACTGTGCACTTCCATAATTAACCCTATTGAATTATACACCAGAGTACTGTACATTATTCCACTATATGCCACTCCAATGTACTTCTCATGAATTAACACCTCTAAACTCTATATTATTATAGTAAACACTACTTAATTGTATCCTACTCCAGTGTATGGCATTACATTTAAGGCTACTCCGGTATACGCCATTGCACTGTATACTATTACCGGGTACACCACTGTAGTATACACTATTCCGCTCTGCAGAACTGCACTGTACAGCACTCCAATATACGCTACTCCATTTGTGAAATTGTGCTTTATAACACTAGACTGCAAAACACTTGACTTTAAGTAAGCCCACTGTACACCACTCAACTGTATGCCACTTCACTGTATGGTACTCCACTGTATCCCACTCCAGTGTACGCTATTCCAGTTTATGTCACTCCACTGTACCACACTCCACTGTCTGTCACTCTACTGTACACTATTTTAGTACACAATATTCCAATATATGTCCCTATACTCTACAACATTCCACTCTATAGTACTCCACTCAATGCCACTACAGTCTACACAAATACACTCTAAAATATTTACAGGGCATAACTCTACTTTACCACACTCCATCCTGTGCCACCTTACTCTATACCCCTGCACTGTATGCTACTCTGTGGCATTGCAATATGCACCACTGTACTGTATCTGACTTCAATGTATGTAACTCCACTGTAGTGACTCCGCTGTATGCCATTCCACTGTATGCTATTCCAGTATATGACACTCCAGTACACCTAATTCAACTTAATTCCACAACAGTATACCAAAATATATTGTACCACAGTGCACTTTGCAACACTATCCTCCACTGTATTCTACAACACTCCACTTAGTAACACTCCACTTTACACCACTGAACTGTACCAATATTACACATTTGTTAATAACAATAGAAAACCCAGTGAAATTCACGCAAAAAACAAAGGTTAACAATAAGTTATGGCTAGGAAAACTTTCTTTATGTTTAGTATGTAAACCCACCTTAAACGACACAACCATTAGAAATTCTACAGTTATATCTTTAATTTATCATTTAAGCACTACTTACAAAGTTATATAAGTCACGCTTATAACTCACATTTATACTTATACACCATCTTAAAATTCAGATAACTAGCACACCAATGTGCATAGTCTTCTCACCACACTTGTGCTTAGGGATGTATATTCTGACAAAAAATATGATGTTATCTAGTAGTTCAAGCTGTGCTTTTTATTTTGAAGCACAATTGTGTATGTATAATCTCTGTAGAAGGAATGATGAGTAGTAGAGAAGCAAACAAAACTTAATCTAATTTCTAATCAAATATTGCCTTTTGGTTCTCAGCGGTTGATATATCCAGACTTGACCCATGTCCTCAAATTGCCTTGTAACTTTGTCTACACCTCACTAAAGAAGCCCAGTGATGCAGAAATGTACCTGGACATGCTTTTGTGTCATGAACAGAAAACATGGTCTGATAGAGTTGTAATTACCTTTTCACTGAGAATATGAAAGTAAGGCCCCTCTTGGTAAAGGAATTCAGATATAGCCCATTCTATGGGAACACGTTCATGTCAAAATGACAGCTCCACATATAGGACACCTCCGGAAATGCATAGCTTGCTGCAAAATGAATATGACACACACCAGAATGAATGTACTATGTTTCAAAATAATTATGATACCTGGCAGAGTGAATCTGAATTGAGCCAAAACAAATATGAAACCTGACAGAGTGAATATGCTACTTAGTGATTAATATGAATAGAACACACACCAAATTGAATAAGAAATATACTGAAATACATGAATCATACTGAAATTAATTTGGTCCTCATAGTAAACAATAAAGCAATCACTGAAATGAATACAATATTCATTAAAAAGAATGGGACTTTTTTTTAATGGCTGACATATGCCAAGAGGAATATGACATACATTGAAATTAATATGACACATTGAAATGAATATAAGGTACTGAAATGAATATATTATATTCTGAAAAGAAAATAATGCACTTTGAAAATAATATAACATACACTGAAATGAATATTAAACCTGCTGCAAGTAATTTGAATTGCGTTGAAATAAATATTCCCCAGATGGTAATGAATATGAAACATATAGAAATGAACAGGAGATGATTGAAAATGAATATGGCTTGTTTTGAAATTAATATAAGCCCCATTGAATTGAATTTAACATGCCTTCAAATGAATATGACCAAAGCTGAAATTCTCATGATATTTGTCAAAATGAGTATGGCATGCATTGAAATTAATATGACGCATATTCAAACGAATATGATACATGTTAAAATGGATAAGATGCATCTTAAAACTAATATGACAAGTGTTAATATGAATATGACACCCATTGAAATAAATATAACATTGAATGAAAGGAATATAACACATGTTAAAATTAACCCGTTCTGTGCCGAGGACGTAATGGTTACCTCCCGCGGCACAGTGCTGCTGTGCCGAGGACGTAACCATTACGTCCTCGGCACACAGCTCAGAGGGAGCGCTCTCGTTCCCTCTGTGTGCTTCCCCCCACCCCCCAAAGGCAGGCATGGAAGGGGAAGCCCTTCCCCTTCCACCCACGCACCTCCCACCCCCCCCATAATGACGTCAGCACGCGATCGCGCGCTGACATCATTACAGGGTGCTGGTCGCGCAGGAAGCCATTTGCTTCCTGTACGCGATCGGAGGAAGAGGTGAGTTTCTCCTCCGGTGGGTGGGGGTTTCAAAGAAAGAGGCACCGAGGGAAAGGAAAGGGTTTTCCTTTTTCCCAGTGTCTCTTTGAGCATTCCTGCTGCCCGATCGCATTGCGATCAAGCAGCAGGAATGCCCACTAGGACGCCAGGGATTTCTTTTTTTAAATTTGTCTTTGTTTGTTGTGTGTCGGGGAGCGGCCCCTTGGGCAAGGGTCACTCCCCTTTTGGGGGCAAGTTGTTTATGGCCATTTCTGCCCCCCTTGGGGGCAGATCGGCCTATTATTTTAGGCTGATCTGCCCCCAAGGGGGGCAGAAACCACTGGAACACCAGGGATGTTTCTATTTTTGTTTATTTATGTGGGGGGGTGACCCCTTGGGCAAGGGGCACCCCCCCAAGGAGGCATAGAACTGTTGGCCTTTTCTGCCCCCCTTGGGGGTAGATCGGCCTATTTTTTTTAGGTCCATCTGCCCCCAAGTGGAGCAGAAGCCACTTAGGCACCAGGGGTTGTGTGTTTAGTGGATGGGGGGGGCGGCCCCTTGGGCAAGGGTCGCTCCCCTTTGGGGGGCATGTCTTTTAGGGCCATTTCTGGCCCCCTTGGGGGCAGATTAGCCTATTATTTTTAGGCTGATCTGCCCCCAAGGGGGGCAGAAACCACAGGAACGCCAGGGATGTTTTTTTATTTGTTTATTTATGTAGGGGGGTGCCCCCTTGGGCAAGGGGTGCCCCCCCAAGGGGGGCATTGACCTGGTGGCCATTTCTGCCCCCCTTGGGGGCAGATTGGCCTATTTTTTTAGACCCATCTGCCCCCAAGGGGGGCAGAAGCCACTTAGACACCAGGGATAGTGTCTGTGTGTGTTAGTGAATAGGGGGGGGGGCGGCCCCTTGGGCAAGGGTCGCCCCCCCTTTGGGGGCACATGTACCAAGGCCATTTCTGCACCCCTTGGGGACAGATCGGCCTATTATTTTTAGGCTGATCTGCCCCCAAGGGGGGCAGAAACCACAGGAACGCCAGGGATGTTTTTTCATTTGTTTATTTATGTAGGGGGGTGCCCCCTTGGGCAAGGGGTGCCCCCCCAAGGGGGGCATTGACCTGGTGGCCATTTCTGCCCCCCTTGGGGGCAGATGGGCCTATTTGTTTAGACCCATCTGCCCCCAAGGGGGGCAGAAGCCACTTAGACACCAGGGATAGTGTCTGTGTGTGTTAGTGAATGGGGGGGGCGGCCCCTTGGGCAAGGGTCGCCCCCCCTTTGGGGGCACATGTACCAAGGCCATTTCTGCACCCCTTGGGGACAGATCGGCCTATTATATTTAGGCTGATCTGCCCCCAAGGGGGGCAGAAACCACTAGAACGCCAGGGATTTTTTTGTATATGTTTATTTTTGTGGGGGGGCGTCCCCTTGGGCAAGGGACACCCACCCCAAGGGGGGCATTGACCTGTTGGCCATTTCTGCCCCCCTTTGGGGCAGATGGGCCTATTTTTTTAGGCCCATCTGCCCCCAAGGGGGGTAGAAGCCACTTAGGCACCAGGGATAGTGTGTGTGTTTTTTTTTGTTTTTTTTTGTTTGGGGGGGTGTCCCCTTGGGCAAGGGTTGCTCCCCATGGGGACACACTACTAAAGGTATTTTTTGCCCTCCTTGGGGCAGATAGGCCTATTTTTTAGTAGGCCCATCTGCCCCTATGGCAGAATCCACTTAGGCACCAATTTCTAAATGTTTGATGGTGGGGTGTTTGTCAACTGATGAAGTATTTGCATTTGTGATAAAAAAAAATTGCTCCTTTTTGTTCTAGTTCAAAGCTTTTGCTTTCTTTGCTGTGGCTCCTTGCGGTTTTGGCAGTGGTTGACCTGCAGTTTGCATAGTTGCATGTTTTAGGTAACTAAAAACAATTTACTCCAAAGGAGTATTGTTGCCATGCATGAATGACATGTTTGTAGGGGGTGTACTAAATGCAGGATTGTGTGTGAAATTGTCCTTAGATTTGTGCACAATGATATTTGTTTTGTCTTATTTCTAATTTGCTTTTCTTTCTTTCTTTTTAGTGGGATATCATTGGCGATTGCTGTGTCTGTGCAGAGTAGTTGCTGGTGAGTCAAGCTTTTTCAGGCAAGTGAGCGGTATAGTTTTTGAGTTTATAACTGTTACTGATAAAGCTGCACTTTATTACTTATCTTACACAGTGCTGGTTGTTGGTGGTAAATTTGTCCAGTTACTTTTCGTAGGAAAGATCATGGCTAGCCTCAGGATGACCGCTCAGCAGGTGGTTGGTATGCTTTTTGAGTCATTGTCTGATCATGATTATGAGACGGACTCTGCATCTGAGGCAGAGGAGGAAGTGAGAGATTCTGGCAGTGATGTTTCTGTTGGAGAGGAATCTTCTGATGAGGAAGCCACACTCAGTGCAGATGAAGGGCCTGTTTTAGAGGAGGACACTGATGTGCCATTAGTGCAGCAACCTGGGGCTGAAAGGTTTCCCGTTATAAGACCTGATCTCTGGGTTGCCCCAAACATGGAGCAGCCAGAGTTGCCTGCCTTTACTGGTCTCCCGGGGTGTAGCGCCAACACAGAGAACTTTTTGCCTGTCGATTTCTTTGAGTTATTCATGGATGATGTGATTTTGGAAGAGATTGTTGAGCAGACTAATTTGTATGAGGAGCAGCATTTGAGGGACAACGCTGCTAGACTTAGGCCACCCTCTAGGGCTGCCCAGTGGATTCCCACAAATTTGGAGGAGATGAAAAAGTTTTTGGGTTTGACTTTTTTGATGGGGTTGACAAGGAAGCCGTCACTGGCTTCTTATTGGTCTACTAGTCCCTTGATGGCAACAGCTATATTTCCTGCAACCATGAGTAGTAATCGGTATTTGCTTCTTCTTAGGATGCTGCATTTTGTTGACAATGAATTATCCTTGCCACAAGATCACCCTGATTCTGACCGTCTTTTTAAGATTAGGCCTGTCCTTGATCATTTTGTAGATCGGTTTTCAGAGGTCTATGTTCCAGGCAAAGAGATAAGTGTGGACGAGTCTTTGGTCCTCTTCAAGGGTCGTTTGGTTTTTAGTCATTACATTCCTAGCAAAAGGGCACGATATGGAATTAAATTGTGTATGCTGTCTGAAAGTAGTACAGGATATGTGTATAGTTTCTGTGTCTACACTGGTAGGGATTCCAGTATTGACCCCCCTGGTTGTCCTCCCACTTTTGGAGCTACTGAGAAAATTGTGTGGGATCTTGGTAGACGACTGTTCAACAAAGGTCACCATTTGTATGTAGATAACTTCTACACTGGAGTGCAGTTGTTCAAGGAATTGTTTAAAGTGGACACTGTTGCTTGTGGCACAATTCGTTGTAACCGGAAAGGCTATCCAAGGGAGCTTGTTTGTAAAAAACTTGAGAGGGGACAGTGCTGTGCCTTGCGGAATGATGAGCTGCTAGCTTTGAAATTTTCAGACAAGAGGGATGTCTACATGCTAAGTACCATCCATGATGAGAGTACTTCGCCAGTGACTGTTTGGGGCCAGGTTGCTGAAGTGCGCAAACCTGTGTGCATTTTAGATTATACTAAGCACATGGGAGGTGTAGATAGAGTTGATCAGAGGTTGGAACCTTATACTGCTATTCGTAAGTCTTACTTTTGGTATAAGAAGTTAGCAATTCACCTCTTCCACTTAGCAACCTTTAATGTTTTTATTGTGTTTAAGGATAGGTCTCCAGAGTCAAAGATGACATTTGTGAAATTTCAGGAGTCAGTGATAGAGAGCCTTATTGTGGTGGAACAGGCCAGAGTTCCTAGAGAAGCAGTGGTGGAGGATGTGGCTAGATTGAAAGATCGCCACTTTGCTGAGCACATTCCTCCCACACCTAAAAAAGACTTTCCAGCTAAAAAATGTAGAGTGTGTTTTCGAAAAGGTATCCGGAGGGAGACTCAAATGTACTGCACAGTTTATCCTTCAAAGCCTGGGCTGTGTATGGGTGGTTGTTTCAAGAGTTACCACACCCAGAAGAATTACTGGGAACAACCATGAGTGTAAACTGCCTGTTTTGTATTTTCATGTGTTCAGTTTCATGGTTGGCATTTCTGTCATGTACTTAGAGCTTTTGTGTTTGTAGTTTTGTAATTATTTCTAATTAGGTAGGGGTTTCTTTGTTTAAAAAAAAAAAAAGTGATGCCATTGTGTGTGAAGTGGCGCTTGGCTGACGGTGTACATATTGACTTGCTGTTGGGTACTGCAACACACTGCCAGCCAAACACCAGTCCACACACTCCCATCAGCTGGTGTGATTGCTGTATCAGGCATGTGGGCGTATGTAATTGATGGGCCCTTGAGTGGCGCTGTCTGTCGATGCAAGTGTTGTAATGTGCTGGGCCCCGGGCTGGCGGTGTGAATGGTCTTGTGCGTGTCATGTATGAAAGGTGTGTGAATGGACTGTAAAGCGGTTGGTGCCTTGCCGTGGCTTTACAGCTCACGAGCTGTGAGTCATTGGTTCAGTTTTTAACAGTGCATTTCATTTTTGTGAAATCTCTTGTTAATAAAATTTGATCCGCTGAACCATCACTCACCCTCGTGACAAATCCAACCAGTATGTGTGGTAAAAATGACAAAACCTGCTCCACTGTAATCAGGTGTCGCAGCACACTTGTGACACGCTAGGTGTCTCGGGTGGGACCCCGATGATGAAGCATGCAACCAACTTGGTTGGTGGGTGAGGGGTCTTTTTAACATAA
This sequence comes from Pleurodeles waltl, assembly GCF_031143425.1. NCBI lineage: Eukaryota > Metazoa > Chordata > Amphibia > Caudata > Salamandridae > Pleurodeles > Pleurodeles waltl. The sequence continues at coordinate 54,401,479 of NC_090443.1, forward strand.
CGTAAGTGTGTTTCTTTTCACAATTTTAGTGTTTGGAACATCACATACGTATGTGAACACACCAAAATGATCTATTGCAAAACTGCCTGTGTTGGGGGGGGCACCTATGTTTTTGGTCCTGGGTGCGGCCTTCATCTAGGGAAACCTACCAAACCCAGACATTTTTTAAAAATAGACACCCCAAGGAGTCCAAGGAGGTGTGGCTTGCCTGGATCCCACAACATTTTCTTACTCAGACTCCTCGGCAAAACTCAAAATTTGCTTAAAAAATCATATTTTCCTCACTTGTCTTTGTAGGATCTCTGCTGCGGCACAAATGTCCTACCACCCAGCGTTCCCCTCAGTCTCCCAAGAAAAATAATACCTCACTTGCGTGGGTCCCCAAAGCAGAGTCAGCCTAAAAGATGTATAAAATAAAAATATGTGCTTATCAACTCGCTGTGCTATCCCTTCAATCTCTACAGGTTTTTGTCTTTTTTCTGTTGCAGGCACCTGGGCCACCCACACAAGTGAGGTATCATTTTTAAAAATCCACAGCTAGGCACTTAGTAAAAAACAGCTCTGTTTTCTTTCTGAAAATGTGATGTGTCCACGTCGTGTTTTGGGGCATATCCTGTCGCGGGCGCTAGGCCTACCCACACAAGTAAGGTACCATTTTTATCGGGAGACTTGGGGGAACGCTGGGTGGAAGGAAATTTGTGGCTCCTCTCAGATTCCAGAACTTTCTGTCACCGAAATGACAGGAAAAAGTATTTTTTTGCCAAATTTTGAGGTTTGCAAAGGATTCTGGGTAACAGAACCTGGTCAGAGCCCCACAAGTCACCCCATCTTGGATTCCCCTAGGTATCTAGTTTTCAAAAATGTGCAGGTTTGCTAGGTTTCCCCAGGTGCCGGCTGAGCTAGAGGCCAACATCCACAGCTAGGCACTTTGTAAAAAACAGCTCTGTTTACTTTCTGAAAATGTGATATGTCCAGGTCGTGTTTTGGGGCATATCCTGTCGCGGGCGCTAGGTCTACCCACACAAGTGAGGTACCATTTTTATCAGGAGACTTAGGGGAACGCTGGGTGGAAGGAAATTTGTGGCTCCTCTCAGATTCCAGAACTTTCTGTCACCGAAATGACAGGAAAAAGTGTTTTTTTGGCCACATTTTGAGGTTTGCAAAGGATTCTGGGTAACAGAACCTGGTTAGAGCCCCACAAGTCACCCCATCTTGGATTCCCCCAGGTGTCTAGTTTTCAAAAATGCGCAGGTTTGCTAGGTTTCCCCAGGTGCCGGCTGAGCTAGAGGCCAAAATCCACAGCTAGGCACTTAGTAAAAAACAGCTGTTTTCTTTCTGAAAATGTGATGTGTCCACGTCGTGTTTTGGGGCATAACAAAGGTTAACAATAAGTTATGGCTAGGAAAACTTTCTTTATGTTTAGTATGTAAACCCACCTTAAACGACACAACCATTAGAAATTCTACAGTTATATCTTTAATTTATCATTTAAGCACTACTTACAAAGTTATATAAGTCACGCTTATAACTCACATTTATACTTATACACCATCTTAAAATTCAGATAACTAGCACACCAATGTGCATAGTCTTCTCACCACACTTGTGCTTAGGGATGTATATTCTGACAAAAAATATGATGTTATCTAGTAGTTCAAGCTGTGCTTTTTATTTTGAAGCACAATTGTGTATGTATAATCTCTGTAGAAGGAATGATGAGTAGTAGAGAAGCAAACAAAACTTAATCTAATTTCTAATCAAATATTGCCTTTTGGTTCTCAGCGGTTGATATATCCAGACTTGACCCATGTCCTCAAATTGCCTTGTAACTTTGTCTACACCTCACTAAAGAAGCCCAGTGATGCGGAAATGTACCTGGACATGCTTTTGTGTCATGAACAGAAAACATGGTCTGATAGAGTTGTAATTACCTTTTCACTGAGAATATGAAAGTAAGGCCCCTCTTGGTAAAGGAATTCAGATATAGCCCATTCTATGGGAACACGTTCATGTCAAAATTACAGCTCCACATATAGGACACCTCCGGAAATGCATAGCTTGCTGCAAAATGAATATGACACACACCAGAATGAATGTACTATGTTTCAAAATAATTATGATACCTGGCAGAGTGAATCTGAATTGAGCCAAAACAAATATGAAACCTGGCAGAGTGAATATGCTACTTAGTGATTAATATGAATAGAACACACACCAAATTGAATAAGAAATATACTGAAATACATGAATCATACTGAAATTAATTTGGCCCTCATAGTAAACAATAAAGCAATCGCTGAAATGAATACAATATTAATTAAAAAGAATGGGACTTTTTTTTAATGACTGACATATGCCAAGAGGAATATGACATACATTGAAATTAATAGGACACATTGAAATGAATATAAGGTACTGAAATGAATATATTATATTCTGAAAAGAAAATAATGCACTTTGAAAATAATATGACATACACTGAAATGAATATTAAACCTGCTGCAAGTAATTTGAATTGCGTTGAAATAAATATTCCCCAGATGGTAATGAATATGAAACATATAGAAATGAACAGGAGATGATTGAAAATGAATATGGCTTGTTTTGAAATTAATATAAGCCCCATTGAATTGAATTTAACATGCCTTCAAATGAATATGACCAAAGCTGAAATTCTCATGATATTTGTCAAAATGAGTATGGCATGCATTGAAATTAATATGACGCATATTCAAACGAATATGATACATGTTAAAATGGATAAGATGCATCTTAAAATTAATATGACAAGTGTTAATATGAATATGACACCCATTGAAATAAATATAACATTGAATGAAAGGAATATAACACATGTTAAAATTAACACGTTCTGTGCCGAGGACGTAATGGTTACGTCCCGCGGCACAGTGCTGCTGTGCCGAGGATGTAACCATTACGTCCTCGGCACACAGCTCAGAGGGAGCGCTCTCGTTCCCTCTGTGTGCTTCCCCCCCACCCCCCAAAGGCAGGCATGGAAGGGGAAGCCCTTCCCCTTCCACCCACGCCCCTCCCACCCCCCCCCATAATGACGTCAGGGTGCCGGTCGCGCAGGAAGCTATTTGCTTCCTGTACGCGATCGGAGGAAGAGGTGAGTTTCTCCTCCGGTGGGTGGGGGGTTTCAAAGAAAGAGGCACCGAGGGAAAGGAAAGGGTTTTCCTTTTCCCCAGTGTCTCTTTGAGCATTCCTGCTGCCCGATCGCATTGCGTTCAAGCAGCAGGAATGCCCACTAGGACGCCAGGGATTTCTTTTTTTTAATTTTTCTTTGTTTGTTGTGTGTCGGGGAGCGGCCCCTTGGGTAAGGGTCACTCCCCTTTTGGGGGCAAGTTGTTTATGGCCATTTCTGCCCCCCTTGGGGGCAGATCGGCCTATTATCTTAGGCTGATCTGCCCCCAAGGGGGGCAGAAACCACTGGAACACCAGGGATGTTTCTATTTTTGTTTATTTATGTGGGGGGGTGACCCCTTGGGCAAGGGGCGCCCCCCCAAGGGGGCATAGAACTGTTGGCCTTTTCTGCCCTCCTTGGGGGCAGATCGGCCTATTTTTTTTAGGTCCATCTGCCCCCAAGTGGAGCAGAAGCCACTTAGGCACCCGGGATTGTGTGTTTAGTGGATGGGGCGGGGCGGCCCCTTGGGCAAGGGTCGCTCCCCTTTGGGGGGGCATGTCTTTTAGGGCCATTTCTGCCCCCCTTGGGGGCAGATTAGCCTATTATTTTTAGGCTGATCTGCCCCCAAGGGGGGCAGAAACCACAGGAACGCCAGGGATGTTTTTTTATTTGTTTATTTATGTAGGGGGGTGCCCCCTTGGGCAAGGGGTGCCCCCCCAAGGGGGCATTGACCTGGTGGCCATTTCTGCCCCCCTTGGGGGTAGATGGGCCTATTTTTTTAGACCCATGGGGGCAGAAGCCACTTAGACACCAGGGATAGTGTCTGTGTGTGTTAGTGAATGGGGGGGGCGGCCCCTTGGGCAAGGGTCGCCCCCCCTTTGGGGGCACATGTACCAAGGCCATTTCTGCACCCCTTGGGGACAGATCGGCCTATTATTTTTAGGCTGATCTGCCCCCAAGGGGGGCAGAAACCACAGAAACGCCAGGGATGTTTTTTTATTTGTTTATTTATGTAGGGGGGTGCCCCCTTGGGCAAGGGGTGCCCCCCCAAGGAGGGCATTGACCTGGTGGCCATTTCTGCCCCCCTTGGGGGCAGATGGGCCTATTTTTTTAGACCCATCTGCCCCCAAGGGGGGCAGAAGCCACTTAGACACCAGGGATAGTGTCTGTGTGTGTTAGTGAATGGGGGGGCGGCCCCTTGGGCAAGGGTCGCCCCCCCTTTGGGGGCAAATGTACCAAGGCCATTTCTGCACCCCTTGGGGACAGATCGGCCTATTATTTTTAGGCTGATCTGCCCCCAAGGGGGGCAGAAACCACAGAAACGCCAGGGATGTTTTTTTATTTGTTTATTTATTTAGGGGGGGGCCCCCTTGGGCAAGGGGTGCCCCCCCAAGGAGGGCATTGACCTGGTGGCCATTTCTGCCCCCCTTGGGGGCAGATGGGCCTATTTGTTTAGACCCATCTGCCCCCAAGGGGGGCAGAAGCCACTTAGACACCAGGGATAGTGTCTGTGTGTGTTAGTGAATGGGGGGGCGGCCCCTTGGGCAAGGGTCGCCCCCCCTTTGGGGGCAAATGTACCAAGGCCATTTCTGCACCCCTTGGGGACAGATCGGCCTATTATTTTTAGGCTGATCTGCCCCCAAGGGGGGCAGAAACCACTAGAACGCCAGGGATTTTTTTGTATATGTTTATTTTTGTGGGGGGGCATTGACCTGTTGGCCATTTCTGCCCCCCTTTGGGGCAGATGGGCCTATTTTTTTAGGCCCATCTGCCCCCAAGGGGGGTAGAAGCCACTTAGGCACCAGGGATAGTGTGTGTGTGTTTTTTTGTTTTTTTTGTTTGGGGGGTGTCCCCTTGGGCAAGGGTCGCTCCCCATGGGGACACACTACTAAAAGTATTTTTTGCCCACCTTGGGGCAGATAGGCCTATTTTTTAGTAGGCCCATCTGCCCCTATGGCAGAATCCACTTAGGCACCAATTTCTAAATGTTTGATGGTGGGGTGTTTGTCAACTGATGAAGTATTTACATTTGTGATAAAAAATGTTTTCCTCCTTTTTGTTCTAGTTCAAAGCTTTTGCTTTCTTTGCTGTGGCTCCTTGCGGTTTTGGCGGTGGTTGACCTGCGGTTTGCATAGTTGCATGTTTTAGGTAAGTAAAAACAATTTACTCCAAAGGAGTATTGTTGCCATGTATGAATGACATGTTTGTAGGGGGTGTACTAAATGCAGGATTGTGTGTGAAATTGTCCTTAGATTTGTGCACAATGATATTTGTTTTGTCTTATTTCTAATTTGCTTTTCTTTCTTTCTTTTTAGTGGGATATCATTGGCGATTGCTGTGTCTGTGCAGAGTAGTTGCTGGTGAGTCAAGCTTTTTCAGGCAAGTGAGCGGTATAGTTTTTGAGTTTATAACTGTTACTGATAAAGCTGCACTTTATTACTTATCTTACACAGTGCTGGTTGTTGGTGGTGCATTTGTCCAGTTACTTTTCGTAGGAAAGATCATGGCTAGCCTCAGGATGACCGCTCAGCAGGTGGTTGGTATGCTTTTTGAGTCATTGTCTGATCATGATTATGAGACGGACTCTGCATCTGAGGCAGAGGAGGAAGTGAGAGATTCTGGCAGTGATGTTTCTGTTGGAGAAGAATCTTCTGATGAGGAAGCCACACTCAGTGCAGATGAAGGGCCTGTTTTAGAGGAGCACACTGATGTGCCATTAGTGCAGCAACCTGGGGCTGAAAGGTTTCCCGTTATAAGACCTGATCTCTGGGTTGCCCCAAACATGGAGCAGCCAGAGTTGCCTACCTTTACTGGTCTCCCGGGGTGTAGCGCCAATACAGAGAACTTTTTGTCAAATTCTTTGAGTTATTCATGGATGATGTGATTTTGGAAGAGATTGTTTAGCAGACTAATTTGTATGAGGAGCAGCATTTGAGGGACAACGCTGCTAGACTTAGGCCACCCTCTAGGGCTGCCCAGTGGATTCCCACAAATTTAGAGGAGATGAAAAAGTTTTTGGATTTGACTTTTTTGATGGGGTTGACAAGGAAGCCGTCACTGGCTTCTTATTGGTCTACTAGACCCTTGATGGCAACAGCTATATTTCCTGCAACCAGGAGTAGTAATCGGTATTTGCTTCTTCTTAGGATGCTGCATTTTGTTGACAATGAATTATCCTTGCCACAAGATCACCCTGATTCTGACCGTCTTTTTAAGATTAGGCCTGTCCTTGATCATTTTGTAGATCGGTTTTCAGAGGTCTATGTTCCAGGCAAAGAGATAAGTGTGGACGAGTCTTTGGTCCTCTTCAAGGGTCGTTTGGTTTTTAGTCATTACATCGTAGCAAAAGGGCACGATATGGAATTAAATTGTAGATGCTGTCTGAAAGTAGTACAGGATATGTGTATAGTTTCTGTGTCTACACTGGTAGGGATTCCAGTATTGACCCCCCTGGTTGTCCTCCCACTTTTGGAGCTACTGAGAAAATTGTGTGGGATCTTGGTAGACGACTGTTCAACAAAGGTCACCATTTGTATGTAGATAACTTCTACACTGGAGTGCAGTTGTTCAAGGAATTGTTTAAAGTGGACACTGTTGCTTGTGGCACAATTCGTTGTAACCAGAAAGGCTATCCAAGGGAGCTTGTTTGTAAAAAACTTGAGAGGGGACAGTGCTGTGCCTTGCGGAATGATGAGCTGCTAGCTTTGAAATTTTCAGACAAGAGGGATGTCTACATGCTAAGTACCATCCATGATGAGAGTACTTCGCCAGCGACTGTTTGGGGCCAGGTTGCTGAAGTGCGCAAACCTGTGTGCATTTTAGATTATAATAAGCACATGGGAGGTGTAGATAGAGTTGATCAGAGGTTGGAACCTTATACTGCTATTCGTAAGTCTTACGTTTGGTATAAGAAGTTAGCAATTCACCTCTTCCACTTAGCAACCTTTAATGTTTTTATTGTGTTTAAGGATAGGTCTCCAGAGTCAAAGATGACATTTGTGAAGTTTCAGGAGTCAGTGATAGAGAGCCTTATTGTGGTGGAACAGGCCAGAGTTCCTAGAGAAGCAGTGGTGGAGGATGTGGCTAGATTGAAAGATCGCCACTTTGCTGAGCACATTCCTCCCACACCCAAAAAAGACTTTCCAGCTAAGAAATGTAGAGTGTGTTTTCGAAAAGGTATCCGGAGGGAGACTCAAATGTACTGCACAGCTTGTCCTTCAAAGCCTGGGCTGTGTATGGGTGGTTGTTTCAAGAGTTACCACACCCAGAAGAATTACTGGGAACAACCATGAGTGTAAACTGCCTGTTTTGTATTTTCATGTGTTCAGTTTCATGGTTGGCATTTCTGTCATGTACTTAGAGCTTTTGTGTTTGTAGTTTTGTAATTATTTCTAATTAGGTAGGGTTTCTTTGTTTAAAAAAAAAAAAGTGATGCCATTGTGTGTGAAGTGGCGCTTGGCTGACGGTGTACATATTGACTTGCTGTTGGGTACTGCAACACACTGCCAGCCAAACACCAGTCCACACACTCCCATCAGCTGGTGTGATTGCTGTATCAGGCATGTGGGCGTATGTAATTGATGGGCCCTTGAGTGGCGCTGTCTGTCGATGCAAGTGTTGTAATGTGCTGGGCCCCGGGCTGGCGGTGTGAATGGTCTTGTGCGTGTCATGTATGAAAGGTGTGTGAATGGACTGTAAAGCGGTTGGTGCCTTGCCGTGGCTTTACAGCTCACAAGCTGTGAGTCATTGGTTCAGTTTTTAACAGTGCATTTCATTTTTGTGAAATCTCTTGTTAATAAAATTTGATCCGCTGAACCATCACTCACCCTCGTGACAAATCCAACCAGTATGTGTGGTAAAAATGACAAAACCTGCTACTTGTGACACGCTAGGTGTCTCAGGTGGGACCCAGATGATGAAGCATGCAACCAACTTGGTTGGTGGGTGAGGGGTCTTTTTAACATAACGTAAGTGTGTTTCTTTTCACAATTTTAGTGTTTGGAACATCACATACGTATGTGGACGCACCAAAATGATCTATTGCAAAACTACCTGTGTTGGGGGGGCACCTATGTTTTTGGTCCTGGGTGCGGCCTTCATCTAGGGAAACCTACCAAACCCAGCCATTTTTTTAAAATAGACACCCCAAGGAGTCCAAGGAGGTGTGGCTTGCCTGGATCCCTCAACATTTTCTTACCCAGACTCCTCGGCAAAACTCAAAATTTGCTTAAAAAATCATATTTTCCTCACTTGTCTTTGTAGGATCTCTGCTGCGGCACAAATGTCCTACCACCCAGCGTTCCCCTCAGTCTCCCAAGAAAAATAATACCTCACTTGCGTGGGTCCCAAAAGCAGAGTCCGCCTAAAAGATGTATAAAATAAAAATATGTGCTTATCAACTCGCTGTGCTATCCCTTCAATCTCTACAGGTTTTTGCCTTTTTTCTGTTGCAGGCACCTGGGCCACCCACACAAGTGAGGTATCATTTTAAAAAATCCACAGCTAGGCACTTAGTAAAAAACAGCTCTGTTTTCTTTCTGAAAATGTGATGTGTCCACGTCGTGTTTTGGGGCATATCCTGTCGCGGGCGCTAGGCCTACCCACACAAGTGAGGTATCATTTTTATCGGGAGACTTGGGGGAACGCTGGGTGAAAGAAAATTTGTGGCTCCTCTCAGATTCCAGAACTTTCTGTCACCGAAATGACAGGAAAAAGTTTGTTTTTGCCAAATTTTGAGGTTTGCAAAGGATTCTGGGTAACAGAACCTGGTCAGAGCCCCACAAGTCACCCCATCTTGGATTCCCCTAGGTATCTAGTTTACAAAAATGTGCAGGTTTGCTAGGTTTCCCCAGGGGCCGGCTGAGCTAGAGGCCAACATCCTCAGCTAGGCACTTTGTAAAAAACAGCTCTGTTTACTTTCTGAAAATGTGATATGTCCAGGTTGTGTTTCGAGGCATATCCTGTCGCGGGCGCTAGGCCTACCCACACAAGTGAGGTACCATTTTTATCAGGAGACTTGGGGGAACGCTGGGTGGAAGGAAATTTGTGGCTCCTCTCAGATTCCAGAACTTTCTGTCACCGAAATGACAGGAAAAAGTGTTTTTTTGGACACATTTTGAGGTTTGCAAAGGATTCTGGGTAACAGAACCTTGTTAGAGCCCCACAAGTCACCCCATCTTGGATTCCCCCAGGTGTCTAGTTCTCAAAAATGCGCAGGTTTGCTAGGTTTCCCCAGGTGCCGGCTGAGCTAGAGGCCAAAATCCACAGCTAGGCACTTAGTAAAAAACAGTTGTTTTCTTTCTGAAAATGTGATGTGTCCACGTCGTGTTTTGGGGCATATCCTGTCGCGGGCGCTAATCCTACCCACACAAGTGAGGTACTATTTTTATCGGAAGACTTGGGGGAACGCTGGGTGGAAGGAAATTTGTGGCTCCTCTCAGATTCCAGAACTTTCTGTCACCGAAATGAAAGGAAAAAGTGTTTTTTTTGCCAAATTTTGAGGTTTGCAAAGGATTCTGGGTAACAGAACCTGGTCAGAGCCCCACATGTCATCCCATCATGGATTCCCCTAGGTGTCTAGTTTTAAAAAATGCACAGGTTTGCTAGGTTTCCCCAGGTGCCGGCTGAGCTAGAGGCCAAAATCCACAGCTAGGCACTTTGTAAAAAAACAGCTCTGTTTTCTTTCTGAAAATGTGACGTGTCCATGTTGTGTTTTGGGGCATATCCTGTCCCAGGCGCTAGGCCTACCCACGCAAGTGAGGTACCATTTTTATCGGGAGACTTGGGGGAACACAGAATAGCAAAACAATTGTTATTGTCCCTTGTCTTTCTCTAAATTTTTTCCTTCCAAATGTAAGACAGTGTGTAAAAAAGACGTCTATTTGAGAAATGCCCTGTAATTCACATGCTAGTATGGGGACCCCAGAATTCAGAGATGTGCAAATTACCACTGCTTCTCAACACCTTATCTTGTGACCATTTTGGAAATACAAAGGTTTTCTTGATACCTATTTTTCACTTTTTATATTTCAGCAAATGAATTGCTGTATACCCGATCTAGAATGAAAACCCATTGCAAGGTGCAGCTCATTTATTGGCTCTGGGTACCTAGGGTTCTTGATGAACCTACAAGCCCTATATATATATCCCCGCAACCAGAAAAGTCCAGCTGATGTAACGGTATATTGCTTTCAAAAATCTGACATCGCAGCAAAAAGTTACAGAGTAAAACGTGGAGAAAAAGGGCTGTTTTTTCACCTCAATTTCAATATTTCTTTATTTCAGCTGTTATTTTCTGTAGGAAACCCTTGTAGGATCTACACAAATGACCCCTTATTGAATTCAGAATTTTGTCTACTTTTCAGAAATGTTTAGCTTTCTGGGATCCAGCATTGATTTCACACCCATTTCTGTCACTAACTGGAAGGAGGCTGGAAGCGCAAAAATTTTTAAAAATGGGGTATGTCCTAGTAAAATGCCAAAATTGTGTTGAAAAATGGGGTTTTCTGATTCAGGTCTGCCTGTTCCTGAAAGCTGGGAAGATGGTGGTTTTAGCACCACAAACTCTTTGTTGATGCCATTTTCAGGGGAAAAACCACAAGCCTTCTTCTGCAGCCCTTTTTTCGCATTTAAAAAAAAAAAAAAAAACTGTTTGCTGTATTTTGGCAAATTTCTTGGCCTCCTTCAGGGGAACCCACAAAGTTTGGGTACCTCTGGAATCCCTAGGATGTTGGAAAAAAAGGACGCAAATTTGGGGTGGGTAGCTTATGTGGAGAAAAAGTTATGAGGGCCTAAGCGCAAACTGCCCCAAATAGCCCAAAAAAAGGCTCGGCACAGGAGGGGGAAAAGGCCTGGCAGCGAAGGGGTTAATACAACATGAGTTGAAATGAATATGACCTTCATTGAAATGAGTTTGACATGTTTAAAAATTATTATGAGAAACTTTAAAATGAACATGACATTTAACACAATTAATATGGCTTGCATTGAAAGTAATATGAAATACATTGACATAATTATGATATGTATTGCAATGGATATGATTCATGTTAAAATTAAGATGTGTTAATTTGAATGAGTCATCCATTAAAAAGAGTATGACATATGCTGAGATGAATACGACATGCATTGAAATGAATATGAGCCCCCTGAAAGGAATTCAACATGTCTTAAATTGAATATGACCAATGATGAAATTAAAAAGAAATGAAACTTGTCAAAATGAATATGTTATGTTTTGAAATTAATTTGATGCACAGCAAAATAAATATTGCATATATTGAAATGAATATGCCCTATGTTGAAATGTATATGTCCTGTGTTAAAATTGTTATGCAGGTGTTAAGGTGAATATGACATCCATAGAAATGAATATAACATACATTAAAAGGCATATGACACATGTTAAGATGAACATGAGCCACTTAGAAATGAATATGACACCTGGTGAAATTAATATGGCCCACATCAAGGGGTGTGGCTTGGACAACCAACATGGCAGCTGCCTCCTAATCAGCTCCGCAGCAAACCCTCTCTAATCAACCTACAATCCTGAGATATAGCTGCCATCGGCTGTCCCAGCCTGGCTCCCCAAGTCGGGGAGAACAAGACAACACCCTTTTTGCCCCCAGGGATCTCCAGAGTGGAGGACTAGGCAACTGTGTGCCTCTGTGAATTAGCAGCTCTGGTGAAGAGGTGGGGCGCAACCCACTGGATGCCGCGCAGCTTCCTCTGGACCCCAGCGGCCTGCAGATCGAGGGATGGCACCATCCTGGAACATGGCGGGGCTGCTCCTGTAGTGAGGAGGGCCAGCAAAGGGGTGCAGAGACCAGGGAGACCAGAGGACAGTGACCGGCCCGTGACCTTAGCCCCCACTGTCGCGTTTGTGCTTGCGGCACTGCCTGGAATTGGGCCTACCTGCGGGTCCTACCTGCTTGGGCCAGGTCTAGCAGGAGCCGAGGCATGCCCGTCCCCACGAGGAGAGGAAAGGGACTAGCTCTACAACCCTACTGCAGGGTGGCTGGAGAGAAAACGTGGCCAGGCCGAGCGACTAGATCTGGCTGCTGACCGTACCTGCCCTCCCTGGGATTTGATGAGCAGTGTGACAGGGCCTGAGGGCTGTGATCCAGAGAAGCAGACCTCGCCTGAGGGCCGGTTGGGTGGCTGGCCTTTCTGCGGCACCTCCGGCCCAAAGGCACGGAGGAGGACGTGACGGGCCTTGCCCTCGTGGGAGTTGCCGCAGCTGCTGCATGGGCCTGGGGATAGGAACTAGTAAGTGCCCATGGGAGCGACACACTCCTCCCTCCTAAATAGACTGCTGCCTGCTGGGGGGCTATTGAATGTTGGCTTTTGGGGGTTCCTGAAGTTCGCTTACCCCCTTGGACAGTACCTGGCATCCAGAATTGGGCTATTGGATTGGGCTATTGGCCAGCTGTCGCCTGCCCTGGCCCGCCTGCATTGTAATCCGGGCTGATGTAGGAGATTGGAGGCCCTGTTTGGGCCTCCACACCACCTGCTTCTACCAATACCCTCTTGGAGAGGATGTACCCTCTTGAGGGCCTTTGCTGATATGGGACCCTGATTAATGAGAAACCCAGGGAGGCACAAGCTAATATCTGTTGCTGCTGAGGCTGACTGGGGCCTCTCTCCCAATACTGCATACCGACTAAATGCGGAGGCCAGCTTTGAAATGAGGGCTTAACATGCACCGTCTTCCTCTGATGGTCCTCCTGAAGGGCCGGGCACAACCTGACCCTGCCAGCCGGGGATGACCCAGACACCCCATATTGCGCTGACTCCATATCCATCGGCAGGCAGAGTAACGTGAAAATCAGCTGAGGTCCACTGCGAGAGGCCATACTGTGGAGGTGGGAAGAGCCTTCTGAAAAACCATGGACCTGGCCTAGAGGAGTTGCCTGGCCGGTGCCATACTCCTGTGCACCAGTCCTGACCAATGAGGGATCTGTTTGTGGACCTTAAGGAGCCGGCTGCTTGTGCTGCTACGACCCCATGGCAAGCAGGCTGACTTCTCCAGTGGCAACCATAGATCGCCACGGGCTCCCAATTTGATGTGGAAAGATAGGCCTGCCCGCTCTGCCTCGTCGCAAACCTGCATGGATCAATACACCACAGGGCCCACCCCTGACCCACCACCCCACCTGCCGGGGATAAATCTGCCTCATCTTCCAGTGAGATTACCACTATTCTTCAGGCCATCCACACATTGCAAACTGCAATGGAGATGAAAATTGGAGAAGTGAGCATGGACATGGTGCTGCTCTGCCAAGATCTCAAGAATGCCCTGGCACACATAAAGGAGGCTGAGTCCCAGATCTCCACAGTCGAGGATTACATCTCCACCATCAAGACCCAGGTCTCTACACTTCTCTGTCTGACAGTCAAGCTGCATAGATGCACTGAAGATTCTGAAAACCAATCTAGGCATAATAATGTGCCCATAATAGGAATTTCTGAGGGTGAGGAGGGCTCTGGACCAGAGATGGTGATGGATTTCATAGAACAGTGGATCAAATCCTGGATGCCTCTAGCGGTACTGTCCTCTTGCTTTGCTGTAGAGAGGACGCACCTAGTGCTGATGCCCAGACCTCCTCTGGGAGCCTCTCCAAGGCCAATAACTGCTTGCTTCCTTAACTACAGAGACAGGGATACTATCCAAGGAGTTCAGAGGCATCCAGGTCTCCAATGTGCAGACGCTGAAGTTCTCCTTTTCTCAGACTACACCCGGGAGGTCCAGCAGCGTTCGCTGCTCCTACGCAGAAGTCAAGCAGAAACTCAGAGCCATGAGGCTTCAATACCGCTTGCTGTTTCTGCCCAGGCTCTGCAGCCTTCATGCTAATAAATCACATTTCTTTGACAACCAGGAGTCCGCATGGCAATGGCTAACGGAGGATTATCCACTGTGTGGCCTGACAACCATCTTTTTGAACAGATTGAAACCTGCAGATGCAAAGGACCCAGCGTTCCTGCCCAAGACCCGCAGGAGATGCACATGCTCCCGAAGGTGACAAAAAAAGCCTAATCAGAAACACCTTACCGTTCACCTCGGTTGCAGCGGTCATCACTGCCTGATCCCAATTCAGAACCTGTGGCTGAGGAGATGAAAAAAGGACAAGACTTAGATGGATCTCCAGCACGGGGTCCCTCACACTGACTGCTCCTCATACAGACATCGATCTCTCTTGCAGGCCCACGATCTGACTAGACCAGCATCCCTGAGTGCCCCATGATTTGACCTCCACGGGCTGCCCCGCTTGGGCTTTTGTAGGGGAGTCCACTGTGCGCTGGACCTGCTGATCCTGCTCTCTTCCTGCAGACACCCAAAGTCACAAAATTGAAATCAGCTAATATCGCCCGATGCAATTGGGGGACACTTTCCACTGATGTTTCTACAATGTTTTCGAAGTTCCTTTTTCTAAAAAACTTTTTTTCCTGGGCGACAGATGCTTCTAGGGTTGAAGTGTGGAGTGGGGAGTTGAGGGGGTGGGGATTCGGTTAAAAACTGTTGGGTTTTCAACGTTCTATGGTAAATTGTACAAAAGTTTACACTTACTTTTCCTCCTTAAGTTTTGACACAGAACCTTACAATAAATATGGTGGTGGTCCTCTGACCACGGCCTCTGGTAATACCTTATCAAGGCTCTTCTCACTTAAGGATGGGGCTGCATTGAGTCCCCACCTTACACTATGCATACCGTGTTACCACATTCACCCTTCACAATGAGGATCTTCTGAATACTGTCTTGGAATTTTAACAGTTTTCTAGATCAAGTAAACCAATCCGCAGTCCTTACCTTCACCCACCACCACTCCCCCGAGGTGTTCTTAACACAAGAAACGCAAACTTTAGGGTAACGATGTCCTTTTATGGCACAGAGAGAGTATGATAGGGCCTTCCTTGCAGGGCACTCCCAAGGTACCCGAGGAGTCGCTATTCTGCTATAACGCTCCTTCCCCTTACAGTGGCCCAGGCAACATGTGACCCACAGGGTCACTTCATCACCCTCACGGGTACGGTGGAGAGTCTTTATATGTGTCTATGCCCCACTTGTCTCAAGGATCTCTCTGAGCTTCGCCTGAACCTGCCCCAGGGTACCACCATAATAGGATGCAACTTCAACACTGTACCAGACCAAGCGCTTGACACAACGGGATCCCCTACCGGCTGCAGACGAACTGGAGCATGCCTTCATACAGACTGGACTGCTACCATGGGCCTCTGTGATGCCTAGAGAGTACGGCATCCTCATTTCCGCCAACTTACACATACCTTGGCAGCCCACCACACTCACTTGTGCATAGATCTAGCCTTCTTGCTGGGTGCTTACCCAAATCCAAATACTACCTCGTGGAATTTCTGATCACTCCTCCTTACTCTTGCATGTGGGGCCCTCCATAGCTGGCTCACGCCCCATGTGGTACCTCAACGCCTGGTACCTCCAGGACAGGTCTTTTGTCCATGCACTGCTTGCGGAGCACTGGATTTACTTTGATAACAATGAAGGGTCAGTCACGAAAATGAGCACCCTGTGGGTAGCCAGTAAGGCAACAATACGGGGCACCGCCAAGGGACATATTAGAGCCAGAGAACAGGACCACTACCTCCAACTTACCCACTTGGAGGCACGCACTCTTCACCTGGAGCAGCGCCTTGAGGCTGAATCCCGGGAATACCTTTTCCGCCAATTGGAACTCATCCGAGAAGAAATTCATTGGCATTCCCTTGAAGCCGCCATGCATCTTTGGCGTGCCAAAAACATGAGGATCTATGGCTGGGGAGACAAAAACAGGAAGTTGCTATGCTGGTAGCCTCACATCAGCAGGTAATGAGAGTCATACCCAAAATTATCAATGACACTGGACGCTCAAGATATACTCCCCCAGAGATTGCACAAACATTCGCTCTCTACTATGGGAATTTATAAGTGGCCTCACAGAGAGGTGATATGGAGGCTACCAGTGGTTTCTTCAACACAATCCCTCTACCCCGCCTGTTCCCAACAGAAAGGCAGGTGCTCAACTAAACCTTTACAGCAGAAGAAGTGGGAGAGGCCCTATCCAAATTGATGCCTGGAAAGGCTCCTGGCCCCAACGTCTTCCCCACAGAATATTACACCACAATTCATGAGCTCTTAACCCCCCCCCCCTTCTGGTACTGTACATAGACGTGTGCCAGATTCGTGCCTTTCCCCCGAAACTGGATGTGGCCACCACAGTGGTAATCCCTAGGACGCAGCCTCCCTCAACGTCCTGTGCAGATTATTACCCAATATCCTTCCTTAATGGAGAGGTTAAAATGTTTGCCTCTGTTCTGGCTAACTGACTTTAATGCATCCTAACTAGACTGATACACCCAGACCAGTGTGGTTTCATGCCGACCAGGGGCACAAGTCATTCTCTTCAGAGGCTCCACGTGGCCATGGCCCACCGTCATCAGTTGCCTCAAGACCTGACCCTATTTTTTATAGATTTCAAGAATGTTTTGACATGGTGGACTGGGGTTACGACCACCAGGTGCTATCCCGAGCCAGCTTTTGCCCCCGATTCTGAGGTATGATCAACATCCTGTACTCTAATCCCACGGCCCGAGTTCAGACCAACGAGGTCCTCTCCAACAGACCTTCATTGGACAGGGAATGAGACAGGGCCGTTCCCTCTCCCCACTTCTTTTCACATTGGCTATTGAGCCGCTAGCCCAGCTTGTCCAGGCAGACATCCAATTTAAAGGATGGAGGTGGAGAGATGGTCAGGAAGACCGCATTGCGTTGTATGCAGATGATGTCCTCCTGTACCTCCCAAACCCTGCAACCAGCTGATCCTGGTGTCTTCATTTGTTGAAGTGCTTCGAAGAAGCATCAGGTCTCAAGATGAATCCCTCTAAGTCCGTTTTGGTCCCCCAGGCCCTTCTAGGGATTGTTACGATTGGCAGACAAATATTCCTCTTCGTCGGCTCAGCTTTAAGTATTTGGGCATAAGGTTGCCCTTGATATGGAGCTCTTTGGACCCTTAACCTCCAGTCCTTGGTCCATAATGTCAAGGCCAACCTTGCTAGATGGCAGTCCCTCCCACTAAATGTACTGGGACTCGTTGTACTATATAAAATTATGCTCCCGCTGTGATTTCTGTATGTCTTTCAAAACCTACATCTACACCTGCATAGGAAGTGGTTTTGCAACCTCAATCAGGTGAGGACCACGTTTCTGTTGCATGGAACTCCACTCCATCTAGCCCTCACGTACTGCCAAAGGGTCCCCTATGACTGTGGCTTGGCGATGACCAATTTCTATCTTTACTATCTGGCATTCCACTTGGATGTCATTCATGAGTGGTTTGATGGGTGTTGGTTAGATCCTGCCTACCGAATAGAATTGTCTTTGCTTGGTTTTTCCTGGCTGCAGGCCATGTTATATGGCTCTCTAATCCCAACTTCTATGGCGCAAATTACTAGAGCGGTGTTCCTGGCCAGGAGGGCTGCGCTTAGGCACGTGCAATGGGAGGCCAAGCTCACATAAGAGACTCACCTCTGGCATGGTAGATGGTTGGGGGAGGTAGCAAAGCTAGCGGGCTTTAAGACATGGGATCTCATTGGTATCACCCAGTTGAGAGACATCTGGGCTGGGAAACACATCTGTTCCTTCCCAGGCCTTCAGGAACTATATGCCCTGACAACCACTAAATTTTATAAGTAGTTCCAACTCAGACACATATTACATACTCATGTTGTACTCACTGAAGCCCTACCAGAGTTTAGTCTCCTGGAAGAGAAACTCCTTATGGGTAACCTTGGCCGTGGAGGGATTTTCAGATCTACCGCACACTAATAACCAACTAACCTAATATGCTGCAGCATCTTTGGGATCTGTGGGAGGGATGGCTGTGCCCTATTGAGGATAAGGACTGGAGGGAAGCCCTGATGGCCCCAAGAGCACTCGCTATCTCTTCTCGGCTGTGAGCAGTACAAACATACTATGTCCAGTTCTGTTGAAATAGGTGGGTGTTTGTCTGAGCCCTTCCTGCCCCCGGTGTGAGACAGAGGGAGCAGATTTCTACCACATGGTATGGTCCTGCCCCATGGTGACGATCTATTGGATCAGGGTGGCTGGTGGGACGTACTTGGGTGGGAGATCCCCCTTTCTGCTCTACTGATAATGCTTGGAGTGTTTGAGGGTTTCAGGGGCACGAGGGCTGAGCGAACCTTTTTAGGCAGGGCTCACCTAGTGGCCAAGCTCAATATTCCTGCACGGTGGCTGGCCCCTACTCCTCCTGCACTGTTGCCTTGGTGAAGAGGAGTGGACTGGTGTGCGCAACAAGAGCATGTGGTTTATGAGGCCAGAGGTTGCCCCGGTAAGCATGGACAGGTCTAAGGGAAGTGATTGGGCTTTTTTGCTTAAATGTCATGTTTGGTACAAGAATCTGGGTTGTGTTCAATGTGTCGCTTTTGTACTGCTCAAGGATTGTTGTTTTGAACTATGCCACGCATATACACCTGCTATTAACTACTTGAGTGTCATTGTTCAAATTTGCCACCCTGTGGTTGAAAATAATAAAAATCTGTTTATCAAAAAAAATATGTCCCACATCAAAATTAATATGGCATTCTGTAACATGAATATGACACTTTTTTAAATGAATATGAAGCTAGGTGAGATAAATGTAGCATGTTTTGAAATTAATTAAACCCATATCGAAATGACCATAAGCAATGTTTAAGTTAATATGACCCCTGTTTAAATGAATATGGCTTGCATTTGAACTTATGTTGATTTGCTTTCAAATTAATATTACATACTGAACTCAGTGTTACATATTATGAAAGGATATGATATGGACTACAATGAATTAACTAAAATTAAGATACCACACATCTAACAGAATGTAAAACAAGGAACTAGTTTTTACCACACATCAATTACATCCATCCATTTACAACACAGGTAGTATTTCTACATTTGTCCCCCAGTACTGTATCACGCAGGAAAGTATTTATGAAAATAACATAATTTGTGATGTGCGCATAGAGGTAAAGGGAGTTGTTTGAAATGGAATCTATAGTTGGCATTGGTTTGCACCCGGTCCAAATAGGGACGTTAACTCTATTCAGGGTAAGGGAGCCGCACAACTAAGATAACCCCCTGCTCATCCCCCTTGGTAGCTTGGCACGAGCAGTCAGGGTTATCTCAGAGGCAATGTGTAAAGTATTTGTACACACACACACAAAGTAACACAGTGAAAACATAACAAAAGTAATCAACACCAGATTAGAAAAATAGCCAATATTTATCTGAGTAAAACAAGACGTAAACTATAAAAATACAACATACACAAGCAAAGATATGAATTTTTAAAGATTAAGGGACTCATCACAAGTTTGGCAGTCTGTGCACTGCCATGGCGGCGGTGGTCCAACCACCTTTAGCTTGGCGGTCAGACCACCGTATTATGATGGTGGTGGTTACATAGAGCAACGACTGCTGCGGTCCCGCCGGCACTGCCAGGCAAGGTAGAATGCCAAATGGCTAAGCAGGCCAAACAGGCCAACGGAGCCAGTGTTTCAGCTGAAAACATTATGATGTTGCCTACCGCCAAAATGACCGTGGCGGTCCACCACCAAATCCCAGCAGGTGAAAACAGAGAACATAAAGGAAGCGACTAACCTGCAGGCAGCGTTAAACGTCCTGTTCCTAAATGGAACTTATCATATACATCCTGTTGCTACTGCTGCTCATCGATGGAGCACAAAATTCACGCCGCCGTGGACACAACCAATGGTAAGAACACACACCTACCTGTGTCATTAAGCTCAACAACAGATCGTTGCACCATCATCTACATAATATATCTACATAATATGGGGCTCACGCTTTGGGGACCAAGTACACTTGTTATTCTGTCCACAGTCGGAGTCATTCACAAAGAATGACACATTCACAGCTATCAAACTCCCCATTTGGGCAGGTCTCTGACACTGCACTGCCACACTCCACAAAAAAAGTCTGCCCATCTCAGGCACAGGGACAGTGAAGTATACAGAACATGGTGTCACACAACAGCAACACCACAGTAACATTATATCTATCAATTCAGCTGACATCCTCAGATTCCTCACATGCCTTGGATTATAGTCAAATTAAAGACAGATATGTATGGATGTGACATGGAACACAAATACCCCTTCCATGAAACATCCTTGTAATGGTCTCACACATCACCCACATTGCAGCACAATGGAAGGTCAATGGGATGCCCATTAGTTTGTGAAACAAATATCCAAAGCTCACAATACAAACAATACCGGCACAATAGGGATGGCGGCATCAGCAGCACTCATGGAAAGAGGCTGCCCTGGGACACATTTCACTTGTCAACAAAACAGCATTTGCACTGGAACTGGCTCTTCATGTATCTCAGGGACAAGCAAAATTTGAGCCAAGCGACATGCCTATCTGCCAAATGTGTAAGTGGAAGACAAGAAAGCACATACAAAAGGATTATGGATGGAATGCTAAAACATTTGAAACACTCACTCCCAGTCACAGACCTGGGTTTAATCCATTGTTTGTTTGCTTACCATGCCATCTCAGTTTGGGCCCAGCCAAATGCAAATCAGTCTTGACCCTGTTCCCCATGGGAACAGTCCAGCCTGAACTGCCAGGCCAGGTCCTCCTTGGACCAGAAACAAGCATCCAGGCTAGCTTGAATCCAGTGCCACAATGAGTATGGGTCTCACCTCTGGGCATACCCTTCCCACTTAGCTGAAACTTTTCAAACACTTACACCTAGTCACAGATGTGGGTTTATTCTATTGTTGTTTTGCTCAACATGCCACCCCAGTTTGGACCCAGCCATATGCAACTCAGTCTTGACCCTGTTCCCCATGGGAACAGTCCAGCCAAAAGCGTCCAATTGGAGTAGCATGCTGAGCAAAAGAACAATAGATTAAACCCAGATCTGTGACTGGGGTAACTAAGCAACCCTACCGACATCAGGTAGCCCATGCTTCAGCAACATGTACTGTGATGTGAGCCACAATGAAACACCACCCAACAATGTGGTTTCTGAAGGGTAAACTCCTTAGGCCTGGCTGGACAAACACAGTTACACTCTGCAACATTGACTCAATGCATACAGTCCCTACAGGCAACTACCAGAGTACAAACTTCACCCTCACATTTGAGTGGCAATGAAAGGACTGGTGTGGGAGGTACATTAAGTGTCTTCTCTGTGCATGTGTGGGCATGTGGCCCACCAAATGCAGACTCATGCCACTTCCGGGTGGGTTTCAGTGGTGTGTACACAGAACACTCCTTTAAACATATGTTTCTAACTTACAAAGATGGCATCCAACATACAAATGCATGTATTGTACAATTTCTGCTATGTAACCAAGCTACTGAGTCACATGTCATGACCTCCCGGGAATCTACACACTGTCTGCACTGTGGGTCTGTCATTTGTGCAATAAGCCTGTACAGTACAAATATGACTTCTGTGAAGGTAGCAACACAGCTGTGCAAGTAAGGGACGTGTCATGAGTCAAAGACACACATTGGCAATGATTCAAAATGCACATATGGGCTAGCTCAGGAATTTACCTCAGTACCCATTCCTGATCTAGTCAATAGACTGAGGAATTTGCCATTAGAGCCTCATACTAGCCATCTGACAGAATCTGTAGGTCTATAGGGAGTGGGCACATTGCCACAGTTGCACAGCCACAGTGACTTTGCCACAGTCTGGACTATGTCCCATTGGGAGATACATTTGACTGGCCCTGATCTCTGCAGGCTGAGCATACAGAACCTACATGATATTCACATTTCCATCACTTCCAGGCATGGCAGTACATCATGTGGCCATCAGTAATGTGGCTTATGGCTTTTGTGGCAACCTGAGGGGGACAGTGAGTCATGCATGATAAGCCTTCCAGACAACAATTTTGCAATGCCAGATGTGGGTTGAAAGATCTGTGGCACAATACACATTGCTTAGAAGACCAATAAACATCACACAGCACAATGTGAATGAACACATCATATAACACTGGTCTCCAATACCTGCAACATTTACATCCCATTGATGCCACACAGACTGCAACAATAGGCACACAAGAAGTCTAACTGGCACACAGGGGCACATTGTGGTCTGTGAGGAGGGAAAAGATGGTTTTGAACAGAGTCAATTGTGCCTATGAGGTACTTACCCGCTCCTCTGGTGAGCCACAGATCTGCCCATACAGGAGAAGGACCTTGCTTACAATCCTCTCCAGCTCCTCTAGAGAGAAGGTACCACTGGCAGCCACCTTCCACTGGCAGCCACAGGCGGTTCCTGATGTCTAGTGGGGTAGGTCAGGCATTCGTCATTTTGGCGGCTTGAAAGACTGTAAATGGCCCTGTTATATGTTTCAAAAAAACAATATAAGTTTAATATCATCACAAACATCCTCAATCTGCCTTGTTGTGTAGCTCCAACTACACAACCACCAGTGTAGTGTGTTGTAGGGCACAGATGGCACATGACACCACAGCTGATGATGTTTTAGTCAGCCGGAAAAATACAGTCACCTTTTGAGGGGCAATTGTGTAGCAGATAGCTGGATGCCGCCCAAATCGATGTTGTGGACACATGTGTTAAAAACCATGGGGATCACATTTGACCCTTGTGTAGTTGCCAGTTTGATGTGTACTGAGTGTCACGTAAATCCAGTCAGAAATGCTTGGTCACATGATATTGTTGGCATGCATCATGAATGTTGCTGTGGACACAGTGACCAATGTTTCAAATCATGTCTTTTCACACATAGGTACCCTGGGAGAGGGAGGATGCAACAACGTCCTGTCTACGTCTATTTCCAGACCTTCTGACCATGGAGGAATGTCAAATCATCCAGCTCTATCATCTGAATAGTCAATGAATAGTGGATATATGCCATCAGTTGGAGCCAGATCTGTTTCCAGCTAAAAGTAATTCAGACTGCATGCCACTCAATGTACAAGCCATGTCAGTATTGCACTTCCTGGCCACAGGGTCCTTCCAACATACAGTGGCCCTATCTGGTGGTATGTCCCAACCTATGTTCAGTCTAGTGTTGAAATATTTCCTATCAGCCATGTTGAAACACATTGACAGCTATGAGGGGTTCCCCCTACGTGAGGATTTAGCCAATGAGAAGGGTGACTTCTATGGTTTTGCCCGCATCCCACATGTGATGGGGTCATTGATGGCACACATGTTAGGTTGGTGCCACCACAGGCCACTGAAAAAGTATATCACAACGGAAAAAACATCCGTTCCATCAGCGTGCAAGTTGTCTGTTTGGTGGATTTCTACACCTCAAATGTGTGTGCCCATTTTTTTGGAACAGTACCATACCCCAGCTGATGTCACAAATGGAACGAGAGAGGGCCTGACTGGTTGATTAGTCATGCCTGTACTGATTGTGTGCGAGCAATGTCAGGTGCTACAATCATGAAGTGAGTGACTCATTGTTGCACTTATGTCCAATTTCTTAATGGGAGACTCAGCATATCCAAACCGTCCTCGTTTATTGACGCCACTGAGGTGTCCAACTACTCCAGAGGAAGTCCGCTTCAATGAGGCCTCTGGAAGAACACAGTGGGCAGTGGAGCAGACTTTTTGGCTCCTGAAGGCTAGATTCCGCTGTCTAGACAGGACTGGTGGAGCCCTCCTCTGCTCACCCAGGAAACAGTGTCAGATCACTGTGGCATGCTGCATAGTCCACAACATCGCCCTGCTGAGGAATATGCCGTACATCCCAAAGGAGGGGGAGCCTGCAGTGCCACCGGGTGAGAATCCTGAAATGCCAAATGAAGATCACAGTGGTAAGGAGCTGACTTGTGAGAATATCTCATCCACATCTACTTCTCATGAGTGTAAGTATGTCATGGGATGTCATGACTGGAGAAGTGTGGCACAATGGTTAGATCGGCAGACCCTGAAGCAGAGATCTGGCTCAAGACCAGGGTTCAAGTCCCGCTTCGTCAGGTCTTGGGCTCAATTCCCTTGGACCAGATAATTCTCGCCTCGGTGCCTAATCTAATTAATGAGTCCCACTCTGCAACTCTGGGCAATAGCTTGCTTAATCTCCACAACGGCCCCAACAGCGCTTGGATGCCTGGCTTCACCCTGGGGGTGCCCAGGAGTGGGCACATCACAGGGAAAAGCCAGGAGGGGTTTCATAGCGGTATCGGTACAGCGCCTTGAGACCCTAATGGGTGAGTAGTGTGCTATACAAGTGCAAAGTTTACAGTTTATGACTGTGTCTGTACAAATAACTGTAGTTGTGAGAATGTGTGGAGCTTAGTGTTTTTTAAACAGTTAGGGGGCTGATACTCTGCGAAAGTCAACCAAAGGCTGATTGATAAGATGGCGTTTGGCACAACTTCACCTTGATAATGTTGCTTTGTTTGTGTCAGAATTATTAAAATGTACTTTGTTTTCCAGATGCTTGCTATGTGACTTGTGTCACATGTATGGTATCAAGCTTATACTCCTTGTTTTGTTGTTTGTACAGGTACCTTCACCATGACATCTTCATGTGGGCACTTCAAAGTAGTGACATTGGCAGGTATGTGATGCTGTTCTTACATACGAGGTGTACATGAATTGTTCCAAGTAATGTAGGTCACAGAGTTTGGGTGTATGAGACCTGTGCCAAGAGAAGGTAGCACATTGTTTGGATGGAAGTTCAGAAGTGCTCATTAGACTTGTTTTGTGTTCTGTGGGGAGCCTGATGCATCATGTGTGTCATCATGTGGTTATAAAATATATAGGCCCTGATTCTGACCTTGGCGGACGGCGGAGGCCGTCCGCCAAGGTACCGCCGACAAATGACCGCACCGCGGTCAAAAGACCGCGGCGGCCATTCTTACATTTCCGCTGGGCCGGCGGGCGCTCTCCAAAAGAGCGCCCGCCTGCCCAGCGGAAATGCCCCTGCAACGAGGACGCCGGCTCAGAATTGAGCCAGCGTAGTTGCAGGGGTGCGACGGGTGCAGTTGCACCCGTCGCGTATTTCAGTGTCTGCAAAGCAGACACTGAAATACTTTGTGGGGCCCTCTTACGGGGTCCCCTGCAGTGCCCATGCCATTGGCATGGGCACTGCAGGGGCCCCCAGGGGCCCCGCGGCACCCCCTACTGCCATCCTGTTCATGGCGGGTTTCCCGCCATGAACAGGATGGCGGTAGGGGGTGTCTGAATCCCCATGGCGGCGGAGCGCGCTCCGCCGCCATGGAGGATTCAATGGGGCAGCGGTAAACCGGCGGGAGACCGCCGGTTTACCCATTCTGACCGCGGCTGAACCGCCGCGGTCAGAATGCCCTTGGGAGCACCGCCAGCCTGTTGGCGGTGCTCCCGTGGTCGGTGACCCTGGCGGTCACCGGCCGCCAGGGTCAGAATGACCCCCATAGTCCTAGCTCATGAGCAAGTCAGTTTCCATTCACATTGGCTAAACACTCTTTTTGTATGCTAATAAATGTTGCCAGGAAAGGGGGTCTCATAAGGGAGAAGTGGCGCACAAGGTACTTTGAGGTATATTAGTTCAACACATAAATCTACAACGGTGCACTACAGTGGGGATTACACCGTAAAAAAAACCTATATTGATTGGACTAGTCAATCAATTAAACATTCAAACAATATTGTGGCACTCGTTGGTCTAATATCAGTTATCAATAATACTTACAACAGTTTCATCAATATCACATTCTGTACAATGATTCATCATTGGTAAAACCAAAGAAACTAACTTTAGAAAATAATCCTATCTTGAGATCTAATTACTTTCTTGATTCCTTAGTATATACTCCCCTCACACCAAAATCTTGATAGTTAAATCAAATGAATTCATCCAAAAAAAATGTATTACAAATATAAATCATATCGTATCCCCTCTTGTGTATTCCGTGTCTTTCCACTCTACTCATCAAATCCAATAGTAAGTCCATATAATAAACCAAAAGATAGTTCCGTATTGGCTTCCTAGTCCATTGTTATTGATTCGTCATTTCTCAAATCAAATTCACAGTCGAAATGGAATCCTAGTCAATCATTAATTGTCCATCATTTTCATGGCGACCTCACAGCCAACACGTGTTTCGTCACATGACTTCTTCATATAAAAGCCTCCTAAAACAAAAATACTGACTGCCTGAAATTTAATCCCTTCGTCCTTAGAAAAAAGACACCTGTTACTCAGAGTTGGAGATTATCTCGGAGAAATCCTTCCAATAATTTTTGTCCACTCCTTCCAAACATCTCCCGACTCCACAGAGACGCCAGCATTTAAGTTTCCGATCTCCCTTTCGTAAGCCGGACGCGTGTGTGCTAACGCTCTTTTTGTATGACCTGTATATACCTGTAGATGTTTTTCATCATTGTAGGCCAAAGTGCCTGTGCCAAAACACTGACATATGTTTGTGTCATACCACCAGATGCATGACCATTGGATTATAAGAGCCCTGCGATTAGGAACTGTTGTACTGCCATCTGTCTGAATCTTGGATTATGTGATGTTGAATAGCTTTGGTGTGGCATGTGATAAGGCTCAAGCTGGTAACATCAACCACTCCAGTGTTTGCCTACACTACAGGACAATATCTGACAAATCCCTTCCTTCAGTGGTCTGGAGGTCTGTACTTGTAAATATGTTTGTTTACTCAATATGAGTCAATCATTTATGATTTCCAATAGTTCAGACATATTGACAGCCTATGTGCTGAACATTGTAATTTTTTTTTTTACTTTAACCAGACACATGTATGTGTTTGTGTGGGATGGTTGTAATCCTGCAATGGTAACTGTGTCTATGTAGGAGGCTGGCCTGTTTTGTAGTGGTACCAATGGGTACTTACACTCTGCACCAGGTCCAGTTATCCCTTATTAGTGTAGAAGAGGTGTCTAGCAGCTTAGGCTGATAGAAAAGGGTAGCTTAGCAGAGCAGCTTAGGCTGAACTAGGAGACGTGTAAAGCTCCTACTATACCACTGGTGTCATATGCACAATATCATAAGAAAACACAGATATACTAAAAATAAAGGTACTTTATTTTTATGACAATATGCCAAAAGTATCTCAGTGAGTACCCTCAGTATGAGGATACAAATATACACAAGATATTTGTACACAATACCAAAAATATGCAGTAATAGCAATAGAAAGCAAGGCAAGCAATGTACAGTCACAATAGATTGCAATGAGAGCACATAGGTAGAGGGGCAACACAAACCATATACTCCAAAAGTGGAATGAGAATAACGTATGGACCCCAAACCTATGTGAGCTTGTAGAGGGTCGCTGGGACTGTAAGAAAACAGTGAGGGTTAGAAAAATAGCCCACCCCAAGACCCTGAAAAGTGGGTGCAAAGTGCACCTAAGTTCCCCAGAGAGCACAGAAGTCGTGATAGGGGAATTCTGCAAGGAAGACCAACACCAGCAATGCAACAACGATGGATTTCCAGATGAGAGAACCTGTGGAACAAGGGAACCAAGTCCAAGAGTCACACTCAAGTCGTGAGTGGGCAGATGCCCAAGAAATGCCAGCTGAGGGTGCAAAGAAGCTGCCACCGGATGGTAGAAGCTGTAGATTCTGCAAGAACGAAGAGGACTAGGAACTTCCCCTTTGGAGGATGGATGTCCCACGTCGTGAAAAACCTGCAGAGGTGTTTCCGTGCAGAAAGACTGCAAACAAGTCTTGCTAGCTGCAAGGGTTGTGGTTAGGGTTTTTGGATGCTGCTGTGGCCCAGGAGGGACCAGGATGTCGCCAATTGCGTGAGGAGACAGAGGGGGCACCCAGCAAGACAAAGAGCCCACTCAGAAGTAAGCAGCACCTGCAGAAGTGCCGGAAAAGGCACTACAAAGAAGAGTGAACCGGAGCTCACCCGAAGTCACGAAAGAAGGTCCCACGAGGCCGGAGAACAACTCAGGAGGTTGTGCACTGCAGGTTAGAGTGTCGGGGACCCAGGCTTGGCTGTGCACAAAGGAAATCCTGGAAGAGTGCATAGGAGCCGGAGCAGCTGCAAATCACGCGGTACCCAGCAATGCAGTCTGGCGTGGGGAGGCAAGGACTTACCTCCACCAAACTTGGACTGAAGAGTCACTGGACTGTGGGAGTCACTTGGACAGAGTTGCTGAGTTCCAGGGACCACGCTCGTTGTGCTGAGAGGGGACCCAGAGGACCGGTGATGCAGTCTTTTGGTGCCTGCGGTTCCAGGGGGAAGATTCCATCGACCCACGGGAGATTTCTTCGGAGCTTCTAGTGCAGAGAGGAGGCAGACTACCCCCACAGCATTCACCACCAGGAAAGCAGTCGAGAAGGCGGCTGGATCAGCGATACAAGGTTGCAGTAGTCGTCTTTGCTACTTTGTTGCGGTTTTGCAGGCGTCCAGAGCAGTCAGCGGTCGATTCCTTGGCAGAAGGTGAAGAGAGAGATGCAGAGGAACTCTGATGAGCTCTTGCATTCGTTATCTAAAGAATTCCCCAAAGCAGAGACCCTAAATAGCCAGAAAAGGAGGTTTGGCTACTTATGAGGGAGGATAGGCTAGCAACACAGGAAAGAGCCTATCAGAAGGAGTCTCTGACGTCACCTGCTGGCACTGGCCACTCAGAGCAGTCCAGTGTGCCAGCAGCACCTCTGTTTCCAAGATGGCAGAGGTCTGGAGCACACTGGAGGAGCTCTGGGCACCTCCCAGGGGAGGTGCAGGTCAGTGGAGTGGTCACTCCCCTTTCCTTTGTCCAGTTTCTCGCCAGAGCAGGGCTGGTGGATCCCTGAACCAGTGTAGACTGGCTTATGCAGAGATGGGCACCATCTGTGCCCATCAAAGCTTTTCCAGAGGCTGGGGGAGGCTACTCCTCTCCAGCCCTGACACCTTTTTCCAAAGGGAGAGGGTGTAACACCCTCTCTCTGAGGAAGTCCTTTGTTCTGCCTTCTTGGGCCAAGCCTGGCTGGACCCCATGAGGGCAGAAACCTGTCTGAGGACCGGTGATGCAGTCTTTTGGTGCCTGCGGTTGCAGGGGGAAGATTCCGTCGACCCACGGGAGATTTCTTCGGAGCTTCTAGTGCAGAGAGGAGGCAGACTACCCCCACAGCATGCACCACCAGGAAAGCAGTCGAGAAGGCGGCTGGATCAGCAATACAAGGTTGCAGTAGTCGTCTTTGCTACTTTGTTGTGGTTTTGCAGGCGTCCAGAGCAGTCAGCGGTCGATTCCTTGGCAGAAGGTGAAGAGAGAGATGCAGAGGAACTCTGATGAGCTCTTGCATTCGTTATCTAAAGAATTCCCCAAAGCAGAGACCCTAAATAGCCAGAAAAGGAGGTTTGGCTACTTATGAGGGAGGATAGGCTATCAGAAGGAGTCTCTGACGTCACCTGCTGGCACTGGCCACTCAGAGCAGTCCAGTGTGCCAGCAGCACCTCTGTTTCCAAGATGGCAGAGGTCTGGAGCACACAGGAGGAGCTCTGGGCACCTCCCAGGGGAGGTGCAGGTCAGGGGAGTGGTCACTCCCCTTTCCTTTGTCCAGTTTCACGCCAGAGCAGGGCTGGGGGATCCCTGAACCGGTGTAGACTGGCTTATGCAGAGATGGGCACCATCTGTGCCCATCAAAGCATTTCCAGAGGCTGGGGGAGGCTACTCCTCCCCAGCCCTGACACCTTTTTCCAAAGTGTAGGAAAGTACCATCTTGCCTGGCATGTTACCCCCATTTTTCACTGTATATATGTTGTTTTAGTTGTATGTGTCACTGGGACCCTGGTAACCCAGGGTCCCAGTGCTCATAAGTGTGCCTGAATGTGTTACCTGTGTAGTGACTAACTGTCTCACTGAGGCTCTGCTAATCAGAACCTCAGTGGTTATGCTCTCTCATTTCTTTCCAAATTGTCACTGACAGGCTAGTGACCATTTTTACCAATTTACATTGGCTTACTGGAACACCCTTATAATTCCCTAGTATATGGTACTGAGGTACCCAGGGTATTGGGGTTCCAGGAGATCCCTATGGGCTGCAGCATTTCTTTTGCCACCCATAGGGAGCTCTGACAATTCTTACACAGGCCTGCCACTGCAGCCTGAGTGAAATAACGTCCACATTATTTCACAGCCATTTTACACTGCACTTAAGTAACTTATAAGTCACCTATATGTCTAACCTTTACCTGGTAAAGGTTAGGTGCAAAGTTACTTAGTGTGAGGGCACCCTGGCACTAGCCAAGGTGCCCCCACATTGTTCAGAGCCAATTCCCTGAACTTTGTGAGTGCGGGGACACCATTACACGCGTGCACTACATATAGGTCACTACCTATATGTAGCTTCACAATGGTAACTCCGAATATGGCCATGTAACATGTCTAAGATCATGGAATTGCCCCCTCTATGCCATCCTGGCATTGTTGGTACAATTCCATGATCCCAGTGGTCTGTAGCACAGACCCTGGTACTGCCAAACTGCCCTTCCTGGGGTTTCACTGCAGCTGCTGCTGCTGCCAACCCCTCAGACAGGCATCTGCCCTCCTGGGGTCCAGCCAGGCCTGGCCCAGGATGGCAGAACAAAGAACTTCCTCTGAGAGAGGGTGTGACACCCTCTCCCTTTGGAAAATGGTGTGAAGGCAGGGGAGGAGTAGCCTCCCCCAGCCTCTGGAAATGCTTTGTTGGGCACAGATGTGCCCAATTCTGCATAAGCCAGTCTACACCGGTTCAGGGACCCCTTAGCCCCTGCTCTGGCGCGAAACTGGACAAAGGAAAGGGGAGTGACCACTCCCCTGACCTGCACCTCCCCTGGGAGGTGTCCAGAGCTCCTCCAGTGTGCTCCAGACCTCTGCCATCTTGGAAACAGAGGTGCTGCTGGCACACTGGACTGCTCTGAGTGGCCAGTGCCACCAGGTGACGTCAGAGACTCCTTGTGATAGGCTCCTTCAGGTGTTGCTAGCCTATCCTCTCTCCTAGGGAGCCAAACCCTCTTTTCTGGCTATTTAGGGTCTCTGTCTCTGGGGAAACTTTAGATAACGAATGCAAGAGCTCATCCGAGTTCCTCTGCATCTCTCTCTTCACCTTCTGCCAAGGAATCGACTGCCGACCGCGCTGGAAGCCTGCCAACCTGCAGCATAGTAGCAAAGACGACTACTGCAACTCTGTAACGCTGATCCTGCCGCCTTCTCGACTGTTTTCCTGCTTGTGCATGCTGTGGGGGTAGTCTGCCTCCTCTCTGCACCAGAAGCTCCGAAAAAATCTCCCGTGGGTCGACGGAATCTTCCGCCTGCAACCGCAGGCACCAAAAAGCTGCATTACCGGTCCCTTGGGTCTCCTCATAGCACAACGAGCGAGGTCCCTCGAATCCAGCGACTCTGTCCAAGTGACCCCCACAGTCCAGTGACTCTTCAGTCCAAGTTTGGTGGAGGTAAGTCCTTGCCTCACCTCGCTGGGCTGCAATGCTGGGAACCGCGACTTTTGCAGCTACCCCGGCCCCTGTGCACTTCCGGCAGAAATCCTTTGTGCACAGCCAAGCCTGGGTCAACGGCACTCTAACCTGCATTGCACGACTTTCTAAGTTGGTCTCCGGTGACGTGGGACTCCTTTGTGCAACTTCGGCGAGCAACATTTCACACATCCTCGTAGTGCCTGTTTCTGGCACTTCTCCGGGGGCTACTGGCTTCAGAGAGGGCTCCTTGTCTTGCTCGACGTCCCCTCTCTCGGCTGGTCCAATTTGCGACCTCCTGGTCCCTCCTGGGACTCAGCAGCGTCCAAAAACGCTAACTGCACGATTTGCAGCTAGCAAGGCTTGTTGGCGTTCTTTCGGCGGGAAAACACTTCTGCACAACTCTCCACGGCGAGAGGGATCCGTCCACCAAAGGGGAAGTCTCTAGCCCTTTTCGTTCCTGCAGAAACCTCAGCTTCTTCTGTCCAGTAGAAGCTTCTTTGCACCCGCAGCTGGCATTTCCTGGGCATTTGCCCATCTCCGACTTGCTTGTGACTTTTGGACTTGGTCCCCTTGTTCCACAGGTACCCTAGATTGGAAATCCACAGTTGTTGCATTGCTGGTTTGCGTCTTTCCTGCATTATTCCTCTAACACAACTTCTTTGTCCTTAGGGGAACTTTAGTGCACTTTGCACTCACTTTTCAGGGTCTTGGGGAGGGTTATTTTTCTAACTCTCACTATTTTCTAATAGTCCCAGCGACCCTCTACAAGGTCACATAGGTTTGGGGTCCATTCGTGGTTCGCATTCCACTTTTGGAGTATATGGTTTGTGTTGCCCCTATCCCTATGTTTCCCCATTGCATCCTATTGTAACTATACATTGTTTGCACTGTTTTCTAAGACTATACTGCATATTTTTGCTATTGTGTATATATATCTTGTGTATATTTCCTATCCTCTCACTGAGGGTACACTCTAAGATACTTTGGCATATTGTCATAAAAATAAAGTACCTTTATTTTTAGTATAACTGTGTATTGTGTTTTCTTATGATATTGTGCATATGACACTAGGTGGTACTGTAGTAGCTTAACACGTCTCCTAGTTCAGCCTAAGCTGCTCTGCTAAGCTACCATTATCTATCAGCCTAAGCTGCTAGACACCCTATACACTAATAAGGGATAACTGGGCCTGGTGCAAGGTGCAAGTACCCCTTGGTACTCACTACAAGCCAGTCCAGCCTCCTACATTGGTTGTGCAGCGGTGGGATAAGTGCTTTGAGACTACTTACCACTCTTGTCATTGTACTTTTCATAAGAGAAAAATATACAAAACAAGGTCAGTGTATATACACATAGCCAAAAAGTTTTGCATTTCCTCTTTTCACTCTTTTCTAAGTGCTGAAAAGTACTTCTAACTTTCTAAAAAGTTCTAAAAAGTTTTAAAAGTTTTTTTCTCTGTCTTTCTAAAAGCTCTGACAAACTTTTTATCTTTTACTATCACTTTAACTCTCTCTAAAAATGTCTGGCACAGGCCAAAATGTTGATCTGTCCAAACTTGCATATGATCACCTTAGCTGGAAAGGAGCAAGGAATCTCTGCATAGAGAGAGGTTTGAGTGTAGGGAAGAATCCTTCCTTAGAACTGTTAATTAACATGCTTAGAGTACAGGATAAGGCCATAAGTGCCCAATCTGTTGAAAAAGTAGCTAATGGTTCTCAATCAGATCCAGGGACTCCCCCAGGAAAAGATTCAGGAAAGAAACTTCCTAGCCTGCCCATTACTAGACAGTCTAGCATAGTTGGTAATGATGATGAGCCACACCATATAAATAGTGTTGTCTCACATCATAGCAAAAGCATTTATTCTCACCATACTGGTAGTGATGTTTCTGTTAGCCAAGCTGTTAGGGTGGCTTCTGTAAGGGACAGGTCTCCTTCTGTCCATTCTCACCATACTTCTGTTTCAAAGCATGTCCCTCCCACCCACCCTGATGACAGATTGTTAGAAAGGGAGCTCAATAGATTGAGAGTGGAATAAACCAGACTGAAGCTCAAGAAACAACAGCTGGATTTGGATAGACAGACTTTAGAAGTAGAGAAGGAGAGACAGAAACTGGGTTTAGAAACCCATGGTGGCAGCAGCAGTATTCCCCATAGTCATCCTGCAAAAGAGCATGATTCCAGGAATCTGCACAAGATAGTTCCCCCTTACAAGGAGGGGGATGACATTAACAAGTGGTTTGCTGCACTTGAGAGGGCCTGTGTTGTACAGGATGTCCCTCAAAGGCAGTGGGCTGCTATCCTATGGCTATCATTTAGTGGAAAAGGTAGGGATAGGCTCCTTACTGTGAAAGAAAATGATGCTAATAATTTCCAAGTTCTTAAGAATGCACTCCTGGATGGTTATGGCTTAACCACTGAACAATACAGGGTAAAGTTCAGAGAGACCAAAAAGGAGTCTTCACAAGACTGGGTTGATTTCATTGACCATTCAGTGAAGGCCTTGGAGGGGTGGTTACATGGCAGTAAAGTTACTGATTATGACAGCCTGTATAACTTGATCCTGAGAGAGCATATTCTTAATAATTGTGTGTCTGATTTGTTGCACCAGTACTTGGTGGACTCTGATCTGACCTCTCCCCAAGAATTGGGAAAGAAGGCAGACAAATGGGTCAGAACAAGGGTGAACAGAAAAGTTCATACAGGGGGTGACAAAGATGGCAACAAAAAGAAGGATGGTAAGTCTTCTGACAAGGGTGGGGACAAATCTAAAAATGAGTCTTCATCAGGCCCACAAAAACACGCTGGTGGGGGTGGTGGGCCCAAATCCTCTTTTAATCAGAACAAGTAAAAGAAACCATGGTGCTATTTATGTAAAATAAAAGGCCATTGGACAACAGATCCCAGTTGTCCAAAGAAAAGCACCAATGCTCCTACCACTACAACCCCTACTGCTACCCCTAGTGTCCCTACTAATAGCAGTGGTGGTGGGAGCAAACCTACTAATAGCCAATCCAAGGGAGTAGCTGGGCTCACTATTGGTAACTTAGTTGGGGTTGGCCTTGTTAGGGAGGCCACAGAGGCTGTGTTAGTCTCTGAGGGGGCTATTGATTTTGCCACCTTAGTTGCTTGTCCCCTTAATATGGATAAGTACAAGCAGCTACCCCTAATAAATGGTGTTGAGGTTCAGGCCTACAGGGACACTGGAGCCAGTGTGACTATGGTCATAGAGAAACTGGTCCACCCTGAACAACACCTACTTGGTCACCAGTACCAAGTAACCGATGCTCACAACAACACACTTAGCCACCCCATGGCTGTTGTTAATCTCAACTGGGGGGGGGTTACTGGTCCAAAGAAAGTTGTGGTAGCCACAGATTTACCTGTAGACTGTCTACTAGGAAATTATTTGGAGACATCAGCTTGGTCAGATGTGGAGTTGGAGGCCCATGCAGCAATGCTGGGCATCCCAGGGCATATTTTTGCTTTGACAAGGGCTCAGGCCAAAAAGCAAAAAGGACAGGGAAGCTTGGATCCTGGAACAATGGACCAAGTGCTCCCTAAAGCTAGGGCTAGTAGAAGCAAACCACTTCCTACTATCCCTCCCTCTACAGTGGATTCTACTTCTGAGGAAGAAGAATTCCCTCCCTGTGCAGAACCTACACCAGAGGAGCTGGAAGCAGACACTGCTGAGCTTTTGGGTGAAGGGGGGCCTGCCAGAGAGGAGCTGAGTGTGGCACAGCAAACCTGTCCCACATTAGAGGGTCTCAGACAGCAAGCTGTCAAACAGGCTAATGGGGATGTCAGTGACTCTCACAGAGTTTACTGGGAGGACAACCTCTTGTACACTGAGCATAGGGGTCCTAAACCTGGAGCTGCCAGGAGATTAGTGATTCCTCAGGAGTACAGAAAGTTCCTCCTAACACTGGCACATGACATTCCCTTAGCTGGGCATCTAGGACAAATGAAAACTTGGGACAGGCTTGTTCCCCTGTTTCATTGGCCTAGAATGTCTGAGGACACAAAGGAATTTTGTAAGTCCTGTGAAACCTGTCAAGCCAGTGGCAAGACAGGTGGCACCCCAAAGGCACCCCTTATCCCACTGCCTGTGGTTGGGGTTCCCTTTGAAAGGGTAGGGGTTGACATAGTTGGCCCCCTTGACCCTCCTACTGCTTCAGGCAATAGGTTTGTCTTAGTGGTAGTGGACCATGCCACAAGATATCCTGAAGCTATTCCTTTAAGGACCACTACAGCACCTGCAGTGGCAAAGGCCCTCCTGGGAATATTTTCCAGGGTGGGCTTCCCAAAGGAAGTGGTATCAGACAGGGGAAGCAATTTCATGTCTGCATACTTAAAGGCCATGTGGAAGGAGTGTGGTGTAACGTACAAGTTCACAACACCCTATCATCCACAAACAAATGGACTGGTGGAGAGATTTAATAAAACTCTCAAAGGCATGATTATGGGTCTCCCAGAAAAACTCCGCAGGAGATGGGATATCGTTCTACCATGCCTCCTTTTTGCCTATAGGGAGGTACCCCAGAAAGGAGTGGGCTTCAGCCCCTTTGAACTTCTTTTTGGACACCCTGTTAGGGGTCCACTCACACTTGTAAAGGAGGGTTGGGAACAACCTTTAAAAGCTCCTAAGCAGGATATTGTGGATTATGTACTTGGCCTCAGATCAAGGATGGCTGAGTACATGAAAAAGGCCAGTAAAAACCTTCAGGCCAGCCAAGAGCTCCAGAAGCAATGGCATGATCAGAAGGCTGTTTTGGTTCAGTACCAACCAGGGCAGAAAGTGTGGGTCTTGGAGCCTGTGGCCCCAAGAGCACTCCAAGATAAATGGAGTGGACCCCACACAATTGTTGAAAAGAAGGGAGAAGTCACCTATTTAGTTGACTTAGGCACTGCCAGGAGTCCCCTTAGGGTGCTCCATGTCAACCGCCTGAAACCCTACTATGACAGGGCTGATCTCACCCTGCTCATGGCAACTGATGAGGGACAGGAAGAAGACAGTGATCCTCTACCTGATCTCTTCTCTTCCACAGAACAAGATGCTCTTGTGGAAGGTGTAGTTTTGGCTGATTGTCTTACTGCTGAGCAGAAAGACAATTGCATAAATCTCCTAGATCAATTCTCTGAACTCTTCTCTACTGTGCCAGGTACCACTTCTTGGTGTGAGCACACTATAGATACTGGAGACAGTTTACCTGTTAAAAGTAAGATCATGTCAGGGACTGCATAAAGCAAGAGGTCCAGAAAATGTTAGAACTGGGAGTGGTTGAGCACTCTGACAGTCCATGGGCTTCTCCTGTGGTACTGGTACCAAAACCCCATTCCAAAGATGGAAAGAAGGAAATGCGGTTTTGTGTAGACTATAGAGGTCTCAACTTGGTAACCAAAACTGATGCTCACCCTATACCCAGGGCAGATGAGCTCATAGATACACTGGCATCTGCCAAGTATCTAAGCACTTTTGACTTGACTGCAGGGTATTGGCAGATCAAATTGTCAGAAGATGCTAAACCTAAGACTGCATTTTCTACCATTGGAGGACATTACCAGTTTACTGTAATGCCTTTTGGTTTGAAAAATGCACCTGCCACTTTTCAGAGGTTGGTGAACACAGTCCTGCAAGGGCTGGAAGCTTTCAGTGCAGCATATTTGGACGATATAGCTGTCTTTAGCTCCAGCTGGGATGATCACCTGGTCCACCTATGGAAAGTTTTGGAGGCCCTGCAAAAGGCAGGCCTCACTATCAAGGCTTCAAAGTGCCAGATAGGGCAGGGTAAGGTGGTTTATCTGGGACACCTTGTTGGTGGGGAACAGATTGCACCACTTCAGGGGAAAATCCAAACAATTATTGATTGGGTTCCCCCTACCACTCAGACTCAGGTGAGAGCCTTCCTAGGCCTCACTGGGTATTACAGGAGGTTCATTAAGAACTATGGCTCCATTGCAGCCCCTCTTAATGACCTCACATCCAAGAAAATGCCTAAAAAGGTATTATGGACCGCAAACTGTCAGAAAGCTTTTGAGGAGCTGAAGCAGGCCATGTGCTCTGCACCTGTCCTGAAAAGCCCTTGTTACTCTAAAAAATTCTATGTCCAAACTGATGCATCTGAATTAGGAGTAGGGGCAGTCCTATCACAACTTAATTCTGAGGGCCAAGATCAACCTGTTGCTTTTATTAGTAGGAGGTTGACCCCTAGAGAAAAGCGTTGGTCTGCCATTGAGAGGGAGGCCTTTGCTGTGGTCTGGGCTCTGAAGAAGTTGAGGCCATACCTGTTTGGCACTCACTTCATTGTTCAGACAGACCACAAACCTCTACTTTGGCTAAAACAAATGAAAGGTGAAAATCCTAAATTGTTGAGGTGGTCCATATCCCTACAGGGAATGGACTATACAGTGGAACATAGACCTGGGAGTAGCCACTCCAATGCAGATGGACTCTCCAGATATTTCCACTTAGACATTGAAGACTCATCAGGTCATGGCTAGTCTTATTGTCCTTCGTTTGGGGGGGGTTGTGTAGGAAAGTACCATCTTGCCTGGCATGTTACCCCCATTTTTCACTGTATATATGTTGTTTTAGTTGTATGTGTCACTGGGACCCTGGTAACCCAGGGCCCCAGTGCTCATAAGTGTGCCTGAATGTGTTACCTGTGTAGTGACTAACTGTCTCACTGAGGCTCTGCTAATCAGAACCTCAGTGGTTATGCTCTCTCATTTCGTTCCAAATTGTCACTGACAGGCTAGTGACCATTTTTACCAATTTACATTGGCTTACTGGAACACCCTTATAATTCCCTAGTATATGGTACTGAGGTACCCAGGGTATTGGGGTTCCAGGAAATCCCTATGGGCTGCAGCATTTCTTTTGCCACCCATAGGGAGCTCTGACAATTCTTACACAGGCCTGCCACTGCAGCCTGAGTGAAATAACGTCCACGTTATTTCACAGCCATTTTACACTGCACTTAAGTAACTTATAAGTCACCTATATGTCTAACCTTTACCTGGTAAAGGTTAGGTGCAAAGTTACTTAGTGTGAGGGCACCCTGGCACTAGCCAAGGTGCCCCCACATTGTTCAGAGCCAATTCCCTGAACTTTGTGAGTGCGGGGACACCATTACACGCGTGCACTACATATAGTCACTACCTATATGTAGCTTCACAATGGTAACTCCGAATATGGCCATGTAACATGTCTAAGATCATGGAATTGCCCCCTCTTTGCCATCCTGGCATTGTTGGTACAATTCCATGATCCCAGTGGTCTGTAGCACAGACCCTGGTACTGTCAAACTGCCCTTCCTGGGGTTTCACTGCAGCTGCTGCTGCTGCCAACCCCTCAGACAGGCATCTGCCCTCCTGGGGTCCAGCCAGGCCTGGCCCAGGATGGCAGAACAAAGAACTTCCTCTGAGAGAGGGTGTGACACCCTCTCCCTTTGGAAAATGGTGTGAAGGCAGGGGAGGAGTAGCCTCCCCCAGCCTCTGGAAATGCTTTGTTGGGCACAGATGTGCCCAATTCTGCATAAGCCAGTCTACACCGGTTCAGGGACCCCTTAGCCCCTGCTCTGGCGCGAAACTGGACAAAGGAAAGGGGAGTGACCACTCCCCTGACCTGCACCTCCCCTAGGAGGTGTCCAGAGCTCCTCCAGTGTGCTCCAGACCTCTGCCATCTTGGAAACAGAGGTGCTGCTGGCACACTGGACTGGTCTGAGTGGCCAGTGCCACCAGGTGACGTCAGAGACTCCTTGTGATAGGCTCCTTCAGGTGTTGCTAGCCTATCCTCTCTCCTAGGTAGCCAAACCCTCTTTTCTGGCTATTTAGGGTCTCTGTCTCTGGGGAAACTTTAGATAACGAATGCAAGAGCTCATCCGAGTTCCTCTGCATCTCTCTCTTCACCTTCTGCCAAGGAATCGACTGCTGACCGCGCTGGAAGCCTGCAAACCTGCAACATAGTAGCAAAGACGACTACTGCAACTCTGTAACGCTGATCCTGCCGCCTTCTCGACTGTTTTCCTGCTTGTGCATGCTGTGGGGGTAGTCTGCCTCCTCTCTGCACCAGAAGCTCCGAAGAAATCTCCCGTGGGTCGACGGAGTCTTCCCCCTGCAACCGCAGGCACCAAAAAGCTGCATTACCAGTCCCTTGGGTCTCCTCTCAGCACGACGAGCGAGGTCCCTTGAATCCAGCGACTCTGTCCAAGTGACCCCCACAGTCCAGTGACTCTTCAGTCCAAGTTTGGTGGAGGTAAGTCCTTGCCTCACCTCGCTGGGCTGCATTGCTGGGAACCGCGACTTTTGCAGCTACCCCGGCCCCTGTGCACTTCCGGCGGAAATCCTTTGTGCACAGCCAATCCTGGGTCAACGGCACTCTAACCTGCATTGCACGACTTTCTAAGTTGGTCTCCGGCGACGTGGGACTCCTTTGTGCAACTGCGGCAAGCACCGTTTCACGCATCCTTGTAGTGCCTGTTTGTGGCACTTTTCTGGGTGCTACCGGCTTCAGAGAGGGCTCCTTGTCTTGCTCGACGTCCCCTCTCTCGGCTGGTTCAATTTGCGACCTCCTGGTCCCTCCTGGGCCTCAGCAGCGTCCAAAAACGCTAACCGCACGATTTGCAGCTAGCAAGGCTTGTTGGCGTTCTTTTGGCGGGAAAACACTTCTGCACGACTTTCCACGGCGAGAGGAATCCGTCCACCAAAGGGGAAGTTTCTAGCCCTTTTCGTTCCTGCAGAAACCTCAGCTTCTTCTGTCCAGTAGAAGCTTCTTTGCACCCGCAGCTGGCATTTCCTGGGCATTTGCCCATCTCCGACTTGCTTGTGACTTTTGGACTTAGTCCCCTTGTTCCACAGGTACCCTAGATTGGAAATCCACAGTTGTTGCATTGCTGGTTTGTGTCTTTCCTGCATTATTCCTCTAACACAACTTCTTTGTCCTTAGGGGAACTTTAGTGCACTTTGCACTCACTTTTCAGGGTCTTGGGGAGGGTTATTTTTCTAACTCTCACTATTTTCTAATAGTCCCAGCGACCCTCTACAAGGTCACATAGGTTTGGGGTCCATTCGTGGTTCGCATTCCACTTTTGGAGTATATGGTTTGTGTTGCCCCTATCCCTATGTTTCCCCATTGCATCCTATTGTAACTATACATTGTTTGCACTGTTTTCTAAGACTATACTGCATATTTTTGCTATTGTGTATATATATCTTGTGTATATTTCCTATCCTCTCACTGAGGGTACACTCTAAGATACTTTGGCATATTGTCATAAAAATAAAGTACCTTTATTTTTAGTATAACTGTGTATTGTGTTTTCTTATGATATTGTGCATATGACACTAGGTGGTACTGTAGTAGCTTCACACGTCTCCTAGTTCAGCCTAAGCTGCTCTGCTAAGCTACCATTATCTATCAGCCTAAGCTGCTAGACACCCTATACACTAATAAGGGATAACTGGGCCTGGTGCAAGGTGCAAGTACCCCTTGGTTCTCACTACAAGCCAGTCCAGCCTCCTACACAAAGGGAGAGGGTGTAACACCCTCTCTCTGAGGAAGTCCTTTGTTCTGCCTTCCTGGGCCAAGCCTGGCTGGACCCCAGGAGGGCAGAAACCTGTCTGAGGGGTTGGAAGCAGCAGCTGCAGTGAAACCCTGGGAAAGGTAGTTTGGCAGTACCCGGGTCTGTGCTAGAGACTCGGGGATCATGGAATTGTCTCCCCAATGCCAGAATGGCATTGGGGTGACAATTCCATGATCTTAGACATGTTACATGGCCATGTTCGGAGTTACCATTGTGACGCTATACATATGTAGTGACATATGTATAGTGCACGCGTGTAATGGTGTCCCCGCACTCACAAAGTCCGGGGAATTTGCCCTGAACAATGTGGGGGCACCTTGGCTAGTGCTAGGGTGCCCACACACTAAGTAACTTAGCACCCAATCTTTGCCAGGTAAAGGTTAGACATATAGGTGACTTATAAGTTACTTAAGTGCAGTGGTAAATGGCTGTGAAATAACGTGGATGTTATTTCACTCAGGCTGCAATGGCAGGCCTGTGTAAGAATTGTCAGAGCTCCCTATGGGTGGCAAAAGAAATGCTGCAGCCCCTAGGGATCTCCTGGAACCCCAATACCCTGGGTACCTCAGTACCATATACTAGGGAATTATAAGGGTGTTCCAGTATGCCAATATGAATTGGAGAAATTGGTCACTAGCCTGTTAGTGACAATTTGGAAAGAAATGAGAGAGCATAACCACTGAGGTTCTGGTTAGCAGAGCCTCAGTGAGACAGTTAGTCATCACACAGGGAACACATACAGTGCACACTTAGGAGCACTGGGGCCCTGGCTGGCAGGGTCCCAGTGACACATACAACTAAAACAACATATATACAGTGAAATATGGGGGTAACATGCCAGGCAAGATGGTACTTTCCTACAGTATACGCAACATATCCCATCTTGAACAAGTACCTTGGATCATCATTGCATGGTTCACATGGTCTGAAATAACTACATGGCTAAATATGAAAGCAAAATCAGCAGACAGTGAGTCAGTGATGGGTGAGTTTATTTTGAAGCTATGACTAACAGAAAATATACATGACATGAATCAACTTTAAAATAAGGCATGTGACGGGGTCAGTCATGGTGAATGAAATCAGAGGAGTAGATGCCACACCATTGGAAGTCCAAAGTCCAGAGTATTCCTCCCATTGGAAATGGAACGTGGTTCAGGATCAAGTACACAAAGTGAATGTGTAACACGCCAAACGAGGATCTTAAGGAAGAGGGTTATTGCCTGCAGCAGTGGGTGTCTTGCCATCCACATCTCCTGGATTATTTGCTGGATGTCCCCGCTTGCAGGGGAAGGGAAATCTCCTGCAACAGATGCAGGGGTGTCTGTGGCTGGTGGATCCTCTGGCAGGGCCTCCCTTCTTGTGGATGCCACCAACGTTGATGGACCTGCTGTTGATGAGCCAAAGGAAGGGGAAGATTGGTTTGAAAAGCCCTGCTCAGGGTTGTGTGTATGTGCCTGTGACGGGCCGACACTACCTCAGTCGGACCTGCCATACCCCTGGGGCACCGGCATTGCAGTGCTTCCCGACCCAGAAGTCTTCGGGCGGGAACCAATCGGGGTGGACTTCCGGGTGACGGCAGAAGGAAAACAGACTCTTCGCGCCGTCACGGGAGGAAAGGAAAAGAAGGCGGAGAAGAACACAGCGACGGCGGGAGAGAAGGAAGAGAAGAACACGGCGACAGCGGGAGAGAAGGCGGTGGAGAACGCGACGATGAGAGAGGAAAAGGAGGCAGTGAAGGACCCGAGGACGGCGGGAGAGCAGGGAAGACACCGGGACCACCAGCGGCAGCCCGAGACACAGCGGAGAACCAGGAGGCAGTACACCAGAACCCCGGCCATGCTCTGGGCTCAGCAGGTGTGTGGGGCAGGATTCCCTAATATCAGGGGTGAGGAGGGGAACAAGGCGGGAGAGTAAAAACGATGGGAGGGGCATTGGGAGGTTTTTGGATGCTGGTTTACTTGGTCTATGTTTGGTTTCCTCCTCCTACACACAAGTTTTTTTTTTGTTCTGTGGTATGCTGCCAGACAGGGAAAGGGAAAGTGCCTAATCTTCAAGAGTAGCATAGATACCCCTGAAGGATAAGGGAGGATAACTGAGATAATTTCCTAGGGTCAGTCTTGTCATACAACAAGGGAAAGGAAGAAAAAGAAAAGGGCGGAAAGCTCAGGAGAAGAGAGAGAAACAAAACACAAGAAAAATAAAAGGAACAGACAGATGAAAAATAGAGAAAGGATAACAGGAAGAAAGAAAGAGGAAACAGGGAAAGAAAAAAAGGAATAGAAAGGAAAGGAAGAAAAGAGAAAAACACTCACCAGGCCACATACCGTTGTCTGTATCCATTTTCTTCCCACATGTGCCTCCAGGGAGTCTCCCTGGAAAGAAGAAGACAAGAAGTGAACACCAGAGGAAGAGTGGCCGAACAACGTATTGTATAAGGAAAATGTGTCCTGTAATCTGCAGTAAAGACTGTATGCGTACTATCTAACCACGGGCTTAGTGTCAACATTGTGCAACCCCTATTACAGTGCCTCAACACCCCTGTTAGGGAGGCATGTTGGAATTGTGGCCCTTCATCTGTTCATGCATGTCCCTATGCATGTCCCTCTTTAGCTGCTTGATTTCCCAGAGTTTGGTCAACACCTGGCCCATCATGCCTTGGGACTCCTGATAGACCCCCAAGATGTGGCTGATGGTGTCCTGGCCAAGAGTATCTCCAGTGGCCTCACCCCGCTGGCCCACACCATTCCTCCCATGCACCCTACCCCCACTGGCCTGTGCCCTTGTCACTGGGGGGCACAAGATGGTGGAAACTGTGCTAGGTGTTTTCCTGTGATGTTGAAGGAACAGGGCTGGGAGATGATGTTGTGGGCACAGTGAGACTCACTGTTGCCATGTGACCAGGTTGCCCAGATGGGCCAGAACCGTCCACCACACCCACGAGTCCAGGAGTGTTGTCATCACTGAGGGCTTTATCCAGGGGTAGTGGTAGTCT
The DNA here is from genome assembly GCF_031143425.1 of Pleurodeles waltl. NCBI lineage: Eukaryota > Metazoa > Chordata > Amphibia > Caudata > Salamandridae > Pleurodeles > Pleurodeles waltl. The sequence goes on from NC_090443.1 coordinate 54,445,637, forward strand.
GATCTGTGGCCGCCATGTGCCCAGTGGCAGATCCAACTATTGATGGAAAACATACATTGTTACCGCCAAAGGTTTTGTGTTACAGTAAGCAAAGACCTGGGACAATGTTAAGTTGTAGGTAATCCAATTGTGCCAGGTAACCATGGTATTTGGTGATTTGACATGACATGTGTAAAGCATGCCAACCCGATTTGACTCAAGCAGCTGATGAAATGTGCAGATCAGTTACACTTTGGAAAATGGCCTCAAAATGACATTTTACCACCAGAGCAGCCAGCACAGTGAAGAGGCATGATATGACTTTGACTATTTTCGAGGCCTAGTTGAGTGGGATGCAGGCAAACCCAGGACTTTGTTGTATATGTGACTGGAGTCATCATGTGCACAGTGCTGTGTCAATGTGTCTGCTGCCAATACCAATATGGTGGTGCATCTTGAGGCCTTAGGAATACTTGCTGTACACACTGGATAAGATGTGATTCCTGTCCTCAATAGCTTCAAGTCAAGATGGAGCTAGGTAGATAGACATGGCTCTGATTTGAGCATGATCTGTATCTTTATCACTCCCAGGTGAGTACATTTCAATTGGGAGTTCAAAAATAATGGTATTTGGACAAGTGACAACTGGCCTAGTGTTTGGAGTTACTGAAACAAGGTCTATTGGGCTTTGCAGTCGGATCACTCTCTATACTGCACACACTTGACAAATGGTATCCTCCCAGGTGAGTACACTTCAATTGAGAGTTCACAAAGAAGGGTGTTTGGACACATGACCACTGGGCTGGCGTTTGGACTTACTGGAACAAGGCCTATTGTGCTTTGCAGTTAGATCACTCTCTGCACTGCACACACTATACACATGGTATACCCCCAGGTGGATACACTTCAATTGAGAGTTCACTAACACAGGTATTTGAACAAGTGACCACTGGGCTAGTGTTTGGAGTTACTGAAACAGTACGTCCTGGGAGTTGCAGTCCAGTCACTCTCCTTAAAACACACTTGACAAATGGTATCCTCTCAGGTGAGTACACTTCAATTGAGAGCTAACAAACAAGGGTATTTGGACAAGTGACCACTAGGCTGGTGTTTGAAATTACTGGAATAGAGCCTATTGTGCTTTGCAGTCAGATCACTCTCTACACTACACACACTATACAAATGATATCCTCCCAGGTAAGTACACTTCAATTGAGAGTTCACAAACAGGGGTATTTGGGCAAGTGACTATTGGGGGTCATGTTTGGAGTTACTGCAACTGTGCTTCCTGGGAGTTGGAGTCAGGTCACTGTATCTACTCCCCAACACTTGACAAATGTTTGGTATTTCATATCTATATGCAGGCTGCATTTAGGTTTGAGCATATATTTATGTTTTTGGACATACCATGAATCCTGGAATGTGTTTTTGCCATTTGGACAAACCATGAATCCTGGAATGTGTTTTTGCTATTCTGAGATTTCCAGGAACCATTTGGACACATGGCATGTGATGGGCCTTGGTAGCTGTGATGTTGGATGCAATTATACAGATTGACATTCTTACAACTCAGATACTCTGAGTATTGAATTTTGTTGGGGTGCATAAATAAGACAGTGGCAACGGCTAAGCTGTGAGCATGCATGACATAGCAGTTCTGTGACATTATTTGTGTTGTGACTTACCAGACTCCACACCCCCAGGTATTCCTGTCAAGCCCTCAGGATGGCCAACACCTTCTTCCAAGGAAAGAGTCTTAATGGGGCACTGGGAGGGCCACCGCCAGTCGTCTTGGCCTCCAGCTGATGACTGGAGGCCAGGGAACAGACCTTGCCCCGGAGGTCGTTTCTCCTTTTCCTAATGTCCTTCTTTGTGCACAGGGTAGTGCCTACAGCATTCACTCTGACGATTATCCTGTCCCACATTTCCATTTTCCTACTGAGAAGAGTGTGGTGGACTTCGGCTCCAAACAATTGTGTCCACGGTGGTCGACCTCCATTGGCTGCCCAGTGTGGGGACCGCCATGGCACTGATGGCACCGGAGGTCGGACCACCTAAATCCAAGCCGGTGCTTTGCAGGTATTCTGCCTTTTGTACGTGGACGGTAGTCCTGCCTGTATGAATTGCAATAAGGAAGTCTGGGGATCGATCAGCGCAGCAGTCTTTTTTGGGACCACCACCATGCCGGTCTGGCGGTCTGATTGCCAAATTCGTAATCAGGCCCTAGATCTTAGTATAGCACTTAGAAACACAATAGCTGCAACTGGGGCTATCATGATGTCTTTACGGAGTCGTTCTCAACAATCCGATGCCACTCATGAGGTAGTGCAGGCCAGTCACAGAGTTGCACGGACCCCAGGTACAGTACCTTGGAAAAGAGGAAAAACCAAGTCGGGGAGGTGAGGCATCACTGGAGCCAGTGAGACGTCGGTTCCTTAACGCTACTGAAGAAATGAGGCATTGGTTCCTGATTGCTAGGCAGGGGAGGTGAGGCGTCAGTTCCTTACGGTTGCAGTGGAGGTGATGCAGTCTTGGTGGCGAGCCATTGGTTCCTTTCGACAAGGTGGGGTTGATTAATCCAGCAGGTCAAGATGCGAGGCATCACCTTCACGGTGTCCCAATCATATCACGGGGACACAGGTGCTGTGGCGGAGTAAGGGATCACGGCATCAGTGACATGGCACTCGTGACTCATGCTGTGATGAGACTTTTCAGGCTCTGCAGTAGCGTCGGGCCTGTAGTGTCGGTCTCAGTCGTTGCACTCACTGGGAATCCCGGCTTCAGTGCAGGCAGCGGCGCAGACTCCGACAGCAGCGCAGCTTCTGAAGTCACTCTGGAGTTGATGCACTTGGTTTCTTTTTGGTTGAACCAGAACTCACTCCAAAAGGCCAAGGGACTGGATTTGGCACCACTTGGCAAGTCAAGACTCTCAGCAAGAGAGCCCAGGTGCTGGCAGATGAAGCCTTTGATGTCCCTTAGACTTCTTAACAGGAGGCAAGCTCAGTCCAAGCCCTTGGAGAACCTTTGGAAGTGGGATGTAGAAAGCAAGGTCCAGTTCTTTCACTTCCGGGACAGAAGCAGCAAGCTACAGACCAGCACAGCAAAGCAACAGCCAGAGTGGCAATCCCTCTTACAGCATCCAATTCTTCTTCCTGGCAGACTGTCCTCAGTCCAGAAGGATTCTAACTTTGTGCGGTCGGAGGTCCAGTATTGAAAACAATTTCTCTTTTGAAGAAGGAAGACTTCAAAGAGAAGTCTTTGTGGTGCACAGGACCCTCCCTTTCCTGCCCCGGCTCCAGCCACACTCCAGGGGGTTGGAAACTGCTTTGTGTAAGGACAGGCACAACCCTATTCAGGTGCAAGTGTCAGCTCCTCCCACTACTTTAGCTCAGGAAGACCCATCAGAATATGTAGGGCACACCTATGCTCTCTTTATGTGACTGTCTAGAGTGAATTCACAAATAGCCCAACTGTCATTGTGACCCAGACGTGTATTCCAAAGACAGGCAGAGGCTCAGAATGGTTAAGCTAGACACTTTGGCATTTCGAAACTTACAATTTAAAAACCAAGTTAATCAAAATATATTTTTAAATTGTGAGGTCAGAGACCCCCAACTCCATGTCTCTGTCTGCTCCCAATGGGAAATTACACTCAAAAGATATTTCAAGGCAACATGTTACCCTATGGGAGAGATAGGCCTTGCAATAGTGAAACCCGAATTTGACAGTATTTCACTATCAGGACATGTAAAACACACCAGTACATGTCTTATCTTTTAAACCCTGCCCATGGGGCTGCCCTAAGGCCTACCTTAGGGGTGGCTCACATGCAGTCAAAGAGAAGGTTTGGGCCTGGCAAGTGGGTGCACTTGCCAGGTCGAAATGGCAGTTTAAATCTGCCCACACAGACACTACAGTGGCAGGCCTGAGACATGTTTACAGTGCTACTCATATGGGTGGCACAATCATTGCAGCAGGCCCACTAGTAGCATTTGATGTACAGGCCCTGGGCACATACGGTGCACTATACTAAGGACTTACCAGTAAATCAAATATGCCAATCATAAATAAGCTAATCATCAATACAATTCAAACAGAGAGCTCTTGCTCTTTAGCACTGGTCAGCAGTGATAAAGTGCCCAGAGTCCTAAAGCCAGCAAAACCTAAATGCAGCACATAGTTAAAAACATATTTTAATTTTAGTTAATTCATTCCTGTTAATATCATATCCTTCCAGAATATGTAAGATCAATTTCAATTTGTAATATTAAATTTAAAGCAAATCAACATCAGTTCAGTGGACGCCATATTCATTCAAACAGGGGTCATGTTCAATTTAACATGACGTGTTCATTTCAATATGTGTTTTATTCATTTCAAAGCATACTAAATTTATCTCACATAGTTTCATATTGATTTCAAAAAGAGTCATATTCATTTTAATGAATGTCATATTACCTTTGATGTGGGTCATAATAATTTCACCAGATATCATATTCATTTTAAAGTGGTCCATATTCATCTTAACATGTGTCATATTCCTTTCAATAAATGTCATATTCATTTCAATGGATGTCATATTCATCTTAGTATGTGCCATGTTCCTTTCAATGGATGTCTCATTCATATTTACACATCATATTAATTTCAACATGAATCATACCCATTACAACATGCACCATAATCATGTCAATGTGTATCACATTACTTTCTATGCAAACCGTATTCATTTTGATAAATGTGATGTTAATTTTAACATTACTCTTATTCGTTTAAAAGCAGGTCAGATTCATTAAAATGAAGATCATATTCATTTGAACGCACGCTATATTAATTTTAACATGTATTATATTCCTTTCAAGCAATGTTATAGTTATTTCAATGGATGTCATATTCATATTAATACTTGTTATATTAATTTTAAGACACAACGTATCAATTTTAACATATATCACATTAATTTGAATATGTATCATATTAATTTCAATGCATGCGATATTCATTATGACAACTGTCATGAGAATTTCAGCTTTGGTTGTACTCATTTGAAAGCATGTCAAATTCAATTCAATACGGCTTATATTAATTTCAGCACAAGCCATATTCATTTTAAATCATCTCATTCATTTCTGTATATTGTTTTGTATTGCATTGTAATAGTATTTATATAGTGCTTACTACCCCTGACGAGGCATCGTAGCGCTTTTCAGTGAGTAGCACGCTACTCTGGAACCCAACAAGAATTAGTGATGGATTAGTATCGGGAAATATGAGTACAGTTTTAGTATTATTATGAGTTAAATTGAGCCGCGGATATGAGAGTTTGTTAGTTAGACTGACTGGAGTAATGGAGGGGTGGAGGAGAAAAGAAATCCAGAAGTGTTAATTGGGAGTATATCCTTCATTTACTCAACCCAAAGACTTGGGATGAGTAAAGGGGGATGGAGGAGGGAAGAGCCTGTGGAAGGGTTAGGGAGAGCATAGTAGCAGGGTGAGATAAATGAGGGAGAATTTAGTAGGGTTGTGTGGGAGGTCGCAGAGGTAGAGTGAGGTTTGGTGAGTTAGATGTGGAAGCGGAGGGAAGAGCTTAGGCAGAGATATTTAGGAGATGAAAGTAGTAGAAAGGATTTGGGATGAGTCAGAGTGGGAATGGAGGATAGTTTGATAGAGACATGACATATGATGATGGGTAGATAAGTGAGATAAGATGAGAGAAGGAATTCATAGATATATAGTATAACAACCCACTCAGGAGCCGTGCAATGACCCAAGAACATGCCAAGCACAGAAACAACATATACACTTACATACACATATATATATACATACACACATACACACACATGAATACACACACGTATGCACATACAATACAGAATTAGAACCGTGGGTAAATATACTTAGTCAAACAGGTTTAAAAAGTGTGTGTTTTTTATTGTTATGACATAGTAGTGATTATATATATGAGATATATATCTTATATTCATTGCAATCTGGGTAATATTAATTTAAATCCAATTAATATTTATTGCAATATGTGTAACATTAATTTCAGTGTATGTTGTAATCAATCAATCAATAGTTTATTCGGTCCAGATGTGGACCATTTGAGAAGTTAAAAGTAATCATACATACAAAAGGATAAAAGCCATAAACCATTGCATAATAAAAAATAAAAATAAAAAGACATTGGCAATTAATACAGAGAGAAAAAAAACAAAAAAAAAAAAAAAGTTCATTAAACTACATAAAAAGTTTCATAAATAATTAAGACAAAACTCTCAAAATAGTCTCTGGATCTTACCCTATAAAAGACGCTGAATGCTAAAATGATACTAATCAGTTGTTAAAAGCATAAAAACCATTCTAAAACGAGTTTATACATAAAATAAAACATAAAAACTACAATTCAACAGCTCCTATTAGCAAAAATTAAAAGTCAACCAGTGGAAAATGATGCCCTAAGTTAATCAGTTCTATTTAATAAGTTGATCAAATAAATTGCATCTTGCCATTTATAAAATTATATATGCTGAGGAGCTATAGGTCGCTTCAGTTGGGGTAACCCACTAGACAGCGTGCTCGGGGATACAATCTTTTATCCTTGATAGGTCGCACTAATAGTTTTGTTTAAAATCCCAGACTGATATGACAGGGTACTAATTTGCTAACTTCTAGACCGTTCTTCAACCGGTGGATTAAGATCTATAGTGATCCTACTGCGGATTTTCCATGCTGCTGCCAGATATTTAGAAACAGAACTCACTATCAGCATGGAAGTATCATATTTGCATATTCTATATACACTGTTACGGTTTTGTGGTAACAGTGTTTTGCACAGAGGGGTAATCCACTTCCCTCGAGGGCATTTGTACAGAGGACAGAAAAATAGGACATGCTCAGAGGTTTCCTTGCATAGATGGCGGTTTATGCATTTGTCAGATAAGGAGCTATTAGTCGACCAGCAAGCCGTGAAGCTGTTGACTGCCAATGTTCCATATCTGAACTGAAGTAATAAAGAGCGAGCACGGGCTGGTATAGGGAGATCCAGGAAGCTTTCAGGCATAGGTTCGTGCTTAACCAGCAGAAACTCTGCTGTCAGCCGACCTAACCCATTTGAGCTGAGAGATTCCTCATAGATCTTTTCCCAATAACGGTCTTTGATCAGGCGTTTAGCGTTACCAGGAATCATCTCGGGATTCTCCCAATAATGGGATAAATTCAGTTTAACCCAAGCCGCTTTCATCTCCCTTAGCCACCGTACTTTTTCCCATCCATAGTAAGGTGGCAATAGTTCTTTAACTGCTGACCTGAAGGGTTCGAGTTCATCCGTTTTCCATAGTCTGACCCAGTACAGAAGTGGTCTTAAGTATGCTGTATCTTTAATACTATTTAGACCCAGGTCCAGTCTTAGGGGGAGCATCGGTGTGCCCTTCCCTAGTCTGGATATGTGTCTAAGGAAATTATTTTCTTTGGTTTGAAGAGTGTTCATTTGTCTGTGAGATCCCCAAAGTTCCGCTCCAAATAAGGCCGCGGCACGGATTTGAGCTTTATATATTTCAGAGATGAGGGTCAGAGGGGGGCTTGTTGCAGCGCTAGCTTTATGTCCTATCACTCCACATCTTTGGCTGATTGTTAATGCCCCTTTCCTTATAGCTGGATCCCAGCTGCCCTTATCAGATAGTCTGATGCCCAAATAATCGTATTCCATTACCCTCTCCAAAAGAATTGAATCCATCTTTATATTTGCTCTAAGCTTCTTGTTCGGGGCACTGTATATCATGAGTTTAGTTTTCTTAAGATTTATGTCTAAACCGTAATCTCTGCAAAATACACCGAACTGGTTAACCAGATTCTGGATTCCCATGGGTGATTTAGACAGGAGAATAGTGTCATCTGCATAAAGTAAGCATGGAACTTTGGTCCCGGCCAACTTTGGGGAATCATTAGTGCAATTTACTAAATACTTAATACAATTATTTATGTATAAAAGAAAAAGGGTTGGGGCCAAAACACACCCCTGTCTGACTCCCCTCTCAATAGCCACTGATTCTGTTAGATCACCATTCTTGCCGCTCCTAATTTGGGCATAAGTATTCTCGTGTAGTCGGGTGATAAGTTTCAGAAGGCCATGTGGGACACCCATATTGGCTAGTGTCAGCCATAACTGGTTTCTAGGGACCAAATCGAACGCGGCTCTAAGATCAATAAAGACTACAAAAAGGTTACCCCCTCCTACTTCCACAGTCTTCCATTTTATTGTTAAAAATCTTAGCACCTGATCTACGGTACTGACTGCTGGCCTGAACCCTGCTTGCAAATCAGAAATGGCATTGGTTTCCAGAATCCATTCTTCTAGACGGGACAAAATTTGCTTTGCAAAAAGTTTTTGGAAGTTGTCGAGTAAGGAGATTGGGCGGTAGTTAACAGGGTTAGAGGGGTTACCTTTCTTAAATATGGGAACTATCTCTGCTCCCATCCAGGAGCTCGGGACAGGTGCTCCTGCAGTTACCGCATTGGAAATGAGGTTCAGATATGGGGCCCATATATCTGGGTTTGTCTTGTATAAATCGCCTGGTATTTTATCAAGGCCGGGGGCCTTTCCCCATTTCAATGAAGCGATCGCAGCCTTAGTTTCTGCCATGGTAAATTCAATTTTGGGGTTCTCAATAATCATGGTATGGGTCAGTTCCCTGGAAGTAACACCAGTGATCCCAGAATATAATCGGGAAAAATGATCTGTCCACTCTACAGGGAGTATTGAGGCACCAGGCGAACAATTAGGTTCTTCACTGGCATCAGCCACCAATTTCCAAAATTTCGAGGTGTCATTTATTTTAGCAGACTCCAGGAGGGAGACCCATCTAGATTCATCCCATGTCCTACGGGCTCTACCTTGTTCCTGTTTATAATCTTTCCTGGCTTCCCTTATATGATCTGACTGGCCTCCTCTTAAAGCTCTCAGCAGTTTGTGCTGTGCTTCCCTGCATGCGGCGTTGAACCACCTTGCGTTACACTTCCTTTTGACTTCTTTTGCAGACTCTTTGGTAAAAAGATTTTTTAGGGAATTAAAAAATTGTGTGTGGGCTACTATAAGCCCACCACTATCTTCTAAACACTGAGATATACGATCCATATGATCAGCCAACTGCCTGTACGCAGATGCCAAGGTGGCTGTGTCGGTGTTCAGGGATTCCCATCTAACATTTCGTTTATTGTTGGTCAGTGCAAGCTGTTGTTCGTGAGTCTTGGAACAGGAGACTTCAAGTAGGGGTAATAGGTTCCTAAGAGTTAGAATCAATGGTTCATGGTCACTTTCCTCATGTTCTACAATGTTCATGTCAGCCATATAGCCCCACAGGCGGATATCAAGCAAAATATAGTCTATCTGGCTCATCTGTGCCCCGCGCCTGAATGTAGGGTGAAGATTAGGGTCTGAGCGGGAACGACCATTGCAAGCCCGCAGGCCATGTGCCAGTGTAATATCCACAACCTGATGTGTTAATCTATTTATTTTTGGTCTTTTGCTTGATACCAGTTGAGGGATACCCCAATAGGCGTCTTCTTCTTTGTATAGTTCCTGGGCCAGCGAGTAGGGTTCAAAAGTAACATTAAAATCTCCAGCAATAAGAATAAAGTGAGAAGGTGATTTACAAGAAAGAAAGCTGTCCAAAATAGTAAATGTGTCGGACTCGTATTTGCTACCCAGGCTCCTATTATAAATATTGATTATTAAAAGTGGTTTCTCGCTAAGGGATGGTATTGATAAACCCATTAAATCAGGGCAGCCCAAGTCAATTGTTTCAATCCGACATTTAAAGGAACAGCTGAGCCATATAAGCAGGCCACCTGAGGGTCTCCCTGAATTCACCTTAGTTGCTGGGACCCAGTAACTTTTGTAACCAATTCTGTATTTGGGCTCCAATGCCCATGTTTCTTGGAAAAGACATATTTTATGTTCGTCTATAAATTTGCCCCATTCAGGGTTGTTCATTTTATTCTCCAACCCTGCAATATTCCAACTAAGGATGGTATCTAGGCCATCTGTTTTGTCATGGGGAGCTTCGGCCACAGGGTTCTCTCTTGAAAATGGGGTACAGTGGGGAAGGTTTATACCCTTTTCAGTCGTATCTATACCAGCCATGTTTAGGTTTCCCACTACAGTATTGCCCAAAATATTTCTTGCCCCGTCTAGATCGGGGGGTGGCGTGAGCAGTTCAAGTGTCTGAAGTGGTGGTAAATCTCCAAGTTTACTGGGATCTAATAAATCTGTAGCTAAATTGATCTCAATCACCTTGCGCTCCTTATTTGCATCCCCAATACAGATTTCAGAGCACTTAGCAAGATTTGACTGAGCAAGTGCGGAAATTGGCGTAGGGTCTCTGGTGTCTACAGTAGGGGTTTGTTCGATCTCAGGGTTGCCTTGCCCTATTTCGTGAGTTTCATTATTTCCGACTATAGGGAACTTTTTATCCCGATTGTTTAGACCTTGAGGCTGGAGTGAACTATACTCAGTGCTGGCTTTTAGTCAATCATTTTCAGAAAGCGAGAGCGAAAAAGGGCTACATCTCGGCTGAGAGTTAGGCAGCATCTGTGCCCTGGTGGGACCTCTGGGTGACATTGTTACCCCCTTAATAGTTGGTACAGCTTTGTGAGGGTAAAAAGCCTGGAGCCTACAAAGTGAGATTACTCCCCCTAGAGGGTTAGAATGACACACATTCAAGGAAAGCTGTTGGACAAGGGAAGGCGCATTGAAGTTAATAACAATACAGTCCCCTGTACCGGGGTTTTTGAGTGGACCCACCCAACCCACCCTCCTCACCATTAATATTGAGGGTATTATATAGAAAGCAAATCTAGCGTATCTATGTAGCCAGTGGATGACCTTATTTTTCAGTTCTTTAAATGATTCGGGAATATTAGGCTTAAGCTTAGGAACATTCGTGATAACAAGCACATAGGGGCAAGCTTCCGGTGGTAGGTGTAAAGTTCTCATATTAGTTCCTAGATCCCTATGCATCCGGTCTGCTGGAGGGTTGGTATGATCCTTATACAGTTTTGTGCCCATGTTTATGGAAGAAGCAGTTTCTTCAGTCCGCCTTGGGAAGAGGGGATCACTCTTTGAGTGCCAATTTTTAGGGGGATTGGTCAGTCTAGCAGTAGAAGCCTTCACTGGTTGATGCGAAGAGTCAGGGCAAAGTGATTGAGAATTGTGAACCGTGCTTGATGATAGAGGAGGGCTACTGGCACTATTGACTGGAGGGCATGGGGGAAAATGTTGTTGTGTATATTGTAAATCCGATAAGGAAGAGGTGATTGGCTGGTTAAGTTTGATGAGAACGTCGAGTTTCTCCTCAATAGCTGATAGGCGAGTTGTTATAGGGTGTAGTTTTTTGGAAAGCTCGTCTTTTATAAAATCTATTATAAAAGCTGTGTCTAAGCTGCCGTTATTGGTAGCTTGGGCAGGTGTACAGTCCTTGGTCCGAGTAGGCACGACATGATTGGGGGAGTTCAAAACACTGGCCCGTTTATTCTTTAAGTTCACCTCCCCTCGTTTCCTTTTGCCCTTTGGGCTATGCTTTGGGGAGGGTGCAGGCCTATCTGGCATAGGCTGTGTAGTTTCTGAAGAATATATGGCTTTGTCCAGGGGCTCTGTGATGGGCATTCGGGTAGTTTGGGTAGTTGGTGGTGGAGTTGCCGGGGCAGGCTGGAAAGCTGGTGGGTAAAAAAGTTGCGGTGGGGTTTTCGATGGAGCATCCGTTGGTGGGGGAGCAGACAGACGGCGCTCCACCAATTCAATTTCTTTTTCTAATGCCCCTACCGCTTTTTGGAGGAAGCCATCTAGAGTCTTGTTGTTGCCGGCTTTTTCCAAAGGCATCCCCCCCTTCCGTCTACCCATCTTGTTTTGGTAAGACACTTAGGTCCAGCCCCAAAGTTTGACAGTCTATTTCCGTAGGTGCTCTTCCTCTCCTTTTCCCACCCTATTTTGCTCTACTGGGGCTTTATTAAGAAACGCTGAGACGCCAGGAGGGCCTAAAGTACTGCTCACCTATATTAGGAAGGTGTCCGGGTGGGTAAAGTGTGTTCGTCCGCTGGACACCAACCTCGGAAGTCAGGATGAAAATGGTATGTCCCAGCCCAGACTCCTCCGGTCGCAGGACGGGCGAGGCGGGAGTGCTTCCGAAGATTTAAAGGGCTCCTGCCCGAGACAAACTGCTTCCACCCCCAGCCGGTGTCTTTAGCGCAAGTTAGTTGTCAGGACCACGTCTTTGAATAGATGACAGGGGGGTGGCCCTGCCCTGCCTCTTCCTGGCAAGGACGGGCAAGGACGGGCCCGCCCTTGGCCCGGGCTTCGTCCGGGCACCGCGCGCGCGCGCGTCCCGCGGCGGCGGGAGCACGAATTCAATTTAAAGGGCTCCTGCCCTTTGACAAACTCCCCGGCACAGACAGCGCTTCCCGCGGCGGCGGGAGCGCGAATTCAATTTAAAGGGCTCCTGCCCTTTGACAAACTCCCCGGCACAGACAGCGCTTCAGAGTATGTTGTATTATTTTCAATGCATATTGTATTCTTTTCAGAATAATATATTTTCATTCCATTACCTTATATTCATTTCAGTCTGTGATATGCATTTTAATATATGTCATATCCCTCTGGCATATGTCAGTCATTTCAAGAAATGTCCCACTCTTTTTAATGAGTATTGTATTTGTTTCAGTGATTGCTCTATTGTTCAGAGTGAGGGCCATATTTATTTCAGTACGGTTGATAAATATTTCAGTATATCTCCTATTCAATTCAGAGTGTGAGTTATTCATATTAATCACTAAGTAGCATATTCACTGTGCCAGGTTTTATATTTGTTTTGGTTCAAGTCAAATTCATTCTGTCAGGTATAATATTTATTTTGACACACAGTACATTCATTCTGGTGTGTGTCATATTCATTTTGCAGCACACTATGCATTTCAGGAGGTGTCCTATATGGAGAGCTGTAATTTTGATGTGAATGGTTTTCCATACCATTCCTCACTTACTGTGAAAATGTTATTTGAACAAGTTTGTCAGGCATCCAGAGGAGGCTGTCCCTAGCAGAGATTTTGACAGCTACTTTGAGCATGACCCATGCAGCTTAAAAAGGAACAAATGTGCCTGTAGTTGTTTCAGTTCGGTGAGGGAAAGCTGTGTCACAGTGATTTAAACCGGAGTACTTCCTTTTGAACAAGAATGGACTGACTTGAACATAGTAATTGTCTTTATACATGTATTATTAGAACATAAAAGACTGAACATACTGTAAAGTTGTAGTAAGATTTTTCACATTTCCTAGAAAACGCGGACTTGTGGCTCCAAGTTGTTTAGGAACCGGAAACGTCTGTTCTCGCACTTACTGAGTCTAGTAACTCAAGCTTTTCCTGCTGTTGGAGGATGGGCTTGTGGTATATGAACATGAGACATAAACTTGCAGTTGCAAAACTGTGTATTTTAGAGTGGGCTCACTGATTTGTATATGGTTTCCCCAAAAAAGATAATGGCAGAGAAGCAAAGTGGTGTTGTGAAAGAAACTCCTGAAGGAGTAATTACACAACAACTTCAGTAATAAGCTGATTTGTTTCAGAATGGCCAATCATTGATTTCAAATGAAAAAAGTATACAGAAAAAAATGATCACTCATAGCAATGCTGAGGCGAACTCCTTGTAACGTCATATAAACTGAGAAAGTCTGTATTGTAAGCATTTCTTTCATTACTAAGTAGATTTTTTCAATACCAAGGGCCTGATTACGACCTTGGCGGAGGGGGATTACTCCGTCACAAACGTGACAGATTTCCCTCCCCTGTATTTATTACAAGTTCCATGATATCCTATGGAACTAGTAATACGGCGGACGGGATATCCGTCACGTTTGTGATGGAGTAATAACCTCCGCCAAGGTCGTAATCAGGCCCTAAATCAATTATTTCACAAGATAGGGCCATTAAGAGAGCACACACACTGACATGCAGGGAAAAATATGTTTTTTGTAAGTGGGAAATTCTCCCAGCCATCGACTAGCCCATAGACTAAACAGTGTATTTTTTGTCAGTTAGGTTGTAATATTATGCACAACAAGCTTATGTGGATAATTTATCGATATTTCAGTCTCCTTATGGCAAAAGAGTACATGAAGCCATCTTCAGGACTGTCCCTCGGGAAACAACAATGACCTACCCTTGTTAAACCCTACTGTAAAAAGCAGCATATGGAATTTCAGAGATATGTAACAATGCTTAGTATAAAATTCAGACAATGTGCACCTCAACACAGTGGGAATATACCCAAAGTATAATGTAGGCCTGTTACTCACAACCAAAATGCATGCCAGTACCCATCCAGCACGCCTACTACTACAAGTAATGGCACTTGAAAGGTGGAGTCATCTCACCGAGTATGCCTGTGAATTGTTTGCCGCTCTTCCATTCATTCTGGTTTCAATTGATTTATTTAGCTCATTGGGTGCACTAATTCCAAGTTTTCAGATTGTGGACAGTATTGCGTCCCCTTCTCTTTTGGGATTATCCATCCGCAGAGCCAGAATGTTTGTTCAGCTGTGGTTTGCATGTGAGGCGTATTTGACTAGGAATGTTATTAAGGACTGGCTTGATTGTGATAGGGGGCTTTCAGTTCCCTGGTGACATCAACTTACCAAAAGATCAATTTGCAACATGTTTTTCTGAAGCCGGAGTCCAAAAGTAATTTAGGCAAAAAATATGTGCAACAATCTCTAGATAACTTTGATTATTCCTTGAGACTTGATAGAGCGTTCCGTATTAATAATTTGCCTGTATTTGGACGCTCTTTAGGCCGATGAATCTTTTGGCTAAGTGGAACTCTCCGTACTCTATATCGGTCAATTTCATTAAATCAATAATCAATAACGAACATAAGCAATACCTTGATCAACATAACACTTAACTATTAATCCAGAATACATTTCGGCGAACCCTGACCTTTCAGTCAGGAAATAACCACACCAGTTTATTCAAAGTTAGTGAATTTATTTCCCTATATTAACAAAGCTAGCACAATATAGATGTGTCTCAACACCAAATGATAAACATAAATGAACATTAATAGCTGTCCATAGCGGCGAAACAGGTGCAATCTATGTAGCATTTGAATAAACAAGGCATTCGATAATAGCAATGCAAATCACTAATACGATAATCTGTAATGAACTAATTGCATACATTTAGTCAGCATAACAAGGTCTCAAATTGCATCGTGCAACAAAAGGAATCCTCATCTAACCTCAAATTAACATCGGCATGTGGGGCTTCATGCGAAAACAATTTAGCTACATTAATTTGGAAAAACTCCTAACTAGGGATCTTATCAAAATCAGCAGTTGGTTACCTAAAAGAAACACAATGCAATTGTACAATTTCCTTTCATATTTACCAATTACGATCAGCATACAAGGAAGTCTTCGTCTCACAGGTACCGTTTCTCGATCAGCATGGGGCGGGGCAAAGGGGCAGGGGTGGACGGGGCAATTGCCTCATGGCGGCAAGGTAAAACTATTACTTCATGCAAAGGGACAAATCAAAGTTAAAGTCTCTAGGGCAAGAATCATTTAAAGTCTCTTTCTCTCGATTAGAGAAAGCATCAAAGTCTCTTTCAAAATGGCGTCGCAGCAAGGTGGGCCATAATAGCTGCAAAGTCTACAAAATGGCGGGATGTCCAATAATGGATGTAATGGCTGGGTAATGGCTATGATGTCCGGGTAATGGCTGCTTTCTTCTCGTGCACCTGGTTTAAATAGACAACAGTTCAAATCCAGTAGGGTCTTCCATTGGAGGGTTCATAGGTTGACTTCAAATTGTCCAATCAAAAACAACAGTTCTCAAGCTTTTACTTAAGCATACATTATCCTTGGAGACGAGTACGCAAGTTGCAACATTTTATACCAATTAACTCACTTTCAGAGCTCCCATTGTCCGCACCTGCAGATTGACCTTGGAGTAAGGAGAGAAATATGCCAGGCTGGCACGAAACCTTAAGATAAGCATGTGAACGATCTCAGTGGAAAAGTACAGCTTCAAGCAAAAATACACATTTATTAGCACATTGGAAAAATACGAGCATCTAAACCGTGAGACCAGGCAACTAGGCCGAAGCCTCCACTAAAGTTATGCTAAGCTAAAACATTTCAAACAAGCAAATCGTAGCACACGTTTATGATTATGTCGGATTAGTGCAATTCTAATACACCACGTTATATAAAGCACGCTTATAAATGTTGGCAAACTACTCTGAGGGCACATTTTGTCCCCGTACAATCTTTATTAGTTCGGTTAAAGTCACACATGATTATTGCACACTACGTTTATGCGCTAATAAATGAAAACCTTCATTTTCTGCTTCATCAGACTCAATAAGGAAGAGGGCAAGCCCACTGTGGCTGCCTACCCACTAATTTTCTTTTTTGTGTGCAGGGGCATTGGGAACGTAGTTTGTTCTTCGGGTTCAGGACCAATACAATGAAATATCTGTTGTTGTTTTCGTTGGGGTTCCAGAAGAACCTTGACGCCAGCCCCTGTCCCTGTAATGGCAGGTCTGGGCACTTCATGTTGCACTTTGCACTTTTTTGTAAATTTTAAGCAAGATATACTAAAAAAAAATGTTATTCCCACTCATTAAACGTCCTAATATCAGACAATTTAGGATAGCTTTTAGCTTCCTGTTATAATTATCAGATGATGAGACCAGTTTGCACATTAGTTCATTTTTAATATTCGCTGTTCGAGCTCCTAGCACAATGCATTTTAACTGAGTTGGCATTATTGCTTTAAAGATGCAACTGTCTGCATGTAATCCTTTCGCTGTAACTGTGAAACACTTTTTATTCTATTAACTGTTCTTAGTGTGTTTGCTAATGATTTTAATGCATATGAACTGATATGAAATGTTTTTTCTTTTATGGATGCTTTCTGCACCTGAATAAAGTTATTCTGATTTTGATTGTGATGTGCGAGATTTTCTGATTGGAAGTTGAGCATATGGAAACCACCGTGGGTATTCACTTGATCTCTCCTACATAGTCCTTGTAGCTTTAGCCCTTTCCCTGTCTTCCACTAACAATGATGATGAACTCATATCAACTCCAGGGTCTAAATGCCCTCGACACCAGACAATATTTAATACAGGGGTCTCCAACGGGTAGCTCATGAGCTACTAGTACCTCTCGAGCTACCCATAAGTAGCTCTCCACTGTGTAGCCCACCCTACAGAAAGGGAAACGTTTATATTTAAAACAAACATGTAAACTTGTCTGATGTGGTTAGTATTAAAATTCTAATAATATTCGTATCTCTGGATGATTTTCATCAACATAAGTAGCTTTTACTGCAAAAAAGGTTGAGACCCCTATAAACTCCATTGATCTCTTCACTTAAATTACCTCCTGAAGCCAAGTCATGCCTTTTCATATCTATAATAAGTACTTGTTAACTTTTTGTGCACTATGTAATCACTGTCTAAGCACGGTTACATTTAGTTACATGGATTTCTTTCATGTGAATACATGTACCAAATATATATTTAATTTGGTGGATGTTTGCAATGACATTTATTTGATTACTTCTGAATTAGTCATTTGAATTGTTTTAATAGTGAATGGATTATACATCCAAATTTATCAAAACACATTGCGGGGAATAAGCCTCTGGTGAGCCATTGTTTTGTGATACTTGTGTTGCCCCTGGTTTCTGCTTACTGGGAGTACCTTTGTTTTCTTTATGGCATTTTACCACACCAACTGGAGTCCAAGAGGAGATTTTCCTTGTTTGCAACAGGACCTGTGCAGTCCTTGTCACGCTACTGGTCAAAAGGTTAAGAACCAGTGGTCTAGGAGTTTACCTGCTCTTCACTGAAGAGTACCTGGTATTCAGAAGCACAAAAGGCTTGTTTTTGTGAAAGTGTGGGTTCTTCCTAGCAGTCGGAAAGCGACTGTTATGTTTTTTGAGTTGTGTTGAGACTAAATTGCTTATGCATTTCCTCTCCCGGAATACACATAAGCCAAGGGAGCCGCAGATTGCAAATAACACATATTTGCATGACTGCCTTTTTTCATAATTTCTATGAGGAACTGACTCGTGGCTCTGGCATTCGGAGGAAGCTGTTCATGATGGTGCAGCGTTTGAAATCTTGTTTACAAGATTATCACCTCATTGAAGTTAATGAAAAATCTATATCGAAAGGAGTGACATGTTTGTGAACAATATTTAGACCTCAATATTTGTCAGACAATATTTTTGTTGTTGCTTTCCTGACATACAACCTTATAGGGATTGTGATGCCTTAATACTTTAAGTTTGTCTCCTGCTAGGAATTTGATAATACTACTTTGTATATGGTTGATTGTTTCTGTTAAGGGAACATAAGATTGTCTTTGTATTTTTTTTTATATTGCACAACAAATGCCATAAATAAATATAGATTCTTGGCACCATCAAGCAAAATAATACACATCTGGGATATTGCAGAGTACACAAACAAATTAAATGTATGTGGTGAATAGTGCAAATATTTTAAAGCGATTAGAGGGAGATCAGAAACTGAAAAACATTCATCTTGTCAACAAAGCAACACATAGCTGAGATTATGGATAGTACAATAGCCAAACCGTTGTTACTAGAAGCCTGGTGCAAATAATTACAAGCCTTTGGGAGAAACTGACTGGGGCGCCTGAGAAATGCTTTCAGACTTAGCTGTTGGAAGTTCTAAAATTGTGTGACAGGTGCTACTAGCTGATTCCAGAGAGATAATGCTGCTACCAGATGTTTGGGCGCCACTTAGTAATGAGTAGTTTGGGATCTATCGGAGAGCACAGGCTACTCTCAGCTTCAGCAAACCGGAAGTACTGTGAAAGAGAGTTAGGTGCCTGGCATATAAATGGATTATTGTGTGAAATTGTTTTTTTTGTAATTGAGGGGGTGAAAACCCCTTCTGAAGCAACGCCCATAATCCTTGTCAGGCTGAACTACAACAATCACTGAATTAACCTGTGCCTAACCTTCTGGTAGCTTGACACAAAAGCAATCAGTTTAATGTAGAGGCAATGTGTAAAGTATTTATGCAGCACACAATCAGTAATAAAGTGAAAACACAACAAAAGAGGTATCCTATACCAATTTAGAGAAACAGAGTAGAGTTTAATAAATACAATTATGCTAAAACAACAAAACTCCAATAAGTCGAACCAGAGGCATGCTATTTTCAAAGTTTACGTGAAAATGGCGGCAAGAAGCAGAAAGTGCTAATTGTAGGTATCTGGTTGCGCTAGACGGTGCAAAGTCACAAGTTCAGGCCAAACATGATGGATTGTAGGCAGGATCAAGGGACCATGTTAGCCCAACTGAAAAAGTCACCTTCTCAAAGTCCAGAGCAGGATTTCATAGGAGGAGCACAACGGATGCAAGACATGGGTCCAAGACATTAGGAGGCTCCCTTTAGGGATCAGGAACTCACTCCAGCAGAGGCCAAGAGGTCTCTGACAGGTCCATATGCAGGTCCAGGCAGGTCCAGTTGCAGGATCAAGGAGGGCCAATTGCAGCAGGTCAGCTGGGCAGTTGTACAGAGACCTCTGGACATTGTTGTGTCCATGTAGTTCAGACCAGGCCAGCCAACAAACACTGGAGTCACTCTGGTTACCCTAGGATGAAGGGAGCAGGGTCAGTCTTCCTTCTCAGAGAGCAGCGCAGGTCTCAAGCAGCAGGGCAGTCCTCTGGGAAACAAAGTAGACCTCAAGTAGCAGAGCAGGGCTCTGGTAGCAGCAGAGCAGTCCTCTGAAGAACAAGGCAAGCCTCAAACAGCAGGGCAGTCATCTGGGGAACATGGCAATTATTTTTCTGTAATGTCCACAGGTCCAGGATTCTGCTGATGAGTGACTCGGGAGGTCTAATATTTATATCTGGTGCCACCCTTTGAACTTAGGGAAACCTCTAGTCCTTTCCTACATCTGGTTCTGGAAAGTTCCTTCCCTTCCCTTGTGTTCTCTGCCTAGGCTCCAAGAGGTCTAGGGTGACAAAAGGCTGATGTCAAGTTCCTTTGTGAGGGTGCTGGAGGCAGCTTTTTCAAAAGTAAGTGGGGCAGGGAATAGCACCACCCCTCTCATCCTGGGAAGATGGCCCTCTCCCAGCTACACTCAGGTCCTGTTGTTTGTTCACTGTCTGGGCTTTTTATGCATTCCTGATGGGGGAGCAATTAACAGGCCCAGGCAGCTGGAAACTCCTAGAAGGACTCAGAAAGGTTTAGAGCAGGGAAAGACCACCTTTCTATAAGTGGCATTTTCAAAATTATAATCTGAAATCTGACTTTAGCAAGAAAGAGAATTTTAAATCATAATTCATTTGAGTCCAAACATGATATTTCCACCTTTCCCAATCAAAAGTCCACACTTATCAAACTTAATAAGGTAACAATGTTATCTTATAGGAGAGGTAGTGAAAATGAAAGCAGGAGATTTTCACTAGGACATGTGAAACTTGCACACACATCCTACTTTTTAAAAATAATGCATCCTGTCCTATGGGCCACTTAGAACCTACTTTACGGGTGGCTTCTATTTATTAAAAAAGTAAGGTTTAAGCCTGGCAAAAGATGTATTTTGTCAGGTTAAATTGGCAGTATAAAACTGTACTAGAAGCAGCAATGGCAGGTGTGGAACATGTTTTACAAAACTACCTTAGTGGGCATAATGAGTGATGTTTAAATTAAGCTTTATTTTGGCTGTAAGCCATAAAAGCAACATACATACATTAAAATAACAAAAATACATGTTATCCTAAAAATAACATATTTACAACTCTGTAAGGAAATGGCTCCCTGTTGCAGTTACGCCCCACTTTTTGCCTGATACCGATGCTGACATGACTGAGAAGTGTGCTGGGACCCGGCTAACAAGGCCCCAGCACCAGTGTTCTTTCCCTTAAAATGTACCATTGTTTCCACAATTGGCACACCCCTGGCACACAGATAAGTCCCTTGTAAAAGGTACCAGTGGTACCAAGGGCCCTGTGACCAGGGAAGGTCCCTAAGGGCTGCAGCATATGCTGTGCCACCCTAAGGGACCCCTCACCTAACACATGCACACTGCCATTGCAGATTGTGTGTGTTGGTGGGGAGAAAAAGGCAAAGTTGACATGGCATCCCCCTCAGGATGCCATGCACACACAATGCTGCCTGTGGCATAGGTAAGTCACCCCTCTAGCAGGCCTTACAGCCTAAGGCAGGGTGCACTATACCACAGGTGAGGGTATAGCTGCGTGAGCAATATGCCCCTACAGTGTCTAAGTCTATTCTTAGCCATTGTAAGTACAGTGTGGCCATATTAAGTATATGGACTGGGAGTTTGTCAAAAATGAACTCCACAGCTCCATAATGGCTATACTGAATACTGGGAAGTTTAGTATCAAACTTCTCAGAACAATAAACCCACACTGATGCCAGTGTTGGATTTATTAAAAAATGCACACAGAGGGCATCTTAGAAATGCCCAATGTATTTTACCCAATTGTTCAGTGCAGGACTGACTGGTCTGTGCCAGCCTGCTGCTGAGAGACAAGTTTCTGACCCCATGTGGTGAGGGCCTTTGTGCCCACTGAGGCCAGAAACAAAGCCTGCTCTGGGTGGAGGTACTTCACACCTCCCCCCTGCAGGAACTGTAACACCTAGCAGTGAGCCTCAAAGGCTCAGGCTTCTTGTTACAATGCCCCAGGGCACTCCAGCTAGTGGAGATGCCGCTCCCTGGACACAGCCCCCACTTTTGGCGGCAAGTCCAGGGGAGATAATGAGAAAAACAAGGAGGAGTCACCCACCAGTCAGGACAGCCCTTAAGGTGCCCTGAGCTGAGTTGACCCCTGCCTTCAGAAATCCTCCATCTTGGTTTTGGAGGATTCCCCCAATAGGAATAGGGATGTGCCCCCCTCCACTCAGGGAGGAAGCACAAGGAGGGTGTAGCCACCCTCAAGGACAGTAGCCATTGGCTACTGCCCTGCCAGACCTAAACACACCCTCTAAATTTAGTATTTAGGGGCACCCAGAACCCAGGAAATCAGATTCCTGCAACCTAAAGAAGAAGGACTGCTGACCTGAAGCCCTGCAATGAAGACGGAGACGACAACTGATTTGGCCCCAGCCCCACCGGCCTGTCTCCCTACTTCGAAGAAAACTGCAACAGCGACGCATCCAACATGGTCCCGCGACCTCTGAAGCCTCAGAGGACTACCCTGCATCTAAAGGACCAAGAAGCTCCTGAGAACAGCGTCCCTGTTCAAGAAACTGCAACTTTTTGAAACAAAGAAGCAACTTTTAAAGACCACACGTTTCACGCCGGAAGCGTGAGACTTTCCACTCTGCACCCGACGCCCCCGGCTCGACCTGCAGAAAAGCAACACTACAGGAAGGACTCCCCAGTGACTGCGAGCCCGTGAGTAGCCAGAGTTGACCCCCCTGAGCCCCCACAGTGATGCCTGCAGAGGAAATCCAGAGGCTCCCCCTGACTGCGACTACCTGTTTCAAGGAACCTGACACCTGGAAACCACACTGCACCCGCAGCCCCCAGGACCTGAAGGAACCGAACTCCAGTGCAGGAGCGACCCCCAGGCGACCCTATACCTAGCCCAGGTGTTGGCTACCCGGAGGAGCCCCCCCTGTGCCTGCCTTCATCGTTGAAGAGACCCCCGGGTCTCCCCATTGATTCCTATTGAAAACCCGACACCTGTTTGCACTCTGCACCCGGCCGCCCCTGTGCCGCTGAGGGTGTACTTTCTGTGCCTGCTTGGGTCCCCCCCGGTGCCCTACAAAACCCCCCTGGTCTGCCCTCCGAAGTCGCAGGTACTACCTACCTGCTGGCAGACTGGAACTGGGGCACCCCTATTTCAATTGAAGCCTATGTGTTTTGGGCACCACTTTGACCTCTGCACCTGACCGGCCCTGAGCTGCTGGTGCGGTAACTTTGGGGTTGCCTTAAACCCCCAACGTTGGGCTACCTTGGACACAACTTTGAACCCTGTAAGTGTTTTACTTACCTGTGAACTTAACATTTACTTACCTCCCCCAGGAACTAATGATTTTTGCAGTGTCCACTTTTAAAATAGCTTATTGCCATTTGTGTCAAAACTGTACATGCTATTGTGATAATTCAAGGTTCCTAGAATACCTGAGTGAAATAGCTTTCATTTAAAGTATTGATTGTAAATCTTGAACCTGTGGTTCTTAAAATAAACTAAGAAAATATATTTTTCTATATAAAAACCTATTGGCCTGGAATTTGTCTTTGAGTGTGTGTTCCTCATTTATTGCCTGCGTGTGTACAACAAATGCTTAACACTACCCTCTGATAAGCCTACTGCTCGACAACATTACCACAAAATAGAGCATTAGAATTAGCTCTTTTTGCCACTATCTTACCTCTAAGGGGAACCCTTGGACTCTGTGTACACTATTTCTCACTTTGAAATAGTATATATAGAGCCAACTTCCTACATTGGTGGATCAGCGGTGGGGTACAAGACTTTGCATTTGCTGGACTACTCAGCCAATACCCGATCACACAACTAAAATTCCAAAAATTGTCATTAGAAGCTGAATTTTGAAATTTGAGCTATTTTTAAAAAAAAAATTTAAGTCCTGCATAGGCCTTGTGTTAGTCCCTGTTAGCAATTTCTTTAGAGTTTTAAAGTTTTGTAAAAGTTTGGATTAAGTTCTAGAAATAGTTTTAGATGCTTAAAAAGTAATCCCAACTTTTAGAGAAATAATGGGGGTCATTCTGACCCCGGCGGTCTCTGACCGCCGGGGCCAGGGTCGGCGGGAGCACCGCCGACAGACCGGCGGTGCCCCGCAGGGCATTCTGACTGCGGCGGTTCGGCCGCGGTCAGATGCGGGAAACCGGCGGTCTCCAGCCGGTTTACCGCTGCCCTGCAGAATCCTCCATGGCGGCGGAGCGCGCTCCGCCGCCATGGGGATTCTGACACCCCCTACCGCCATCCTGTTCCTGGCGGGTCTCCCGCCAGGAACAGGATGGCGGTAGGGGGTGCCGCGGGGCCCCTGGGGGCCCCTGCAGTGCCCATGCCAATGGCATGGGCACTGCAGGGGCCCCCATAAGAGGGCCCCACAAAGTATTTCAGTGTCTGCTATGCAGACACTGAAATACGCGATGGGTGCCACTGCACCCGTCGCACCTTCCCACTACGCCGGTTCAATTGTGCCCATAGAAGTGGGTGGGACTTTTAGCTGGAGAAGGGTGGTAGTCAGTACATACCTCCCCCTTGATTGTCTCCTTGGAAATGACAACCCAGAGGTTAGTCAGAGCCCAAGAGAGGAACTGGTCCAGTGCCAGTCCTCTCCCAAGGATTCTGGAGGTGCTACCCCTGCAGTAATTGCAAGTAGGCCCCAAAAGAAAAAGAAAGGAAAACAGAGTAGGAAAGGTGGACAACCTGTAGCCAAGGTTCCAGCAAGCCAAGGAGATTCTGCTCCAGTAGGGGAGAACTCCAAAAATGGCACTGGTAATGTCCAACCTGACCCAGAAGAAGTCCTGGCTAGTCAGGCAACTGTTAACGCTGAGTGGGTGGCTCCTCAGTTAACAGAAGAAAGAGTGGAAGAAGGGAGTTTACTACAAGATGTAGTAACCCCCCACTCTTACACAGCAGGCAGGCACCCTGAACCCAAAGAAGCCTGTAACTTAGCTCCTTCCCTTGCAGGTGAAGAGCTAAAGATGTGGTTCTGGGCACTGACAGCTGTCAGTGGCCTCTGCTGGGTGTTAGCCTTTATGGCTGCACTATCCTTGGCATGGTGGTCTGACCCCATGCCAACTAGCAAGCTAGGCCCCCTGACCCTGTTGGTCATGATGGGGTTACTCCAGCTCTGGGTAACCTCTTTGGGTAAGCTAGGGGTGACCCTGGCTAAAATAAGATTAGCAGAGGTGGATACCTCTAACCCCAAAATAGAGAGAATGGGTGAAGACATTAAAACCAAGTCTAAATTTAATAAACAGATTTTTGGCCTGTACCGGGTATATGCTGTCCATGTAATGTTCAAACTTGGGTGAGCACTTGTGGTGTAGAAATTGCTCCGTTCTACTGCCTGTTGCCTGGGCTCGCCAAATCAGAGTTAGTACCGTCTCCCAGTAAAGTCGCTTAATGCGCAGTGCCATACCTCTTGTTATACTCTGTGGACACCTCCATACTTCCTCTGTTTTGATCCAGTGGCAAAAATTCTTGACATATTTAAGCCAGGGAGTTGATACCGTTTTGTCGACAGATAATAACTCTGACATGGTTGCTCTATAGGAACCCAAGTGCTCAGAAGACCAAAGTCGCACCCAATATAAAAGCGGTTTCAGGGCGATTGCACGGTGTATTTGGTTTAAAGCCAAATCAAATCTGAGTGGAATAAGGGGTGTGCTAACAGGTAGGTGTAACAAAGAGCGTAAGAACTTGTTTTCAATCAGAGTTAACCTGTGTGAGTAGTAATGTCCCCAAAGCTCTGCACCATAAATTGCAGCTGTTACTGCTGCGGCCTTATACACCATAAGGGCTGGGGAGAGAGACCCTCCTGTTCAGTTCTTGATTTTCCTCCTAATTACCACTGACCGCTGCTGAAGGATGGTGGAGATTTTTTCTATTTGCAGAGTTCAAGATGGATTATCTGTTAATCTTATGCCCAAGTAATCAAATTGCCTAACCTGTTCAATGGAGACACCCGCAATAGTCATTTTCCCCACTAAAGGATTTATGTGGAGTTAGAGCCATAAACTTTGATTTCCCTGGGTTACTTTCTAGCCCCCTCTCTTCAGAAAATGCTGCAAATGAATCTAATTTGCTTTGTAGTCCCATCAGAGTTCTTGATATGAGCAAAGTGTCATCAGCGAACATGGGAATAGGTACCAGCATTCCCTTTAGTTTGGGAGCGTCATGGTTGCACTGGGCCAGCTAGTCCACTGCACCATTAATATAAAGGCTAAACAAAGTAGGGACCAACACACACCCCTGTCTACCCCCCCTTGCAATAGGGATTAGGGTAGTCAGGTCACCCCCCCTGGGTCCACCTGACTCTTGCATAGGTGTCCTCATGCAGATATCTTATTAGCCTTAGAAGGGCAATATCCAATCCATAGGAGTCTAAGACTCTCCAAAGAACTCCTGTGGGGCTAAGACAAATGCTGCCGTCAGGTCAATGAAGGCAACATAAAAATGCTCTTGTTTTAGGGTTAAATACTTCCAGCATAGTGATTTAAACCTGATCACTTGAATCACTGTACTAACCCCTTTCTTGAATCCAGCCTGCCAATCAACAAGGATCTAGTGGTCATCAATCCACGATTGCTACCTGGTCAAGACCTGTTTACAAAAAACGTTTTGACTGATGTCAATTAAGCTTATTGGTCTATAGTTCCTTGGAGAGTCTCTATCCCCCTTTTTGTAGATTGGGACTACTGTAGCTCCCCACCAAGTAGGGGGGGATACCTTCTCCCCTCAGAATGGCACTACTTAAGGTATTTAAATATGGTGACCAGACCTCGAGTTGTGACAAATACAGGTCACCCGGTATGCCATCTGGGCCCAGGGCCTTTCCCTTCTGTAACGTTTTCAGGGCCTGGGTAGTTTCCTCCAGGGTAAAGTTAGCCAGATCAAAGCCAAAGGGGCCAAGTTTACTTTCCAGTAGATTACTAGTGGCGCCCGTGGATGTTAATGGAAGTGCCTTGTTGCTATATCTTTCCCTATAAAAGTCTTCAAAATGGTTCACCCATCTTTCAGGCTGAATAGTTGGATCACTCTCAGAGTCAGGGGAATCTTTCCTATGTCCCCAGCTCCCAAAATTGTTTGGTGTCCCCCTCTCGAAGGGCTGTAGTTAGACTATCTCATTGGTCACTTTCCCACCTTTTCTTGGCATCTCTTAGTGTTTTTTTTTTTTATGAAGGCCCCTCGCAACCTTTATCTCTACTATATTCCCCTTATCCAACGCTCCCAACAGCTGGGACTTCGCCAACCGACATGTCTTTGAAAACCACCTCGGAGGTTTATAAGTGGCCTTCCCTCTACGTCTTGCCACCATAAATAGACGTCTCAATTGAGCCATCAAACTGCAGTGCAGCCGGACAAAGTTAACCAATGAAGAATAAGTAGACACCAGTGGGGATAAACTCTCTATAACCCTAGAATAAATTGTGGGCTGGACCTCCGTATCATTTGCCACTGCTGCCCACCTTAGGTTCTTCTTGTTATTGGTTACCTTGTTGTTACTATCCATTACCCAAGAAGACAAGCCATTGTTTTTAAATAGAGATGCTGCAAAGACTGCGCAAAGGGCTTGTTGGTCTCTGTCGGCTCTCGGGATCACGGTCATGTTGATAAGGGACTGCCAGAGCATTTGGTCTAAAAAAATGTAATCAAGGTGACTCGAGAAGGTTCCCTTTTTAGGCGTAGGTGCAGCCGGAGCATCTTATCTTGTGTTCCCATTTACCTGCCTTAACCCCATACTAATAATTATGTTCTCCAATTGGGCAGCCACCCCCATGAGTCTGTGTGTCTCCACCTGCACTGGCCCCAATGAACCCAGAGGTTCTGCATACCAATGTGTCAACAATGGGTGATCTTCATTGTATTTCAATTGGGTATTGCAATCCCCAGCCACTATTACTCGTGTTATCCCAGGCAGCTGTGATAGCATCTGAAATCTGATCCACCATGGGGATTTGGATGCTTAGGGGGGCAGGTCTCATGTAAATATTTACAATAGCTATATTGTTAGTTCCCCTTTGGCTCACAATCTTGAGTTCAACAGCCAATATATCACTGCTATTGCTGGTAATTACCTTTACCTTTGAAAATAAGTCCTGCTTCAGACAAATTGCTAAGCCTCCTGATGCATGAAGAAGGGAGTGCTAACTTGTAAAAAGTCAGGTACCACACTCTATGTACTGCCTGTAGTGCCCATGAGTCCTACTGATGATTAGTAGCATTTCTTTACAGACCCTGGGTACCGGTGATACCATTTACAATGGACTTACAAGCAAATTAACTGTATGGATTAGGCGTAAGATCATTGTACCATCTTTTAGGGGGAGAGCACTAGCACTTTAACACTGGTAAGCAGTGGTAAAGTACACAGAGTCCTAAAAGCCAACCATAACTGGTTCAGACAACAAGAGGGGTGAAGTCAAAAGGTTTGGTGGTGACCCTGCAGAGAAGGACCAACACTTATGGTTAACATCGATCACATGAGCATGTTCCTTGATCTGGGCCTCCACCATCTCCAGGACCATGGAATTATGTGATTCCGCAGTCATGTCATTACATGCAAATTTACGGATTTGCCACATTTCTCATATAATCCACCATCCACTGAACACTTTTCAGATTTCACAAAATAAATTCTAGCTCAAATAATAACAAGTTACTAAAAACAGCATCACAAGTTGTTCTGCACAGTGGGGGGGGTCATGGCTAACCGGCTAAAATGGCGGTTGCTTAATCCCGGAGCTCCCGTCTCGGGCCCGCCTAAAATGTTAATTCCGCTTCGGAGCGGGGTTGCTGTGTGGATCAGATACGCGTGGGAGATGGTGGACCGTCCCCAGAAGGCGCTCGGCGCGCTCAGCTGAGCGCGGAGACGAGAAACCAGACCTCGCCAAGATCTGGG
The DNA here is from genome assembly GCF_031143425.1 of Pleurodeles waltl. Lineage (NCBI taxonomy): Eukaryota > Metazoa > Chordata > Amphibia > Caudata > Salamandridae > Pleurodeles > Pleurodeles waltl. Next base: position 54,474,294 of record NC_090443.1, read on the forward strand.
CCTACACCACAGCAGCTGGGAAGACGAGGTGTCAGCCGGAGGAGGCTGCGCTGCGGTGAGTGAGGGGCGTGGTCCGGGCCGGAATTGGTGATATGAGCTGGGGTCGGCGCAGCGAGCCTGGACTGAGTTGAGGGCCCCTGCTCCTCGCCTCCCCCGCGCCCTCTCCTCACTTGGAATCGCACCCGGAGGACCTGCGGGGAACGCAGATGAGTGGCTAGGAGCGAGGAACCGGTCTAGAGGCTGAATGAACCCGCGGCGTGGCTGAAACCAGGGGTGACAGTGGAGATGAGGAGGCCCCCCCCCGGGCGGTGAGTGGGACGCCGGGAATTACCGGGGCCTGCTCCCCGTGGTGCTCGGGCCCTGCCTGGAGGGACTAACTGGAGGGAGGATCCGGCGGCCGCGGAGTGGGGCAGCATCAGAGCCAAGACTCCCCGGCGCACCTAAATTGCCGTCTGAACCCAACACAACTGACAGGGTCTGACACGAGGGCACAACCACAAAGCTTGGCAGCTGAGAACATACATTGAAGGAAACCACAAAGACCTCAGATCCCAACTAGTAAATACCTTGAACGACAAGCGTCCTCCTACACAAATACCAACACAGAAACAAGCCATAATGGGACGTAAAAAAGGCAAACAATCAGAAGGCATGTAAAGACTTACCCCTGAAGACCCAATGCAATCAACGCCACCCGAAGACCAAACAGATAAACTGGACATTATTCTCCAAGAAATTAGAGACTCAAGGCAAGCGATAGAGAAACAAATAGGTTCCATAACGATTGAGTTAAATATCCTGAAAGATGACCAGAAAAAATTATCGGACAGAATAAAACAAGCGGAATCCAATGTCGCTGAGATCCTCCAGGCCCACAAAGAAAACAAAAATAACATTGAACACCTCCAGCAACAGGTCAAAGCTCTACAAGAACGAGTCGAAGATGCGGAGGGAAGATCCCGGCGCAATAATGTCCGTATAATCGGACTACCGGAGGGAACGGAGGGCAGGAATCTCACACAATATATAGAAGACTGGCTAAAACAAATAACGATGGACAAACTGTCAGCCCACTTTGCAGTGGAAAGAGCGCACCGCATGCTAGGGAAGAGACCCCCTCCGGGTGCACCAGCACGCCCATTGATAGCCCGGATCCTAAACTACAGGGACCGCGACATCATACTACAGGCGGCGAGAGACGTAGACCCTATCACAGTAGACAATGCCCAAATCTCCCTGTACCCCGACTACACATTAATGGTCGAGAAACGCAGGGCATCTTTCCAGGCGGTGAAAAGGAGGCTTCGAAATGAAGGATTGAAATATGCACTATTATTCCCGGCCCGACTGCGTGTCACATTCAATCAGAAAACAATTTTTTTTTAAACACCTGACTTGGCATGTGACTAGCTAGATGCGACCTTTCCTCACTTGGGGGCCGAGGAGCACGGTGTCGCTCTGCCCCCGAGACAGCCTCATCAGTCACGTAAGAACGGGCGTAGTAGAATGCAATCAACTCGAAAACAGAGTGGCCCAACTCTATCGCAGGTCCTAAAGGGCCGAAGTGAGACACTACAATCAGCATATTCATTACAAGGGACCTCCCTCATCTATAGATAGTGCCACAGCATCTGGTTCATAGGGGAGTTCAGCGTTGTTTCCCGCTGTTACCCCACAGTCGGCCCGAGATCTCTAAAGACAGACGCATCACCTCATCACCACAACTAGACGCTCATCATTTGCGGAGACCATTTCTCCCCCTATACATGGCGGGCCCGGCCGGTTGAGAACTGCAACCCTTGCCATCTGCCAAGCAACCCGTTGACAACGGGTGAGGACTACTGACTGTACATCTAAAAGAACATCAATGCGAAGGCTCTTTCTATACTTCTCCGTTGGCTGTAACGATAATAGTTTTATATTGCACAATAGTTTGGCAAAGTCAGTTTGGGCTTCGCCTGGTATTCAGTTCAATAAGTAAAAGTTATGAGTAGGTTTAGAAAATTGACATCAACATACATATCATGTATACTATACAAAGAGGGGCAGGAACTAACACTGATTACTAAAGTGACAACTGCATCAATATATCAATATGACTGCGTTACATGAGTATAATATTGTCACCTGGAACGTGAGGGGAATGGGGTCTGTTAAAAAACAACATAGAATATTAGCACAACTAAATCGTCGGAAAATACATATAGCATATTTACAAGAAAACCACCTTACTACCCAAGAGGCGACAAAACTCCGCAAAAAATGGCGTGGTCAATTCCTACATACAGCATACTCCGCGTTCGCAAGGGGAGCGGCGGTATAGATTCGGGCTGGGGTACCCTTCGAAGTATTGGAGACTAAAATAGACGATGATAGCCGCTACACACTAATCAAAGGCAATCTAGATGGAAAACACATAATACTAGGGAGCATATACGCCCCGAATACTGCACAGGATACCTTCCTGGAGCGCCTGTCAAGGGTACTATTACATTGGGATCCTATCCCATGGATAATAGGCGGAGACATTAACGCGGTACTCGATACCACAATAGACCTCACCACACCCCCATTGTCAGGTACTAATGCACAACGGCAGGCGGAGGCATTGCGTAATTGGCTACAAGGCTGGTCGCTAACAGATATTTGGCGAGCCAGAAACATGGGAATGAGAGAATACTCCTTTTATTCACATCCACACAAAGTGCACATGAGATTAGATCGTGTTGTTTGTACCACATCAGTGCAGACACAGATATCACAAGCCACATATTTAGGGAAAACATTGTCAGACCATAACCCCTTAGAGATAACACTACTATGGGGGCGACGGTCTACACCGATCCCCACATGGCGCCTACAACCATCAATACTAGAAGATGATATTTTAAAAACCGAAATATCCCAAACGATCACAAACTTCTTCACCGACAACACTGGCTCAGCTTCCTCCCCTTTGCTTGAATGGGAAGCATTCACGGTAGTGGTAAGGGGAGTGGTGATGGGAGCGACATTAGGAGCACGTCAAGTACTAATTAGAGAATTAATGCTAATAGAAAATAGACTGCACACACTAGAAAAAGAAACGATACTACAACCCTCAAAGGCTCAACAATTACAAGAAGCAAGGGCCGAACATACAGGGGTCGTAGAAAGACTACAGAAAATAGACTATGTAAAATACCAAAAATGCACACACAGCGAAGGAGATAAAGCAGGAACACTACTGGCGCGCTTAATAAAAGCTGAACCATCCCCCACTCCTATTCTCCAGCTTATCACGCCACAACAAGATAAAATAACTACGCAATTGGGGATAAATAAAGTATTCCATGATTATTACACAACCTTATACTCACCACCCCAGCTATCAATCAAGCTGAGATAGATTCCTTTTTAGCTGACATTATACTACCAACACTTACAGAAGAGGCTAAACTGCAATTAAGTGTGCAGATAACACAAGACAAGATAAGAGAAACAATTAAGAGTATGGCGCGGAATAAAGCACCGGGCTCAGATGGGCTACCATCCGAATTTTACTCCCTCTACTGTTCACAGCTTGCCCCACAGTTAGAAAAATTGTATTATGCCTCCTTACAGCATGGAGTCCTCCCAGACACGACCAAGCAGGTAATATTCGCCTCACTATTAAAACCAGGGAAAGCCACAACTGATATATCATCCTATAGACCCTTGTCTTTGCTAAATACAGAATACAAAATACTAGCGAAAATATTAGCGCAAAGACTACTTAATTTTGTAGACGGCCTAATACACACAGACCAGTGCGGATTTGTTCCGTCCCGTAATACCTCCCTAAATATCCGTCGACTGTATCATGTAATGGATGTTGCTAGGGGATGATATCCACACGTAGTATGCCTATCGCTGGACCTCCGGCAGGCATTTGACTCCCTGAGTTGGGAATATATGTTTAAAGTACTAGAAAAGTTTGGTATCCCCCACGACTACATACGCTGGGTTCGGCTATTATACACTTCCACGACAGCAAGGGCATGCACTGGACAGAACATCTCAGATACCTACCAGGTAAAAAGGGGCACCAGACAGGGATGCCCGTTATCCCCCTTACTGTTCATTATGGCGATAGAACCACTAGCACACCGGCTAAGGCAAGACGGTATAGACTGGGGAATAGATACACTTAGAACAAATCACACAGTATCACTATATGCTGATTACATTATTTTATATGTAAAAGATATGGGGAAGAACCTGACTCTATAGCACAAATATTCCAAAAATTCACACCACTATCAGGACTAGCTATAAACTTTTGACAAATCAGTAACGTTTTCCCTTGCTGGTCCAGACCCGAGAAACACAGTACCATTCGGCGACGAACAACTACAAATAGCTGCAGACACATTCCGATACCTCGGCATACAAATTTATCGGACCCCAGCGGATCTATTGGAATGTAACTTACAAAAAGCGATGGCTTCACTCAGATCTCAGATACAGTTTTGGACATCACTGCCAATATCAGTTGCAGGCAGGCTCGCTCTGGCCAAGATGGTAATGCTACCCCACTTGCTATATTACTATATGAATTTACCGGGGAGAATCCCAGAAATACACTTCAAGACACTCCACTCAATGTTGGTCGACCTGATTTGGGGAAAGGGTAGACGCCGTATCGGCTTTGCCAAACTGCAGATGCCTGTAGATAGAGGGGGCATGGGCGCACCAGACTTTGAGGCATACTGTATGGCAGGTCAACTACAATGGCTAACATACTGGCTGGCCAGATTAAATTTACAAGAAATCGAGTGCACCCAAGACATGTTAGATAGGGGTAGCGTACACTCCTTGTTATGTCCTGGCTCACAGGCCCCGAGAAACTACCACTCTTATTACAAATAGCCCTGCAATACTGGAAAATAGCACTCAAATATACAGCTAAAACGACTCCGTACTCTCCCAATATCCCATTACTGAGATTACCAGTGAACACAGGCATACTGACCCAGCGTCAACTACAGAAGTGGTCACAAGAGGGAGTGGACACAGTTGGGTCATTATTTAAAGAGCAGCACTTATTAGAACACACAGACTATATACATGAGCACAACCTGACACCATCGCTCTTTCTTCTGCATGCCACCATAATACACTATATCAAAAAACACTGAGCCCAGGACAGTAAAGAACCACCTACACATGAACTTGTAAGCACTATATATATACAGTAGGGCATGGTTGACACTTCATCAAATGGATATACAGCGGGTTGAGGACTCATTTATCAATACCTCTAACCAAGCTGAAGACTAAATGGGAGACAGATATTGGCAGAGAACTATCTGAGGATGAGTGGGAGGCAATACTGAGATATCCTAGTCAAATACCACGCAATACTAGATTCAAATTTCTACAGTATGCCATACTACACAGGGCATATTTCACACCACACAAGATACACTTGCTATACCCCGAAGCACCATCGGGATGCCCCAGATTCGGTGCTAAAGAGGCTGAACTATTACACATGATCTGGAGTTGCCCTCCCATCGCTCAGTATTGGAGTGGGGTAAAAACTGTTTTAGAGAAAATTACAGGTACCCATATATGTCAGACAATGGAAGCTTGCTTGCTGGGTTTGCTCCCATGTTCAAAGAAAGGAAAAGCACTCCCACGGCTAATAAATTTAGCACTCATACTGACAAAACGCTCATTAACTAAACGCTGGAAAGCCACGGCGCCCCCCCCCGAGTATCACAGTGGTGTGTAGAAATGATAGATTGGGGAAGGGCAGAAAGTACAGCTCTTAAGAGAGAAGAAAGAAAGGGACTGAGAAATTAACCTTTAGCTGACGAATGGGACAAAATATTAGAGAACTTTGTAACAATCTGCAGAACAGAAGGAATACAGGTTACTATATAGAGAAGTTGGTATTTAAACACAAAAATAATGTATACCGAAAACTGGATTCTGAGATACTCCCCCTGCCAACCGAACAATAATAGAGTAAAAACAGATCACTTTATCGTCATCATATAAACCCTAAAACAGACATACACGACACAATCTCCTAAAATATAATCAATGAAGGTGGTCAAAGAAATGTCACTGTCCTTATTTCTCGTAAAAAGGATTGATGATGTCAGGTTAAGGTTAAGTTTCAAAAGTCAAAGTTAAAAATTAAAACCGAGAAACAGAAGAACATGATGATTAAAAATGTCATACTATGCAAGAATAATACACACTGAATCGTAAATTGAAAAACTTGTACTGTGTTATAGATTAAGGGCCAGATGTAGCAAACATTTTGCATGGTGCAAACTGCGAAAATCGCAGTTTGCGCCATGCAAAATGCCGTTTGCGATGCTCATTCACAATTTGCGAGTCGGTACCGACTCGCAAATTGTGAATTTGACTCGCAAATAGGAAGGGGTGTTCCCTTCTTATTTGCGACTCGCATCGCTATGCTAAATTGCTTAGTGACTGCGAATGCGGTCGTAAAGCATTTAGCAGTTACCACCAGTGTCACACTGGTTGTAACCCATTCGCAAAAGGGAAGGGGTCCCTATGGGACCCCTTCCCCTTTGTGAATGTTGCCAAAACGGGGTTTTCAGAGCAGGCAGTGGCCCAATGGGCCACTGCCTACTCTGAAAAACCGAAACCAAAAGGTTTCGTTATTTTTTTTATTTTGCAACTCGTTTTCCTTTAAGGAAAACGGGCTGCAAAAAAAAATTAAAAAACTGCTTCATTTAAAAAGCAGTCACAGACATGGAGGGCTGCTGACTTCAGCAGGCCACCATCCCTCTGAGTGCAGGGACTCGCTATGGGGGTCGCAAAATGCGACCCACCTCATTAATATTAATGGGGTGGGTCTTTGCGACCGCATAGCGACTCGCAGTCGGTGTCTGAGACACCGTACTGCATATGATTTTGCGAATCGGAAATTGCGAGTCGCACAGACTCGCAATTTCTGATTTGCAAAATCGGACTTTACTACATCTGGCCCATAATCCTTTGTGATCGACATGCAATACTATCTCCTAAAGCCAATTGAACAAACAGCAAGGTGGAATTTGTGATCATATGTCTGTGAAACTGTCTAATGTATCTTATGCATATTATTGAAAATGCCAATAAAAAGATGTAAAAAAAAAAGTTGTTCTGCACAGTGACACGGCCGTTGCCAAAGTTAACGAGTCACGTTTCAGTTGCTGTGTGTTGCATTCAGGCGTTAAACTGGTACTAATGAGGTTAACTTTCCTCAGACAGCAAACATAGTTTTTAAAATGCCAAGATAAAGCTATAGTTCTGCCCCAGACTATGCCACATAATGCAACATTATTTGCTAGATTGCTACATACTTTTGTTATCACTGCCGCATACTTTGGTGTTACATTGCCTCACAATTCCACTGACCCTGCGCATTGCCTAGCATAAAACCATATATACATTGTAAATATAGTTGTAATTTCTGAGGCAAATTTTATCTACTTTTCTGTTTTGCACAACTTCATAAGCAAGCTTTAATGGAGTGCTATGACTACCTCTGAACTTGAGTGTCTAGGAATGTATGCTATAGTTCAGGTATGAAAGTCAAGAAAGCAAAAATATGTATGCGGTTACCTTTGCTCTGAGAAACTGAGTGTAGCGCATACCAAACGGGGCTGTTCCTTTTAAAATAAGTTGGGACTGGTTTTAAAACAGTTGGTATTCTTTTGTAAAAGCATTATCAGTGCATTGAAGCAGTCATTTGTATGAGTGAAATATATAAAAGGTTCATTTTTCTCTCTGCAAAATATGTTTTTACATTCTAAGTGAGTTGGGATGCCAGTTGTACCAGTTGCTATGTTTGTGATTTTTGTGAACTAAAGGTGAACGTCATTTACGAAGGTCAAGGAGACTGAAATACAAGTGGGGTTGTTAGTGTTCAAGGAGGAAGTGAACTAGCAAACAGCCAGACTGATTCGCTTATCATTATTCCTCTATAGTAAAGGACATGGCAGAACAATAACAAAGGTGTGTATTGCAAACCTGCATTAACACTATGAAGCTGCATTTTGCTCACTCACTATAAAACATTTGCATCCAGCATAAAGGTTTTCATTATCAGTGCGTGGAAAATGGTCTGGATTTTTCCAAACCCTGGAGCTACCCCTAGCGAGGAGATGACAGTGTATTATTTGACCTCTTTTTGGGGACTAGAATTTATATTTAATTAGTGTTTGACCCAGAGAAAGGCATCAACGTGGTGGAAAAAGGTGAAAGAGAAAGAAGGAAAACCAGTGACAAATAGAGAACGCAGTATTGAAAGAGAGCGTGCAAGAGTGAGATAAAGAGGCAGAGAGAGTATGTTGATGAAAGAAAGACGTATGAAGTGAAATCTAGATTACTGAGGCTTAATATTCAGGAGTCCTGCCATGCCCTTGTTTGGAGATTTGTTTCTGCCTACCTGCTTATCGTGGCTATAAAGAGCTTTTGTTATCTCGCCAGCCTTCTGCAATAAAAAAAACAAATCATAAGCAGAACTTTCATGCATATGGACAAAGGTAGAGGAGCTTTGGGACAGCCGTCTTCATCAATTGGTCTGTTCAAATGCTGTCTTGGTTGGCAGTTTGGTCTCTCTTCGCAGCCTCGTTATTTAATGAGGGCCAGTGCCCGGATGCGCCCGGGTGCGCCAAAGGCACACCACAGTCAAGCCTGTCTGTGCCCATCTGTGTCCCTTGGGGCTGTTGGCCAATACCCCTGCCCTTTTAACCACAGACAGAATAAACTATTCCTTGGCTATTATAAAATGCCCCAACTTCTCAGCAAAGGAAGCCTGTCACCACTCAATGGACCGCACAGACTTGATCAGTAAGTGCCCAACTTGTAAACTATCTCTTAAATATGCTGATCCAAAGGCGTTATTAGGCCCACCCATATACCAAAGGAAAAGCAAACATGTCCTACAAAGAAAAGTCAAAACATATTTGGTGCTTGTTCCTATTTAACGGCAGATCCCTCTCAAAGCGCAAATCAGAAATTGTTATCTTCCTATAAGACAGACAACCAGAAGCCATTTTCGTGATGGAAACATGGCTTAAAGATGACTGTCTGCCCAGCTGCAGCCGCCGCAAATGTCAAGGAGGGGCAGAGAGACGAAGGGGACGGGGGAAACAAAAAAAAACACTGTTCTTGTTCCCACCGCCTCCTGCCGCCACGGCTGCCTCGCTCCTCTTCTGGTGTCCCAGCATTCACTGGGACGCCAGCACAGACTCCCCAGAAATCCTGGCACTGCTTTCATGCTAAGCATAGCATGAAAGCAGCATCAGGATTGGTCTGAGCGAATTAGACTGCCATTCAGACACTGCCCTGGGGTCTGTGCAGTTTCTCCAGCCTGGCTGTTCAGCACAGTCGGGTTGGAAAAACCTAAGTGCGCATGTGTATTTGGCCGGCTCCGGACGGCTGCCCAAACACACATGCGCACTTAGTTGCACTCTCTCCTTCTCCCCCCTCCCGTGGCCCAGCCCCGCCCCTCTCTTCACAGGCTGGCTATTGTTTTATTTTTCATCTGCTGGCTCTTAGCCAGGGGGGCGACGCCCCACTGCCTTTGCGGATAAGCTGCTCCTGTGTGTGCCTGACATACCAGTAGCTCTCCTTACTGTATACTCCATCACAAGAAGCAATCGAGTTGATAAGATCAGGGGCAGGGGGTGGTCACAGAAATATTTAAAAACGATCTTGAATGTAATGTAAGTTTGCCTCACCCACAATTTCGGGCTGTGAAAGCCTCTCATTTTCTATCAAACTTTCACATACCTATACCTTCTCGGGGCTGCTCACTTATGCCTTTCCGGGGCCTACCTCAGAGTTCAATCAGGCCATGTCTGACAGTTTGGCTGCATAAAGTCTTCAGACAGCAAACGTCACACTGCTAGGCAATCTCCTGCAGTGAACTTTACACAGGTCCTCTCAGCTATACAGCTTTCCCCATTGACCACAAACCCCACGAATAGCAAAGTTTACTTACTTGATCCAATCTTTACCAATATTTCAAACATGATAGTAAAAGTTCCTCGTCCAGTCTGTTGGTCTGATCACTTTATAATTCTTTTTTGCATCCCAAAGGCAGGAAATAAAGAACCTATAGTATTGCAATAAAGAATTACACTGAGGTGGAGCAAACTAGACCTTATAAGCTGGTAAATGGCCTTGCATACATATGCTCCCATACTGTCTGGTGATGTCTCCTCATCTTACTTAGCCTTCACTAAACACTGCCCTAGACATGTGAATTCCTTTACAAACTAGTAAGAAACATCACCCATGGGAAAAAACCCAGTGGTTCCCATCAAACCTAAGGGATTTAAAGAAAGAATGCATGGATGTGAAAGAAAGCGAAGGATTAATTATGATGACACCTGCAAACTGGCCTATAAAAAAGCCCTGAAAAATATATGTGAGAATGCCAAATGTAAAGCTCAGATGGATGACTTTGCAGACAGGATCAGTCAGTCCTCAAATTCCTCCAAGGAACTCAATACTATCTTAAACTCCTTTTAAAACCGACACTTCAGGACCAGGCGTTCCTCCCTCAGAGGCTCTATGTGAGCTACTTGCCTACCACTTTCTTGGAAAAATCAGGCTCATCCATGAGGCATTATCAGGACCTTCAGGTTGTAACAACAGCGCCAAAGTGAAGACAATAGCCGAGAGAACCAAGGGTGAACTTTTGTAATAGTGTAAGTAGAATTATGAGTGTTCTGAATGGAACGCTTCCTGATCGGAGATGATGAGGAGCGTTTTGTTCTTTAGGAGCGTGTGTGAGTGCTCCATTAAATCCTACTCGTTTTAAGATCATCGTTGTCTCTTGGATTTTTTTGTTAGCACTCACCACAGACTTGGTATTGATGAACCATCGTCACTAGAAGGATTTTCCTGTGTTTCTTTGCCAGCACTTCGTAGCCAGCAGATGAAAACATTTCTGGTGTGTTTCTGGTGATGTCGGATATATCAGAGTGTGTATGCACTGCGCATGGGAACAGGAAGTAATGAGACAGAGCATTTTGACTGAACTTTGTGTGTTAAATGTAATTGGCATTTGCTTGGTTGCCATTTTAGAGACTGTTTTTGTGGCTAAAAAGATCAGTACGAGAGAATGACGTCACACATATCAGCGGCCATCTTAAGTGAAGTACGTTTTCATGCGATACCAAGGGTATATCAAGGCACCTTAACGCAGATATATTTTTAAAAAAAAGGAATATATATTTAAATAATAACTGTACTATACATCGTAACTTGTAATTCACGATGAATAACACTTGTGGAAATCCACCTCTGCCATTTTTAAATTTTGCAACTGAGGATACTATGAAATGGGAAAAATGGTTCAGACATTTTAAAAACTACATGTTGGCAATTAATGGAGATTCATTTGAATCACACAGGAAAAAAGTGTTACTACTCAATTTAGTTGGTTTTGAAGCTGAAGAAATGTTTGAACATTTACCTCCAGCCCAACCCCCGTCTAGTACAGAAGCCAGAGACTATGACTGTTTTTCAGAAGCTGTTGATAGGTTTAAAAAAAGGTTTTCTGAAGAACCACATATTGCTATGGAAAGGTATAGGTTTTTAGACGTCATCAACAACTTAATGAGTCTTTTGACTCATATATTTCCGCATTACAAATTTTGGCTGCAGACTGTGAGTTTGGTGCAACAGCAGATACTTATATTAGAGATCAGTTAATTATTTTCTGTTCAAATAAAAAGATACAGGAACAACTGCTTAGACAGCGCAATCCTACCTTGAAAGAAGCAATTGATACGGCTAAAAGTGTTGAATGTACAATAAAATCTTTCAAAGCCATTAATTCTGATGATATTAACAAAGAAATTGGAGCTGTATCTTTACATGACACAGAGACAGAGAAATATGAGGCTAATAACAAATGAAAAATGTTTAAAGGAAAAGAAGTCAATACCAACAAACAAGATTCAGGATCCAATGTCAGTACAACAATTTGTGATAAGTGTGGTTCCAAAACACATGCATCACAATTCAAGTTTTGCCTAGCCAAAGGTAAAGAATGTTTCAAGTGCAAGAAGATTGGTCATTTTGGCAATGCATGCAGATCGGTTTCCAACAGAATATCTACACTGGAGGACTCAAAGGCTGATATTGAGATGGAAGATCATTTCGTCCTGAGTCTTAAGGAAAAGGATTCTTGCATTAACGAAGAAAGCAAAACATTACATAACGATATGAATAAGTCTGACACAGAAAATGTTGGAAAGGGGTTTAGCTGCACAGAAATTGAAAAAGAACCTTATATTCCACCTGACTGTGAAATCGTCATTGATGGTTTGAGTGTTAAAGTTTTGGCAGATTCTGGATCACCATATACTATTTTTTCAGATCCGTTTTTTAATAAAAACTGGGGTGATAAAAAGTTAGAACCAAATGATGTCAAAGTATATGGTTTTGGGGGCAAAGAGAGTGATATGCTTGTATTCTTTATTGCAGAGATCAGATGTTTAAACAGGGCAATTATTCGTAAAGTGTATGTCGCCGTTAAGGGTTTACATGTTATTGGTTGGCGTCATCAAAAGAAAATGGGAATGGTGCTCAATCCAAATGCAAAGAATCCAGTGTATCTGTTTGATAATATAAAGTCTGTCCAAGGTTTGAACACAGTTACAGATAAGTTGGAGATGCTGTTAGACAAATTTAAAAAGTTGTTTAGCAAAGAGATAGGTAAGGTGACAGGATTTTCACATCACATTCAACTTAAAAAAGTGCTGTTCCTATCAAACACAAATTAAGGCATGTGCCGTTATCGGTCAGCAAGGAATTATCTGAGATGTTAGTTAAAATGTGTAAACAGGATATTATTGAGCCTGTTGATGCTGCAGAATGGGTATCTCAAATTGTTCTTGTGAGGAAAAAACCAGGAGATTTCCGTTTATGTGCTGGTTTAAAGTCTGTGAATAAGCAAACCTTGGTGGATTGTTTTCCACTTCCACCCATTCAAGAGCTTTTCACAAAGTTAGGGGGTTCAAAGTTTTTTTCAAAGATTGATCTGAAGGCAGCTTACTATAAAGTAGAGTTCACTCCTGAGTCTCGTTGCATTACTACTTTCATTACCCAGGTGGTGCTTTTCAGTATAAACATATGCCTTTTGGTTTGGCATCGGCTGCTTCAGTATTAAAAAAATTAATGCATTCTTTATTTAAAGATGTTGCGAATGTCATTACTTTTCAGGATGATATATTGATCCATACTACTTCTAAAGAAGAACACTATACGACGTTGGAAAAAGTGATGTCAATTTTAAGTGATAGTAGAATGACGGTTCATTTGGACAAATGCACATTTTTTACGAATGAAATAGACTATTTAGGTCATTCTATTTCTGAAAAAGGAATCACACCTAAAACAAATTCAGCACAGCCTTCAAATTTATGACATGAATAGGATATATAATGAGGCCGGGATGAATGTTCAGATTAAAAATAAACATAAGTACAAGGGAAATGAACAAGGGAATCTAAGTCTTGATGTTGGTGATTGGGTTAAGAACAAGCTACCTACACATGTCAGAAAGGGAGAATCGAACTATTCAAAACCTTGGAAAGTTATTAGAATCTGTAAGACTTCAGCTATGCTGAGTAATGGTTCATGGTGGCACTGTTCCAGATTAGCATGTGTAAACTTTGAAGGCTGTGGTGAATTAAGTCGTCTATCTGATCCCGATTTTGGATGTGAATCAGTCAAAGTACATTCAAACAGTAGAACAGGTGTTACTGACAATACTTTGTGAGTCATTGTGAAGAATACAATTCATCAAATGTTAATATGAATGAGTTTGGTGTCAGGGTCAGCAGACATAAAAAATTACCAAACAAATACAATGATTTTCTAGTGTATTAGGTATGTTTTAGTTTTTAGTTTGAAAAATAATTGTCATAGATTACGATGGGTTAGCTAAAGCAGAAAATTATATTACAAATTTTTATTGCATGTTATTTTTTTTATTTCGTATTGGTTGAATTCACTTTGTTTGTTTGAAAAGGAGATGTGTAATAGTGTAAGTAGAATTGAGAATGTTCTGAATGGTACGCTTCCTGATCGGAGACGATGAGGAGCGTTTTGTTCGTTAGGAGCGTGTGTGAGTGCTCCATTAAGTCCTACTCGCTTTAAGATCATCATTGTCTCTTGGATTCTTTTGTTACCACAACTTTCTATTTTCCCACACTGGGTAAAGAGAGAATTTTATCTTTAGCAAGCACAGTGAAATCAGGCTCCCGCTAAACCCTGCCTCCCAGACATTTTTCTGAAAGGGAGAGGATTTAATTCTGTCAGCCTTCACAGATATATTTAAGCTGCAGCTTACCGGATGTGTGGAAACATATCCTCATACAACCCCTATTAAAGAAATTGTAGCTGGACCATGAGCTGGTTAAAAACTATAGGCCTAGTTCTCTACTTCCTGGTGTCAGTGAAATCATGAAAAGAGCGATAAATAGCCACAAGTTTTGGAGTTTAACTATATTCTACACCCCATCCAAACAGGTTTTTGACCAGGCTGCATCACCAAAACAAAGCTCTTTGTTAGCCATGGAGGGACTTAGGAAAGCTCTTGATCAAAGTGCAGCATTTGATATGGTCTCATATCCCACTCTACTTTGTAGACTGGAAGAGGCTGGAATTACAGGCAGTGCATTAAAATAGTTATCATCACGTCTGAGAAACTGGAGTTTCCATGTCAGCGAGAGGCCTTTCCTCTCTACCCTTAGCCCTACACCTTTTAATCTGTATGGCCGCCCCTGGTCAGACATCATCTGTTGCCTAGGTTACACTATGGTGTCGTACGTGGATGATACACAGTTCATTGTCTCTCCCACCCAGATTCAGGCTCCATATCACAAAAAATAAATTCTTGCTTAGAGCAGGTCACCAACTAGATAGTGTCTAGCTGCCTAAAGTTACACAGGGACGAAACTGAGGTCTTGGTGGTTGGCAATAAAGCATCACTTTGGGACCAACTCAAATGGCCCTCATCCCATGGTGATCACACACACACCAAACCAGAAGTGAAAAGCATGTGTATCACACTAGATAGCAATCCTACCATGACCTCCCAAGCAAAAAAGCTGGAAGCCAGCTGCTTTGGCCTCCTCAGAGCACTGAGGAAGTACCTAAAATGGCTTCTTATGAATGCTCACAAAACAGTGATGCAAGGCCTAATACTATCCCACCTTGACTACTGCAATTCTCTCTGTTTAGGCAGTCCACTCTGTGTTAACAAGAAACTGCAAGTCATTCAAAATGCTGCTGCCCAAGTGCTACTGGCTATCCCTAAAACTCAATTGGTTCGCCTGGCTCTTGCCATGCTTCACCGGCTACCAATAAGTAGAAGGATCCAATTCAAAACACTGTTATTGCTCACCAGGTTAGGCACAAAGTAGGCCCTCACATCCTCCTCCATCTCACCAATCCATTCTGTGCCATTAGCGAACTTAGATTAAAAAAACAGGGTCTTATTGCTGTCCCTAGAATTGAAAGAGCCAGATGAAGGGGGTCGACCATTTGCCTATCTTGCCCCCAATCTCTAGAACACATTAGCCCTATGGCTTAGACCAAGGGTTTCCAACCTTTTCTGTAACAAGAGCTACTTCTTGATCAGTGAAAATCATTGCGAGCTACTATAAACAAGTCATGCAATATTACCAGACACCCTATCGCCCAGCTTCCTTGACTATGAGCCTCATGTCATAGAGCCAGACAGTATGGTTGGAACAAAATACGTTGACGAGTGCGTGCCATGTGTTTCAGTGAGAGTGTGGTATTTGGGGATGTATGAACATGTGTGCGTATGAATGGAATATATGTGTATGGGTAACTGGGAGACTGTGTCGTATGTACTTGTGGCACAGGACATACCATTTGCCATATATGGCACAGTTACATGTATAACATAAACATACAACCATTTTTTTTAATTGGATAAATTAAAAGTACAAAAATGTTTATAATATGGAACATTTTTCTGCATTTTAATCTTCTCCCGTTTAGAAAATGACTATATTTTTCAGTTATAAATATGGTGCAGGGCTCCACTGGCCGCTGGGAACAAGAGACCTGCTGTTTGTAAATGCAACACTTTGAAAAAAAACTTAAGAAAATTAAAATGAAAAGTTAACTTAATCATAAGGTAACTTTTCATTTTAATTTTCTGCTATTTAAAAGCACTGAGAAACATAATTTTGTTCACACCTCCAATATTGAGCTGAAAAGGACTTTTATTTAAGAGTCGAATACCTCAGTGCTTAAGTAGTTCACCTCTGTGACATGGGTCATAAATCTGACTCCAGCACTGCTCCCTATCAGGCTACTATCTGCAGCCTGGAGATAATAATGTTAGACATGGCGTCCCTTAACTTTAAAAGGAACAAGCATTTGCAATGCAATGGGTCTCGCATTACCTTGAGTTAGTGCTAGTAGCATTGTAAACTCCTAACTGGACTTTTCTTGCCACATTAAATGAAAAAACAAATGAGCGCGATCGCGCCTTGTAAAACACAGTGCGATCACACTGCGAAATAAAGAGAAAAGGTAGTCCAGAAACCATACAGAAAACATGGAGCCTTGTATGTTTCCAGTAGTTTACTGGTGCTCTCGAGGAGGGATAAACACTGGAAAAGGCATGATGTATGCATGCCTTTGACGAATGAAAACAAGTGGATTTTAAAAGGCAAGCCCAGGACCCAATGAAAGTGACTCACGTAACATGGGCATGGTTAAAATCACCCTAAAAGGAGATTAGAAGAGGGATGGCGTGCTTTGTGCTCGCCCCTAAAAATGTGACCCAGTGCTTATATAAAAATGAACTCCAGGCTGTGAGCTACTCTGAAGGTGGTGGGAGGTACTGGTAACTGGTTAGAGACCCCTGCTTAGACAAAATGGCAATCTACTCCTCTTTAGAAAACAACTCAAAACTGATCTGTTTGTTTAAATGCTCAACACCCAAGCCAACGGCTGTTAGGGCTGGGAAGCCACCTCCGGGTAGCCATGCACTCAATAAAAACCTGTGAATTGAATTGAATTGAAACTTTCACCCACCACAGCATATAACATGGGAGAATGGGTCAGCCCACTTCAGTTATTGGAGTTATTGGTTATTTTGTACTGTGGGTGATTTCATTTTTCCTGATCATATATGCACACTGACCTAAAAAGGAGTGCACTTCAGTGTCAGGACTGCTGAGCGATAGTTTTACTTTGCCAATGCTTTTTTTATTCATTTTTTATCCTTTAAATTGTTTGAATTGTAATAATTTTATTGCAACTTTATGGCTGTCATGTTTAGGCAGTGGTTGTTTTTTTTCCTTAAATTTTGTTTTATTTGATATATACTTTCATTAAAAAAATAATTGTCCCACCAGTTTGTAAAAGAACAGACCTATAGGCTTTGCCAGTGCTTGTTTTTTTTTTTTGTAATATGAAGGTATGTTCTGGTCTAGCAATATTGTCTGCACTTGTCTTTGGGGTGCAATCAGACTCATTAGCACGTGGTTTGTTCTATCATATGAAGGAAACAATGAAGCCCAGAGCACTACTGAAACCCAAATGGTGGGTCCTGTGTTAAGAGAACCGGAATTAGACTTCCCTTGTTGGGACAGTCATATTTGATTGTGTTGATTCTTTGATAGAAGTGGTGATGTGACTGCTCTTTATTCTCTGCTTCCTCTCCACCTGTGCGTGTTTGAAGAGAGGAAATGAGGCGCAGCAATGAGGGCAGCACTGCTACGTTCAGAGCAAGGACATGCTGATTTGCATGTGGTGGCCAGTTTCTCATAAAGGTAGAAGCAAAGAAGTGAAATATCGCAAAGTTGAAAGGAAATGTATCCAAGGCAGCATTTTCCTTTAGTCTTTATGAGAAATTGTCTTACAACTCAATGTGTGTCAGGCATCGAGAATTAGGTCCCTGTGTGCTTGTGAGGGGCCGATGTATCTCACTGATAAAGAGCAAAGAGAGATAGGCATTTTAGCGTGTTATTGGTCTTAACAGAGGAACATGCTTTGGTGGTGTGGACTAATTTGCCTCTTCTGCATGTAGGTCAGACTAGTTTGCATATTATCAGCTGAGTTTTGTTCTAAATATGTCTGACATGTACACATGGATATGTGTTTAAAGAGCTTCCTAAGAGTGGTATTAAAGAGCTTCCTAAGAGAGGTTCTCCATGAAAGAGAATTTCAGATCCCCAAGCCTCATGTTATGTGGGCAACATGGTTTGGTGGGTGTGGGTTATCTGCATGGAGGTGTGCTGTTGGAGGGTGTGGTTATGGCATTCCAAGCCAACCAGTATGACTGCAACTTTGTGTGTGATGTTTTGCAGTGGGGGTTCTGCCTACCCCATGTCGGCTATCGTTTGCCTGTCACTAGGTGGGAATTATGGGTGGCACACTCTTCTAATGGTATGTCTGGACATGATGATAGGCTTTACTTTCAATGTTCTGGCTCATGGTCTAGTCTGAGGTGTTGCATTGGTCTTCTATGGTTGAGTTCAAGGCATGCTTACAGTGGTTTTGAGATCCTAGTGAGTGGCTGATTGAGTTTTCAGGGTTTTATTTTTCGATTAAATGCCTATCTGCCATGAACTTAGTACCCTGCAGTTTTTCTGGGTTTCAACCCTTTGTGCCCAGTCCATTTTTTCCCTGTGCATTGTCCTAGAATTTCATTTCCTTCACACCCGATTCGGGGAATACTTTGTGTTACCTAGACCCCACAGGTTGTGTTTCTTATTTTTTGGCTCACTTTACACGTTTTTCATCACTGGTTGGTAGTCACATGAGTTTCTTATGTAATTTGTCTATGGGGCGTTACACCTTTTGAATTCCCTTACATCTTTTTGCTTTGCCCATACTCTTTCACAAGAAGGCACTGGTAGTTTGGTCTGGACATACCGGTCATTCCAGAGTAAGGAGCCAGGATA
This sequence comes from Pleurodeles waltl, assembly GCF_031143425.1. Classification (NCBI taxonomy): domain Eukaryota; kingdom Metazoa; phylum Chordata; class Amphibia; order Caudata; family Salamandridae; genus Pleurodeles; species Pleurodeles waltl. The sequence goes on from NC_090443.1 coordinate 54,493,262, forward strand.
TTGGAGTGGGTGGCCCAGAGAGCTCGGGATTGGAGCAGAGACAGCCAGAGTGTTTAGAGGGCGAAGGGAGTGTGTGTGCGCAGTGGCAATTGGTGTGTGGTGGCAAAGAGACAGGTCTATTGTGTGATTGTCGGAAATAGCTTGTTGGCCCTCCCCTTTCAAGGTATATTTGAAACAACTAAAGAAGTGATTTATTGCAACAGAATATTGTAGGGCTTTATTTCTCCCTATAACTTACTAAACTAGCAATGCCTGGGGGGTTGCTTCGCTTTAAGATAAGAAGAGGGGGGAAGTAGTTTGGTCTGGGCTGCTCTTTTTGGAGTGGGATAAGACTCTCTCATAAAGGCATATTTTGAATTGTTAATGCAAGCAAAGATGGGTGTCTCTGCATGTGGGATTTAGCAGTTTAAGCAACATCTCAAAGATGATCCCAAAACAGGCATCTAGGGGATGTTTCTGTTTCGTGTAGTATGGACGTGACCTAGCAGTGACCTAGCAGTTTTGGATGGTCTGCTCTTTTTGTGGCGGAGTAAAACTGATTTGTGTGCACTTTATTTCTCCTAGGCCATCAATGGAGCTTCAGAAGAGGAACAAGTTGGAGAGTTGAAGGGGAATATGTTATATATGTTATTTCCTCAGTTCCTGAAAATGTTTCCTGCCTTCCTAAATGGCTGAGTACCAAGACCTGGCTGCTATGGTGCTATTGTGCTTGTGAGCTTATTCTACATCACAGAAATAAAGCCCAAAGGGACTGAAATGGATGTTGGTTTGCTTCTGTTTTGTGAAGGTAGGATGTCGCTTAACACTTCAGGTTGGATTGCTCCTTCTGGAGCAGAGTCAGAGTGATGTGGACATGGTTGTCCTTCCTCCCAGTGGCTGACTTTTGACTTAATTTCTATGAAGATTTCGGCCTGAATTTAAGACAAGTGGTGCTGCATCCAATGCAGTGCCACTTTTCTTGCCCTTCTTAGCGCCCCCCTACTGCCACCATGTGTGGCGGGGTATTTAATAAACGGCGCACCATGGCGCAGGGTGGGGACAATAGCTATTGATGTATTGTGCAGGATTAGCACCAAAATGTTGCCGCTAATCCTACAGAGTACATAGAGGCCCACTGAATACAGTGGTATGCTCCTTATAACACCTCTCTGGCAGGCGTTAAAAATAGCTGCTAAAAATTGCGCAGTGGAATCTCTTAGATTCCACCGCCCCATTTTTGCGGCCCCTCTAATGGGGGAACGCCCCCTTGCATACATTATGCGCAAGGGGTTACAAAGTGGCACAATGCATGCATTGTGCCCCTTTGTAAATATGGCACAATGAATTTGGCCTCATTGGGCCACATTAGCGTCATAACAAAATGTGCTAGGTCCTCTTAAATCAGGACCATAGTGTGTGTGCTGGCTATTTGTTCATGGTCTTGTATGTATGTCAGAATTTAATTGACAAAAATATAGGGCCTGATTTCATTTTGGCAGAGGGTGTACTTCATTGCAACTGCAATGGAATACCCTCATCACCAAAGTCTCTGTATTCCAGATAGTGCTGCGATGGCCCGTCGGAGAATCTGCCACTGGAGTTTTGGCAATTTGACCAACAACCCGATTTAGAGTGGGTGATTGAATGGCCAGTTTTCGCTGTCCATTACCACCGGATGAAGCCTGACGATCAGGGACACTTGAAACATTCAAATTAGCCCCACACCATGGGAAAAAACTCCCAAGAAGTGGGGGTCATTAGGTTTTGATTTTTCAAAAGCAATCTCCCACTTTTGAAAAACCAAAAACATGTCAAAAACTTTGACGAACGTCCGTCACTTTGATTGTTCTGTCCGTCAAACTGTGCATCAAACTTTTAACATATTGACAGGAAGCACTGTGATGGCAGTCCCTGCCTATGGCTAGAGATGTCAACAATGCCAGTGGACATCTCTATATATGTGGTAGAACAGTACTTCGTCAAGGTGACGGCGTATTTAACTATCTGCCCCGATGGTGTACCACTATCTAAATATTGTTCATATTTCTTTATTGAATTACAAACAGTGAATCTTAATAAAACATGGCTAGAAAAGTAGTCACTGTAGCAATCATGTATGCATTCAAACAGTAGTGTTTCGTTCGATCTTCATATGCAAGCACATATGTTCGAGCCACGTACAAATACTGTTAATACTTTGCATTCATAATTAAACAGAAGCAAAGCCAGAGGCGTTTTAAGGCCTGGGCGAAGTGGGCTCTGGCTTAGGGACCCTGGTAGATCCAGCTCCGTTCTGCAGACAGTCTTGCCCTGACGACCTTGAATAATTTGTAAACAGATAGTTTCAGAAACCGTTTTCCTTTCATGTTTTTTTAAGGTGGGTGATGTGTGAGTCCATTACAGACATTGTGCAGTGAAATGTTGTGTGTTTATGCTTCATGCAAGATCCATAATAGGATGACATATAAGAAATGGGAATGTGTCAGAGGTTTTTTGCTGTAATGTTAGTGAGCTGCTGCTGTGTTAACTATATTGAAAACACAGGTTTTCAATATCCCTGAATAGAGGTAAACACATTCAGAGTCTGGGCGAAAGTGCCTGTGCACCTTCAGGGACCTGGCCAAAGAGGACATGAAAAAGCTGAAACTGGATCATAGATTCCAAGCTTTTCTGAACCGCGGCCCCCAAAGTATGTTTGGCCCAGGGCTCCCAAAATTGTTCAGATGTCCCTGAGCAAAACGAAAACTAAAAGAAGTCTAGAAAACAAAAAATAATTCAATTGTGAAAAGTGGAGCTAGAGGAACTGTGAAAAGAGGAGATGCTAAACCCAAACAATTAGTGGTTGGAAATCCAGGAAATGTTCATACATACCACTGGGAACTTTGCTCCCTTCAAACAGGAACTGGAGGTAGACTTTCTACTAGTGATTCCAATAAGGCAAAATTCCTGTATGCAATATTTAGGACACAAAACTTTTGTCAGACAATATTTAGTCCATATTATAACAGGACCATACCATATAGTTGTGGTATCTAGGAATTTAGGGCCACATGTAAGTACATGAGAAATTGCAATTTCCTAATTCCATGTGAATAGTAATTAGGAAATCGGAATTTCAAATGCATGAAACTATTGAGTTTCATTTGCGATCCCAGTGGGTCACAAATAGACCTACCTCATGAATACTCATGAGGTAGGTCTCGGTTTGTGACTCACTGGGAATTGCAAAAATCACAGGGGTGGTGGACTGCTGGGGTCAGCAGACCACCATGTCTGTGACTGCTGTTCAATAAAACAATCTTTTTTTTTTTTAATGTAGCCCTTTTTCCGTTTTGGTCTACTAGGGCCTACTTGTGGTCATTATAACATATTTAGAGCATGAATAGCCACCTTTTAGCCATCAGTTACATAATGGTTGCCGCATCTCACTTAATAATAACCATAACTAATATGTGGTGGGGATCCTGGCTGTTAGTGTGTCCAGCCTTGGCACAGTGGTGGTTTTGGTAGAATGGTGGGTATTGTTGACATATTGCAGGACTACTTGGTGTCATGGTGAGCATCCATAGCTCCAGATTGAGACACCTGGGCATTTGACTCAGAATCTGTTCATGTGAAGCAATTATACATGTGAGTATTGGATAAAAGAGACAAGTTGATATTTGAGGACCGCATACTGCCTAAAATAAAAAATGATATTTTGAAGGCAAAAATTTTGCTTTTTACAAGAGGTATTACCTATAGAAATTTAATTTTGCTTTCCCAAAATGGAAAGTGGCATTCGATGGAAAAAAATGTGCAATTTCAGAAAATGATGTTGATGAATTAAAAAGGTTGCAATCCCAAACACATTTAAAGTTATAGTTGGCTGATAATTCCAGCTGATTTTTGAAGAATATCTACTGAGGTTATGTCCTTTGCTTCCGAAGGCACCTAATCATTTGGCTGTTATTTTTATTAGTCAGGTGGAGGCATTTATTATATATAAGCTTTTTCCTGGTATTGCTGCTGGTAGCCGCACCTGAAATGTGTCGTTTGTCACTTCTGATAATCCTACTGAGGGTGATCACAATGAAATGGTAAGATGAGTGGTCACTTTTTACAGTGATAAGTTGTGCTAGCAAAGTGGGAGGACATTCCATGAGCACAAGTGGCTTTCTATACAGAAAATGTTGGAGAACCCTGGTCTAATCTGTGTGAACTATTTTGACAAAGTTGTCATGTAGGGGCTCACTAAAGGAAGCCAGAAGATAGATGGGTACATACATGTAGACTGACCCATTCCCTCCAGTTCCTCCTCCGTTTGCTACTAAAACATATACTTTCCTGTGTAGAGACTCTGCAATTGGGGCGAAGAACTCCACGCACATAAGTACATGTAGTGTGTAGGCATAATCTGCACATGGTTTGTAAATAGCATTTAGCAGTGCAATTTGTGCTACTACATAACATACAACAAAGCACTTTGACCCTAGACAGACAGTATTCATTTTTTAGAGCTCATTCAGGATTGTGCATGTGATGCGATCGAGGGCACAGGGTGCAGCACTCTCCCCACTTCTCTCCAGGTTTTATGAGTGAAGGAAGATGAGACAGACTGTCAGTCTATTTTCTAATGGCCAGAAACATAACTTCATACAGGCATGCATGCACACACACTTAACCTTACCTTGTGTCTGGTCTTCTCCGCATTGGTCAATGGTTTCCAAGCTCTCGGTCTGCTGCATCAGCATCCTGTTTCATGTGGCACCTGAAGAGATGATAACAGCACCTACAGAAAGAGTTGTGACCAGGAGGAAGTAGAGAATGTTTTTTAATGGGCAAGAGGAGAACAGGGAAAACTGATTTGAGAAGGTATTTTTTAATTTGACTGGGGTGTATGCCATTGTTGTGATAATTGGGTGTGAAAGAAAGGCAAGGACGTGTTGAAGATGCGCTGAAATAGGACTGAAAAGTAAGGATGTAAGTCGAAGTCCTGCTTGGGATTAGGAGGGGCATTACAACAAGCATTGTGATGGATAAATGGAGGGATCAATGTTCAGTCAAAGACTCAATGTTAGAATCGAGAGCACAGTGTTATTCCAAAGGTCAGGTGCCATGAGGGAAGGGAGGCAACGTTAGTCACGTGTGCAGTTTGAACCTACAGAGGTCAGTGTCAATCAAGGCCACAGCCCCTTTCCAGGCTTTGTTTTGGGGTTCACTTTAAATTACACCAACGTATGTATTCTGAGAAACTTTACAACCTGTTTTGAAAAAATGGGGGCTACATCACATAAAATGCCTCCTCTCTAACTTTGAATCTGTTAACTTTCACAGATGGGTCTGTGCCCACTCATAAAGCCAGATAACCCCCAGACATAATATTTACTATTCTCATCGTAGTGCCAAAGAGCTATAAGGTCACCTGAATTCAATTGAAAACAAATAATGCAGGTTAGAACTTCGAAGAAACTTAACCTACCTTCTTTCATCTCTGAACTATCAACCATTGGACTCTCCAGTCGTATAACAACGGTTCAGCATTTCTCCCTGGCACTGAAAGATACTTTTGACAGCCATATCTCCTGCTAGGCTGCAATGGCTACTAGGTGCCACCATAAACCTTGAGGCTTGACATTAGTACTTAAAATCTTTCAAACGAATGAAGCAATATTGAAAAATTCTCTGGGAGAAATTCCACAATATCAATAAAAAACTCACCCGTCAATTACTTTCCAAATCCCCAAAAGAACGGTCAAAGAGACAAAATATCCAAGGCTCCCTGTACATCTGAGAAGCCATTGACCCATGAGGGAAACCAGACTAAATAATTTCAAAATCTGAGACTTTTGACTGCATTGACTCCAAAGTACACTTTTCTCAAATCTTTTTTGCTCTCTCGGAGAGTAATTTGCCACAAAATCCAAAACAATGAAAATCTACATGAACATGACAACAAATGTGGTAACTGAACGTACCAAAGCACAGGTCTTCAAGGCAACACAGGACAACAATCAAGCTGGCTCACCTTCAGATTCCTGACCACAGAATATTTCACAAATGCTATAAAAGGCTTTGGCCGAAAAGAATCTGCAGAAGACCCATGAGCAACTCATATATTCAAGAAAGTCTTCATCAATGGCTCTGCAGCAACACTAGCCAGAACTAATTTCAACAAGTGGCTAATGGAAACATGGAGCATCCTACATAAAATGTATTTCAACAAAAGTGCCTTAAACCAAATGATCCTTCTAAATACTGGCCAACATGCAATAGCTGGTTCCAACTAAACAAATAAAGATAGATCTGTCCTTAGACACATATTGGCATTCATACTAAAAATAACCTTCTCTAAGACTACCAAAAACAGATTCTGCCCTGACAGAGATACTGAAGCAGCACCAATCACCACATGGGATGTATTAAAACAACTTTGGAGTCTAAAGAACTAGTTTCTTGTTATTACTGGCTCTTTTCTCTCCCTTCGATACTGTTCAATGTCCTACACTGCTACAAAGTCATGACAGCACTGAAGTCTAAAGAACTGTTCTAAAACGAGTTATCGCCTCTCTAACAGACAACTCACTCAACAGTTTGCTTGCTTCCTTCACAACATTGTTCAGTTCCGTAGTCAGTGGACATGACAGTCCCACTATTCCTCAACAAGATCGCCAATTCTTCCCAAGTAAAGAACATAGGAATAATTAACTCATATCTCTTGCTCGTAGCACAAGTGAATCATGTCTAAAACACCTTCTATTAAGAGAGATGCCTACTACTAATCTTCCCATATTCAGATGTCAAGAATTCCAAGCTATCATCTACCTTGCCCTCTCTCAACTAGACTATGCCAAAGGCTTGTACCTCGTGGAGCTCTCTTTCTACTTTGCAAGTTACATGGGGTTTAGAATACAACCAAAGGATTCGTCCTCAACCTTTCTATTCAGGCACACATCTCATTAGCACTAACATTCTTACACTGGCTACCGTGGCTTCTGGTACCACTGGTACCACTTTCAAAGCAAGGCGCATCCATGAAATAGGACTGTAGAGTCTCATGTTTAGTGACAACCTTTCATATGCTTTTTTAAAGACTTGGGGCCAGATGTAGCAAAATTAAAAATTGCGACTCGCATTTTGCGAGTTGATGCGACTCGCAAAATGCAAGTCGCAATATGTAATGCAAGAAAAAAAAACGATCCGAAATAGCGACTCGCAGCCGGACTCGCAACGCAGTGTGCGAGTCCGCAGATAGCGAGGTCGCTTTTTGCAAGTGTGCAAAAAACGAACTCGCAATTAGCGAGTAGGTGTCGCAAATTGCGATTACCTTGAAAATTTCTTACAGGTGCAGCAGAACACTCCAGAAACCACACCAGAACACTCTGGAAACACTTCCTGGCACATGATGATGACATCACAGCCAGGAAGTTTACAAATACACCTGGGAGGAGGGAGGACCACACCCTTTTATAACTGCCGGTTTTCACACAGCACAAACAGCAGCTGCCATGGAGGGAACCCCAAGAAAGAGGAAGCTCAAGTTTTCTGAGAGGGAGCTGGAGGTGCTGACAGAGGAATGCTGTCAGCACTATGATGACTTGTTTGGGAGAGCAGCCCACAATGTTCCTGAGGCCACAAAAAAACAACACTGGCAGGACATTCAGGACAAGATCAATTCCCTGAGGGTGAGCCATAGGACCATCGAGGACATCAAGAAGAGGTGGTATGACCTCCGCTCCCGGACCAAGGAGAGGGTGGCTGAAAGGCTCCGGGAGATGAGAGGCACAGGAGGGGGACCATCGTCTGTGCCACCACCCACACCCCTGGAAGAAAGGGTGGAAGAAACATTGGAGCAGGAGGGAGTGTCCGGATTTGGGGACCTGGACACCTCAGAGCCCAGCACATCAACCGGTGAGTACCATGTGATATGCCTGTACCCCTATCAATGCCATACCCCCACCCACCATGTACACAGGTGCATGCACAACCAAAATAGCTCCATTTCAGGGTAGCAAATGCCAGAATGATGCATTATGGGAAATGTAGTCAAGTAGGCAGTTCATAGGCAAATGTTTATTAGGAAGTGTGCAATAGATAGTAGACACTGACAGTCTGTTCCCCATGTCCCACAGGTCTCCAGCAAGACACCACCAACACCCCAAGCACCCAGGCCCATGAGGACACCCCAGGACCCGCCAGCACCCCCACCTGCACGGTCAGCAGCATCCCTGCAGTAGCCACACCTGCTGCAACAATTCCGCAAGAGGCTGCCCCAGCAACAGGCAGGGAGGAGACAGGTGGAAGCACAGGGCAGCCACCGCTGCGCAGGCGTCGCAGGTCAAGACCATCTGGGCTGCAGTCTGTATCCGGGCTACTTCCTCCAACCACCAGTGAGGCACATCTGCTGCGTGGTCAGCGCCTGCAGAACAGAATTTGGGGCAGAATTAGTGGTGTGCTGCACCGCTTTGTGCGAAACAACCATGCCAGCATGCAGCACCTCAACACACGTATGGACATGATCTGCCGGAACACTGGGGACCTTGCCCTTCCCATGAGGGAACTGGCGGGAGGACTGCTGGCCCAGGCAGAGGGTGGGCGGCGCAGAGATCGGCAGATAATGCACAGACTGGACAGGATGGCCACATCCATCGGCAGGCTCGCCATGAATACCACAGGCCTGTCGAGGAGGACAGTTGGCTGCAAGTGGAGATGGGCCATTTCTCTGGGGATGTGGCTAGGGGCCTGGGACGTCTCACCCACATCATCGAACTGATGGAGACACGGGAAATGTCGAGGGCCACAGGGGAAACACCCCAAGACAGTGAGGAGGGCTCAACAGTGAGCAGTGTCTCTTTCACTGACAGCAGGGTGCTCAGGAGTGGTAGGCAGAGCACCACGGAAGCAGCAGGGACCAGCCAGGCTGGCAGGAGGGGCAGAAGATCGTAGAGATCACTCAGGACAATTAAATGTGGCACATGGCGTTAATGTGCCACATCACTGGTTGGCATTTTCCTGCCCATGGACAATCTCTACTTGTAAATAGTTTCTTTATTACACTAATTAAACAGTTATTTTTGTTCCACTTAACAAATGGAGTTTTTGGTTAATAGGTGAGTATGGTGGGAGTTGACACGTACCGTCCAAAATATTGTGTTGCAATGTGGTCCCGTCTCAGTCTGCCTTGATTAGCAATACTCCGATCCCCATGATGGGGATGTGGTTGTTCTTGCTCTTCATCATCAGGATCTGGGTCTGCAGGGGTGAGAGGTAGCCCACGTCGGGTGGCTATGTTGTGGAGGATGGCGCATGCGACCACAATTTTGAATGCGGTAATGGGGGTGTATTGGAGGGCACCTCCACTGCGATGGAGGCATCTGAATCTTGCCTTCAGGAGTCCGAAGGTGCGCTCTATCAGGTTCCTGGTCCTCTTATGTGCACTGTTGTATTGCCTCTCTGATTCAGTGCTGGGTGTTAAAAACTGAGTCATGATCCAAGGCCTGAGAGCATATGCACTGTCACCTGTTGGGCACAAAAGTACACGGTTAGGAAGTCCAGATTGTCGTGCACAGTGACCTGTGTGTATGTCTGCAAGTGTCTGTGGCTCTACCTAGGAGGTAACCGTCTCCGAATTCCCCACGTTCCAGGCGTTGATGTATCCCACTATGCCTAAAAATGTATGAGTCATGGGTACTGCCTGGAAACTTAGCTACAATGTCGGTGATGACATAATGGGCGTCACAAACAACCTGTATATTGAGTGAGTGGGTACACTTTCTGTTGCGGAAAATGTGTTCCAGATTTGCAGGGGGGCATATTTGAATGTGTGTCCCATCTACACACCCTATGACATGGGGAAAGTGGGCAATGCGGTAAAAGTCCAGCCTGGTGCTGTTCATTTCTGCCTCATTCCTTGGTAAGTATATGAAGTGAGACATGTGCGTGACTAAGGCATCTAGGAAGGCCCTGAGGAACCTTGACACTGCACTTTGGGATACCCCACCTGCCACAGCAATGACCCCCTGATAGCTCCCTGAGGCCAAGAGGTGCAGTGAGCATAGTACTTGCACATGCGTAGGGATGGCGCAGCCACGCAGAGTCTGGTGTTCTAGGTGTGGTTTGAGTAAATCTATTAATTCTAGTATGGCTGCGCTGCTAAGGCGGTATTTGTCATAGATCTCCTCTTCAGTTTGCTGAAAAAGAGTCTGCCTGGTTCTATATATCTTCTCCTGTCTGTGGCCCCTCCTCCTCCTCTGCTGGGCTGCGTGGACTCTCCTCCTCACTGCTATCAGGTATATCTCCGCCATCTTGAGTAACCCAGATGCCTTCTGGGTCTCCTTTTATACTTTGGTAATTGTTACCACCTGCTCTGAGTTAGTGGTAAATGGGACATGCAAACTGGGCTTTTTGCGACTAGTCGCAATTTGCGAGTTGCAATTGCATATGGTTTGCGACTCGCTAATTGCGACTTGGTATTTGCGGGTTGCAAAATGGGGTCGCAACGGATGCGACTCGCAAACGGGTCCCATCGCTTTTTGCGAGTCGGAAATGGGCTTTTTGCATCCCATTTCCGATTTTGCACTGTCGCAAATTGCGATTCTGCCCGTTTGCGAGTCGCAAACCTTTGCTACATCTGGCCCTTGATTTTGCATCTCTTTAAACATGGAATTTCATCCATTATGGTGCATAGGCATAGTGCTAGACTCATCTCTTTGAAGTGAAGACTCATCTATTTGAAGAACACTACATCACAATTCATTAACCATTCATAACTCTGCTTCCTCTCCTATTACTCACCAGCTTGCCTTTGAACATAATCAGGGCCCTGCTGCCTTTTGGCTATGACTGAGCTATATAAATACCATATACATACACACATACATACATACATACATACATATTTGTGCACCACTTCAGGAGGTCTATTCCTGGATTGAATTAGATGGTTAGTTTTATGCTGTGCCTATCGCTTGCAGTCCCACAAACTCTCATCTGGTGTTTTTGTTTGCCTCCTCCCCATGAGGACTAGTTATCTTTAAAAGAATCGAGCATAGCCTCATCACTCTGTTCTCTAAGACCGGACATCACCTACACTCATGGTGTAAAATAATACTTAGGGGTTGATTTCTGAAACAATAGTGCAATTCGGTGCAGCAACCAAAGTTACTTCGCTATGTCCCGCTAAGGGGAGAGAGCATCACAGAGCCCTAACTACTACGATATGGTGCTGCTGCTCTCTTCCCCGGTGCTGCTGCACGAGCAGGCTGCCTCGTGCCACACACACAACTTTTCACCTTAGTGCAAAGGTGGGTAGGTGATGTCTAGAATAGGTTTTCTAATGGAAGGATACCCTTCCTATCCAAAATGCTGTGCTTAGACAAACTTTATTTTTTTATTTTTTTAACATTTATAAAGCGCTCTTTGACCAAATCTGATATCATGGGGCTAATGAAACCCCACCATGACAAGAGGATGAGAGGGAGGGAAAAACAGAAGCCTCAGATCAGAATTAAATGAAGAAAGAAAAATATATAAGCTGCAGCTAATAATGAATACCATAGTCCAGCAATTACCTTAAAAACAGCCAAGTTTTCAATGCTTTCCTTAAATGCAAGAGGTCTGTCAGAGATCTGATGGAAATTTTGTGCAGCTGACACATAGAAGGTCCAACCTCCAAATCTAGATTTTCTTAGTTTTGGAATGCACAAAAGGTTTTCAGAGGCCAACCGAAGACACTTCCCAGGGGGGTATATTTTCAGTTTATTGTTGAAGCGGCACAGTGCCTCTGCCCTGGACAAACAATGCAAAGAGATTTGAAAATTATGGCCTGCCGCAGCGGTAGCCAATGAAGGTCTTTCATTTGCAAAGAAGCAGATGATCTCATGGGTCGATTAAGAGCCACCTTAGCTGCCCCAATCTGGACTCTATGAGGTCTATTTAAAAGGTAATCTGGTCTACCTCATAGAAGAGCATTACAATAGTCCAGCCGACTCAAGATGACATTGCGGACAACTGATATTTGTTCAGGGGATGGCATCAATGGAAGTATCTTTCTCACGTTACAAAGTAGCAAGAAGCAGGTGGGTGAATGTTTGCTCATGTGTGTTTCCATTGATAACCTGTTGTCAAACAAGACCCCAAGGATGCAGACACATACTGAGGAAGTTAACATTGTATCACCAGGCCGCAGACCCAACTCGATGGGATTCAGAGTTTTATTGGCAGGGCAGTAAAAGCTCTGTTTTATCCCCATTAAACTTAAGGGAATTGCAGTTGAGCCAGTTTGCGACATCATTCATGCAGTTTTGGAAGTCCAAAATAGACACCGACTGATCCTTTTTAAAAGATAGAATAAGCTGTGTATCGTCTGCATAATTCACCACATTGACCTAGTGTGATTTAATGAAAGGGACAAGAGGCCTGATGTAGACCTGACTTAGCGTAGAGCCTTGAGGAACTTCATGTTTCAAGTTCTTAAAATCAGAGCTGTAGTGGGGGGAGAGCAATTGCCTGGGAATGATTTGCAAGAAAGGACTTAAACCATTTGAGTGTGAGGTGCCACCAACTCTGGGCGCTTTGAGATGACCAAGGAGTATGCTATGGTTCACTGTATCGAATGCGGCTTACAAATCCAAAAGAACCAGAGCAACAGATTGGCCTTTGTCAATTCGTATTCTAAATTCATCCAGGGCCATGAGCAGAGCGGATTCATTGTTGTGATTTGGCCTAAAAACAAACTGTTCTTCTTCAAGAAGCATATTTCACTCCAAGAATTGAATTAATGTCCGACAGACATAATGTTCCAAGAGTTTGGCTGGGAATGGCAGGAGGGAAATAGGTCTGTAATTGCTCATGGCCCCTGGATCAAGTGAAGACTTTTTTAGTAGAGGGGTCACCACTGTCTTCTTACAGACTAAGGGACAGATGCCCGAATCAAGAGACTGATTACAAAATTTCATAAGCGGGGAAAAAGGTTAATCTGCTAGGTCTTTCCAGATTCTGTATGGAAGGGGATCCAAGGGAGAGTCAGAAGAAATGGACATAGCAGTATCCCAAAGCAGTTCCTTCATGAAGGAATCAAAACGATCTAACTTCTTCTGTGTCTGAGAGAAATCCTTGCTACTGGGAGAGCAAAATGAACCTATAGAGACAATAGATGAACAAGGCACTGTGATAGACTCCAGGACCGTATCAATCTTGTCCTCAAAGAAGGCTGAGAGTTCATCACAGAGCTCCTGTGACTGAGTTACTGTTTGGCTCATGCTCTCCGGATTGGAAATGCTGCGCACAATATCAAAAATCTTTTTGGTTTTAATAGGAGCAGCCAAAATAGTATTAGCAATCTCTTTATTTATATCCCTGTAATGCATTTTTATGGTAGCTTTGTCTTCGTTTTTGACACATAGGATGTGTGCTACACAGTGCACTACACATGTAATGTAGAAAGTGTCAGGAGAAATACATTTTACCTAACTAATGCTTTTCTCTAGGGGTATTATATTTTTACACAAGGCCAAGACTGATTTTTTTGCAGATCTGGCTTTGTGTCAAAATCCAGGAATGGTAGCAAGGAACGCCCAAGTATGGTCCATGGCATGTCCTCTCAATGCCATATGTGCTATTTTAAGGGCAACTTGCCAACACAAAAAAGGTTTTGTGCTGGAGAGTAAATACTTGATCAAGACTTTGCTTTGCTTTTCATCATTTCACAATAGCACAGTCTTGATAAACTTGCCTCATAGTCCGCAATGCGACCTTTCATGTACATAGGAGTAACGCAGCTGATTAAAGCCTACTTCCTGCAGAACCTCTCACTATCTGCCTCTTCCACCCTGAAACCAAGCCCTCAAGCTCCATACCATTAGAACTTGAAAATATACGAGACTCCAGCAGGTCGGTGTCAAATGTGTTAGGAAACATGGATGGCCTGTATACTAGTCCCACAAAGAATGACTCTTTTGGACTTGAGTTGCCCTTTCATAGGTGCTTGAAAGAGAAGTAGAAGGGTGTGTAGGACATAAGGGATGCAAAACTCAGTCTGTAAATGACTGCCATGGCACCACTACCCGACGATCTGCTCTTCAAATACAGTGAACTATCCACCCACACACGTGGCGAAGCTGCAGTAGAATACAAAGGGGGTTGCAACTTACTTCAGTAGATGAAAAAGTATGCATAAGTGGTCAGGAATTCAGGTGTCAGTGTCCCAAAGCTCACAGAGTCAAGGAATTTAAGAGAAACCACACTGAAGAAGCACATCCCGGTAGTCTTCTGAGAGGTGTGCATGGTTTAAGGCTTCAGCCTAGACTGCTTCTTTTATAGAGTGGTCACGGTGATTTGCATATCGCTGCTCTCCAGGGCCCTAACGAAGATGTGCCACACACTAGCAACGGACTACGTGCAACACTGCATTTCTTCTAACTTTCCATTTGAGTGTATCCCTATGACTGTGTGTGTGTTTGCTTAAAACGTTTTAATCGAAGTATGCATGCTATATGTGTGTAGAAAAGCATATAAGCACGCATCCAGATTAGAACAGTTTAAGCAAACATGTCAGCGCGAGTATTGCCTCAAACACTGCTCTGCGGTGAAAGGTAAACAAGCAAATAAATGTGTGTAGCGCGTGCGGTGTCTGTTTCCTCTGCGTCTTCTGGGGTAGGGCACAAGGGGAGGGCCAGGAGAAATAGAACTGCTTCAGAGGGCATCATCTGGTCCCCTTCCAGCGACGCCACAGTGTGGCTGCCCTTGGAAATGCAGCGCCGACAAAGAAAGCCCTGCATCAGTTTTTGGGGCTACTATGTGCACTTTACAACATCACAATAACGTTAATGCGACAACAGTACATCTCAAACATGTTCCCGTTATACCTACATATTTATGTAACAAGGGGTGTACCTGCGGGTGCTCACCCATGTTCATTTCCAAAGCTCAGCGTATGAAGGAGTCACGTACTCCCCACAAAATTCCCCCAACTGGGTTCAGTCCGTCCTTGTATCTTCGTGGTAGAATATATGTGCTTCTTCTGGTGTAATATACAGGGAACCCTTAAGCAGTGCTTAATTTGTGCTTGTTGTTTCCGGTGCTGAGCACCAGCACTTATTTTTGAGGGTCGGGGCTTATTCTTCTGCCACAAGCATCTGCTGCGAGCAAAATACACACATGGGAAACATGGAAGGGAAAAACGAAAAAGCTTCACAATGGGAGAAAGTAGAAAGCTGCAAGAGTGAGCTGAAGGGGCAAATGGATTGAAGAGGCCCGAGATGGCTTCAGGATTACGCTGCCTCAGTATTCCGTGTTCGCACATTTAATTGCAGCAGCCGCAAGTTTGAGAGGAGGGCTTTGAGCACCTGCGCGTTTTTATTTCCAAATTAAGCACTGCCCTGAAGCGCGCTGGGGTGGTTAGTTACATTTTGAGGCCCCTAAACCTTTAGGAGACCGCCATTAAGCCCAGATATGGGCGACTCAGGGGCCCCTCATTAATTCTGCGGGGAGGGCCCCATCAGTTTGCGTTACACCTCTGCTGCTAGTCACCAACAACACTCGCTTCCCAATTCCCCCATATTTGTCCATACTCCACCGGGCTTCCCTCATACACATGCACCAGTCCATGTTTTCCTACATTATGAGATTCTCGTAGGTTCGCAACTTTTTCAAAGTATTCATTATAGAGATTGCAGATCCTTCATTGGCCCCTCCCGAGGTTGTTGCCGAAGAGACACAAATGCTTCAGGGGTTGGCTTTACCCAGAGAAGGAAAGCTCTAGCTGAGCAGTTCCGGCTGAACTGCTTCGTGTGAAGCTTCGACAGAAAAATTTGCATATTGTTGTTTCTCTTGAATGCATAAGCAGAGCACAGAGGAAGTTGAAACAGCAAATATCCAATGATGCTTGTTTCTTTCCATCCTAAAAAATGGGTTGAAATCCTAAATTGCTATGGGTTTTATTGAGTTTTCCTTTAAAAAATATTATTTAGATTCAAGAGAGTGTTGATGTTTACTCATCTGATTGCATACGTGGTTGTGTTTTTCTTTTCTTTTATTGTGTTTACCTGCGTTTAAATAAATGGCACAATAAAAATTAAATATCGGGGTTCTCTGTTCTGTAAAGGGGTATGTGGTTGCAAGTGGCTTTGGATTGAGTTTGTCCGCTCCCCCTTGAGGTCCTTTGGGCTGGTTTGCACATTGCTGAGCCTCCCTTCGAAAGGCTTTAGCGATGACTTTCATTCCCCAGTTGGTCAGATATCGTGGCTGTCTCTCTGTTCACAATGAATAAGAACTGGTGAAACTTGTTAGTCTAGTTCTATGGGGATGGAGCCTCAATAACTCAGAGACCAGGATCTGGCTAAAACAGAAAAAAGGTCCAGGCAACAAAATGAAAGCGGCCCCATTAGCAAATCAGGTAGTTAAAAAGTGGCCCGTATTTGCAAGGACGCTGCGCCGATGTTTTAAGAGGTGTGGGAGACAGCATGCATTTGTGCTAGCTGAAGGCAATGTTTGTAGTAGCATCAGGGAAATAAGCGGAAGACCATATAACAGGCCCACAAACAGCTAACAGGACAACCTACACACGGACCCATCACCCCAGCCCTTCTGGCACTGCCAGGCTGCCCGCCAGGCCGCTCCTACCCTGTCAGAGGCCACGGTGAGATCTTTGTACCAGGCTGCTCCTGGAAACTGAAGAATCAAATACTACTGCAAGGTCACTGAGCTCACCGAATGACAAGAACCCACCTTTTTAGGCTTTGTCCGAGGCTAGCAAAAGTGAGCAGTCTATTCTTCCCCTTCAAGTGTGGTTTGCTGTTGAACATACGGGTGATTTAAGGCAGGTGTAATATACGACTTTGGATATGAGTTAGAGTTTGGCCATGAGGGTGCTCTGCCATAAATAGGGGAGGGGTGGGGGCTGCATGCTCTTACACCAACTATAAATGCAGAGCTTAAGCGCATTAGCAGTGCCAGGTAGTTGTGGCCAAAAAGATCCCTACCGACAATTGTTGCAAATCATATTATCCCTTTGGGGGATGCGTTGCTGTGGATCAGGGATTAAGGAAAGCCGCTTGTAGTTCGCATCAGAGTGCTCCAGGTAGCTGGGTAACCATCCAGTGCTGCACATGGTCACTGTTCTTTGGCTGCAGCAGACGATGTGCAGTGGGATCCTGCTAGAGGGGCAGTGATTGGTCAGATTCCATCACTCTGGAAAATCACTATCCCTCATCTCGAGCGAATGAACAAAGGAGTACATGTGGACTCAGGGATGTGGTTGAACTTAGAGGGCAGCATGCAAATTACAGGGCTTCAGGCAGGAGTTGCACTGAAGACTCATCTCATGGTCAGGATATCTCAGTGTGCAAGCCATGGTCCAAGAACCTGTCCTGATGGTGTCTTGTGCCCATCTTCCCCACTCTAGGGACTGGTTACACGTGACACAGTATACTTTCGGCATTGGTCCTCTTGGATTGGGCTGGGTCCGACTGGGCAGTGGCATGTGCCACATGACTTTGTAGCTTAACACAATTTGATGATTATCATCATGGCAAGCACAGATACACAGGTAAATGGGCCTTGTGGGTTTGAAAGAGTTTTTTTCATTAAACGTTTGCATTAACACAAAACAATGCATACACAGACAAGCTAATGCCGGTTGTAGAGAGAAAATATGTTCATGCATGTTTAGGTTAACTATAGCTAATATAGACCTGAAATTGAAATGGCTAACGCAGATTGCCATTTTTGCTTTGTGACACATGGCCATTTTATTTCTGGGCTAGCTCGAGTTTTAAGTAACAAAGACCATGCTCTTTTTCTTTATTTGCTATGTGAACTAATGCTTTTTTTTCTTTGTGATTATTGTGGAATGTTTTCATGAGTAGTACATTCAGGAAAACACCTGCAGTGTTCAGCCTGATCCATATTTCATATCCTGTCACAGCAGTGGCGTAGCGTGGGGGGTGCAGGGGGGATCGGCAAATTACTTGCCTTGCCCCGGGTTAGGGGGCGCAAATTACTTGCCTTGCCCCGGGTGCTGACAACCCACGCTACGCCACTGTGTCACAGATAGTGTAGGTTTGAAGGACACAGAGAGAAGCTTGCATTGTGAGAAGTATTGAGAAATTAACACGCATTTATAGCAGTATCATCTTTCTTTAACCTGATTGAACAGTCTCAAGAGAACTATGTGTAGGTGTGTAAAACATTAGAATGTGTGTGTTTTTAGATAGTGTAGGGCAGAGTGGAGGTTGATGGAGCAGAGAGCAGAACAGGAGATTTTTAGAGTGCTCTCTCAGAAAACAACTAACTATCCCTTGCCCTTCCTTTTGGAGGCAGACCCAAGCTGGTTAGTCCTCTGATATAGAAGACTTTGATTTAATTTGAGCTTCATCTTATTTGATGCATCCATATTTTGATGACTATTCAATACTTATCTGATCTGTGCCTTCTGTAAACTATTGATCATTAATAAATCTTCATGGTTTGAAACCTAAATACTCTCTGTCTCTCCTGTGGAGCTAAAATGTGCTTCACATTTTTTTATTGTATTGACTTGTTGTCCAGACTCAGTTGTTGAACTCAGTCCATCTGATAGGGCTTTATGGCTCCCATATTTCTACAAAGATGCGAAGACATCTGGTAGCAGAGGATGGTTTCCAGCTGAGGTTTGGATGATGTGAAATACACTCCCGAATTCAATCTGCACTCCCGATCTTCCAAGGCCAATCTGGATTATTGAAAAGGGGTAACAGGAGTTAGGCATGGCTAGTAAGTTTCTCAGCAGAAGGACAGCCTACCTCCTTAGCTATTGCAGTCCTTAGCAATGGAACCTTCCCAGTGCTCTTCAAGGGATGATACCGCTTAACATGTAAGACTCCATTGCACCTTTTCGTGCTGGTTATACTGGTTCTGTATACATGTGGTGCAACCTCACAAAGATTTCCACACAGCATTACTGTGACATATTGTAAATTTTCAGAGGAATGTACGCAAACGTATTAGTTTCCTCATTTCCTGTAAAACATTGACTTGTAACCGAAGGCTGACCAGGCATCTAAATGCGACCATCCATGTGCTCACCCATTGTGAGATTGTTTTCTACAAATATGAATCAATAGTTGCAATGCAATTCACAATCAGCTACATACATTTTAGATTACAAAAATATGTTTAACTCAAACAAACTGAGAGAGGGCACTCTGTGTGCAGGGCTGTGCCTGAAACTTAGCAGAGTTAGCTGGTGACGTCTGAGCTACTGATTACCACATACAGGTGTTTGAACAGACGCGCAGGTGGAACAGCTTTTGTCTGCAGCAATAAAAACCTTAAATGAGGTTAAAATGCTGATATAATGTTCCTTATTTGCCATAAAAATATTTTCCTCAACTATTCATGCAAATTCATGATTACATCACGAACTTTTCTCAAAGTAGGAGTTATATTACAGATGTGGTTCCCAGGCTGCAGTAAGTTCCAGAAGGTGCTCTTAGTTTACAAGAACATGACTTCTCAGCACACAGGTACATAAAACGTATGGAATCTGATGCATGATAACCTTACTTTGCTCTAATTTATTCCATGGAAAGTATGCTTATAAGGGTCTAATGGTGTGAACACCGGATAAACATGAAACTGAAGAAATGTTTGGTTTAACACTTACCTGGGTTGTGCAGGATAAAAGCGGTGCACCTTTTATTGCAAGACTTGCGCACCTGTGGATATCATTTCTGCTGAGATGTACATTAGCAAGTGTTAATAAAATGTTATTATTTTGTTTCCACGCAAAACAAAATAGCTAACTTTTGGAAAATAAAATGTCCTATAGAGTCTGTTCTCAAGAAACTTATGTTTTTCCAAAGCTTGAAGATGCCATTAGGTGTTAAGATATCCAATAGCGTTATAATAATGCCACACTATGTGCTGGATGGTTGGTCTTTCATCACAAAATAATCTGTATTATTTGTCTTCCTTTTGATGATGTTAGTTCTACTTGCCGCATGGTTCCAGGCAGGCCTCGAGTGACACACTGATGAAGTAGCAATGCATTTGTTGTGTTTTTTCTTGTGAATCGCGGACGTGTTAGGGCAGTTTGGGCTGTGCTGCTCCCAGCACTCTGAGCACTGGAGCTGTCACAACTGTGTATCGATCCACTAAAGTCTACCAGCCAGTATTTTTATAGCAAGTGATGAGAAATGCAATCTTGTGCGTACAGCATTCAACGTTTCATTCGTCCATTCATTAATTCATTCATTAGTCACTCACTGATTAATTCATTTCGTTCCATTCATTCATTTCATTTAACCTGCCCAGTGACAAGGTGCTATATTACAACTTCAAATAAATAAACACATGAAAAATTATAAAATATATCAACCACTAGGTGCTTGCTGGTGGCTTTACCAGGAAAGGCCAACTATACGTGGACCATCCAAACCCCACTGCAGAAATAATCCAGCACTAACTGCAAGAATCCGTCCTCTATTTGAAGAGCAGAACCAGAGAGTAAAAGGGACAGCCAAATTTGGATGCACGACCAATGTAGGATTACAATCAATTTCCACTAGGAATGAGAAAAATATGGCCTTGCATACATTCCATGGCAGCTTTGCAATATATGGCTCCTTCAGTGCTCCATGCATACCTTTATGAGAAATGTCCAAGTATCTGAGTGTCACTCTGACCTAAGACCAAAAAGAAAAGTCCATTCTGAGGTGTTAGGCCACCTCCTGCTTCCAGAACAGAAGCACCCCAAGGGCATGTCTTCCGTCAGGTAAATGTAGCTGAAGTTCCTGTGATTTGCTTATGGTTACATTTCAAATGTTCATAAAAATAGGCAACAATATAGTCCTAGATATTTCATAATTTTTTACCATATGATATCTTTAGTTCATTGCTGCTGCTGTTGCAGAGCATAAACATCCATAAGCAAGTTGATTCGAAATACATAGCCCTTTAATGAAGTGTAAATAATATTTCCAGGCACAGGGACAGACACATTTAAATGACTGCCCAACTTAGGATGTGAGCCAATTCTTAAACGAAAGTGAGGAAAAATGAAGCCAAATAATCTACAGCTCTGCTAGTCCTAAACAACTACAATATGTAAACCAGTCTAAGTCTAATGCAAAACACATAATCTGTCCGTAACTGGTAGACCACATCTTCCCCCTCTCTCCCTTTCTAGCTGTGAGAACAAGGGCCTCTCAACAACCATTGCACCCTTTTTTGGACTCCTTAGGCTACGTTTCAGTGATGAAGCCCAAAGAACTAAGGGGCATATTTATACTCTGTTTGTGCCGGAATTGCCTCGTTTTTTTTTACGCAATTCCGACGCAAAACTAAATCCATATTTATACTTTGGCGTTAGACGCGTCTAGCGCCAAAGTCCATGGAGTTTGCGTCATTTTTTAGCGTGGACACCTACTTTGCGTTAATGATATGCAAGGTAGGCGTTCCCGTCTAAAAAAGTGACTCCGAGGCATGTGCGCCGTATTTACACTCCCGGGCAAAATTCACGCCCGGGAGTGGGCGGGTCAAAAAAAATGACGTCCAGCCGCTTTTGCGCCGTTTTTTAACGCCTGGACAAGGCAGGCGTTAAGGGACCTGTGGGCTCGGAAGGAGACCAGAGGTGTCCTCCCATGCCCCCAGGGACCCCCCCTGTCACCCTTGCCCACCCCAGGAGGATACCCAAGGATGGAGGGACCCATCCCAGGGACATTAAGGTAAGTTCAGGTAAGTATTTTTTAAATAAAATTTTGTGGCATAGGGGGGCCTGATTTGTGCCCCCCTACATGCCACTATGCCCAATGACCATGCCCAGGGGACAGAAGTCCCCTGGGCATGGCCATTGGGCAAGGGGGCATGACTCCTGTCTTTGCTAAGACAGGAGTCATTTTAATGGGGGTTGGGAGTCGAAATAAATGGCGCAAATCGGGTTGAGGCGATTATTTTGCCTCAGCCTGACTTGCCCCATTTTTTGGCGCCCAAGCTTCATATTCCCCTACGCTGCCTGGTGTACGTCAGTTTTTTTTCACGCACACCAGGCAGCGCCGGCGGCTAACGCCGGCTAACGTCATTGAATAAATACGGCGCACGCATGGTGCTTCAGAATGGCGTTAGCCGGCGCTAATTTTTTTGACGCAAAACTGCGTTAGCGCAGTTTTGCGTCAAAAAGTATAAATATGGCCCTAAGACTCAACCTTCCATGGCATCTGTTCGGTAAGAGGGGTCTGGCCTAGCAGCCCTGGTTAGCTTGCTCCTATTAGTCTGGTATCAGATCTTTTTTCGTAGTCTTGGTTTTATTCTGTAAAAAGCTAGTGGGGCATTATAGAAATAAGGTTTTGTAAAGTTGCGCTGGGATGGAGGGCAAGAATGCATTTTTCTTACTTCCAAGGAAAATAGGATTATAATCTCAGAAGGATCCGAGATACTCTGTTTCCATTCTGTGAAGAGACGTTGCTTATTCCTAGCTTGCATTGGACTACTGTTCCCGCAGTGAGATCAGGATGATTTAAATATGGCTGGTCCTTCCTTATGAAGACCATCCTGAAGCAATAACCACTTAACATCTTCATGGTTGCAGTGAAATATATGCAAGACTCACTTTGATGTCATAACCTTTGAAAGAGTGGTTTGCAGGGTCGGACCGGGACAGAAAATAGCTCTGTGCACCAAATTAATTGGCCCCATTAGCAAACCAGATAGCTAAAAAAGTGGTCCATGTTTGCAAATCAGGACAGTTCTGAACTTGCAAAATCATACTGTATAAATGATTTTAAAAGAAGGGAGGGCTGCATGGATTGGAGCTTGCTACAGCCAATGTTTGTTTTATTATTAGGGAAAGGCACAATGAAAATGGCCCAGCAGATAATAAAACAGACCCACAAACAACCAAAGCGCTGTTCCCAAACTGACCTGTCAGACAGCCCATCGGGTACTGCCAGATTGCCCTGTAAACCAGCCCGGCCTCGGTGGATTGTCATACCTGGTGGGTTGGGCATCCAATTTGATTGTCCACTGCCTTAGGCACCACGGACCTGAAGTTAAATATTACTGCCAAAGCCCAAACAAGCAGAAACAGGCGCAATGTTCTTATGTTCTACGAAGAAAGACTGTTGCCTCATAGCTTAGGCTGACCTTTTCCTTTGACAATGCAGTCGTAATGCGACTGTGCCTTCATTGTAGCTTTGCATCAAAACGTGATGTATTGCAAAATTCAAATAAAATGTGCAAGGTTATATTTTTCCAACCTTTCTATGAAAAATTGGCTTGGTAGTCAGGCGTAAATTCTTGGCCGTTCCCGAGCTCCTTGGACCAAGGAACTTAAGCAACACCTCATTGCTGAGTGAGTCTTTCAAGTGTCAAAATGCATCTGGGGTGTTTCTGGGATAGAAAATTGTGACCAAAAAGGACTGCACCTTTTGAAATGGGCTTGGCCATAAGGCATTAGATGTGTATTAACCAAGTAATACACTACAAAGAAGCAATGGAGAATATCCATTCCTTTTTTAGAAGAATGTGCTAGTACTCCTAATTGTGTCAGACATCCAGACTTGGCTGTCTCTGGACTTCAATTGGTCAAATATTGAGCCTGCACTTAAGCTGATGCGCCTTTAAGAGGCAGACACCCATGGACGTCAATTCACCGAAATGCTAGGGGTAGCGGAAGTGACATCACATGCCCTGTGACTTGTACTTTCACTCACACAGACGTACTTACAGATACACACAAATTCACGCTTACATACACTCTCTCTCACATAAACACACTGACTCGCAAGCACACACACAAAATCCATGAAAAAGCATTTTTTACTTACCTCAGCTGCCATGGAAGGGCACATTCCAGCTAATTGTACTCTACTTTTATTACACTAATAGTGAATATAATAATATATTATTCAATGTTATTGTAATAAAAAATTGACAGAAAATAAAGAGAGTGAGCCCCAGCTGACGTCCATAAGGATAAGCTGCCACTGTGTTTCTGGCCCTGAACTTACCACCTCTGAGGCCAGGGGTCGCAAAAGCAGTGCAAGGGGTAGCAAAGGACAAGCCAAGGCGACCCCTAAAGGATGTCCATGCAGGCACCTCATTGCAAGTGGCGCAGTTTCACTCGGAGTGATAACTTTGAGTGGAATTATACCACCCGCAATTACAAATTCCTCTGGGCCCTGAGTCCCCAATACCCAATCATTTCGGGCCTGGAGATAATGGGCCTTACTTTGCTGCTGATGGGTGGGGGACTGCGAGCAGTGGCAGAGCCCAGCAGTATGGGGTAGCAGACAATGCCTACTCAGAAAGACAGAAGCCTACTCTGAACCCCAAACACCCACTCCAGCCAGTTGCAACACAGTAGCCCAGGGCAGCTACACATGTCCAGAAGACATATTGTACATACTCTTTAAACTATACATACTGTCAGTGTTGCCTCCACACTAGGAGTATTGCTCTCTCACCTCATGCTATTCACTATTTAGTGTAACATTCAACCTTTCAAAAAGTGCTTACATGTGAGACTACTTTACATCTGAAAAATATACAAAATCATAATTTGTTGCATTTATTTCTTCATGCAGTATGTGCATTAAATACAGAAAGTGATCCATTTTTTAGGTTGAGCCTAGGAAGTGTGCATGCCCTGTCTCTCAACATACTATACTCTACTTCTGTGGGCTTTCACCATGCCCATCACTTTCATTCGTTCCTTGGCCTTCCTTTCAAAATTCTATTGGTTTCTTTGCTAAATGCTTTAATTTTGTCCCGCCTTTTGACTGTTTTGTTCCCTCCCTGGAGACTGACCTTGCTATATGGATTATTGCATGACTGCCCCTATACGTTAGTGCAAGAGCACTACTTTTTTCTTTTGCCTTGGCTTGTTTTGTTAGTTTCCTGCTCGTGTTCTACTCCGTAACCACAATGGTTCATTTCGGCGCACTTGGCTCAGCTGAAGCCATTTGCCAACCAGAATGTAGCTTTGTATGGTGTGTAAACAAACTTTAGTTCGTGATATACTTTTGAAGCCCACACAGCTCAGCGTCATGCTTCATGTTTCATACTGATGTACTTTTTCAATTAACTGCTCCTTGGATTGAAACTTAAGTTTTGTAGTTTTTTTTTATCGCACAGGGAGGGCCGACGCCAAGTCTCGAACCTGGCTTCCCAGTTCCAAAGTTGGCAGCTTTAAATGTTATTCCACATTCTATCTACAGGACAATTGGCATTTTTTGAGGATTATGTGTAACAATTGTATAGCTCTTCAATCCCTGACAGTACAGCGCCCAGGATAATGCGCTGCAAGGTTAAACACTTATAAGGTCCCAAAGGCGAGACCTATTGGCTATGCCAATGTTTGTTACTGAATAGTGCGGTGGTATCAAGATTTTTCCCTCGATCATTATTCAGAGGATGTTGCTTTAAGGTGCATACCTACCCAGCAGAACATAGTCTGTGCTGGGAGTCTAGTGTGATTAGGTATACTGCAAAAAATAGCTCTAAGTTGGTCCTTGAGGGATGGAACCATACCAGATGTTCACACTTTACACCTGGCATACATTGACTTACAATGAATCTGGATGGGAATCATTTCCTTAGGTAGTTATTTCTGGGGTGTACAAAGCACTGCCATGTCACATTGTGTCTGTGTCCTCTTCTCGGGGAGGCAGGCAATGAACACATAGGAGTCTGGTTGGGTGGTGCGCTACATTTGAATTGGTGGGGTCCGTTCTCTCAAAAGAGAGGGTATGGAGGCATCATACCCGTCAAATAAGATACCAAGCATAGGCTGTCTAACAGTCCCAATGTCTACACAAACTATGAATGCTTAAATGTTGTCTGCACTTCTCGCTTGAAACAATATAGAGTGAGTGAGAATGTCTATGCTTTCAAAAGGCAGAAGGAAAAAGTCTCAGACCGCTCATGTAGTTAGAGGTCGAAGTGGGCAGGATCTATTGGGAAAAACATTCACAAGCTTTCTCAATTTTACGTTATGTTACGTAAATTTTATTTAAATCACAACATTTTTTGGAGCTAAAAATAGTCCCTATAGTTTTTGTTAAAGAATAACCATTCTGGTACAGATAATGACTACCTTGAGTGGCTTCAAAGGGAGAGAAAATATAAGGTCTCCTGCACTGTGTAGGCTAGTTCAATTTGCATGTGTTTTTCATTTCATCTCAGTGTGTTGCCTTCTCTATGGAGTTACCTTCAGGTGAAAGTCCCACGATAAGGACAGAGAATACATTGTGCTTTTTAGTTATGCCCCCAAACACAGTGGCTGCTCCTCCATTATGCTCAGGATCATAGTTTCCACACTTTTTATGAACTTCGACTTCTGTCTACCAATGTTGTGTTCTATTGTTTGTCTAGAAAGGAACAGTGGGGCTTACAGTGCAAGCATCTTGATTATTTTGCTGAAGCTTACCAGATTTCTAAACATGCTCTATTTCTGATGGGAAGAAATAGAGCTGGGCAGGCCATAGGTGTGGACACAAATAACTCACTTCCTAGCCCATCCTCACCATAGTTCTGTAGAGAAAGGGGTTATAATGGAAAGATATGCCTGATGCGAAAGGCACTTAAGAGCAGGCAGTAATCCAATGGACCACTGCCTACTCTGACAAAATGAGCTATTAAGGAAACCAGGGAATGGTGGCCTGCGGGACTCAGGAGACCACCATATCTGTGACTGCTTCAAACAAAGTCTATTTGTGACCCACTAGAAATCGCTAAAGAATCTCAAAATAGTTTCATACATTAGAAATACCGACTTCATAATTGTGATTCAGAAAGAATCACAATTAGGGAATCTGCATTCCTAATGTTAGTACCACTGGCCCCTGGTACAAAAGGGAGGGACATAGTATATCTGATCGTCATCTCCTAGAAGTCCAATACTGTGAGGGACCAGGAATGTGAGGCTGCTCCTCTATTACTTACCTCCAAAACCCAGTTGGTGTTACTGAGGTAGGGAAATTGAGCTATAGGCACATCACAACAAACTACAACATCAAACAAATTCAGTTTGAAAAATCTAGGGACTTTCATCCTTGAATCAAAAGGGCTGTGTGAAGCTGTAATTGACTGTCTCTGATAAAAATGTAGGGTGAAAGATGACTCCTAGGAAGCACTTAAAGACTAGAAGTTGGAGATCAAGTTGGTCTTCTAAACCTTTCAGAAATGTTGGGACGAGTCTAAGGATTAGAGCTGTTCTTGAGCCAGAAGATGGGAGGTAGAATCCGAGACGAGGTACTGGCAGATATTACAAAGATGAAACCAGAATTCAGAGCCAGAAAAGTGGATTAATATAAGTGGAGGAACCTGGCAGGAATGCAAAGCAATAAAGATTTCGATGTGTGCACCTTTCTCCATGGTGGTCCTGCTGAAGAGTATCTGGAGAGTGTTTTTGACCAAATAACTACCCTGCCAGTGGTTGTTCTACACCATCTGTGGCTGCAAATCCTTTGGGCCACTGTGCTCACTCAGAGGTGTAGTTTCAGGGGGGTGTTTGGGGTGAAACAATTCCCCCTAATAATTTCTTAGCTGGATCACACAGGGTGGGGAGGCTAGGGCATAGTTATTGGTGCATCACTTTTGGCAAATCTTGTTCTTATCATGTCACATTCTCTGTGCATTCAAAGACAGAGGTCAAAGGTCAAGCTCTGTCTTCCAGTGAACTTAGTGTTTAGTTATCTTTCTCTGACTTCAAAGTAAGAGGATTTATGTGACAATCATACTGGCTACTGGGAAGGGACTCCAGTCTAGGCCCCACCACTTTACTCTGCATCACCCCACTCTGTTCCATTCCATTCTATGCCACTCTACTCTGCAACACTGTACTCTGTATCACTGCATTATGTGCCAATGCGCTCTATTCCACTACTCTATGCCACTGCACTCTACACTGCACTACTCCACTCTACCATGTACCACTTCACTCTACACCACTTTACTCTACTCTACAAGAATCTACTCTACACCACTGCACTCTACACCACTCTACTCCACTCTGCGCCCTTCACTCTACTTTACTCTGTGCCACTCTACACTATGCCACTGCACTCTACCCTACACCACTCCATTGTATCCTGCACCATTCTACTCTATCCCACTTAACTCTACTCTGAAACAATGTATTCTACACTACTGCACTCTACGCTACTGCACTCTATGCCACTGTACTCCACTCTGTGCCACTCCACTCTATGTCACTGCACTCTATGCCACTGCACTCTCCCCTGTGACACTTTACACCACTCTACTTTACTCTGCACCACTCTACTCTACACTAAACCACTGCACTCTACTCCAATGCACTCACCACGTTGCACTTTATGCTAACTACTCTACACCACAGCGCTCTGTGGCACTATTCTCTAGTTTTCAACACTCTATGCCACTGCACACTATGTCACTGCACACTATACCACTGCATGCTTCGCCACTATACACCATTGCGCTCTATGTCACTGCACTTTACAACACTGTTTTCTACTCTGTAGTCTATGCCACTGCTCTCTGCACCACTCTACTCCTGCACCACTGCTGTCAGATGCCTTCTGCGATGACAAAGAAACCAGCATCAAGGTCAGATATATGACTGATGGCGGGCACTTCTACCTGCGGAGGCTAAAGGCCAAGACCAAGGTGGAAGAGGACTCTGTGCGCAATTTCCTGTTCGCAGATGATTGCAAACTCAATGCTGCCACTGAGGCCCAGATGCAGCAGAGCATGAACCACTTTTCTACTGCCTACAAAAACTTCAGCCTTACAATCAGTACCAAGAAGACTGAGGTCTTGCTTCAGCTTGCACCGTAGAAGACGTATGTGGAACCAACTGTCACCGCTGAAGGAGAAGTTCTGAAGGCTGTTGACAAGTTAACATACCTCAGCAGCACACTCTCCAGATCTGTGAACATTGATGATGAGGTAGACACACCCATCGCCAAGGCAAGCTCTGAATTTGGACGGCTGTGAGAGTCAGTGTGGGAGA
Source organism: Pleurodeles waltl (assembly GCF_031143425.1). Lineage (NCBI taxonomy): Eukaryota > Metazoa > Chordata > Amphibia > Caudata > Salamandridae > Pleurodeles > Pleurodeles waltl. Next base: position 54,522,192 of record NC_090443.1, read on the forward strand.
GGAGAGGTGTCCAACTGTCCACAAAGCTGAAGATGTATAAGGCAGTTGTACTGCCCACACTACTGTATGCCTGTGAGACATAAACTGTGTACGAGCACTGTGTCAAAAATCTGAATCGCTTCCACACAAACTGATTAAGAAGACTGCTGAAAATTACCTGGCAGGACAAACTTGCAGACACAGATGTCCTCTCTCAAGCTGGTCTGCTAAGTATCTACACCCTGCTGAGGAGAGCTCAAGTCAGGTAGGCAGGCCACCTTGTACATATGCCAGACACACGCCTCCCCAAGAGACTGTTCTATGGTGAACTGGTGGAAGCCAAACGCACACAGAGGGCTTCAAGGACACAATGAAAGTCTCTCTGAAGAGCTTTGGAATTGACCTGGACTCCTGAGAAGCCCTAGTGCCCTAGCCCTAGACACACCTGGCGAAGCTGCATCAACCCACTACCCCTACCGCCTACAACCAGAGCAGGACTGCAGAGGCACAGAACAAGCGTGAGCTGCAGACAATTCCATAGCCAACTCTTTGCCAACCAGTCCAGCAGACCATTTGTGCCCGACGTGCAGCAGAGCTTTCTGAGCCCGCATGGGACTGATCAGCCACAGCCAGACACACCGTACCCAGTCAACCTCCTCAGCTTGATGTCAACCACGAAGGACAAAAAACAAAACACAACAACACACCCTATGCCACTGCATGCTATGCTACTGCACGCTATCCTACTCTACCCCATTGCTACATCACTGCACTCTATAACCTTCTTTTCTACCCTACGTCATTACACTCTTTACCACTTCAGTTTATGCCACTGCACTATATGCCACTGCATGCTACACCACTGTACACCATTGTGCTCTATGTCACTGAAATCTACAACATTATTTTCTACTCTACACCTCTGTACTCTACACCACTGCTCTCTGCATCACTCCACTCTGCACCATTTTACTCTGCAACACTCTACACCACTGCATTCTATGCCACTGCATGCTACGCTACTACACGTTATGCCAATGTACACTATTGCACTCCACATCACTGCACTCTATGACATTCTTTTCTACTCTACTCCACTGCACTCTACGCCACTTCACTCTGCAGGACTGCACTCTTCGCCACTGCATGCTACACCACTGCATGCTACACTGCACCACTCAAATCTATGCTACTCTACTGAACTGTAAGCCAATGTACTCTAGGCCACAATACTCTACGCCAATACACTCTGCATTACTCCACTCCACTCCACACCAATCTAGTCAATTTGCACCACTGCACTCCACGCCACTGCCCTCTACACCACTACACTCTATGCCAAAGCACTCTACCTTGCACCATTCCACTCTACCCTGCACCACCCCACTCTACACCACTTTTCTCTACTCTAAAACAACCTACTCTATGCCATTGCACCCTATGCCACTGAACTCTGCCCCACTGCAATATTCTCTGGATCACTCTACTCTATGCCACTGCACTCTACACCACTCTACTCTAAGTCACTACACTCTAGGCCAATGCACTCTACACCACTTCAATAAAAAAAAACAAGGTCTCTACACCAATTTACTCTGCACCACTGTACTTTACGCCACTTCACTCTAGGCCACTTGACTTCCCTCTACAATACTCCACTGTACAACACCACACTCTACAATACTCCATTCTATAATGCTCAATGGCATTAAACTCTACTCCACACTATGACACTCTACTCTACTCTACTCTGTGCCACTCCATTTTACAACACTCTACTCCACTCTGTGCCACTCTACAACACTATTCCACTCTACGATGCTCTAAACAACTCACTCTATGCTTCTCATGTCACTTCACTTCACTCTATTCTACAACACCATATTCCCCTCTACTCCACTCTACTCAATGCTCCTCCTCTCTATGACACTCTATGCCACTCTACTCTATTCCACTTGACTCTAAAACACTTTACTCCACTGTATGCCATTCCACTCTCCTAAGCTACTCCAGTTTATTCCACTCCACTCTACAACAATCTCTTCTGGTCTAAGCCAATCTACTCTACAACACTCTACCTCACTCTTCGCAACCCCCTCTTCACCACTCCACACCAGTCCCCTGCACCAAACGTATAGCTAGATTACACCCAGATTAGATCTTGGTTGACATACTGTGAACTAAAGTAGGTTCAGGCTTCATGAGCTTTTAATGGGTCAGTGATCATAGGTCTGTTTCGGTGTACCTCTCTGACCACCCTAGGGTCTTTCAGGTGAGATTGTGTTGCCACTGCTTCTATGTGATGTAAGATTACTTGTGAAAGCAGAATTTTTTATTGCCTTGACTAACAGTCATGGTTACAATGTTTTTCACATTCAGTACTTAGGAGCAACTAAATAATTACACATACCCAATAAAAGTAATAAATAAACAAATAAATAATACATCTTTTTACTATATTAGGAGGTATTGTTCTGGAGTTCTTTCAGGTGGAGAGGGTGGCTAAACGAGATATAAAAGGATTGGATGTTGTCAAATATATCTCGAAAAGCTGTGTGCCCCAAGGTATCAATCTTCTGTGTGAAAGCTTGGAGTCTGTTTAACTCTTGTAAATTTCCTTTTGTACCAGTGGATTGGGTCAGACCTTAGAGATGCCCCTAAAAAGGGGTGAGCAGGATAAAGGCCCACATTATGAACACAGCTGTAAAAACCGCTGTGTTCATGCTGGCGGTCAAAACACTGACCGTCAGTGTCCCCGGATCCCCACCGGCCGTATTAGGAACATTCCTGTGGGCCAGCGGGCGGGAACATTGTTTCCGCCCACCAGCCCACAGGAAGGCCTAGCCGGGACATTGACTGCGGCTCCACATGGAGCTGCCGCCAATGCCTCTGTTCGGTGGGTGCAGCTGCGCGATAGGGCACTGCACTAGGGCCCCTGCACTGCCCATGCTAAGTTCATGGGCAGTGCAGGGGCCCCCAGGGGTGCCCCCTTCCGCCAGCCTTTCCTTGGTGGGGAAACCCGCCAGGGAAAGGCTGGTAGCTGAGGAAACATTATCAGAGGGGCAGCACTGCTGCCCTGTCGGGTAATGTTTCCGAGTGGCTCCAGGCTGCCTGACAGAGGCATCCTGGCAGTGAGTGAGGGCTGCTGATGGCGGCCCTCATGGGGTACATTATAAGGCGGTGTGGCTCGCCATGCCGGCTGGCGGTTTTACCCGCCACCGCCAGCCTGGCGGGCCACACCGCCATGTTCATAATGACCACCAAAGTCTTTTGATAACTCTAGGAGTCTACCTTTACCACGAAAGAACACTACATTGCAAAGCATTAACAGTCCACAAGTCAGCTACCTCTCCTATCACTCATTGACGTTAGGCTTGTCTTTGACCCTGTACAGTGCTATGCTCATGCTATAGAAATATCACACACATGCACAGTTGACTTTCAGCAGTTTGCAATAGGACCCATACTCAAAGGCACTGCTCAGCAGCTTACACCAGAAGGAGGAGCACTTGAAATTCTGAACGCAAGCTGCTAAAACTCTTTGATCAGGACCTGTCTTCTGTGCTACTTGGCTACATCAGTATCACCCCAGCCCCTGGAGATGTGCTTGCCATAGAGTATGCTATGTAACTGTACCTTATCCGCTCATTTATCCGGTCCATTGGCCAGCATACACTACTTTTATCAAGCTCCTCTGACACCTCATATAACAAATTAGATTGCTGCCTGCAAACATCACTGTCTCTTTCCTCTATTGAGGAACATGGAACCTGACATGAAGACCAGTACTAAACTAAAGGTTTGGAAAGGCCCTGAGCAGAAGAGACCTCGGAACAGTGGCAGAACTGGCTGATTTCAGGTAGATTCAGAAGCCACAGTGACCTATCTTGGTCCTACTCAAAGGGCTTCCATTTCAGGAAGTCACTTAGAGGGTGGTGTCTCAGGCAAGGACAAACAGGACACTCCGGGTTTCTGTCTACAAACGGGTCAAGTGTGTTGTTTGTAGCTTAGATTAGGGAGGGTAAAAAAGGCCCTTTTCCTTCCTGTAGCTCAAATGAAGAGGGAGCAAGAAGAGTCCCTGAAGTGATTTTTCCTGGTGTTATGAAGAGGCTCAAATGGAGCTCAGGGCTTTCAACAGTAACTCAGAGAGGGGTGTAACAGAGGCATCCGCAGTCCCCATGGAGCAAGGGGACCCACAGGCTTACCAATACTGTTGGGAGGGAGGTGCATATATGTTTTGTTACGCCACTGGGCTCAGATGGAGAACATGAGAATACGGTAGCTTCAATAGAGTGACTTTATTATGCAATGAAAATCATATGTTAGATTAAGAAGTGGGACAGGATAGTAAATTCTTTCTGAGATCAATAGGATTGTAATTTAGATTGTGCACATGGACATATGCACCATGGAAGGAGTTTACTTTGCAGTACTGTGGACATGCGCAAATGGTGAATAAGGACAAGTCACTTTGGGGTTTCTTCTTTGGGTATGGGTTGGGTGTGTTCTAATTTTCAGAAATATTACCCCTTTCCCTGCCTGTTGCCTCTCCACGAGCTGCCACCACAATCTCCCTGATCTTTTTTTAGCTGAGTACATCACTTTGCTTGTTGGGAAACCTCATACTCACAACCCTACATTATTTGTTTAGGCACACTCTTGTGCTCACTGCATACATATGTATAAATGGCTGCAAAACTTTGGAATGCTCTCCCACAACAGCTACTGACAGTAACGCAGGGGTGCCACAGAGGACATGCTGGCTTTTAAGCAACTCCTAAAAACCTGGCTCTTTGGGTCTGCGTTTTAGAACCATATGATATTATTGGATCAGATCTATTGCCGGCAATGGGACACTCATTGAGTAGTTGCTACGCTCTATAAATGCCAAAATAATAAAAATATTCCTAATTTCACTTTGGTCCTGAACACATACCTCATCATTGTAGGAAAGTACCATCTTGCCTGGCACGTTACCCCCATTTTCACTGTATGCATGTTTGTTTTTGCCTATGTGTCACTGGGATCCTGCTAGGCAGGAACCCAGTGCTCATATTGTATGCCCTGTATGTGTTCCCTGTGTGGTGCCTAACTGTATCAATGAGGCTCTGCTAACCAGAACCTCAGTGTTTATGCTCTCTCTCTGCTTTAACATTGTCACTGCAGGCTAGTGACTAATTTTACCAATCCTCATTGGCACACTGGAACACCCTTATAATTCCCTTGTATATGGCACCTAGGTACCCAGGATATTGGGGTTCCAGGAGATCCCTATGGGCTGCAGCATTTCTTTTGCCACCCATAGGGAGCTCAGGCAATTCTTACACAGGACTGCCACTGCAGCCTGAGTGAAATAACGTCCACATTATTCCACAGCCATTTATACTGCACATAAGTAACTTATAAGTCACCTATATGTCTAACCCTCAATTGGTGAAGTTTAGGTGCCAAGTTACTTAGTGTGTGAGCACCCTGGCACTAGCCAAGGTGCTCCCACATTGCTCAGGGCAAATTCCCTGGACATTGTGAGTGCGGGGACACCATTACATGCGTGCACTACATATAGGTTAATACCTATATGTAGCGTCACCATGGTAACTCCGAACATGGCCATGTAACATGTCTAGGATCATGGAATTGTCACCCCAGTACCGTTCTGGTATTGGGGGGACAATTCCATGCATCCCCTGGTCTCTAGCACAGAACCCGGGTACTGCCAAACTTGCTTTCCGGGGTCTCCACTGCAGCTGCTGCTGCCAATCCCCCAGACAGGTTTCTGCCCCCTGGGATCCCCCAGCCCTGCTCTGGCACAAAACTGGACAAAGGAAAGGGGAGTGACCATTCCCCTGACCAGCACCTCCTAGGGAGGTACCCAGAGCTCCTCTAGTGTTTCCCAGACCTCTGCCATCTTGGATTCAGAGGTGTTGGGGCACAATGGACAGCTCTGAGTGACCAGTGCCAGCAGGTGATGTCAAATACCCCCTCTGATAGGTGCTTGCCTTTCTCAGTAGCCAATCCTCCTTTCTAGGTTATTTAGGGGCTCTCCTCTGGGCTATTCCTCAGATAACGAATGCAAGAGCTCACCAGAGTTCCTCTGCACTTCCCTCTTCGACCTCTGCCAAGGTTCGACTGCTGACTGCTCCAGGACGCCTGCAAAACCGCAACAAAGTAGAAAGACAACTACCAGCAACATTATAGCGCCTCATCCTGCCGGCTTTCTCAACTGTTTCCTGGTGGTGCATGCTCTGAGGGCTGTCTGCCTTCACCCTGCACTGGAAGCCAAGAAAAAATCTCCTGTGGGTCGACGGAATGCTCCCGCTGCTAATGCAGACACCAAACTTCTGCATCACCGGTCTTCTAGGTCCCCTCTCATCCTGACGAGCGTGGTCCTTGGAACACAGGAGCTGGGTCCAAGTGTCTCCCACAGTCCAGTGGCCCTTCTGTCCAAATTTGGTGGAGGTAAGTCCTTGCCTCCCCATGCCAGACAGCAAACCTGTGTACTGCGTGATCTGCAGTTGCTCCGGCTTCTGTGCACTTTTCCAAGACTTCCTTTGTGCACAGCCTAGCCTGGGTCCCTAGCACTCTGTCCTGTATTGCCCAAATTGCTGAGTTGGACACCGACGTTGTGGAACCCTCCTTTGTGACTTTGAGTTGACCGCTGCCCTCAGGTCTTCCAAGTGCCTGTTTGGTACTTCTGCGGGTGCTGCCTGCTTCTGCATGAGCTCTCGGAGTTGCTGAGTGCCTCCTCTGCCTTCTCCTCCAATGGGTGACATCCTGATCCTTCCTGTGCCCCAGCAGCACCCAAAATCCTCAACTGAGACTCTTGCAGCTTGCAAGGCTTGTTTGCGGTATTTCTGCATGGAAATACTCCTGCAGCCTCCAGCACGCCTTGGGACATCTTCTGACCAAAGGAGAAGTTCCTGGCACCTTCTGTTGTTGCAGAATCTTTGGCTTCTTCCACCCAGAGGCAGCCCTTTTGCACCTTCATCTGGGGTTTAGTGGGCTCCTGCCCCCCCTGGACACTTGCGTGACTCGTGGACTTGGTCCCCTTCCTTTACAGGTCCTCAGGTCCAGGAATCCGTCTTCAGCGCTTTGGTAGCAGTTGTGGTTCTTTCGGGATCCCCTATCTCGACTATGCTGTCTTTCTGGGTAATAGGGTAACTTTAATCCTACTTTTCAGAATCTTGGTGTGGGGTATTTTGGACACCCTTACTGTTTTCTCACAGTCCCAGCGACCCTCTACAACCTACCATTGGCCTGGGGTCCATTCGTGATTCTCATTCCACTTTTGGAGTATATGGTTTGTGTTGCCCCTAGGCCTATTGCATCCTATTGTGATTCTACATTGTTTGCACTACTTTTCTAACTGTTACTTACCTGAGTTTGGTTTGTGTACATATCATTTGTGTACATATCATTTGTGTATATTACCTAGTTCCTAAGTGAGGGTATCCTCTGAGATACTTTTGGCATATTGTCACTAAAATAAAGTACCTTTATTTTTAGTAACTATCATGATTGTGTTTTCGTATGATATTGTGCTATATGATATGAGTGGTATAGTACGAGCTTTGCATGTCTCCTAGTTCAGCCTAAGCTGCTAGAAACACCTCTATTCTACTAATAAGGGATAACTGGACCTGGCACGAGGTGTAAGTACCACAAGGTACCCACTATAAGCCAGGCCAGCGTCCTACAATCACACATACCCAATGATGTGGCCTAACTCAAAGGCGAGCCCCTGAAAAGATCTACCAGCATGTTGCTTTAGCTGCTGACTCTCTGCTGTGCACCAAACACAAAACCCTAGAAAAAAACATCCCCACAAAATAAGAAATGGTCCAGGTACCCCGTCAGCCATTTCCTGTAGAACATGCCCTGGCATTGTCATGTCAGTAAATAAGAAACACATTTCTTGAGTGCACCAATAGATAGGGACCATGGAAGCAGTTAATTCACAAGCCACAGTGACCTATCTTGGTCCTACTCAAAGGGCTTCCATTTCAGGAAGTCACTTAGAGGGTGGTGTCTCAGGCAAGGACAAACAGGGCATTCAGGTCTTCTGTCTACAAACGGGTCGAGTGTGTTGTTTGTAGCTTAGATTAGGGAGGGTAAAAAAGGCCCTTTCCCTTCCTGTAGCTCAAATGAAGAGGGAGCAAAAAGAGTCCCTGAAGTGCTTTTTCCTGGTGTTATGAAGAGGCTCAAATGGAGCTCAGGGCTTTCAACAGTAACTCAGAGAGGGGTGTAACAGAGGCATCCGCAGTCCCCATGGAGCAAGGGGACCCACAGGCTTACCAATACTGTTGGGAGGGAGGTGCATTTATGTTTTGTTACGCCACTGGGCTCAGATGGAGATTATGAGAACATGGTAGCTTTAATAGAGTGACTTTATTATGCATTGAAAATCATATGTTAGATTAAGGAGTGGGACAGGATAGTAAATTCTTTATGAGATCAATAGGATTGTAATTTAGATTGTGCACATGGACATATGCACCATGGAAGGAGTTTACTTTGCAGTACTGTGGACATGCGCAAATGGTGAATGAGGACAAGTCACTTTGGGGTTTCTTCTTTGGGTATGGGTTGGGTGTGTTCTAATTTTCAGAAATATTACCCCTTTCCCTGCCTGTTGCCTCTCCACCAGCTGCCACCACAATCTCCCTGATCTTTTTTTAGCTGAGTACATCACTTTGCTTGTTGGGAAACCTCATACTCACACCCCTACAGTATTTGTTTAGGCACACTCTTGTGCTCACTGCATACATATGTATAAATGGCTGCAAAAGTTTGGAATGCTCTCCCACAACAGCTACTGACAGTAACGCAGGGGTGCCACAGAGGACATGCTGGCTTTCAAGCAACTCCTAAAAACCTGGCTCTTTGGGTCTGCGTTTTAGAACCATATGATATTATTGGATCAGATCTATTGCCGGCAATGGGACACTCATTGAGTAGTTGCTACGCTCTATAAATGCCAAAATAATAAAAATAATCCTAATTTCACTTTGGTCCTGAACACATACCTCATCATTGTAGGAAAGTACCATCTTGCCTGGCCCGTTACCCCCATTTTCACTGTATGCATGTTTGTTTTTGCCTATGTGTCACTGGGATCCTGCTAGGTAGGAACCCAGTGCTCATATTGTATGCCCTGTATGTGTTCCCTGTGTGGTGCCTAACTGTATCAATGAGGCTCTGCTAACCAGAACCTCAGTTTTTATGCTCTCTCTCTGCTTTAACATTGTCACTGCAGGCTAGTGACTAATTTTACCAATCCTCATTGGCACACTGGAACACCCTTATAATTCCCTTGTATATGGCACCTAGGTACCCAGGATATTGGGGTTCCAGGAGATCCCTATGGGCTGCAGCATTTCTTTTGCCACCCATAGGGAGCTCAGGCAATTCTTACACAGGACTGCCACTGCAGCCTGAGTGAAATAACGTCCACATTATTCCACAGCCATTTATACTGCACATTAGTAACTTATAAGTCACCTATATGTCTAACCCTTAATTGGTGAAGTTTAGGTGCCAAGTTACTTAGTGTGTGAGCACCCTGGCACTAGCCAAGGTGCTCCCACATTGCTCAGGGCAAATTCCCTGGACATTGTGAGTGCGGGGACACCATTACATGCGTGCACTACATATAGGTTAATACCTATATGTAGCGTCACCATGGTAACTCCGAACATGGCCATGTAACATGTCTAGGATCATGGAATTGTCACCCCAGTACCGTTCTGGTATTGGGGGGACAATTCCATGCATCCCCTGGTCTCTAGCACAGAACCCGGGTACTGCCAAACTTGCTTTCCGGGGTCTCCACTGCAGCTGCTGCTGCCAATCCCCCAGACAGGTTTCTGCCCCCTGGGATCCCCCAGCCCTGCTCTGGCACAAAACTGGACAAAGGAAAGGGGAGTGACCACTCCCCTGACCAGCACCTCCTAAGGGAGGTACCCAGAGCTCCTCTAGTGTGTCCCAGACCTCTGCCATCTTGGATTCAGAGGTGTTGGGGCACAATGGACAGCTCTGAGTGGCCAGTGCCAGCAGGGGATGTCAAATACTCCCTCTGATAGGTGCTTGCCTTTCTCAGTAGCCAATCCTCCTTTCTAGGCTATTTAGGGGCTCTCCTCTGGGCTATTCCTCAGATAACGAATGCAAGAGCTCACCAGAGTTCCTCTGCACTTCCCTCTTCGACTTCTGCCAAGGATCGACTGCTGACTGCTCCAGGACGCCTGCAAAACCGCAAAAAAGTAGCAAGACAACTACCAGCAACATTGTAGCGCCTCATCCTGCCGGCTTTCTCAACTGTTTCCTGGTGGTGCATGCCCTGAGGGCTGTCTGCCTTCACCCTGCACTGGAAGCCAAGAAAAAATCTCCTGTGGGTCAACGGAATGCTCCCCCTGCTAATGCAGACACCAAACTTCTGCATCACCGGTCTTCTAGGTCCCCTCTCATCCTGACGAGCGTGGTCCCTGGAACACAGGAGCTGGGTCCAAGTGTCTCCCACAGTCCAGTGGCCCTTCTGTCCAAATTTGGTGGAGGTAAGTCCTTGCCTCCCCATGCCAGACAGCAAACCTGTGTACTGCGTGATCTGCATTTGCTCCGGCTTCTGTGCACTTTTCCAAGACTTCCTTTGTGCACAGCCTAGCCTGGGTCCCCAGCACTCTGTCCTGTATTGCCCAAATTGCTGAGTTGGACACCGACGTTGTGGAACCCTCCTTTGTGACTTTGAGTTGACCGCTGTCCTCAGGTCTTCCAAGTGCCTGTTTGGTACTTCTGCGGGTGCTGCCTGCTTCTGCAGGAGCTCTCGGAGTTGCTGAGTGCCTCCTCTGCCTTCTCCTCCAATGGGCGACATCCTGATCCTTCCTGTGCCCCAGCAGCACCCAAAATCCTCAACTGAGACTCTTGCAGCTTGCAAGGCTTGTTTGCGGTATTTCTGCATGGAAATACTCCTGCAGCCTCCAGCACGCCGTGGGACATCTTCTGACCAAAGGAGAACTTCCTGGCACCTTCCGTTTTTGCAGAATCTTTGGCTTCTTCCACCCAGTGGCAGCCCTTTTGCACCTTCATCTGTGGTTTAGTGGGCTCCTGCCCCCCCTGGACACTTGCATGACTCGTGGACTTGGTCCCCTTCCTTTACAGGTCCTCAGGTCCAGGAATCCGTCTTCAGCGCTTTGGTAGCAGTTGTGGTTCTTTCGGGATCCCCTATCTCGACTATGCTGTCTTTCTGGGTAATAGGGTAACTTTAATCCTACTTTTCAGAATCTTGGTGTGGGGTATTTTGGACACCCTTACTGTTTTCTCACAGTCCCAGCGACTCTCTACAACCTACCATAGGCCTGGGGTCCATTTGTGATTCGCATTCCACTTTTGGAGTATATGGTTTGTGTTGCCCCTAGGCCTATTGCATCCTATTGTGATTCTACATTGTTTGCACTACTTTTCTAACTGTTACTTACCTGAGTTTGGTTTGTGTACATATCATTTGTGTACATATCATTTGTGTATATTACCTACCTCCTAAGTGAGGGTATCCTCTGAGATACTTTTGGCATATTGTCACTAAAATAAAGTACCTTTATTTTTAGTAACTATCATGATTGTGTTTTCTTATGATATTGTGCTATATGATATGAGTGGTATAGTATGAGCTTTTCATGTCTCCTAGTTCAGCCTAAGCTGCTAGAAACACCTCTATTCTACTAATAAGGGATAACTGGACCTGGCACGAGGTGTAAGTACCACAAGGTACCCACTATAAGCCAGGCCAGCCTCCTACAATCACACATACCCAATGATGTGGCCTAACTCAAAGGCGAGCCCCTGAAAAGATCTACCAGCATGTTGCTTTAGCTGCTGACTCTCTACTGTGCACCAAACACAAAACCCTAGAAAAAAACATCCCCACAAAATAAGAAATGGTCCAGGTACCCCGTCAGCCATTTCCTGTAGAACATGCCCTGGCATTGTCATTTCAGTAAATAAGAAACACATTTCTTGAGTGCACCAATAGATAGGGACCATGGAAGAAGTTAATTCACAAGCCACAGTGACCTATCTTGGTCCTACTCAAAGGGCTTCCGTTTCAGGAAGTCACTTAGAGGGTGGTGTCTCAGGCAAGGACAAACAGGGCATTCAGGTCTTCTGTCTACAAACGGGTCGAGTGTGTTGTTTGTAGCTTAGATTAGGGAGGGTAAAAAAGGCCCTTTCCCTTCCTGTAGCTCAAATGAAGAGGGAGCAAGAAGAGTCCCTGAAGTGCTTTTTCCTGGTGTTATGAAGAGGCTCAAATGGAGCTCAGGGCTTTCAACAGTAACTCAGAGAGGGGTGTAACAGAGGCATCCGCAGTCCCCATGGAGCAAGGGGACCCACAGGCTTACCAATACTGTTGGGAGGGAGGTGCATTTATGTTTTGTTACGCCACTGGGCTCAGATGGAGAATATGAGAACATGGTAGCTTTAATAGAGTGACTTTATTATGCATTGAAAATCATATGTTAGATTAAGGAGTGGGACAGGATAGTAAATTCTTTATGAGATCAATAGGATTGTAATTTAGATTGTGCACATGGACATATGCACCATGGAAGGAGTTTACTTTGCAGTACTGTGGACATGCGCAAATGGTGAATGAGGACAAGTCACTTTGGGGTTTCTTCTTTGGGTATGGGTTGGGTGTGTTCTAATTTTCAGAAATATTACCCCTTTCCCTGCCTGTTGCCTCTCCACCAGCTGCCACCACAATCTCCCTGATCTTTTTTTAGCTGAGTACATCACATTGCTTGTTGGGAAACCTCATACTCACACCCCTACATTATTTGTTTAGGCACACTCTTGTGCTCACTGCATACATATGTATAAATGGCTGCAAAGGTTTGGAATGTCCTCCCACAACAGCTACTGACAGTAACGCAGGGGTGCCACAGAGGATATGCTGGCTTTCAATCGACTCCTAAAAACCTGGCTCTTTGGGTCTGCGTTTCAGAACCATATGACATTATTGGATCAGATCTATTGCCGGCACTGGGACACCCATTGAGTAGCTGCTACGCTCTATAAATGCCAAAATAATCCTAATTTCACTTTGGTCCTGAACACATACCTCATCACTGTAGGAAAGTACCATCTTGCCTGGCATGTTACCCCCATTTTCACTGTATGCATGTTTGTTTTTGCCTATGTGTCACTGGGATCCTGCTAGGCAGGAACACAGTGGTCATATTGTATGCCCTGTATGTGTTCCCTGTGTGGTGCCTAACTATGTCACTGAGGCTCTGCTAACCAGAACCTCAGTGTTTATGCTCTCTCTCTGCTTTAACATTGTCACTGCAGGCTAGGGACTAATTTTACCAATCCTCATTGGCACACTGGAACACCCTTATAATTCCCTTGTATATGGGACCTAGGTACCCAGGATATTGGGGTTCTAGGAGATCCCTATGGGCTGCAGCATTTCTTTTGCCACCCATAGGGAGCTCAGGCAATTCTTACACAGGACTGCCACTGCAGCCTGAGTGAAATAACATCCACGTTATTCCACAGCCATTTTCACTGCATATAAGTAACTTATAAGTCACCTATTATGTCTAACCCTCACTTGGTGAAGGTTAGGTGCCAAGTTACTTAGTGTGTGGGCACCCTGGCACTAGCCAAGGTGCTCCCACATTGTTCAGGGCAAATTCGCCGGACATTGTGATTGCGTAGACACCATTACATGCGTGCACTACATATAGGTCAATACCTATATGTAGCGTCACCATGGTAACTCCGAACATGGCCATGTAACATGTCTAAATACATGGAATTGTCACCCAGTACCTTTCTGGTATTGGGGGGACAATTCAATGCATCCCCTGGTCTCTAGCACAAAACCCGGGTACTGCCAGACTTGCTTTCCGGGGTCTCCACTGCAGCTGCTGCTGCTGCCAATCCCTCAGACAGGTTTCTGCCCACTGGGATCCCCCAGCCCTTCTCTGGTGCAAAACTGGACAAAGGAAAGGGGAGTGACCACTCCCCTGACCAGCACCTCCCAGGGGAGGTGCCCAAAGCTCCTCTAGTGTGTCCCAGACTTCTGCCATCTTGGATTCAGAGGTGTTGGGGCACAATGGACAGCTCTGAGTAGCCAGTGACAGCAGGTGACATCAAAGACCCACTCTGATAGGTGCTTGCCTTTCTCAGTAGCCAATCCTCCTCTCTGGGCTATTTAGCGTTTCTCCTCTGGGCTATTCCTCAGATAACGAATGCAAGAGCTCACCAGAGTTCCTCTGCACTTCCCTCTTTGACTTCTGCCAGGGATCGACTGCTGACTGCTCCAGGACACTTGCAAAACTGCAACAAAGTAGCAAGACAACTACCAGAAACATTGTAGCGCCTCATCCTGCTGGCTTTCTCAACTGTTTCCTGGTGGTGCATGCTCTGAGGGCTGTCTGCCTTCACCCTGCACTGGAAGCCAAGAAGAAATCTCCCGTGGGTCGACGGAATCTTCCCCCTGCTAATGCAGACACCAAACTTCTGAATCACCGGTCCTCTAGGTCCCCTCTCATCCTGACGAGCGTGGTCCCTGGAACACAGGAGCTAGGTCCAAGTGTCTCCCACAGTCCAGTGGCCCTTCTGTCCAAATTTGGTGGAGGTAAGTCCTTGCCTCCCCACGCCAGACAGCAAACCTGTGTACTGTGTGATCTGCAGTTGCTCCAGCTTCTGTGCACTTTTCCAAGACTTCCTTTGTGCACAGCCTAGCCTGGGTCCCCAGCACTCTGTCCTGTATTGCCCAAATCACTGAGTTGGAAACCGACGTTGTGGAACCCTCCTTTGTGACTTTGAGTTGACCGCTGCCCTCAGGTTTTCCAAGTGCCTGTTTGGTACTTCTGCGGGTGCTGCCTGCTTCTGCGGGGACACTCTGAGTTGCTGAGTGCCTCCCCTGCCTTCTCTTCCAAGGGGCGACATCCTGGTCCTTCCTGGGCCCCAGCAGCACCCAAAATCCTCAACTGAGACTCTTGCAGCTAGCAAGGCTTGTTTGTGGTATTTCCGCGTGGAAATACTCCTGCGTCCTCCAGCACGCCGTGGGACATATTCTGACCAAAGGAAAAGTTCCTGGCACCTTCCGTTGTTGCAGAATCTTTGGCTTCTTCCACCCGGAGGCAGCCCTTTTGCACCTTCATCTGGGGTTTAGTGGGCTCCTGCCCCCCCTGGACACTTGCGTGACTCGTGGACTTGGTCCCCTTCCTTTACAGGTCCTCAGGTCCAGGAATCCGTCTTCAGCGCTTTGGTAGCAGTTGTGGTTCTTTCAGAATCCCCTATCTCGACTATGCTGTCTTTCTGGGTAGTAGGGTAACTTTACTCCTACTTTTCAGGGTCTTGGGGTGGGGTATTATGGACACCCTTACTGTTTTCTCACAGTCCCAGCGACCCTCTACAACCTTCCATAGGCCTGGGGTCCATTCATGATTCGCATTCCACTTTTGGAGTATATGGTCACAATGTACCGCCCACACTATTACAACCCGCCAATCCGCCACCTTTTCCGGGGAAGATTCACCGTGGATAAAAACACGGCGGAAACAGGTTTTGCTATGGGAAAACGCTCACCTTAACATATCCCACGAGGAACGACGACTCCATGGACCCCGAACTCCAAATACTACCAGCCCTTGTCTTTCTGCTCCTTTACGACCAACAGCGAAGTAGGCGCAGAAGATGCCGGTGAGTACTGCACCTACGACACAGGGGAGGGGGGAGGCAAAAGTTAGGGGGACACCCACCAAACACCCCCACCCTCGCATATTACAACATACACACCAATGCAGTCAAAAATATCACATTAACAACCCACAATCACCCCGGAAGAATCCAAAGACAAAGCAAATTTCGGTCAAACATTGTAATGTGCCAATATACATGTCATACAAAAATATACAGATATATATGTCTAACTCACTCATAATTATATATATAATACAAGAAGTAGTGCAGATATGTACACAACAATGTCCGTGCACCAAGAGTCCAAAAATGCATGGGCGAGGCCCACAATAGATACCTGACCAAAATCGGAGAGAACACTGCCGGGCATCAGATAGAAATAATACAGGCACCTCAGGGGAAGGGAAGGGGGGGGCACCTCAGCCAGATGAATGCGAAGCCAGATCCACAACGGGGCTCCATGCCCATTGATGTATCCTGGGGAGTGCAAAGCCACAGTCTCTCAAGTCTCTACAGTGGGTGGGTTGCCCACTCTGCCATCCTGGGGAGTGCAAAGCCACAGTCTCTCAAGTCTCTACAGTGGGTGGCTTGCCCACTCTGCCATCCTGGGGAGTGCAAAGCCACAGTCTCTCAAGTTTCTACAGTGGGTGGCTTGCCCACTGTGCCCACTGTGCCATCCTGGGGAGTGCAAAGCCACAGTCTCTCAAGTCTCTACAGTGGGTGGGTTGCCCACTCTGCCATCCTGGGGAGTGCAAAGCCACAGTCTCTCAAGTCTCTACAGTGGGTGGGTTGCCCACTCGGCCATCCTGGGGAGTGCAAAGCCACAGTCTCTCAAGTAGATGCAGGTCTCCACTTGTTCTGGAGGGGGACTGGTGCCCAGACTGGATGCGTCTCCCCGTGAAAGTTCCTGTCCTGTCACTGTCCCAGCTGCACATGGGATAAGGATGCCTGATGTGGTAGTCCATTCATTCCTACACGGTCCATGCCCTGTTCAGCAGTGCTTTACCATGGCGGTCTTTGCCCTGTTCAGCGGTGTTTTGCCATTGAGGTTCATGACTGTTCAGCGGTGCCTTGCCATGGCGGTCTTTGCCCTGTTCAGCGGTGCTTTACCATGGCGGTCTTTGCCCTGTTCAGCGGTGCTTTGCCATTGAGGTTCATGACTGTTCAGCAGTGCTTTACCATGGCGGTCTTTGCCCTGTTCAGCTGTGCTTTACCATGGCGGACTTTGCCCTGTTCAGCGGTGCTTTGCTATTGAGATTCATGACTGTTCAGCAGTGCCTTGCCATGGCAGTCTTTGCCCTGTTCAGCTGTGCTTTACCATGGCGGACTTTGCCCTGTTCAGCGGTGCTTTGCTATTGAGATTCATGACTGTTCAGCGGTGCTTTGCCATTGAGGTGCCCAGAGCTCCTCTAGTGTGTCCCAGACCTCTGCCATCTTGGATTCAGAGGTGTTGGGGCACAATGGACAGCTCTGAGTGGCCAGTGCCAGCAGGTGATGTCAAATACCCCCTCTGATAGGTGCTTGCCTTTCTCAGTAGCCAATCCTCCTTTCTGGGCTATTTAGGGGCTCTCCTCTGGGCTATTCCTTAGATAACGAATGCAAGAGCTCACCAGAGTTCCTCTGTACTTCCCTCTTGGACTTCTGCCAAGGATCGACTGCTGACTGCTCCAGGACACCTGCAAAACCGCAACAAAGTAGCAAGACAACTACCAGCAACATTGTAGCGCCTCATCCTGCCGGCTTTCTCAACTGTTTCCTGGTGGTGCATGCTCTGAGGGCTGTCTGCCTTCACCCTGCACTGGAAGCCAAGAAAAAATCTCCTGTGGGTCAACTGAATGTTCCCCCTGCTAATGCAGACACCAAACTTCTGCATCACCAGTCTTCTAAGTCCCCTCTCATCGTGACGAGCGTGGTCCCTGGAACACAGGAGCTGGGTCCAACTGTCTCCCACAGTCCAGTGGCCCTTCTGTCCAAATTTGGTGAAGGTAAGTCCTTGCCTCCCCATGCCAGACAGCAAACCTGTGTACTGCGTGATCTGCAGTTGCTCCGGCTTCTGTGCACTTTTCCAAGACTTCCTTTGTGCACAGCCTAGCCTGGGTCCCCAGCACTCTGTCCTGTATTGCCCAAATTGCTGAGTTGGACACCGACGTTGTGGAACCCTCCTTTGTGACTTTGAGTTGACCACTGTCATCAGGTCTTCCAAGTGCCTGTTTGGTACTTCTGCGGGTGCTGCCTGCTTCTGCAGGGGCTCTCGGAGTTGCTGAGTGCCTCCTCTGCTGTCTCCTCCAATGGGCATGATCCTTCCTGTGCCCCAGCAGCACCCAAAATCCTCAACTGAGACTCTTGCAGCTAGGAAGGCTTGTTTGTGGTATTTCTGCATGGAAATACTCCTGCAGCCTCCAGCACGCCGTGGGACATCTTCTGACCAAAGGAGAAGTTCCTGGCACCTTCCGTTGTTGCAGAATCTTTGGCTTCTTCCACCCAGTGGCAGCCCTTTTGCACCTTCATCTGGGGTTTAGTGGGCTCCTGCCCCCCCCCTGGACACTTGCGTGACTCGTGGACTTGGTCCCCTTCCTTTACAGGTCCTCAGGTCCAGGAATCCATCTTCAGCGCTTTGGTAGCAGTTGTGGTTCTTTCAGGATCCCCTATCTCGACTATGCTGTCTTTCTGGGTAGTAGGGTAAATTTAATCCTACTTTTCAGAATCTTGGGGTGGGGTATTTTGGACACCCTTACTGTTTTCTCACAGTCCCAGCGACCCTCTACAACCTACCATAGGCCTGGGGTCCATTTGTGATTCGCATTCCACTTTTGGAGTATATGGTTTGTGTTGCCCCTAGGCCTATTGCATCCTATTGTGATTCTACATTGTTTGCACTACTTTTCTAACTGTTACTTACCTGAGTTTGGTTTGTGTACATATCATTTGTGTACATATAATTTGTGTATATTACCTACCTCCTAAGTGAGGGTATCTTCTGAGATACTTTTGGCATATTGTTACTAAAATAAAGTACCTTATTTTTAGTAACTCTCAGTATTGTGTTTTCTTATGATATTGTGCTATATGATCTAAGTGGTATAGTACGAGCTTTGCATGTCTCCTAGTTCAGCCTAAGCTGCTAGAAACACCTCTATTCCACTAATAAGGGATAACTGGACCTGGCACGAGGTGTAAGTAACACAAGGTACCCACTATAAGCCAGGCCAGCCTCCTACAATCACACATACCCAATGATGTGGCCTAACTCAAAGGCGAGCCCCTGAAAAGATCTACCAGCATGTTGCTTTAGCTGCTGACTCTCTACTGTGCACCAAACACAAAACCCTAGAAAAAAACATCCCCACAAAATAAGAAATGGTCCAGGTACCCCTTCAGCCATTTCCTGTAGAACATGCCCTGGCATTGTCATGTCAGTAAATAAGAAACACATTTCTTGAGTGCACCAATAGATAGGGACCATGGAAGCAGTTAATTCACAAGCCACAGTGACCTATCTTGGTCCTACTCAAAGGGCTTCCATTTGAGGAAGTCACTTAGAGGGTGGTGTCTCAGGCAAGGACAAACAGGGCATTCAGGTCTTCTGTCTACAAACGGGTCGAGTGTGTTGTTTGTAGCTTAGATTAGGGAGGGTAAAAAAGGCCCTTTCCCTTCCTGTAGCTCAAATGAAGAGGGAGCAAGAAGAGTCCCTGAAGTGCTTTTTCCTGGTGTTATGAAGAGGCTCAAATGGAGCTCAGGGCTTTCAACAGTAACTCAGAGAGGGGTGTAACAGAGGCATCCACAGTCCCCATGGAGCAAGGGGACCCACAGGCTTACCAATACTGTTGGGAGGGAGGTGGATTTATATTTTGTTACGCCACTGGGCTCAGATGGAGAATATGAGAACATGGTAGCTTTAATAGAGTGACTTTATTATGCATTGAAAATCATATGTTAGATTAAGGAGTGGGACAGGATAGTAAATTCTTTATGAGATCAATAGGATTGTAATTTAGATTGCGCACATGGACATATGCACCATGGAAGGAGTTTACTTTGCAGTACTGTGGACATGCACAAATGGTGAATGAGGACAAGTCACTTTGGGGTTTCTTCTTTGGGTATGGGTTGGGTGTGTTCTAATTTTCAGAAATATTACCCCTTTCCCTGCCTGTTGCCTCTCCACCAGCTGCCACCACAATCTCCCTGATCTTTTTTTAGCTGAGTACATCACATTGCTTGTTGGGAAACCTCATACTCACACCCCTACATTATTTTTTTAGGCACACTCTTGTGCTCACTGCATACATAGGTATAAATGGCTGCAAAGGTTTGGAATGCTCTCCCACAACAGCTACTGACAGTAACGCAGGGGTGCCACAGAGGACATGCTGGCTTTCAAGCGACTCCTAAAAACCTGGCTCTTTGGGTCTGCGTTTCAGAACCATATGAAATTATTGGATCAGATCTATTGCCGGCACTGGGACACTCATTGAGTAGCTGCTACGCTCTATAAATGCCAAAATAATAAAAAAAAATCCTAATTTCACTTTGGTCCTGAACACATACCTCATCACTGTAGGAAAGTACCATCTTGCCTGGCACGTTACCCCCATTTTCACTGTATGCATGTTTGTTTTTGCCTATGTGTCACTGGGATCCTGCTAGGCAGGAACACAGTCCTCACATTGTATGCCCTGTATGTGTTCCCTGTGTGGTGCCTAATTGTATCACTGAGGCTCTGCTAACCAGAACCTCAGTGTTTATGCTCTCTCTCTCTGCTTTAACATTGTCACTGCAGGCGAGGGACTAATTTTACCAATCCTCATTGGCACACTGGAACACCCTTATAATTCCCTTGTATATGGGACCTAGGTACCCAGGATATTGGGGTTCTAGGAGATCCCTATGGGCTGCAGCATTTCTTTTGCTACCCATAGGGAGCTCAGGCAATTCTTACACAGGACTGCCACTGCAACCTGAGTGAAATAACGTCCACGTTATTCCACAGCCATTTTCACTGCACATAAGTAACTTATAAGTCACCTATTATGTCTAACCCTCACTTGGTGAAGGTTAGGTGCCAAGTTACTTAGTGTGTGGGCACCCTGGCACTAGCCAAGGTACTCCCACATTGTTCAGGGCAAATTCGCCGGACATTGTGATTGCGGGGACACCATTACATGCGTGCACTACATATAGGTCAATACCTATATGTAGCGTCACCATGGTAACTCCGAACATGGCCATGTAACATGTCTAAGTACATGGAATTGTCACCCCAGTACCGTTCTGGTATTGGGGGGACAATTCCATGCATCCCCTGGTCTCTAGCACAGAACCCGGGTACTGCCAAACTTGCTTTCCGGGGTCTCCACTGCAGCTGCTGCTGCTGCCAATCCCTCAGACAGGTTTCTGCCCACTGGGATCCTCCAGACCTGCTCTGGCGCAAAACTGGACAAAGGAAAGGGGAGTGACCACTCCCCTGACCAGCACCTCCCAGGGGAGGTGCCCAGAGCTCCTCTAGTGTGTCCCAGACCTCTGCCATCTTGGATTCAGAGGTGTTGGTGCACAATCGACAGCTCTGAGTGGCCAGTGCCAGCAGGTGACGTCAAAGACCCACTCTGATAGGTGCTTGCCTTTCTCAGTAGCCAATCATCCTTTCTGGGCTATTTAGGGTCTCTCCTCTGGGCTATTCCTCAGATAACGAATGCAAGAGCTCACCAGAGTTCCTCTGCACTTCCCTCTTCGACTTCTGCCAAGGATCGACTGCTGACTGCTCCAGGACACCTGCAAAACTGCAACAAAGTAGCAAGACAACTACCAGCAACATTGTAGCGCCTCATCCTGCTGGCTTTCTCAACTGTTTCCTGGTGGTGCATGCTCTGAGGGCTGTCTGCCTTCACCCTGCACTGGAAGCCAAGAAGAAATCTCCCGTGGGTCGACGGAATCTTCCCCCTGCTAATGCAGACACCAAACTTCTGCATCACCGGTCCTCTAGGTCCCCTCTCATCCTGACGAGCGTGGTCCCTGGAACACAGGAGCTAGGTCCAAGTGTCTCCCACAGTCCAGTGGCCCTTCTGTCCTAATTTGGTGGAGATAAGTCCTTGCCTCCCCACGCCAGACAGCAAACCTGTGTACTGTGTGATCTGCAGTTGCTCCAGCTTCTGTGCACTTTTCCAAGACTTCCTTTGTGCACAGCCTAGCCTGGGTCCCCAGCACTCTGTCCTGTATTGCCCAAATCACTGAGTTGGAAACCGACGTTGTGGAACCCTCCTTTGTGACTTTGAGTTGACCGCTGCCCTCAGGTTTTCCAAGTACCTGTTTGGTACTTCTGCGGGTGCTGCCTGCTTCTGCGGGGACACTCTGAGTTGCTGAGTGCCTCCCCTGCCTTCTCTTCCAAGGGGCGACATCCTGGTCCTTCCTGGGCCCCAGCAGCACCCAAAATCCTCAACTGAGACTCTTGCAGCTAGCAAGGCTTGTTTGTGGTATTTCCGCATGGAAATACTCCTGCGTCCTCCAGCACGCCGTGGGACATATTCTGACCAAAGGAAAAGTTCCTGGCACCTTCCGTTGTTGCAGAATCTTTGGCTTCTTCCACCCGGAGGCAGCCCTTTTGCACCTTCATCTGGGGTTTAGTGGGCTCCTGCCCCCCCTGGACACTTGCGTGACTCGTGGACTTGGTCCCCTTCCTTTACAGGTCCTCAGGTCCAGGAATCCGTCTTCAGCGCTTTGGTAGCAGTTGTGGTTCTTTCAGAATCCCCTATCTCGACTATGCTGTCTTTCTGGGTAGTAGGGTAACTTTACTCCTACTTTTCAGGGTCTTGGGGTGGGGTATTATGGACACCCTTACTGTTTTCTCACAGTCCCAGCGACCCTCTACAACCTACCATAGGCCTGGGGTCCATTCATGATTCGCATTCCACTTTTGGAGTATATGGTCACAATGTACCGCCCACACTATTACAACCCGCCAATCCGCCACCTTTTCCGGGGAAGATTCACCGTGGATAAAAACACGGCGGAAACAGGTTTTGCTATGGGAAAACGCTCACCTTAACATATCCCACGAGGAACGACGACTCCATGGACCCCGAACTCCAAATACTACCAGCCCTTGTCTTTCTGCTCCTTTACGACCAACAGCGAAGTAGGCGCAGAAGATGCCAGTGAGTACTGCACCTACGACACAGGGGAGGGGGGAGGCAAAAGTTAGGGGGACACCCACCAAACACCCCCACCCTCGCATATTACAACATACACACCAATGCAGTCAAAAATATCACATTAACAACCCACTATCCCGCCGGAAGAATCCAAAGACAAAGCAAATTTCGGTCAAACATTGTAATGTGCCAATATACATGTCATACAAAAATATACAGATATATATGTCTAAATCACTCATAATTATATATACAATACAAGAAGTAGTGCAGATATGTACACAACAATGTCCGTGCACCAAGAGTCCAAAAATGCATGGGCGAGGCCCACAATAGATACCTGACCAAAATCGGAGAGAACACTGCCGGGGCATCAGATAGAAATAATACAGGCACCTCAGGGGGAAGGGAAGGGGTGGGGCATCTCACCCAGATGAATGCGAAGCCAGATCCACGACGGGGCTCCATGCCCATTGATGTATCCTGGGGAGTGCAAAGCCACAGTCTCTCAAGTCTCTACAGTGGGTGGGTTGCCCACTCTGCCATCCTGGGGAGTACAAAGCCACAGTCTCTCAAGTCTCTACAGTGGGTGGCTTGCCCACTCTGCCATCCTGGGGAGTGCAAAGCCACAGTCTCTCAAGTTTCTACAGTGGGTGGCTTGCCCACTGTGCCCACTGTGCCATCCTGGGGAGTGCAAAGCCACAGTCTCTCAAGTCTCTACAGTGGGTGGGTTGCCCACTCTGCCATCCTGGGGAGTGCAAAGCCACAGTCTCTCAAGTCTCTACAGTGGGTGGGTTGCCCACTCGGCCATCCTGGGGAGTGCAAAGCCACAGTCTCTCAAGTAGATGCAGGTCTCCACTTGTTCTGGAGGGGGACTGGTGCCCAGACTGGATGTGTCTCCCCGTGAAAGTTCCTGTCCTGTCACTGTCCCAGCTGCACATGGGATAAGGATGCCTGATGTGGTGGTCCATTCATTCCTGCACGGTCCATGCCCTGTTCAGCAGTGCTTTACCATGGCGGTCTTTGCCCTGTTCAGCGGTGTTTTGCCATTGAGGTTCATGACTGTTCAGCGGTGCCTTGCCATGGCGGTCTTTGCCCTGTTCAGCGGTGCTTTACCATGGCGGTCTTTGCCCTGTTCAGCGGTGCTTTGCCATTGAGGTTCATGACTGTTCAGCAGTGCTTTACCATGGCGGTCTTTGCCCTGTTCAGCTGTGCTTTACCATGGCGGTCTTTGCCCTGTTCAGCGGTGCTTTGCCATTGAGGTTCATGACTGTTCAGCAGTGCCTTGCCATGGCAGTCTTTGCCCTGTTCAGCTGTGCTTTACCATGGCGGACTTTGCCCTGTTCAGCGGTGCTTTGCTATTGAGATTCATGACTGTTCAGCGGTGCTTTGCCATTGAGGTGCCCAGAGCTCCTCTAGTGTGTCCCAGACCTCTGCCATCTTGGATTCAGAGGTGTTGGGGCACAATGGACAGCTCTGAGTGGCCAGTGCCAGCAGGTGATGTCAAATACCCCCTCTGATAGGTGCTTGCCTTTCTCAGTAGCCAATCCTCCTTTCTGGGCTATTTAGGGGCTCTCCTCTGGGCTATTCCTTAGATAACGAATGCAAGAGCTCACCAGAGTTCCTCTGTACTTCCCTCTTGGACTTCTGCCAAGGATCGACTGCTGACTGCTCCAGGACACCTGCAAAACCGCAACAAAGTAGCAAGACAACTACCAGCAACATTGTAGCGCCTCATCCTGCCGGCTTTCTCAACTGTTTCCTGGTGGTGCATGCTCTGAGGGCTGTCTGCCTTCACCCTGCACTGGAAGCCAAGAAAATATCTCCTGTGGGTCAACGGAATGTTCCCCCTGCTAATGCAGACACCAAACTTCTGCATCACCAGTCTTCTAAGTCCCCTCTCATCCTGACGAGCGTGGTCCCTGGAACACAGGAGCTGGGTCCAACTGTCTCCCACAGTCCAGTGGCCCTTCTGTCCAAATTTGGTGAAGGTAAGTCCTTGCCTCCCCATGCCAGACAGCAAACCTGTGTACTGCGTGATCTGCAGTTGCTCCGGCTTCTGTGCACTTTTCCAAGACTTCCTTTGTGCACAGCCTATCCTGGGTCCCCAGCACTCTGTCCTGTATTGCCCAAATTGCTGAGTTGGACACCGACGTTGTGGAACCCTCCTTTGTGACTTTGAGTTGACCACTGTCATCAGGTCTTCCAAGTGCCTGTTTGGTACTTCTGCGGGTGCTGCCTGCTTCTGCAGGGGCTCTCGGAGTTGCTGAGTGCCTCCTCTGCTGTCTCCTCCAAGGGGCGACATCCTGATCCTTCCTGTGCCCCAGCAGCACCCAAAATCCTCAACTGAGACTCTTGCAGCTAGGAAGGCTTGTTTGTGGTATTTCTGCATGGAAATACTCCTGCAGCCTCCAGCACGCCGTGGGACATCTTCTGACCAAAGGAGAAGTTCCTGGCACCTTCCGTTGTTGCAGAATCTTTGGCTTCTTCCACCCAGTGGCAGCCCTTTTGCACCTTCATCTGGGGTTTAGTGGGCTCCTGCCCCCCCCTGGACACTTGCGTGACTCGTGGACTTGGTCCCCTTCCTTTACAGGTCCTCAGGTCCAGGAATCCGTCTTCAGCGCTTTGGTAGCAGCTGTGGTTCTTTCAGGATCCCCTATCTCGACTATGCTGTCTTTCTGGGTAGTAGGGTAAATTTAATCCTACTTTTCAGAATCTTGGGGTGGGGTATTTTGGACACCCTTACTGTTTTCTCACAGTCCCAGCGACCCTCTACAACCTACCATAGGCCTGGGGTCCATTCGTGATTCGCATTCCACTTTTGGAGTATATGGTTTGTGTTGCCCCCAGGCCTATTGCATCCTATTGTGATTCTACATTGTTTGCACTACTTTTCTAACTGTTACTTACCTGAGTTTGGTTTGTGTACATATCATTTGTGTACATATAATTTGTGTATATTACCTACCTCCTAAGTGAGGGTATCTTCTGAGATACTTTTGGCATATTGTTACTAAAATAAAGTACCTTATTTTTAGTAACTCTCAGTATTGTGTTTTCTTATGATATTGTGCTATATGATCTAAGTGGTATAATGCGAGCTTTGCATGTCTCCTAGTTCAGCCTAAGCTGCTAGAAACACCTCTATTCCACTAATAAGGGATAACTGGACCTGGCACGAGGTGTAAGTAACACAAGGTACCCACTATAAGCCAGGCCAGCCTCCTACAATCACACATACCCAATGATGTGGCCTAACTCAAAGGCGAGCCCCTGAAAAGATCTACCAGCATGTTGCTTTAGCTGCTGACTCTCTACTGTGCACCAAACACAAAACCCTAGAAAAAAACATCCCCACAAAATAAGAAATGGTCCAGGTACCCCTTCAGCCATTTCCTGTAGAACATGCCCTGGCATTGTCATGTCAGTAAATAAGAAACACATTTCTTGAGTGCACCAATAGATAGGGACCATGGAAGCAGTTAATTCACAAGCCACAGTGACCTATCTTGGTCCTACTCAAAGGGCTTCCATTTGAGGAAGTCACTTAGAGGGTGGTGTCTCAGGCAAGGACAAACAGGGCATTCAGGTCTTCTGTCTACAAACGGGTCGAGTGTGTTGTTTGTAGCTTAGATTAGGGAGGGTAAAAAAGGCCCTTTCCCTTCCTGTAGCTCAAATGAAGAGGGAGCAAGAAGAGTCCCTGAAGTGCTTTTTCCTGGTGTTATGAAGAGGCTCAAATGGAGCTCAGGGCTTTCAACAGTAACTCAGAGAGGGGTGTAACAGAGGCATCCACAGTCCCCATGGAGCAAGGCGACCCACAGGCTTACCAATACTGTTGGGAGGGAGGTGGATTTATGTTTTGTTACGCCACTGGGCTCAGATGGAGAATATGAGAATATGGTAGCTTTAATAGAGTGACTTTATTATGCATTGAAAATCATATGTTAGATTAAGGAGTGGGACAGGATAGTAAATTCTTTATGAGATCAATAGGATTGTAATTTAGATTGTGCACATGGACATATGCACCATGGAAGGAGTTTACTTTGCAGTACTGTGGACATGCGCAAATGGTGAATGAGGACAAGTCACTTTGGGGTTTCTTCTTTGGGTATGGGTTGGGTGTGTTCTAATTTTCAGAAATATTACCCCTTTCCCTGCCTGTTGCCTCTCCACCAGCTGCCACCACAATCTCCCTGATCTTTTTTTAGCTGAGTACATCACATTGCTTGTTGGGAAACCTCATACTCACACCCCTACATTATTTTTTTAGGCACACTCTTGTGCTCACTGCATACATAGGTATAAATGGCTGCAAAGGTTTGGAATGCTCTCCCACAACAGCTACTGACAGTAACGCAGGGGTGCCACAGAGGACATGCTGGCTTTCAAGCGACTCCTAAAAACCTGGCTCTTTGGGTCTGCGTTTCAGAACCATATGAAATTATTGGATCAGATCTATTGCCGGCACTGGGACACTCATTGAGTAGCTGCTACGCTCTATAAATGCCAAAATAATAAAAAAAAATCCTAATTTCACTTTGGTCCTGAACACATACCTCATCACTGTAGGAAAGTACCATCTTGCCTGGCACGTTACCCCCATTTTCACTGTATGCATGTTTGTTTTTGCCTATGTGTCACTGGGATCCTGCTAGGCAGGAACACAGTCCTCACATTGTATGCCCTGTATGTGTTCCCTGTGTGGTGCCTAATTGTATCACTGAGGCTCTGCTAACCAGAACCTCAGTGTTTATGCTCTCTCTCTCTGCTTTAACATTGTCACTGCAGGCGAGGGACTAATTTTACCAATCCTCATTGGCACACTGGAACACCCTTATAATTCCCTTGTATATGGGACCTAGGTACCCAGGATATTGGGGTTCTAGGAGATCCCTATGGGCTGCAGCATTTCTTTTGCTACCCATAGGGAGCTCAGGCAATTCTTACACAGGACTGCCACTGCAACCTGAGTGAAATAACGTCCACGTTATTCCACAGCCATTTTCACTGCACATAAGTAACTTATAAGTCACCTATTATGTCTAACCCTCACTTGGTGAAGGTTAGGTGCCAAGTTACTTAGTGTGTGGGCACCCTGGCACTAGCCAAGGTACTCCCACATTGTTCAGGGCAAATTCGCCGGACATTGTGATTGCGGGGACACCATTACATGCGTGCACTACATATAGGTCAATACCTATATGTAGCGTCACCATGGTAACTCCGAACATGGCCATGTAACATGTCTAAGTACATGGAATTGTCACCCCAGTACCGTTCTGGTATTGGGGGGACAATTCCATGCATCCCCTGGTCTCTAGCACAGAACCCGGGTACTGCCAAACTTGCTTTCCGGGGTCTCCACTGCAGCTGCTGCTGCTGCCAATCCCTCAGACAGGTTTCTGCCCACTGGGATCCTCCAGACCTGCTCTGGTGCAAAACTGGACAAAGGAAAGGGGAGTGACCACTCCCCTGACCAGCACCTCCCAGGGGAGGTGCCCAGAGCTCCTCTAGTGTGTCCCAGACCTCTGCCATCTTGGATTCAGAGGTGTTGGTGCACAATGGACAGCTCTGAGTGGCCAGTGCCAGCAGGTGACGTCAAAGACCCACTCTGATAGGTGCTTGCCTTTCTCAGTAGCCAATCATCCTTTCTGGGCTATTTAGGGTCTCTCCTCTGGGCTATTCCTCAGATAACGAATGCAAGAGCTCACCAGAGTTCCTCTGCACTTCCCTCTTCGACTTCTGCCAAGGATCGACTGCTGACTGCTCCAGGACACCTGCAAAACTGCAACAAAGTAGCAAGACAACTACCAGCAACATTGTAGCGCCTCATCCTGCTGGCTTTCTCAACTGTTTCCTGGTGGTGCATGCTCTGAGGGCTGTCTGCCTTCACCCTGCACTGGAAGCCAAGAAGAAATCTCCCGTGGGTCGACGGAATCTTCCCCCTGCTAATGCAGACACCAAACTTCTGCATCACCGGTCCTCTAGGTCCCCTCTCATCCTGACGAGCGTGGTCCCTGGAACACAGGAGCTAGGTCCAAGTGTCTCCCACAGTCCAGTGGCCCTTCTGTCCTAATTTGGTGGAGATAAGTCCTTGCCTCCCCACGCCAGACAGCAAACCTGTGTACTGTGTGATCTGCAGTTGCTCCGGCTTCTGTGCACTTTTCCAAGACTTCCTTTGTGCACAGCCTAGCCTGGGTCCCCAGCACTCTGTCCTGTATTGCCCAAATCGCTGAGTTGGAAAACCGACGTTGTGGAACCCTCCTTTGTGACTTTGAGTTGCCCGCTGTCCTCAGGTCTTCCAAGTGCCTGTTTGGTACTTCTGCAGGTGCTGCCTGCTTCTGCTGGGGCACTCTGAGTTCCTGAGTGCCTCCTCTGCCTTCACTTCCAAGGGGCGACATCCTGGTCCTTCCTGGGCCCCAGCAGCACCCAAAATCCTCAACTGAGACTCTTGCAGCTAACAATGCTTGTTTGCGGTATTTCTGCGTGGAAATACTCCTGCATCCTCCAGCACGCCGTGGGACATCTTCTGACCAAAGGAGAAGTTCCTGGCACCTTCCGTTGTTGCAGAATCTTTGGCTTCTTCCACCAAGAGGCAGCCCTTTTGCACCTTCATCTGGGGTTTAGTGGGCTCCTGCCCCCCCCTGGACACTTGCGTGACTCGTGGACTTGGTCCCCTTCCTTTACAGGTCCTCAGGTCCAGGAATCCGTCTTCAGCGCTTTGGTAGCAGTTGTGGTTCTTTCAGGATCCTTTATCTCGTCTATGCTGTCTTTCTGGGTAGTAGGGTAACTTTAATCCTACTTTTCAGAATCTTGGGGTGGGGTATTTTGGACACCCTTACTGTTTTCTCACAGTCCCAGCGACCCTCTACAACCTACCATAGGCCTGGGGTCCATTCGTGATTCGCATTCCACTTTTGGAGTATATGGTTTGTGTTGACCCTAGGCCTATTGCATCCTATTGTGATTCTACATTGTTTGCACTACTTTTCTAACTGTTGCTTACCTGAGTTTGGTTTGTGTACATATCATTTGTGTACATATAATTTGTGTATATTACCTACCTCCTAAGTGAGGGTATCCTCTGAGATACTTTTGGCATATTGTCACTAAAATAAAGTACCTTTATTTTTATTAACTCTCAGTATTGTGTTTTCTTATGATATTGTGCTATATGATATAAGTGGTATAGTACGAGCTTTGCATGTCTCCTAGTTCAGCCTAAGCTGCTAGAAACACCTCTAATCTACTAATAAGGGATAACTGGACCTGGCACGAGGTGTAAGTACCACAAGGTACCCACTATAAGCCAGGCTAGCCTCCTACAATCACACATACCCAATGATGTGGCCTAACTCAAAGGCGAGCCCCTGAAAAGATCTACCAGCATGTTGCTTTAGCTGCTGACTCTCTACTGTGCACCAAGCACAAAACCCTAGAAAAAAACATCCCCACAAAATAAGAAATGTCCAGGTACCCCTTCAGCCATTTCCTGTAGAACATGCCCTGGCATTGTCATGTCAGTAAATAAGAAACACATTTCTTGATTGCACCAATAGATAGGGACCATGGAAGCAGTTAATTCACTTTGCAAGTCTCTTTCCACTAGTTGTCCTCATGGTTTGACCCCACTAGAAAGAGTTAAGTAAATTGGGACAGGTCCTGGCGCCAAAATAAAAAGTGCCCCCTGTTAGTAAATCACATAGCTGAAAACATGGTCTATATATGCAATAGGGGCAGTTTTGAACTTGTGAAGGTGCTGTGTTGGTGTTTTACCATTTATGGGGGGGGGGGGTGCTGCCAGCATTTGTACTT
This sequence comes from Pleurodeles waltl, assembly GCF_031143425.1. NCBI lineage: Eukaryota > Metazoa > Chordata > Amphibia > Caudata > Salamandridae > Pleurodeles > Pleurodeles waltl. The sequence goes on from NC_090443.1 coordinate 54,552,839, forward strand.
GCTGCAGACAATCTTTTTGGGTAATATCAGGGAAATCAACAGTAAAAATCGTCCCAGCAAGCAAATAGCCATAGGGCAGCTCATAGGGTTGGAATGAACTAGAGGGCAATCATTCGAAGAAAATGAAGCCAACCCAGTGACCCCAGGGCCCGGGTATGTAAATTTAATAAGACATTTCTGGCTCCAAGGGGGAAATATAGCCCCTGACTCCCACGGCAAAAAGGTATTCTCTGAAAAAACCTGTGTTATCAGCAAGATTAAAAGAATTTTATTTCAGCAACATTTCATTCGATTCTGAACATAAACATAAATCAATATATTTTTATAGGTGCTCCCAGACAAATGGCGCAGTGAAATGTGAATTGTGAAATAGATATAGGGGGTCATTACGACCCTGGCGGACGGTGTAAAAGGTGCGGTAATACCGCAAACAGGCCGACGGACTAAAAAAGGGAATTATGACCCTGGCAGAAACCGCCAACAAAGACAGCCACTTTAACACACCGCCTGCCACGGCGGTACTGACAAGCAGCGCGGCGGTCACCGCCAACAGACAGGCGGGAGACAATGTACCGCCCACACTATTACAACCCGCCAATCCGCCACCTTTTCCGGGGCGGATTCACCGTGGATAAAAGCACGGCGGAAACAGCTTTTGCTATGGGAAAACGCTCACCTTAACATATCCCACGAGGAACGACGACTCAATGGACCCCGAACTCCAAATACTACCAGCCCTTGTCTTTCTGCTCCTTTACGACCAACAGCGAAGTAGGCGCAGAAGATACCGGTGAGTACTGCACCTATGACACGGGGAGGCAAAAGTTAGGGGGACACCCACCAAACACCCCCACCCTCGCATATTACAACATACACACCAATGCAGTAAAAAATATCACATTAATAACCCACAATCCCCCCGGAAGAATCCAAAGACAAAGCAAATTTCGGGCAAACATTGTAATGTGCCAATATACATGTCATACAAAAATATACAGATATATATGTCTAAATCACTCATAATTATATATACAATACAAGAAGTAGTGCAGATATGTACACAACAATGTCCGTGCACCAACAGTCCAAAAATGCATGGGCGAGGCCCACAATAGATACCTGACCAAAATCGGAGAGAACACTGCCGGGGCATCAGATAGAAATTAAACAGGCACCTCAGGGGGAAGGGAAAGGGGGGCACCTCAGCCAGATGAATGCGAAGCCAGATCCACGACGGGGCTCCATGCCCATTGATGTATCCTGGGGATTGCAAAGCCACAGTCTCTCAAGTCTCTACAGTGGGTGGCTTGCCCACTCTGCCATCCTGGGGAGTGCAAAGCCACAGTCTCTCAAGTCTCTACAGTGGGTGGCTTGCCCACTGTGCCATCCTGGGGATTGCAAAGCCACAGTCTCTCAAGTCTCTACAGTGGATGGGTTGCCCACTCTGCCATCCTGGGGAGTGCAAAGCCACAGTCTCTCAAGTCTCTACAGTGGGTGGGTTGCCCACTCTGCCATCCTGGGGAGTGCAAAGCCACAGTCTCTCAAGTCTCTACAGTGGGTGGGTTGCCCATTCGGCCATCCTGGGGAGTGCAAAGCCACAGTCTCTCAAGTAGATGCAGGTCTCCACTTGTTCTGGAGGGGGACTGGTGCCCAGACTGGATGCGTCTCCCCGTGAAAGTTCCTGTCCTGTCACTGTCCCAGCTGCACATGGGATAAGGATGCCTGATGTGGCAGTCCATTCATTCCTACACGGTCCATGCCCTGTTCAGCAGTGCTTTACCATGGCGGTCTTTGCCCTGTTCAGCGGTGCTTTGCCATTGAGGTTCATGACTGTTCAGCAGTGCCTTGTCATGCGGTCTTTGCCCTGTTCAGCGGTGCTTTGCCATGGCGGTCTTTGCCCTGTTCAGCGGTGCTTTGCCATTGAGGTTCATGACTGTTCAGCGGTGCCTTGCCATGGCGGTCTTTGCCCTGTTCAGCGGTGCTTTACCATGGCGGTCTTTGCCCTGTTCAGCGGTGCTTTGCCATTGAGGTTCATGACTGTTCAGCGGTGCCTTGCCATGGCGGTCTTTGCCCTGTTCAGCGGTGCTTTACCATGGCGGTCTTTGCCCTGTTCAGCTGTGCTTTACCATGGCGGTCTTTGCCCTGTTCAGCGGTGCTTTGCCATTGAGGTTCATGACTGTTCAGTGGTGCTTTACCATGGCGGTCTTTGCCCTGTTCAGCGGTGCTTTGCCATTGAGGTTCATGACTGTTCAGCGGTGCCTTGCCATGGCGGTCTTTGCCCTGTTCAGCAGTACTTTGCCATTGAGGTTCATGACTGTTCAGCGGTGCTTTGCCATTGAGGTTCATGACTGTTCAGCGGTGCTTTGCCATGGCAGTCATTGCCCTGTTCAGCGGTGCTTTGCCATTGAGGTTCATGACTGTTGACAATGGAAGAGAGACATTTAATCGTCACCTACAGGTTTGACCCTGCCACAATCCAGGAACTATGTACCCAGTTGGAGCCAGACCTGATGTCACCAATCCGCCATCCGACTGGAATCCACCCTGATGTGCAGGTGCTGTCAGTGCTCCATTTCCTTGCAAGTGGGTCTTTTCAGACAACAGTGGCCACGGCATCAGGGATGTCCCAGCCTATGTTTTCAAACATGTTGTCCGGAGTGTTGTCTGCCCTGCTGAAACACGTAAGGAGATACATCATTTTTCCTGAGGTGGAGGCTTTGCCTACAGTGAAAGGTGACTTCTATGCCCTTGGCCATATCCCGAACGTCATAGGTGCCATTGATGGGACCCATGTAGCTCTGGTCCCCCCCCCAAAGGAGTGAACAGGTGTACAGGAACCGGAAGAGTTATCATTCGATGAATGTCCAGAGGGTCTGTTTGGCAGACCAGTACATCTCGCAGGTAAATGCTATGTTCCCTGGCTCTGTGCATGACGCCTATATCCTGCGCAATAGCAGCATCCCTGATATGATGGGTCAACTCCAGAGGCACCGTGTATGGCTATTGGGGGACTCTGGTTACCCCAACCTTTCGTGGCTATTGACCCATGTGAGGAATCCCAGGACCAGGGCAGAGGAACGCGACAATGATGCCCATGGGCGGACTAGGAGGGTTATCAAACGCACCTTCGGCCTTCTTAAGGCCAGGTTCAGGTGCCTCCATATGACAGGTGGGTCCCTATTCTACTCACCGAAGAAGGTGTGCGACATCATCATCGCCTGCTCCATGCTCCATAATTTAGCATTGCGACGCCAGGTGCCTTTTCTACAGGAGAATGATCCAGATGACGGTGTTGTTGCAGCTGTGGAGTCTGTGGAGCCTGTGGACAGTGATGAGGATGAAGCTGAGGAAGAAGAAAACAACAACAGGGAGTCAGTCATACAGCAATATTTCCAGTGAAACTCAGGTGAGTACATTTTCCGGTGTAACATTACATTAACTTTCACACGTCTACCTCTATCCTGTACCTACATTTCACTCACTATTTGTTAACTGAGTTGTCCCCTTCCATTTCAGTTTCACAAATGTGGTAACCTACGTGTCAACTGCTTGCATCCTTGAAGGGCTTGTGATGTGTGACATTGGTATGTTAGCCTTCCAATGGGTAACCCATTTTGACACTGTCATTGATAATAGAAAAATACAAATCATAGACTGACTCCAGTTTTTTTAGTGTTTCAAGGGTGTTTATTTAAGTGCTAAAAATGAAGGGGGGTTGTAAAATGGTGACGGGTGATGGTGGAGGAATGTCCATGGCAGAGTCCAGTCTATTAGTCTCACAGGTACATTGCACATCTGCCCATTGGAAGTGGAGCTGGGGCAGTTCCGATTTGCACAGGGTAACAAAGTGGGACAGTGGGGGGACAATCAGGGTGGTCTTATTTCCTGGCGGGGGTCTTGCCATTTTGCTCTGTCCTGTTCCTGGATCTCAGGGACCGCTTGCGTGGTGGTTGTCCGTCTGCAGGGTATGGGGTGCTGGTGTGGTGGTCCTGTGGCGGGGCGTCCTGTCCACTAGCGCCAGCGCAGGTGATAGGCAGTTCTGAACCCCAAATACTGCTCCTCCTGCAGACGCAGGGTCTCCTGCAACTTGTCCAGGACCGTGGCCATCGTCTCCTTGAGTGGTGGTATGCTCCCATGATGGAAGATAGGGCCTCGTGGAGAGTTGGTTCCCTTGGCCTGTCCTCCCTCTGTCGCACAGCAGCCCTCCCAGTTCCCCTGTGTTCCTGTGCCTCCGTCCCCTGGACCGTGTGCCCACTACCACTGCCCCCAGGTCCCTGTTGTTGTTGGGGTGGTGGGTTAGCCTGGGTGCCCTGTAGTGGTGGACACACCGTTGATTGACCTGTCCTGGGTAGGGAGGTTTGGGCCCACTGGGTGGGTGTTGTGCTGGTGTTACCAGAGGGTGGAAGGTCAGTGTTGGGCTGTGCCTGTGCGAGGGGAACCGACTGTCCTGAGGCCCACGATGGTCCGGGCTGGTCATCAAGCTCCAGTAGGGCAGAGCTGCTGTCGTCACTGTGGGCCTCTTCTGGGGGTGGAGTGGTGTTGTCTGGACCCTCTGGTGTGGTGACGTTCCTTCGGGTTCCTGCGGGGGTATAAGTACATGATTATTGCATGTGTGTGTGTAATGGTGTGCAATGGTTGGGTGTGCGTGTATTTTAAGCGTGGCGGTGTGTACCGCCAATGGAATACCGCGGTTGAAAGACCACTGCGTGGATTCATTGGTCGTAATAGCATTGGCGTGTTTCTGTTGGCGTGGAGGTGGAGGATGTGTTTCCGCCAGTTTATCGCTGACCTTTGGTGTGGCGGTATTGTGACTTAAGTCAGGGATGCAGCACTCACAGGATTGAATCAAAATTCTTTTATTCCATAACAGGACCCCAAACAAACTGACACCAACGCGTTTCGACCTTCCCGGTCTTGATCACGATCCTGTGTCACCACGTTCTGTCCAGCCAGCAATGATATCAGGAAGATAATCAAAAAACATTGGGGATTAGTCAGAGATTTTTTGACAGAAAATGATCAAGACCGGGAAGGTCGAAACGCGTTGGTGTCAGTTTGTTTGGGGTCCTGTTATGGAATAAAATAATTTTGATTCAATCCTGTGAGTGCCGCATCCCTGACTTAAGTGTCAACTTGGTGTGAAGAATATTGATGGGAGTAGGTCCCTCCCTCTTGCAGGCACCGACGTGAGTTGTGGGTGCCTCTTTGGACCTGTTGGAGTTAAAATATATATATATATATATATATATATATATATATATATATATATATATATATATATATATATATACATATAAAAATAAATATATATATATATATATTGAGTGATCTTCAAAAGGACCCCTTCAATCGAAGTGTCAGGAAGTCACTCATCTCATTAAGGAATAAACCACAAAAACGAAATGCTGACATTTCGACCCCACATAGTAAATAAATCAATAAAGGGCCATCATCAGGACAAAAGTCATATTTTCTAAGGTAGCACCTCAAAAGAACAAAAGAGAACTTGAATCAGACTTCTCACTTAGCAGAGCGTTCCTTAGATAAACAGTCGAGGAGAAAGCCTCAATAAAGATTACTTACTCTCACAACATCAAATGTTGACACTCTTATGATTTTCTTTAAGTGTGTCCAATTAATAATCAATGATTTCCCTGAATAAATCAAACAAATAAGAGGGGGAAGTTCTGTTACTATCCGCAAAAGTCAAACCTATCTCAAAATAGTAAGGTCAGAGGGCAAAAGAATTTGTGGAAAATGTTTACCATGTAATTTGTGTTTGAATACAAATGAATTTCGATTTGATAACAATGTGTTCAATCTAACTTCTTTTAGTAATTGTAAAACACAAGACATTGACTATGCAATTTGGTGTCCCTGTGACTTGATCTACATAGGTAAGACAACCAAAAAAGTGAAGTGCAGAATTCTACAACATAAAAGTAGAATTAAATGCAAAGTTGTGGGAGCGCCACTTGTGGAGCATTATTTGAACCACCAACACAACAGCGAAGGTATGAAATGGCAAGTCATAGAACAAGTGACATTGGGACCCCATGGGGGGAACAAGAACAGACTACTTTCCAAAAGTGAACTTTAATGGATGGAGAAATGTGGGACAGTGACAATGGGACATAACACCCATGGAGAACTGGCGGCAGTCGGCATCCTTAAAAGTGCCAATTTTAGTGAAATGGATGAACTGTATTGGTCCAAGACATTTGATATTTTGTAGTTATGGAACTAATGAAATCATATATCCATCTGTGGTCTGCTCATTGAGAACCCATTAATATGAATCCCTTGCTGTTTGGTTTATTTTTGTCATTGTTACATACAAAACTGTTGTTTTACACCTATCCGGATTACAGTCCGCATGAGGGTAATTTTGAATCATGTCCTTCTCAATTTACAGAATCCAAAATAGAGAGGTTACATTTTTAATTAACATGATCCTTTTGGTTTGTGCTTTTTGTTTTTGATTCCATTTTATTGTTGTAATGACACACATATGTTTATACAACCCCACTTATGTCTTGGATTGATGAAGATAATCTTGTATCGGTCCGCTATAAGGCTGTTTTGGTGGTGTTTGTAGGAGGCTGGCCTGGTTTGTAGTGAGTACCAAGGGGTACTTACACTCTGCACCAGGTCCAGTTATCCCTTATTAGTGTAGAAGAGGTGTTCTAGCAGCTTAGGCTGATAGAAAAGGGTAGTTTAGCAGAGCAGCTTAGGCTGAACTAGGAGACATGCAAAGCTCCTACTATACCACTTGTGTAATATGCACAATATCATAAGAAAACACAATACACAGATATACTAAAAACAAAGGTACTTTATTTTTATGACAATATGCCAAAAGTATCTCAGTGATTACCCTCAGTATGAGGATAGCAAATATACACAAGATATACGTACACAATACCAAAAATATGCAGTAATAGCAATAGAAAGCAATGCAAGCAATGTACAGTCACAATAGATTGCAATGAGAGCACATAGGTATAGGGGCAACACAAACTATATACTCCAAAAGTGGAATGCGAACCACGAATGGACCCCAAACCTATGTGAGCTTGTAGAGGGTCGCTGGGACTGTAAGAAAACAGTGAGGGTTAGAAAAATAGCCCACCCCAAGACCCTGAAAAGTAGGTGTAAATTGCACCTAAGTTCTCCAGAGAGCACAGAAGTCGTGATAGGGGAATTCTGCAAGGAAGACCAACACCACCAATGCAACAAAGGTGGATTTCCAGACGAGAGTACCTGTGGAACAAGGGGACCAAGTCCAAGTGTCGCGACAAAGTCGTGATTGGGCAGATGCCCAGGAAATGCCAGCTGAGGATGCAAAGAAGCTGCCACTGGATAGTAGAAGCTGTGGATTCTGCAAGAACGAAGAGGACTAGGAACTTCCCCTTTGGAGGATGGATGTCCCACGTCGTGAAGAAGCTTGCAGAAAGACCACAAACAAGCCTTGCTAGCTGCAAGGGTCACGGTTAGGGTTTTTGGATGCTGCTGTGGCCCATGAGGGACCAGGATGTCGCCAATTGCGTGAGGAGACAGTGGGGGCACCCAGCAAGATAGGGAGCCCTCACAGAAGCAGGCAGCACCCGCAGAAGTGCCGGAGCAGGCACTACAAAGAAGAGTGAACCGGAGCTCACCCAAAGTCACAAAAGGAGATCCCACAACCCTGGAGGACAAATCAGGAGGTTGTGCACTGCAGGTTAGGGTGTCAGGGACCCAGGCTTGGCTGTGCACAAAGGAAATCCTGGAAGAGTGCACAGGAGCCGGAGCAGCTGAAAATCACGCGGTGCCCAGCAATGCAGTCTAGTGTGGGGAGGCAAGGACTTACCTCCACCAAACTTGGACTGAAGAGTCACTAGACTGTGGGAGTCACTTGGACAGAGTTGCTGAGTTCCAGGGACCACGCTCGTAGTGCTGAGAGGGGACCCAGAGGACTGGTGATGCAGTCTTTTGTTGCCTGGGGTTGCAGGGGGAAGATTCAGTCGACCCACGGGAGATTTCTTCAGAGCTTCTAGTGCAGAGAGGAGGCAGACTACCCCCACAGCATGCACCACCAGGAAAACAGTCGAGAAGGCGGCCGGATCAGCGATACAAGGTTGCAGTAGTCGTCTTTGCTACTTTGTTGCAGTTTTGCAGGCATCCAGAGCAGTCAGCGGTCGATTCCTTGGCAGAAGGTGAAGAGAGAGATGCAGAGGAACTCTGATGAGCTCTTGCATTCGTTATCTAAAAAATTCCCCAAAGCAGAGACCCTAAATAGCCAGAAAAGGAGGTTTGGCTACCTAGGAAGGAGGATAGTCTAGTAACACAGGTAAGAGCCTATCAGAAGGAGTCTCTGACGTCACCTGCTGGCACTGGCCACTCAGAGCAGTCCAGTGTGCCAGCAGCACCTCTGTTTCCAAGATGGCAGAGGTCTGGAGCACACTGGAGGAGCTCTGGGCACCTCCCAGGGGAGGTGCAGGTCAGGGGAGTGGTCACTCCCCTTTCCTTTGTCCAGTTTCGCGCCAGAGCAGGGCTGCGGGATCCCTGAACCGGTGTAGACTGGCTTATGCAGAGATGGGCATCATCTGTGCCCATCAAAGCATTTCCACAGGCTGGGGGAGGCTGCTCCTCCCCAGCCCTGACACCTTTTTCCAAAGGGAGAGGGTGTAACACCCTCTCTCTGAGGAAGTCCTTTGTTCTGCCTTCCTGGGCCAAGCCTGGCTGGACCCCAGGAGGGCAGAAACCTGTCTGAGGGGTTGGCAGCAGCAGCAGCTGCAGTGAAACCCCGGGAAAGGTAGTTTGGCAGTGCCCGGGTCTGTGCTAGAGACTCAGGGGATCATGGAATTGTCTCCCCAATGCCAGAATGGCATTGGGGTGATAATTCCATGATCTTAGACATGTTACATGGCCATGTTCGGAGTTACCATTGTGACGCTACATATAGGTATTGACCTATATGTAGTGCACGCATGTAATGGTGTCCCCGCAATCACAATGTCCGGGGAATTTGCCCTGAACGATGTGGGGGCACCTTGGCTAGTGTCAGGGTGCCCACACACTAAGTAACTTAGCATCCAACCTTTACCAGGTAAAGGTTAGACATATAGGTGACTTATAAGTTACTTAAGTGCAGTGGTAAATGGCTGTGAAATAACGTGGACGTTATTTCACTCAGGTTGCAGTGGCAGGCCTGTGTAAGAATTGTCAGAGCTCCCTATGGGTGGCAAAAGAAATGCTGCAGCCCATAGGGATCTCCTGGAACCCCAATACCCTGGGTACCTCAGTACCATATACTAGGGAATTATAAGGGTGTTCCAGTATGCCAATGTGAATTGGTGAAATTGGTCACTAGCCTGTTAGTGACAATTTGGAAAGCAAAGAGAGAGCATAACCACTGAGGTTCTGGTTAGCAGAGCCTCAGTGAGACAGTTAGTCATCACACATGGAACACATACAGGGCACACTTATGAGCACTGGGGCCCTGGCTGGCAGGGTCCCAGTGACACATACAACTAAAACAACATATATACAGTGAAATATGGGGGTAACATGCCAGGCAAGATGGTACTTTCCTACAGTGTTACCATGGGCGTATTGTCAAATGGATATTAGAGGGTGCTCCTCGCTCACCGAGAGGACGCTACATACAGCAAAACCTATTTATAGGTGTTGGTTTCGTGAGGTGGGAAACAGATGAATTGGCGTCCATCTCTTGGCTAGAAATAAGTTCTAACTGAGTTTCTTTTTTTTTAAAGATGTTTTTTATTGAGTCAAATACAAGAACATTAACTTAACATTGCCAGGACAGAGATATGCAGTTGTGAATATATATGCATAAGGAATATTGTACTTATAAATGCATATTTAAACATGTACATGAATTAGGCATATACAGCAATATAGCATCAAAGACTCCAAGTTTGAATAAAGAAAGAAGAAAGAGAGAGGGAGAGGGAGAAGAGCTATAGGGGTAGAAAAGGGAATCAAGTGATAGCCATGTGGCGAGACGGGTAATAGGCATTAGTTACAGCGAATGTAAGATGAAATAAGTATATATAAGAAGAAAAACAGGAAATATATTGACATTTTTTAAAAAGGAGGAGAAAAATCAATTTCCTTCGCAGTGCGTGAGAGATAGTTACTTAATGGCAACCACAGCTGATGACGTTTGAAGAAAGTTCCTGTTGAATCAAGTTTTTAGCTGTCAAGTCTATGATGATAACATACAGAATTCCACCACTGTCTGAGAGTAATGTTCTTCGAAGATTTCCAGTTAGAAGTAATAATAGATATTGCAATAGAAAGCAAAAGGTCCACCAATTTTCCAAGAGGTCTGAATGAACTCCAGATATCGTGTATGACTCCTAAAAACAGTAATTCATATGACATTGGTAAGGAGATCTGAGCTATTTCTGAAATGCGAGACCATATTGAGGACCAAAAAGTAGATAGGGATGGACAGGAAAAAAACATGTGAAAGTCAGTACCCTTGCTGAGTGTGGCAGCGCCAACAATTGTCATTTTGTGCAAGTTTGAGTTTGTAAAGGTGTACAGGAGTGAAGAAAAGTCTATTATAAAAAAAATATAGGGTCTGTGTGAGGCTTGCAGTGCGTGCAGTGGAATGTATCTTATACCATATTCTATCCCATAAAGAAGTTGGCCAAACAACACCAAGATCTGATTCCCACAATGTCTCAATAGGTGATTTGAGTCTAGGTGAAACTGACATTCTTAAAAGTTTATAAATTCCAGCTGCCCTAGGAAAATTAGAAGTTACAATCGGGTGTGGAGATGATGCAAGAAAAGAATGATTATAATGTATAAGTTTATTGAGGGCTTCTTGGACTAGAGTAGAAAGAATGATATATATTGGGATTTCATGCGAATAGGGAGATTATGAATTGCTGAGAGAGTAGTAAAAGGGATGATAGAGTCTTTATGATATAATTGGGAAATGAGAAGAATACTTTTAGTCATCCAAGCCTTCCGACACAAGGTTTTACCTTGTTTCCTAAGCGAACTATTGTGCCAAATAGGACTCTTAAAGAATTGATTAATGGGGGTAAGATGCGAAATAAAAAAAGGTTTCAGTAAGTTGACTGAATGGGAGATAGTGCTGGGCAACCAGAATTTTGGGTGGTTAGACATAAATATAATATGTTTATGGGAAAAGGGAGAAATAAATGTTTCTTCCAAAGAGAACCATAGCTTTTTAGGGGCATCATTGAGTGTAGATAAATAGGGATGTATTTGCTTAATGCCAAAAGATTTGTGATAAGTTATAAAGTCAGGGAAATTAACTCCACCTTGTATTTTAGGAAGTTTTAATTTCGAGAGAGAGATTCGGGATTGTTTACCGTTCCACAGGAACTTGGATAGAATGTTATCAATTGAACTAAAAAATAGTTTAGGTATTTTAATAGGAAGCATCATAAGGAAGAAGTTAATGATAGGGAGGAGCATCATTTTAATGGTGTCCAAGCGGCCCCATCACGTTAGATATAACGGAGACCATTTCTATGTGAGATCTACAAGCTTTGCAGATAAGATTTCTAAATTAATCCTTAATGTATCCTTGAGAGTAGTGCAGTACCCTACCCTCAGGCATTTAATCTTAGAAGAATTCCAAGACAATCCTGCATCAAGGAATACAGAGCCAGTACAATGAGCATTACGTGGTAAGACCACTGTTTTGTCTATATTAAGTTTATAGCCAGATACATCAGAATATAAGTTGAGCTCATGCAGAAATGCAGGAAGAGAAGTGTCAGGGTGAGACATGAACAAAAGAATATCATCAGCATATGCCATAAATTTGATGTGTGCATTATTAATTTGAAACCCTGTAAATTGTTCAGACGTTTTTAATTGGTATAGAAAAGGTTTGAGAGCCAAAATAAATAGTAAAGGAGATAATGGGCATCCCTGATGAGTACCCCTTTTAAGAGGGAAAAAAGGAGATCGGATACCGTTTGTTATAACCGAGGAACATGGTGAGGAATAAAAGAATGTCGGAATGTAGTACCTAGTCCGTGCCATTCCAATGCTTTCGACAAGAAACCCCAGTAGACCCTATCAAAGGCCTTTTCCGCATCCAATGATAAAGCTGCCAGATGAATCTTAAGTTTAGATGCCTTGTTAATAATATTTGAAAAAGTACGGGAATTATGTGCTACATTTCTATTAGGGATAAAACCAGATTGATGAGAATCAATAAGGTCAGGTACATATGGGAGTAAATGGAGAGCTAAAATGTTGGCATAGAGTTTACAATCAGTATTAAAGATATGGGTCTATAATTTTAACAGTCAGTCGCATCCCGATCTTTTTGGGGAATAAGACAAATCATGGCCTCCGTAAATGAGCCTGACATTATAAAATGATTAAGTAATTGAAAGAGTTTGGGGAAAAGAGACTTAGCAAACTGAATAAAGAATTCTACTGTGAAGCCATCTGGGTCTGGAGCCTTACCCTTGGGGAGAGATTGTAAACCTGTATATAGTTCAGTAAGTTGTAGGGGTTGGTCTAAAGATGAGAGGTCAATCTGCAATGGGTCTCTTGGTTTGAAATTAGAGAAATATTGGTTGAGAGATTCAACTGTTGGTATGTGTTCTGGAGTGCACAGGTCCTTATAATAAGAAGCGAAACACAATGCTATATCTTTATCTCTAAAGTGTTTAACACCATTGTTATCTGTGATAGATTTAATAGTTGTGTTTTCTTTTCTTTGTTTCAAATATCGAGCTAGAAGAGAACCAGCTTTATTGTTACCACAATAATATCTGGCATTTATTTTCAGGAGGGTGCCGCATGCTTGTTCAGTGATATATTGGTTAAACTCCATTTTAACTGAGACTAGTGCTTCAAGATGTGATTTACTAGTTTTGTGAGTATAGTATTCATGTTCTAGGGACTTTATAATTTCAAGGATGGAAGTTGATTTTTGTTGTGCAGACTTTTTTTTTGAGTGAGCGTAACTTATGATGAAACCCCTAGAGGCTGCTTTGAATGCATCCCACACAAAATGAAATGATAGTTGATCACTATCGTTGATGTGAAAGTATTCTTCTATAAACTTACTGTAGGAAGCGATCAAAGTAGCATCTGAAAGTAAAGAGTTATTAAACCTCCATGAAGATGTTTTAGAACCATTAAGAAAAAGATCAAGGTCAGTAATCACAGGTGCGTGATCTGAGATCAAAATAGCACCGATTTCAGAGTTGACCATATGTTGCAATAAACCTTTACTCAGAAAGATATAATCAAGCCTGGAATGGAATTGGTGGGTAGGAGAATATAAAGAGTATTCTAAGAGGTCGGGATTGCATACTCTCCAGGAATCAGAGAGAGAATGGTGTAAAATAAAGTTTTAAAAGCTTTGTGGGAGGCATGTGGAATGAAACGTGACGTGGAACATCTGTCCAAAAATGGATTGAGGATTTGGTTGCAGTCACCACCTATTAGTAAATTGTTTGAGGAATGTTCAAAGACAATATGTGAAAGATTCTTCCAAAAATTTGGATCTGGATGTGTGGGGCCGTATATATTTAGGATAGTAAGAGAAATATTGTCAATTGTAAATGTAACAAGTACCCAGCGACCTTCTGTATCTTGGTGCTGTGAAATTATGGTAGGTTTGAGAGATTTATGACAGAGTATAATTACCCCATTTTTGTTTGTGATGGAAGGGGAGTAGAAAATGTCCCCCACCCATTGTTTTTTAAGCTTAATTGCCTCGGAGTCGTTGAGGTGAGTCTCTTGCAACAAGGCAATGTGGCATTTCAAACGAGCTAGGTGAGATAAGACACGCTGACGTTTAAAGAGGTGTTTAAGCCCCTTAACATTCCAAGTAACAGTTCTAAGTTGCATAACAAGAAGTATTAATAAACAACTGCTGTAACAAGGAAAAAACTAAGCATATCAATTTTGCAAAAGCAAAGAAATGAGAAAGAAACAAGACAGTAAAGAAAAAGAAAAGGAGGAAGATGACCTCCAGAAGGTATATGTACATGGATGTGGCAATACAGAGACTAAAGTCCACAAAAGCTAAAGAAAACAAGATAGAAAGTGAATACCCGAAAGGTAGAGGGACAGCGGAGAACCTGAAAAGACAGACAAGAGTGGCTTCAGCACAAGAAAAGTGTTATTAGACATTAAAACATTTGAAGGTGAGTTTCATGGAAGAAAAAAAAAAAAACACACAAACGAAAAATGTACCATTCAGGAGACCAAATAACGTAATAACTACAGTAAAGGACTGTGACATGAAAAACAATAAAAATCAAAGCTTCCCAGTGGAACGTGTAGAAGAACAGTTTGGATGGTGAGAAAGGGATACGGTTGGGAAAGGAACATGAGGATTGCACACAGAACACTATCTAAAAAATATATATATATATATATATATAAAAAAATAAGAAGATGCAGAGATGGAAAACCATGGATATAAATATTAAACATAACCATTACTATTAAACTGTCCAGAAAAAAAAGAAAGAAAAAAAGGACATTAAAGACAAAGTAAATTATATCTTCAAGTAATTACAGATGCTCCTAGTTCCATTGCTTCTGTTTTGTGTTGGTTAATAAACCTTTGTAGTGCTGAAGGTTCCTCAAACGAGTAAGATTTGTCCTTGAATGTAATTTTGAAAAGGCATGGGTGAAGAAGACCATATCGAATATTCATGGATTTGAGTTGTGGACGTAAGTCCAAAAACTGTTTGCGACATGCAGCTGTAGCAGGAGAGAAGTCTTGTGTGAAAAACACTTTATGAACTTACCATAGCAAAGAGCCCATCTTTTTGGCTTCCAAGAGTATTTGCATCAAGTCAGTAAACTGGAGAAAGAGAATAATAATTCCTCTAGGATGTGCACGAGGGCCAGTTGAAGTCTGTGGACCTAAACGATGTGCCTGATAGACAGGGGAGAGGTAGGAGGCAAGCGAAGAATTGAAGGTATTGCTTTTTGAAGGAATCCAATCATGTTAGAGCCTTCCGAACCTTCTGGAATCCCAAAAAGGCGAAGATTACTTCTCCTATTTCTGTTTTCTAAGTTTTCAGTAAGCCTTTTAAGTTGAGCTATGCCTTTAGAGATCTGAGGTTTGACGGTGTTACAATCTTCAAGGTTACTGACTCTCTGTTCCAGAGTACAAATTTGTTGTTCGTGTTGGGACCATTGCTCCTCAATACGTTGCAAAGAGGCATTAGTGTCCATCACAAAGGGCTTTAGTGGACGCAATTCCTCCATGACATCATCTAGAGTAAGATGGGTAGGTGATTTTGAGGGAGAATCAAGGTCTTTTTTGGGGCGCTTGACGGAGGAGGTGTTAGATGTTTTTTTTGCAACTGCACCAGCAGCATGAGATGAAGAGGCGCTATCCTTTAAAAAGACTGCAGCACTATCCATTGTTAAAGCTGATGGTAGAGAAGATTTAGTTATATGTGTGCGCACCACTCAAAGAGGATCATTAGACTTGGAGAAAGATGATGACTGGCCACTCTGAGAATTATGTGGTCTCCCCATAAAAGCCAGAAGCAATTTGGTAATAGGAAGCCAGCAATGTGAGGTGTTGATGAAATTATATTACGATGAGAAGCTGCTGCCAGAAGTTTCCAACAACAGAGCAAAATATAATAAAAAACATATAAATAGAAAATCCTAAATTATTCTCTCATAAAAGGCATGACAGAATACCACAAGATCAAAGCACTTTACTGCACATAGTCAAACAATTGGTGACTAGTTTTAGGGAACCTTCTGAAAAGGAAAAAATCCCCTCTGTCAAAGGAAAGCATTTACCATGTTATGAAGAGCAATTTGAAAGAGCTCCTTGAAGAGCCAGTGAATACTGAAAGTTGAAAACCTCAGCTAAATGTGTTTGAAGAGAGAGGTCAAAAGTTCAGCTGGCTGTCAGGAGGTAATAAATATTCCATTGCAGAGGAAACTAGATTTGTAGAATCACATCCAGGCAAGCAGTTAAAAGTCAAATAGAAACATTTATGTGAAAGTTTAGGTTTGTGAAGAGGCTTGCAGAGTGAAGGCAAACGCAAATGACACAGATAAATAATTACCTCGGGCCCTCACATGAAGTCTCTTAATTGACTTCAAAACTTGATGTCTCTGTAAGATAAAGGCATATTTATGCAGCCGCAGTGCTCCTGTGCTCAAAAATGCTGAAGAAATTAATCATTCTGATGTGAAAACATCTCCTTCCTTCCAGGAAGTGCGGAAGCCTCACGGCGCTCTAAAGAGCAGCCATCTTGCATGCCCTCCAGCCACGCCCCTCTACCTGAGTTTCTGATAGTGGGAAACTATGTAACATTTGGTGTCGTGTAAGGTAGCAAGGCAGGGGTTTTCTTTGTTGTTCCCTAATCTAGATATAATAAGCCATGGTTTTGTTCCATTAGCGGATGAGGGTCCCTCAGACCTAAACATTATTCCACAGTCTCTGCAGTTAAGTATTACATCAGGTTGACTGATAGCACAGGCTGAGAAGGAGTTTTACAACAAAATATTATTAGCCATCACGTTATGGATGGTTTTAGTTCTATATACCGACTCAGAGAATGCCAAACGATTTTAACTTTGACAGTCCTGTGCATTTCATTATTGCAGTTAGCCCCCACATGATTGATTGGATTTTTATGATTTTTGTGTAGGTGGTTTGCTATAGAGGGCTTTCTCCTCAATATCGCGCCCACGAGATGCTTAGTTTTCTCATTTACCATACTCAGTCAATGGCGGGTTCCATCCATTACGTCTATCCGGTCTGGATTAATGGAACAATAGTTGGCGTTTTTTGTTATCATGATACAAGTAGCACCAATAAATAATTACTTGGACAGGCACAGATTTGGGATTGAAGTCTACTAGCTTTTGAGTCACTGTTTCGCCACATGACTGCCATAATAAGGTTTCTAATTGTTTTTTCTAAGCTGACATGGGATTGATTTTGGATTTAAACTACAAACCCTATGGTTTTGACAAGGCAATTTGAAATTTTCAGATGAAAGATTGTTATCGCAGAATGGCAGATTTGTATTTGGGATCAAGGGTGAGTAGATGGGAGATTTTTCACAAATTCTTTTGCACTCTGACCTTACTATTTTGAGACAGCTTTGACTTTTGTGGAAAGTAACAGAAATGTCCTCCTCCTATTTGTTTGATTTATTCAGGGAACTCATTGATTATGAATTGGGCACACTTAAAGAAAAGCATAAGAGTGTCAACATTTGATGTTGTGAGGGTAAATAGTCTTTATTGAGGCTTTTTCCTCGACTTTTCATCTCAGGAACGCTCTGCTAAGTGAGGAGACTGATTCAAATTCTCTTTGTTTTTTTTTGGTGCTACTTAAGAAAATTTGACTTTTGTCCTGATGATGACCCTTTATTGATTTATTTACTTTGTGGGGTCGAAACATCGACATTTAGTTTTTGTGGTTTATTCTTTGTGGAGATGAGTGACTTCCTGACACCTAGATTGAAAGGGTCCTTTCAAAGATCACTCAATATATTTTTAACCACAATTTGTATATATTGTACATAACACTTGGCACTATATCTATTTCTCGATTCACGTTTCACTGCGCCGTTTGTCTGGGAGCACCTATAAAAATATATTGATTCATGTTTATGTTCAGAATCAAATGAAATGTTGCTCAAATAGAATTCTTGTAACCTTGCTGATACACAGATTTTTCAGAGAATACCTTTTTGCCATGAAAGTCAAGGACTATACTTCCCCCTTGGGCCAGAAACATCTTACTACAGGGCAATCAGGCAGTGCCAGAAGGGCTGGTCCAGGATCAGACTGGGACAGAAAACGGGCCAATACTTGACCTTATAAAGGCACTCTGTATAAGTGTTTTGCAAGGTATAGAAGACTACATGGATTTGAGCTTTCAGCAGGCAATTGTTTTTAATTAGCACCGAAATCAACAGTAAAAACTGGCACAGCAGACCATAAATTAGGCTTGCAAATAACCAAAAACAGAGCCCATACTCTAACCTGACAGAACAAACCGTCAGGTGCTGCTTGTATGCCCTATAGGTTGGCTATTAAGTGTATTATGTCTTATGGTACTTTTTAAGGCAGGTGGAATATCAGCGACATTTCTGCCAAACTTTAAATCAGGCTGATAATTGCATCTCTGAAAAGTCCTCAATTTCCCCTTTTCTAGAAAGATCACAAGTTCGTTCTTTCAAAGAAGGTTCACAGAAACAGGAAATACTTTCTCGCCTGCCCTTTATAGAGAAGTGTTCAAATGCTGGTTCTTGTTGTGCGAACATGCCATGCATGTGATTAGTGGCTTCAAGAGGTCACCACTTACTTGAGATCTCCAACACAGGAATGCACAAGTATTGACAACACTCGCCCTCTCTCACCACAGGTTATATGTATCCATATTTCATTTAAGAATGGGGGTCATATGACTGTAGGCAGGCCAACAATGTATGACAAATTCTCAGCAGATTTTGGAAATTGCTCCCAGATTTTGCATCTCTGCTTGAATTTTCAGATGGGTTGGAAGCGTGCACAAACAGAAAGTGAGGCCAAATGATAACAGCCTTGCATGTAGAGACAAAAGAGCCGCTATCAACATAAGGTACTACACTGCTGGTACTACTGAAGGTCTAATTTACAGTAATTGCAGTCTATACTGTCTAAGGCGTCTCTGCATAGTGGGTCTTTGCTGGGAAGCCATCCACTCCATTCACTATGGGTCTGGTTGAGCTTTTGGCAGATCGGTTCTTTTGTCACAAACTTGAGGGACATCCATCCACCTAGTTACAAGTGCATTATAGTCTAGGGCTCTTTTAAAAAGGCGGACGGGATAGCCATCACGTTTGTGGCAGAGTACCTGTCTCCCAAACTCTAAATAAGGTCATTAGTCGTCATTTTGAGCCAGTAGAAGGCCAGCTGTGGTTGGGCTACTGATCTCCATACACAGCGGGTCTAACAGGATCCTTTGGTGACCAATCGGGACTCAGATGACACTCTGGGGTCCAGCAGACTCTGGTGCAACTTTTGGCTGTCGAGCAACGGTCACAGATAATTCTAAGAATGCATTTACTGACTTGCTGGAGTGCTGGAGTGGGCTTCTTAGGCTTTGAAACTCGCACTCACAGATAACTTTTTTCTCTTTGAAGATCAATTTTACCATCAGATCCAAGGAACATCGATGGGAAGCACTTCTGCACCAAGTCTGGCATGTTTATACATGTACGACTTTGAGAAAAAGTATATATTACCGTCAAATAATCCTTTTCAAAACTCTATAAAATTGTGGCGACGCTATATTGACGACATTCTGATTATATGGCAGGGCCCACTCGGAATCACAGATCACATTATAGCCTGGGTCAATTCTCTTGACCCCTTTTTGAAATGTATTGCCACAGTGTCGGCCACCCATCTACCTTTTCTAGATTTGATGATCACCATTCACAATGGTAAATTATCTACCAGCATTTACCATAAACCTACAGACCGCAACTCCCTTCTATTATATGACAGCCACCATCCAAAATCCCTACGGGATAATTTACCAGTAGGCCAGTTCCTATGACTAAGACAGAATTGTAGTTTACCCCAAGAATTTGATGAGCAAGCGGATATGCTGGAAGACAAACTCTTTAGACGCCACTATCCTCCTAAATTGGTACATCAGGCACGTAAGAGAGCTAGGAATAATAACAGGGACGCTTTATTGACAACTATAGAAAAGACGTCACAGACCAGATTAACATGTGTTTCCACTTTCACACCATTGTCTAATTCCATCAAAAGACTGATAAACAAACGTTGGCCAATACTCACATGTGGAGGCATTGAGTTACCAAGACCACTCTTCGCATTTAAACGTACAGCGAACATTAAGGACATTGTAGTACACACCAGACCACGACCATTGCACACTGCACCCAGTCAAAGAACATTATGGGATCTTCCCCCAGTACAGGGACATCACCCTTGTGGCATATGTAATGTTTGCCCTCTCACCAAACACCTCAAAACAATACATCTTAATCCTATAGGTACCTGGTATCTCAAAAAGTACACGAACTGCAATACAAAAAACTGCATCTATACGATTACATGCCCTTGCAATTTACGCTATATCGGGATGACTACCAGACCTGTCAAGTTGCGTATCAATGAACATAGAAGTAATATCAGATGCAAAAGAATTACTACCAAACTATGTGCTCATTTCCTTGAGGCACCCCACACACCTGATGAGATGTGGTGGGTAGTACTAGATGTTCCATACATCCGCCTTGATGACCCAGGAGGCCTCTTCAAAATTGAACAGAGATGGATTTTTAAATTAGGGACGAACACTAATGGGCTGAACGATGACATTCCGTGGACCTCTCTGTCCTAATATTATTGAGCAACGATTCTTTGTTTAACTCTTTTGATCATTTGCGCAATCGTGCAAAATATCACTTTGATAGTCAAATCATTCCAATCTGTCTACTACCCCTTCATCACACATAATGATCTATTCTACATATTGTGAATATTAGTCCATGTTACCAAGTTTTGCCAATCCAGTATAAAAAAAAATTGTCTGATACTTAAATAAATAGTTTTTTCCAACTAGGGAGTCACCTTTTTTACACAATACTTCTGTTTTATATACAATTTTGGGCTCCCGACCATGACTTGGTTCGGACACCCTTTTGACCCGTTTTTTCCTCTTATTTTCAATTACCGATCGAGAGGAACTCACAGGTTTATGTGAATATAAACGTAGTCCTTCGTTTGTTTTGATTACTCCCTTTCCTTTTGAACGTCCCTCCTTTGTTTCTATACTTTAGTGAAACGCGCGGGCCGGAAGGAATTCCCTTGCCGCCCGCCGCGCTAACTTCTTAAGAGCTCGGACAACGCTCGCATATCGAGTATGCGGGACGCCGTACCGAGGGTAGGTCCAGAATGCAAGACCATTAATCGCACAGTAAGTTTCCCCTTTTTTCCTCAGTTTCTCTTGGGTTTAATCTTACGTACCGGCATTTTCAATTTGACATGACAGATTCCCGTCTCTTGTGTTACCATGGTATTGGTCGAGTATCTTTAACAAGATGCAATTTTTCAACACTTTGAAGGCATTTTTCAACAATTGAAGTTATCTTGACCTTTTATAATGGGAGATAGACGGTTATTCTCAATTACCACACCACTGTATTATATTTCGATTAAATGACTTATTGGGGCTCAGATAATAACTGTGTTTTACCCTCAGCATAAATGACTGAATATTACACGTACTTGGTGGATATATCTCACTATGTTTTGTCATTACAAACAGAGATTATTTTAAGTCCACAGTACGTGTGTCCCAAGGAGCCTATTCTCAAAATAAGGGATGGTAAGCCTTTTTACTGCCCGTTGGTTTTGCACTTTTTGCACTTTTCATGTGTGATGTGTGACCCTTCACAATTTTAGTACACTTATTACTTTTTATTGATGTACAGTGTTGTTCATGTTTTTCTGTCTTTTAGGGCAACCTGACTAGGTGACTACAATGTAAGTGACTGTTTCACCTTTAAGTTAGGAGACTTAGATATTTTTGATTACTATATCAGATTTTATTTTTTGGAGAAGACAGTTTGTATTTGGTCCTGATGAAGCGTCAATGGATCCGGTGGGACAGTGAGGATGCGAAACATGTTGGCCTTGATATGTAGAGGCACTATGTAATTTATAGCTCCTCTCTATATATTTTTTTGTTTTGGAGAGTCACTTGAGCACTGCACTCTTATTTGACCCTCACCTTTTCTTTTTAACCTTGGTCTTCATCTATCCTGTACTGATTAAAGTTTTTGATGTTTTGGTATGATGAATAACCAATTTTATCTGTTATTTGCTCTCTCCAATTTTTCCACTCCTAGCGTAAACTATTACGCTAACTCTAGTTGAGCAATACGGCACAAGAGCCCCCTTCGGGGAGCCCACCAAGCATTGCAGAGCCGGCTTGGTGAGGAGCACTTCCCAATGATGATGCTTGCCATCCATTGTGATGCATGAGGGCTCTTGCTCCTGATAGTTCAGGTCCCCTATTAAGCCAGTAAAGTTTTGGAACAGTGTACCTTTATTTATCGTACTGGTTCCAGGGGGTCAGCCAACTGAGTCTTGGAGTCACTTCTTTGGTCTGGGGCTTGTGAGTGACTTTTCCATGGGCAACAGGCATAGTCCTCTCTTTGCTAGCCCAAGATGTGGCTGGTGCAGTCCATCATTCATTGCAGCCTCTCTTGCCAGGGCCAGGAGTCAGCAGGGCAGCCCTTCATTTGTCCTTTCTCCAGTTCTGATGTAATCTGAGGTTCAGTGTGGTGCCAGATTTATGCCCAGAAAGTGCCCTGAGGGGATGCTGCAGTCAATAGCCAATGGGCTACAAGGATCCCTCCCTCCCTGTAATGACTTCTGGCTATGTATGGAATCTAGCAATCCCTGAGTGCACTATTCCACTCACTCTTAAGAGGTCTGAACCTTCCTTGGTGGAGCTTGGTAGCCCACCCTAGAGGTGGGGGTATTTGTGGGCTACATAACTAGGTCAAAACTGGTTTGGCCACTAGTTTCCCATCTTTGTTCCTGCCGCCAGCCTGTCTACCTGAACAAAGGGGCAATCCTTCAGGAGTGTGATCACCATTTGCCCACCAAAGGCAGCTTCACCTTTGAAGGCCAACACCCTGAGTGTCTTCCTGCAAGGGGAAAGTAACACCTCCCCTGCAGCAGGTTTCTATTTTTCCTGAGCTTTGGAGTTGTCTGTCTGATGGCCAATAGCTCGGTGAGGCTATAGGACAAACTGGGCAATGGGGTGGCAACTTTCTAATAGTTGCCCTTCTTTAAGGTTTAATGCTATAATTAATTTGGTACCTTGAAGTATCCACTTTAGTAGTCCCTTTTCAGAAGATAGTGTACCAAGAAGTCAGCCTTGCACTCTGAGAGGTCAGATGTATACTCTGTGTTAGCCAAAGGGGCTACCAATTTTTCCACACCAAAAATGACAATTTGAAAGTTTTGCTTTTAGAATATATTAAAAGTATATGTCCTATATATACAGCTTCCTGCCTTAGGGCTCCATAGGCCTTCATTATGGGAGGCATACATATTGTTAAGGTGAGTGGGGGTTTTGCCATTAGTGTAAATGACAAAGTTGAAATAGTAGTTTAAAACTGCTCTTCCAAGCTGCAGTGGCAGGCTGAAGCCATTTTGTAGTTTGTTGCACACAGGGTGGCAAAACCAGTGCAGCAGCCCTGGGGAAACATTTTGTCTTATATGCGGTGGGTACCCTTGATACCATATACTAGGAACTTACCAGTAAGTCAACTTAAGCCTAATGGGGGTAGCCAAGTCAACACACATTCTGTAAAAGGTTAGAACACTAGCACTGAGTTAGCAGACCTTGGTGTACTCTTAGATTTGAAAAAACAGCAGCATCAGCTCAAAATTTGGAGGTGATCTTGTAAAAAGAGGGATTACTTTACATCTACAAAAGAATATGCTACCCTTATGTTTTTGTGGCTATTATAATTTTCCTGGAAGTTCAAGCTCTTTCTCTTGAGCATAAGGGTTGGAACTGCCTGGAAAAAATATAATTGTTTTGGGAGTATGTTAATTTCTATGACAACTCTAATCGATGTAAGAGGAAGGAATCACCATTTATCCAGGTCAGTCAGGGGGTGGCCAGAATCAAGTAGGTAAAAAGGTGGTGAGGGGTATGCCTAGAGAGCAGAAAGAGCTTGCTGCCCGGCAAAGTGGCAAATTCTTTGAAGCAAATTAACCCATGGGTCTGGCAGATTAAGGTTTAAGATTTCTGATTTATCTTTGTTAATTTTAAATACTGCCAGTCTCTCAAACTCATCAAGGTGGTGCAGGATAGCCGACTGCTATCTCTCACAGTTAGTCACCATCCAAAGGACATCCGCCACAAAAAAAGATAATTTCATGAAGGTCAGAGCCAGAGGACAGTCCAGTGATGGCAGGGCATTGCCTAATTATGAGGTCAAATTGTTCTATTGTGACAGCAAAATACAATGGAAACAAGCATTGGCAACACTAATAGGTCTCACCTGTGCAAGAGCTATTGGCTTTGCCAATGTGTATGTGCCATGTTGTACACTATCATAGCTGATGTTCAGTTTGGCTAAACAATTAGTGGCGCAGAGGAGACTGACGTGGAGTGGAGTGGCAAAGAGTGAAGCAGAGAGGCAAAGAGTGGAGTAGGGTGCTATGCAATGTCATGGAGTTTCATGGAGTGGAATGTCATAGAGTTGAGGAGCACAGATTAGAGGGGCGTAGGATACAGTGTTGTGGAGTGGCATAGAGAGAAGAAGGTAGAGTGGAGTAGAGTCGTACAGGGGAGAGGCATAGAGCGGAGTAGACACATAGAGTGGAGTGGCATAAAGTTTATTAGAGTGTCATAGAATGGAATGTAGTAGAGTGGCGTGGTGTGTATTAGAGTGTAGTAGAAAGGATTAGAGTGTTGCAAAGTGAAGTGTCATGGAGTGGAGTGTCCTAGATTGGAGAGTCATGGAGTGGCATAGAGTGAAGTGGCAAAGAGTGGCGTGGAGTGAAGTGGAGAATGGTAGAGTGTTGTGGAGTGGAGTGGTGTTGAGTGGAGTGGTTTAGAGTGGATTCTTCCTATTGTGTTAGTGCACTGCTATTAGAGACAACACATTTTCAATTGACATGACCATTGCCCATGCAGTGTTACTGAGAAAACTATATAGTGCACACATGATAATTTGTGAAAATATCATCACTTAGTGTACTGATTTGTTTTGATCATATTAAAATATTCGTTTTCTCCACACTTCAGAATTACAGAAAATGTGCATCACTTGTGCTTTGCTAATTCTGATATATTTTGAAATATTTACATAGTAAATTGACAGACATTTAAGGTTTGTTGTGTGCTAGAAAAAAACTTTTATTTCCCAGTACTTAGGAAGATTGTCCGATAAATCCTGTCACTTTGGAGAAAGGAAAGTAAACCCCAAGCTCCTTTGGAAGATAGAGCCTGACATTTGACCTGTGTCTTTGAATGCACAGCAAATGTGACAAGATGAGAACAAGATTTAAAGGCCTTTTACAGAAAGCAAGCACTCGTGTAAGAATACAGTAACCAGGCAATGCTCCAGGGGAGGGATGAAGACATGATGGACAGCTTAAAACAAAGCAGGCAAACTGAATGCAGGAAAATGTGAGTCACAAGCCACAAGGCTGTTGGAGCAGAGATGCTAATATGACAAATTTCTAAAGACTTGCGTATAAATACTAATGAGAAATATTGATAAAAGAAACTAATAATTGAAAATAACATGTATGAGTAAATTGTGCCCGCAGGGAGTGGTTACCATATGTGTTAACAAAATGGTAAATAATGATAAGATATAAAAATGTGTACTAATATGTCATATTGAATGTATAACCTATGTTTTATGATGATTCATGTTCTTAACTTAGCCGAACTAGAGGCCTGGTCAGCGCTGGGCCTTGCTTGCTTAAACATGGAGATGCGATGAGCTGCCGAGGACTGGAACTGGGAGAAAAGGACCTTGAACTGCACAGAGTTCAGACGGGCTCTGCTAGAAAATTCTACAAATGTACCAGTGGCCAGGCGATGATGAGGTTAAAGTGATACAGTTATGTGTAGAGTAGGCTAAACGTACTTACCCAGGACTTGAACAATGGAAGCACTGACTAAAAGACTATAAGCAACAATTTTGTTACTTGAAGAGCCGGATGATGTTTTCATCGACAGAAGGACCAATCAAACTAATGGAACTTGAACCCTGAAATTACATGCATATGTGGTAAACAAAAACTATAGGTTAGAGTCATAACCTCTGATAAGATTGACCAATTAGCAATTAGTGGGACGGACTGAGAAACCATAATAAAAAGTCATGACAAGGGAAGGAAATTTAGAGCGGAGAGGTGAAAGTCGATGACGTCAGGAGACGCTGTCCGAAGTGCCGATAATTGGGCTTGCTTTCCATGAGCCTGATACTTACCGATGACTGATGACCTGGAGACAAAGACTGACTCGTTGCTGATCTATCTTGGATAGGTAGCTATAACAATGTGACTGACTAACGTGTGCTTTTTCTTCTAGGTACCAACTGCGCTGTCTAAATTGTTTTACTCTCTCTAGATAGATTTTTCCAAATTAATGATTTTTGTCTAAATTGTTTTCGAATGAAGACCCACATGCTGATGCTAATTTGAGTTAGGTAGGCTGACAAGGGTGACTTAACGGTGATAGTTTACAGACTGACTTGCATTGCTGAATTATTCAAAATGTTAAAGAATTTGCTGACTTATGTTGATGCTCATTTGCTTATCAGTAATTCTTGGTGAACAGTTGTTTATAATGCTAATAAAGTTTGATTAACAATAAAGTTGAATAAAGGTTTTTGATTAGAATTGTAACTAATAGGGAATAAAAACGATTAACCCTTTTGAGAGTGATGGTATTTACTTATTAGTTAGGGCTTCTCTTGGAGTTTCTCGTTGATTATAGTGTTTATTGATGACCCATTGGTTACCGCTTGACTAGGACACTCCATGCGATCCAAAAGGTTAATCGACCTATACGCATCCCCTTGTAAGTTTACTTACTAAGGACTAGGCGCGCTATCAAGGCCAATGGTAAGCAATGGGTGAAATGCATCCCATGGTAATTTTTCAGAATGCCCACCAGAGGTCTTTTTGCAACCAGACAGCTGCACTGTCTGGTAGGCTTTGACCTAAAAGGGGACATCCCTGATGTCTTCCTCTGTGTAACCTAAACCTACCACTACTTACCAGTATCCATTCTGAAGGTTATTTATAAGCCAAGAATATCCAGCTTCTAAAGCATGGTCCAAAGACCATTCTTTCCAGCACTAGCTTTAAAAGGTTGTGCTCTCCTGGTCAAAACCCTTATCGGTATCAAGAGGCATAAAGCAAAATCCTGGTCTCCAGGATATGCTTCCTAGTGAATTTTTCCAATCAAGTGTGCGATTCTACAAATGTTATCATAAACCTGTATGGTGCTTTCTAATGAAACCGAATCGATCTGCATTAATCAGTACCAGTAAATATCTATCAAAACAAGTTGCTAACACATTTGTGAAACGTTTACCATCAGTATTTATGACAGCAGTGGATCTTTATGATTTGCATCTTATAGGGCGTTTCCCTTGTTTTAAGATCACCGAAATATTTGGCATCCAAAGTCTTGAATAAAAAAAAATTGAGACTCGGTCAGCGGGCATCCTAACACGTTTGAATGAATGAATTCTCATCTGGGATTATCTAATGTTAGAAGTTTCTACACGGCCACCACTTTTGCCACGCTTTTCGGGGAGTCTAAGTCTCTTCTCTGAAGCTTGATTAAACAGGGAAGGGTGCAAGAATTCATGTACATTTCTCTCTCATCTACCAGTTCATTACCATTTTAATAATGTTTTTACAAACTCACAAATCGTTACTTTCTCATCTTTAAACTCACTGTCTTCCTCATCTACTCGTTGACATATGTGCACCTTGTTCTGCTGCACCCTAAGATAGGTTGAGAATAATTTATCTGCTAAGTTCACTTTACCACTAAACTTTTGTTGAAGTCCTAGAAAAATGTGCTCTGCTTCATTGGTCTGCAAAAGGATTAGTTGCCCTTCCAATCGTATTATTTTCCTTATTTGTAACACTGCAGCATGTTTATTATTATTCTTTTCTGATGCGCTCATTTCCTCCTGTATTTTAAGGTGGCTATTTGGCCTTGATATAACAAGGTCGACATTCCACACCTAATTAAAATCACTATCCAGCATAACCTAACCTTCGAGAAGGTGGGTAAGTGTGTGCAATGTGTCAAAAACAAATCTGTCTTGATCAATATTTGGTGGCATATATCGAGCAGGGAGACTCTCTGTGTAATTGAGCTAATGTAAATCTGCACCTAGTATCCCTCTTCGTAAACCTTTGTTGTAATGGAGTACCCCTTTTGATGAATGACACTACCCCTCCCCCCTTTGGAGGCATGTGAAGCAAAGATCCAGACTGGATGCAACCTAGATTTTAGATGTGACTGTTAAGACAGCCTCAAGTGGATCTCTTGCAGCAAATCTATGACTGCAGCCTGACTTTGGAAAGAATCCCAGCCTCTTTAACGCATATTCTGTGAATTGACCGATTCTCGTCATGTTTTGCATCAAGCTGATACTCACATCCGGTAACTGTGCTCCTCATTTACCCTTTAAATCTCTCTTTTTCACAAGCAACAAAAACAAACAGTAAATTTGAGAAAAAAATGAACATCAATAATGTAAGCTTTAGTCCGTTCTGTACAACTTGGCTCACATCTGTAAGGTATTCCTTGCAAGTTTCACCAGGCCCATCAGAAAGTGCCCAAAAAGCAAATTGATTGTGATCTCAACTCTAATCTCCCACTAAACCTTGCAGAATTTATTATTGTCACCGGTCTCTATTGGGTGCCACGCGGCAGAGTATCAAAAAGCCTTGTTCTCCTCTGTCTGCCTCTTCAACCATATCGTCAAAGAGGTGTCTTCCTTCTCAACTGATCACTACCCTTACATTTTCTCCTACCATCAAAACTGCCCACCCATTGGCAAAATGCACTAATATTCAATTTGGTTGGTTTTCAGTTCTTTCACCACCCGCTAATATAGACATCTCTTTTCATATGGTGTCACATTGATATTGTGCTCCCCGATTGCCTCTGAAAAGTATACAGTGCTGTGAGCTGTCTGACCTCAGTAAGTGTTCGTTAGATACCAATTTTGCTACTACATCGCCCAGTGGTCAGTTGCTTTGTTGGATTGTGGGTCCACTCTATAAGCTTGTTCAATGGGGACAATGAAGGAGCCATCTTTGTTCAGATCTATCTGAAGAGCAGCTGGAGACAACTCTCGAGGTTCCCCTCTTTTGCCTCTTCCCTTAAATTTTTGATCTGAATATTCTCTGTCTGTGATCTCTTTTCCAACTCCTCATACTTGTCTGTGAGCGCCTGCACCTGAATCTCTAGCATGGCAATAGATATCATAACCATCTCACCAATATCTAACAGTGATTGGAGCGTTTGGTCCACAACTTCCGCTTTTGGTGCTCTCAACTTTGTGTATCCTTCAGCACAAAGGGGTAGGGTTGCATTTGTTTGGGTGTCTTTACTGTATGTGGTATGGGCAAAGAATTTCAAATTCTAAAGCTTCTTTGCCACATTATCAAGTAGGGGGTTATTATTGGAGTTCCATTTGATAATGTGTGGGGCATGTGGCCCAAGAGTGAAGAGGTCATTTACATTTAAGTTGCACCAGAATGTGTGTAATGTTCTAACACTTGATTTCACATGGGGGTTGGACCTTCAAATGGTAAAGTCGGCAAAAGAGACAGATTTGCAAAAAGTCTCTAACAGAAAGGCATTTTCAGGCTTTAATAGGTCGAGTATAAGCGCACAACCTCTTCTATACTTTTTAGGTTGAGCGTAAGCAGTCGACGTCTTGTATACTTTTAAGTATACTTCTTCTGTAGGCTTCCAGCTATTTCATTTGTTAGTTTCAGTGTCATTTAAAAATCCTTTCTTGTCAGTAGTCAGTCATGCCTCTTTGTTCCTCCTTCAATATGGGAGCTGGGACCAACTACTGTATGATTATGGTTTGTCCTGTTTATCTGGTCTGTAGGGGACATTTTTGTTACTTTGCTTCCTGCTCCTGTCCAGGGAAGCTTCCCTTTTAATTTGCAGAGCATTCTTGCTCTGAGCTTAGTTGTAAACAAGGCTATACATCAGGCCGTTATCTTGGTCACATTTGGTCTTTGTGGGCTCTCTGCACCCTCTCTCAGCTCCCTGGGTCCCCCCCCTTCCTCGGCTTGGATTTTCTTTACCAAGTGTACCTGTCTGTGTGCTGAAAGCAAGGGCGGAGGATCACTTGTCATTGCCTATTACCTAGGCATCCAGCTCTACCAGGGCTCTGCAATCCTTAGAGACAGTGTCCACCTCTGCTCCATACTGGGATCCCACTCGCAGCTCCATCATTGCACCTCAGTTCACACACTCCAAGCCCTCAGCCGTACCAGTGCCAAGAACCCCAGATGTGCTATCTGCCAGAGCACCTCAGCTCTTGCAGTCAGAACAGTCTGGTGCTCCAGTACTGGGACCTCAGGCACCGTTCCATCAACACACCTCCGTTCACTCACTCCAAGCCCTCATCTGAGCCAGTGCCAGGAACCCCACACATACTGTCTGCCAGAGAAACTCAGTTCTTGCAGTCAGTACACACTGCTGCGCCAGTACTGGGACCTCGGGTGCCACTCCATCAGTGCACCTCAGTTCACACACTCCAAGCCCTCAGCCTGCCAGTGCAAGGAATACCACACACACAGTCTGCCAGAGCACCTCAGCTCTTGCAGTCAGTACACTTTGCTGTTCCAGTACTGGGACATGGGGCTTCACCCACTCCAAGCCCTCAGCCGTGCCAGTGCCAGAACCCCACATGCTGTCTACCAGAGTACCTCAGCTCTTGCAGCGAGTACACTCTGTTGCTCCAGAACTGGGACCTCAGGCGCAGCTCCATCAGTACACCGTAGTTCTACTAAGGCAAGGACACTTCCTTTCCAATACTGGGACCACGCTCACATACAGTTCCATTACAGCAGCTCAATTATAATATTTAGTCCCACTGCCAAGCCAATACTAGACCCAAAAGGGCAAAACAGAACTCTGCCAGTGCACCTCAAGTCTATGGGAACCACTGTTGATGGGAACCACCAAAGCTCCGCCAGAATCTATCAATTCTAACATTCAGTTCACATTTCTTCGCAGTACGAAGGCTCTCACACACACACACGCCCTTCAGAACTCCTCGCTTCTGTGGTTCAGAGGCAACGCCACTCCCATGATGGGCTCCACTCGCAGCTTCACCAGGGCACCTCCACGCTAACACTTGGCAACACTGGTTCTAGATGTTTCCCTGCTCCTGCGGTGCCACTGAATTGAAGCTGCTGGGATTTCAACCTTGTGTAAGTTGATCCGTGCTTTGCATTCTATGGTGCTGGTCAAGGGAACTCAAGGGAGTAGCCAGAAAAATAAACTACACCCCACTTTGAACCATATCCCAAATGGCACCAACTGTGCAAAAGTGGGGAGCAAGTCTGTCGATTTGTTGCACCCTCAAGGAACTTATGAAAAAAATGTGGATAAATACTTCATTTCACACCTCAATTCTCACTGAATTTGATCATACATTCATTCTTCTCTCCTTCCTGATTGTCATCTCTCATTTCATCCTTCTTCCACCCATCCATCAATCCATCCTTCCATTATCCATTCATTGTTCCTTAATTCTCCCCACCCTTCTCCTTCTCATCTTCATCTATTCGTCCATCCTTCTCTGCAAGGTCCCTTCCATCCATCCTCTCCATCTTTCTCTATATTATTTCTCTCCATCCATCCATCCCTCCCTCTTCCCTTCCTGCCCTCCTTTATTTTGTTCCGTTCTGTGTCATTTGTTTCCCAATGAACAGGTACACGCCATTATTTTCTTGCAGTGGGATTTATGCTTGAAAGCCAGAGTCTTGGATCAAAGTAAAAAGAACCCAAAACAACATTTTAAAGATTATGGCCCTCATTACGACCCTGGCGGTTTGTAACCGCCAGGGCCGCGGCACGCGGGAGCACCGCCGACAGGCCGGCGGTGCCCCGCGGGGCATTCTGACCGCGGCGGCTTAGCCGCGGTCAGAGAAGGGAAACCGGCGGTCTCTCGCCGGTTTCCCACTGCCCCCAAGGAATCCTCCAAGCCGGCGCAGCTTGCTGCGCCGGCTTGGGGATTCCGACTCCCACTCCCGCCATCCAGTTCCTGGCGGTTCTCCCGCCGGGAACCGGATGGCGGGAGGGGGAGTCGCGGGGCCCCAAAATGTATTTCACTGTCTGCCTTGCAGACAGTGAAATACGCGACGGGTGCAGTAGCACCCGTCGCACCTTCCCACTCCGCCGGCTCGATTACGAGCCGGCATCCTCGTGGGAAGGGAGTTTTTCCCTGGGCTGGCGGGCGGTCTTTTGGAGACCGCCCGCCAGCCCAGGGAAAAACTCATAATACCCTCTGCGGTCTTCTGACCGCGGAGCGGTATTATGGAGGGCGGAATCCTGGCGGGCGGCCTCCGCCGCCCGCCAGGGTCGTAATGAGGGCCTATATGTTCAACAGCTTGGACAGTATCATCCAACCCCCACGGAAGAAGGGGGTTCATGACGCCTCTGTATGAATTGTGCTTCCGGTCACAGCCTCGCTCACGTAGGTTGAACTGTGCTATGATATTTCAGTTCTCCGAATTGTGGTGAGTGAGTGATTCGGCAAGGGCTAATAGGCGTAGGTTGAGGTCAGTTTCCTCTTTTGACAGTGCTCATTCGCTCTGTTGGGGCGTGGTTATCGCAGTGACAGTGATTCATCACAGGCTACTTATGTGAGTGAAGTTGATCACTCTCTCCCATGCTTCATTTGGTCAGAGCACCTTTCAGCAGTCAGCACTTGCTATGACGTCCCCCTGGAACATGAACCAAACTACTGGTAAGTTGACTTCCCTCTGTGTTTTCACTCTGAGTGCCGATTGTTTTAATTTCTTCGCCTCAGGGCACCCCCGCCCCTTTTGATTTTCATGTTATCTCCCATGCTTTTGCTTCTACATCTGGGAAATTATCTGTAATATTTGCTATGTCTTTGGTTTCTGCCCTCAAAGTCGGACTATCCTTTTCTTATAACCTATCCTCATTTCGCAAGCCACAAGTCCAATGAAAGAGCCTATCATTTCCTCCATGGGAAATCATCCAGCGGTTATTCATTAAAGCTCCGCCTGAATATGCATATCATTTATATGCAGGCATTAAAGATTATCAAGTCACTCCTCTGATCACTACAATGGGTGTCTTTTAAAGCAAATGTTTTGTTTCAGAAGCTATAGCTAGTATTCAAATGTGGGATGTGCATTTTGTTTTACACTTACAGATCTGAGTCAATTTCACTAATTTGTAACCTCTTGAAGTTGGAAAGTTTCTACATTTTGCATGAATTCACCAGTGGTTTATATTCTCTGTCAACATAAAATTTGAGTCGAAGAAGTTTCATCCAACAATGTTTTTGTATGAGAAATCTAACTTAAAGTGGGTTTTGTATGATGTTTCTTTAGCTAAATCTACTTTTTTGTGGGATTGTTCACCTGCATATTTATTTTTAAGAAATTGCCAACTTCGTGAAGTTAACAAAGTTGGCAAAGTTTAAAAGAAAACCTTCACGAAGTGCTCACACGCATAGTTTTGAAAATGTTTACATCCCTAAATCAAATTTGAAGAAGAGACCATAAGGATTAAAATCAATGACACTGCCCCCTTATGAGCATGCTGATCTTAGCAGTAAGACTTTTTAAAGATCGATCTATCAAAAAAGAGCGGAAGTGGAAACAGACAATTGACTGTCTTTACAGCAAGGTTCTTCAATAAACAACCATAGAAAATACGTCAGACTGGTCTCTAGGAAGTATTTTGCAAGCTATTTTAACCATGACTGTCCTGAGGGCAGCTTGGATTGTGAAATGTAATAGTTGAAATCTTCTATGGCGGATTGTTATGCAATGCACTATCTTCGTCATTTCATGTCATCTGCTATGAGCACTTTCCAACTTCTAGATTTGTGTTACGCAGTTCTCGGAGGCAGTATTTTGAGATTTTACAGTGATGGCAAGGAGTATAATATGTTGCTAGCCAGTAGGATTCTGTATCTCTTTTCAACGATCACCCAGCAGACAGGGCATAATGACTGGTTGCTAAATTCCTATTTTTAACTTACTCTCCCTCTCTAATTGATGGAGTAGACCCTGTGGCATAACAAGGGTATCATGGGTCCAAATGCAAGGGAGGAATGTTACCCCCTTTTCCTGTTTAGGTAGTGAAACAGCTATAATTGGGGTACAAGGATTCCCTTGTGCTCCTGGTCCCCAGTGCAACTGCACCTGCTGCACTATTAATAACTATGCCCCGGGGTGAACAAGTTCTGATTATTATGTGGTAGGAACAAAAGCCTGAATAATTCATGTTATGCCTGGTCTGTCTAAGTGTCCAAGTCTTACCTATAATTCACGGGATGCACAAGCCTTGACTAGTCTATGGTGTGCACATGCTCTGACGCCTTTAAGATATGCAGTTGCTTTGGCTTAATACATGACGTCTACACTTCATAGTGTGCGAGAGTCCTTGCTAGTTCTAGGCTGTGCACAAGACCTGGTAAAGTTGTCATATTAGCATTTTCTAGTTAATGCTTTATATTCTCAATTTCATGGTGAATCGTCTTATGCAAGACATTTTATTTATTTAGGGCCAGATTTATCAAAGGATTGTGTTGCCCTTCTGTCACTCATGGTGTTGCAAGGGTCACACAATCCTGAAGTCAGATTCACCAACCCAGTCAAAGCCACTTTGCTTGGCCCTGCGTGGCTTGGTAAATCTAGAGTAATGTAAGACTGCACATGTTGCTGCCTTGCATTACTCTGAGCCGGAAGGGCGTTACATGGGTGGAGGACGGGTGTTCCAACTATCCAACCATGCTTGTTTGCACGATCCCAAATTTACTAGGACAAGTAAACCTGAGAAAGCATCAAAATTGTACACCTTCCCATTTAGAGGCCCCACAAGGAGAAATATATTTTTCCTTGTTGTTTCCCCTTTCCGAGTATGATGCATTCTCCAGCACACTTAGAAAAAGGAAAAGGGGTTGTTTTGTGCAGTAAAGTGTCCCTTCCTGCCCAAAACCAATCCTGGGTGTAATACAGGCAACCTTGCCCCATGGTGCAAGGGTGCCTGTGTTGGTGCTAGGCAGTAAATAGCGCACCAGCGCAGAGAGAACAGGAATGCACTAAGTCTTACTAAATACAGCAATTTCTACCTTCACCATTTGACTCAGTGTAGCACGCTGCCTTGCTGTGTTGCGCTGCATCAAATATTGATAAGTCTGGCCCAGAATGCTTTGTGTAGCGCAGACATTATAGCACGGTGATGGAGTACTTCACAGGGACAGCGCTGGAACATCAAAATACAATACATATTAGAAAACTTTCAACAAATGTAAACATCAGTTTTTGAGGGAGTTCCATTTTACATATGCAATAATTTATCCAGTAGCAGTTTTTTTAACTAAGAGAAAGAAAAAGTGGAGGTGTAGTGGAGGTATAGGGGAAATTTGGGTAAGGAAGGGAGAGCAGTGAGGTGAGAACATCGCCAGGATACCCTTGCAGGTGATGGTGTATTTTACAAATACACATAATAGAGCATAACAACATCATGAGTTTTAGTAGTGATTTCCAATGGAGTCCAGGGTTAGAGGGTTACCAGTCAGTTTATGAACTCCAGTGTATTATAGCCAGGCAGCTTGGAGAGATGACCAAAACCCATGATGGCATGATAAAGAGGTAAGGTAAATCAGGGTGTGGTAAGTTAAGTAAGTAATGGGTGGTGTTTTAATAGGATTTTAAAAGGCGAGTAGTCAGGTCCTACCTTAACTAGCATATTGTTGTAGAGCTTGGGAGCAAAGCCAGAGAAGGACCAGCTTGCTGTTGAAGACTTTTTGAAGTGTTTGGTTTCTAAGTGTAAAAGATTGACACTCTGGGGGTATCTGTAGCTTCTTCATTGAGTTAGCTACTTGTAAGCTATGGAGGAGTGTTTGGTTTGAGTGTTTGATGATGTTACACACTCATCTTAGCAAACATCAGCCTTAGAAAGGGAGCCACTTGAGTTGGATTGGTATAATGGACAATGTGATCATATCTTGAGGGTTTGTGGTCAGGCTCCCTACAGCATTGATGGTTGGTGTTAGTGATGCAGTGTGGATAGAAGCCATTCCTATTAAAACAGCGATAGCATAATGATTGGTGAATAATGCCTGTTCAGCTTGTTCGTGATCCATAGATATTACATTTTTGATAGATCTCAGGAATTGTATCAGGCAGCGGCCCCTTCTACCACTACTTTAATGTGTGATTCTAGGTTTACTGTCAGGTCTACATGAAAGCTGATGGATATGGCATTGTATATGATTTTCTAACAGAGAGACCCGCACACTGGGTCATACAGCCATTTTGTTGCAATTATACTTTTGGGGGTCACAGCTGATAACAAGGAACTCCTTTTTCTTTAGTTAGGCTTCAGCTGTCAGGAAATCATCTGGTTGTGTATTTGGATGTATATAGCCTTTGATGTAGTCAATGTAGAGATAATTTTGAATTTTACATATATTTGCATTGTATCCACATTTCGGTGTTAAGAAAGGTCAAGAGATTCCAGCCAAAGATTGAGAACAATGGAGCTACTGATAATCCATGTGGGCATCAAACAGAGTTTAAAATGGGATTGAGAAGGTGTTTCTTGACAACTAGACAGTGTTTATCCATAATGGGTCCGAACCATTTTAACACACTCCTACTGCAGCAGCTAGAATGGGAGCTAAACAATAAGGGCCTAATTCACCAAGGTAAACTTACACTTTTGTGTAAGTTTACTATTTTTTGGTACTCGCAAACTATGCAGAGACTCCACACTCATGGTGATGTCTCCACACATTAAAAAGATAGGCCAGTCTTGTTCTCCTGCCCCGATTAAAAAGAAAAAATATATCCACAAAAAGTAAGCAGTTCAAGGACACGTGAACCAGTCAAGATGATTGTCAAGAGGCCATCCTCCAGGGGAAGGGCAATACAAGATGAACAGGGAAAGCCATCAAATAAGAAGCAAACAAATGGGAGTTTAAAAAAAAAGCCCACCAATTGTATGCAACAGGTGAGCTGCAGGTCCCTTTAAATGCTTGGAAAGTCCACAATTAATCTGTCTGCTTGTGAAACACCTATTGTGATCTCACAGTGAGCTTACAGCCCGCGGAGTGCTAACAATTAGTTTGCTTTATTATTGCTCTCATTTGCATACTTCGTATTTGATGGCTTGCCTTCCTCTTGTTGTGTTTGTCCCACTGCTGGAGTGTATCCTATTTACGATCCTTTTGATTGGAAAAATTGTATCCTTCCAGTTCTCACATTTAGGAAACTACTTTTTATTTCATCACTCAATGAGAGTGCATGTGCTTTTAGCCCTCTCCCTGTGATCTCACTTCTCCCTTATTTAACTAGCTCCTCTCACCTTGTGCTGCTCCCTACGCCTACACCATATCTATAAAAGTACCGCAACATGGATATTTTTGCTGAGCGATTGCTGAAGGGCAAATTTTAGAGTTGTTTTTATCTACTGCTCTCTACTTATTGCATGGAAGCACAAGATTTGGCACACAAAGGCTGTTTTGGTGCCATGGAACTCAGCTGGTGTCTGAGGTAGAAGGTGTACTTAGCATGATGCTTTCCCTAGAGGTCCATAAATCAGCTCCCTCGGCTACTACAGAGGACCAAATGACTGAATCCTGTGCACAGTAAATTAGGCCTTGATAATCATTTCCTTTTACATTCTGATCCATCCTTTTTCTTTTTTAATTCAGTTTGGCGTTTCCTGAGTGAAATAAACTATGCCATTTACAAAAACTGAAAACATGGAATTTAATGTACAAGTTTGAGATACCATAAGATATGTATTTGCTTTTCCTTCAATATTTATTCGAATTTTTTTTTATCTTTTACTTTTTTTAAACAGACAAATATTGGCAAAGCCAGTAGTCACATTATAAAATGCAAGCCCTACTGGATTTGCCAGTGCTTGCTGCGAATGGAATGACAAGCGTTCTATCCAACTCTAAGATTTTTCTACTTTCTTCATAGAAAGAGGAAAAGATGCTTGTATACATGCTGCTCACCATACTATGGCCCTATCAGGAACAAGAGTAAACGGTCTGAGACTGGGGTTTTAGCCTCTAATTATGAAGACTACCTGAGGGATGGTTGTAGGGTATGTGAATCCCTGCACCTACACTGACTAGGTATCTCAATAGGGTCCTCGAACAATTTCCCAAGAATGCTCACCTTTACTTGACATCTGTGTGCCTAGCTAGAGTAAAACGCAAGGCTGGCTTTTAGCATGGGTGAGTTGGGCCCCTCTCTCTTAGCTCCAGTTATTACAATTTGAACTTCTTTTAATCATTGTTTAACATGCTGGTGGCCCTGTTTTTAACATTCTGTCAGACCCTATCATTGCCTTCCCATCTGCCTCACACCCTCTGACGCCACATTCTAACAAACCTCCCACCACCAACAAACAACTATGCACCAGCGTGTAGGAGCTAGGGTGTGAATCAGGTGAATGTTTCTGTTCAGAGGCCAATCACTGATCTGATGTAATCAGCCAGGAACTCACCTGTGAACACAAAAGTGCCACCATCCCTTGCCAGCTTATTCTATCCACCAGCAGCAGTGAAGGTGCCAAATGTCTCTCTGCCCAAGGGGCTCTCTGAACAAGTGCTGGCTCTGAGTACAGCACAATATGTGCTACAAAGCGTACTCCAAAGTGTATGTTTTGCCTATTCTCATATGTGCGGAGTTCTCCGCCTGACTGTGGAGCCTCTGCAGAATGTAAGTATAGATTTTAGTAGTAAATGTGGGAAGGACACAGGGGAGTAGGTGAGAAAAGGGACAGACTTATTACTAAAGGGGGTGGGATTAGGGAGGGGCAAGAGTGGTTTAGTGAAGGTCAGCGAGGGAGGGATGCATTACTCTGTGGGTGGAGACATGTAACTTACACAGTTTGTGAATACCAAAAGTAGCAAAATTACTACTAAAAGTAAACTTACTGAAAAGCGTAACTTACCTCTGTGAATCAGGCTCGATGTTTCTTTCTGCACTCTATGTTCCACCGACCAGAACCTCCTCACAGTCAAGAAATCACCTTACTCTCGATCTAGTGAAGAAATCACCTTACTCCCGATCCAGGTTGAGATCCATCGAGCTAGTGAAGCCCGGTTATGTAGGAGCCACCATCTCCCATCCACGTTTTTAAAACAAACGTAGATGTTTACCAGTTAGAAGCAGGGAGTCCCAACCCAAAGAGGCCTGAAAACAAACTACAGACTACAACCCCATAAGTCTGTTAATTTTAAATATGCACATACTTATAGATACTTCTGTGACAATGTATGTTGTTCTGCTGCTTCATGTACAACCAATCAAATCCCTACCTCAACGGCTGCTTTACATTTACACCAAAACTGTGTAACTCTTTATCAATAAATAAATAAAGCGCTCCACGTACCCAGGGTAACCACTTGCCGGAATCCCACTGGTGATTACCACTTCTATCGCTGACCAGGCTGCACCTTTGTGTTTTGCTTTCTTTCCCATTAGGTATTTCCTGCACTGTCCATTCTCATTCCTGTTTTGTGTTCTTACTTCCTCCATCATGATTAGAGACATGAGGTGCTGCAGTGCCTTATTAGCCTTCCTCATTTTCTCGCCATGCTTCATGAGAAGCATTTCCCCTGCTATTTCCTGCAAGCCTTGAGAACTTTCTCACAGTCCTTGGTGGGTTGGCCACGCCTGTTACGGATCATGCCCACAATTATTTGGCAGAGCTGCACATTGCTGGAGCTCTGCAGCTTTTTCGGGCTGTTCCCACCACAGCCACCACAAAGTCTAAACTTAGAATAAAAGTCTAACTTTACTACAAGTAAAGTTAAATTTTTGGTCTAAGTTTAGACTTAGTTTAGACTAAGTTTAGACTTTAGTCTAAACTTAGACCAAAATCTAAACTAGACCAAAAGTCTAACTTTACTACGAGTAAAATTACACTTTTAGACTAAGTTTAGACTTTTAGTCTAAACTTAGACCAAAATCTAAACGAGACCGAAAGTCTAACTTTACTACAAGTAAAGTTACACTTTTAGTCTAAGTTTAGACTTTTGGTCTAAGTTTACCTTTGAGAATCGGGCCCTCCGTGTTTAACTCATGGGTGTTGATTTTTTGTACAGTATGAGACATGGTGTGCCTGCCTCTCGTACGTATTTTGTGTGTCTGTGCCTCCCAGATTTGACTCTTCTGTATTTTGTGACAGATTCCACCTTTGCCCTCTGTGTATGTTGTGAGAGGCTATGAGTTATAATTTTGTAAGTGAGTGTTGTGTGTGAGGTCTTTTGTTTGCACCACTAGAGTTTGTCTCCTGCTTATGTGTTAGTGTTGTGAGAGGCTGTCTGTCTGTATCATATGTGTGCACCTTGTGTGTTTTACGTGTTGAGAGTGCACGTCTACACTTCCTGGGTGGTATTTGTGTGTGGGTTGTGGAAGTTAGTTAGTGTACTTTCCCTGGGCGTGGCTGAGATGCATAGGTCGAAAGGTTGTTCAAATGCTATGTACTTTGAATTCCTGTGTTTGACTCTTGAAGGGATGGTGTGTATTATGGGAGGTAGTGAGCGAGCTTTTCAAGGGCTCTGCTCATATGCATGTGCTTAAAGTATGCAGAGCCAAAAATTGCATACATTATGTCAGCATTTTGTCATAGATGCTTCCCATTTACCATGGGGGCTTCTTAAATCAAAAAGTACCTCCGTAAGGCAAGTCGCAGTATGTTTCCAAGGGTGCACCTATGTTAGTGATGACCTCTCTTACACCAAGAATTATCTCCAGTATCTCAGCACTGGCAATTTTCCTTGGGTTCCCCTACATGCCAAGAATTACTTATGCTATGCCATAGCCTGCCTTCGCTATTTGTAACACCCCCAAACCATATGTTCTTAGTTCCATTCCCAAAAACCTAGAATTACCTCTAGTATGCTAAAGCCATCAGTGCACTA
The DNA here is from genome assembly GCF_031143425.1 of Pleurodeles waltl. Classification (NCBI taxonomy): domain Eukaryota; kingdom Metazoa; phylum Chordata; class Amphibia; order Caudata; family Salamandridae; genus Pleurodeles; species Pleurodeles waltl. The sequence continues at coordinate 54,593,590 of NC_090443.1, forward strand.
GCAATTAAAAAAAACACACAAAGCCATACACAAGCTTCACTCCGCTTAATGCTGCATTAGAAAAGTTTGCACTTCTGTTGTCCCTGCAATCATTATGTTGCTGGTCAATGAAGCTTGTTAAAGCATGAAATAGTGAACTCAGGATAACATGGTTTAAATTTGGGTTTATATGCAAATTCAACTGTGACTTTATTGGAAATGGACTGAACCATTTTGTGAAGCATAAAAACATAGCTTCCAAAATACAGCATCCAGGTGATCTCATGTCTTGCATAACTCCTTCAGGTAGTCCTGGACCCAGAGTTATGAACATCTGGCGCCATTCAATGCAGCAAGACAACATTCTGTTCTGTGCCAAATGGAGAGAGCAGGAATGTGTCATATTTCATAATAAACTATTTACTGCTGCGTCTCTGCGCTGGCGCACTTGTGGCTGCCAAGCGCCAACAAAGGCACTCTGGCATGGTAGAATGGTGCCTGTGCTACAGGTAGATTGTTTTGTGCAGGAGTGGGTACCATCCTTCACAAAACAATCTTCTGATGCATTTTCCTCTTTCTATGTGTGCTGCACATTGCAGAATATGTAGAAAGATAAACTTATCTCTCCTTGTTACGCCTAACCTGGGAAGACATAGCATTTTGAGGCATTCCTGGGTTTAATGATCTTAGTAAATCTGGGAATGCACTAAAAACCATGAGTGGGTGCATGGGAACACCCAGGCTCCACCCGTGGAACGCCGTTTCAACTCAGAGTAACTTATGGCAGAGACTTGCGCTGCCTTGCGTTACCACAGATTTACTATGCCATGCAGAAGGAGGCAAGGTGGCTCTGCATGGAGTACTAAATCCGACTTAAAGGGCTGAGCTGTCATGCAGCATCTTTCATGACACAAGTGCAACACAAACCCTTGATAAATCTGGGCCCTAGTTTTTACCGAGCAGCAGTTTACATGTTGGGATTTTCGATCCTTACTTACCATATTATATTTTTTTGTAAACTAAATGTCCTAGAATGCAACATTATGGTGCCTGAAAAGTCAGGGCGGGATGAAGGTGTCACACAAGAAAATTAGCCAGTTTGAAACTAAGGTATTTGTTTGTATTTGTTCTTCAAAGCAATCATTGATATGTTTGTTACATGGGTTTAGGTTGAAAGAAACGATGCAAACAATTATATTTTTGTCATCATCACAATTAATTCACACAGAAATGACCTCTCAGGTGTGGGACATAGCGCATCCTACAATCTCTGCCTCTCATGGGTCATTCTGTATAGGTCACAGCTGGCCATATCGGAAGGGCACGAGGAAATATCCATGATGACACTTAGTTTCCAGAACAAACACTGGTGTGCTTTCAAGTACCATACCTGTATCACTCATGTGATATAAGCATGCAGCAGGTGTGGCACCATGAGATTCACAAGAGTTGTCCTGTAAAAGTGGAGCTCTCATCTAAAATATTGCTCTGGCCCAAGCCACAATAGTCCGCTGAAGTTGGTGCCCGGGTACCTCCCCCTATTACCAGAGCTTATCTCCTCCTACTCCCGCAAATGCTACAGTGCTGCTGATGACAAGCCAATTTTAGTCAAACTTGAGCACACTTCTGATCTTGACATAGCATTTGTTCAATGCTTCTTAGCTGTGGACAACTGGATGCTAAACAAATCACCCTAAGCTAAAGAAATCAAAACTGAAATATTAGTCTTTGGTAAACGGACCACATTCCACCCATTTATCATCTGACCTAAAGAGCAGAACTCATCTCCTAACCCAACACCACCAAGTATGGAACCTAAGTGAATTAAGTTACAAGGAGATCCTGTTTTATGATTTGATGCCTATCTCAATGTTTCCCTTATTGGGCCTTTTCTGAAAGGGTATAAATAAGATTAACCTAGTACTCTCCACCTAGTTCACACCAACGCTGTATCCAATGAAGCATCGCTCCACGTGATTCAGAAACGAAAGGGAACCAGGAGCACTGCTCATAGGAAACAATGCAATTGCTGCAGCGGGATAAGCTGTGCACCGTGCAGATCGTTGGTGCAAACTCAAGTACAAGCTGCATTCAAGTGGATGAACTTTTTGTCCTGGGCTGAGGTTTAACATCAACAGATCAGTGATACAGTGAAGCATATTAGGCTTCACAATAATGACAGACAGTAGAAGATTTGCAAAACCTAAAGGTTTATTTTCAGATCATCAAAGTTACAGATTCAAATCATCGATTCCCAAGACTATCGTCCATTTTGTGTGTGGTGGTACCTGTCTACGAAGTGCTTCTCTCATGCACTTTGTAACTTGAGAGCTGTTGTATGCTTTCAGGGAGGTTGTGTGTTTGTAGGGCGAGGACCCTGCTTGCTGTGAGTAGTTGTATGCCTGCCAAGAGTGACCCTTGCACTCTAAGAAGTTGTATTTTTCAAATCAAATCAAATCAAATCATTAACATTTATAAAGCGCGCTACTCACCCGTGCGGGTCTCAAGGCGCTAGGGGAAAGAGGGGGTTACTGCTGCTCGAAAAGCCAGGTCTTTAGGAGTCTCCGGAAAGCGGAGTGGTCCTGGGTGGTCCTGAGGCTGGTGGGGAGGGAGTTCCAGGTCCTGGCCGCCAGGAAGGAGAAAGATCTCCCACCCGCCGTGGAGCGGCGGATGCGAGGGACGGAAGCGAGTGCGAGGCCAGAGGAACGGAGGAGGTGGGTGGGGACGTAGAAGCTGAGGCGTCGGTTGAGGTATTCCGGTCCCTTGTCGTGGAGGGCTTTGTGTGCGTGGGTGAGAAGTCGAAAGGTAATCCTTTTGCTGACTGGGAGCCAATGCAGGTGTCTCAGGTGTGCGGAGATGTGGCTGTTGCGGGGTACGTCGAGGATGAGGCGGGCCGAGGCGTTTTGAATGCGTTGCAGGCGATTTTGGAGTTTGGCTGTGGTCCCAGCGTAGAGGGTGTTGCCGTAGTCCAGGCGGCTCGTGACGAGGGCGTGGGTCACGGTTTTTCTAGTGTCGGCGGGGATCCAGCAGAAGATCTTGCGGAGCATGCGTAGGGTGAGGAAGCAGGCGGAGGACACGGCGTTGACTTGCTTGGTCATGGTGAGAAGAGGGTCCAAGATGAAGCCGAGGTTGCGGGCGTGGTCTGCGGGGGCCGGTGCGGTGCCGAGGGCCGTGGGCCACCAGGAGTCGTCCCAGGCGGACGGGGTGTTGCCGAGGATGAGGACTTCCGTTTTTTCAGAGTTCAGCTTTAGGCGGCTGAGCCTCATCCAATCTGTGACGTCCTTCATACCCTCTTGTAGGTTGGTCTTGGCGCTGGCGGGGTCCTTGGTGAGGGAGAGTATAAGTTGGGTGTCGTCGGCGTAGGAAGTGATGATGATGTCGTGCTTGCGTACGATGTTGGCGAGGGGGCTCATGTAGACATTGAAGAGTGTCGGGCTGAGTGATGAGCCTTGGGGTACGCCGCAGATGATCTCGGTGGGTACTGAGCGAAACGGAGGGAGGTAAACTCTTTGGGAACGGTTTGAGAGGAAGGAGGCGATCCAGTCCAGGGCCTGGCCTTGGATCCCGGTGGAGCGGAGGTGGGTGATTAGGGTGCGGTGACAGACGGTGTCGAAGGCAGCCGAAAGGTCGAGGAGAATGAGGGCGACTGTTTCACCGTTGTCCATCAGGGTTCTGATGTCGTCTGTGACTGAGATGAGGGCGGTTTCCGTGCTGTGGTTGGTTCGGAATCCGGTTTGTGAAGGGTCGAGCAGGTTGTTGTTTTCCAGGAAGGTGGTCAGCTGTTTGTTGACGGTCTTCTCTATTACCTTGGCTGGGAAAGGCAGGGGAGAGATGGGGCGGAAGTTTTTCAGGTCGCTCGGGTCAGCCGTAGGTTTCTTTAGTAGGGCGTTGACTTCGGTGTGTTTCCAGCATTCGGGGAAGGTAGCAGAAGAAAAAGAAGAGTTGATGACGGCCTGGAGGTGCGGGGCGATGATGTCGTCGGCTTTGTTAAAGATGAAGTGAGGGCAGGGGTCCGAAGGGGCGCCGGAGTGGATAGAGTTCATGGTGGATTTGGTTTCTTCAGTGTTGATGTGGGTCCAGTTGTTGAGGGTGATGGTCGGGGGTGCGGGTTCGGTGGTGTTTGGTTGGGTCTGGTGTCCGAAGCTGTAGTGGAGGTCGCTGATCTTGCGGTGGAAGAAGGTGGCGAGGGATTCGCACAAATCCTGTGAGGGCGTGACGGCGTTGGCGTTGGGGTTGGAGAACTCCTTGACGATGCTGAAGAGTTCTCTGCTGTTGTGGCTGTTTTTGTCCAGTCTGTCGGTGAAAAAGTTCCTTTTAGCAGCGCGGATCAGGTGGTGGTGTTCGCGGGTAGCGTTCTTGAGGGCGGTCATGTTGTCAGCAGTGTGGTCCTTGCGCCAGGCCTTCTCGAGAGCGCGACAAGTTTTCTTTGATTCTTTGAGGGTGTCAGAGAACCAGAGAGGTTTTTTGGTGTTGGTCTGTCGATGCGTGCGTTTGAGGGGAGCAAGGTTGTCTGCGCAGTTGGAGATCCCATTTGTGATAAAGGGGCCAGTGTGTGCTGTGGGTGGTTGTTTACTTTCAAGGAGAGGCTCACATGTTTTCCTATAATTTGTTCTACACGGAATTCCCTTGGTGTGTTGTGAGACTGTGTGTTTGCAGGGAATGTTGTGAGTGGTTGTGTTTTCTGTAGGGAAAGGCCCATAATGTGTTGTGGGAGGATGTTCCCTGTGTGTAGTTAGAGGTTGTATGCTTGCAAGGAGTGGCCCACCCATTTGTTGTGAGTGTTCGTGGGTTTCCATGGAGAGGCTATCCTTTAATTTGATATGTGTTTCTAATGAATGTTGTTGGTATGCTGTTGGACGTTATGTGTTTGCAGAGAATGGTGTTGTAAGTGGTTGCTTTCTTGGAGGGAGTGGCCCCTGTGTGTTGTGAGAGGTTGTGTGGTTGCAAGGAGTGGCCTGTGTGTGCATGAGTTGTGTGTTTACAAGGCGTTGCTCTGGGTGTGAGTGGCTGTGTGCTTACAGGAAGAATATGGTCCCCAGGTGTGAGAGTTTGTGCATTTAAAGGAGTGGTCTCTGTATATTGTGAGCCTGGGGTGTAGACGGAAAAATAAAATACCCACCACTTTGAACCATATAAAAAATGGCATTAAGTAGAGGAGGCAAGCAAAACTTGCAATTATTTGGGGCCTTGATTTATTCTAAAGCTCTGAAAATTACTCCCTTCCCTCCATCCTTCTGTCAGTCTTTCATCCTTCCTCCATTCTCTCTATTGTTTTTGCTCACATGTTTCCATCTTTCATTTCTTCCTGAAGTTTTTTTTACATCCGTCATCCTTCTTTTGTTTTTTCCTATCCTCCTTTCTCTACATGTTTGTATCTTTCATTTTTTATCCACCCACCCTTCCTTTTTTACCATGAATTCATACACTCTTCCTTCTCCTAACCACCCATGCATCCTTATCTCTTTCATCTTCCTTCTTCTTTTCCATCCGTCATTCCATTATTGCTTCCCTGCTCATCCACTCTTCTCTGCACCAATCTCTACATTCATTCTTTTCCCATTACCTCCTTCTCTCCATCCATCTACCCTTCCATCTCTAGCCATCCATCTCTGCAACAAACCATCAATTACTCCATCCTCCTCTACATCTTTTTCTCTATTCCCTCCCCCCACCATATCTCCCTTCCTTGGTGTTTATGAGCTTCTGGGCAAAGTCAAAGGGACCATAAACACCAATTTAAATGTTACATAGCACACAGAACTTCCATCTGGCACCCCAACCCCCTGAAGATGCTAAAATGGGGGGCTCAGGAAGCCCAGTTGTGAGTAGATATGTGTCTGCAAAGAGTATGCCCGTGTGTGCAGTCCCGGCTTCCTGACCTCTAAAAGGGTGGGTGCGGCACACAGGGGGATATATTTCATAATTAAAAAACGTACCTTCTCTGTTGATGCCACGCCGCTCCTCTGTCCCTCGTTGCTCCAAACTCCAGTCACGGGCTCCCAGCCTGCCTTGCGGACAATCCTCACAATGCTCAAAGCAGCGTGAGGATTGGCTGGAAGCGCACAGCCGGCCTCCCCAGGCAGACTGGCAGTCTGTGCAGGCTCTCTCCAGCCCGGCAACACAGTGCCGGCTGGAGAGAGCCTACTACGCATGTGTGTTTGGCCAGCCCGAGACGGCCGGCCAAACACACATGCGCTTTGAGGGGAGTGCTCTGTGCACTCCCCTCAAGTGCTCGTCACCCCCAATGGCCCGCCACTTTTCAAGAAAACCATAATAAACACAGTTTAATATAGTTTTCTTGAAAAGGTTTTGCAGCTGCTGGCGGGGGGGGGGGTGGCACTCTTCCGCCGTAATGGAGGCGCTGCCGCTGGTGTTGTGTGTTACAGTGCAAACAGGGAGGGGGGTACCTTGCATATTGTTGGTGGTGTGTGCGTGCAGGGAGTGGAATGAATATTGTCTGTGGTGTGTGCTTCCATGAGATGGAGTGAATATCGTCAGGGGTTTTTGTCTGCAGGCAGTGGGGTGCCCTGAAAGTTGTAAGTGGTGAGTGCTTGCAGGGAGTGGAGTGAATGTTGTTGATGGTGCGTGCTTGACAGGGACGTAGCTTGGTCAGCAAGAGGACAGGGGGTTTAAATTTTCCGACAACCATGCGGGCATAGGATGTTAATCATTATATGAGAAGGGGTGCGTAATGGGTACATAAGGGTCAGTGGAAAGAGGAAGGAGTGCAGATTGTGAGAGGTACTTAAACATAGTATTTTGTAAAATAACCATGTTTTAAGACCTTCAAAATAGAAAGGATAGTGTGTGTGTGATTTTGTACAAGTGAGTAAAACGCCCATGTAAAATCCGACAGAAACATCACCGTACCGGACTTAAAACTCCTGCATCCAACGATGTATTAAATAAAATATTTATTAAAGGAGTGTAACGCCCCAAACACCCCCTCCTGAAGCCACGCCCCTAGTGCTCGCATGGGGTGGACTAGATATTGCCAATAGTGTGTGCACTCAGGGAGTGGAGCCCTGAATGTGTCAGTAGTGTGTGCTTGCAGGGAGTTGCCTTTCTGGCTGAGCCCACACCCCGCCTTCCTGTGCCTGTGGTTCGCTGCGTCATGGAGGGCAGGTGGGAGGGTCACATGCTACCACCGCCTCTTAAGGGGAAGTTTAGGGCGAGGAAGAGAGGCGGATACTTGAGGCAGGGAGGTGCAGAGTTTAGCTCACATTGAGCTAGAAGAGGAGCCTAGTTCGCAGTCTGAACCAGAGGAGAGGCCTGATTGCAAGAGAGGTACGAGGACAGAGTGGGGAGAAGTGTGGAGCCGAGTCCAACTTTTCGGCAGATTCCTGGGTAGAGAGAGGTGGGGGGGATACAAGTGGGTTAACGGGTGGGGACTGGAAGGGATAGACGCTGGTAAAAGGGGAGCCCCTCCGTCAGAGGAAAGGCCGGACTGAGGGGAAGAGAGGGTGGAATTTAGGGAGAGCCACCCCCAATCCACTCTCACGAGAAAACATATGAGAGGTGGTTTAAGGGGGCACTTGGCTGGGGCCGGGGTGTGACATTCGAGCCTGTGAAAGAGGGGAAGTGGCCTGGAGCACAGGAAGGGGAGACAGGTTGACGCCTCACGAGGAAGAGACTAGGCTCTAAAAACAGGTGAGTGGGTGAGGCGCAGGCGAGAAAACATTGATGGCGACGAACTGTAGAGCGCATCCGAGGAGAGAGGGGTGTGTGGAGAGCAGGGACCGAACAGTTCCGAAGAGAAAATATCGTTTTTGGGGCGGGGGGGCAAGAGGCGCCTAGGGAGGCAGGGTGTGATACAGGGAGCAAAGGGGCAGCGCTTGGTGTAATTGAGAAGCCAGACGTTTATTGAAACAGATGTTGCTTAATTTGGGGGGAGGCCGGGCGGGAGTTTTAAGGACATGTGAGCTGGGGGAGTGTTAAGGGGACCTGAGGGACGGGGAGAAGGGTTGACGTATTTTGGGATCTGGCGGCGTAAAGGGGAGGAGATGCCTTCGGTAAGGGAGGAGAGTACTTCTTGCCTTCAGGGCACCCGCTCTTAAGCCCCAGCCTGCCGTGTTGTGCTTATTTTATGGACGGTATTTTTATTACAGGGGCGAAAGAAGGACCGAAAATGGCCGTTTCCGGGGGCATGAAGTGCGTCAAATACTTGGTGTTCATCTTTAACTTCTTGTTTTGGGTGAGTTTCAATTGTATTCTGTCAAGTGGTGTGTCGAAAGGTATTGCATGGAACTATAGGGTGCCAGTCTCTATGCAGATGCGAAGGGGGGACGTCCATGTATATGACTATAAGGTTGTACTCTGTATGAGCCGGGACAGCTCCTCTCTTCCACCCCCCCCCCCTGCAAAATTTCTGATTAAGACTACATTTTCGCGACTTTTTTTTTTTTTCCCTTCGGTTTCAAGTAGGCATGGGCTCTTTGGCCACAGTGCAGTAAAATCCAGTTCTATTTCATGATGTCCAAAATGAATCTGAGATTTGTCTATAATAAATTGACGGGTTACTTGGTCGCACGAACTCCACCCCTAATCGCAAACCAACTGGGATTTTCCGTGCGAAGGGAAAGTGTCCCGGAAAGAGGCCCACGCCTGATTAAGCATTCTTGTGTGTTTTGGGACGGGTTTGGAATAGCGAAGCCTCTCACCTTTGGAGTGAGTCAGCCCGACTCCAACACAGAGCAGGTGATTTCCTGTTCAGAAATCATCCCTGGGCGTTCTCACTTCCGGGACTTTGCACAATTTTTGGGCCTGAGGAAAACGTGTCCATTTTCTTCTTCCGTCTCCGCCCCTTCGAAACTGACAATTTCAGGATTGATGTCATTTTTTTTGGAATTGAAAATGTTCACATCCAACCTTCCCATTGCAGGAACACGGGTTTGCCAACGCCATTTCTCAACCTTCTTTCGTCATGGTGGGTGCAAGTTGTTGTCAAATATTTCCTTTCAATTTTTGCCCACGAAGAATAGCAGAATACTATAGAAAGTATTATAAAATAAAAACATATATACACTTTCTATAGTATTCTGCTTTTCGCCTGGCAAAGTGGTAACATAAAGAAAAGCACACTTCCCTCCCCCGCCTCCTTCCCCTTTCACCGTGGTGGAAAAAATTAAAAGGATGTAGTCTTGGGGGTAGACTGGTCCTATCGGAGTAAATGTAAACTAAACATGTTGCAGGGTTGTGGAATTTAATACAAAATATCTGCTTGACCATGAGACCGGTTGCTTCACAAACGTACTTATCCTGTAAAAAAAAAAAATCTACTTGTTCCTTTGGCACCATATAGTGCTGGAACAATGTCAGCAGTCTCATTATGTAAGAGCTCTGATTATGGCCTCTCTGATTATGCCAGGGCTAATACTATGGTAGGGCTTGCATATTAGCAGTTTTCTTATTTTTTGCGAAATTTCTGCAGATCTACATACTGGGGCTGGAGGAAGCAATAGTTCCAGGGTTGGAATGAGTTTGAGTCTGTGCAAACCTACTAACTTGCTTGTTTGAAAGGATTTTCACCAGATATTCTCTAATACTTTACTATTCTGAGAAAGTTTGCAAATTCTGCACAAATGCAAAGACCTATATGATGGCTGCACTTCTGTGACTTTTTTTTTGTTGTAAAGAATTGGGCCCCTAATAAGGTCTGACAGGAACCAACACCGTTTTGTTTATTTTTTAATAAAAAAGTATTTCTCTCTAGTCATGTTATCAACTGGTTTTACTGTGAGTGATAGCATTCTAGTCTTCCACAAGGAACATATTGGCACACAAAGCAGTTTTGTTCACTGCCAGGAACTACTGTGGTAATACGTGCTTTTCTTTGGGGGGGGGGGGGGGGGGGGCTATTTGACAATGTTCATTACAATGGTGAGGGCCTGGCAGCTTCCATAAAATAACAGTTTTACAACAGCCATGTCAAAGCAAGACATTCATTGACAAAACAAAGACTGACCACCAATGTCAGATCGGTTGGCTTTGCCAATGCTTGTTTTTGTTTCCCATAATCTTGTTGATATTGGATACACTGATTCTTCCATTGTGAATCTTTTTGGAAATTCTAGCATCCATCAACTCATTTTCCTAAATGATACTTCAAAGAAAGGGTACCTAAAATTTGCATTCATTTAGACAAGCATTTTTTTTTTCATACTTGCATATTTTTTTCCTGAAACATCTTATTTTGAAAGCAAAGAATCCTCAATCTATCTTGTATAAGATTCTGCAAAAGTGCATCTAATCGGAGAGCATTATACATATCCTCATATTAACATTTTATAAATAGATGCTTTTTTTGGAATCACTGTCAGTAGTGCAGTTTGAGCTTACAACATTTATTTAGAGCTCTTACCTAATAACAAAGGCTTTGCATTAATGAATCATAAGTAAAAGTTCAACCAGCATTTACATATGGGCACAGATATTACCTCAACTGCAAACAGTTCTCTTGCCTATAAACTGGCAGCCAAAGCTTGTGCTGCAGGGCTACAGTATACTTGTCCCAAGGGCAAGGTAAACATGAAAACTTGTTGTCCTCGACACCAAACAATATGTCTTGGGTGCCCGGCTATAGGAATTCCAAACCCCTTTGTTGGAACAAGCAATGACTGTCATTAGGTCTGTTTACAGCGAACCTTTTGTCACGATCTTTTAAAACGTTATTTTTGAGGTGTTGCTGGACACTGGCATTTATTTTATTTATTTGCATTTCCCATAGTACCTTTAGACAGGACTACAGCCCGAACCACTGGATGAAATTACACCAAATGTGGCATTGATATTTATATATGTGTGTGTGTGTGTGTATATATGTGTGTGTGTGTGTGTGTGTATATATATATATATATATATATATATACACATGGGGGGGGTCTTGTTACCCCACAAATTACAGCCTTCATGACATCTTTCACAACCTCATTGATAACATGTAATATTTACAGTAAACTAACGAGAAAACTGCATGGCTGGGACACAAGTTTTAGTTACTTTGGGGCACAAATTATAGTTACTTGAGATGAGTATTACAGGTGAATTTATATGTTCAAAAATGTAAGCCCAACATAAACCTCCCTGTAACCTTTGTGTGTGTGTGTGTATATATAATCTCCCAAAGGTTAAAGTAACAGGTGACATTTTAGCGACTAATGTTTTGAATTGAAACCCACTGAAATTCAGCACTTATAGTTAGCTTTGCTAACTAACTTGCGCCCTGCTATGCACTACTTATTACCTCGCATGACATCACTCAGGACATTTGACCTCACTGATAACATTGACCTCATCTGGGTTTTGTTTTCCTGCATGTTTCTGTATAAATTACTATGGCATTACACATGCTATAATTCACATTCACAATCAACCACAGACATATGGGATTGAGTACATTGTTCAGAGACGGTCAAAATAGTGATGCCAATTCAAAAACTAGTCCCTACCATGGACTGCTTTTATCTGTATTAAACCCCTTGTGCACACTGAACCTACAATAAGAAAATAAAGTTAATATCAGTAAGGAACTCCATACTGTTAAGTATGGAGAGTTCTCTCTATACCACACCGTTTCAAATGATGAAACGCTCATGAGAAATACACCAGTGTATGCAAAATAATTTATTAATAACAGTGTACACTCTATGCAACAGTCACACAATCCCCTGCGTTGACTCTGTTGGGGCTGTACTTCCTGTTTGGCTTTCGCAACCCACTTGCAAGATTGTATATTTAGAATTGTTTATTATGGTGGACTAGCCTCTCCTGTCGCACCTCTCTTGGATGTGCATAGCATGGCGTGTAGTTGGGTGTGTGGAGAGAAGCTGGTCTCTCTGCTGAGACCTCACTTGCATGACCGGTGTACATAGTATCCTCTAAGGACCCTGCTTGCTAGCACCCCTCTCTGATAATGGATGTGTATAGTAGGGTGTGGGAAGACTATACTTGCAACTCTTACAAAGCCAATGGATGTAAATATTACACTCTGACAAACACCATCTCCACTGCTACTCTTTCCTACAGTAGCAAGTGTGCATACTACAGTCTATTCAAAGATCATCCACTCTTCTACACTTCATGATCCCTCAGAAGTCTTGCGAGATCCTAGCTTTTTTTGGAAAATATGTAGCTCTTTTTACTTCATTCCCACAACTCCTTGAATTTTTCACATTAAACAGTAATGGTTGCCATTTTATTTCTAACATTCCACAGTCGCAACAAGCATTTTCAATGCAATGGGTCTCGTATTTGCTCAAGTTAGAGTTATTAGCGCTGTAAAGAAGAAAAATGCAGCGCGATCCACTATGTAAAATGCAGCGCAATCGTGCTGCGTGGAAAATAACAGATAAAGTAGTTTGGACACCAGGCTGAAAACATCTAGCCTCGTAAGTGTGTGTGGTGTGTTTTTTTTTTCTTTTCTTTTTTTCTTCAGTAGTTTACCGGTACCGTGTAGATGGGCTGAACACTGGAAAAGGCATGACGTATGCATGCCTTTCACAAATAAAAGCATGCAGATTTTAAAAGGCAAGCCCACGAACCAATGTAAGTGACTGACAAGACATGGGCCTGGTTTGAAACCCAAAGAGCGATTACAGAATGGACGGTGCGCTTTGCGCTCGCCCATAAAAAGCAGTATCTGTGGACCAAGATCTAGCTTCATGACTAATTTTGTGTAATTTCTTTTAGCACTTTTTGCTGTAGCCTGGTCTAAGGGTATGGAACATGCATCTATGTTTTGGGACCCCTGCTTTTTTTTTTTTTCTTCTTCCCCCTCAAGGGGAGGGGGGAAGTTTGGGGCAACTTGTGGGATCACACAAACTTTCCACAATGGAGCGGAGGTGGAAAAACGTGTGGGGTGTTTTTATTTAAAAAAAAAAAAAAAAATTACGATTCTTCAAACTGGGCCGATAGCTATTAACAAACCAAAAAACACTGTCTATGGAAAAGCAAACGTAACTGCCTTTTTGTGACTTGCAGTAGGTAATTGTGTATATGTATGCGTATATAGTGTTTGATGCATGTGGAGTTGCAGATACACATGCTTTGCATAAGTCTGCCATCTATTGTTGGGCTCTAAGTGTTACAAGTTGTTTTTCTTCGCAGGTTTGAGTCACAAGATCGAGTGACTCTCTCCTTTCCGTGATAGTGCACATGGACATTGAGTCCTTGTTTGTTTTCTTTCCGTCGTTGGGTTTGGATGTGTTTCCACTCGCTCTGGTAGCTCTCGGTTAGGTACTATCTGAACTTCTCTCTTTTCTATAAATGTTGGTATGGTTCTCGATCGGGTTATCCGATCGTAATCGTTGGGGTCGATAACACGCCCCATTAGGACAACCTCGCCATTCGTGGGCCTAATTAATCGCGTGGTAGTCTAACAATGTTAGGCTGATGGCACAGACTCTGTTTTGCTTTTGCCCTATGTCTCATGGCAAATTTCCTTACACCGATCAGCACTCAGAGTACCATCTGTCTCTCTCCAGATCAGAGAAGAGAACTGTGATGTTTGTCTATATTTTCGTTTGAAGAAGACTTTTAGGGATAGAAGAGCATGTCGATTGGAGATGGCATCCAATATGTTGGAAAAAACTCAATTATCTTCAGAGAAGAACACGCACAAGAGGAATTGGCACATCATGCACCCGCTTCCATCGCAGACTCTGAAATCTCAATCCGAATCAATGTCAACAGCCAATCAATCCCCCTGGCGCAGCACATGGTCAGACCCGAAAAATGCGGTTGGATGGCCAACCCTCCGGTTCGGTGCAGAAACAAAAGGCTAAAGTGCATTCGGTACCGACCAAACAGCTTGCCACACCTGTTTCGGGGTAGAGCTGAAAATCAGACTTCCACCTCAGAGCTGACATTTTCAGACCAACTCAAAACATACAGTTTCCAGACTTTCGGAGCTGAATCCTCTGGGTGGAAAATATGCTCCAGTTACTGAGGAGTCTTCTGAAATAAGGCCCATATTGTAAGTAATGGACACTAAACAGCGAAAAATCCATATACTTAAGGACACGGGAAGAAACGTAGTCTCTCCTCCTCCAACAATCAAAAGGAAATTTACTTTACAAGAAACTTTAGAAACTGGACCTCCACCTGCTAAAATATTGAAACCAAAGGAGAAATCAAATGCACCACAACAGCCTTCACCACCACATTCTCCTTTTACTTCCTGCTACTCCTCCACCTACACAATTTTCTCCACAATCCCCATGTCAATACATGGGGATGATTTATATGATACTCAACAGGATATAGATCCATGAGACTTATATAATACAGATCCCATCCCTCCTAATGATCCTGATTTATACCCTGCAAGACCATCTTCTGAAGATAACACTGCTTGCAATCAGGTTTAAGGTACAATTACATACATATCCCATTGAGGATGATTATTTTATTTATTTTTTTGATTTGGATAAGGCGTATCCGTGCCTCCCTATGCTCCCAGGCATGCTTAAACATGCAGAAGACATTTTCAAGGAACAGGTAAAATCTAGAATTATTACACCAAGGGTGGATAAGTATGAACCTGCACCCTCTGATCAGGTTTTTATTAGAGCTCAATTACCGCCTGTCTCTATAGTCGTCAGTGCTGAAAGAAATAGCCAATCTACAGGGAATGCCCCTCCTCCGGACAAAGTAGTAAATGTGATGCAGCCTGAAAGAGTAGCAACTCAAGCTGCTAACCATTGGAAAATTACAAACTCTCAAGCAATTTTGGCAAGATACAATAGAGCTCATTGGGAGCAAATGGAAGATTTATTACAGTACTTTCCACCAGAAAAGGGCACAACAGACAGTAGCGGAAGGTTAGGCCTATTCCAATAGTCAAATCAGATCTGTATAAATGCAGCATATACAGCAGCAAGAGGTATCGACACTAGTGTCCTCATTAGAAGGCACACATGGCTAAGGGCTTCAGGGTTTAAGCCAGAAATACAACTGGCATTGTTGACTATGCCTTTTGATAAGCAACACCTATTTGGGCCAGAGGTTAATACCACAATAGAAAAGCTGAAAAAAGACTGATACAGCTAAAGCTATGGGTGCCCTTTACACTACACCTGCTTGGGGAAACTTTTTGCAGACCGCAGATTAGGGGTAGTTTCAAACCATCATCCTCAGCCATCCACATCCCAACAGAAACAAGGGCCACTTTTTTATAACCGGACTCCTTCAGTGGCTCTTAGAGAGGGAATAATTATAGAGGGAAACGTAAATCAACCACCCCAAGAGGTTCTTACACCTCAGCCAAACAGTGACTGTTTACAGACCCCCCCCCCCCCCCCCCCCACACACACAAACACAGCATACATTTCCTGTGGGAAGAAGATTGGACATTTTTTACCCACAATGGCACATTACTACAGATCAATGGGTTCTATCAATTATCCAACATGGCTATTGTCTAGAACTTCTCTTCTCCCCCAAACATTCTCCCTCACTCGCACAAACTTACTCTGGAACATCGCAATTTATTAAAACGGGTACAATCGCTACTACTAAAAGGTGCCATAGAGATGGTACCTATATCCCAACAAGGGTTGGTAGTGTATTCACTATACTTCCTCATACCAGAAAAAGATGGTACTCTGACCAATCTTAGATCTCAGACCCCTCAATTAGTACATTATCAGAACAATTTCACGTGGTCACTATACAAGCCATCATTCTCCTGCTACAGCAACAAGATTATATGACCGCATTAGATCTAAAAGATGCTTATTTCCACATTCCCGTTCATCCATCACATCGCAAATTTCTAAGATTTGTTATAGCAGGAAAATGCTACCAATTCAAATTACTACCCTTTGGGGTAACGGCACCAAGTAGATTCACCAAATGCCTTGCTGTAGTTGCAGCATTCCTCCGAAGACAACACATACATGTCTTTCCATATCTGGATGACTGGTTCATAAAAGCCAGTACAAGTCAAACCTGTGGACACCCTACGCAACGTAGGATTCACAATCATTTATCAAGTCACACCTGCAGCTAGCCCAAATACAGTATCTAGGAGCAATTCTGGACATTCATTCAGCATTAGCATACCGAAACCCAGTGAGAATTCAAGCTTTTTACAATCTTCTATCTCAACTGCAATACAACCGCACTTACACAGTGAAGTTGATCATGAAACTATTGGGAATGATGGTATAGTGAATAGCAATAGTACCCAATGTACACCTACACATGAGACCACTACATCAGTGTCTTTCACAACAATGGTCTCAGACACTGGGACATCGGGATCTAGTGTTATTGGACCATCAGACTTATCACTCTCTTCAATGGTGGAATCACACCAACTTGTTAAAAGGGAGGC
This sequence comes from Pleurodeles waltl, assembly GCF_031143425.1. Taxonomy (NCBI): domain Eukaryota; kingdom Metazoa; phylum Chordata; class Amphibia; order Caudata; family Salamandridae; genus Pleurodeles; species Pleurodeles waltl. Next base: position 54,609,905 of record NC_090443.1, read on the forward strand.
CCTTTTAGGACCCTGTGCCACAGACCATTGTCACAACAGATGCATCAATGATCGGTTGAGGAGCCCATCTCAACAACCTCACCATACAGGGGGAACGGGATTCAATTCAACAATCTTATTACATAGACAATTTGGAATTATTAGCAGTGTTCCTAGTACTCCAAGCTTTTCAAACACAAATTACACACAAGGCCGAGTTGATAATACATAGTGGTCATGTAGACTGTCCTTATCTGCAAAAAACGGGAGGGGGGGAGGAAGGGAGGGGGAAAAGGAACACTCTTCCTAGTTGTCCCTTTTAGCACAGACAATTTGGAAATGGGCAATTCACAATTACATTCAACTACTAGTAAATTATATCCCAGGGATACACGGATACACAACCAACCAGCGGACCTCTTATGCACGACGCAGCCACCAGTACACGAAAAGGAGATTCACCCACAAGTGATCCCACAATAATTCCAAATGTGGGGAACCCCAGATATAGACCTATTCGCTAAAAGCGAAAACACAAAATGCTTAAACTTTGCATCCAGGTACCCACACCCTCAATCCAAGGGCAATGCTGTATGGATCAATTGGTCAGGGATAGTTGCTTATGCTTTTCCACCTCTCACTAATTCCATTTCTGGTCAACAAGGTTGTTACACCTCCCTCACTGATACTCCGAGCCCCCACGTGGGCGCGTCAACACTGGTACACAGCACTGTTGGCTCTGTCTGTAGTACCACATCGCAAACTACCAAACAGACCTGATCTATTGACCCAGAACAAAGGTCAAATCAGGCATCCCAATTCCAGTATGCTCATCCTGGCTATTTGGCTCCTGAGGTCCTAGAATTTGGCTATTTACAGCTTCCATCTGAATGTATGAATATTCTAAAGGAAGCACGCAAACCTACAACTAGGCAGTGTTATGCAGCTAAAGGAAAATGTTTTGTATGTTACGGTCAGCCCAAAAACATTACCCACTTAAAGCATTGGTACAGGATATTGTCTGTTTGCTTCACTTACAAAAAGCAAATCTTGCATATTCTTCTATTAAAATCCATTTAACAGCAATACCTGCTTACCTCCAAAACAGGCAGCATACTTCTCTGTTTAGGATTACTGTTATAAAAGCTTTAATGGAAGACCTTAAAAGAATTATTCCATCTACAACTCCTGCCTGGAATCTTAACTTTGTACTCACAAGACTTACGGATCCACCATTTGAACCCATGCATTCTTGCCCTCCGGTTTGTCATGGAAGGTTGCTTTCTTAGTAGCAATTACTTCCTTAAGAGTTAGTGAATTTCAAGCATTCTCTTTAGAAGAACCTTTCTTTCAAATTCACAAATATAAAATGGTCCTTAGGGCAAACCCAGCATTCATACCAGAAGTAGTTTCACAATTTCATAGGTCAGTGGAATTGCCAGTCTTCTTTCCACAGTCAGATAGATGTTAAAAGGGCATTCTTAGGAAATGTACCAATGGCAGATAGATGTAAAGCACACCTTCACTCAACGCTACTGTGTGGATGTCTTAACTCGCCAACAAGCAACTGTGGGAAAACAATGTAACAAAGGACTCTATGACCATGTGCACTATCACTGAGAGGAGTCGCTGAATCTCGTGACTCAAAAACCTTCTTAAAAGAAAAACAACTTGTAACACTCCGAGCCCAACACTAGATGGTCGACTTATGCAAAGCATGTGAATCTGCAGCACTACATGCAGTACTGGGTAAGTAACATTTTCCATATATTGTGTGTGTGTGTGTGTATAAATTACCTACTTGCGGTTGCCAGTAGGTAGTTTTAGTTAGGACATTGTATCCATTGGCAAAGCAGTTTTTGTTTTGTCTAACTTTAGTGCTGTTTGCCGAATCCTCACAATTTTTAAAACTAGTTTGCCACTTATTACAGCTGCTGTGTAGAAAGTTTCAGGATGATATGTCAAGTGGGGAGGGGAGGGGGGGGGGGGGAGGAGGGTGGAGGGGATCTCAAGATGAGTTTTCCCAGTGCTGTGTCCCAAGGAGACTTTGAATACAACTACAGCCCGAACTTGCAAAAGAAAGGACACCAAATTCGGCTGAAAGGAAGATTATTGCCCAGACAGATTATTATTTATATATATATATATATATATATATATATATATATATAATAATTTTTTTTTTCTTGTGGGTGATTTGGTGTAAATGTAAGTAGCTTGTGAGAAATCCTCCATGGATCTGCTGCCCTTCCTCTTCCCCTTCTACTTATACAGGAACCCTGAGGGTAACACGTAGCCTCCAGCCTCCCCCTTCGTAGGGTGGGGTGCACGGTCCCCCCCCCCCCCCTTCCGGGCTGGTTACAGCCCCGGGGACACTATCTCTGGCCTATTTAGGCCATCTCTGCCCAGCTGAATTTGTTGCAAGTGCTTCTGTAGTGTTTTTCTTATGTTACACATTTCCCCTGCCCCTCTCCCCTCTACTTTCCTTGGTGGAGCTTTTAGGAAGAATCTGTTTGGTTGTCTGTGGTAGAGAATTGTTGTTCAGCAGTCATGTAACATGAGTGTAGAAATATTCTACCCTTGTTGAGGGTGTCTAGTGTGTTACATGCATGGACAGGTTGCCAATGAAATCCTCTTTTTGTAGAGCTAAGTTGTTGGCTTTCCATTGCACAATCTTTGAAGCTTTATTTTCCAGCTTGGACATACTGGCCTGATGTTTGCATTTATTTTTATCTGAATGTCTCATGTGTGGGTGTGATGAAGGAGCTGCTCATTTGTTTACACCCTCCCACCATCACCAAGCACTGATTCTTTTGGGAAAGGTATTGTTAGAGAGAATCTCCCTTCCCAGTGCTACCATTGCCCAGTGGATCCCTGCTTGGGACTCTCACATGACTGCAGTCCCCAAACAGGGATCCATTGCTTTTTTTTTAATTGGCCATTGTGACAGTTACAGATGAAAGTTGGCACAAATGGCTGTCTTTCCCCACTTCCCCCACCCCCTTACTTATTTTCAATATTTCAGTCTCACCAAACACCACTACACTGATGAACTCTTCATGAACTGGTCTCCTTTGTGGCTTCACAATTTAAATCCAATATTAAAGAGCACTCCCGGGCTTCAAGAAAACTATTAACATGACAAACTTGTTTCAGCTACATCGCCTTTCTCAATGCCAGTTAAGTTCAGACAAGGAAAAAAACATGTTTTTAAAAGTTTCATGTTGCACTCTCATTGGAGATTCATTTTCAGAAAATCTAAGACTGACCTATCAGTGTCAATATCTTGCATATTTCTTATCACCGCCAGCTCTGAAATCTTTAGACCACAATAGTCCCCAAATACAGTGCTTTTCTGTTAGTACATTGTTGCCCACAAACATGTTGATATTAATACACGCAGTATAATATTGGCAAGATTACAACTGGCTCAATTTCCCAAGGGAGCCCTTTTCTCTATAAATCTTTTTTCTGCGCCCACGTTCAGCCTTCAATTGCCATATCTTCAGTGCAGTCTCCGCATGTGAGTGGTTCGTGACCCTTACCAAGCACTTTAAAAATGTTGACAACGTGTCAGCGGAAATTCCACTTCTCTCCCAGGCTAATTTTCAAAATGTCTCCATTTCAACAGTTTCGTCAGTAGAACCATGAGGGATTAACACACGATTTCAGTAATGTATCTACTTTTCACAAACCTGTAGATCACCTATGGGTTTCGTGCTGGTTTTCTACCACAAATTGCAAGTAGGTTGAATGCATAAGAAAATAGGAAAAATGGGCTTCTCTTTAAAAAAAAAAAAAAAAAAAAAAAAAAATGACACAACTGTTTTTTGTGTTTTATTTTTTATTATCTCTGCATGTTCCTGAAAGCTGTAAAGATGGTGACTTTAGCACAGCAACCTCGCTCCCCTAAAACAAATCTCTCTCTCTCTCTATATATATATATATATATATATATATATATATATATATATATATATATATATACACACACATTTTTTTGTTGGTCTTATTTCCCCCCTCCTGGAGGTCCACAGACTCTCTGGGTACCTTTTAGAATCCCTAGAGGCTAAAGGGGGTGGGCAATTTGATGTGGGTAGGCTGGTTGGGGGGGGGGGGGGGGGGGGGGGATTTATGGATAGCCAAAAGGGGCTCAGCCCTGCGGAGGAAAGCCTTAGCTATTAAGGGGTTACATTTTTATTTTTGTATTATTATTACTGATATCACCTGGAGATGTTGCTCTGAGGGATATTCTTTCCACGGTTAAGTAATAGCCTGGTGGAAGTGTACCATCTGACAGTCCAGGATCACTTACTGTATCTTCATTCCATATGTGTAGACCTGCCCTTCTTTCTAACCTTTAAATGGTTTTAAAGTTGTGTTAAGGGACAGCTGTGAGTATTTAACACATGATAGAGATTATACACACTTTTTTTTATTTATTCTGCAGTTGCTTTTCTGCGAGCACAGCAGAATCTGATTTGAGGCAGAAGGACATCCTTTGCTTGATGGCACCAATGCAGGGAGGCCATGCCCAGTGTGCACTGTGTGACCTTAAGTGGCAACCTCTATGAAGCACCAGGTGTCTTGGCGCGTCCAGGCTTTTGTGTAGCCAGCGCACAAGTTCTAGCATGAATCCTTCTTTAAGAAGGTTAAGTGCATCCCTCCACCTCGATACCAGAGTGCGGTACTGAAGGACCACTTCAATTATTAAAATGTTCTACTTAAATCGTTAAAGAAAGGATATCTGATTTGCCGGGCATAAGTTTTCTAGAAGTGCAACTTGCATTTAAAAAAAAAAAATATATATATATAATCGCATGCAAAAGAAAGGCACAACTAATGAACGCGGCAGTCCATCCAAGTAAATGTCACTCGGCACCGTCTCTGAACACCCACGCGCTATTTAAGTGTGCGGGTTATTTAAAGACCATTGTTTACCTTGCTAGTTTTATGGTACTGTCGGTAAACGTGCAAATAGGAGGGGAGAGCCAGGAAAGCTGTAAAAGAACAGCAGTGGTACGCGCATGTTGTGCTAGGGACCTATCTGGAAGCAGATTGTAAAACCCTTTGGGAGGATGAAGCGAAGCAGGAAGTGCAGAAAAATCCGCTCTCGGTATCTAACTTGGCCGGCACCAGGGCTTCACTGTGCAGGTTTTCTCCGCCTCTGCTGGTAGAGTTGGTTCTTACAGGGTTATTGGGATAATTTGTAGCATTGACCATGCTTACCAGTCCTGTGTAGTGGTGAAGCGCTCGCCCGACATAAGAAGCAAGCTCCACCGTGCTGTTTGTGGTTGCATGTGCTGTTGGTGGTTCTGAGTCTTTGGGCGCTTTTTGGCTGTCAATGACTAGAGGAACTCTAATCTTGACATGGGGTGCACTGCTTAAGTGAGTTTGAGAACGTGTGAGATGGCGCAGATGTAGTTTACATTGAGTTTGCCCTTTTGGCACTTGTAACAACCAGGGTGTGTACACTATGCGAGGCCCACCCAGAAGTAGACACACCACTGAGGGCGTTTAAGCTACCGGGTTATAGGTTATCTAGTTTCGGGCACATGGGGGCAATGCTGGAGCATGGGGGGCACACAGGCAGCTACATTGCATGAAGTTATATGGAGAGGAAGAGGGGTGCTGTTTGCTCACTCCAAAAGGGCGGGCGAGAAAAGACGGTTAAGTAATCCAGGTGACAATGCGCAAGGTAGGAACACTGTCAAGTAAAATAATGCCAAATCGATTAAGTAAGAATGGGAGGGGGGGAAGATTGATAAAAGCAAGGCGTGTACAGTGCGCACTGCTATACAGACAAGCCTGAGTGAGGTTAAGTTTTGAAAGAGTAATCTAGGTTGGCAGCCTGAGTATAAACTACACAATTATTAAAGGCCAAGGCTTGACCCACTCCTGCAGGGTCTGGGAAGCCGGCTTTTGAGCAGGCCTGTATGCCCCAAGACCTTCTCGAGCGCTCAAAGGTGGAAGAGCATCCGTGTGCTAAGTCGCAGCGTGGTTGTGGCATGGCGCGTGGTCAGACTGGGGCACCTTGCACGTGCGGGGGGGTGAGACTTGAAATCGTTTGTGACTGTCCTTGGTTCACGTCACACGGTGTGCTGACGTACAGTCCTCATCTCTTTGCAAGCTGCCGGTCACACCTGCCAGCCGACCGAGTTCACTTTACGGCAAATCAAATGGTGCATGATGCCTACCTGTCCTCGGGTTGACTCCTTAGCGAAGGTGAAGTCGGGCGCTGGAGAGTTGCTATGAAGGTGAACGCAGTATAGGATTTTGAAGGTTAAGATTTTGTAAGCTTTGTTTCAGCCCTTGTATCTCTCGACTGGTCTGTGCTTAAATTGTGTTGGGGGCGTATTGGTATACTACTTCCCCTCCCCTCTCTTTATCCCGCCCTAAATGTGTGGCCAAGAGACTGCCTTAAACTGTAGCACAAATAACTTGCTTCTCCCCCACCCCCGCTAAGACCGCATTCCTGAGTGTGCTCCTCTCACCAACCCTAGGGCTGAGCGCGTGATACGTAGGGCTGAACTGCAAATTAAGATGCCGGAGGTAAACCCTTGACTGTTTCCACATGTGCTGCGCTACCAGCGTTGGTCACATGATACCATCTGCGCGCCCACCCCGTCTGACCACTTAATGGGCTGAAATGCAGTGCTTGCTGCAAACACAAACGGTTTGCTGCTCACTCCCGGAACAAAATAATGTGGCTTGATTGCCAAGACTTCTGTGGAGGCTGCTGATTGGCTGGGTAGCATTTTTAAACCGGTGGAATGGGGTTTGTCCTTTTACTCTATGGTCACCAGGCATTGACGTTTAATCAGGTGGTCCTTAATCCTACATTGAGCCCTGTCTCAATGAAGGTACCGATTATGGGTTTTCTGACAGCACCCCCCAAATCCCCTTGCATGCACCTCAAATCAGTGGATGAAGGTGCTGCTTCTGCGGACTTGTGTACGTCTGTCTCCCTGTGAAAAGACTGCTTACCATGTATCTATCCTGTGTACCGCTTGCAGCCAGAGCTTTCTGAAATAGCACAGGCTTTTTGTTGTCCTCACTGTGAGGCCGGTGGTGGCGTTGTTGTAGATGTGATTTGGGGTTTGTGGGGTAATTGGCAGTCCTGGCATAAGATGTGAATGAAACCGTGAACTCTATCATTTTCTCATTTCAAAACAGTTAACATTGCTTTGGGATCCCTAAATTCAGTTCATGCCGCTGTGGCAATAAAGTGACATGGTCTCCTGAGAGCTGCATTAGGCTGGGGCCAGGGATACCCCTTCTACATTTTCCCCAGCCCTTCTGTTCCTTCAGTACCATTTGTTCTCACTTGTAATCTTTTTTTTTTTTTTATGACTTTAAAGTCCAGATCAAGGCTTTAATTATCAATATATTTCCCCTGCATGCTCAGTATGTGGAAGTAGCCCTCAGAGACGGTGTAAGTTCCAATAGCAGTCTTTGTATACATTTAACAAGCCTCAACCACACAGCACAAAAAAACGGGTCTCTCTCCAGCCAACCGCAGTGCAACATTCTGATAACAATGCCCCGATTCTAGCACACAGCACTATCTCCTTCACCCATTACAATCCGCAAAAACACTTTAAATGGGGCACCAACTTCACTTATAATTAAGGACATTTGTACAAGCACTCTAGAAGAGGGCTGATAATGGAGAAGTACACGAGCATCAATACCGGGAACCATACACAAGCTCATTACTGAGAATAAAACCCATCTTAGACATACTTACCAAATGCCCAGTTTTTTCTGTTCCCCTTGTGGTCTCCCTTTTAGATTCTCTGATTCACCAAAGATCCTCCTTCTGCCTCAGCTTCCGATTCCTGCTCTGCTGGATAATATTTGGCAAACCTTGATTTTATCCAGTCTACCTCTTGCCCAGGAGTCTCCTTTACAGTTTCTCTTATTATACTTCTTTACTTCACATTCTCACTCACTCGCATATATCCAGTGCAACATCTCCCCAAGGCCCACAAGCTTCCTCTTGCAACCATGGGTTGAATCCTGCATTTGAGTACCTTGTATCTCTACAGTTTTTTTCCATCTCAATCAACAAATCAATGGCTGGCCACCAATAATTTTCTGGGACCCTCTCTTAGGAAGTGCCCATATGGCTGGCATGTACAAGATCCACCAATCTTTTCCTTAAACTATGCAGTGGAACCAACTTGCTGCCCTTCAACAACAACCACTGCTAACTCACTCTTCACCTGCCAGTATCCCAGAATTTTCTTGCCTACATTTGTATTTTGTACACAACCTCCCAAAACAATCTCCATCCCTTCCTGAATCACACCATCAGTTATCACACACCTTCACCTTTCCATCAAAATCCTCCCCAGCAAAATAATCATCTTCCACATTGCCTACCACCTGAAAATGGTACAACCTTGAAAAACAGTCTGCTTGTTCATCACCTGTCCTGGGCCCATGGGATACTTCAACTTCGAATTTCTGAAGTGTAGCCACCCACTTACAGATTTGACGTGACACCAAATCAATGCCTTTCTTTCAAAAGACATCTTTGAGAGGCTTGTGATTGGTCTTGATCTCAAACCTACGTCCTCAGAGAAACTGCTTGAGCTTCCTCACTGCTAAATATTCACCCAAAGCCTATTTCTCCACCATACAGTAATTAAACTCAGCTCTTCTCAAACCTTTCTAGTTGAACAGAATTGTTCTGTTCTGACCACCAGACTTCTGAATCAAGCTGCCCCCAAGCCTTTAGAACTGGCATCAGTCATTAATATTGTTTCATCATTGATGTCAAAGCTGCCTAAATCGGATGCACCTTCCAGGCTGTTCTTTATATCCACAAATTCACATGATTGGCACCAAACAAATTCTTTGCCATTGCCAAGCAGTGACCTCATGCATACAGTTCTCCAAGTGAATCTAGGAACACAATTACTATAAAATTCAGCCATCCCCAGAAATGTTACTAATTCTTCTTTGCTTTGAGGAGGTGGTAGATCTTTAATGCGTTCACCAACCCACTTTTTGGCCAAATTCCCATACCTGTGATCATGTGACCGAAGTGCTCAATTTGTAGTATATTAAATTTGCACTTCTCAGGCTTTAACATTAGCCCACAATTCTGCAACCTTCACATGACCTCACTCTACATACTATCATGTTCACCAACCTCCGCCCCACAAACTAGAATGTCATCCCTGATAAAACCTTCACCCTTCAGCACCTTTCAAAACTCTCTCCACTGCCATCTGAAAAACAGGCAGCAGAAATCAACCCAGACGGCGTTCTGAGAAATTCAAAGGTGCTGAAAGGAGAGACCAGTGGTGAGTTCCTGTAAAGAGGAATGTAACTTAATTTGGTGATATGCTGAGGTATGGTTGGGCGTGGAAAGATGTTTGGCACCATTCTGGGATCAGCAAAAATGTGTTAATGTTTGGAAGTGGCTAATCATCCACTGACCTTAAGTTCCTTAAGGTCTGCACAGAGCCTGCACTTTCTTTTGGCAACTTTAGGTTGCTTATTAAGATTAAGCCTGATCATTTCCATATTGTCCTTGAGACGTCCCAATTTTTTTTTTTTTTTTTTTTTTAGAAGACATCAAAACTTCTCCTCCCATGGCTCCCCACCACCATTCTTCATCCTCCCCACAGTAGGTACATCTTTGACCCAAACCAGAGAGTCTTTATTAGGATCCAAATACACGGTGAAGTCCCATTTGTGAATCCAGCTAATGAGGGGGAAACCCCTTTGATTCATACATAAATGTTCCAAAGTACAGCACTGTCCTTTTAATTGAGTGGTTCCCAGAAATACCCTAGTAGCTTAATGGGTTCCCCACCATACCCTATTGGTTTCACATCTGGTTTCAATAATTTTACCTTTGTTCAACTTTTGTTCATAAAATGTTTTGGGAATAAGCATGTTTGTGTGGTGGTGGTGTTTGTGTTGTGTGGTGGTGGTGTTTGTGTTTTGTTGTCCCCCCCCCCCCCCCAATCAAACATTCCCAACTGATCACCACTGACTTGAACTGTATCAAAGGGCCCATTAGGTGAACCCTTCTTGGTCTGAAGTATGGGGATTTCTTTAACCAATCTATCACCATCCTCATTATCATACCCAACTTGGTTTGCTTTCTTTGTCTTGTTAGTAGCTCTACAACATTGCTCGAAGTGGCTTTTCTTCCCACTGTTGTTGCACACCACCTTCCACCCAGGACCATCCGTGAAATTGACCATATGACCTACATTTACACTCCAAAACATTTCCCTTTAAACATTACTGTGACTTTGGCTCATAGTTACCACCAAAGCACCAGGTTGACGCCAACTTGTGCAACTCTGTTACATATTGCTCAACAGATTCACCTTGCTGTTGCTTTCTCTTACCAAATTGATAGGACTCTAGTGCTCACTTTAAGCAGATATTGCACTTGCATGCAGCAAAGCAAACCAACCGCTAGGAGTGGTGAACAGGCCACGCACACTTATGACTGAATCAAGCACCACCTTGGCTGATCATGGATTGCCAAGCAACCACTCTGAGTCTCCTTTGACATGGGGAACAGACGCTGTCATCGACGAAAGTCCCTGGGAAGTGCAGATTCTATATAGTCTAGGTTGCAAGCAACTCCGCGGCATCTCCTGTGATGTTCGAGGGTGGAGGCGTAAACCGTCATCCGAATGAGTTTGTGTTCAAGAGATGGCCTGCACTGCAACCACCAATCCTCGCGTCCTTGAGAGCAGGACAGTGCCACAATAGCCCATCTTCGTGCCAGAAAACAGTTGGCAGCCTCTGTACCCCAAGCACCCTGAACAGCTGAAAATGATTGAAGGTACCTTTTTAATGTGTTTTTCTGGTCAGCAGCTAACCTTTGCCAGATGTGTTGAGTGACCCGCCGGACTTGGCACTTCAATGTCAATAATTTTTGTTGATTCACCAACACTGACACGTAGGTCCACTTCTTACCAATTGTGGAAGTTGCCCTCACAGATGATGTAAAGTTCCAAAGCACAGTCTTTATTGAAGTATAAATGTAACTAGTCCCAAACACACAGCAGAAAGAAACATGTCTGTCTCCCAGCCAACGGCAGTGATTCAGAACACCACATCATCACCTGGATACAGAACACCACACAGTAATTATTGCTCTTGGCTTTCAAGATTGTTTCTAACCTGTACAAGCTCCATTATCCAACCATAACAGAAATAATGCTGCTAGCTGTGCATTGAAGACGGATTGCGACCCCACCCCTCCCTTCCCCCCATCTTGGTGCAAATGTTTTACTCTGGTTAGCTCACTGAAGCCAGCTTTCTCTGCACTTTTGTTTCATATTTTGATGAGGGGTGGTTAGTTAGCCATAGAGCAGCCTTATCCATGAACTGTTTTGCACATAAGATCAGTTTTTTTTTTTATAGCTTCATGGGTGTTAGCGCACAAAAGATGACTGGCTTGATATTGAAAGAACCCGGTGTACCACTTTGGATACTTGTACCCCGACAAATTCAGCTGCTCTAACCTTTAAGAGGCTGTTTGATGCTTGCTTTTCTTGTCGCGTTCTCGATTTCCTGGGATGATATTTTGTTGAAGCTTGAGGGTCCCGATTTTCTTCCCCCAGTACTGGTGCTGCCGCAGTGGATCGTAGGTGGGAGCTTGACTTGTGTGTGTGTGTGTTGGGGGGGGGGGGGGGGGGGGGCGGGTGTATGGAACATTTAATTTGCCATGCTTTTGCTGGGTGGGTCAGGCTGAAGACTTACTCGTGTGGCTGGAGCCAGATATGCAAAGTTCAGTCGTCAACGAAGGATCGTCCCGAACACTGTTGGACCACACAGGTGAACCGTACTTCACCTGTATCCTTGGGGCGGTTCCCAACAGCTCACTGTCCCTTGTCCTCATGATCTAGGTTCTGCCTCCTCCTCACCCCCTCCCCCCCCCCCCCCCCCCCCCCCCCCCCCCCCCGCCCCCCAACACTTCCACACAACTGCCTTGGGGGTGCAACTGATGCGCACGCCCCCCACTTAATTTCTGCTCTTCCGCCCTCTCGCAAGGTGAGAGGACGGAAGCGCCAGGCCAGCAAACTTAGGGCTAGGTACAGGACTTGAGCCACAGCAGCCCCGGGTCTTAAGTGTCATGCCAAGTTGGGGGGGGGGGGGGGGGGGGCGTTCTGACAGAATGTGTGTCCAGGTAATGTTCCAGAGATGAGAATTGTTGCTGTCATTCATGTGGTCTTACCTCCTTTCAATGTTTGTGTTTTTTTTTTTTTTTTTTTTTTTTTTTTTTGGGTCCGTTTTAAAATGCTTCAGTGATTGGAGCTTCCTCATGGTGTTAATGGATTTCGATTACCTGATCTGATGGCTTTATTCGTTTGCAAGGGCCCTGAATTGTCGCTGTAGTTCTCCTGTTCATATGTTTCGTCTGGCAGCGTGCTGGATTGTGAGGAGACGAGAATTTAAAGTGTTCCCCACGCCCCCTCTACCTCTGGTAAAGCGCCTTCTTTTTCCAGAAGCAAAGGAAGCTTTGTGATTGGTCGCGCACAGACTGTCATGACCGACGTGGCGCTTATGAGTCATGCTGTGACCAAGTCCGGCAGTTTGGAAAACCTAATCAAAAGAGGGGTGGGTTAGAACCTGTGGAATGCGTTGCTTGAGGGCGCGTGCCTTGTGTAGCGCTGGGAGGTAACTTGTGATATGCGGTTTTCTGGGCACCGAAGTACTGCAGATTGGAGTTCTGTACGGGGCCCCTGTGGCTTTCCTGCCTAGGGGACTTCAGCAATTAATGTTGACTAGCGCGCTTTCTTTCCTAGAAACTGACTGTAGAGATGGACCTCCCACCCCCAGCCCAGTTGGTCGTCATACTTGATTTCCTATTGCGGAACTTTGGATACTTGCTCATTTCCAGTCCTGCTCACGTCCTTACTTATTAACAAACCTACTGTACCCTCGAGGGAGAGCGTCGGATTACGTTTGCCCGGCACCTGCTGTGTTGTACGTCATAATGTTTCTCTTTTTTTTTTTTTTTTTTTTTTTTTTTTTTTGCATTCTTTATTATGTTGTTTCTCATGAGGTGTCTAGTTTGCCTACCTGGAGGAGATTCCTAGCACTTTTGCTTCCACTACATTGGGTATTTCCTGCAATTGAACTGTAGGGCACCTGATGATCACCCACCTTCCCGGCTTGGGTTTGGAGGAGCCTCCAATCTATTTTGCATAATTATTGGGGTTTACTTGTAAATGGTCGCGTAAAATGGAGCCTCGTTTGGATCGCGTGTGTGGGTGGTTTTTTATTTTTTTTTTTTATTTTTTTTTATTTTTCTGTGTGTGTTTTAAGAGCAGCATTTAAGTAAGCTCTTGCACTAGCGTCATTGGGTTCAGAGTTTATGCTCCGTGTGTTTCCTAATGAATGGTGAAGCACAGGCCCCCTGACTTCTGTCACTTTCTGCCTTATACGTGGTCTGTGATTTTCTACAGGTTAGTTCGGTGGGGTGCTTCATCATTGGTTTGAGGTGGTAGTTGGGCCTTAAATGTCTGCCTAAACCATATTCGTGTGATTTAGTCTGTGCTTCAGTGGCCTCGGTGAGGGTAGTAGGTCTCGGTTCTATGGTTGGATGATTGTTTGTCAGTCTGTCGTGATGGTCACTCCCACCCAGTTGGGAAGTTGATAAACTGATTATCACATTGTGGGAAGCCAAGTGGAAGGGGTGCCCAGTAGAGAGTTGAGATTTTGCCACCTCTGCCTAAAGTCTGTGGGTGCCTGGTGATGCCTCACATTGAATTGGCCCGTGAGTTTGTCTAATGGTGTGTGTGTGTGTGTGTGTGTGTGTGTGTGTGTTTTTTTATTTTTTTTTTATTACCATGATGTGACTGTGCCTTTTTGTGAGTGACCCCCCCCCCCCCCCCCCCCCCCCCCCCCAGTTGTCCATCACCATGGCATTTTCCCACTCCCCTCCTGCATCCTCAACTTCCTCAGTTAAGGGCCCAGTACTCTAAATAACTTTCAGAATTTAGAAAATTCACCTTTTTGACCAACTGTAGGCTTTTTATTTAACATCTCTTTGCTTGGGGGAAGCCCTTGCTGCACTAAAGCATAACTGACATCAGAGGATGTCCTGTGACTCCCTTGCCCTGTGGCATAATGTGACTGGCATGTGTAGGAGGCTGGCCTGGCGTATAGTGGGTACCTTGTGGTACTTACACCATGTGCCAGGTCCAGTTATCCCTTATTAGTAGAATAGAGGTGTTTATAGCAGCTTAGGCTGATAGAAGGTAGCTATGGCAAAGCTTAGGCTGAACTAGGAGACATGCAAAGCTCCTACTATACCACTTATGTCATATAGCACTATCATAAGAAAACACAATACTCGGTTACTAAAAATAAAGGTACTTTATTTTTTTGTGACCATATGCCACAAGTATCTGAGTACCCTCAGTTACAAGGTAAGTAATATACACAAGTTATATGTACACAAACCCAAAACAGGTAAGTAATAGTAAGAAAAGTAATGCAAACAGTGTAGAATTGCAATAGGTGAACATGGGTTTACGGGCAACACAAACCATATCCTCAAAGTGGAATGCGAATCACGAATGGACCAAAGACCTATGGGAGCTTGTAGAGGGTCGCTGGGACTGTAAGAAAACAGTCAGGGTGTCCAAGATACCCCACCATAAGACCCTGAAAAGTAGGAGTAAAGTACACCTACTACCCCAATAGGACACAATAGTCGTGATTAGGGATTCTGCAAGAACCACAAACACCAGCAAAGCACTGAAGACTGATTCCTGGACCTGAGGACCTGCAAGGCAAGGGGACCAAGTCCAAGAGTCGCAATAGTGTCTGGGGTGGGCAGAAAAACCCAGATGAAGGTGCAAGAAGGTTGCCTGCGGATGGAAAAACCTAGGATTCTGCAACAACGAAGAGAGCTAGGAACTTATCCTTTGGATGGAAGATGTCCCACGGTGTGGTGAAGGTTGCAGAAGTGTTCCCACGCAGAAATACCACAAACAAACCTTGCTAGCTGCAAGGGTCGCGGTAGAGGTTTTTGGGTGCTACTGGGGACCAGGAAGGACCAGGATGTCCTCCCTTGGAGGAGGAGACAGAGGGGGCGTTCAGCAACTCTGAGCCCCCACAGAAGCAGGCCGCACCCGCAGAAGTACTGGGGCAGGCACTTAGACGTCGTGGGACCCTCCTTTGTGACTCTGAGCCAGCTCCGGTTCACAAACTGGAGTCCAACTCAGAGGGTTGAGCACTGCAGGACAGAGTGCTGGGGTCCCAGGCTAGGCTTTGCACAAAGGAATCCTTGGAGAAGTGCACAGAAGCCGGAGTAGCTGCAAATCGCACAGTACACAGGTTTGCAGTCTAGCGTGGGGAGGCAAGGACTTACCTCCCCCAAACTTGAACTGAAGGATCACTGGACTGGGAGTCACTTGGATAGAGTTCCTGTGTTTCAGGGACCACGCTCGTCAGGATGAGAGGGGACCCAGAGGACCGGTGATGCAGTCTTTTGGTGCCTGCGTTCGCACGGGGAAGATTCAGTCGACCCACTGGAGATTTCTTCTTGGCTTCCAGTGCAGGGTGAAGGCAGACAGCCCCCAGAGCATGCACCACCAGGAAACAGTCAAAGCCGGCAGGATTAGGCGCTACAATGTTGCTGGTAGTCGTCTTGCTACTTTGTTGCGGTTTTGCCGGCGTCCTGGAGCAGTCAGCGGTTGATCCTTGGCAGAAGTCGAAGAGGGAAGTGCAGAGGAACTCTGGTGAGCTCTTGCATTCGTTATCTTAAGAATACCCCAGAGGAGAGACCCTAAATAGCCAGAAAAGGAAGTTTGGCTACCAAGAAAGGTAAGAGCCTATCAGAGGGGGGTCTCTGACGTCACCTGCTGGCACTGGCCACTCAGAGCAGTCCAGTCTACCCCCCCACCCCAACACATCTGTTTCCAAGATAGCAGAGGTCTGGGACACACTGGAGGAGCTCTGGGCACCTCCCCTGGGAGGTACTGCTCAGGGAAATGGTCACTCCCCTTTCCTTTGTCTAGTTTTGCGCCAGAGCAGGGCTGGGGGATCCCTGAACCGGTGTAGACTGGCTTATGCAGAGATGGGCACCATCTGTGCCCATCAAAGCATTTCCAGAGGCTGGGGGAAGCTACTCCTCCCCAGCCCTTCACACCTATTTCCAAAGGGAGAGGGTGTAACACCCTCTCTCAGAGGAAATCCTTTGTTCTGCCTTACTGGGTCGGGGTTGCCCAGACCCCAGGAGGGCAGAATCCTGTCTGAGGGGTTGGCAGCTGAAGTGGAAACCCTGGAAAGGCAGTACTCTGGTTCTGTGCTAGAGACCCGGGGGATCATGGAATTGTTCCACCCCCCCCATTACCAGAATGGTATTGGGGTGACAATTCCATGATCTTAGACATGTTACATGGCCATGTTCGGAGTTACCATTGTGACACTATACATAGGTAGTGACCTATGTATAGTGCACGCGTCTAATGGTGTCCCGCACTCACAAAGTCTGGGGAAATTGCCCTGAACCATGTGGGGGCACCTTGGCTAGTGCCAGGATACCCACACACTAAGTAACTTGGCACCCAACCTTCGCCAAGTGAGGGTTAGACATATATGTGACTTATAAGTTAATTATGTGCAGTGAAAAATGGCTGTGAAATAATGTGGATGTTATTTCACTCAGGCTGCAGTGGCAGTTCTGTGTAAGAATTGCCTGAGCTCCCTATGGGTGGCAAAAGAAATGCTGCAGTGACAAATTTAGAAAGCAGAGAGAGCATAAACACTGAGGTTCAGGTTAGCAGGGTCTTAATGATAGTTAGGCACCACACAGGGAACACATAGGCCACAAAATTATGAACACTGGGGTCCTGGCTAGCAGGATCCCAGTGACTCATCAAACACACTGACAACATAGGGTTTTCACTATGAGCACTGGGCCCTGGCTAGCAGGATCCCAGTGAGACAGTGAAAACACCCTGACATACACTCACAAACAGGCCAAACGTGGGGGTAACCAGGCTAGAAAGAGGCTACCTTCCTACAGCATGTGATCTACTTTGGTTATCACATGGTTCACTGACGAGCAAGTGTATACAAATGTGTAACTTCTGGCAAGCGGGCACAAATCCAAACCGGATACTTAATTAAAAAAATTAAAAAAAAATCACTCATGCTGGCTTTTAATATCGGTCCTGCCTGCGCTACAACAATCCCTGCTGTATAGTACTGGGCGTCACACGCAGGTCTGCCAGTGCACCTCCTGATTTGCGGCCAGCCCGTCGAGGGCTCCGATGGCCCACCCGCAGTGCCTGTTGCTGTATTCCTAACACTTTGCAATTCAAGTGCAAATACCACACATCTGGTAGTGCTCCTCAGCCATGGCTTCCTGTGCTTAGTAATCGGCCTCACGTCAGCTCTGCCAGTGCTCCTCGAGTCTGACCTACAGCGCCAAGTATCATGTGACCGCCCCCTTCCCCTCCTGGAGCATAAGTTGGGCTTGAACCAGAGCACCGCATAGCTCACCCAAAGGGTGTAGGCCAGCAAAGGTTTGCAGCTAGGGGGTTGCCAGTGATGCACTATGTATTTCTCTCGGCAGTTTGAGCCAGTCGCTGGTTAGATACGGGTGTGTTTTGTGTAAACTGTGTGCAGTTTTTCGATTTCCCCTAGTGTGAAATCGTCATGTACGTGTTGTCCTCAGGATGTCTCCTTGTCCTCCGGCAAAACGTCACGAGCTGTTGTAACCGGAGGAGATGAAGCTGTAATCTGTCTGAACAGATTTCCAAATCTGGGGATTTCGAAACCTTAAGGAGCTTGCGAAAGATGCCTGAAATGATACTGGGATAAATTGTCAAGAGGTGTCTGAGCTTGCCCTTGGCAGGCAGTCGACGGCTTGTGCTAACTGTAGGAAGGGGTGCTTTTAGGAGTGAGGGGATTTACAGGTTGGTTTAGGAAACGGTGTCAGTAGGGACAAGGCCCCAGCTGCAGAAAAGCCCCCGTGGCCTCTTCTGTTGGAAGGCCTTGCAGTGAAATGGATCCTTAACCAGCAATGCACGACCCCGGCCCGGTGTAGCCTTTGCACCTTTGTAACGAGAGATGCCAGATGGAGTGGATACAATCTGGATAAAATCCATGGTGGTCCTCTCATGGGACGAGTAGTGGAAGTGACTTGGCCATTTGTAGTAAATTATGTGCTTGTGTTGTGCACTGCCGCTTGTAGTCTTACGTCACTGCATAGAGCCTTGGTGCTGGCTCCAGACGATTCCATCTTCAGAGCTGGAAGATGGCAGGAGCCTACCAGTCTATGCACTCACGCGTAAATCCTCGAGAAACACCTGGTGTTGGGAGCAGAATCCTCCATTATCAACTGTACTCTATTTGGGGAAGTGGCCCACAGCAAGCCAGTTGACATTTGCATTACGCCGATGTAATTTAGCATTACCGTTTGCTACATGACAATCACAAACGTAAGCTACTATATCAAATATGTTCGGACTGTTAGCAGTAAAAAAATAAATAAATAAAAAAGCCACAAACACAGGAACAGCACAAACGACAGCTCAACTTGCAGCTGTTCATGATGCTTTTCACTTTATTTTAATACGTGCAACATACATTTTTTGAGTATGCAATTCACGCTAAAATATAGCCCCAAATGCCAGATTTGAATTTTGCCTAATTATGCAAAAGGAAATTACTCTAATTTCGCACATCGTTTCACTTCCCCAGGAGTGAGCGAGGGGAGTGTCCAGGGACTAGGAGGGAGGCTGGGTTGATAGCGCTACTTCCGGAAGCTTCCTGCTCCACCTGTTCAGTCAGAGGGGCGCAGCCAAGTTAACTCGCCCAGTGTTTTGATTAGCCCTAGGCCCAAGGAATTTTTGAAGCTGCCAGACAGGGACATGGTGGGGGCGACCTGTCGCTTGGAAGGGTGCAAGTCGAGCAGGCAGTGCTCATTTTTACGTACACCAGTTTCTTTGCCAAATCTTTGGAGAGCGATTTTATTTTTATTTTCCTTAAGATAAACTGCATTCTGTACACAACGCAGACCCTCCATTCTCGTAAAACGGCATCCGAGGGCTTGCATCTTGGTGTACTGTGTCTCCATTTATTCTTGGTTGTGTTCCAGTACTCTGGCTGGGAATGAACACCTTCAGTTCATGCCAGCTCTGCTCCTGTCAGAGCAGGTGATAAAAGATTACAGACCTGTACTTAAGGTAACAAATGGGCTGGGAGGGTTTGGTTGAGAAAGATTATGTCTACCGGACATAGGTGGCTCTGTGGATTTTGGGAGTATGTTTGAGTTTAACTTTTTTTTTTTTTTTTTTAATTGTGGCGCTTCCTGCTCTTCTACTGGGAGAGTGGCTGAAACTGACTCCTACACGCTCGGGATCTGTGGTCTTGTAATTTTGTTTTGGATTTATGATGACTCATTTTACCTGGCCAAGTCCCGTGTGTTTCAGCATATGCTATGTATGGCCTGTCTATAGGGTTGCATAGTGTCTAGTAGATGCAACAAAGTGATGTTAATTCCGCCTACCAAAGTAATGCGTTTGCAAAACCTCTTATATAACCAAAGATCAAAGTGACACTGTATTTAGGTGTGTGTGTGTGTGTGTGTTTTTTTTTTTTTTTGTTTTTTTTTTTGTTTTCTCTTCTCAAAACATTACGGTGGCACAGACCAACTCCCTATTTAGCAGAGTTAACTAGCTTGCACCCCAGCCACGCACTGCTTATTACTTGACATATTACATCACTATAGAATGTTCTGACTTTCTTGACATCTCAAGACATCCTTTCCCCTCCCATTTTTCTCATGTTGCTGGCAGCCAATCACAGTGCACTGTATAGGTAGAAGAAGTGTGTGTGTATATGTGTGTGTGTGTGTATATATATATATATATATATATATATATATATATATATATATATATATATATATATATATATATTTTTTTCACTGGGAAAGAGAAAAAAACAACAAAGGTTACAGGGACGTTATTGTTGGGTTCTGAATTTACTTGCGCAAAACCATAGACATTCAGCAGTTATAGTTGGATTTATTTCAAGTAGCTATAACTCGCGCCTTTGCCATGTACAGTCTTCTTATCAATAATTGTATTGCAAATTGTGCAGTGACCATATCAAAGATGTCATCTATTATATAATATGTGGAGTAATTGGCTGTCCATGGCGAAGTTTATAGTAACCTTAGGGCACGAGTTATTGTTACTTGAAATAAATCGAACTATAACTGAATTTCTACAGTTTTCTACAAGTAAAATCAGAATGTAACTATACCGTCCCTGTAATCTTGAGGTTTTTTGTTTTTCAGTGGGTTTATTTTTATTTTTTTTCACCACATAAAGTAACTAATTACTATACGTTAATCCAACCACCGCTGCTCACGGCCTTCATCTGTGCTCTGCGGGGGTTGGCCGCAGGGTCTAGCCTTCGGCCAGGCCTTTATAACAGCCCAACCCCACACACTGCCTTTGGCCATGTGCAGCAGGGCATGGCCACAGGGCCTGTGTCAGTGGATCGGAGTGGGTCTGAAAATGGATGTGAGTGGGTGTGTGAGTGAGAGAACTCCATCAGGCTCAGATATCCCGGCGGTCTGGAGGTGTTTGGTTGTCCTAATTTGCCATGGGATTACGACCCCCCTTCTCTGCCAGCAGTTTCATGGCAATACCGCCATGAAAATGCTGGCCGAGAACAAGTGCAGGGGGCCCCAGGAGGGCCCCTTCACTGCCCATGTGCTTGGCACGGGTAGTGCAGGTGCCCTCCTGGCCAGCACCCTCGCAATGACATTGCCTGGGTGCTAGTGCACCCTACAGGCTACAGCATGGCTGCTGGCTCAATTGCGAGCCAGAGACCATGCTGTAGCTGGTTTCCCACTGGGACAGCAGGAAGTAACCTCTGAACTCCAGCTACGTGGCAACCTCCCCGCCGACGTGAGGGATGAGCTGTAGGTGTTAGTAAGAACTTTTCAATCAGGCCAAACTCATTAAATGTTAATTGTTATTATTTACTGCTTTGCCGTGAGCTGGGTAATTACTGAAAACCACTCCTCCGGCCCACCCCCCACCCCTTCAAATTTCAAGTCACTCCTTGCACCATCTGAGTAATGTTCAACATTGGCTAATCATGGAATTTGTTGTGTGGGTTTATTTTTTGTATATTGTTTTTGACAGGGTTTGGTGCACTTGTGGGGAGACCAGGGGGGAAAAAAGAGGGGGGTGTACACGAGAAATACATTCACTCTCGTAGAGTGTTTAAGCAAATAGGGAACAAATGTAGTTCCCTAAAAGTGAGCAGTCGAAGGATGGAAGTCGGGCAATGGCATGGTAAAGAGCCTACGTCCCAAGGGAGTGACCAATGCAGGGTGTACTGGCAGAAACACGGAAGGTCGTCGAAATGGAAAGTAAGCTAATAAGAACGACAGTAGGGCCAGCCAGTGGTAAGAATTTGGTGGGCAGGAAGCTCCTGTAGTCTTAAGCCCACAAGGTCTCTTGCACCCAGACCGCTTTCTATGTCTGGTAGGGGCATCCTAAAAAGGAGACAGGAAATTAACGTCTAACTAGGCGCCTGGAGTGCCCCAAATAAAGACCTTTAAGTTAATATGCAGACCTAGCATTTAAGAAGGACACTTTGGTAAAGCTTTGTCATTGGAGAAAAACTATTTATAAGCAGGTGGGAACAATCTGCGCAAGATTTTGAGCACATGATTTGTGCTGTCATATCACGGGGTAAAGTGGGCTCATCATTACCCCATACAGTATGCTGTGGTGGGTGGGTTCATCAGGTGAGTAGTAGTTCAGCAGACCAATGGGTGACTCCTACCGGCCCAAAGATGCTCTTTTTATGTATCAGACTGCTCTAGCTTTTTGTTTTCCAAAACATTGATAGGCAGTCTTTAAAATGCACATCTGCTACAGGGCTGCATATTCGATTAGACAGTTGCATTTTTTTGTTGCGCCTTGTAGGCACAGTTTTCCTGCTTTTTGAGCTTTCATAATTTTGAGTATTTAATAATGTTAATCTATTCCTCTCTTAAGCAGTTACTTGGGAATTTCAATTTATCTGCCACTTGGAAGCTTCCCCAGTGTGTTTGCCCATTATGTGTCTAGTCAATTCTCAGGGTGTGTTTCTGGATCTTCAGTTTCGTTTACTTCAATATCTTTTCTGATGGCTAATACTTGTGTAGTTCTCCACTATGAGGCGATCCCACATCCTTCGAGCAGGGAGCGGCGGGAGTGTGGGCTGGTCTGGAGGCCTTCATACCCCATCGGTTCTAGTCGAAGCCCACAGGGCTTGGGTTTGCCCCCACACTGACAAGCCTGAGTAGACAGACAGAGGCGCTGCTCTGGGAAAGATCCAGAACCACGCCTGCATTTTTCCCGCAGGGCGAACGATGCTTGCCTGAACAACGCAGGCCTTTTTCTCTGCCTTAACCACGCATGTGCTGAAAAATGCACTTGCCTAGTTAAGGCAGAGAAAAGATCCAACGGGAGAGGACATGGTCAGGTAAGTGAGGCAGGGGGGTGAAGGGGTGGGGTGGTTATGATTATTTATTTTTAAGGGGTGGGGTGGTCGGTACTATGGTTTTTGGGGTGGGGATCGGGGTGATTGTGTATTTAGGCGGGGTTGTTTTTAGGGTCGGGCAGTAATTTTCTATTAGGTCAGGTTTTAAGGGGCAGGGTGGGGAGGTCAGGGTAATTTTGTATTGTGGGTTGGTAGTTATATTTTTAGGGTGGGTGGGGGGCTGGTTTTTAAGGGTTGGTAATTTTGTATTCAGGGCAGGCCGGGGTCAGGTTTTTAGGGGTGGGGAGGTTGGGTAATTTTTGTTTTTAGTGGTTGGTTTTATTTTTGGGGGTGTGGTCGGTTTCAGGGCTTATATAAATAAATATATATATATTTTTTTATTATTATTTCTTCTCCCTCAACCCCCCCCCCCCCCCCCCCCGGGCAGACCGCACCCTCCCCCTGCCTATGGCGACCTCTGCTGTGGCCTCAAATCTGCATTCCATAAAGGCGCTGTGAGCGGCCTCAGCCTCGGAAGTGGGGCAGTTGCCGCATCGTGGGGTTACAAACCCAGGATGTTCTGTTACGTCCTATGTGCCATCTGGGGCACCCACTTCCATTAGTGCCTGATTTCCGTATTCTAGCCGCACTGCTCAACTCTTCAAGGTCCTAAATCAGGACTTACCTGGCAAAGGGGGTTGGGGGGGGGGGGGGGGTCTGCTCCTTCTCCTCTGTGGATACCTCCCCACATTTGCTGCTCATTGCACCACACGTCCACAGCCAACCATAACCGTACCCCTTCTCTTCATACGCACCCGTCTGGCACCGCCATCTTCGGGCTTCTCAGAAGCGCTGATGCTTCTTGGGGTTACCTTCTTTCAAACTCTGGGCCATACCAATTTTGAATCTTAAACTGGGAGTGGTGGACTTCGGCACAACCCCAAAAATGAGACCATGGCCTACTCCCAGTCTGGTCCCTGCATGAAAACCGCAGCTTAGAATCCCAATACTGCTCCAGAGTTTTGTTAGAAATCTGAGTTTTGTCTGTGTTCAGAAATAGAATGTTCTGCCTGGTTGCTTGTGCTGTTTAACGGCTGAAAATCATGACCGTAGCCTTGAATTTCAACTACTCTGCCTCGTATGTGAAGCACCTGCAACACTTCTGGTAGCAGTGCCAGACAGGAAGTGATAAGCAGGAATAAACACTTTATTTAGTTTACACTGGATCCTTGTGCTAGTGCCGCCGCTAGATGACGTTGGCCAACAGTCCTGTTCCTTATTTCTATTTCAGATACTCACTTCAGCCTTTTAGTTAAAGCAGTACTCCATGGTCCTCAAGACATGCCATCAGCTGAATGTCGCTATTATCCTAACCGTAAAGCAAACTAAATTTTAGCCCGTTGCCTTTTCGAACATCTTGTGCCACTGCCCTTGAACTTTTTGTTTTCCCGGTACAAAAAGTGGAAGTCCCTCTTTTCAGCCATAGCCTGCTCTAACAATATACTTTCGATTGGCCTTTGGGTCAGGCCTTGCATTAATATACCTCCCTCGGCCCTGCTGCCACAGAGATGGATAACTCCTTGTTGTGGAATTTCTAATTTCCCCACTTGCCCCTCCCAAAGCAAACCACTCTGTGCTATAGATTGCTGTGGTCGGTTTCATTCGAGACGGACTGCCTATGGCTTATTTCCCCTCACGCAGTTTAAAAGTGGGGGGGCCTAAGCCACCTCGTCATCCGCGACTCTTTCGACCTAGACTCGGTCATTGTGCCAGAGTTGTTTAACCCCCTAGTCGGCTTCCATAGTCAACAAAACCTTGACGTCTACAGTTGGCATGTGGCCCTTTCCTGTCTGAAACTACTGGCGGGGTTGCTGTTGTGTAGACTGACGCTTCCGGTGCAGTCCTGCTTTGGCCTAAACCCGCTGTGCCGGTTCCGGAGCTGGTGCTAGTGTAATGTGCTCTAGTGTGGGGTGAAGTGTCGGGACCTCCTGTGGCTCCATGTTTTCTCTCGGGTAATCCTGTGTCTAACATGTTCTGGTGACGCCCGTAGGGCAGGTCGGTTATTCCCATGTTGTTGGTCTCTTGAATGTGGCGTCCTTTTCAGCTGGTCTGCGCGCTGTCCGTTGCCTTTCATACTGCATATTGCTTTGCTAATGTCAGTACCTTTCTTCTATTTATACACTTCTTACAAGGACCTGGAATCGGTTAGACTTGCATTACCAAAGGGGATAATTATCGGCATACAGTCCGAGGACCAGAGCGGTGCCTTGATTGTCCGTACATGGTTAACCTTTATGCTAGATGTACGTCCCACCGAAAATGACCCCCCCCCCGCTCCTGCTAGAGTGAACCAAGATGCTCATTTCTAACTTCCACCAATTGTCAGAACGGCAATGTCACTGTAAATCCGATCCTGCTACCGGCAGTTTATAACTCAACTTAGTTCCGGAAGACAAACTTCACGAGCACTTGGGGGGAATGGGGCAGTTTTCTTCACAGCTAATAAAAAACAGACATATTAATCAGTGTAAATTAAGGATCCCTCTTACCAGGTGACAGAGTAGGCTTAACTGTTTATATGGCCTCACCTGAGTTACGAAGCGCTAAATGCCGCAGTACAATGTGTGTTTTTTTTTTTTCTCTCTTCTCCATTCGGAGTACCTGGCATGACTAACTTTGCTGAAATCAGAATGTCTGTTAAACGTAACCGTGCAAGCCTGAAAATTTGAGCTGGGCCTAGTTTTTCTGTTTAAGCTAAAATCATAGAGCGGGTTGTGACTTAACTCCTGTATTTCTTTGAGTTCAGTGCTTGAAATGGAAAACTAAAAGTGCAGGTACTCTGAACACGCTTGTTTCTCAAAATAAAAAAGTGCTGGTACTCTGTTCTGCACAGTACCGACCCATTTAAAGCACTGACCGAATTAACAACACGCCAGGAAATGCAGTGAGTTGTATGAAATCTGTCCTTTCTGGAAACCGAGACAGCAGTTGAGTTAGTCTTCATTTACAAATATCCTGGCTTTGTTTTCCCGACATTCCATTGCTTGACTCTTCAGTGTCTTCTCAGTCGACCTCTGCTTTATTGATCTCTGAAGATCAAGCTTTTCTAGCTTCAGTAGAGTCTCCCTTGGGCTGACACTTCCACTAGGCTCACTTCTTGTTTGTACCCGCTCTGATTTTCAGGTTTTCCTTTTGTGTTCTGCTGTATTTTGTAGGTCTCGTCTGCAGACGGGTTTTAGCAGTCCGAAACCTATTCTGTAACCATTTTTACAGTGGGCGTTTGAACAACCTATGGCTCGGCATTGCTTTGCTTTGCCTATAACTCTAGTTTGCTTTAATTTCATTTAATGGCTTTCCTTCCTGTCCTTTCGTTTGTCTGGAGCATAGATTCTGTGCCATCACTTTGGATGTATTGCATCCTTCGAGTTTCGCACTAGCAGGACGAATATTTTCCTTCAATACTCCACTGGAGCTTACATGTGGAGTCTCTCCCATGTGTACTGCCTTCACCCTTCTGCCCCCCCCCCCCCCCCCTTCCATTGCTTCCGTGGACAGTTTCTGCATAAAGCACTGGCAATGCCAGTAGCTCTGTATTGATGGAGCCAAAAGGCAAGACCTACAGGCTTTTTCAGTGCTTGTTAACGTTTACTTAAGCTTTTCTTAAGTTCATCCACACCATCGGATTTGCAAAGACTGTGTTTCACTGGTGAGTGCAGACCTAGGTGCGTGTCTGTTCTCTGTCAATTTTGTAGAACACCTGTAAGATGATCGTCTCTGGTTGGCTGAAGCTTAACAGTAACCGAGTATATGATTGTGTTGTCTTGATTCCTTTGTTTGGACATCACTGGCACTTGGCAAGATGCACACATTAGGTCTTAGAAGCAACTACGACTGCTGCAGCCAACCCCCCTCGCCTTGACCTGACTAGTGAACACAAGTGCTCTCCATGTTGGACTTCTGTTGGGGCAGGATCTTGGTCACACCCTTAATGTGGCCTTTGAGAAAATACTTGAACAGGTGACGGTGCTCTTCTTTGTACTTATAAACTTGGCAGTTCATGGACTGCCAGACAAGAAAAGTTGTGTATAGTCTGCCTTTCATAGTGCATCAGGGTAGCTTGCGTTATTTTCTGCTGAACTGGTGCTCTGACAGCCTTGCCGGGCTCTAGATCAGTTCAGCTTAACCTCTTGCCTGGCATTCACACCAAATGCGAGAGATGGCTCTTTTCTGACCAGTTTTTAGCTCAGTAAAAGGAATTACTGCCTTTTCTCTGCTTTGCCAAATTTTCTGAAGCCTCTGTATTTTGGTTAGGTTGTGGTTTTTGGTTTCTCTATTGGTACACTTAAACTATGCCTCCTTCAGTGCCAAACATTCACCGGCTGTAAGATTGCCTTATTCAAGTCTGTCTAAATAGGCACACAAAAACCACTTCAAGTTCTCTTCAGTGTTAAAGAACGCATATTTAATCCACCGTGGATGAAGGTGTTTCTTACTGGTTCCGCTCTTCTAGGTGTGGATAGTGGCTGGTGTAGGTGAGTGGGGAGGTGGGGGGGATGTGTGTGTATATATAGAACACTATCTGTGATTGTGTTTATTGTCGTCCTGAGTCATCTGCTGGGTTTCACATTAAATACATATTTAAAAAAAAAAAATCCCTCTAATATTTAATTCGGCCAGTATGTTTTGCCTAGTTGGCTACATATAATTGGTAGGTTCTAGTTTTTGATGTTGCGGGAGGACCCTATGATGTCATGAGGCACAGTGGGACATGGTCTATGCTACAGTCCATAATTCACATAATGCACCAAAGGGCCATCCCTTTCAGTAGGCTAATAAATGCATTAATGCGCTCCCTAAAGCATCAGACTACTTTGAAGATTCTAGACCATGGTTGTCTTAAATTTGTCCCGTGACCCAGTGTTAATGCTTCTCAGTTGGGTTTTATTTGTGTACCTCACCTGAGGGCATATTTGAAAATTCTTGTTTCCATTAACTAAGTGAATTTAGTTTTGGGTTGTGACTTGGCTCTAGATTTGCATATTGTGCATTATTCCGTCATGTAGTAGACCATTCCAGGAACAGCCATGTTACAGGAAAATAAACTCTCTAAAGCATTCTGAAGGTGCTGCTGTAATGCGATGTTAATTGTAAGACCACAATGCCCCATTACTGGAGTACCCATGTTAGATTGTATTTACCACCGTTTGATTCAGAAGCATGTGTCTGAAAGGTTTGGAGGTTTTTGATTGGCTTCCTAGTGCACTAGATTTCTTGCAGTAAAGATGCTAGTCGTCATGTTTAAAGACTTCTCAACCCCGTAAATGGAGGTCGAGATAACAGCCTGTCCCTCTGCCATTCGTGTGTCAAAAGATATTCTGTCACTCGTCTTTCTAGGTCTGGCTAAATACTGCAAATGTCTGCAGCATCTATTGTTACTGTTGGGTTGGGAAATGGCCCCTGCATGCTAAATGGATGAATCGCAGCCCTATTTCCTGGTTGTGTGTGAACTGGTGTCCGGACTTTTTTGTTAACTCCTGGCACCATGTTATTCTAGTTTATGTGCAGAGGCCTAGGCTTTTTCGCTTTGCCTGTTCTGAGGCATGAAAGGTGCACCAAGCTTGCCCTCATGGCAGACATAGGGCTACTGCCCATGCCCTGGGTAATTTACATAGAGGCGGTGGCAGCGTACCACGTTTTGTGAATTAAGTGTGATGTCTCTTGAATCAAGGGAAATCTGCTGCCCCCCTCATGTAAAGTCTCACCAATGTGAACCCCCATAAACTTTGTGCTGATATTCTGCTCACCCTACTGGACCCTGCATGTGCTGTGTGAGAGGCATGTGGTGTCTTGAGAAGGTAGAGGGGCTTGAAGCCTGACAGTTGCTTGTCCTTCCTGTCATTCATTTACCTGCTTCTTATTAGCGTCCCAATTTGTCAATCTTGTGTTTGTCCCTCATGAAGCATTGCCGCTTTACTGTCTGATTGGTTGGCATTGGCGCTTACAGTGCTTGCTTTATATGTACTACTTTTTAGGGTCGAGCCTGCGCTGCGCATGCGTTTCGCAGGAAGACTCTTCTGTATTTATAAAAGGGCTCTGAGCCCTGTCAACTTCACATCAGTGTTTTTTATTGGTTGGTGGGCTTCCCTCATAAAATCTGCTTGCTTTCATTAGTCGAAGGCATGCATACGTCATGCTTCCATTTTCTTACGATAATGGCATTACTCCTAGTCCTACTCCCTCGCCTTCCTTTTAACCAATGAGGCCTCCCGCCTCCCCCCTAGACCCTCCCTTCCCCTTTCAAAACCCCCCCCCACCCTTATCCCCTCCTGTACAAAAACCAAGCCCAAGCCGCAACTCGGACAGTCCGTACCGGGAGGGTGGGAGGGAACGGAAAAGGAAGGCGAGGGAGTAGGACTAGGAGTAATGCCATTATCGTAAGAAAATGGAAGCATTACCTCCCGTCCCTACCTCTCCTTCCTTTTAACCAATGAGACATAGCAAGAAAAACACACAGGAGACGGACATCGAGTTGCAAGACCCTTATTTAATATCCTGCACCAAGAACATCCCAAACAGTATCTCATAGAGGATAAGACCCCGTGACCAAACACCGACTCCAAACCACCCAAGTCCGACAGCCTATAATGACGCACAAACGCCGAAGGAGAAGCCCAAGTGGCGGCCCTGCAAATATCCACCACTGAAGTCCCCTGAAGCTCTGCCACCGTCGCCGCCATGCCTCTGGAAGACCTCCCCTGAATCCCTAGAGGAGGAACCACCTCTTTCAAGGAATAGGCCAACAGAATCAAAGATCGAACCCACCAACTCAAGGAAGCCGTGGAAGGTTTCTCACCTTAGCGCGCCGGACCAAAAGTAACAAACAGTGAATCCCCTGTACGAAAAGGAGCCACCACCCGCAGATACTCCAACAAAACCCTACGTACATCCAACAAATGCAAACGGACCTCCTCCCCTGATGAGGGATCCGGACAAAATGAAGGAAGGATGACCGCCTGCCTGGAATGGAACGAAGAATTGACTTTTGGAATAAAGGAAGGCACCGGAACCAGAACCACCCTATCGGGAAAAATCTTACAAAAAAGGAAAGGAACATGCCAATGCCCCCAATTCCCCCAACCGACGAGCCGAAGTAATGGCGACCAAAAAGAACGTCTTCAAAGATAGACGTCGCAAATCATAGTCCCCCAATGGGTCAAAAGGGGCCCCCGTCAACACATCCAAAACCAAGGACAGATCCCATGAGGGAAAAGAACGTACCGGGTGAGGAAATAAATTAATAAGCCCCTGAAAAAATCCAGGCATCAATCGCCCTTCAACTTGAAGATTACGCCATGGTCCCTAAATGCCTGAATAGCCGCCCACTGTACCCGAAGAGAAGCCACTGACAACCCTAAACGAGCACCGTCCTGCAGGAACTGCATCACCTCAAAGAGAGAAGCGCAGGAAGGATCCAACTCACGACTTAAGCACCAAGACGAAAACACCTTCCACTGTCTACCATAAGAAAGCAAAGTTGAACGTCTCCATGAAGCCAGCAAGGTAGAACTCTAAGCCACTGGCACCTAACAGAAACGCCCTGAATAGTTGAAACGGAGGGAACGCATATAAAAGGCCCTGCGGCCAAGGACATGACATCCCGTCCACCACCCATGCTTGGGGACACCGAAACCGGGAGCAGAAGCACTCCACTATCGCAGTCTCTACTGACGCAAACACATTCAGCACTGGAAGACCCCAAAGCCGAACCAGATGCCGAAACAGAGACCTCCGGAGAGAGAAAAGTTGAGAGGAAGGAATCACTCTGCTCAGTAGATCCGCCCGAACACTTACCACTCTCGCCGAATGACATAAGCCTCGGCCACTAAGTCGTCTGTGCGAACCAGAACCGCCAACCCCCTCAGGGAATCCTGGAAATGGACCAGAGCCAGGAATATAGCCCGCAATTCTCGCCAATTAGATGACCGACTCGCCTCCCGAGGGGACCAAAACCCCCGAATCTGAGCTGACCCCATCCATGCCCCCCAACCGGAGAGGCTGGCATCCGTCGTCACCACCACGGGTCTCAGAGGTGACAAAGACACCCCTACCCTCAGGTGGTCTGCATCCAACCACCATTGCAACTCTCTGTGAATCAATCCGGACCCTGGAACCCCGTCCTTCAGAGAACCGGACCCTGGATCCCACCTACTCGAGAACCACGTCATCAAGCACAGGGGATGGAAACGTGCCCAAGAACCCAAAATATCACTGACGCCAAATGTGCAGTCGCAACCATAGAAGAGCTCGGGGAGCAGACAGTAACCATACCTTCTTTACCAAAGCCTGGAGAGCATCCAACTTTTTTTTTTTTTTTTTTTTTTTTTTTTTTTTTTTTTTTTTTTTTTTTTTTCCCCGGACACAGTCACCAACCCTAGAATAGGCTGAAACCGAGCCCCTAGAAAAACCAGATCCTGGGACGGCACAAAGTCTGATGACACCCAATTGATCAAAAACCTGTGTTATTGCAGGACCCCCAGAACTTGGGCCACCTGCCTCTGCAAAAGGTCTCGTGAATGGGCATGAATCAAAATGTCGACTAGATAAGGGTGCAGAAACACCCCTTCTGAATGAAGCAAAGCCACTAGAGGAGCCAGCATATTCGTGAAAATTCGGGGAGAAGATTTCAGACCGAAAGGCAGAACGCAAAACTGGAAATGATCCTGCCCCACAGCAAACCTCAGGAACTTTTGAGAGGACCATGCCCCCGGTACGTGTGGGTAAGCATCCGGCAGATCCAGTGACACCAGAAAATCCCCTTGCCTGACCAATGGAAAAATAGTCCGAATGGACAGCATGTGGAAATGCACTGTCCTGATCCAGGTATTCACCTCCTTCAGATTGAGCACCGGTTGAAAATCCCCCTGAAACTTTCCGCACAAGAAACAAGACCGCATAAGTGCCCTGACCTCGGTCGTCTAGCGGAACATGGGAAATGGCCCCCATGACCAGTAAGTCCCGCACTCCGTCCAATAATGCTCCACTCCAAGACCCCTCTGAAGGCAGAGGTGTGGGATGCACCCCGGAATCTGGAGGAACCGCCACAAAATCTATGACATAACCATTGGTCACCATGTCTAGTACCCAATGATCGGTTACACTGTCCTCCCAAGCTGAAAGAAAGTGACACAGTCATCCCCCAACCGGCCCTCTGCCAGGCCCACAGCGAATGCCAGGACCCCTTCTTGAAACCACCCCGGGTCTCAGGAGTAGACTTCTTAAGTGAAAAACGCGGATGAAAACGCCGTCTCCTAAACGAAAAGGATTTAGCAACCCTAGTAGGAGAAGATCTGGAATGCTTCTTCCACCCTTTACCCGAAGAAGAAACCCCTTTATAAGGTAAGGCATGCTTCCGCTCCTTAAACGCCTTGGAAAGTATGGATGGTAATAGTTCTCCAAACAAGTTACAACCCTCAAACGGCAGTCTCAACAAGGCCGCCGTTTCCCCTGGATCAGCCTTCCATGAACGCAACCAGAGGGACCTACGAGCCCCAATCAAAGACCCAGATGCCAGAGCCGAAGTACGGACTATATCTGAAGACACATCTGCCAATAATCTGGCCAGCTGTTCCATACCAGCCAGGAGCTCCGAACACTCCGCCCCTTCCTGTACAGCCCCCGCCAGTTTATCAAAGCCTTGAACCAATGATTGTGACGCATAAGCAGAATAAATCCCTGCCTTCAGCGCCAGATTCTCCGCCGCAAAAGCCCTCTTAAGACCTGAATCCACTTTACGGTCTGTGGCATACGTAGGCACACAATCCTCCGGATTGACTGCCGTTTTGCCAATTAGAGTAGCCAGAATAGAGTCCAGGCGTATTGAAGGAGGAAAAACCCCCTCACCCTCAAGTAAGTAAAGTTTCTGAAGGAATCGTGGAACCTGAGCCTTCTCCACATCCTTCCACTCACGAAACACCATATCCTTCACCGGTCCCTGGAAAGGCATGGCAAACATAAAAGGCGTCTGATATTTGAGGAAATAAATGAGACTCTGAGTTTGTAGGTTGAAACACAGGGAAACCTAAACTGTCCCGAACATGTGTCATCACTTCCCACATTACCTCTTCTGGAAACCTATTTCCCCCCAGATGACGTTGATGGGGCCTCATCCTCACTCTCCGATGAGGATTTCCTTGCCGCTACCGATGAGTGCGCACGCTTAGACTGATCAGTCCTGGCCACGCCAGCTTGCAGTGCCCTGGTGACAGCCATTTCACCCATATCCTGCACTTCCTCACTAGACATGAGGGGAGTACCCCTGCCAGGTACCTGTGGGTTCTCAGGAAGAGCAATGCTACCCTCCCCTCCCACCTCCGAGGAGGAAGAAGAGACAACCACGTCTCTTTGCTGGAGCTTTAGGCATGGTAATCAAAATAACACTGCCTTTCATTCCAAAACACTACCCTACATATAGGACCCTGGTCCTCCCTAACAGGGCTCCACCAAACCCTAAAAAGGTCACAATCCTTGTAAAAATCCAAAAAACCACGGGCAGAACGCCCGTCCTACCTGACCAGCATCCAAAAATTGAAGGTCCTCGCGGCTCCGCGGCGCGGAAACCCGGAAACTAACGCCCCAGCCACAGAGGGCCGGCTGACCCCGTCAGCCGGCCCCCAGTACACGCCTCTCGAGCAGCCATGCCGTTCGCTCAAGACGTGACCCAGCCGTAGCACTCCTCGCGGAGCACCGCGTCCCGAGGAGTGCCTCCATCGACGACCTCCAGGCCCCGCCGTGCAGGTAAGAAAGGGAAAGAAAACCGTCTAGCGTGGGCTAGACAAAAGAACAGGAGGGGATAAGGGTGGGGGGGGGGTTTTGAAAGGGGAAGGGAGGGTCTAGGGGGGAGGCGGGAGGCCTCATTGGTTAAAAGGAAGGCGAGGGAGGGACGGGAGGTAATGCCTTTTCCGGTGGCTAGCCCTCCTCCAGCGCAGCGACCAAGTACAGAAAACATGCGAGGCTCGCTGTTTTCCATCGGGCTCGTGGACTTTTTTTCCTTTAATTTACGAGCCCGATCTGGCTTGGCAGAAGTCGAGCGCTTTAGGTACTTAATTTCACTTTTTCGGGTTATGTACATGAATGCACTTTTGCCCGATAGGTGAAAAGTCGGGTTAGGAGTTTACAACGCGATCAGCTCTAACATGAGCAAATGCGAGACCCGATGCATTGTAAATGCTTGTTTCTTTTTGTTATGCACTCGCTGAGATTGTGTGTGTGTGTGTGTGTGGTGTGTTTTTTTTTTTTTTTTTTTTTTTTTTTTTTTTTTTTTTTTTTTTTTTTTTTTTTTTTCTGTCTCCCTTGGGTATTTTCTCCCTGGCACTCTTGTTACCCTGTCACATGAGTACATCTCCTTGTCTAACTCCCTGTTGCAATCGCCTGTGTCCCCCCCCGCACCCGAGGTTTGGCTTCCGCCTACTCATGCCCTCCTCCCCTCCATTGTCCTTCTTCCTTCACCAGTGTCCTGTATTTTTCTCAAACCCTTGTGTTGCCTACTCTTCCGTGGCGTTCCCTCCATACTACTACTTCCACCCCCCCCAACACACAAACTCTTGGGGGGTGGGGGGAGTATATGAAAATCCTTTAGTTACTTACATCTCGTGCACATGCGTGGTACTATACGGTATAGCTTAAAAAACAGCTGGCAAGGCTAATGTCACCAACGCACGATCTCTTGGCTTTGCAAGAAGCTTCCTTCAAAACTATCATTGGCAAACAAGTTTGTGTCCTCCGTGTCTCATGCTGGAGACCTCATTAACCAGTACTGGTTTTGTGACTTTTTTTTTTTTTGGGGGGGGGGGGGGGGGGCGGAAGGTTTGGGTTGTGGGGGACGGAAGGTCTTATGCTAAAGACAAAATCTGTTATGAGCGCTTCCCTGGCATCAGCTGTTCTTTGGACCCTGTGCCATCATGACAGGAGGTCCTCACTCTGTTGGCACCCCCCACCCCCTGCTTTGAATATTCACCCTTTAGGCTGGGTCTGGCATGAAGTGGAAATTCCTGTTCGGTAGGAAGGCATGTGCTGGTGCGACGGGTTCAACAAGCATCAAAGCATGTGATGTGGGTGAACTCTGACTAGTTTCTTCTCGCACACTACATCCTGATAACTGCGACCTCGCATGCGCCCACGATCTCCCCTCGGGTGTGCTTCTCAGCTCGCATTTCTCCCCGTGCCACTGCGTCCTGATGCCGGAGTCTTTCTCTCAGCGCACCTCTGTTCAAGACCCCCCACCTTTACACTAAGGCGCCCAGTGCCTCAGTCGTGTCCATCTGGTGTATGGTGACAGCCATTTTAGAGTCCTCGTTGTCATTCAAAGCAATGTGGTTTTTTTTTTTTTTTTGTATATATAATTTCCCGCAACTCCTCAATTTCGCCTCCTTACCTTCCTGCACTTGTCTGTTATTAGGCCAAAATTTAGCAAGCGCACATTGGCCAGTCGTCTTTTTTTGAAAGTGTAAATGGGTAGCCATCCAGCAGGGCCAAAGTTGTAAGCCAATTAAAGGAACAGTATAGGTGACCAGAATTTTAAAAGTCAAATACAGGGACTTATCACAAATGACTACAGTTTTACTTCAAACAGAGCCCACAGAATGAAGGCTGTCGTCAGCATAGATTTACAGAAAAGGCACTAAACATAAATAAAATGCATTTTTATGAAGCCAGTCTCATGCCTGTTAATTACGTTCCTTTCTTATAACAGCTGCTAACCACCCCTGCTTGGCAAAAGATAGTCACCTTCCACCGTTTTAAATCGGCCCTCTATAAACCGGGACATGAGCTAAATTTCCCGAAATCTGCCCGGACAACTGGTGAAAAAACCGGGCCTCTCCCGGCAAATCCGGAACTCCTGGTCACCCCAGGACAGTCTCACCTACAGTTTGTTTGAAAGGGTTGTTTGGTACCCGCGGGGATGTCACTCCCAGGGTGTAAGGAATTGTATACAACCTGCTTGTGTTCCGCTGGACCGCATCACAAGTATCTGTTTCTCCTTCTAATTCCCTTCTCTTCAGAGCAGCCTTTTCGTTTCATAACTTAGTGTGGCTGCCAGGTTACAGCAGCCATTTCCGGTGCTGAGGGACGCATCTAAGCTGAGTAAACCTCCCGTGAGACCACTCCACCCTGGTGTGCGCCCGTGCGGTCCAGTGCCTAGACCTCTGTGCTTGGTCTTTACTGTACCTCCGTTATCCATAGAGAAGCAGTGAGTTTATTTACTGCTGTTTAACCAGGTGCTAATGTTCAGGGCGCGGCTACCATTTTGGGCCAAAGCTTCAGTCCTGGATAATTCACCTCGCCCCTCGGAGGCTGTCTCTTCCGTGTCTGTCCAAGCCCTCTTGACTGAAAAGCTTCGTGCCTAGTGAGGCTGCTTTGCTGTCCGTGGTGTCTGGTGCATGCCATATTTTCAGGGTACCTAATTGTTATGTAGCCCGAAAACCTTCCATCCCTAGACTTTCGTTGGAGACCTCCATCATAGGGGGTACGTTACCCCACGCCTGCGGTCTCGTACTTTAGAAGGGATGTTGGGGGTCAGTGGCGTAACGTGGGTTGTCAGCACCCGGGGCAAGGCAAGTAATTTGCGCCCCCTAACCCTGGATTTTAGCACTAGAGTTAACCCCCCCCCCCCCCCCCCCCAGATGTTGCGGCCGGCCCCTCCTGCACCCCCCCACGCTACGCCACTGGTTGGGGTACCGGTTGTGTGGTGTTTATTATGGTATGTAAGAACTCTTCCAACCAAGATGCCCCTACTACGCCAGATTGTAGAGTTGATGAGGTTTGCGCGAGGATGGTAGTGCCTAGAGGCTGTTCCGCTTGTGTGTAAGCACACGCTGTAGGTTTTGCTGGCGTGTCTCTGGCTCCCCGCTGCACCTTCGCATATAGTCTCGATATTCTTTGCGGTCTGGTGTATTTCCGACAGCAAGCACTTGCACTCGCAGAGTTTCTGACACTGGGTCTCTCCACGTGACGTGTAACGCGGGGATATCTGCCTAGGCTGCTTGCATTTCTTTTGTCCCCAATGTGTTTTGATCTGCTTTTATTGGAAAGCATTATTGGGAGAACCCCCACCCGCCCTGGAGCGGCCTCACCTCTGTAGTGCATGTGGCCGGCCTCTCTGCCATCCACTTCGACTGCTGGTCCTAAAGTGGTCTACACAGCGCTTAATACCACGGTTTTGCCTCGTGCCTAATGCTTAGTGAAATTGCGCTTGATTTAATCTACCTCAGACGGATGAAACGCAGATTTGCCCTGTCGGGGCACACTCCTTGACCTGACCCTTAGACCGCATTAGATGATGGTAGTAAGCGCTTGAATCTCTGTCACGGTGGAAGATGTAATTATTTCTTTTGTTTGCGGCAGTTTTCAAATTTTATAACCAAAAAAGCCGGGTTAGATTACCATTTTGGGCCACGTCATCTTCGGCGAGGCTTTCCTTAAATTGCTGAGAAATTCCTCAGTAGTACAGTCTCCTCCCCAGTCATTCAAAAGTCACGAGGTATTAGCTGGCCCCGAGGGGGTCTCTCGGGAACACATTCCAAGCTCTTATACTTGGCCCACGAGTCCCCGTCACTTGACTGATTTTCTCCCCTCCCCCCCCCCCCCCCCCTTTCTTTTCCTTTCTTCTTTCACTTCTTTTGCTTGGTCATCGGTCTTATGAGTACTCCAAGCATCCAGGAAGTGGCAAGCTGGTGTGGATGCTTGGAGTTCTGCAGTGATCTGGGAGTCTGCTCCGGGTTCTTACTCGATGACAGGCGTGTGGTGTTAGCAGTGGGGTGCATCTAGACGAGTAGTTAACCGGTGGTCTGGGGACCCCGGGGTGTCCAAGAAGCCTACTCGGGGTGGGGAGGATTTCGGGATTGTTTAAACTAAATACTATTAGCAGATTAATAAAGGGTATATTTCTTTAATAAAAATGTAAATATGAAAAAAAATTAAATGTTAGGTAAGCATGGAAGAATTTAAAAATGGAGGTTAAAATTAAGTTGGTGAGATCTTGATGCGTGAAAAAGGTGCATGTGCATCAAAGAGAATGTAGGCGGGACCTGTGACCTCCTCTGAATTTTGAACAGATTCAAACTTCCCAATGTTTTTAATATTTGTGAATTAAAGTGTTAAATAAGTAGTGGCTCAGTGGGGGTCCCCGGATTCAAATAGTGATTCATTATGGGCCTTGGGTTCCTGTAATGTTTAAGTGGGGGCCCACTTTTATTAGCTTTCTTCAGATTGGAACGAGGCTATCTGGTCGGGTGTTTACATTCCCAACTTTCTGCAGATGCATTGTTTTATCTTGGGCTGAACTCCTGCTTGCCCGCTCTCGCTGAAAGGAATCGACCACTTGAATAAGTGAACTGGATTTGGGACAGGGAGCGTGTGAAGCTCACCTCGCCTCATTTACAACTCCTCCGCCCCCGTATGTGTAAGTACAGAAGCAGAAATGTTTGCCGAGTGCGAGATGAAGGGACCGCCCTTGGGAGGATTTTATTGCTGCTGTTTGAACTCTGTACAGACGGTCTCCGGGTGATGCCACCCTAGCCTCGTGACTCCTCGTGCCCTGGCACAGCCCTGGGCATGTGACGTGGGGCTTGCCATTTGTGAACAGGACCCAGTCTGTGTTCCCTTGGCGTGTCCCTCGTGTTTGAAGGTGCTTTCACGCCCCTCCCTCTCCTCAACACCTGTTCTTAACGTGATAAGCAGGTAAGCCACGTCTTATTTGCCAAGTAGGGGTGCAGTGACTGGAGCCAGGTGGACGGTGCCCACTGTAGTCATGATGGGTTTTGTGGGCACTGTTGGTGAGAACCGCAGCCTAGCACCTCTGAGGGCCTTCAACTCCATCACCGCCGGTTCGCCTTTCTCGGAGCCCCAGGGAAAAAACATTTTATGGTAAAGCATTTTTTCCCGAATCTTAAAGCTTCGAATCAAAATTGAGCTTGTATGTGTTACCGACCAGTCAATTCTGAAACTATTGATATTCGACTTTGTGTTTATAATTAACCAATATCATAGGATAAACTTAGTCGAAAGAGCGAAATGTTTGTCGACAAGACAAATTGCAGAGAACTTGTGGCCTTGTGGGGGACAAGGGGAATTGAGCACATTCGCAAATGATGCGCTTTGGGAGGAAGACGTTTGAGTGACTGAGGTGTGATAGGGAACTGGAGAGCAAGGCAGAGCGAAGCTTGAGATGGAGAGAAGAGGGGGTTCGGGGTGGGGCAGAGATGGACAATGTACTGAGGCAGTGGAAGGCACGGAGATAGGAGACTAATGAAGAGTGTATGGGCAGCGCCTTGAGTCGCTTAAGGGTTGTGAGCGCTACAAAAGCGCAGTTAGCTTCGAACTGTTCAACTCTGGATGTCACTATTGCGAGCTGTCTTTGCTGGTCTCTCCTTTCTGCTATTTTGTGGTTTTGAATTTTCATTTATAAGTGCAGATAGAAAGGCAAAAAACATGACCCACTGAGCTGCTTGCTCCTGGAATGATGCAAGTTGAAATCCGGAAGACTGGGTGGGGTGTCAAGAGAAACTATGGGAGAGAAAGGAGAAATTTAAGGGAGGGGGAGGAGTTGTAAATGAGAGGGGGGGCTTTGGGTGAAAAGATTGTGCTCAAGGACCGACGGCAGAATGGCCAGGCGTGAGTATGAGAGTGTCAGAAGTTGTGCAAAGTTTGGATTGAGGCGCTTGTCGCCACCTTCCACAGCTATTAACCCCGTGTGAAGCTGCACTTACTGCAACGCACCCCATTCTCGCTCTTCCCACACCCCAAAAGCTGCCAAGGAGACACCACTCGTTGCACGCTGGAGGATTAGCGACTGATTCTTCAAGTGGCTGCTGAGAACAGGCCACGATGGGCACGAGCCGCAGGCCCTGAACCTAAATGTGATGAACCCGACTCTTAGCTGGTCAGAACCGGATATAGACCATTCAGGGCGGAAGCCGTGCAGGTTCACACTAGATCACTCGCCAATTCGACTTCAACGCCTAGAACCGGCGTGAGGTGACACATTTGCACACCAGCCCCCCCCCCCCCCCCCCCCATCCGCGCTATAACAGCAGTACGTGCAGAGAGGATGTGGGCTCGTTGCAGATGCATATTCTTTCCTTTAGCCCCTTCTGTCATCACCCCCCCCCCGCTCTCTTCCTACTACCTAGAGTAAGTTATTCCACGAGTAAGTATATATTGCAGTACTTGCACAGTATGGCAAGCAGTTCCCCAGGTGCCCACGGGGCGGCGTGGCTTTAGTGTCGAAGACTTCAGTATGTGACTCCGTACCGGGAGTTTGAGCAGCTGACCCTGACCGTGGTGTGTGCCCAACCACAACTTTTATTGGTTTAAAGTGTTGTTCCCTTTTGTATGTATTGTAGTTTCCTTTTGTACGCTTGTGTTAAAGGATCTGCTAGTTTCTCTTTCTGCAAAAGGCTGAATCAAGTGTGTATTTGTGGGGGGGGGCTTTAGGGGGAGATGTTGAGCGGTGGCAGAAATGAGCTCTGGACCACAGCGCCTCGCACAGCCTTTGGATTCAGTGATTAGGCTGGTGTGAGATAGACTGAAGTGATGTGCACTGGAACGTGTTGGCACTGCCCCTCACACTTGCCCTTCTACCTCTCCCCTGCATACAGCAGTTCTTGCCTTGGCAGTCCCATTGCTTCGGAAAAACTGAATACTGGCATCACTAGGTAACTAACCCCTGGCATACAGGCTCCTCTTGCTCCAGCAGCTCTATTGCATTTCAATGATCGGGCGCTGAGGAAACCCCTTGGCACTGGCCGTTCTTGGCCTTTCGCCGCCTCCTCTAGCCACACAAGCTCTCCTTCTGCAGTGGCAAATGAATGTTAGACCTGCAGATAACTCGGGCACCTTTTACCCCCCTGAAGGTTGCTGCCATTGCATAGGCGAGGGATCGCCACCTCTCCAGGTTACTCGGCGCGTGGATGATCTGCATGTCCTGCCAGCCCATTGTCCCCCTTCCAAACGCCTCTTCCCCCCTCAGTCTCTCGTTGAACGGTGTTGATTCTTTGTTGCTGAGAATGTCCTTTTTTTTTTTTTTTTTTTTTCTTGCCTGTGTTTTGCGTCGTCCCTTATCTCCACCACTTCACTCTGAAGCTCAGCATGCGGAGGTTGTGCTTACCTTGCCTTCTGTAAATCGCGTCCATTTTTGTCCTCTCCCTCACAGATCGCTGGCATCGCCCTCATCGGCCTGGGAATCTATGTGCAGATACAACTGAACAAGAGCATAATCATCCAGGATGCCTCCTCTTCTGGAGCCCCCATCGTCATCATCATTGTTGGTGCCGTTATCTTCGTGGTGTCTTTCTTCGGCTGCTGCGGTGCCTGGAAGGAGAACTACTGCATGGTGACAACGGTGAGTGCAGTTTTTACACAGGTGGTGGTACTGACCTCCTAATGCAGTCTGTCTTCTAAGGTTGTGCAGCAAGTGCTTCAAAGTCCTGTTCTGCTTTTACTTTCTTGCCCCAGCA
This sequence comes from Pleurodeles waltl, assembly GCF_031143425.1. Lineage (NCBI taxonomy): Eukaryota > Metazoa > Chordata > Amphibia > Caudata > Salamandridae > Pleurodeles > Pleurodeles waltl. Next base: position 54,650,899 of record NC_090443.1, read on the forward strand.
GCTTCAAACCTAAACTTGTAACTTTAGAACATCAGTGAAAATGTCTTTTATGCTGTCCAACCGCATTAATGACGGGGCAGTTAATGCTGATGGCTGGCACTAGAACGTGTCTTTGTTTGTTTTTGTCTGATACATGAAGGGCTTGGATGGTATTGAACCCGGTGCCATATGATTCCATGCGCTATCCTAGGCGCATTGACCCACAGATTAACTGTGTATATAGGTCCTTGCCCCATACCCTATAAGCGTTCGTCTCTGGGAGCACGGAAGCGATGAAGTGGGCTTCATGTAGGGTGACAAAGCTGGCGCAGGCTTAGCCGGTGCTTCTGGTAAGAGTGGGGAATGCCACAGTCGGGGATGTCGAGCGCTTGTCTTCACTGGGGGCGAAGAAACAAATTGTGATCAAAAGTCTGAGTAAATTAACTCTGGATTATTTGATAATAATCTACCCTGGGGTGCTAAAACTACTAGCTGTGTACAAATATCTGCTGTGGCCTACGAGAGAAGCCTGGGTTGACCATAGCTTGCCCTCAAGAAGCTGTTGGGCATTGTGAAGGATTCCTGACACCCGAAGCATCACCTCTGCCCTCTTACCAGCTTTTGAACGCCTTAACCTTGTGACACCCAGCTAGACCACCCACCTATTTGACCAAATGCGCAGCATGGCCAAAACTTAAAAATGCAGCTCACTGGTGGTTTTTCACTTGATTTACTGTCTCTGGCATGCTGTGGTGGGATTGGTTGTTTTTCTTGAAAGAACTTGGGTTGTGTTCAAGCCCTACTGAATAAAAACTTGTCTGAGGGAGCACAAAGGAGTGTGGAAAGGCATGTAAAGTCAGCCTAAATGTTAGTGTGAACTTTCTGGCTGCAATCTTTAAAATCCGAGACGGGTCCACGAGAAAGCCCTTGCGGGCAGCTTTCTGGTGTAGCAAGTGGTAGGATGTGCACTCAGTCTGTTAACCCAGCACGTTCTACCATAAGGATGAGGGATTACTATTAAAGATCTGATGCAGTAACTTGTTCACATGTCTCCCTTTGCAGTTTGCCATCATACTGACTCTGATATTCCTGGTGGAAGTGGCTGCTGCCATCGCTGGATACATCTTCAAGGATAAGGTGAGAAAGGGTGGTGGATTTGTATTCTGGGGCTGTTACTGTGGCTTTCTGGAGTGAAAAGGGATGTGATTTTGCTGAGCAGCCTTACAGTCCGATCTATTGAAACAGTGAAGGCAATTGAGCCAGGCTCCTCTGATGCAAGATGGTGGCAGGTGCTCATGGCATGGAAGAGCTGCTTTCTCATGTTGACTGTATTTTAATGAGATTTTGAAATGCCATTTTATGGTGTAGGATAATCCATGGTTTTAGTTGGAAATCTTCTAGAACTTGCTAGATGGTGTTTTGTGATACAGTGCTGCACCAAGCCTCCCTTGAAGTACTCATCCTGAGATGTTCGATAAACTGACAAGCCAGTTCTACTTGCAGTCCTCTGGTGTTTACTGGTCTCTGTTCCTTTGCCTCGTTCAACTTTGGCCACACAGAATCACTAGGACAAATAATCCAGCAGACTTCATCTTCTCCGGTTGGTGAAAAAGGCATGTGACAAACTATCCCGGTCTTGGAATTTTAACAGCTAGTGTACTTGGCAAGATCACACTCAAGATTGACCCTTCTCTTAACCCACAACCTGAACGTTACCGAGTCGCAAACGCCTTCTCTTTTGTGTGCAGATGAAATGTTGAGCTCTGCTAAGGTCCTCATTGCTGCCTCACCCTGATGGAGGTAGAAAGACTATCATTCCACCTCACGATAAAGGAAACCCTCGAATGCGCTACATTAAGGTTCCTTTGAAAGATTTCAGTGTCTGAACGCCCTGGCTTGGAGTAGCTTGTCCACTAAGGGCACTGGATCAGGTCCACCATTGAACCTCCCCGGATATCCATAACCTTCTCCCCCACCCCCAACAAGTGAAGGAAAATCGCAAGGAGTGAGTGATAATGAAATGTATGGGCCACAAACTAGAATGCCAACCTGAATCTGGGTCAAAGGCAGTGTAATATCTATAGAAGACTCCTACAGCAGCTGCATCACTTAAGTTGAGTAAGTGACTCTTTGAAATGGAATTGGTGTAACAAATTTGGATTTAAAAGGGCGCAGTAACATTCCTAGAAGTCCCGCAGTGGTGGACAGAGCAGCTCTAGCTACTCCATGCTGAATGACCCTGAAGAAGCAAGCCCTGAACCTCCAAGATGCGGCTTCGCAACTTTGTACTTTTTTTTTGGGAGGAAGCACTACCCGCACCCCACTCGCACTGAAGGCCTCCGCTGACCTCCAGTGGGAAGAAAGCACTAGTGGCGAAGTTGTGTATTGCCTGCCAGGGACGGAGGCCTCATTCACATTTAGAAACTGGAAGACCCCACCCCCGTCCCCCAAACTCAAAAAATGTTTTCCATCCTGTGACCCAGAGGGCAAACGGTTGATTTTTGATTCGAGGAAAAAAAATACAAGGGTTTTTCTCATTTAAAAAAAAAAAAAACTACATTTTGTTTTTAAGGTAAATATTTTGTTGCACAAAACGTGGGAGTGGTGGGGCAGCTTGCTTCCTTACATAGCCGGTGCAAGTTGTAAGAAGACCTTGTAGATGGTAACTATAAAAGAACTATGCACGTGAGTCCTTGTCGTTCAGTGTGTTTAGTTTTAATTGGATAGTAGTGTTCTGGAGTAATGTTTTCAGGCTTCTTCAAAATTCTCCTTTTCGGTGTCAAACGGTAGACACCACAGAGCATCGGACATAATTGTTCCATCGGCAGACATGACCTTGTGATACAGGAGTGTCTCGATCATGTAAGATGTATGTTCAGGTGCTCGATGAGTAACTAATCCTGTTGCAATACTTGCCCCCCCCAACCCCCCCGGTGTTTCTTTCAATTATTTAATTTTTTTTGCAGTTTAAAATGGTCATCGACAAATCCTTTACCAACAGCATGGGACAGTACAACAACACAGATATGGCGAAAGCCCTGGATACTATCCAGCAAGATGTGAGTGGTAAAGCATTCTATGTAGCCCCACACCTTTGGCCCTTCCTTTGGGGATTTGGCAGTGCCTGCGAGATTTTTGAGATGTATGTGCTGTTAACGGGAATTTGATAATGCTTAATTGGTGTATTCTAAAAATTAAACGAATCAACAATTCGTTTTTTGGAAACTGCAGCTGTACAAAAGGTGCACCACTCTTTTAGACAGTCCCAATGTACCAAGCTGCTAAGTGTTGAAATGGATGAAGTTTGTATGTGCACAATGTAGTATTGATTTGGATGGGGGAGGGACTTTGCCTCGGAAAGTAGAAGGACGCGGAGACTGAGGGCCCGATTTAGTTTGGCAGACTGGTTACTCTGTCACAAACATGACATATCCCGTCCGCACATTAAGAGTTCCAGCGGATATAATTGTGGACGGGAAAGCTGTCAATTTTGTGACCGAGTAACCCCACCTGCCAAACTCCAAATCGCCCCCCAAGACTTTGTGTAAACCTGCCTTTGGGACGGGTCGTGCGGGTGCATTGCTGTATGTTGGGGAGGGGAATCCATTTACTAAACATGGTGTCCACATTTCCGGGGAGGAGGTATGCTGTTAATCTTGCACGTTGAGTGGGTTGACTGGTGGAAGAATGTGTTTGGGGGCTGAGGGGGAGTTGGGAGGGGTAGTAGTAGAAGAGTGCTTGTGTGACTTTGACGTGACATTTACTGTGTATGTAAGCTACCTCCCTCTATTCCTTATGTGACAGTTCCGCTGCTGTGGCGCCAACGGTAGCGCCGACTGGAAGGACTTTGAACCGTTCAAAAATGGAAGCCTGCCGGATTCCTGCTGTATTACAGAAACTAAAGGTTGTGGGAGTAAACCAGACCCAAGCAAAATATTTAAAGATGTGAGTATCTGCCTTGGATAACTTCATGCTGCGTGTGGTGAGTTAATGAGGCCGCATGCCCCCGAGCTGTACGCCATCTAAAAGGCTGGTAATGTTGTGTGTGTGGGGGGGGGGGGGGGGGGGAGAATCTGCTTCAGCAGAGCCTCCAGTGAGAGCAGTTAAAGTGAACTCTTCATGGCTGCTCAGGGCAAGGATGGAGAGCGCATACCATCAGTAGTTATTTATTTTTTAAAATCTAGGAGGGTGCAAAGACTGCCCCTCCCCCCCCCCTTTGGAGATGGTATAGTCCTCTGTGTGCCTCTGGGCTACGTTCACCCTCTTCAGAGGAGAGTGTAAGCACTGCATGACCTGTGGAAGATGGTATGCAGAGGCACTTCAGGCCAGTGAGGAGTTTGTAGAGGCGTCTATCCTTTGTAGCAGTTGGTTGTAAACTGTATTTGTATTGCGTTTACTTCCCCTGCCAAGGCATTGAAGCAATTTGCAGTAATTTGCACGCTACTCTTGAACCCAAAGTTAGAGTTAAATAGGCAATAGAATTAGTAATATGCTTTCTTTTTCCTTGTGGACTACTTATAAGTTTTTAAGTTTGTGGTCTTGATCTCGTGCATTTACTGTAGTGTTTTCAACGGAATAGGTTAATTTAAGTGGACTAGTAAAGAGAAGATTGTGAGTGGTGGTGGACATGTGCACCTGTTATCTGAATGAAGTTTGGTAAAAGAGGTCCATCTGGCATAGTAGACGAGCAGGATGCCACAGGGCCCAGAAGCCTTGGAGCCACTCACAAGAAAAAAAACGGGCAACACAATCTATCAGAACATACCTCAAAGAGGCTTTCACGTTCCCAGAGAAGTCTGTGGATCTCATGCAAGCATGCCTTCAAAACCACCACACTAATGCCACCTGCTCCGCCCAAGCAGTCTAGTGTCCAGTGCAAATGACCTACTTCACAGCCTCCTGACCATCTTGGATGGTTTGAGCCAAATTGGCCCGAAATTCCTCAGACTGCTGTCCAGATCGCTTCAATGGTGCCCCATAGAGCATGGGTATATCTTCCCAGCAAACAGCTGACATTGACTGACCAGAGACCTAGGCTGGTATAGGAAAAGGCCTGCCTTCCGAAAGTCTCAAGTTATCTTGAGGAGTTGTGTGGGGGGAATAATAGAGGGGAACGTATAGGGAAGATGCAATGATTTCCACCCCCCCCCCCCCCCCATCCCCTTCCACTCAAATGTATATACTAAACGTTGAGGCTCAAGTTCTGCCTAAGCAAATAATTCTGCCTCACCGGTGCTTTCCAGACGCCTGGCTGTGCTAGCAGTACTTCTTTGAATGCTGGAAGTTTTTCTTCATCCACATATTGCCTAACTTATCGAGGCCAGCACACAATATAATATTTGGAAGCACTTTAAGGCCCTTAGTGTGAGTATTTGTGTAAAGCTATAGCGAAACATAGGATCACTGGCCATAGTGGCGTCCTTCATGGACATTGTCCGATGTGCTCCTTCAGTACATGCACCGCTCCAGCACTTCTGTGACAAGAGGTGCCATAAGTCTGGGCACTGGGGGAAGAAGAAATGGAATGCAAAAGTCGTTTAACATTTTTTTTTTTTTTTGTGTATTTATTTATTTTTTCCCTATTGGCTAGAGGAGAAACCAGTTTAAGGGAATTTTGCCATGCAGACTGCTTTGGGTCAGGTTTCTGGAAACCATGTGAACTATCTGAGCGCATGTGTGCAAAAGTAGAGAGGAGCTATTCTACCCACATGCTGGAGTAAAGGGCTGCCCATCAAGCCTTTTTGTCTACCTCTCACATCAAACACCATCATGAGCCAAAACAACCCTTCTAGGCGAGTGCACTACATGTCTTCAATGGCAGATTGTAAGAAATCTGCAGCTCACAGTAGTCCAGCTCGCTTGGCTAGCGCATGTTGCGGAAAATGTGGCACTAGCATTCTTGTAATAAAGTAAATTGAGGGGACGATGCCACTATTCAGCAGCTTGGGCACTCCTGTGCTATACCTTTTGTGCCTCTAGAGAATAAGCTAAATGCTCAGACCTTGCCTCCATGTTTTCACAGCTCAACTTCGAGTAAACGTCCTATTCATCAGCGAGCCCATGTTTTTTTGTTTACACATTTTATCCCTTTTCCTTGATTTTCTGAAGTTTTAAGCAGACCAAACGCTAAGGTGGTCCCAGTTGTCACGAGAAGACCACCTTCTCATGTGTGTTTTTTAATGTATGTGAGTACATTGCATTCCACTTCTCCTGTATGTAATATCTAGCAAGCCTCTCCACTACTCATTGCAGATGAGTGACTCGTGATCACATGCAATCTTCCAAAGCTCACTTAACATTGTATGAACGGCCTGCCTGGCACTAGCCATACCAAGGACTAGGTCATCTTATGCCCTTAAGTGGAAGAAGTGGTATGTTTTGTGTATGTATATACAAAAAATAGAAGTGTTCCAGAATGTGCAGAAGAAACTAACTTTCTTCCCTTATTCTGTAAAACATGGCTTTCCAGGTCTATTTGGCAGAGATTTGTTTAACAGAACTATCCTCAAATACTGTGTGGCTTTTGTTTAGTGATGAGGGATGGTAAGCTCAGACACCTACATCCTGGAAGAAAGCTCCCAGCCTGTGATCGTTTTTTTTGGCTAGCAGAGGTAATGTCCTCCGCCATCCTGATGGAGTAAACTGTCCACCAAACTGTAAATTGACCCCTAGATCTCCTTCAATTATGGCGCTTTATGTACAATTCTAGCCACCTACAAGCAACTTATTTTAAGTTGAACAGCATCATACACAGCTACTGCTAGGATGCCAGGTGACCTTTCTGGATAGGTCTCAAAGCCATTATACAAGAAGCAGGGCAGTTACTGCTGTTTTCAGGAGAAGTATTTTTTTGCACACTTGCCAAACGGATACTTGCAGATCAGAATATACCTTTGCTAACAATACTGCTTGGATTCTGACCAGGTGACCCAGCTGAAGTCTCTGCGTAACCTTTGGTTTATGAAAATCTCAGTTACTAATTTGTGTTCTTGGTTCTCCATCATGACTATAGTAATTGAATTCACAAACACCATCCGCTGGCCTAACCAAGTTAAAAGGCTGAGGTTAACTAGTGCGGGATACCCAGCACTGTGCTGTTGGATTTTGTGTTAAGTTCACTTCCTGACAAAATTTGAAAAGGACTTTCAGCCTGGCTTTTCGGTTTCCATTTGAAGTCCTAATTCAGCAACCTCAGCAATATTCCTCTTTAGTAAGACATTGACACACTGGAGAATGATTGTGATTTGGTGTCTGAGCTGAATGAAGAGGCCATTGTGGAGAACTAAGATTACTAGGAATTACTTACTTGGCCGAAAATGATCTGGTGCTACTTAATTGCATCGTAGGATTTTTGAAGCAGTTCTTTCTAGTTCTTACTTGCAATGCAGCAGTCTAAGGGACCTGTTCATTTCTTTTAAATATACATAGTAACGTTTAAATCTGCCTAGCAAAGTTTCTAAGTTCATGGTCTTGGCTGTTTTGTGTAGGAGTGCTAGCACTGCACTGCATGAGTGACAGTTTTACCTCCTTTTTAAAAAAAAAAAAAAAAGTACCACTCTCCCCAGCATGAAATTCCTGATCTCGTAGTCATTGTATACTGTTTTTTTTTTTTTTTTTTTTTTTTTTTTTTTTTTTTTTTTTTTTTTTTTTTTTCCGCGCTCTCGCTTCTCCTCCTCCCCCTCTTTCCCTTCTCCTCCCCCCTCTTTCCCTTCTCCTCCCCCTCTCTCTTTTTCCCTTCTCCTCCCCCTCTCTCTTTTTCCCTTCTCCTCCCCCTCTCTCTTATTCCCTTCTCCTCCCCCTCTCTCTTTTTCCCTTCTCCTCCCCCTCTCTCTTTTCCCTTCTCCTCCCCCTCTCTCTTTTTCCCTTCTCCTCCCCCTCTCTCTTTTTCCCTTCTCCCCCCTCTCTCTTTTTCCCTTCTCCCCCCTCTCTTTTTCCCTTCTCCTCCCCCTCTCTCTTTTTCCCTTCTCCTCCCCCTCTCTCTTTTTCCCTTCTCCTCCCCCTCTCTCTTTTTCCCTTCTCCTCCCCCTCTCTCTTTTTCCCTTCTCCTCCCCCTCTCTCTTTTTCCCTTCTCCTCCCCCTCTCTCTTTTTCCCTTCTCCTCCCCCTCTCTCTTTTTCCCTTCTCCTCCCCTCTCTCTTTTTCCCTTCTCCTCCCCCTCTCTCTTTTTCCCTTCTCCTCCCCCTCTCTCTTTTTCCCTTCTCCTCCCCCTCTCTCTTTTTCCCTTCTCCTCCCCCTCTCTCTTTTTCCCTTCTCCTCCCCCTCTCTCTTTTTCCCTTCTCCTCCCCCTCTCTCTTTTTCCCTTCTCCTCCCCCTCTCTCTTTTTCCCTTCTCCTCCCCCTCTCTTTTTTTCCCTTCTCCTCCCCCTCTCTTTTTTTCCCTTCTCCTCCCCCTCTCTTTTTTTCCCTTCTCCTCCCCCTCTCTCTTTTTCCCTTCTCCTCCCCCTCTCTCTTTTCCCTTCTCCTCCCCCTCTCTCTTTTTCCCTTCTCCTCCCCCTCTCTCTTTTTCCCTTCTCCTCCCCCTCTCTCTTTTTCCCTTCTCCTCCCCCTCTCTCTTTTTCCCTTCTCCCCCCTCTCTCTTTTTCCCTTCTCCTCCCCCCTCTCTCTCTTTCCCTTCTCCTCCCCCCTCTCTCTTTCCCTTCTCCTCCCCCCCTCTCTCTCTTTCCCTTCTCCTCCCCCCCTCTCTCTCTTTCCCTTCTCCTCCCCCCCTCTCTCTCTTTCCCTTCTCCTCCCCCCCTCTCTCTCTTTCCCTTCTCCTCCTCTTCTTCCCCCCCCCCCCCCCCGGTTGTGCAAGTCTAAGTCTTCTCTTTTTTTTATTATTTTTTTTTTTTTGGCTTTGCCAGTGATTTTTCATTGAAGTGGCAGAGCTGTAATGTCGAAGGGCCTCTGCCTCCTTTCTTCGGATTTAATATACATTTGTTTTATTAAATCACTTTCTTTAAGAGGGAAAAGTAACATAATTGTGTTTCTAATGTTGGAGTCTACATATACTTTCCTTTTCAAAATCTAAACGCAAGAATCCCCATTAACTCAGTTGAAGGCAACGTATAAGTGTGCTTAAACCCAGCACATAGGCAGATACCTTCGGCTCTTGTGAATTTGATGAAGGTGATGTGTGAATTTCAAGATGCCTATGAACTGACAACTAGGATTAAACTGTTAAGTCTTGAACTCTTGTTCGATGGCTTGCGTGGCTGTAGATACAGTGGTGCAAGTTGTTCTTAAAAGAAGGGTTTTGAGTTACAGGATAGTGACTCCTCTCAGTGGTGGTGCGCATGGGCATTGACTCCTTCGTTAAATTTGTTTTCTCTCTGCTTTCGGGTTCAGACGCGTGTCTTCGCAGTCCTTGGACTTGCTCTGGTTCGAAATCTTTCTTACCTTCTTCGATGGTATTGTTTCCGTTTACGCCTGTGTATCGAAGCGCTCGCCTCAATTCATTGGTCCGGGCATCGACCACATCCTTCGGGGCTTCCTCGCCCATCTCATGCCTACCTTGCCACATGCCATTGAACAGTATGGCAACTTGATGGAATGAACGCCATTTCACTTCTGTCCTCTGTGCCATGCTAAATTTCCCCTACTAATCAACCTTTGGTGTGCAATCTGTCTTGTTTCCCAATCACCTGGAGGGTACCTGTGACGCCTGTAGATCTTTCCAGTTGAAGAAGTCTCTTCGAGACCAAAGGGCATGTTGACTGGAAAATGGCGCTCAAGACTCCAGATGGACATCGTTGGGGAGAAACCGACTCTGGAGGAACCTGTGCAGGAAGAGTCCCTCCATCAGGATTCTTCCAATCTGCAGTTTGGCTTGAAAGCCACAAGTTAACATCAGCACAACCCGTTAGTACTGTAGACCCTCCTACCCACCCCGAGACTCTAAAGAGGCCCCTTTCAGAGGCTGATGTTCCGCCACTACCACCAGGCCATAGTCTGAACCAAAATCCGTTTTGGCTGACCTGCTGCCTGTCCTTAAACAGCCAAGATCATACCATCATCTTCAGCTTAGACCGCCAGCTTTTTGGACTGAGACATCTCCATTTCAGCCTGAACCTTCGCTCCGAGCCAACCACCCACAGCCTCCACATATGTGCTGGGGACATTGCACATACCAAAACCTTTGGTGCTGAAACCCACAGAACCATAAACTTGAGCAGACTCTAGTCAGTCTTCTGCTACTCCCTCTCAGGTGGAGCATATACTGGAGACCGTGGGAGCTCATCAGGGCTGCCTCCATATTCAAGAGGGTGCAGGACACATTGTTGCTTCTCCTCTACTGTTAGGGGAAGCTGTCCTTTCGGGAAAACACACTCCTTCACCTCAAAAGAGAACTACTAAGGACAAGGCCACCAGCCCATCTCGCAGGCCTTCTCCCCCTCTTCCTCCGCCCCCCCTCCCCTTCTCCACCACCTACAGCCCCTAATTCTCCTATTTCACCTACACCAGGAGATTACACCCCTCGAGGATCTCCTTTGTTTGTTGGAAGATTTGGATGACCTACAACATGACTGAGATCCCTGGGACACTTTGGATCCTGATGCCATCCTTTCCAATGATCCTGACCTGTACCCTGCATGCCCCTCACCACCAGAGTAAGCTACTTCTCACTAACCAGTAGTAGAGAGAGTAGCTGCATCTCACAATGTAGAGCTACACAGGGACCTCATCGAACAGGACTTCCTGTTTGACACATTAATCCTCACACAGGGATATTCAATTTCTCCGAATGATCCCTGGCATGATTCATCATGCTGATGAAATTAAGGAGCCCGCCCTTCAAAATATAAGCTGGCTTCCTCTTAGCCACCATATAAAGTCTTGGGTCCCTCCTGACCCCATTGTGACCCCCACAGCATCAAAACATGCCAATGGCCAGACAACTGGGGCCTCACCTCCCGAGAAAGAAAGCAAGAAAATTGATGCCGCCAGCCGAAGTTGCTACACAAGCAGCCAACCATTGGCGTATCTTCAACTCTCATGCATTGCTAGTCAGATAAGACCAGGTGCACTGGAACGAAATGGAGGAGCTTCTGCCATTTGAGCACTCTAAGAGAGGGCAACAAATAGTTTAGAGGGGCAAACCATTTCCAATAATTCCATCTGCTGTGCCCTGGATGCCGCCGATAATGCTGCATGCAGCTTGAACATAAGTGTCGTCCTCTGAAAGCAGAGCAAAGTGTGCTTTCTAACCAGAAGTTTAGCAAGCAGTCCTTGACATGGCCTTTTACAAGGAGCATCTTTTTGGCCCTCAAATTGATAATACCCTTGAAACGTTAAGTGCATGGATACCCCCAAGGGTGCCCTCTAATCTCCCACACAAAGGCACTTTTTGTTGCCCCAGTTTCAGAAGCTCCTATAAATCCTCATCTGAGGTGTCCACTTCAGTCCTGACAGCCTCCTAGTCTAAGGGTTTCTAGAGGAATTCTTACAGAGGCAACAACCATAAAGACCGAGGTAAGACCATCCCCGCCCTGAGGCTTTCTCCACTGCAAAGCAGGGACTGCCACAGTTTGGTCACAGGTTCACCTGGAAGATCTAGTGGTGTTAGACCGGCATACTCTGCGCTCTCTGCAGTGGTGGAACACCACCAACCTGTTGAAAGGGTGGCCTTTTCTGGACCTTGTGCCTTTGGTCATACTGACCACAGATGCATCACTGAAGGCTTGGTGCTCACCTTCAGTTGCAGTACAGGGCCTCTGGGGGGGGGGGGGGAGGAAAGGATCTGTCACCAATCCCTACATATCAATTACCTTGTGCTTCAGGCAGTGTTTCTAGCCCTGAAAGCATATCTTAATCACCTATCTAACAAGGTTGTTTAGTCCTCATGGACAACATGACAGCCATATATTATCTACAGAAGGGAGGGGGGGGGGGGGCATGGTTGTCCCAACTCTGACAATTTGGAATTGGACTCTCCACTACCACATTCACCTGGTGGTAGAGTATCTCTCTCCCGGGGATGGACAGTGACTTTTCAGGTCTGCTCAGCAGGATGCAGCAACAAGTCTACTAATGGGAACGCCACCCACAAGTCCTTCAAACATACTTCACAAAGTTGGGAACTCCTCAGATAGACCTTTTCACCACAGCAGAAAACTCAAAATGCCCTAGCTTTTCCTCCAGGTGTCCAAACTCACTATCCAAAGTCAACACTATGGATGAACTGGTCAAGGTTATTTGCTTCTGCTTTTCCACCTCCACCTCTCCCTCTCATTCCATTTCTGGTTTGGAGGATCAGGGATATGTCTCACCATGATCCTTGTAGCTCCCACTTGGGCGCGTTAACCATGGTTCACCACACTTCTGGACCTATCAGTAGTACCCCGTGAGAAGCTTCCCAACAGGCCGGACCTTCTCACTCAAAATCAAGGACAGATCAGACATCCAGACCCCAAGTCACAGCCTTGTGATATGGCTTCTAAAGTCAGTTTGGTTACTTAGGATTGCCTGCAGAATGTATTGAAGTTCTTAGGCAAGCTTGTAGACCCACAACCAGAACATGTTATGCTGCAAAATGGGAATGTTTTGTTTGAGGCTCAATTCGTTTAGGTTGGCAGTAGCAAGCTACTGTTCAAGACGCCCTTTATCTGCTCCACTTACAAAAAGGAAGTTTAGCTTATACTTCAGTCTACACATCACACAGTGATAACTGCAATGGAACAGACAACATAGTTCTTTGTTCAGAATCCTAGTCATTAAAGCTTTAATGGAAGGCTTTAAAAGGGTCATTCCACCTATGGTGCCTCCTGCACCTCCCTGCAACCTCAATATTGTGCTTACCAGGCTCATGTGCCTTCATGTCATATACAGTATCTTTCATGGAAGGTAGCTTTGTTGCCACCAAATAACTCTGGCGTGCAAGTGGGCTCCAGGCACTGTACTTGGAAGAAACTTTTCTTCCAGATTTATAGACACAAGGTGGTCCTTCGCACAAACTCTAAGTTCCTTCCTAAAATGGTTTCACAATTCCATGTAAACCAATCCATTGAACTACCATTTTTTTTTGTTTGTGTTTGTGTTTGTTTTTTTTTTTCATTTTTTTTTTTTTCTGCATCCTGACTCCATTGTGGAAATAGCTTTCCACACTCTAAATGTTAAGAGCACCCACGTCTTACATTGATAGAACCAAAAGTTTAAAAGAAACTAAACCTCTTTGTAGGCTTTACTACCTCACAAAGGCAGTCCAATATTGTGAAATGTCATAGGTAGATGGATAGTTAAGAATACAGATGTTTGTTCCATCAGGTTGGCACACAGTTTGGTGGCGTGTGGTAAAGTAGGCCTGAGATGGGCGAGGGCGCCCTGTAGGTCACGTGGTTGCTGTCCTTACAGACTAATCAAGGCAAGTGCTTAGCTGGAAAGGCGCAAGTGGAAACAATACCGCTGAAGGAAAAAAGACTTTGAACCGGAGCGAGTCAAAAGACTGTGCAAAGACATGTCTGAACCCAAAGGCGGCAAGAGACCTCTAACAAAGGAGTCTATGCCCATGCACACTATAGAGGAGTCACTCAATCCTGTAACTCTAAACACTTCTTCAACGAAAAACAACTTGCACCACTCTGGACCCAACATTAGTTGGCAGGAAGATGCAGAGCATGTGTATCTACAGCCACAGATGCTTACTGGGTAAGTAGCATTTTTAAGTTTTCACTGTAGTGGCTTTGTCATGCATTTTTGAAAAGGCTCTTAAAGGGGGGGGGGGGGGTGTTTTTTTTTTTTGTTTTTTTTGTTTTTTTAAACTCTCCTCTCCCTCGTCCTCAGGGCTGTGTGGCTGGGCTAAAGATCTGGCTGGAGAGAAACATAAAGGTGATCGCTGGCGTGGCAATCGGCATAGCAGCCTTTGAGGTAAAGTGGGACTGCATTTATTTCTTATTGCTCTGCAAAGTGGAGTTGAGGGTGGGCTTTTGGCTGGAAGGGCTGTCTGTTATGCCAGATTGAGTGTGTCCAGTCTCCCATCCCGCTGCATGAAGTAGGAGGTCCTTATGAGACCACGTTTGCAAAACAGGGTTATGAGAAAAGATTTGATGAGCATAGACTCCAACCTTCATCTGAATGAGTATCTCCATTGAAAAGCAAAAATGGTTTAGATGTGTGCTGCAAGCATTAACCCTGGCAAACCAGCCCACTCAGTCTTAAGCATTAAATGTCTTCGTCTCCCACCTCCACTCTTGTCTTAGAAAATCCTTTTGAATGCAGATGGTCTCTACCATCTAAGGGGAACTAAGCTAGCCTTTTGACAGGATTTTGTTTCTGGGGAGAAAGTTCTGATCAACTTCTTGTAATCTTGCAGCCAGTGATTCTCTAGCCTTTCCTAGGGAGCAGCTGGAGCAGTGCTTAATTTGTGCTTGTTTCTGGTGTGGAGCGCTGGCACTTTTTTCTGCCTTAAGGATTTACTGCGAGCAAAAGACACACATGGGAAAGACTGAGGAAGAGAAACTAAAGCGTCACAATGGGAGAAATTAAAAAGCTGCAGGAGTGAGCTGAAGTGGTTGTAAATTGATTGAAGAGGCCAGAGATTGCTTCAGGATTACGCTGCTCAATATTACTTGTTCGCACACTTAATTGCAGCATCCACATGTTTAAGAGTAGGGCTTTGAGCACCAGCACATAACTTATTTACAAATTAAGTACTGAGTAGGAGTGTACTGCAGCTGGTGGTAGGGCGCTCTTCTGTAGGGATGATAGTGTCTTTGCCTTGTGATGTTTGTTAAAGTATCTTGGTCCCATTGTGACAAACCTTACCTCGACAATGGGAGGAGCTCTTTGTCACCTCTCTTCAAGATCTTAAGTCCTCGAGCAGAGATGGCAAGAATGGGTGTGAAGTGACTGAGCTGATGAGATCCAGTGACTGCTGCGCAGGCACTGAGGTGAGGGATGGGTGACAACTAGTGTGGGGACTGATGGAGACTCTGCAGCTTGCCTGTATTGCTGTATTGCTGTCCTCTTCCCCCCCCTGATTCGATGTGTTTTTCTCCTGCAGCTCCTAGGCATCATTTTCGCCTGTTGCCTGATGAAGGGCATCCGCAGCGGATATGAAGTCATGTAGCACCTGCTAACGCGGTGGATCACAAGGAGATGAACACCACGCTGCCTTTCTTGCACTCCTGCCACACTGTGTTTCTGGGTATCTTGGACATCCTGTTTCACACCGTCCTGTTAGAAGTACTTGTTCCCCTCCTCAACCCATACTCTCCAAGAGCAATCACTTTGTGTAATCTTGCTTTCTATCGTCTGTTACCAGGCGAGGGGCGGGGACTTTCTGAAGCTTTATTAGTGACTCTGCTTTTGATGGGCCCTCTTCCTGCATCCCTCTTACTGTCCCTTGTATAAAGACCTATTCTATTTTTAAATGTTTAAAATGTTTAAGAATATGTTTTTGGCTTGGTTGTGCCGGCAGCCTGGAACGTCCCTTAGGCTGGTTTGGTTTCTTGCTGTTTGCACTGCCCTTGCCAAAAATTGTGTGGTTGGGGCAAGAATGATTACTGTACGCGTTATACACGTCTCGTTTGTATAAATATGCCCCATGTGTTTTGTATTTGCTTTCTACCGAAATGGCATTACGTGTAAATTTGAACGAAAATAAAAAAACGTCCCAACCTGCTTTCTTGTCATTTTTTTTCGGTTGGTTGTTCAAGGGGCATAAGTGAAGGGTTGTGATTTGTGGATTAAAAATGGCAAATGGAAACTGTTTTATGCCCCCTACTGGTGCACACTAGTGGTTCGGTGACCAATCAGTAGTGTTCGCAGGCGTGAGCGCCTGCGAAGCTCTTGAACCGTCATTTAGCACAAGACCCTCTTATACTGGTTGAATGTGTAGGCTTTGAAAGTGTGTATGTATATGTATGTTCGATGGCATGTGTAGCTGCAGATACACATGCTGTGCATATCCCGCCATCTGGTGTTGGGCTCGGAGTGTTACAAATTGTTTTTCTTCGAAGAAGTCTTTTCGAGTCACAAGATCGAGGGACTCCTCCCATTTCGGCTCCATTGCGCATGGGCGTCAACTCCATCTTAGATTGTTTTTCTTTCCACCATGAGGTTCGGACGTGTTCCGCTTCGCTTTGTGTTTCGGTTCGGAAAGTTAGTTAGATATCGGAAAAATTTGATGGTATTGTTTGCGTTCGGTATCTGGTTAGTTAACGCAGATCGACACCGAATTTTGAAGCGCTCCAGTGGCCCTTCGGGGTTTTGATTCCCTGGCGGGGCCTGGTCAGCCCGACCACGTGCATCTACAAGACTAATGGAACGGACCCCATTCCGCTTCTGCCCCGAATGCCACAACAAGTATCCTTACACAGATCAACATTTGGTCTGTAATTTGTTTTTGTCTCCTGAACACAAAGAGGATACCTGTGAGGCCTGTCGAGCGTTTCGGTCGAGGAAAACGCTGAGGGACCGGAGAGCGAGAAGGCTTCAAATGGCATCGGCGCCGTCAGGACACCACGACTTGGAGGAAGAAGAAACCTTCTCCATTGCTGACTCTGACGAAACAGAACAGACGCCGAAAACCGTGAGTAAAACAGCTCCGACCAAAACTCACGTAAAAATCGTCAAAGCCCAGGGGACGCCACAGCCGGCAGGCCATGGCTTAACCCAAAAAATCAGTGACCGTCCATCGGCACCGAAAAAGGGCACACGTGTCGAAGTCATCCGACTCCGGTCGAGATACCGTCACAGAAAAGACTCTGCCCGAGACACTGGTTCAGAACAATCTCTACATCGAGATACCGGCACCGAGATGAGTTGGCACCGAGAGATCGGAACACCGAAACTCGAGAATGGCTTCGGAGCCGAAAGACGGTTAAAAAGGTTTCGATACCGAAACATCCGGCTTCGGAGCCGAAAACAAGTTCCTACACTGAGGAGCAAGGGCTTTCCACACAAATGCAAAGCCATAAATTCAGGCAAGAGCTAGAAGCAGGGCATCCAGATTATACACAGAGAAGGCTCCATATCCAAGAGGAGACAGGGAAGATAAGAACTCTCCCTCCTATAAGGATGAAAAGGAAACTGGCTTTCCAAGAAAAGGCTAAACCACCACAAACAAAGGTGGCAAAACAAGTAACTCCGCCACCATCACCGCAATCCTCACCAATTGCTAGCCCACCTATAGGGCAGTCTCCAACGCAGACAGGCATGAGCAAAGATGACCCAGATGCATGGGATCTTTATGATGCGCCTGTGTCATATAACAGTCCTGACTTACCTAGCAAGACCATCACCACCTGAAGACAGTACTGCTTACACACAGGTGTTGTCCAGAGCAGCTGCTTTTCACAATGTGACACTGCACGCTGAACCTATCGAAGATGACTTTTTTAAAACTGTCGTCCACACATAGTCAGTACCATAGTCTTCCGATGCTACCGGGAATGTTGAAACAAGTATTTCAAGAACCCGTAAAAGGCAGGGCCATCACTCCTAGGGTGGAGAAAAAGTACAAGCCTCCACCAACAGACCCTATGTACATAACGCAGCAACTGACACCGGATTCAGTAGTAGTAGGCGCAGCACGTAAAAGGGCAAATTCACACACCTCCGGAGATGCACCACCATCCGACAAAGAAAGTCGCAAGTTCAACGCAGCGGGAAAAAGAGTGGCAGCACAAGCGGCCAATCAATGGCGCATTGCAAATTCACAGGCTTTGCTGTCAAGATATGACAGAGCCCACTGGGATGAGATGCAACACTTTATTGAACATCTGCCCAAAGAATTCCAAAAACGTGCACAACAAGTGGTAGAAGAGGGCCAAAGTATCTCAAATAACCAGATACGTTCAGCAATGGACGCAGCAGACACAGCTGCAAGAACTGTAAATACAGCGGTCACAATTCGGAGACTCGCATGGCTGCGCACCTCAGGATTCAAGCCCGAAATCCAACAGGCTGTGCTTAATATGCCTTTTAATGGACAGCAGTTGTTTGGGCCGGAAGTGGACACAGCTATCGAGAAGCTGAACAAAGATAGATATGGCCTTGGCCATGGGCGCGCTCTACTCCCCACAGAGCAAAGGCACTTTTAGGAAGACACAATTTAGAGGGGGGTTTCGGGGCCAAACCACAAAACCCTCAACCTCACAAACCAGGCCCACATACCAGAGCCAGTATCAGAGGAGGCTTTCGGGGACAATACAGAGGTGGACAGTTCCCTAAGACTAGAGGGAGGTTCCAAAGACCCCTCAAAACAAACAGTGACTTCAGTGTCACAAATCCCCAACACATAACACCAGTGGGGGGGA
This sequence comes from Pleurodeles waltl, assembly GCF_031143425.1. Taxonomy (NCBI): domain Eukaryota; kingdom Metazoa; phylum Chordata; class Amphibia; order Caudata; family Salamandridae; genus Pleurodeles; species Pleurodeles waltl. Next base: position 54,669,109 of record NC_090443.1, read on the forward strand.
GACTAACAGATTTTTACCAAAATTGGGAGGAAATAACGGACTCGTGGGTCCTAGCCATCATCCAACATGGCTATTGCATAGAATTTCTACAATTACCACCAAATGTGCCTCCAAAAACACACATGTCCAAACAACACATGGATCTATTACAGATAGAAGTCCAAGCGTTGTTACAAAAAGATGCAATAGAACTAGTACCCAATCATCAGAAGGGGTCAGGGGTTTACTCCCTGTACTTTCTCATACCCAAAAAGGACAAAACTTTAAGACCCATATTAGATCTCCGAACACTAAATCTTTACATCAAATCAGATCACTGTCACATGTTGACACTTCAAGACGTAATCCCCTTGCTCAAACAACAAGACTACATGACCACATTAGATCTCAAATATGCGTACTTCCATATACCCATACATCCTTCACACAGGAAATACTTAAGGTTTGTAATACAAGGAGTACATTACCAGGTCCAAGTGTTACCATTCGGAATAACAGCACCAAGGGTATTTACAAAATGCCTTGCAGTAGTAGTGGCACATATCAGAAGACAGCACATACACGTGTTCCCGTATCTAGATGATTGGTTAATCAAAACCAACACACAAGAACCGCGTTTTCAACACACAAAAAAATCATAGAAACCCTTCACAAACTAGGTTTCTCACTAAACTACTAAAAATCACACCTACAGCCGTGTCAAATACAATACTTGGGAGCAACAATCAACACAAAAAAAGGGATTGCCACTCCAAGTCCACAAAGGGTACAAGCATTCCAAAACATTATACAAAGCATGCACCCAAACCAGAAGTATCAGCTAAAATTAGTGATGAAACTACTAGGCATGATGTCCTCGTGCATAGCCATTGTCCCAAATGCAAGATTACACATGTGGCCCTTGCAGCAGTGCGTAGCAACACAATGGGCACAGGGTCAACTACAAGATCTAGTGTTGATAGACCGCCAAACACACACCTCGCTACAATGGTGGAATCATATAAATTTAAATCAAGGGCGGCCTTTCCAGGACCCAGTGCCTCAATACGTGATCACAACAGATGCTTCTATGGTAGGGTGGGGAGCACACCTCAACCAACACAGCATCCAGGGACAATGGGACACTCGGCAGAAACAACTTCACATAAATCAGCTAGAACTACTAGCAGTGTTTCTAGCATTGAAAGCATTTAAACCGCTAATAGCCCACAAACACATTCTTGTCAAAACAGACAACATGACAACAATGTATCCCTTAAACAAAAAGGGAGACACACACTCATCACAACTCTCTTAGCACAGAAAATTTTGGAATTGGGCGAATCACAATCACACTCACCAAATAGCGCAATACATCCCAGGAATTCAAAACCAAAACCAGTTGGCTGACAATCTCAGTCGAGATCGCCAACAGATACACGAATGGGAACTTCATCCCCAGATACTGCAAACCTACTTTCAAAACTGGGGAACGCCGCAAATAGACCTATTCACAACAAAAGAAAACACAAAATGCCAAAACTTTACATCCAGGTACCCACACCCTCACTCCAATGGCAATGCATTATGGATGAGTTGGTCAGGGATATTTGCTTATGCTTTTCCCCCTCTCCCACTCCTTCCATATCTAGTAAACCAATTGAGTCAAAACAAACTCAAACTAATACTAGTAGCACTAACTTAGGCTCGCCAACCATGGTACACAACACTACTAGACCTGTCAGTAGTGCTTCATATCAAACTACCAAACAGAACAGATCTGTTAACTCAACACAAACAACAGATCAGACACCCGAATCCAGCATCGCTCAATCTAGCAATCTGGCTCCTGAAGTCTTAGAATTTGGACATCTAGACCTTACACAAGAATGTGTGGAGGTCATTAAACAAGCTAGGAAACCTACTACAAGACATTGTTACGCAAATGAATGGAAAATATTTGTTGTTTACTGTCATAATAATCAAATTCAACCATTGCATGCGTCAACAAAAAACATTGTAAGCTACTTATTACACTTACAAAAATCTAAGCTAGCTTTTTCATCCATTAAAATACATCTCACAGCAATTTCTGCCTATCTACAAATTACACATTCAACATCACTCTTTAAAAATCCCAGTCATAAAAGCATTTATGGAGGGATAAGAGAATCATACCACCGAGAACACCACCAGTTCCTTCGTGGAACCTTAATATTGTATTAACACGACTCATGGGACCACCATTTGAACCCATGCACTCTTGTGAAATGCAGTACTTCACTTGAAAGGTAGTCTTCCTAATAGCGATCACATCTCTTAGAAGAGTAAGTGAGACACAAGCATTCACTATACAAGAACCCTTTATACAAATACATAAACATAAAGTGGTTCTCCGTACAAATCCCAAGTTCTTACCAAAGGTTATATCACCATTCCACCTAAACCAAACAGTGGAACTCCCAGTCTTCTTTCCACAACCAGACTCAGTAGCCAAAAGAGCCTTACATACACTAGACCTAAAAAGAGCACTAATGTATTACATTGACAGAACAAAACAGTTTTGCAAAACAAAACAATTTTTTGTAGCCTTCCAAAAACCTCATGCAGGAAATCCTATATCCAAGGAAGTCAGTGCCAGATGGATAGTGAAATGTATTCAAACTTGCTGTATTAAAGCAAAAAGAGATCTACCTATTACACCAAGAGCTCATTCCACTAGGAAAAAATGCGCCACAATGGCTTTTCTAGGAAATATACCTATGACAGAAATTTGTAAGGCAGCCACATGGTCTACGCCTCATACATTCACAAAACATTACTGTGTAGGTGTGTTAACAACACAACAAGCCACAGTAGGACAGGTTGTATTACGAAAATATATTTCAAACAACTTCAACACCTACAGGCTAAGCCACCGCTTTTGGGGAGATTACTGCTTATTAGTCTATGCACAGCATGTGTATCTGCAGCTACACATGCCATCGAACGGAAAATGTCACTTACCCAGTGTACATCTGTTCGTGGCAGGAGACGCTGCAGATCCACATGTGCCCTCCCACCTCCCCGGGAGCCTGTAGCCGTTATAAGTTGAATGAAAATTGTAAATTTGTAAATAAATACTATATTAATACACATTATGTACATACATACTTACTCCATTGAATGGGCACTTTTAGTATATTCACAACTCCTACCTCATCCTCTGCGGGGAAAACAATCTAAGATGGAGTTGACGCCCATGTGCAATGGAGCCGAAAGGGAGGATTCCCTCGGTCTCATGACTCGAAGACTTCTTCTAAGAAAAACAACTTGTAACACTCCGAGCCCAACACTAGATGGCAGGAACAGTGCACAGCATGTGTATCTGCAGCTACACATGCCACCGAATGGAAAATGTCACTTACCCAGTGTACATCTGTTCGTGGCATGAGACGCTGCAGATTCACATGCTGTGCATTATCCTGCCATCTAGTGTTGGGCTCGGAGTGTTACAAGTTGTTTTTCTTCGAAGAAGTCTTTTCGAGTCACGAGACCGAGGGACTCCTCCCTTTCGTCTCCATTGCGCATGGGCATGGATTCCATCTTAGATTGTTTTCTTTCTGCCATCGGGTTCGGACGTGTTCCTCTTCGCTCTGGTTATTCGATTCGGAAAAGTTCAAAAATCGTCAGTTTGCGATCGAAAACAATACCATCTTGCATCGACACCTGCGAAACACACCTTCGGGGCACCCACGCCCATCCTGGGCCTGGTCGGCCCGACCGCAGGAAGCATCATGGACCGGACCCCTTTCCAATTCTGCCCACAGTGCCACTCAAAGTATCCATACACAGATCAACATCGGGTCTGGAATCTGTTTATCACCGGACCACCGAGAGGATACTTGTGAGGCCTGCAGGTCCTTCCGCCCCAAGAAGACATTGAGGGATCGAAGGGCGAGACGACTACAAATGGCGTTGAAGAGTACTGAGCACCTCGACGTCGAAGAAGAGGGGATGGCCATCTCCATTCGAGGATCCGACTCGGACGATTCCGACGCAGGCCGACCACCGACAGCAGGCCAACACATGAGTACGCCTGCCCCGACCCAAACCTAGAGCCATTCCAAGCCCAAACAAAAGGCCTTGGGGACGCCACTGCCGTAAAGCCATGGCTATACCCGCAAGAGATCAAGCGGTGACCAAGCAACACCCTCTGCACCGAAAAAGGCCACACCTGCATCTAAGTCTTCGGGCTCGAGTCAAGACAGTCTCCGAAAAAGCCTGAAAGAGTCTTTCGGAACCGAGGCCTACGGTCACCATGGGCATTTCGGTGCTGAAAATAATGGCGTTGGAGCCAAAAAAAGGCTCATATACGGAGGAGCATGGACTTTCTAAACAGATGAAAGCAAGCCACAGATTCGAGGAAGAAATTCACCAAATGGAAGAATTTGATGAGCGACCAGCAAGGATACAGATCCACAAGGATACTGGAAAAATCCTTACAGCACCTCCTCTCTAATTTAAAAGGAAACTGGCTTTCCAAGGACGCTCGGACACTGAGCAGCCAAAGGCTAAACTGCCAAGAGAGCAATCTCTGCCACTCCAGTTTTCCCCAGCACATTCTCCTCTGCGTTCTCCTCAAAGAACTGTTTCTCCTCTTGCTACACCCACTGCACAGTCACCCACACACGGTGCAGTCGCATCAAGATACAGACCCGTGGGACCTTTTATGATGACCCTGTGTCAGACAATAGCCCGGACTGCTATCCGTCTAAAGCCTCTCCACCTGAACATAGCACCTCCTACACACAGGTTTTGGCTAGGGCTGCTGCTTTCTACAATGTGAGCATGCACACCGAACCACTGGAGGACGACTTTATTTTTAATACCTTATCCTCTACACATATGTCGTATCAAAGTCTATCCATGCTCTCAGGCATGCTTAAACATGCCCAACAGTTTTTTCAGGAGCCTGTTAAGGGAAGGCCCATAACACCAAGGGTGGAGAAGAAATATAAACCACCACCATCAGACCCAGTATTTATCACTCAGCAGCTGCCCCCTGACTCAGTAGTGGTCAGCGCAGTGAGAAAAAGGGCCAACTCCCAGTCATCTGGAGATGCACCCCCTCCAGATAAGGAGAGTAAAAAGTTTGATGCAGCAGGAAAGAGGGTAGCGTCACAAGCAGCCAATCAGTGGCGCATAGCGAACTCTCAGGCCCTCCTCGCAAGATATGACAGAGCTCATTGGGACGACATAAGCGACATCATTTAAAATCTTCCCAAAGAATACCAAAAAAGAGCTCAGCAAGTGGTAGAGGAGGGACAGGCAATAACGAATAATCAAATAAGGTCTGCATTGGATTCAGCCGATACTGCCGCAAGAACAGTAAACACTGCAGTGACAATTAGAAGCCATGCATGGCTTAGATCATCAGGTTTCAAACCGGAGATTCAACAGCCGGTCCTCAACATGCCATTCAACCAGCAACAGCTATTTGGCACACAAGTGGACACAGCCATGGAAAAGATGAAGAAGGACACCTATACAGCCAAAGCGATGGGAGCGCTTTACTCATTCCAATACAGTGGGTCATTTAGAAAAACGCAGTATCGGGGCGGGGGGGGGGGGGGGTTTGGAGGTTTCAGGCCACAGCCATCAGAATCATCTACCTCACAGACAAATCCCTCATGCCAATCACAATAACAGAGAGGGGGGTTTCGAGGGTCCTTCAGAGGGCAATTTCCAAGATCCAGGGGAAAATTCCAGCCTACAAAGCAAGCCACTAACACCAAGCAGTGACTTTGCCATCACCTTCCCCGAACACACATCCCCTATGGGAGGAAGACTGGAAATGTTCCACAATCAATGGGCAAACATAGCAATAGACACATGGGTTCTATCGATTATCCAACATGGTTACTGCATAGAATTCACACATTTTCCACCAGATATTCCCCCAAAAGCGCACAAACTATTGTCGCACCATTTGACAATGTTACAAACAGAGGTGCAGGCACTATTAACAAAACAAGCCATAGAACTAGTACCTCATCAGCAAAAAGGAACAGGGGTCTATTCCCTGTACTTCCTTATTCCCAAAAAGGACAAAACACTAAGGCCAATATTAGATCTCAGGACTCTCAACCTGCACAGCAAATCCAAACACTTTCATATGGTGACACTACAAGATGTAGTCCCATTACTAAAACAGGGAATACATGTCAACACTGGAATTTAAAGATGCATATTGGCATAAACCCATCCATCCATCTCACAGAAAATACCTCAGGTTTGTTATACAAGGAAAACATTACCAATTCAAGGTGTTACCCTTCGGGATAACAGCCCCCAGAGTATTTACAAAATGCCTTGCTGTAGTAGCAGCATACATAAGGAGGCAACACATGCATGTATTCTCATATCTCAGCGATTGGCTAATAAAGGCCAACACCCAAGAGCAGTGTCAAGATCACACACGTTACGTAATAGATACCCTACACACTCTAGGGTTTTCAATAAATTACCAAAAATCACTCTTGCAACCATCCCATATTCAGCAATACTTGGAAGCTACACTCAAAAAGCGATTGCAGGTCCAAGCCCGCAAAGGGTACAGTCATTCCACACCATGGAACCAAAAATACAACCAAATCAGCGTTACACAGTCAGATTTGTGATAACTCCTAGGCATGATGGCATCATGCATCGCAATTGTCCCAAACGCACGGTTACACATGCGGCCCTTACAGCAGTGTCTTGCAAAACAATGGTTGCAGGCACAGGGTCATCTCCAAGATCTCGTGTTGTTAGACCGCCAAACACACTATTCGCTTCAGTGGTGGAACCCCACAAATTTAAACAAAAGGCGGCCTTTTCAAGACCCTGTGCCTCACGCCATTCTCACAACAGATGCATCAATGATTGGGTGGGGAGCACACATCAACAATCACAGTATACAAGGACAGTGGGACAACAAGCAAAAACAGCTACACATAAATCACTTAGAGCTGCTAGCAGTCTTTCTAGCACTAAAAGCTTTTCAACCTCTTCTGGCTCACAAACACATTCTTGTCGAAACAGACAATATGACAACAATGTACTACTTAAACAGGGGGGAACACACATCGCAACTTCGCCTCCTAGCACAAAAAAATTGGCATTGGGAAATTCACAACAACATTCGCCTAATAGCTCAATACATCCCAGGGATTCACAATCAATTAGCAGACAATCTCAGTCGGGATCACCAGCAAACTCATGAGTGGGAAATACATCCCCAAGTACTACAAAAACACTTTCGCCAGTGGGGGACACCAGACATAGATCTGTTTGCCACAAACCAAAACGCAAAATGCCAAAACTTTGCGTCCGGGTACCCACACCCTCAGTCCAAGGACACTGCTCTATGGATCAACTGGTCAGGGATATTTTCTTACGCTTTTCCCCCTCTCCCACTCATTCCATTTCTAGTCCACAAACTGCGTCAAAACAAACTCAAACTAATACTTCTTGCACCAACGTGGGCACCACACTGTTGGACCTCTCAGTAGTACCTCACGTCAAGCTTCCAAACAGACCAGATCTGTTAACGCAACAGAAACAGCAGATCAGACACCCCAATCCAGCAATGCTCAATCTAGCAATCTGGCTCCTGAAGTCTTAGAGTTTGGCTATCTAAATCTTCCAAACGAGTGTATGGAAGTCATTAAACAGGCAAGAAAACCTACAACCAGGCATTGTTATGCTAACAAATGGAAAAGATTTGTCTTCTACTGCCAAGCACAACACATCACACCGTTGGATGCGTCCATACAAGACATCGTAGGTTATTTACTACACCTACAAAAAGCAAATCTAGCCTTTTCATCCATCAAAATACATCTCACTGCAATTTTGGCTTATTTGCAAATTAAACACACACAATCCCTATTTAGAATACCAGTCATTAAAGCCTTCTTGGAAGGACTAAAACGAATCATACCTCCAAGAACTCTACCAGTACCCTCGTGGAATCTTAATATTGTACTTGCACGACTCATGGGTCCACCTTTTAAACCCATGCATTGTTGTCAGATCCAATTCTTAACTTGGAAAGTGGCATTTCTGGTAGCAATCACTTCATTACGAAGAGTTAGTGAAATACAGGCTTTCACTATTGAAGAACCCTTTATACAAGTACACAAACATAAAGTGGTTCTCCGCACAAATCCAAATTTTCTACCAAAGGTCATTTCATCGTTTCATGTAAACCAAACAGTGGAACTCCCAGTCTTCTTCCCACAGCCAGACTACGTGGCAGAAAGAGCACTGCATACATAAGATATAAAAAGAGCCCTAATGTACTATATAGACAGAACAAAAGCATTTCGTAAAATTAAACAGTTGTTCGTTGCATTCCAGAAACCCCATACTGGTAACCCTATATCCAAACAAGGCATAGCCAGGTGGATAGTGAAATGTGTACAAACTTTTTATCTAAAAGCTAAAAGACAACTACTCATTACACCCAAGGCACACTCCACTAGAAAGAAAGGAGCAACAATGGCCTTTCTAGGTAACATACCAATGACAGAGATTTGTAAGGCAGCCACTTGGTCCACACCTCATACTTTTACCAAACACTACTGTGTAGATGTGTTAGCAACACAACACGCCACAGTAGGACAGGCTGTACTAAGAACATTATTTCAAACAACTTCAACTCCTACAGGCTGACCACCGCTTTGGGGAGGATTACTGCTTTGTAGTCTATGCACAGCATGTGTATCTGCAGCTACACATGCCACCGAACGGAAAATGTCACTTACCCAGTGTACATCTGTTCGTGGCATGTTCCGCTGCAGATTCACATGCACCCTCCCACCTCCCGGGAGCCTGTAGCCGTCTAAGTTGCAATTAGAAATTGTACATTTGTAAATAAACATTCCTTTACCTCAACTTTGTACATACATCTCTATCCCATTGCATGGACATCTTTACTATTCTCACTCTATAACTCCTACCTTACCCTCTGCGGGAAAACAATCTAAGATGGAGTCGATGCCCATGCGCAATGGAGCCGAAAGGGAGGAGTCACTCTGTCCAGTGACTCAAAGACTTCTTCGAAGAAAAACAACTTGTAACACTCCGAGCCCAACACTAGATGGCAGGAACAGTGCACAGCATGTGAATCTGCAGCGGAACATTCCACGAACAGATGTACACTCGGTAAGTGACATTTTCCATATATATGTGTGTGTGTGTGTGTGTGTGTGTGTGTGTGTGTGTATATATATATATATATATATATATATATAGTTCGATGGCATGTGTTGCTGCAGATACACATGCTATGCATATATCGCCATCTAGTGTTGAGCTCGGAGTATTGCAAGTTGTTTTTCTTCACGCTTTTTTCGAGTCACAGGATCGAGTGACTCCTCCTCTCGGTGATAGTGCGTTTGGACATTGACTCCTTTGTTAGATTGGTTGTTTTCTTTCCACTGTCTGGTTCGGATGTGTTCCCTCTCGCTCTGGTAATTTCGGTTCAGTACTATCTGAACTTCCCTATCCTTTATCTTACCGTCTGTCAGTGGTGGCTGGTGACATTTGAAAGTGGTGGGGTGTAATAGTCTTGGTATGACTTTTATGTAGCGAGCAAGCTCAGTGGACAAACGTGGGGTCCAGGGTGGGTCCTCCACCCAAGAAAAAATAGAAAAAAGATTGACAAGTGGTCCATTTGAAAGGAAATAAATTTAGTGAGAAAGCAAGGTTTATAAAGCAGTGGGAATGTATAGTCTTGAAATATAACACATATCTTACTGCATTAATACGTTCACCCTTTACTTTAATGTGCGAATTGTACACTGCAACAACTTCAGGCCCTTTAAAGTGTGTGTTTACCCACTGTCTTGCACTCCATGCGGCATCAACTTTGGAAGAACATGTTCTAACCAGGCATCAGGAAGCACACACAACTGCTGGCTGCAACCAGTCATACAGAAATATGTGCAGACAGGTCTTTAAGTGGGATGAAAAAAAGTGGGGGCTCTCTAAAAGGGAAAATGCAAAATTAGATGTTATTGCATCCAGAAATGTAACACAACAATGACATCACGTAAAGCCTGTCAGTACAGTTGGCTTTGTCAATGGTGGTTAGCTGTGGAAGATAAATGAGTAACAACAATGATTAGTTATAAATAATTAACATTGAAAAAGTTTCAATTCTGAAATTGTGAGACTATGAATTAAATATGGTTGAGGCCTGCGGAAGGAGTAGGACCTTCAGTTATTTGTTCTTTAATGTTAGATATGTTTGCCCTATTTCTCTTCACCTCATCCATCTGCACATTTTCATCCTCCTCTCTCCTCTTCAGCACCCTCTTTTCACTCTCCCCTGAATGCACTCCCTGCAGCTCCCTCATTTTACCACCCCAAACATACATTACACTCATCCAAATATAAGCACTTTATTACCTTTTGCCTCTAAATATTATGACCTCTGTGCATCCTCTTCACACACATTTCCACCAAGGGCCAGATGTATCAAGGTTTTTTGCATTCGCAAATGGTGCGAATGCCCGTTTGCGAATGCAAAAAGCCAGTTCAGAATGTAAGAAAGACATTCTGAACGCAATTTTAAGGAATCGCTAAAATAGCGATTCCTTAAAATTGCGACCCTGTTTAGAGAGTTGCAAATTGCAACTCTCTAAATAAGAAATCGAAAATAAGGATTCCTTATTTGCGATTTCTTAGCACATGTATGAAGCCATTCCTAAATGCGATTTGGGCATTTAGGAATCTCTATTTACCACCAGGTTGAACCTGGTGGTAACCATGTGCAAAGTTTAAAAATGCACTTTAAATGCATTTTTAAAATGTACATGTAAAACACACATGCCCTTTTGGCATGTGTGCACCTTACATGTCCCAAAAAATAATTTTGGGTGCAGCAGAAGGGGCCAAAGGCTCCCAGCACCCTGGGGTTTTGCATTTCCAAAATTGTGATCTCTGGTTAAGAAATCGCAATTTTGGAAATGCAAAAAAATTGCAGATATGGGCCAACAGGCCCATAGTTGCGAATGGGGCTGGTATCGTAATTTACGATTCGGTAATAGCATTTGGGATTTTTAAGAAATCGCTACTACCGATTCGCAAATGTGATGCAATTTCTTAATCGCTATTTCCGAATCGCAAAAGGCCTTCATGATACATCTGGCCCTAAATGTCAAATGTAACTGGAAAACGTGACCATTGTTCTGTGTGCTTTGTGAAGACGCCAACACACTGACAGGCACTTTGCTTTACCTTCACCCTCAGCACCAGCACTCTCAATGAAAGCCCCTCATAAACACCTGGCACGAATCAAAGTGTGCACTAGGCAAGACAGAAACAGATCATGATGAAACAGCTCGTGATGAAACAGCTAACTCTCTTGGTGAAAGCAACATTAATTAAAACATGTGAAATAAGAGTAACTAAATCACTTTTTAATATTCATTGTTTGCATATCAATTCATGTTTTTGGCATTAATGCTAAGGGCATGATGATAGGGACAGTTTTAAGGCCATACAGCAGATAACTGCCTTTACTGTAAGCACATATTCCTCCCTTTGTATTTGAATCCAATATTTGGATCAATTTTGCAAGGGAACAAGAACCATGCTCGTCTTTTGGATCAGTTTCATGAGGGAACAAATGCAGCACCTCCACTTCTAAAGGAGCCAGCGATTTGCAGCCAGGGCCTATGGCGACAGTGGGGGAGGTTAGTGTGGCAAGGGGTCTCAGTACCATAAAGATAACATAAGATTAGCATTATAACACTTACCATTACCCAAGACAAGGCACCAAGTTACTCATGCTTGCATCCACTTCTACTGCGTGAGGAATGGGGGAAAGAGTGGGCTCTATGTCAGTGAATGTTAGACGGCTGGGATGAAGATGTTTCAGTGATAAAAGGTGCACGTTTATTTGAGCTGCGGATTACATGTTTAATATGACATATCACGTCATTAGTTTGCAGAAGAAATAAAACAAGCATAACAAGCCATGATAAATTACTGGAACCATTACTGCCTTTGAGAGACGAAATCACCTACAGAGGCAGTGAAAGGAGAGGAGAGCTGAGAGAACAGATTTTTTTCTTATTGTCTGTAAAAAAGATAGAGCTTCAACTTACTTGTGTGCAGGGTTGTCTTTGGAATATTTATGACTTGAGGTCTTCAGGTCACACTCCTGTCTCCCAGAGAGCCCTGGATGGAATTATTTATTGTATTTATTCCATTTCTCTGCCACAGACTGCTTGTAATGCAGGAAAAGGGGATTTTCTTTGCGCAATGCCACATTCTTTTAATATAATGTGACCTCTGGTACGTAGACCCTTCTGATTACACCCCACCATTTGAGTAAATAGGAAAGGATGGATAATAATATCGGAGTGACTTGAAGTTTTCAGAAACCAGGGCTGAACTAAAAACGCTCCAGGCTGTTTACTATCAGGGCTTCTGGTGGAGGAGGAGATAAACCAGGGACGTCACTGCGTTCAGAGAAAATGTAAGGGCTTTGCGTGGGCAAGCCCTGTCAGCCCTACTGTGCAGCTTTCAGCCACATACTGACGCAGGCGCAGTGGGGCTTTTCAAAGTGCACAACTTTCACTCAGAAAATGTTTTACTTTCATCATGTAATTAAATATATGCTTCACTAGAGAGGCCAGAAAAGGCTAGGGGTGCAGCCCCTTAGCCCTTGAACACCAGCCGCCCCTGCCGTTGGTATAGTTTTCAATCATGGTTTCCCACTACACTCAATCCGATTGTAGCGTCAGGATTGAATAAACACCCTTTCGGGTGCCCGTGTCCTTCTCTGGCCTCTTCAGGCCTACTGCATCACAGGCTCATAGATCGGACTCCATTCCGATTCTGTCCCTGGTGCCACACCAAGTTTCCCTACACCGACCAGCATTCGGTGTGTAACCTCTGCCCGTCTCCAGACCACCAAGAAGAAAGCTGCAAGGCGTGTGTCTTTTCGATCAAAGACGACATTACGAGATCTACGAGCAAGGCGGTTGGAGATAGCGTCGAAATCCACAGAGCTCAGGCCCAACATCCTTGGTGAAGAACAGGCACAGACGGCAGTCTCCATTCGAGATTTTGACTCTGACTAAGATTCAGAGGACAGCCAGGCACTCTCTGCAGCGCAGTACATGAGTACGCCAGCCCTTACCCAACAAACTAAAAGACCACACAAGGCCTTGGGTACACCACTGCTTGCTAGCCATGGTTCCACCCTAAAACATCAACTGGCCCTTGGGATCGGCACCGAATAAGGCCAAAACTCACCCCCAACAACATACTGTCGCGCCTGTTTCGGCACAAAGTCGAAAGATGGAGGCTTCCACTTCTGAACAGTCGGCTTCCAGCGGAGCTGAAACATCCACGTTCCTCTTCGGAGCCAAGACATCGAAGCCCATCTTCGGAGCGGAAAACTTTTCCTACTGCTGCAACCACTTATTCGGCCAGTATGAAGCATACTGCCACCAAACGTTTGGAACATCCTTTAAAAGGCTGAAAACATGCTTCATCTTCAGAACAGGGGTGAGGGGAGTTGGACATTAGACCCGTTCTTGAGGTTATGAACCAGAAACCAAGGAGAATTCAAATCCCGAAAGACTGGAAAGATTATTGCCTCTCCTCCTCCAATGACAGAGGAAATTAGCATTCCAAGAGAGTTTGGATGCTGGCCCTTCACCAGTGAAAATATTCAAGCATAAGGAAAAGCCAGACTATTCAGCTTTCTCCACCACATTCGCCTTAACTTACCTGTTCTCCACCACCTCCTACTCCATCACCACCAACTTCACCCACACAATCTCATGCTTCTTCATATTGGGACTATATGGGTGATAGTATTTATAACATGGTTCCATGGGACATGTATGACTCTGATCTAATCCCACCTAATGATCCTGATTTGTATCCCAAAGACCATCTCCACCAGAGGATACCACAGCATATAACCAGGTTATTTCCAGGGCAGCAGCATATCATAGTGTGCAGATGCACTCTGAGCTGTTGTAATAGGATTTTCTTTTTAACACTCTTTCCTCAACTCACAAACCATACCAATATTTGCCATTGCTGCCTGGTATGATCAAACACGCCGATGATAGTTTTTAAAGAGCCAGTCAAAGTCAGGGTGTTAACACCTAGAATAGATAAGAAAAATAAACTGGCACCAACAGATCCAGTTTTCATTTCCCAGCAGTTACCACCAGACTCCATTGTAGTTAGTGGAGCCAGAAAACGCGCTAATAGCCATTCCGCAGGGGACGCTCCTCCCCCTGATAAAAGGAAGCTGCAGATTTGACGCAGCAGGCAAAAGGGTGGCAACACAGGCTGCGAATCACTGGCGTATTGCCAATTCACAAGCTTTTTTTAGCTAGGTACGACAGGGCACATTGGGATGAGATGCAGGAGTTCCTGCAATACTTCTCAAAGGAACACCAGAAAAGGGCACAGCAGGTAGTGAAAGAGGGACAAGCCATTGCCAATAACCAACCAGGTCAGCATTAGACACAGGTGATACAGCAGCTAGAGGCATAAACACTAACATTACAATTGGAAGACATGCTTTGTTGTGGTCCTCAGGCTTTAAGCCTGAAATACAACAAGCGGTCCTTAACATGCCTTTTAATAAGCAGCAACTATTGGGAGCGGAAGTGGAGACAACCATTGAAACATTAAAGAACTCTGAAACAGCAAAGGTCATGGGAGCCCTTTATACAACACCTTTTCGGGGCTCATTTCACAAACCTCCATTCAGAGGGGGTTTTAAACCACAAGTTTCAGAGGCCTCTACGTCCCAGCAAAAACAGACAATATTATCTTGTAGATCAGTTCCAGATCCAGAGGTAAATTCCCCATCGCGAGAGGAGCTTCCACCTTGTTGAAGCAGTGACTTTCCCTGCATTCCCAAACAGCATACATCTCCTGTGGGAGGAAGACTGCAATATTTCCATCCTCATTGGCAATATATTACAACAGATCAATGGGCACTGTCAATTATTAGCAATGGTTATTGCCTAGAACTCATCTCCACTCCACCAAACATTCCACCCTGATCACACCGGCTTTCTCTCAAACACATTGCACTGTTGAAACAAGAGGTATAATATCTTCTACCCAAAGGTGCAATAGAAATGGTTCCCATCAGTCAACAAGGCACAGGGGTATATTCTCTATACTTCCTCATACCAAAAAAGGATGGAATTTTCAGGCCTCTAAATCAATATGCCTGTCAAAATATTTCCACATGGTCACTCTATAAGATGTCATTCCCTTGTTACAAAGACTAGACTTCATGACCGCATTAGATTTAAAGGACGCTTACTTCCACATTCCTATACATCAGCACACCACAAGTACTTAAGATTTGTAATAGCAGGCAAGCACTACCAATTCAAAGTACTACCCTTTGGAGTAACAACAGCACCAAAGGTATTCATAAAATGTCTAGCAGTGGTTGCAGCACACCTCAGAAGACAACACATACATGTCTTCCCATATCTGGACAGCTGGCTAATAAAAGCCAGCACCATTCAAAGCTGTCAACAGCATACGCAGTACACAATACACAATACACAACCCACCCAGGTTAGGGTTCACAATCAATTACCAGAAATCTCACCTTCAGCCAGTACAGATTCAACCATATCTAGGAGCAATTTTGAACACTCAGTCAGCATTAGCCTACCCAAATTCACAACAAATCCAAGCGTTTCACAATCTCATATTCCAATACAAGTCAATGAAACCTACACAGTAAGGTTTGTCATGAAGCTCTTAGACTGCCAAACCTACAGATCTCTGCAATGGTGGAATCACATCAACTTATCAAAAGGGTGGCCATTTCAGGACCCTGTGCCACAGACCATAATCACCACAGATGTGTCAATGGCAGATTGGGGAGCCCATCTCAACAATCTTACGATACAGGGAGAATGGGACTCATTCCAACAAACATACCACATAAACCACTTGGATTTGCTTGCAGAGTTCTTAGCCATAAAAGAATTTCAACCATAGATTGTCTGTCGTTTTTAACACCGTTTTGTGTACAATGTATTATCTGCAGAAACTGGGGGGGAGGGGGGAAACGCACTCATCCCAATCGTCACTCCTAGCACAAACAATTTGGAAATGGGCAATTCACAATCACATTCACCTGATAGCGGAATACATTCCAGGGATACACAACCAGCTAGCAGAGATCTTTAGCAGTATGCAGCAACAAATACACGAGTGGGAGATTCACCCTCAAGTAAGTCAGCATTACTTTCAAATGTGGGGAACACCAAACATAGACCTCTTTGTAACAAGTGAAAACGCAAAATGCCAAACCTTCACATCCAGATACCCACACCCTCAATCCAAGGGCAGTGCTCTGGATCAGTTGGTCAGGGATATTTGCTCTCTTCTCCCTCCCCCTCCCCCCAATGTTAATTCCATTTCTAATCAAGATTCATCATGCTTACTCACGCTTGCCTCACTAAGATACTTGTAGCTCCCACATGGGCACATCACATTGGTACCCATTATTATTCGATCTGTCAGTAGTACCACATCACAAGCTCCCAAACACACCAGACCTATTGACTCAAAACAAGGGTTAGATCAGGCATCCCGCTCCCAGTAGGCTCAACCTGGCTTTTTGGCTCCTGAGTTCATAGTTTGGATATCTACAGCTTCCACCAAAATGTATGGATATCTTAAAACAAGCATGTAAACCTGCAACCAGGCAGTGTTGCGCAAATAACTGGAAACGTTTTGTATATTACCTCCAACCTAAAAACATTGATTCACCTAAACCATCAGTACAGGATATTGTCTCTGATCTGCTTCACTTACAAAAAGCAAAAGTGGCATATTCATCTATTACAATTCATTTAACAGCAATATCCGCATACCATTCCTCTGTTTAGAATCCCTGTCATTAAAGCTTTTATGTAAGGTCTTAAAAAAGTTATTCCACCTACAGTCCCACTGGCTCCTACATGGAATCTTAACATTGTGCTCACAAGACTTATGGGTCCACCCTTTGAACCCATGCATTCTTGTACTCTTCAGTTTCTCTCATGGAAGGTTGCTTTCCTAGTAGCAGTTACTTCCTTAAGAAGAGTAAGTGGAATTCAAGCATTCGCTTTGGAAGAACCCTTCTTCCAAGTACACAAACACAAAATAGTACTTACGACAAATCCAAAATGTTTACCCAAAGTGGTTTCACCATTTCACATTAATCCGTCAGTGTAATTACCAGTCTTCTTTCCACAGACAGATTCAGTTGCTGAAAGAGCTCTCCACACTCTTGATCTCAAAAGAGCTCTCATGTATTATATAGACAGAACAAAATTTTTTAGAAAATCTCAACTTTTTGTGGCTTTTCAACAATCTCATAAGGGTAATCCCATTTCCAAACAAAGAATTGGCCAGATAGATAGTTAAGTGTGTTCAAACTTACTATCTTAAAGCAAAAAGGCAACTATTTGTAACTCCTTAAGTGCATTCAACTAGAAAGAAAGGAGCTTCAGTGGCATTTTTAGGAAATATGTCCAGGGAAGGTGTATGCAAAGCAGCCGCATGGTCCACACAATAGTGTTTAGTAAATGTGTGTAATCTCAACAGCACGCAAATGTTGGTCAAGCAGTGCTTAAGACACTATTTCAAACTACTTCCACTCCTACGAGCTAGCAACTGCTTAATTACTTTCCCTCCTGCGGGAAAACAATCTAACAAAGGAGTCAATGCCCATGCGCTCTATCACCGAGAGGAGGAGTCACTCGATCCTGTGACTCGAAAAATGCTTCTTCTAAGAAAAACAACTTGTAACACTCAGAGCCCAACACTAAATGGTGATATATGCACATCATGTGAATTTGCAGGTCTACATGCCAGGAACAGATATACATTGGGTAAGTGACATTTTCCATATATAGATATATAATCATTATCCCATGAGAACAATGCTGGACTGCTATTGTGTCATTATTTCCTTTCGTGTTCCTGGTCCGACTTATACCAACACTTTGATGGAACTTTCTGGAAGGCCGAGGACGAAGAAAGAGCTTTTTGGAGGAGGAGGGGAGGGGGGGGGTTCTTGGAGGCTTTTTCTTCTAACAGTTCAGAGACTGTCTAGGGACGGAGACTGAGGACACAAAACTATAAGTGCGTCTGAGTAAATGTGGCCCTCCTGACCTCACCCCCCACCCCCTTCCATGCCTTCTGTCTTTAGTCATTTTAGGCTGACATAAAGGGGCTGCGTGTGCCAGGTCCAGCACTGCGTTTGGTGTAGATGCCCAGGACAACAGAGGAGCTCTGGTGCTGATATCGTTGGGCTACAGTTGGCAAAACACTGCGGTACTCACTGCAGGCGAGCCTGTTCAGATCAGGGTTGAATGGTTGGCTTTAAGAATAAAATTGTAGGTTGTCACACGAGAAGGAAACTATTTTCAGACGTTTATGGGCAAGTGAAACGGCTCCTTTAACTGCAACCACATTGCCTCCCATCTGACCATGCAACCGCACCCTTTCCACGAACATCGAGGGCTAAAATTGGCACACATTGTCCAGTTTTTTTAAAAGATTTTTTTACTTTCTTTTTGAACAAACATATATTCTTTAGCCAATGAGGAAGTAAGGTGGCTAACAAGTTTAAGGTTTTTAACTTCCTTATCTAAGGGCAGGTACCATGTTTACTTCCTCCCAGTCTTTGACAAAGGCCTCTTTCTCGCTCCCACCCCTCCCCGCCTGTTCACGGGAAAGAAGTAATTTTGTTTGCTCCCACCATGGCCAGGGCGAGTGGGAAGATATTAACTCGTGAGGAAGGCTTTACTACCCGCTTCCACCCTTTGCCCAAGGGTACCCTGCTGCTTAATGGGAGGAGGAGTTGTATTCAGCCCCCCCCCCCCCAAAAAGTGTTCACTTCTCTTGCCCCCTCTCACCCCAAAAGTATGGGATGTTTTTCTTCTACCACCCCAGGCCCTGCCCGAGGGTTTGTTTTAATCTCTCGAGAAACCGTGTGGAGTTTAAAAACTCTAAAGGGTTTTGTATGAGCGTTTTTTTTTTTTTTTTTGGGGGGGGGGTAATGAAATTGCAATTTTAGTGAGTTGTCGTAATTTTTAACTGCCTTAACCAAGGGGTATGATGTAGTACTGCCCCATACTTTGGGGTTTTACCCCTATTTCCTTTTGCTCGCAAGCATTGGGAGATGTTTACAAAAACGTCTTTAGGGCTTTACATTTCTTCGCCATGGGCAGGATAAGGAGCTTTGACACCTGCTTTGCTGTAGGGGGCATTCCTTTTTTTGGGGAAGTGTTAGGGGTATACTCTCGGAGTGGTTACATATGAGTGCATTGTCTCTCCTTCCTCCTCCCACCTTGCCAAGCGTGAGGGGAGAGTTGTGCCTCACACAATTAAAGAAGGGTTGGTGTAGCCGAGTTGTCCCACTTCTTGACCACACATTTTTTTGGTGGTCAAGCCTGCGACAGCGCATATCTCACTTGTGAGCTGGTTAACAAAGAGGTTTGGAGCTTGTCCGTTGCTTACCATTTGTTGGTTTGCGTGGCACTCTGCCTTACAGCCTTGTAATTAGTCACTTCAGGACTGGCATTTCCGCTCTTCTGTGTAGAGCAGGGGCCAAGCGACGTTTGATTCAATTTTATCCGTGACCATCCGCTGTTTCTGACGTGATTGCGGTAATTTTGAACTTCTAGGGCCCTTCAAACAGAAGGCTGGCAAAACGTTCCCAACAGGGCAAACAAAGTTGCAAAGTTTAATTTTCTATAGTTAACGCTTTTCTTTTACTATTATTTTATTTATTTATTTTTTCTTCTCTCACTTTGCATTCATGACTTGTGTTTGCTCGTGAGTGCTGTGCTCAAAAGATGACCACTGTCTTGTTTTAAATATTGCAAAGCGACATTGTTTCTTTCTTATGTGTAACTTCCCAAATTTAGTCTGCGTCACTCCAATCTAAACCTGGCCCTTTCCAATTTGCCCCAATCCAAAACCATCAGCCCACACCAATCCCAAACAACCCCCCACTCCATTGTGTGGGGGGGGGGGGGGACAAAAAAAACTGCCCCACTCCGGTCCCAGACAGTCTGCCCCGATCCAATCGCAAACAATCTGACAATGGAGTCACTAGTAGTCAGGCGACATAAATGGGAGTTAATTGTTAAGAGTGAAGTGAGAGCTAATACTGAAGACATCTGAGTTGACATATATCTGCGATGGCAGTAGAAATATGAAGTGAAAGACATTCTGACGTCCTGTCCTCACAGCATAAGAACAGCAAATTGCAGTTGTGTGTGCTAGAACATGTGAAATTAAGTGCACATAACATCCGTTTCTACAACATGTAGTAAAGCAGCAGTGCGAACAGTAAGATGGTGAACGAT
This sequence comes from Pleurodeles waltl, assembly GCF_031143425.1. Lineage (NCBI taxonomy): Eukaryota > Metazoa > Chordata > Amphibia > Caudata > Salamandridae > Pleurodeles > Pleurodeles waltl. The sequence continues at coordinate 54,689,502 of NC_090443.1, forward strand.
AATATTTTACAACATTGCCGAATTTGAAGATGTGTCCATCTAGTTCTCTTGGATGCTGTCTAAGAAAGAGGCCAGATCATGCTGGTCTTGAAACAAGTGTGATGTACCTTTGTATACAATATGAAATATGGTAGGACCTCCAAATGAAAAAGGAATGTTCATGTCTCAGAGCCTGTGCCTGAGAGGGAGGGGAAGCCTTTTTCTCACTTGGGCAGTGGATTTAGAATAGCCCTGTGTAAGGGTGATCCAGTGGCCTTCCCTGGAGATGTATTTATTCTTGTGTATACAGTTTAGAATTAGTTCAATGTGTTGCTAGATTATTGGTCTGAGTGGCCCAATGGAGGCTGATTGGTCGCTTTGTCGTGTCAGAATATGATGCGCTATTTCAAGCTCAAAGCTTTTGTCACTGGAGTTTTTAGTATTGCGAGGGATCCAGTGTTCCCAAAAGAATATGCAGGTACCATGCTGCCTTTCACTATTTTCAGGGAAGCCAAAAAGTCTTGTTGCCACTCCTGTTGCTATCTTCTAAATCCGTAATGGAGTGTTGCATCAAGGTTGAGGATTTATGAAAAGCTGAGGTCCATGTGGGGTGTTTTTGTTTTTTACAGAAAGTGATTTGTCCTTGTAGGAAGCTGGCTCTGTATATACTATATCAAAATGAGATAGTGTGCACAGTCCAGGGGTTCCCCAAGAGGCTTGACCGAGGTAATAATAGATAATACTAATGCTCTATTTATGGTAGTGTGGTCGAGCAGTTAGGCTTATCAGAGGGTAGTGTTAAGCATTTGTTGTACACACACAAGCAATAAGTGAAAACGCACACTCATTGACTTAACTCCAGACCAATAGGTTTTTATATAGAAAAATATTATTTTGTTTATTTCTAGAACCACAAGATTCATTTAGCAGGTAAGTACATCAAATGAAAGGTACTTTGCAGAGTAATACTTCAAATGTAATCAACAAGGCACACAGTTTTTTCTATAAAATGGCAAAAACCTATTTTAAAAGTGGACACTGCAATTTTCAACAGTTCCTGGGGGAGGTAAGTAAAGTACAATTTTTGAGGTAAGTAACAAACATACTGGTTCAATCTCAGGGGGCCTAGGTACCCCACCGTTGGGGGTTCAAGATAATCCCAAACACCCAGCACCACAGGGCCGATTAGGTGCAGAGGTCAAACGGGAGACAAAATAACTTGTGCCCCTATGGACACATGAGGTACTCCGGTTCTGGTCTGCTGGCAGGTAAGTTCCTGCGTTGTCGGAGGGCAGACCTGGCAGGTTTGAAGGAGTACTGGAGGGGCCCCAAGTAGGCACAAAAACCACACCCTCAGTGGCACAGGGGTGGCCGGGTGCGGTATGCAAACAGGGTGCCAGGTTCTCAATAGAACTCTACAGAGGGATCCGGGGGTCACTTGGGTGCTGCAAGCAGGGCACAGGGGGCTCCTCGGGCAAGCCACTGACTGGGCAAGAGTGATGGCCGCCTGCTGGTCGTTGCTGTACCAGTGGTCGGTTTCTCTTGGGGCTGCGGGCGTAGTGCTTCTCCAGGCAACGGATATCTTTGTCCTGGGCAGTCGCGGTCAGGGGGGTCCTCGGGATTCCCTCTGCAGGTGTAGTCGTGAGGGTGTAGAGAGGTCAGACAGTTTGGACACGTAGTCTGAATCGCCTGGGAATCCTCTCTGGTTAGTTGGTTTCTCTAGACACGGGCCGGGGTCGTCGGGTGCAGAGTAGTTGGACTTGCGCTTCTGGAGTGAGGTGAGTGTCCCTTTAAAGATGGTTTGTTTGTCTTCTTGTTGGACAGGTCCGTGGTCCACTGGAGTTTCTTGGTTCTCGGTGATGCAGGCAGTCCCTTGGAGGCTTTTCAGGGGTTTGCTGGTCCTGCAGAACGCGTTGCTTCCTCTCTTGCAGCTTTTTGAAGCAGGAGACGTGCTTGTAGGGCTCGGGCCGAATCAGTTTGTGTCTCCTCTTCTTTGTGGGATTTTCAGCTCAGCAGTCCTTCTTTCTTGAGGTTGTCAGGAATCTGAAGAGCTGGGTGTCAGGGTTGCCCCTAAATACAAATTAGGGGTGTGTTAGGGTCATGGGATAGTAGCTAATGGCTACTGTCCCTGGGGTGGCTATATCCTTCTTGTGCCCACTCCCTCTGGGGAGGGGGGCACATCCCTATCCCTATTGGCCCTAATCCTCCAAAGCAAGATGGAGGATTTCTCAAGGAGGGGGGTCACTTCAGCTCTGGACACCATAGGGGTGGTCCTGGCTGAGGAGGCGGCAACTCCTTGTTTTTCTCATTATCCCTCTGGACTTGCTGCCAAAAGTGGGGGCTTGTCTGGGGGGGCGGGCATCTCCACTGATTGGAGTGCCCTGGGGCACTAACACCAGACTTGAGCCTTTGAGGCTCACTGCCAGGTGTTACAGTTCCTGCAAGGGGAGGTGTGAAGCACCTCCACCCTTGACAGGCTTTGTTTCTGACCACAGAGTGCACAAAGGCACTCACCCCATTAGGTCAAACTCTTCTGGAAGTGGCAGGCTGGCATAGACCAGTGAGCCTTACACTAGCAGTTGGGCTAACATACAGGGGGTATCTCTAAGATGCCCTCTGTGTGCACTTTTCAATAAATCCCACACTGGTATCAGCATGGGTTTATTGTGCTGAGAAGTTTGATACCAAACATCCCAGTGTTCAGTGTAGCCATTATGGTGCTGTGGAGTTCGTAATGAAACTCCCACACCATATACTCAGTATGGCTACCCTGCACTTTCAATGTCTAAGAATTGACTTAGACACTGTAGGGGGCATAGCCTTCTAGTTGTAAGGCCTGCTAGAGGGGTGACTTACCAATGCCGCAGGCAGTGGTTGGTGGGCATGGCACTCAGAGGGGAGTGCCATGTCGATTTTGTCTTTTCTCCCCATCAGCACACACAAGCTGCAAGGCAGTGTGCATGTACTGGGTGAGCGGTCTCTGAGGGTGGCATAATATATGCTGCAGCCCTTAGAGGCCAGCCCTTGGTACCAGGGCTACCTTTTACAAGGGACTTAATTGTGTGCCAGGGCTGTGCCAATTGTGGAAACAAATGCACAGTTGTAGGGAAAGAACACTGGTGCTGGGGCCTGGTTAGGAGGGTCCAAGCACACTTACAATCAAAGCTGGCATCAACACTAGGCACAAAGTTGGGGGTGACCATGCCAACAGTGGCATTTTCCTACACAACCCCCTCTTCTTGTTCCCTCTCCCCCCCGACCCCCTAAACGAAAGAGGATGAGACTAACCTTTCCCAAGAGAGTCTTCGTTTTCTAAGTGGAAGAATCTGGAAAGGCCATCTGCATTGGCATTGGCATGGGCAGACCCAGGTCTGTGCTACACTACAAAGTCCATTCTCTGTAGGTATATGGACCACCTCAAAAGTTAAGGGTTCTCTCCTTTCCTTTGCATGAGCCATCTGAGAGGTCTGTGGTCTGTTTGAACAATAAAGTGAGTGCCAAACAACAATGGGCTCAACTTTTTTAGGGACTAAACCACAGCAAAGGCCTCCCTCTCTCTATGGCACTTCAACGATGCTCCCTGGGGAGTAACCCGCTGCTTATGAAAGCAACAGGCTGGTCAAGACCATTGTCTCTGAACATGGGATAGGAGCAGTCCTATCCCAAACCAATGATATCTGTTTGCACAAATAATTGCTTAGAATAATCTGGAGCTTTCAGAACTGGTACTGAGCACATAGCTTCTTTTAGGATGTCAAAGGCCTTTTGACAGTTTAGGGGTCCAGTTTACCTTCTTGGGCATTTTCTTAGAGGTTCATTCTGTGAGGGGAGTCACAATGGACCCATATCCCTTCTAAAACTTCCTGTAATACCCAGTCAAGCCAAAGAATGCCCTGACTTGAGTCTGGGTTTTTGGAGCTTCCCAGTCCAGAATTGTCTGGATCTTGGGTTGTAAGGGTTGCACTTGGCCTTCACCTACCAGGTGGCCCAATTAAACAACTGTTACCTGCCCTATCTGGCATTTGGATGCCTTGATAGAGAGGCCTGCTGCTTGCAGGGCCTGCAAAACCTTCTCCAGGTGGACCAGGTGATCCTGCCAGTTGGAACTAAAGACAGCAATATCATCTAGATGTGTTTCACTAAAGGACTCCAAACCAGCAAGGACTTGATTCACCAACCTTTGGAAGGTGGCAGGGGCATTCTTTAAGCCAAAGAGCATAGCAGTAAACTGATAATGCCCAACAGGTGTTGAGAATGCTGTTTTCTCTTTGGCTCCAGGTGCCATCCTAATTTCCTCATACCCTGCAGTTAAGTCAGTTACTAAGAAATTTGGCTGCACATAATTTGTCAATCAGTTCATCTGCTCTGGGTATGGGGTGAGCATCTGTCTTAGTGACAGAGTTGAGTCCTCTGCAGTCCACACAAACCTAATTTCTCTCTTGCTATCCTTTGTGTGAGGTTTGGGGACCAAGACCACTGGCCTAGCCCAGGGACTGTCAGAGTGCTCTATTACCCCTATCTCCAGCATCTTGTGGACTTCCACTTTGATGCTCTTTTTTGACTGGGTCAGACTGTCTGAATATTTTGAATTTTGACAAGTAAACTGCCTCCTGTGTCCACATCATGGGTACACAGATCGGTCTGACCAGGGGTCAAAGAGAAGAGCTCAGCATACTGTTGTTGGACTTGCCTACAGTCAGCTTGCTGTTGGGCAGAGAGGGTGTCTGAATAGACCACTCCATCTACTGTCCCATCTTTAGGGTCAGTTGAGAGGAGGTCAGGGAGAGGTTCACTCTCTGCTTCCTGATCCTCATCAGTAACCATCAGCATGGTTATGTCTTCCCTATCAATATAGAGCTTAAGGCGGTTAAATGGATCACCCCCTTGGGTGTCCTGCTAGTGCCCAGGTCCACCAAGTAAGTGACCGGACTCTTTTTCTCAAGAACTGGGTAAGGGCCACTCCATCTATCCTGAAGTGCCCTGGGAGCCACAGGTTCCAGAACCCAGGCTTTCTGCCCTGGTTGGAATTCAACCATTGCAGCCTTTTGGTCCTACCACAACTTCTGGAGTTGTTGGTTGGCCTCAAGGCTTTTTTATGCCTTTTCCATGTACTCAGCCATCCTTGAGCAGAGACCAAGCGCATAGTCCACCACATCTTGTTTAGGCTCATGGAGAGGTTTCTCCCAGCCCCCTTTAACAAGTGCCAGTGGTCTTCTTACAGGATGGCCAAATAGAAGCTCAAAGGGGGAAACCCTACTCCCTTCTGTGGCACCTCTCTGTAGGTGAAAAGCAAGCATGGCAGGAGGACATCCCACCCCTTTTGTGTTTTTTAGGGAGCCCCATGATCATGTCCTTCAATGTATTGTTAAACCTTTCAACAAGGCCATTGGTTTGTGGATGATTAGGTGTGGTGAACTTATAAGTCACCCCACACTCATTCCACATGTGTTAGGGTAAGCTGACATAAAGTTTGTACCTCTATCAGATACCACCTCCTTAGGGAAACCCACTCTGGTAAAAATACCCATTAGGGCTTTGCCTACTGCATGGGCAGTAGTTGACATAAGGGTAATTGCTTCAGGGTATCTGGTAGCATGATCCACTACTACCAGTATGTATTGGTTCCCTGAGGCTGTGGGAGGTTCAAGCGGAACCCACAATGTCCACACCAACCCTTTCAAAGGGGAACCCCACCACTGGAAGTGGAATGAGTGGGGCCTTTGGGTGGCCACCTGTCTTGCCACTTGCCTGACAGGTGACACAGGAGATACAAAACTCCCTTACTTTCTGGGACATATTGGGCTAATAAAAGGGTTCACTAATCTGTCCCATGTCTTGGTTTGTCTCAAATGTCCAGCTAAGGGGATGTCATGGGCCAAAGTGAGAAACTCCTGAAGCAATACCACTCACCTAGTGGCACCAGGTTTGGGATCTCTTGCCTCAGTGTAAAGGAGTCCATCCTCCCAATAGACCCTGTGGAAGCCACTGACATCTCTCTTCTATTCAGCTGCTTGCTGTCTTAGGTCTTCAAGAGTGGGACAAGTCCTTTGTCTCTGACACAGCTGTTCACTTGAGGCCCCCCTGGGCCCAAGAGCTCCATCTGTTAAGGTTCCAGCTCTATGGACTCTGTTCCCTCAGGGGATAGGACATGTTCCTGGGAAGAGAGGTCCTTTTTCTTTTGCTGTACAGAGGCTGGTCCCCCAGTCCTCTTACCTTTTCTCTTGGAAGGGTGAGCCATTATTCCAGGCTCCAACACTTCTTTTTCACCCTGTGCCCTGCTCTGTGCTCTTGTTCTTTACACACACCAGTTCAGGGTTACAGAGCATGGCTTTTGAGTTCTACCTCAGCCCATGCTGAGGACTCTAAATCATTCCCCAGCAAACGCTCCTGGGATTGCAGAAGAGACCACCACCTGTTTCAGGCCAGTAACCCCTCCCCATTCTAAAGTCACCATAGCCATGGGATTGACTTTAGTTTCATTGTTAGCATCGGTAACTGGATATGTGTGTCCAGCCAAATACTGTCTTGAGGAAAAAAGCTTTTCTGTCACCATGGTGACACTGGCACCTGTATCCCTCAGGGCTTCTACTTCTGTTCCATTTATCAAGAGCTGCTTCCTGTATTGTTGCATGTTAGGCAGCCGGGCAGCTAGCATGGCTATATCCATCCCACCCTCAGAGAGTAAAGTAGCTTCAGTGTGAACCCTGATTTGCCCTGGGCACACTGTTGATCCCAACTGGAGACTGGGTATTCCAATGCTAAATGGAGTAGAAGTTGTGGGACTTTACTTGGGGCAGACCTTGCCTCCAGCTTGGTGTCCATACTTTCTACAAGTGTGACACCAGGCCTTCTTGGAATCAAAGTTTTTTTGCCTTATACCCCTTTGTGTACTGTGAAGACGCTCTGGGTCTACCCTCCTGAGCAGGTGTTTGGGGCCCTGTAGAAGACTCTTTGTTTTTGTCCATGGATGTCTCACCACCCTTCCCCTGGGGAGGCTTTGTGACACCTTTCTTTTGGTCACCCCCTGTGGAAGTCACACCCTTGTCTTGATCCAGTGGTCTGCCTTCTTTCCCAATTCTTGGGGAGAAATTGGACCTAGGTCTACCAAATGTTGATGCAACTTGTCATTGAAGCAGTTACTTAACAGATTTTCTTTCATAAATAAATTATAAAGCCCATCATAGTCATGCACTCCACTTTCAGTCATCCAACCATCTAGTGTTTTGACTGAGTAGTCAACAAAATCAACCCAGGACTGGCTCGAGGTTTTGTAAGCCCCCCTGAACCTAATTCTGTACTCCTCAGTTGAGAATCCAAAGCCCTCAATCAGGGTAGCCTTCACGAGGTCATATGATTCTGCATCCTTACCAGAGAGTGTGAGGAGTCTATCCCTACACTTACCAGTGAGCAGTTCCCAAAGGAGAGCTTCCCAGTGAGATCTGTTTAACTTTCTGGTTGCACAAGCCCTCTCAAAAGGTGTGAACCATTTGGTGATGTCATCACCTTCTTCATATTTTGAGACAATCCCTTTGGGGATTTTTAGGATGTCATTATTTTCTCTTACCCTATTTATGTTGCTGACACCATGTATGGGTGCTAAGACCATGTCTGCTCTCTCCCTTTCTGTAGTTAGGAGCTGTTTCTCCAAAGCTAATCTTTTGGCCATCCTTGCTAAAAGGATGTCCTCCTTATTGAGACTGCCCTCAATGTTCACAGAAGAACTGGACTCCCCTGTGGAGGAACCAGAGTCTGTGAGTCTTATCTGTGGAGACGGGGGTCTTGGAACCCTGGTCTCCCTAGTTAGGTAAGGAGGGGGGAGTTCTACCTCCTGATCCCTAACTTCTTGCCCATCTGAGGGGAGGTGTTCCACCTCAGTAGGGTGGTCCCTGGTGTATTCTGCCAAGAGCTCCTGGAGCTAGACCTTGGTAGGGTTGGAACCAGTTTTAATCTCTCGTCCCTTACAGAGGAACCTTAACTCTGCCATCCCTAGATGGAGATAATGAGTGAGGTTGAGTTCCATTACTATATCCTCTGAGCCATTCATTATGTCTCTAAAGTTGGGATTGAAACTAAAAACTACTTTTAGTAACTAAATCCTAACTTTTACAAAACGTTTAAACTTAAAAAGAGATGCTAACAGGGACTTACACAAAGCCCTAGCAGGACTTTAAAAAAATTAGAAAAATAGTCCAAATTCAATAATCAATTTTCTAATGACAATTTGGAATTTAGTCGTGTGATCAGGTATTAGCTGAGTAGTCCAGCAAATGCAAAGTTTTAGACCCCACTGGTGATCCACCAATGTAGGAAGAGTCCAGGGGTTCCCCAAGAGGCTTGACAGAGGCAATAATAGATAATACTAATGCTCTATTTGTGGCAGGGTGGTTGAGCAGTTAGGCTTATCAGAGGGTAGTGTTAAGCATTTGTTGTACACATACAAGCAATAAGTGAACACACACACTCATTGACTTAACTCCAGACCAATATGTTTTTATATAGAAAATAATATTTTGTTAAATTTATTTCTAAAACCACAAGATTCATTTAGCGGGTAAGTACATTAAATGAAAGGTACTTTGCAGAGTAATACTTAGAACTTTGAAAGGAATCACCAAGGTACACCATTTTCTTTAAAATGGCAAAAAGCTATTTTAAAAGGGGACGCTGCAATTTTCAACAGTTCCTGGGGGAGGTAAGTAAAGTACAGTTTTTGAGGTAAGTAACGGGTTCAATCTCTGGGGCATAGGTAGCCCACTGTTGGGGGTTCAAGATAACACCAAACACCCATCAACACAGGGCCGGTTAGGTACAGAGGTCAAACAGGAGCCAAAATAACCTGGGCCCCTATGGAAACAGGGGGTACTCCGGTTCTGGTCTGCTTGCAGGTAAGTACCCACATTGTCGGAGGGCAAACCAGCGGGGTTTGAAGGAGTTCTGGAGGGGCCTCAAGTAGACACAAAAAAAACACACCTCTGGGGCGGCCGGGTGCAGTGTGCGAACGGGCAATCAGGTTCTCAATAGAACTCTGACGGGACTCGGGGTCACTTAGGTGCTGCAGGCAGGGCACAGGAGGGCTTCTCGGGCAAGCCACTGACTGTGCAAGGGATGATTGCCGCCTGCTGCTTGTTGCTGCACCAGTGGTCGGTTTCTCTCTGGCCTGGGGGGTGTGGTTGCAGTGCTTCTCCAGGCAACGGATATCTTCGTCCCAGACAGTCGCGGTCAGGGGGGTCCTCGGGATTCCCTCTGCAGGCGTCATTGTGGGGGTGTAGATAGGTCAGCCCAGGGTGGACACGTAGTCGGAATCGCCTGGTGATCCTCTCTGGCTAGTTGGTTTCTCTGGACACAGGCGGGGGGGTCGGGTGCAGAGTAGTTGGACTCACACTTCTGGAGTGAGGTGAGAGTCCCTTTAAAGATGGTTTGTTTGTCTTCTTGTTGGACAGGTCCGCTGGAGGTCCACAGGAGTTTCTTGGTCCTCGGTGATGCAGGCAGTCCCCTGGATGCTTTTCAGGGGTCGCTGGTCCTGCAGAACGCATTGCTTTTGCAGCTTTTTGAAGCAGGAGACGTGCTGGTAGGGCTGGGGCTGAATCAGTTGGTGTCTCCTCTTCTCTGTGGGGTTTTCAGCTCAGCAGTCCTTCTTTCTTGAGGTCGTTGGGAATCTAAAGAGCTGAGTTCAGGGTTTCCCCCAAATACTAAATGTAGGGGTGTTAGGGTCAGGGGGCAGTAGCCAATGGCTACAGACCCTGAGGGTGGCTACACCCTCCTCGTGTCCAATCCCTCTGTGGGAGGGGCACATCCCTATTCCTATTGGTCCTAATCCTCCAAAGCAAGATGGAGGATTTCTCAAGGGTGGGGGGGGGCAGCGGACACTTCAGCTCTGGCCACCTTAGTGGTGGTCCTGGCTCAGGGGGTGACTCCTCCTTGTTTTTCTCATTATCCCTCTGGACTTGCTGCCAAAAGTGGGGGCTCTGGGGGGTGGGCATCTCCACTGGCAGGAGTGCCCTGGGGCACTGTAACACCGGGCTTGGGCCTTTGAGGATCACCGCCAGGTGTTACAGTTCCTGTAGGGGGAGGTGTGAAGCACCTCCACCCCGGACAGGCTTTGTTTCTGACTACAGAGTGCACAAAGGCACTCATCCCATGTGGTCAGAAACTTGTCTGGAAGTGGCAGGCTGGCATAGACCGGTTAGCCTTACACTAGCAGTTGGGCTAACATACAGGGGACGTCTCTAAGATGCCCTCTGTGTGCATTTTTCAATAAATACCACACTGGCATCAGCGTTGGTTTATTGTGCTGAGAAGTTTGATACCAAACCTCCCAGTGTTCAGTGTAGCCATTATGGTGCTATGGAGTTTGTAATGAAACTCCCACACCATATACTCAGTATGGCTACCCTGCATGTCTAAGAATTGACTTAGACACTGTAGGGGGCATAGCCTTCTAGCTGTAAGGCCTGCTAGAGGGGTGACTTACCAATGCCACAGGCAGTGGTTGGTGGGCATGGCACTCTGAGGGGAGTGTCATGTCGACTTTGTCTTTTCTTCCCATCAGCACACACAAGCTGCAAGGCAGTGTGCATGCACTGAGTGAGCAGTCTCTGAGGGTGGCATAATACATGCTGCAGCCCTTGGAGGCTGGCCCTTGGTACCAGGGCTACCTTTTACAAGGGACTTAACTGTGTGCCAGGGCTGTGCCAATTGTGGAAACAAAGGCACAGTTGTAGGGAAAGAACACTGGTGCTGGGGCCTGGTTAGGAGGGTCCAAGCACACTTCCAATCAAAGCTGGCATCAACACTAGGCACAAAGTTGGGGGTGACCGTGCCATATGCGGTTTCACGTCCTGGAGGGTAGGTCCATAGTTTGGACCGGCGGCATCTACACTGATAGCCGAGTCTTGGGGACGTGCTTACCAAGGAGCCTGTTCCCGACTTGGGGGTGGGCGACCTGACTGTGACTTAGCCTATTATTCCTCAATGTAAGTGACCGGCTTTGTGATTATAATTTTTGCTTAATTGGAGAAGAGCGTTTCAATATTTTGGTCCTGATGAAGCGTCATTGGATCCATGGGGACCACACGACGCGAAACATGTTGACCCTGGTTAAGGAGGATTCCTAGAGGGTTTTTTCTCCGAGTTTATTGCTCATTGAAAGTAATTGAGCATTGACACTCATTACATTACTTTCTCTTGTTTTTAATCTTGGTTTCATCCCTGACTATTGATTAAAATGATGATATATGTAGGAATGATTAACCAATTTTACTCTTATCTCTTTTTGTTTTCTCCTTTGGGTACAGGCGTATGAATGGAAGCTTGCCCGTTTAGATAGCCATTACTTAGCAGTAACTATCAGAACAAAACGGTTCAGTGCTCCTCCGTGTGGGGAGCCCGTCAGGCGTTGCACTGCCGGCCTGGCGAGGAGCATTACCCAATGATGATGCCAGTCATCCACTGTGATGCTTCAGGGTTCTTGCTCCTGACACCTCAGGTCTCTCTAGTTTTTCTTTCTCTTCATGGAACAGTGTACTTGAATTGTGTTGTACTATTGTAGGGAGAGTGTACACTGGACCAATCAATCTCCCGGTCCCTCCCCCCTCTTATATTATCCCTCTCTGGGTGCCATGCCCACAAACCACTGCCTGTGGCATAGGTAAGTCACCCCTCTAGCAGGCCTTACAGCCCTAAGGCAGGGTGCACTATACTACCAGTAAGGCCATAGCTGCATGAACAATATGCTCCTGCAGTGTCTACGTCTAGTGTAGCCATATTGTGTATATGGTCTGGTAGTTTCAGTGCAAACTCCACAGCTCCATAATGGCTTCATTGAACACTGGGAAGTTTGGTATCAAACTTCTCAGCACAATAAACCCACACTGATGCCAGTGTGGAGTTTATTGAAAAATGCACCCGAGGGCATCTTAGAGATGCCCCCTGTATGTTAGCCAAGCTGTTAGTGCAGGTCTGACCAGTCTGTGCCAGCCTGCCACTTTCAGACAAGTTTCTGACCACATAGGGTGACAGCCTTTGTGCTCTATGGCCAGAAACAAACCCTCTCCTGGGTGGAGGTGCTTCACACCTCCCTCCTGCAGGAACTGTAATACCTGGTGGTGAGCCTCAGGATACAGTACCTCAGGGCAGTCCAGCTAGTGGAGTTGCTCACCCCTCCCACAGAAAAAAACTCCACTTTTGGTGGCAAGTCCAGAGGGACAATTAGGGAAAGCAGGGAGGAGTGACCACCCCAGCTAGGAAAACCCCAAAGGTGTCCAGAGCTGAGGTGACACCCTCCATGCAGAATCCTCCATCTTGTTTTGAAGGACAGGGACCATTAGGGTTAGGTTTGTGTCCCCCTCCCCAAAGGGTGTAGCCACCCTCAGGGACAGTAGCCATTGGCTACTGCCCTTTGAACCCTGTAACACCCCTAAATCCAGGATTTAGGGCTCCCCTGATCCAAAGACGTCAGATTCCAAGCAACCTGACAAAGGAGTGCTAAGCTGAACCCCCATCAGACAGAAAGGAAGATGCAAACAGACTTGGCCCCAGCCCTACTGGCCTGTCTCCTGCTTCAAAGAACCTGTAACAAGAAAGCGATGCATCCTGCGGGACCAGCAACCTCTGCGAAGTTCCAGAGGACTGCCCTGCATCACCAAGAACCCCCATGGACAGTGGCCCTGTCCAAGAAGAAACTACAACTAAGGGATTCCAGAGCCTCCCTGGATCCGTGAGTCCTGACCACCCTGCACCCGACGCCTTTGACTGGTGACCAGGTAGTCCAACCAGCTACAGAGTCCCCAGGCGATTGTGAGCAAGTGCCCACCCTAGGTTGACCTCTCCACCCCTCCACTATGATGCCTGTAGAGGTAATCCCAAAGCCCCCCCCGACCATGAAAGCTCCTGTCAAAGATATCTGATGCCTGAAAGACCACTGCACCTGCAGCCCTCAAGCCTTGGAGAACCTGACCTCCGGTGCAGCTAGGATCAGCAGGCGGCCCTTCTTCCTGTCCAGCCTGTGGTTTGCCTAAGCTGCCCAACCACCACCACCACCACCACCACCACTCCACCTCGCCTGCAGCATCTCGGTGACCCCCGGGGTCCCCTCATAGACCAGCATTGGAAACCGGTGCCCTGTTTGCACATGGGCCCCCCAGGCTGGTGAGGGTGTTTTTGCCTACTTGTGCCTTCCTCTCCCAACCCCCTCCACCAGTCTGCCCCACGAAGCTGCGGATACTTACCTGCTGGCAGGCCTGACTCCCAGTGCCCCCAGTCTCCATAGGAGCCCATGTTAAATTTGCCTCAACTTTGACCTCTGCACCCGGCTGGCCCCGTGTTGCTGGTGGTGGGTGTTTGGGGTTAACTTGAACCCCAACCTGTGGCCTTCCTAACCCCCGGAGATTGGAACTTTAAGTTATTTACTTACTTGTAAATCGTACTAACTTTTCTTCTCCCCCAGGAACTGTTTCTGAAAATTGCACCGTCAAATTTTGAAACAGATAATTGCCAATAATTCAAAAACTGTATAACGTATCAATTTCAAACAAAGTATTATTGATATGTGTGAAATACAAATTGATTGAAGTACTTACCTGCAACTTGAATCTTGTGGTTTTAGAAATAAATCAAAACATATTTTTGCTATATAAAAACCATTGGTCTGGAGTTAAGTCATTGAGTGTGTGCTTTTTCTATTGTCTGTGTACACAACAAATGCTTTGCACTACCCTCTGATAAGCTTAACTGCCCAACCACACTACCATAAAAGAGCGCATTAGTGTTATCTAATTATCTATCTGTTAAGCCTCTGGGGAACACTTGGTCTGTGTGCACACTATATCTAATTTGTATATAGTATATACAGAGCGAGCTTCCTACAAAGGAGTGGAACCATCATTGCAAAACAGGAGTACCACCAGAGTGGTAGACACCAGGACCTTTTTTTACATGCAGTGTATTCCCACAAAATATGAATGCCTAGCAGGTTATTGTGATAGTAGTGATTAGCAGTTTGTGTCTTTATTCAACGTGTGCAAACAGCATACTCAGTTTGTGGTATTGGAGCCAGAGTAGTCTAGTTTCTGTAGATGTCACAGATTTAACAGCATGCTAGTAGTACTACACATGGAGAGTGGGTGCAATACCGAGAGCCGTAGGCATTGAGGCGGGTGCAGCAGTTCTGGGTAAGTTTCAAGAGTCCTTGTCTTTTAATGGTATCTTGCATTGCCCTGTAGCTCTTTTTGTGAGTTACAGGCACTTTTACATTGCCTCAAATGAATGAAGGTTGTGGGTATCTTTATGGTGCCTTGTAGTTCCCTGTAGTACTTTGGTGAGGTACAGACGTCTTACACTTAATAACTTTATGGTGTCTTGGGGTGCATTTCGTAAATTGTTGGTATTTAAAACTGGGTCAGACAAGCACATGGAATCATTAGCTGAACGATGGGTCGACAGTGAGAAGCCCTCAACAGAGCACTTTTTTTGACACAATAGTAATTGATAAAAGTGAGGTGCTTATGTGAGATGTCTTTCCTACCCCAACCCAGTCAAACAACTGAATCAGAGTACCGGCACAAGCATAAATCACTATGCAGGCCCAGTAGTTAACAGCATTAGAGGCATTTACACAGGTCCAGCATTCATGGAGAGCTTGGCACCAAGCGGCTTTCCTGTTGGTGACCGCTGTATGGATTAAGTTCAATCCACTTCTGGCATGCAGTGCTGATCAGACGACTTACCACAAACTGCGACCAGGCTCAAATGCTACCATGCCGAGCTAGGGATGGGAGAAGCCCAGGGATCGAGCATGGGGCCTGCCACCTGAATTGGCACTTCCCACGGTATCCGGCACAATGGAAATGCAAGTGTCACACAACGGAGCATGTGAGGGCAGATGGCTGCTGTGCACTGTAGCCGATAGAGTGCATGTACTTCGACTGTTACATTTATTACTGCATCATGTGGGAAATTGATGACTGCACCGGAATCAAAAACTCGGGAATCACACTCACTGTTCATATGTAAGATGGAATGAGCTGGGCATAGGGATATCATAACTAAAGCGGTTGTGTCAGATCTTGGGTTGTGGTCTAGCCATGCTATAGGAACTGAGGCGGCCATTGTCAGAGGCCGCCGGGTGCTCATAACATAGGATACAGCAATCTGCTGTATTGGTGGCATCGGGTAGTTTTTTAGGATCTGTCCTCCCATGGTCCGGCACCCTATCCTGGTATTTTGAGATGAGTAGGTGGTTTAGATCATTATTAGTGGTAAAAAAAAAAGCAGTGTCGAAGAGACGGAGCTCAGGCTTAAGTAAGTAGCCATTTTCCTAGGCATCAGGCCATGCTTCCTAGAAATGCCACTTTTAGAAAGTTCCCATTTCGCTGCCTTCGCTGTCCTGTGTGCATGCAGCCTGTCTCAATACATGTCTGGCCTCGCTTAGGTGACAGCTACACTTGTGCATTGTCTTCAGACACCCACGACACAGGATTCTCCACTGCATCTACATACTAAAGGGTCTTTCTTGGGAGGAGGTGGGTAAGAGTGCTCACTTACATTTCAAAGGCTAGTGGCCAGAACCCACAGAAAGGGGCTGATCACCAGTAGTCTAGAGCTGGGCTGAAAGGGGGGGAAGTGTAACCTGTGCACTTCAGAGAACTTTTGAAGTCATCCCCCACATCAAAGGCACTTTTTTGGTATAACTACTGAGTCTTGGATCCCCCTAAAAACAGTACACTTCTGGACTCGAGGAAACTCTTCTGGACTAAAGACTGCTGTGTGCCAGGATCGAGGCACTGCTAGGATTGTCTGTTCCCAGGAACTGCTGCTCTGCCATGCTGATCTCTGCCCTGCAAACCAAGAACCAACAACCACCCCCAGAGTAACAAGGATTTTCTGAGGTGCCTTTGGTTCTACTGGTGGTCTCCAGAACATCAAAGGCCTCAGAGTGGCTTCCCTGCTGCCCGCTTTTGCTAAGGATCATAGAGCAGCTTCCCTGCAGCCTACTTTTGCCAAGGATCGCAGAGTGCCTTCCCTGCAGCCTGCTTTGCCAAGGTTCTCAACGTGGCTACTTTTCATCTGGCTGCCTGCTTTGCCAAGGATTGCAAAGAGGTTTCAGCTCGACCAGTCACCCATGTTAGCCAGACTTCAGCACGGCTCCCATGCAATATACCAGCTGCGCCTGTACAGACTTCACCTCAGCCGCCGCTGTCCCAATCTGACTGCCCAACTAATGGAGGTGCTCTCACGTTTGTGCATACTTTTACCGCCTGCCTCAGCACTGGCTGCCACAGTATCTCCTTACTTAACCCGCTGCTGTGATTGCCCTGGTCTGTTGACAGCTCTCCCATGGCCTTGACAGCTTTTCTTTCTGCTGCGCTTGAGAGAGACTTGATAGAGAACACAACACCCAGCTGCTCTATGAGAAAGAATGAGACTGGTGTCTTATCATAATTTACTTAAACGAAGTGCATTTGCATGTCTGTGCCACACTACCAGAGGGTGATCACAGGTTAATTTAGGTTGTGTATTTGACTTAACATGACTAGGATAGTGTTCCCTACTTGGACAAGGCACGTACCTCTGCCAACTAGACATCCAGTTTCTAACAAGCACACATCATGAAATCAGTTACTTGAATGTTCTCTCTTGATAATAAAGAAAAAGGCTTGGTGAAATAAAATATTTTCCTAAAATGACACAATTTGGATAAGCAGGAATCCTACACCAAGGCAAGATTTTTGATTAACCTTTTGTGCAATTCAGCCAGTAAATGGGTATCGCTTCCTCTCTCCTTTTTTTTTTCT
Organism: Pleurodeles waltl; assembly: GCF_031143425.1. NCBI lineage: Eukaryota > Metazoa > Chordata > Amphibia > Caudata > Salamandridae > Pleurodeles > Pleurodeles waltl. The sequence continues at coordinate 54,706,271 of NC_090443.1, forward strand.
TCTTTTTTTGAAACGTTAATGATCCCTCCATCACCCTGCCATAAGAGCCTGCGGGACCAAAAACCCAGCAGGTAGTGTAAACATCACCCCACACCTTCCCAATGATAGGAGGAGCTGGATACATTGTTGTTTCAGTTGGTGTCTGTAGTGGGAATTGTCTACCACTTCACATGAAACCTTTCTAAACAAGGAACAAATCTTGTTTTTGCTCACATCAACATCTTTCACAAATAGGAACTGCACCACATTCTACAGCCATGCTCCTAATGATTCAGTGTATTAGTGAATTCACTCACAAACTTTAAATAATACTGACATTCCTAAAATGATAATCTGGGGTGGAGTCTATCTCAGAAATTTGAAATAGTACTCTAACATTTCTAAAACTCATAACCTCGAGTTAAGTCAATTTGGTTGAAGCTGAAAATAAAGACTTTGTAAAATACAAATTGCAGTATTCCAGTTCTAGCACTAGATAGCAGGACATTGTGGTGCTTGTGAATCTGCAACAGAACAAGCTGCAAACCAAAACAGTTAAAGGAAAATGTTACTTAACTGTAACCTAAGCCAACAAGTGTTTGTTGTTCAAAGCAACTACTAGATGCACCCTTTTACACGGTGTACTCCAATCGTGTCACCATCCCCACTGACACTTTTTTTAATTTTTGATAGCCATCACACCGTTTCTACCTTCTTAGTGCCTCGGAAGATGTTCTTTTCTGTATTCTTCTAATGATCTTAAATGTCATACTATAAAATGTGAACATTATCTATGCTGTCCAGATCAAGTTTAATGAGAATGTTACTGCTGCAGACTGTAGATGTTAAGGTCTCTCACCGTGCACAAACAGCCTTATGTAAACATGTAAAGGACAACTCTTAGTACTCCCCAACTACCTTATAAGTCTTACTCTATCCCCAGGCTATGTGGCTGAAACTGAACGTCTTATGAAATCTGCAAAAGTTGCAGAAGTTTATTCTAGGAGTCTTATATATATATATATATATATATACACACACACACATTCATTCTCTCTCTCTCTCTTACTTTTTCTCTCTTTCCCCCCCCCCCTCCCGCCCTGAGATGTTGCTGGCCGCCAGGAGCAAGTGTACCAGCTGACTCTCACACAAATGGGGGGGGCGGGGAAATGGCGGGATGGCATCAACAATGTAGTGTGCATGGTTTGGGAGCGGTAAAGAAGTAGAATCTGGTCTAGATAGAGCTTGGGTGCTGCTTGCCGCGTGCCTGGGCAGAGGATCAGGTACCGGAACAAGCTTGTTCTTTGCAGCTTCCCCAGTATGAACCTGAAAATGATGCCAAGGTAACTCTTCTAGAAGACTGTGCATTTCAAGAACTGCATGACACCATAAAGCCATAAAGGTGTGTGAGAAATGGTGCTTTTAATGAGGCAGGCATGTATTACACAACAAAACTTCTAGTAGCGCATACAATCTTACATTAAGGCATTGCGCGCAAAACTTAACGTGATAATTACACCCCTCCCCCCCCACACACAACCAATGCCCCTAAAGAGTCACTTTTCATTGACTTCCCACAACTGTGCGCCCCCCTTCGGCCCCTACGCAACTCATTATTTTAGCCTACAACTATCCTGAGGAACTCCTGACTAAACTTTGAAATCTGTCACTCCACCCCTCCCAAGCCGAAACCCCTCCAGACGGCCCATTACCACAAAGATACACAACAGTCCGTAGTTTGTTGGAAACATATTGGCCGCAGTTTATTGAGGGATTATTTACAGCATGTCATCCCTTCTTTTATGAGGGCCATAAATCAAACATACGTGTTGTTGTAAAGGGCAATAAAATCATTATACCTTTGATACATTTGTGTCATAATTGCTTTCCTTTACAACTTTCTCATTAGATGATAATTTATCTTATTTCATTCCGCTTGCTCTTTGTTTTCAATCAATCTCCTGCGTTGTCCGTTATTTTTTAGCTAGGAGGGTACTCGTATTTCCGTTTAGGCTTAGCTCGCTACCTTGTTTTGGTCCTTGTGTCCCGCTCTCCAGTGGACCCGGGCTGCGAGTGCCGTGTTACCGAGTACCTCCCCTGACTGCCTTACCCTGCCATGAGGCATCCCAAGGTAAGTAGCCTTGCCACCCCGCTGTGCTGGGTGTGGCCTTTGTAGTTCTTTTATCCTTTCTTTCCGCTTTCCTACTCGCTGCTCTTGGCTGCCCGGTCACCTGTGTTGACCAAGGTGCCGGGCAGCCCCCTTTTAAGCATCCTTGGTGATCCCCACGGGGTGCCCCCCCTCCCCCGTTGGATTAAAAAAAATGCAACCCCCCCTTATTGTCCGCTTGCTCCTTTATGTCCCCACTCCTTTCCGCTTCCGCCCAACGTTGCCCCTACGATGGGGCCGGAAGGGGGGGGGGGGGGTTTGCTCACTTGGGGGGGGCACTTCCGCCCCCCCGAAACCTTTGTTTTGCGCGCCCAATTTTGGCGCGATTTTCATGGTCAGGGCCGGGTGGGGTTTCCGCTCCGGCCATTCTGAGCTCCCGGTGGTCGCGGGCCTTCGCCCCATCTGCCTGCTCGGCAACCTAACCATCTTTGTTTCAGTCCAAACCTGCCTAACACGGAGGCTGCACACCAGCGACACTCACCCATTACATACCTCTCATGAACCCACCTGTCCTGCACCATGCTAACTACCGCCCCCCCCCACACACACACACACATTTAGTAGAGAAACCGACGCAATCAACTCCTTTAACAGCGTGGGCAGGACCCCAAAATATCCTGCCGCACTTTCTTCAGTTAGTCAATGTCCCCACTTACCAGAATAAAGACCTCAGTCACCTCACTCTTGCTACTTACTCCCTAGGCCCCTCCTCTAACCATACACATTCCCAACTGTACCACTTGCCCAAAAACTCTGGGGAATTAGGCTTTAAAGTGGCCTGGTTCAAAAGACTCTGTATCAACATGCAATGCAAAGCCACAGTAAATGTTTCCTTGAGAAGAGCGTGGGGGGGTGCTTGTCACGCGCACAGCAGGAGTGCCTCCTCTCCCTTGGCTGCTGATCGCTGGCAGTGCAGGGGAGCAGTGAGCTTTGTGGGCGTGGCAGCAGCCTGATGCTGTCTGTGTAAATGAATGCCTGAAGGGTGTTGGCAAGTGGCCGCGGGCAGAAGCCGCTGGAATGCTGAGAACTCTGAAACCTGCCACATTTCACGAAGTGTTGCCCTCCCAGTAGTCACCATAGCTCAGCAGTAGTGGCTTCAGTCAAAGGATACACATTTTATCGGCCAGCAGCCCTTCGGCAGTGACGAAGTTTGAGCCCATGCCGCCTCTTAGCACCACTCAACCCCACTCGGTGTTCACAGAGTGTCTTTCGCGGTTTGTCGGAGTTAAATTGGGTTAATGAGACGTCAGGGCGAGCCACAAGTGAAATATGTATTATTTAACTTCTTTGCTGAAATGCCATCTCTCACATTCGTATAGTAATGTCACTCGCACAAGGCACTGGCCACACCCATTCTTGTTCCCCCACAAACTCAAAGGACTCAGTCATTTTACATTAGGACGGAATTTACTTCGCAACAGCAGGGTATAGGAAGGAGAACTGCAAGTTAAAGAATCCGTGCGTACACCACACAAAAATAGCTTTCAAATCGCGCGCATTTCGTATTTACATCCTTTTTCCAAGGGCAGGCCGGACCCTGCGTCTCGGCCAACAAAGCATGTTAGAGAGACCCATGGAAACATGGGGTAACACACCACAGCTTTCTGTTCTCCAGGGACCGCAGACCACCAGGCAGTGCTTTAAATGGGTGGGCAGATACTGTCCCACACTAAGTACCTGCACTTCTTTAATATGAAGGGAAGAGTACTTGTACTTCTCAGGAGCAATCAGGTACTTTAGAAAGTGAGTACCAGGACTTCTGCATTTCCAAATAAAGCACCGCACCAGGGCATCTTATGACGTCATCACCACAGCATGATAAACCTCAGGCGTACTCTAGGTAAGGCTAGAAGTCTGGGGCCACCAGCAGGCCAGTCCCCTCTTCTAACCAGCCTCATCCCCTAGTTAGCCTTTCTCACAGAGAATGGCAACTGGGTGCTCTAGAGATCCTGGATCGCATTGTCATGTTTTTGGCATATGTTGGCCATTGTATAGGGTGGGATGGGGGAGGATGTTCCTCAGGGAACAATGAGGGAGCCTTGTGGTCAGCAGCCCCTTATTTTTGCTGTGCATCCTGTTGTGTAGTACCATTTCCCATCACAGCCACGGCTACCTGTCCGGGGGCAAATCTTGTCACAGACCTGTTGGGGCTAGGCAGAGAGGTGAAGTGAGGGAGAAGTCCATGGCCAAGCCGTCTTCTTCCCTGCTTTGCTGGGTGAAGCCAGTAATGACGCCCTTCTGCTGTTTTCTGTGTATGTGCATCTAACGTTTTCAGTTCATTTTTCTGATACCCGTGATTCTGCTGCTGGTTTTTGAGTCACGGAAGCACCTTACAGTTGCCACACATGAGGGTTGGTGATGCTCTGTAGTATACAACCAGGTCTAGGGAAGTACCTTACTCAGCTGGTCACTCGATATAAGGCAGAGAGGGGTCTGGCATGCTGGACAAGCAAGAGGAGAATGATACCGATTTAGGAGGAAGCAGACCCCCAGGTATTACAACATTTTTCATTGATTGCACCTCCTCCTCAGTTGGTGCTGCTTGTGCCCGAGGCAAGCCACGCAGTGCTTAATTTGTAAAATAACAAGTGCTGGTGCCCTAAGTTTTTATTGAGGCCCAGAGGAGGCCCTGATGAATGCCAGGATTGCTGAATACCAAAGGCCCATGGTCTGGATTACACCTCATACCTTTCTTTCACTTCCATACACTCCCAGCCCATTTATTTCACTCTTGCAGGTTTTTTTTTTATCCCTGCTTTCACCCATTAACACTCTTATTCCGTCTTTCTCTTCCTCCACCTTTCCCCATTGGTGTTTTTATTTCTCTTGCTCTGGATGAAAGTGCCAGTCCCCAAAAATAAGTACCGGTGGGCTCCACCTGCAGCATAATTAAGATGTGAACTCACGCGGCTACCTGGAAGGCATATGCCCCCCCTCCCCCGGCTAAATTTCTCACTGTATTCTTCTACTGGCACACGGCTGCCTTCGCAGGGCTTTATCTCTCTGTGTTGCATCACACTTTAACCGTTTACCCTTCTGAACCTTATCGTGTTCCTGAAAGTGGTGGCGGCCACACGCTATCTCTTCCGGCCTGCTTGGAATCAGCTGTGCTTTGCTTCCGGGTCCCCGCCTTCTAAACTGCTGCCGACCTGAAATCAACACAGCTTTCTGAGAATCTCCCTGCAGGTCCTCGCCTCTTCCTTGCAGTGTGCCTGCTCTGTTGTGGTCAGTATCTGCTGTCAACATCCTGAACTAGGGTGACCACCTGGCACTGAGGCAAATTCTGGACAGGACTGTAAAAAATTCAGGACAAAGGGTCAAAATTCAGGACAAAAATTCAGGACAAAGAGTCAAAATTCAGGACAACAATTCAAGAACAAACATCAGTTTTACAGACACACGCAAGAGAGGCCATGCCTCACTATGTTGTCAGTGCATTTATTTACTCTTTTTTTAACACAGCACTATTTATTCACTGTGGACCTTTTGTGATTGCCTCCTCGTATGCTGCATTCAGGTGTCACATTACGTCCTTGTTCAGTAGTAAATTAATGTCTTTCACGGCAAGGCCATCACCCCTACCCAAATCTACCCGAGCTTTCCTGAAGAGAAAGTAACAGCAACATTTTGATTATGTTTCTGAACATTTTAAAACCCCTGGCAAACAGTTTGGGAAACATTAAGGTAATTACCTTATGCTAGTTTAAACAAATGAAACAAAAACATCTGGCTTACCCCAACCGCCCATGGACTTTCAACCAAATTTTTTTTTTAAGAGGCAGGGCAGATGGTGCGGGTGACAGTCTCACACCTAATGACAGGATGTGATGTACCCATAACTTGTCTGTAGTCTCACTGCACTAGAGTGTATGTTTGGGACTCTACATTTATCTCAGAAATGGGAGCCCAGACTACCAATCAAAGATAATAAAAGAGTAGGATGAAATCGAGATCAAATGGGAGATCCACGGCAAGTAATTCAAAGGGCTGTTGCTAAAAACTGGATAAATAAAGAAGAGAAGAACAAGGTGGTACAATTCCTAAAATCAGACAAGGTGGGTCCACCAAGACTATTTGAAGGTATTGGGTACCTGGGGAGTTGTGTCTGCACACAGGAGCAGAACAGAAGGGGCACTGTCAAGTGGTTGAACAATCAACACCCATCCACCTTGGCAAACTCTTCTGGTGCAATGGTCCGCTGTTAGTGCTTGTGAAGGGTGAGCAGGGGCCAGACCCCTTGCAAGGTTGTGCAAGGCAATTACCCGCTTTGTCCATGTCTTTATATGGTTTTGAAATTGAGCAAAAGCCAAACTAGAGATCTGGGTTATCCTTAAGTGTCAGGTACACATAGAATCTTCAAACTATTTGGGATGTAAATTGCACAAACAAAATGTACACATTTTAAAATGTAATTAGTGTTTCTTTAACATATGGCACTGTTTTCACCTTCATATACAATTAGATCTCAGACTGAACTGGGAACCAGTTACCTTTTGATACCTAGTGATTAATATCGGTCATTCTTACACTGATTTCCAGGATGAAAATCTCGGCAGAGCGAACGGTCCCTCCAAGCCCAGTTTGCTTTTTGGTCTTCTCTTCTGCTTTCTGTAGAGGCCATGTGGCACTAGTGAAGATGATGTGCTACCCCAATGATAGTATTATTTTGCAAACCTTCCCCTGCTTGTCCTTCATTCCTTCTTCAGACATGAAACACTTCTGATTTGGTCGCTGCGGCGCCATCGGGAGCTCTTTCCACTCTAAAGCTAACTGTGACTGCGGGTGGATTAGATCTTCTGGACTTAGAATGCTATTATTCAGCTGCAGAGGTCCAATGGGTGGCTCTCTGGCTTTCTGCCTACCTCCCTGCATGAGATGGGGTTTACCAGTAAAGACTTTTAAGGAAGGCTTAATGCATTGCTCATTGTTTCCTACTGACCATTCTACAGATCACCATCCGGGGTTATCATGCATGGCTTTCTCTTTCCTTGCCAGAACCTGTAAACTCACTGACACAAAGAAACCCTATGGTCCTGCACTACCTTTGCTAAGCCTTCCCACTCGCACAGGATGGCTGTGCTCAGAGCAACTCCATCAGTGGCATGTTGCAGGTGACTTAAAATTGGGGACTTTGTTTCTGAACAGTGAGCTACTAAATTTCCAAACCCTTGTGGCAGACTACCATCTTCACCCCGGTCAACTCCTTACGTACACCCACCTTAAATAATCATGAAATGCCCTATTTCATGTCTGCCACCTAGCACTAACCCTACAAGAGGTGTGCCAGAAGCTCTGTACCATAGGAAATGGTGGCAAACTGATAGAATGGGTGTACAGACCTATCCTGCAACATGGAAACCACTCCAGGTCTTCTTGTCATACTACCTGGGTGATTGATGTAGCCAAACCTCTGCAAGATATGGACTAAAATACTGGACTTTCCCCACAAAGTATCCCACAGCTGTCACTTTAAGTAAATTCATAGTGCTTTCTTGTGAATGCATTCTGCCCGTTGCTTGCTATTGGCCTTGTGGTTTGTAACTCACAATTTGTTGCTTTCAATTTGCTGGCTTTATTTGTTTTTGGCTATGCAGCTTGAATTCGTCCCTCCCCTTGCCAAAACCTTTTTTACAGAATCCTGCTGAGTGCTCCTTTTCTGTAAACAGGCCTGTAAATCTTGTTCTTATCTTATCATATTTGCTGTGCATTCAAAGAACAAAGTCAAATGTTAGGCTTTGTCTTCGGTGGGAACTTAGTGTTTACTTTCCTTTCTCTGACTTCAAAGTGAGAGGATTTATGCGACAATCTTGCTGGATACTGGGGTTAGGAAAGAGTTTTTTCTATCACATGACAACATTTAAATAGACTTCAGAATATATCAGAATTAGAAGTACAAATCAAGCACATTTTTGTTAATTCTGAACTGTGCTGGAAACAAATACCTTTACATGATTAAAACAAATCATTGCATTAGGTGATGCAATTTCCACACATCATCGTCTGTGCACAGTATAGTTTGATTTGAAAAACTGTATATCTGTGCAAATGTAATGGTTATTTCAATCACAAATGTGTTGTCTGTAATGGCAGTGTGTTACCACACCATGCATGCTCCACTCCACTCTGCTCTGCACCACTCCACACCACTGCACCCTACTCTGTATCACTCCACTTTACGCCACCCCATGCCACTGCACTCTTCTCCATTCGGAACCACTCCACTTTATGCCACTGCTCTCTATGCTACTTCACACTATGCCTCTCTACTCTACTCTGTACTACTCTACTCTAAGCCACTGCACTTTATGCCTCTCTACACCACTGCGCTCTGCTCGTCTGCACACCATACCACTCCAGTCTAGGCAACAAAAATCTAATCCGCACAACTCCACTCTCTGCCACTCTGCAACGCTGCACTGTACGCCACTGCACTCTAAGCTAATACACTCTATGCTAATGCACTTTACTCTGTAACACTCAACTCTATGCCCCTGCACTCTACATCAATACACTGTACATCACTCTAATCTACTCTGCACCTCTGCACTCTATGCCACGGCACTCTACACTACTTTACTCTAAGCCATCACACTATATGCCACTTTATGCAACTCCACTCTAACCTGCACTTCTCCACTCTAAGCCACCTCACTCTACTGTGAAATAATCTACTTTATGCCACTGCACTCTGTGCCACTGCATTCTATGCCACTGCACTCTACCCTGTACCTCTCCACTCTATGCAACTGCACTCTACTCTGAAACAATCTATTCTACGCCACTGTACTATATACCACTCTGACCACTGCACTCTAGTTCAATGAACTCTACACCACTGCAAGCTGACACTTTGCAACACTGCACTGGCCGCCACTATACTCTACACCACTCTGCTCTGTACTACTGCATTCTGCACCAATATACTCAATTCCACTGCATTCTATGCCACTCTACTCTGCCCAATGCCACTCTATGCAACTGCACTCTACACCAGTGCACTCTAAACAACTGCAATGTATGCCACTGCCCTTTACTCTGCACCACTGTACATTATGCCACTGTTCTCTGTACCGCTCTACACCACTGCACTGACACTCTACTCTGCAACTCTGCACTCTACACCACTCTACTCTATACCACTGCACTCTAGGCACTATACTCTACTCTACACCACTCTACAATACTCCACTATGCACCACTCTACACCACTGCACTCTATGCTAAATGAGTCTACTCTGCACTCTATGACACTGCACCACTCTGCATTACTGCACTCTCTGCTACTCTATTGTATGCCACTCTACTCCACTGCACTCTATGTAACTCTACCCCATGCCACTCTATGCCACTGCACTCTGCGCCAATGCACTCTAATCAACTGCACTGTACGCCACTGCCCTCTACTCTGTACAACTGTACTCTACGCCACTGCTCTGTGCCACTGTACTCCACTCTACATCACTACACTGACACTCTACTCTGCAGTGTTGCACTCTCCACCACTGTACTATACACCAATGTACTATGTACTACTGCATTCTATGCCACTGCACTCTATGCCACTCTACTCTGCATCACTCCACTCTACAACACTTTGCTCTACTCTGCACCACTCTACACTACACCACTGCACTCCCTGCAACGTGTCTACTCTGCAATTTATGCCACTGCACCACTCTACACTAATGCTCTCTCTGCCACTCTACTCCACTGTACTCTATGCCACTCTACTCTGTCCCATGCCACTGCACTCTAAACCACTGCACTCTACGCTAACACACTCTAAACAACTGCACTTTACCCCACTGCACTGTACTTTGCACCACTGGGCTCTATGCCACTTCTCCTATGCTACTCTACTCCACTCCACACCACTATGCCACTAGCTTTAAGCCATGCTGAACAGCAGCTACTCTGGTGTATAACATGGCTAAAACACATTAGCAAAGCCAATAACTCTTTCGTAGATGAGACCTATTGATTTGCCAGTGTTTGTTAGTACTATGAGGTACCGACGTACCTGAAAGAACTGTGAAAAATACAATTACATCATAATAAAGGCTGCTACAAAATGCGCAAATACATTTTGGTTAAATAAAAAAAAAGTGCTTCTCAAATACAGATTTGAATAATATAAAGTTTATACCTAGTGCTAAAAAAAATTATAACACTCCATTAAAACCACACACTCCACAGCTCACATTGAAACTCTCTAAAAGAAATATTTTTGCCACCAGAAAACTTCAAGTGACTCGTTTTAGTAAAGTCAATGCAGGTTTTCAAGCCCCTTTGTGTTTGCAGATTTACCAGTTGCCCACATTTGCATGTCTTTAGGGTAGGAGACCCCCTGGCAAGAAGGCCTTTTCTTATCTGTCTGCCCCCCCTCCCTCAGAGCACAGGAGACCCCCTGCCTTCCAGCCCAGCTGGGGAAACTCCTCTGCCCCTAATTTCGCCCTGCCTCCGTTGCCCTTTAGGTGAAAGGCTAAAATTACGGACAAATGCCGTCCGTTAAAGCTTTCATCACGGACAACGGACAGCAGGGCGAAATTACGGACAGTCCATGAAATTTACGGACGGGTGGTCACCCTATCCTGAACACATCAAGGTGAGAATGATCATTCTGAAGACATCAGTAGACTGGAATGGAGCTGCGATCCTCACACAGTTTGAAATTGCTACGCCGTTGACAAGTTCCTCCCTCTTTGTTTCTCTGAGACAGGAATTCAAGACACGGCCTTGGATTGGATCTCCTCCTTTACCTCCCACTGCCTGCAGGTCATGTTGCCTCTACAATTCTCCTCGATTCCCCATATTCTCAACTCTGATGCACAAAAGCTCCATCATCTTAGGCCTGTTGAACATCGACCTCAAGCCAGTACCACAGCTCATTCAGTCCTTTAGCTTGACTTGCACAACTGTTCAGTAGTCACTCGAATCCTGCTGGAAGTGAACCCATATTCTGATGTTTTTTGCACTGTGCTGAGATTCTGCCTTGGCAACATCCATGACTGGATGAGCAGAAACCACCTCAAACTGATAAAAGAGGGAGCATGACCTGCAGATATCTGGCACAAATGATGAGCCAAGGTTGGTGCTTCTTCCAGTTGGGGACCTCGCCTACAGTGGAACTGATAGTGAAAAGCAACAGAGTCACCTTGGACTCAGACGTCCATCCCAAGGAACAAATCCTCTGATTTGTCACAACCTCCTTTCGTCACTTAGAACTCGGAAGATTCTTCTGTTTTCTGTGATTTTTCTCACCAGCTACAGGTAACCACTGCCCTGCTGATTTCACGTTTGGACCATCACCCTATTACTTACTGCTTCCAAATTGCCACGTCGTAGACTCCAGTGGATTGCAACTAGACTTCTCTTGCATCCTCAGCTATAGGTTCACACTGGCCTAGTTCTCCTAGCTGTGCACTTGCTGTCCATCAATAGGAGAGTCTTGGTGTCTGCTGCATCACTTACCATGTCAAAACTGAATACGATCTTCCTTTCTATAGAGAAGATTGTGAGCCTAACATCTCAGATACAGTCTCCACTCAAAGACTTATTGAGTCAAAATTTGTTCATAAAACAGGTCATGGCTATAGGTTCAACATTCTCTTTGCTCTTGGCCATCTGGCCTTCTGTAAAGCTTTGAAGACATAGCTGATGCTAGACACCTAAGTCATCTACTATGACAAGCCCTTAGAGGAGCGAGGCCGGCCAGCACTCCTGCCTTGAATCCAATATGAGATCACTGAAAACAAATTTATATCAGATAGAAGACATGGCCTTTCCCATACCCTGGGATCACCTTCTGTACAAGCCCTTGGTTCAACAAATATGGCTCCTGCTAAAACACTGTGTCTCTATATGACTATATGACTACTGCAATACTCCTGTTAACAACAGTCATTGGTTGATGTGCCAAAACTGAAGCGCATGCAGTTCTCATCCACAGCACTTACACTTAGTCCTCTCTTTGCAGTGCTATTCAGGGACATAAACAACCACCCTGCACCCCACCAAACCCCGAACAGCTACCCTACAGCATAGATGTGCACAGTGTGCCACAGCACTGCAGGATCACATATATGGCCCTCACACCTGTCACATAAACAGAAACCACCTTCCAAACCTGCTCCTACTTTTCTCTCATTGCAATAGGAGGACTACCTACCAAGCACTTCTGTACACTTCTGTACGCCATTCCTTCTCATGCATCTGCTGAAAACATTGTGGGCCGCTTCTGCCAAATGACATGCACAATAGTCATTCAACCAAAAGCAACCCCGTTCTTACCCACATGTGTGCACCTGCACACCCTAGAGAACTAAGCAACATTTTGTGAGCCACACTAGTGGTAGCAATGTGCTATAAAAATGACACATACAAACCTCCTCAGTCCACAAACGACGAACACTATTTTTTTATCCCTGATGGCTTTAGGCAACCTATATTCCATTTTTGTATGTATTCTTTTAGAGCACTTGTAACTCCCACCCCTTTTCACAATCACTTGTGTTCAGCTCACTTTGTATATTTCAGCCCATTTTGGTCAGCAAGGATTTGTCATATGCCGTTGTCACGGTTCACCAAACTCCTTTCGAGTGCTGTGGGCTTTCCCCCTCCCAGTAGTCCCCTATGAATTCAGTGTTCTTGGTCAGATCACTGCAGTCGTCTACATTTGCAAATGTTTAGAAGGAGCAGAATTTCATTGCATAACACAGTCACCCACGGAAAATAAGAAGAGGATCCCAAACACCACATAACACCATGAGATGAAATAGCTCTGCTCACCTGGAAGGATCATATTGATTGCACTGCCACTATCTTTGAACCCCATACACTATAGCTTGGGTATTGGTGAACTCAGAATCCATTATTGCCTCTTAACTTGTGCAAAGGGCATTATAAGTCCTCACCTCTATTTAATGTTATAAGTCTCACTCTTTTTACCACATCCTACTAGCTCCAACCTTCGTGTTTCTGCCACCATGTCACCCTTAGTGCATAGTCATCTTCAGTTCCAGCCCTCATATCCCTCTTGGTTCTAACACCCTTTTTCCTCATCTGTAGCGGATGTATTAGCGTCTTGCCCCTTATACAAAATGTCAGCCTTAGGGGTCGTTGTGAGGCTGGCAGTAAGGAGACACCCACCAACAAGCATTGTCAAAGCCAATAGGTCTCTTCTTTGATCCTCAGCAAGATGTTGTGCAGCATGTCGAAAAGCTAAACAAAAAATAAAAGGTGCAACAACAAGGCTGAGTTATTTTTTAGGTCCATGCATGCAGTATCACGAATCCGCACCTACAAAATTATTAATTTTTGTTTTTTACTTATCTGAGATGGATCAGTAAGAAAAACAAAAATAAAAAGAATTAGCGCAATTTAAGACATATGGTCGTAACAGGGAGTGCATGGGTGGGAGAAAGGCGGCAAGAACATGAAGTGGGTGAGTATGATGGGAAAGCAGCATTTAAGATTAAAGCACACAAGGTACAGTGCAACACAGTTGTTGCAGGTAAAATCACAAGTGAAAGAGAGCAGCACAGAGCATGGCAGTGTGAGGAAGAGAAGTACACGAGAGAGCTGAAAAATACATGCACTGTCATAAAGTGTTTAACCAAAAAGAAAAAAGTAGTGTCTGAAAAGTATGCAGTTGTAGGGTACAAGGAATAAGGCTATGCTACAGGGTAGAGCTGAACACAAGAAGAGGAAAGAAAGTCCACACAAGCTAACAAATAAAAAGCAAGCAAATGAGAGTGGCAATAAAGCCAACCATTGGGAAGCAAAGGGCCCACTCAAAACTCACTAAGTCCACAATAGGTCTTTTCACAACTAACAGCTTTAGCTGTCTGGTAGAAGAGCATTTCCCTTTTTCCAATCTCTCACAGCACTCACCACATTTAAAGATTGGTCATTCATTTTTCGAGACAGCAAGGGAAAACCCTCACTGATGATGATACACCAGTGGAAATTATGTCAGAAGGCCGGCTCTATTTGGGGGTGGGCCTTTTAATGTCATCCCACTGGCTTTTTTTCCTGCAGCAATACAGCAAACATTCCCCCGATGTGCTGGAAGAAAACAGGGATGTTGTGTTTTCGTCCCCAAACCCTCACTTTGGGGGTTTACCTTTGGCAAATAAAGCCTGTCTCCAAATCCGCTATGCCACAGCTGTATGGTGGGCCTGGTGTCACTTTGGTTTATCACAAAGTAGTTACCGCCTGGGTGGTAGGAGCAGTTGATGCAAAAAATCCACCAGCAAGGAAAGTTATTTTACATATGGCCCAAGCCTTGTGGTGGTCAAGGAATTTACCAAACTCTAAATCAGGACCTTGATGCTTTTTCCAATCCTGACCTTAGTGCCCTGTCCCCTAGAATCAGTCAGTCTGTTTCTCCCTCTCTCTCCTCTGTTTTCTGACCTAGCTCAGTTTTTGTATGCACCTGTCCTCATAGCTGTTGGTGTATTTTTACGTAGCGCGCGCAAACACTTTGACCTGTTGTAAGTATTGTGGGCTTTCAACCACACCCACCTCACACCCATCACTTTCACTCGTTTGCGGGCTTGCTGTTCAAAAATCCCTTGATGTCATTGGTAATTGTTTCACGCTTGTCCCACCTTGGAGCGGTTTTGTTACCACCTTGCAGACTGACCCTGTTACATAGATAATTGCACAATTGCGTATATACGTCAGCTTGGGTGAACTATTCTTTTCTTTTATCTCTCCCCTTCGTGCTTCATGGCAGCCATGCTGCTCACAGCACCAACAGCGCAAACTCCAATGGTGGTATTGGAGCGCTGGTCACACTGTTCACACTGTTACGTAATCAGAGTAATTTCTTTTGGCTGTACCATTCATGCTCTATAGCTTTCCCAAAACACTTATAATTGATAAATGCTTTACTAAAAAACATTGAAATCTGCAACGCATGATACTACAATATTCACTACACTCGGGAAGAGTCTCCCCATAATGCTTTCAAGCGTTATTTTTCAAAACATTTTTGCCTGTAACTCAACCTCTGGTGGTCCTAAGACAATGGGACCACCACCAAAACATTCAGTATGACACACTCTTTCTGTTGAGGCCATCGTGGGTCAACACACTAGGTTAGCGGGGACCCCAAAATATTAACCCCTCCCACCATTCAGTCCCTTTTTAATCCTTCTTATGGCTGTAACTTTTGCTTTACAGCTGGAAATAGTTTGTGATCTGAGAGCCTTAGTGTTGCAGTAGGCCTCCTAAGACTGAAAATGTGTAAGGCACTATGGGGGTGATTCCAAGCTTGGCGGGCGGCGGGAGCCGACCGCCAAGCGGGAACCGCCAGAAGACCGTACCGCGGTCAAAAGACCGCGGTGGTCATTCTGGGTTTCCCACTGGGCTGGCGGGCGACCGCCAAAAGGCCGCCCGCCAGCCCAGCGGGAAACACCCTTCCACGAGGAAGCCGGCTCTGAATGGAGCCGGCGGAGTAGAAGGGGTGCGACGGGTGCAGTAGCACCCGTCGCGAATTTCAGTGTCTGCTAAGCAGATACTGAAATTCTAAGTGGGGCCCTCTTACGGGGGCCCCTGCAGTGCCCATGCCATTGGCATGGGCACTGCAGGGGCCCCCAGGGGCCCCACGACACCCCATACTGCCATCCTGTTCCTGGCGGCCGAAACCGCCAGGAACAGGATGGCGGTATGGGGGTCGGAATCCCCATGGTGGCGCAGCAAGCTGCGCCGCCATGGAGGATTCCCCTGCGCAGCGGAAAGCCGGCGGTACACCGCCGACTTTCCGCTTCTGGCCGCGGCTGTACCGCCGCGGTCAGAATGCCCAAAGGAGCACCGCCAGCCTGTTGGCGGTGCTCCCGCGGGCCACGGCCCTGGCGGTTTTTACCGCCAGGGTCAGAATGACCGCTGATGAAGCAGAAAATGAAGGTTTGATTTATTAACGCATAAACGTAGTGTGAAACAATCATGTGTGATATTAACCGAACTAATAAAGATTGTACGGGGACAAAATGTGCCCTCAGAGTAGTTTGCCATCATTTATACGCGTGCTTTATATAACGTGGTGTATTAGAATTGCACTAATCCGACATAATCATAAACATGTGCTACGATTTGCTTATTTGAAATGCCTTAGCTTAGCATTACTTTAGCGGAGGCTTTGGCCTAGTTGCCTGGTCTCACGGTTTAAATGTTCGTATTTTTCCACTGTGCTATTAAACGTGTATTTCTGCTTGAAGCTTTTCCACAGAAACTGTTCACATGCTTATCTTAAAGTTAGTGCCAGCCTGGCATATTTTCTCTTTAATTCAAGGTCGACTTGCAGGTGCGGACAATGGAGGCTCTGAGAGTAAGCTAATCGAGAGACAATGTTGCAAATTACGTACCCATCTCCAAGGATAATGTATGCTTAAGTAAAAGCTTGAGAACTGTCGTTTTTGATTGGTCAATTTGAAGCTAACCTATGAACCCACCAATGGAGACCCTACTGGACTTGAACTGTTGTCTATAAAACCCAGGTGCACGAGAGGAAAGCTCGCTCTCTATCATCGGACACTACGCCATTTTGACTTCGTAGCTATTATGGCCCACTTTGCTGCGACGCCATTTTGAGAGACTTCGATGCTTTCTCTAGTCGAGAGAAAGAGACTTTAATGATTCTTGCCCTAGAGACTTTAACTTTGATTTGATCCCTTTGCATGAAGTAGTAGTTTCACCTTGCCGCCGTGAGGCAATTGCCCCGTCCACCCTTGCCCCTTTGTCCCGTCCCATGCTGACCGAAGAACGGTACCTGTGAGACGAAGACTTCCTTGTGTGCTGATCGTAATTGGTAAATATGAAATGAAATTGTAAAATTGCATTGTGTTTCTTTTAGGTAACCAACTGCTGATTTCGATAAGGGCCCTAGCTAGGAGTTTTCTAAATTAATGTTGCTAAATTGTTTTTGCATGAAGTCCCACATGCTGATGCTAATTTGAGGTTAGATGAGGATTCCATATGTCGCACGATGCAATTTGAGATCTTGTTATGCTGACTAAATGTATTCAATTAGCCCATTACAGATTATCGTATTAGTGCTTTGTATTGCCACTATCGAATGCCTTGTGATTCAAATGCTACATAGATTACACTTGTTTCGACGATATGGACAGCTATTAATGTTCATTTATGTTTATCATTTGGTGTTGAGACACATCTATATCGTGCTAGCTTTGTTAATATAGGGAAATAAATTCACTAACTTTGCAATAAACTGGTGTGGTTCTTCCTGACTGAAAGGTCAGGGTTCGCCGAAATGTATTCTGGACTAATTGTTAAGTGTTATGTCGATCAAGGTATTGCTTATGTTCGTTATTGATTATTGATTTGATGTGACTGATTGATTAAGAGTACAGAGAGTTCCCACTTAGTCAAAAGATTCATCGGCCTAAAGAGCGTCCGAACGCAGGTAAATTGTTACCACGTTCCGCTCTATCAGTAGATGGTAGCAGAGGACGGTTTCGTCTTTTGGGACCTTGTACTCCTAGAGTACATGGTGTTGAATTAACGGTTACGCATTTTGAGACCCCACTCGAGAAGTTGGATTAGATTTTTCTTGGATAAAACTGATTGACAGAATGATGATGGGCTAGGTCCACCGCGACTTTCCCGGGATCTCGGAGCTTGCGAATGGAGAGAACGGAGGTGTGGAATCAGCGTTGGCGGTACTAGTGATGGTATGAGTGAAGTTAGGGTTTTGCGCTTGCACAGCTTATTGCCGCAGGGTGTGTGAAAAGGTTGCGAGGATTTTTCTTTTTGAGGATAGCGGAGGTGCGACTCCGAGTGTAGAAGTAGTGAAGTCGTCGAACTTCATAGAGATATCGGAGGTGCGGCTCCGAGTGTGAGAGTAGGGAAGTCGTCGAACTTCATGTGCGTCTGGCGCTTTGTGCATAAAAAGGTCCACGTGGTTGTTGTTGTTGAGACGGGCCCTGCGAGGTCAAGAGATTCCGGAGTATGTTGATCCATGTTGTGGTCTGGGCGGTTTAGTAGGTTGATCGGGCGTGGTCAACGAGTGGGTACGTGTGTTAGGGAGTGATAGAAACTTCGACTTCGGGCTTTGACCAGATTCTAAGTGCACTAGAACAGATCATTGACAAGTTGAGAGTAGGTCTGAGGGTCAGATTTGCTTGCGAATGTGGGGACTGAGAAAGACGGAATAGCGGCCGAGGCTGGTGAAAGAGATCGAATAGTGGCCGAGGTTAGTGAAAAATCCCTAAGGTCCTGAAGCGATTATGTTACCCTTCCTGTAGTAAACCGACAGATCTGTTTTAGTTTTTGGTAGCTCGCGATACATGCAAAAAGTTGTTACGGAAGGAACTGAGTGAAGGAGGACTAGCCGCGAGGCTTTGTCAGCCGCAGTGTGTGTGAGTGTGACGTCACTAAGAGCCGCGCTGGGATAGGTTGGTTGGAGAGAAGGGTCGCGCACGAATTGGACGCAGTCCGTGGCACTCGATTGGAAGGGGAAAGGCAGGTTAAGAGTATTCCGGGAATTAAAGTCACCTATTGATTACAAATTTTGTGAAATAACAGTGACCTATTGATTATAAACTTTGTGAATTAAAAGACGAGAAAATGAAATTCCTTAAAGCATTCAGGAGCGCGATGAAGGGAGAGTCATACATCAAAGCGAGCGTAGGGGAAGGGACGCCGCCAGAGGGCACACCAGCTTACATTGTAATGGAGGAAAAAGGGGTAGCTCCGTGTCTTTGGCTAAAGCAATGGCACAAGTGGACAGAGAAACATGGGAGCGTAGCATTCCCGATACATGGGACATTCAATATAAGGGTCCTAGAGAATTTGAGATTCATGATGTATGACATGAAGGTACCTCCAAGGCCAGCACAGTTTGAGGCTCTAGCAATATGGGAACTCATGGCTAGACAGCAACAGAAGAACAAGTTTGAAACAAGGATGAGGAAGGTAGAAAAGACACTAGCGGATGCTAGG
Source organism: Pleurodeles waltl (assembly GCF_031143425.1). Lineage (NCBI taxonomy): Eukaryota > Metazoa > Chordata > Amphibia > Caudata > Salamandridae > Pleurodeles > Pleurodeles waltl. The sequence continues at coordinate 54,725,385 of NC_090443.1, forward strand.
TGGGATAATGCGCAGAAGGTGTGGAGGTCAGATGTATTGCAGGGAATAAAATTGTTCCCCGCAATTACTAAAGATGAAGAAGAGACAGGTAAGAAAGCTACCTGTAAGACAGACAGGAAGTGTTCCAAGGACAAAGAGGACGAGGAAAAGTTGAGAAGAGAAGAGGAGTTAGAGGACGAGGAGTTGATAATGCAATTGCTGAACGACCGTCCACTGCCTTATGCAGAGAATGGACAAGGTCCAAGTACCAGTTCTGCCCCTCCGGCATCGGTACAGAACAGTGAAACGCAGAATACAGGAGTACCATCGGGATCTAAGGATCCGAGCTTACTGCTCACCCCACAGATACCGCAGGTCAGGAGAATGTATCCAGATGTGCCCATGTTGAAACCAGCAGAACATTATCAGCCGCAGATGCCAGGGTACTACAGCAGTGATAACAGTGGAGGAATGATTCAAGATCCAACCGTAAGGGGCGTACAGAATGGTTACAACCCAACAATGGCACAAGCTGAATCAACTCAGTTTGTGATGCCTCAAAAGCAGATGCAGGGAGGAAATGTTCATGCTCAAATGACGGGGAGTCAGATGGGCATGCCGGCAATGATGACCCATAATATGGGGATGAACATGCCTCAGAATATGGGAAATGGACAGAATCCAGATGCCATATCACTGCCCATTACTGTAGGTCCAGTGGTACCTTTGTATAGTCAGCCTAACTTAGGTATGAGCAGTCAGGGACAAATGCTGCAGAATGGGACAGAAAGAAGGTGCATAGAAAATACTCCAGGGATAACCCCGATAGCGACTCAGCCAACTGGGTCCGGGTCCTTGATGGAGTTTAGTCCCGTATGCGCTCAATCAACACTGGTGAGGTCGAGCCCCCCACTGATAATACCTTTAACATCGAATACTGAAAGGTTGCCGCAACCATCGATGGCAGTCGATGTGAATGCTACACTGATGGGGGTAAATGCGCAACAGCTGACCCAGTGGTTCAACAGTCTAAATTCCACACAAAGTTCAGACAGTGGGAAAGGAGAAGATTACTTGAATAGGATGAGGCTGAACATGGAAGCACAAGAATTGGTGGAAGGGAATATGGGTGTGAATAGGTTAGAGTCCTACACGGAAGAAGAGCTGAGGTATCTATGTCCAAAGATCACGAAAGAAGTGAACAAGGTACATAAAAGTTTGCAGGAAGTAGCGGACAGAAATGGGATTGACATAGGCAAGACGAAACACTTGGGCAGGAGCTATAGGTTGGATTTTGGGACCACAGATTTTGAACACATGAGGTCAGCAGGCATGAAGGCACACCTTAGAGAATTGTTGCAGAGTGCACAAGTGTGGAGGTGCTTAGACAAATGGGAAAGCAGGTGGGTAAAGAGGAAGGAAAAGAGGAGGGACAGTGCTACAGAGCACAATGAGAAAAGACCGCAGAGTAGTGATACAGTAACAATGTTACCAATGAGGGAGACAGCAGGGGGAAAATTAGTACATGTACCATGGCACAGAAGCGACATTCAGTCATTTACGGATGATTTTCACAAACTGAGAGAGAAGCCGATCGAATGGTATCAACAGACTGATAGGTTTGTGAAGCTTGCCAAATGTCTCTGGGAAGACCTGAACACTTTATTCGAGATTGTGGTTCCGGCAGATTTGTGGGAGGATTGCAAAAGAGCTGTAGGTTGGCCGACAAGTGAACCAGAGAGAGACAGAGAGACGGGTGCACCATCACCTATGGTGATGAGCTTGTACTATAAGGTGATTGAGCATTTGAAGACGAAGGTTGCCGCGAAAAATGTGGATTGGCAGAAGATTGATCGAACTGCCCAAGAGGCTAAAGAATCGATTCATAGTTACTATGAGAGGTTGTTGAAGGCGTTCAAGAATTACAGTGGCACGGAAACGATCGAGGCGAAAGATATGCTTCATTTTGTGTTCAGATTTGTGGAAGGGCTGAGACCAGAGATAAGCCAGATGATAAAATCGCATTTGATCTGCTGGCAGTCGAAACCGATTGATGAAGTCTTGACTTATGCGAAATACTGTAGCGACGAAATTGAGGTGAAACAGAAAAAGCTGAAAGTGAAGGTGATGATGATGCAGCTTAAGGCGGCTCAGACAGGCTTGCAAGGTCTGCAGGGACTGCAAGGGTTGCCAGGGATGCAAGGGTTCCAACAGCAGGTACCGCAACAGCAGCCGCAGTTGCAGGGAAACATGGTGTTTCAGCAACAGCAGCCGCAGTTGCAAGGAAACATGGCGTTTCAGCCACAGGCCAGAGGCAGAGGCAGAGGAGGTTTTGTGAATAATGGTCCGGATTTGAACACTGTTGTGACGGGTGTGCAGGCAATGAAGAAGGTGATGCCGTGTCACGCGTGCGGAATTGTAGGGCATTGGAAACGCGAGTGCCCGATGGTGGTGCAGGAAGGTGCAGGTGCAGGTGTAGGTGTTGGTCAGCAAAACAATGATGTCAATGCATTTCAGACAATGAGAGGACCGAAAATGAGAAGTCCAAACCCAAATTTTCAGACCGTAAATCAATTGCAGGGATTACAACCTATGCAGCCGCAGCAGATGCAGATGCCTCGTGTGCAGATGACGCAGATGCAGCCGATGCAACAGCAGTTACCCTTGGTACCTAATCAGCAAATGCAAATACCTTTGGCACCAATGAGTCAGCAGCAAGTGATGGTTCCTCCACAGGTAACGGGTCAGGTAATGAATACAAATGGCACCGTACAACAGTTCCCATTACACAGTGAGAGTGGAATAAACAATGTATGGGAGAGTGAAAGTTCAGGAGAAGAAGGAGATTGTGTGCTTGCGGCATCCTTGGAAGTTGATCAAAGGGGTCCGTACGTAGAGGGAAGAGTAATGGGTCATCGCGTCTCATTCTTGGTTGACACGGGAGCCACACGTTCAACTGTTAAGAGCAGTGAAGTACCAAACTTGCCACTCTCACGGAGGACAGTTCAAGTGGTGGGAGTAGCAAACAGGCATCTGACGAACCCAATAACAGATCCGGTACCAGTCAACATTGGTAACTATCAAGGGGTACATCAGTTTGTGGTGTGTGACTCAAGCCCGATAGCACTGTTAGGAAGAGACCTATTGTGTAAATTGGGTTGCTCGATCATGTGTTCAAACGAAGGAATAACAATAGAGACGAGCAATGATGGGGAAGACGAGGACAGTGTAGAGGGGGATGAGATAGAAACAGTCGACGAAGAGTATCCTCTGATTTGTCTTTTACCGATGATAACTGAAGAAGATATCCCAGCAGAATTACGGGAAACAGTCGGAAAGGAAGTGTGGGACATGACAGGGAAAGAGGTGGGATTGATGAAAGGAGTGGAACCAGTAAAAGTGATGGTAAAGCCCAATGCGATCTTTCCCCAGACCCCACAATACCACATGCCACAAGATACCCTCATGAAAGTTGCCCAACTTATTGACGAATTCGTGAAGCAGGGAGTACTGAAAGAAGTATTAAGCAGCCCATGTAATTCACCGATAATGGGACTAATAAAGCCAAGTGGGAAAGTCCGACTTGTGCAGGATTTGAGGAAAATAAATGACATCATAATCAAGTGCTGCCCTGTCGTACCGAATCCGGCTGTGATAATGTTTCAGATCCCTTGCGAAGCTGAGTGGTTCTCAGTCATCGATTTGTCACAAGCATTCTTTTCTGTGCCTCTTCATGAGGACAGCCAATTCCTCTTTTGTTTCAAATTCCTAGACAGAGTATACGGCTGGTGTCGAATTCCTCAAGGGTTCTCTGAGTCACCCTCGATATTCAATCAGGTTCTAAAGAAAGACTTGGAAGAGTTAGAGTTACCATTCGAGTCAACCCTAGTACAGTACATTGACGACTTACTGGTTGCATCAAAGACAGAAAGTGGCTGCACAGCCGATACCATTGCTCTGTTGAACCATTTGGGAGGGAATGGACACAAGGTGTCTCCTTCCAAACTGCAGTTCTGTCAGAAGAAAGTGAAATACTTGGGTCACCAGATAGAGAAAGGGTCACGGAGAATAATGAAGGAAAGAATTACAAGTGTACTTCAAATGAGTCCACCAAAGACAAGGAAGGAGGTGAGGAAGTTTTTGGGAATGGTGGGATACTGTCGCCAGTGGATTCCCAACTTCTCGACTCTAGCGAAGCCTTTGCTGAAACTGACCCAGAAGGATGCCTTGGATCAGATCGAACTGAAAGGGGATGAGATGGATGCTTTTGTTGAATTGAAAGAGTGCATGTGCAGGGCTCCAGCTTTAGGTATGCCTGATTACACGAAGCCTTTCACATTGTTTTGTCATGAACGTGATGCATGTTCTTTGTCTGTCTTGACTCAAGCCCATGGTGGCGTAAACAGACCAGTAGCGTATTTTTCAGCTACTCTGGATCCGGTTGCAGCAGCACTCCCAGGGTGTTTGCGCGCCGTAGCAGCAGTTGGTATCAGCCTCACTCAGAGTGAAGGAATAGTGATGGGACATCCAGTAACAGTCATGGTCCCTCACTCAGTTGAGATACTTTTGACCCGCTCCTGAACGCAGCACATGACTGGAGCAAGACTCACAAGGTATGAAACGATTATTCTGGGCTCACCGAATGTGCAGCTGAAAAGGTGCACTACGTTGAATCCAGCTACCTTGCTTCCTGGAGAAAATGCTGAAATTGAGAACGCTGAAGACGTCGAGCATGACTGCCTTCAGGTGACTGAATTTTGCACAAAACCCCGACCGGACATCAAGGATACTAAACTTGATGAAAATGACCAAATTCTCTTTGTTGATGGTTCGTGTCTAAGAGATGGGATGGGAATTTTGAAAGCAGGATATGCTGTATGTACTGTAACAGGGGTCTTGGAAGCGGGATGGCTTCAAGGAGTCTATTCTGCACAAGTAGCAGAACTTGTAGCCCTTACTAGAGCATGTCAATTGTCTGCATTGATGAAAGTCACCATTTACACTGATAGCCAATATGGGTTTGGGATTGTGCATGACTTTGGACAACTATGGTCACAGAGAGGTTTCCTGACTTCTTCAGGATCCCCAGTGAAAAATGGGGAGAGAATAAGGGAATTGTTACATGCCATTCAAGTGCCAGCTGAAGTTGCAGTAGTAAAGTGCAGTGCTCACACGAAGGGTCAGGACTATGTGTCTCTGGGAAATGCCTATGCAGATCAAGTCGCAAGATTTTGCGCTTTGAACTGTATATTGCTAAGGGATGATTGGAATACAATAAGTGAACCAGAACTCGAAACAGCTGAAGCATTTGCCTTGAAGGTCGTAGATACAATAGAAGAACTAAAAGCAATACAGAATAATGTCAGGGAGGATGAAAGAGATTCCTGGATTAAATCACAATGTATAAAGAGACAAGACGAGCTATGGGTTTCACATGAGGGAAAATTTGTTCTGCAAATAGTCTCTTATCACAGCTTGCGCAGTTATATCATGGGCAAGCTCACCTAGGGAGAGATGCCATGATAAGATTGTTCAAAACTGATTGGTTTAACCCCAGATTTCGTCAAGCTGCAGAAGCAGTTTGCCATCGATGTGTCACTTGCCAACAGATGAACCCAGGAAAGGGAACAGTTGTGAACGCGAGCCACATTGGTAGGGCAAGCGGTCCTTTTAGTCGTATGCAGATGGACTTCATTGAGATGCCTGTGCATGGAGGTTTAAGATATGTGTTGGTGATTGTGTGCATTTTTAGTCATTGGATTGAGGCATACCCCACACGTAGAAACGACAGCCTTACAGTTGCCAAGCTATTATTGAGGGAGTTAATACCACGTTTCGGATTCCCGATCTCTTTAGAATCAGATAGGGGAAGCCACTTCAATAACGAGGTGATGAAGTTACTTTGCGAAGCACTGAACATTGAGCAAAAGCTGCACTGTAGCTATCGCCCTGAGGCATCAGGACTGGTGGAGCAGATGAATGGTACGCTGAAGTCGAGAATGGCAAAAATATGTGCATCAACAAATTTGGAATGGCCTGACGCATTGCCCTTAGTGCTAATGTCAATGAGAAACACTCCGGATAGAAAAACTGGATTGTCTCCGCACGAAATTCTCATGGGCAGGGCTATGAGACTTCCTGCAGTTCCCGCAAACATGCTTTTGAATATTACAGATGATATGGTGTTAGACTACTGCAAAGGTCTGGCTGACGTGGTTCGCTCTTTCTCTCACCAGGTGGAAGCGACCACCTTGCCACCGATCCAAGGTCCAGGACACGCACTGAAAGCAGGTGACTGGGTCGTGATAAAGAAGCACGTGAGGAAGTCGTGTCTGGAACCCCGTTGGAAAGGCCCTTTCCAAGTGATCCTGACGACAACTACCGCTGTGAAGTGCGCGGGGGTTCCCAACTGGATTCACGCCAGTCATACAAAGAAGGTGTTGTGTCCCACAGATGAGGAAGTTGAAGCGCTGAAACTACCAGTGCCTGATAAAACGGTGCCGAGTGCTGAGACAGAACAAAAGCAAACTGAAAGCGAACAAGCAACAGCAGGAGAAAAGGAGATATTATTGGAGAACGAAGAGTCCGACTCACTTGGGGAAGACCAAGGAGAAAGTTCAGACAGCGACGACGAAGCTGCAGGTGACAAAGAACCTGAAGCAGCTGAGGGTAGCAAAAAGCCTGAAGCAGCTGAAGGTGACAAGGAACCTGAAGCAGCTGAAAGTGATACAGAGCCTGAAGAAAGTAACGGTGACGAAGGGCTCGAAGAAAGTGAGAAAGCAGGAGAGCCTGAGCAGAAGGGGGCTTTCCCAGAAACAGACGATACAGAAAAGGGAAAAAAGAACGTGACCGATTCCCCTGAAGGTGAGGACAAAGAAGAGCAGAACGAGAGAGTTCAAACCTCTACAGAAAAGATCGCAGGTCCATCAAACGGGCATGGTGCAAAAAGAAGACTAAGTATCTCACCGATAAAATAAAAGGGTAAAGAAGGTTTGAACGAAGGAGGAAGGCCAAAAGTGAAAGAGAAAAGAAAGGAAGTGACTGTCGTGGAACAATCGTCAAGTGAAGAAAAAGACTTGGCGAAGGAGGAGAGTGCCAGCGAAGCAGAATCGAAAAGAGAAGCAAAATTGAAAAGGAAAAGGATACCAAACAGGAGGTATTCCGGTCCTGAATGGGCATATGCAGTAAATGATGATTGGACTGATGAGTTTGTATCTCTAAGCATCGAGAACGAAGAAGAAGAAGAGATACCAATAGAAAAGAAAAGTTTCATAGACTCTGTTGATTGAAACGGTAGTAAATGGTATTGCTTGCTGCAACTAACGTGAGACAAACAACCAGCTGAGACATTGCTAAACCGAATTGAGACAAATGCTGCTAACCGATAAGTGACTGGCCTGTTGAAGAAGACGGTGTGAACATTGTGCTCGTTCAGCTTTGTAACTGAATTGCTAAGTAGTTTCGTTTATAAGTGCTTCTAGCTCTCTGATTCTATACAGATCATGCCTAGGTACGATATGCAGAATAATAGAAAGAAATATTGTAAATACGTGTGTATAGGCTTGGTACTAACATGTGTACTAATAATAATGGCAATTGTGTTTGGAATGCATGGGAAGGGTGAGAAGGAAACTATTGCTGCTTCTACTATTGTTCCTGTTACTGTCACTGAACTAACACCGTTGAAAAGACTAGCAATGGATGAGAGGCTCTTGCATGATAAGAAAGAGCTTTCGTATAACGTTTTCTATCGCTTACTAACAGAGTATGTTGAGACTATGGATGCGAAAGATTGTTATGTGTGTACCCAGATACCGACATCAGTAAAGGAAGGGGTGACTTATCACCACATGCCTCTTACATATGGGATTACATGTAGTATAGTAATGTCTAGGTTTTATGGTCAATCTAATATACAGTATTTTTTCTCAAATTATGATGTTACCTTTGCTTATGTTCCTATAATAGCGCAGCTAAGCGAGACTGCAAAATATTGGGATTACAAAATTATGAGGGACTTTTTCGAGCCAATGCAACCTTTTGAAACGGCTCATGCCAATAGGGAGAACCTTACTTGCTCCGTCTCTGCTGTAGAAATAAGCTTTTTAGATCGCACAGACGATAGAAGGGCTCAAATGAAAGCGAAATTAGAAAAGGAGCTATACAAGAGGACTTCAGTAGATAATTATGATTTTGCTGCTATAAAGACACAAGGGAAAATTGCTTTAGATGCTTGGCATGTAGGGAAGTTTTGTATATATCGAGGTGAATCTTACTATGACAATATTTTTGTAGGAGCGAGTGAATGCAAACATACGTTTATCTTTAAGGCCAAATGGACATTCATGATGGACGGACTTGACCCTGTCATTCCAGGGGTGTATTACATTTGTGGGCATAATGCCTATTATCGTCTTCCAAAGGGATGGTGGGGAAGATGTTATTTGGGTATAGTGTTTCCAAAGGTTTATCAGCTGGATGACATATCGATGATTGAAAAGACACCTGGATCCCATCGTATCCAGAAAAGAGAGACCGCAGCTGCTGTGGTAGGTGATATATTTGGAGCCATGATTCCTTCATTGGGAGTTGTGCTGAATTCCATCAAAATAAGAAAGTTGTCTACTATAGTGGATAACATGTTGACAAAATTTTCAGGTGCTATAATCCTGATGGATGCTGAACTTGCAGCGGAAAGAGCTATGACTCTTCAAAATAGGCTTGCTTTAGACATTCTTTTAGCAAAGGATGGAGGCGTTTGCAAAATGATTGGTGCACGTCACTGCTGCACCTATATACCTGATAATAGTGTGAAAATTAAAACTATGCTTGCTAATCTAACCAAAGAAAGTGCAGATTTGAAAGAACTGAAAGAACCAGGAGTGTGGGAAAAGGTTGGAAAGGGACTTGCTTCAGTGGGACATTGGATTGGGGGAATTTGGAATGGAATATTATTGAAAATAATAGAAGGAATATTAATAGTGATAATTTGTGTATTTGGAATTTGGGGAATAAAAAGGGGAATAATAATGATTATGGAAAGAATTAAAAGAAGAAAGGAGGAGAAAATAATGAAAAGAATGACAGAAGAATACAAAGCGCAAACTAGGGGAACTAAAAGGAAAAGGGAGCTGACAGAATTTTAATGGGATAAAATTTGTGGGCTAAATTTGTGTGATGACAAGTAGTCATCAGAGGAGGGATTGATGAAGCAGAAAATGAAGGTTTGATTTATTAACGCATAAACGTAGTGTGAAACAATCATGTGTGATATTAACCGAACTAATAAAGATTGTACGGGGACAAAATGTGCCCTCAGAGTAGTTTGCCATCATTTATACGCGTGCTTTATATAACGTGGTGTATTAGAATTGCACTAATCCGACATAATCATAAACATGTGCTACGATTTGCTTATTTGAAATGCCTTAGCTTAGCATTACTTTAGCGGAGGCTTTGGCCTAGTTGCCTGGTCTCACGGTTTAAATGTTCGTATTTTTCCACTGTGCTATTAAACGTGTATTTCTGCTTGAAGCTGTATTTTTCCACAGAAACTGTTCACATGCTTATCTTAAAGTTAGTGCCAGCCTGGCATATTTTCTCTTTAATTCAAGGTCGACTTGCAGGTGCGGACAATGGAGGCTCTGAGAGTAAGCTAATCGAGAGACAATGTTGCAAATTACGTACCCATCTCCAAGGATAATGTATGCTTAAGTAAAAGCTTGAGAACTGTCGTTTTTGATTGGTCAATTTGAAGCTAACCTATGAACCCACCAATGGAGACCCTACTGGACTTGAACTGTTGTCTATAAAACCCAGGTGCACGAGAGGAAAGCTCGCTCTCTATCATCGGACACTACGCCATTTTGACTTCGTAGCTATTATGGCCCACTTTGCTGCGACGCCATTTTGAGAGACTTCGATGCTTTCTCTAGTCGAGAGAAAGAGACTTTAATGATTCTTGCCCTAGAGACTTTAACTTTGATTTGATCCCTTTGCATGAAGTAGTAGTTTTACCTTGCCGCCGTGAGGCAATTGCCCCGTCCACCCTTGCCCCTTTGTCCCGTCCCATGCTGACTGAAGAACGGTACCTGTGAGACGAAGACTTCCTTGTGTGCTGATCGTAATTGGTAAATATGAAATGAAATTGTAAAATTGCATTGTGTTTCTTTTAGGTAACCAACTGCTGATTTCGATAAGGGCCCTAGCTAGGAGTTTTCTAAATTAATGTTGCTAAATTGTTTTTGCATGAAGTCCCACATGCTGATGCTAATTTGAGGTTAGATGAGGATTCCATATGTCGCACGTTGCAATTTGAGATCTTGTTATGCTGACTAAATGTATTCAATTAGCCCATTACAGATTATCGTATTAGTGCTTTGTATTGCCACTATCGAATGCCTTGTGATTCAAATGCTACATAGATTACACTTGTTTCGACGATATGGACAGCTATTAATGTTCATTTATGTTTATCATTTGGTGTTGAGACACATCTATATCGTGCTAGCTTTGTTAATATAGGGAAATAAATTCACTAACTTTGCAATAAACTGGTGTGGTTCTTCCTGACTGAAAGGTCAGGGTTCGCCGAAATGTATTCTGGACTAATTGTTAAGTGTTATGTCGATCAAGGTATTGCTTATGTTCGTTATTGATTATTGATTTGATGTGACTGATTGATTAAGAGTACAGAGAGTTCCCACTTAGTCAAAAGATTCATCGGCCTAAAGAGCGTCCGAACGCAGGTAAATTGTTACCACGTTCCGCTCTATCACCGCCTATGTCCTCTGGGGGCTAAATATATGGTTACATGGCCATGTTTCTTATAAATAATATTTTTATTGTGGTGTTCTTTAGGGGCTGTTGTGAACATTACAGTCATCTTCTGATAAAGGTTTTTATTGGGTTTATAAGATAATTGTATATGTTTTATTAATCTCTCCTTATTGCAATTATGACCATGATTCAGGCCAATTTAACATCCTTATTACACTATGACTGTTTGAGCACTCTCGATATATTTGGGTGACCCTTCTAGTTTATTTCTCTCGTTACTCCTCCGTGGCTGTTTGGTTTTGGGAATTGTGTTAGCCAGCCAGAAACTCTGATGGTGTGGTGGTGAAAGTGATATTCTATTGGAATTAGCATGGCATATTCAAAGTAGGATGCTAAATGGCCACATTTTCTTTTTGGCTGCTGACAGGAAGAAGGTAAATGAAGGTGCTTTAGTTACATGCAGGGCCACTGGATTTATGTGGCAGGAAAATACTAAATTATGAGGCAGGTAGACCAATTTATGTGGCAAGAAAAGTCCAGTTATGAATTTACAATGCCCAATTGCTCTAACTCAAGCAAATGCAAGACCCATTGCATTGCAAATACTTGTTACTTTTCTGTTTTCGAAAGACAAATATACTGAAATCAATGAAATACTTGAATTTACAGCAGGTCTTGTGGCATGACCCCCTCATGTTTCCCAAACCTCTTATACTAGAGGAAAGTGGAGATTTCTTACCTCTTCTGCCAGAGGAAAGTGGACATTTCTTACTCCTTCTGCAGGAAGTGTGGCATTCTGCACAATTTAGAGTGAAAATTGGGATTTGGCATTTAGTGCTCACCGAGGAAGCCTATCTGGCAGTCCTTAAGGCAGTGGCGTAACAAAACTGGAGTGGGGGCACCTGCAAAAAGCATGGAGGGGGCCCATGGTGCTGTGCTGAGGGTGCCCCCTGGAGCTCAGGGGTCCCCTCCCGCACCGCTGGGGCTGTGGGGCCCTTTGATACACCCCTGTCCTTATGGATAATCAGGTAGTAGTTTAAATTACATGTAGTTCAAATCAAATAGTTTGAAGAACATTTAGCGAAAAAACGAACTGAGAAGGGGCACACGTTTGAAAGTCCAAAGAGCAGCAGGTTTTTGTGTTGGGGCCAGGGTAAAATTGAAAATGAGAGTTAGGTTTAGGAGTCCATTTAGGCAGCGCTTGAAGTGCACAAAAAAAAGTATGGAAGCTGTGATCCTGGGTACAATGAGTGCAGAGTCAGCAAGATTGGGATCAGAGACAAATAAAATATTCTGTCCATTTTTTGTTGGGCTTTCACTTACAACCAAAATGCTTCTTAAATGTGTTAGTGGAAAGTGTATTTTCCTTGTAGGCCAGCTTGGTTGGTTAATAGGCTTTCACAAAATGTGCAAAAATATTTTAGTTAAATGTTTACAGTGCATTCATAATTTTTTTTTAGAAATACACTAATATCTTTTCATAGGCTTACATTAAAAAAGCAAATTCCAGATTTTATCAATTAAAGTCTCTACTGCCTCCGACCAAGCCTTCCGATTTGCCAATTTACCAATTGCCCACATTTCATTTTTTTCAGGTAGCTGGCACCCTGGATAGAAGGCTTGTTCTTTTAGGGTCAAGCCTGTGAGTGCATGGGCTAGCGCATGCGTCTCTGTTGTGTACAGTAAAGGGCTTGGAGCCCACCTGTCGCTCACCATTTTTTGGCTTGCATGGCACTCTTATTTACAGCCTTGTAATTGGGCACTGGAGGGCAAGCTTCATTTCCGTTCCTCTGTGTGGAGCAGGTACCAAGCACTGATTGAGTCAACTTAATCAGTGCCCGTCCACTGCTCTCAGCGTGATTGAGGTACTATTTTGTTCTTTTTAACTTTTAGTGCCCTGCAAACAGAAGTCTTGTGACTGGCAAAAACGTACCCAGTAGGACAAACAAAATTGCAAACTTTTATTTTTTATAGCTAACTTTCTTTTGCGAGGTCATCTTTTATTTTTGCACTCATGTCTTTTTTTGGTTTTGCTCATGGGTGCTGTTCTCAAAAGATGACGATTAGCTTGTTCTAAATATTACAATGCAACATTTCTTGATTATGTGTAATTTCTGAAATTATGCTTTGACACTTAATCATACAGTACACCTCAATCCACTCACTCCAATCCGCTCCACTCTAATCCACCCCACCTCACCCCACACCAGTCAACCCCACTCCAGTTCAAACCACACAACCCAATCCAATCCACTCCAAAAGAAGACAGTCTGCCCCACTTCAATCCAAAACAATCTTCCCACTCCAATTTGTGCCGCTCCAATCCAAAACAATTTGCTGTACTCCAATCCAAAACAATATGCCCCACTCCCATCTACCCCTCTCCAATCCAGAACAATCTGCCCCACTCAAATCTGCGCCAATCCAAAACAATTTGCCCCACTGCAATCTACTGAACTCCAATCCTAAACAATCTTCCCCACTGCAATCCAAAACAATATGCCCCACTCCAATGTGCCCCAGTCCAAAATGATCTACCTTACTGTAATCTGCCGCACTTCAATCCAAAACAAACTGCCCCACTCCAATTCAAAACATTCTACCCTACTCCAGTCCATTTCAATACATTGTTAGACCTGCTCCAGCGCCCCCCGGACGTGCTGCCCCCGCCTCTTTAGCGAAGCGAGCCACATCTGGATTTTGTACTAGTAAAATGTAAAAAACTTTCAGGGCCATCCTCCTTTCCTAGGTCTTTCTTCTTTTGTACCCCTCTCACATACCCCAACGATCGCTCTTTCCTCAAATATCGCTCTTTCATCTCCCAAGTTATCTTTTTACATCACATATTTCATCTCTGTGCCTTGTCTTATATCTTCTTCCCCACCTTATTTCCCTTTGTCTGTTCCTGCCAATTCACACTGTCTTCTGTTTTTTTTTCCTCCATCACACTGCGCAGAAGATAATCTGCACCCAAGATTCCTAAAAGCGCTCATACCGTGCAGTTTCATGATTTTCCTGTTTTTTCAGTAGCTACTTATTTAAATGATGGCATCACTAACCATTTCAACATTTGGTTCATACTTTTTTGTTCAGAACCTTTCTTTTTTGAGGTTACAGCCTTAAAATGTTTGAATGTTAACTTCGACACCCACTTTTCCTTTTGCTGAAATGCAATTGTTACATGTTACGGTATCTCACTGAGAAATACATTTGATTTTATGCACAAGGCAACACTACGTTAGCAATGCTTGTCAAAGAAAATGCACACATTGATACTGAAGCAAAAAGATAAACTAAAAAAAGTAATGAGAGCCATATTACAGCCCCTGGTACATAACTAAAATAATTTTCTAACGAAATGTTGATGCAAGACTGCTGGGCTGTTCTGATTGATAATCACAGAAATTTCATGTCACTTTTGTAAGAAATGAGTTAGGGGCGTTCAGTGTAATTTGTTGGGATGTAAAATCCTTAGAGCTGTGTAGGTGGGCAGTTAAATAAATCTTACAGGGCAGTTGTAAAAACATGTTGGGAACAATAAACTTTAAAAGAATCATTCTTCTCTAGAGACCGGTGTGTTTAAATGATAGAGGGATTCACCACGCCAGAGCCCTACAGATACTAGATTGCTCAGATACACCTGTGTCCAACCCTAGGATTTTCCCAGGGTCACATGTGGGCGTGGTCTTAGATTTGTGGGTGCAAATCCAGGGCAATGGGCGCATTTCTAGGCTTTCTGGCCATATAGGATTATAATACCTTCATCAACTTTACCCCAATTGTTTTCAGGGAAGAAAATGGAAGTACTTCTGAGACCGGGCTCACATCCTCCCCACCTGCCAAAAAAAGTAACATAATAGGGAGCAACGGCCAATAGGCTAAGGGAGACGCAGGTCATAAAAGTTTGGGAACCACTGTACTAAACTCTACTCTTCTCTATGACACTCTACTACTCCTACTCCACTCTACGACACTCCAGCAAATCCACTCTACGACACTCTACTCCCCCAATCCACTCTGACACTCCACACCACTAAGATTAAGCCGTGCTGAACAGCAGTCGCACTGGTGTACAACATGGCAAAACACATTGCTAAAGCCAACAGCTCTTGTATAAGCAAGACCTATTGGCTTTGCCAATGCTTGTTTCTTTAGTTGTCTGTCCCTTGTGTGGCTTGATGGTAGAAGATTCCTGACTCCCCTTTCCACCTTCTGCAGCTTAGCTGTTCAGGGAGGGTTGTTTTTTAATGAAAAGTATAAGAACTGTTTTGAACAAATTAATGACGTTTGGGAACATCGTTCCCACATTCCCTGCCCACCTCAATCTCTGCATTTAGGGATGCACTGTGGGTTAGGCTTAGAGTTACCATTAGGGTGAGTGTTAGGATTCTGTTGAGGAACAGAATTAAAATTAAGCACACAGTGAGGTTTCCAGAATGGTTTAGGGTTAGAGAAGGAGTAAGAATATGTGGAGGGGATAGTGTTAAGGTTAGGGAAATGTCAGGGTTAAGATTAAGGGTGAGGAAAGTTAAAGGAAAAATTAAATCAGATATTTAGGCCTATATTTACTATTGTTCAGGCAACTTAGTGCTGAGTGAAAAATTGTAGCACTGCATTGCCCACACAAGGAAAAGTTGTGCAGCGGCAAATCAACAGAGTCCTGCAGTGATGATATTGTCGGTGGCACTTGTTCAAAAGAAGGCCAGGTTAGCATGTTGGTTAGCATGCGGTACGGTGCAAGGGGAAGCAGGCGCAGCTCCCCCGCAATGGGGAAATAGCTTCATCCCACTGGCTATGAGCCAGCAGCTGAAAAATAGAACAATATTTCATTATTGTTTTATTTTTCATCTATTGGCTCAACAGGCAGCATGTGCGGGGAGGGGTAGAGCTGGGCGGTGGGAGGGTGGAGGAGGAGTGGGGTGGAGAGCACTAAGTGCGCAGGTCAGTTGGCCAGCTGTCTTAGGCTGGCCAAACTGACATGCGCACTTATGTTTCTCCAACCCGGCTGTGTTGCACATCCAAGTTGGAGAAACTGCACAGACTCCAGTGTACTGTCTGCACGGCAGACCAAGCAGCACCAGGATTGCGTGGGGAGCCTGTGCTGGTCTCGCAGGGACTGCTGGGACACCATCAGGAGAGAAGAGCAGCAAGGTGGAAGTGCTGGGAATGGCAAGTTCGTTTTTATTGCTTTTTTTATTATTTAAGTATTTCCCCCATCCCCGCCCTTCAGATTTTGGGGCAGCAACCGCTGGGGTGAAGCATCGGTATCTTTCCTGGAACTCATACATGAGGTGCACCCTCGAGTACACATTGCTACACAATGACAACCGTGAAAGGGTAAGCCAAGTAAAATATGTACCTTTGCTTAACTTACATGGTACATGTGGGAATATCATGTGACATTCCGTTATTTCGTTGCTTGCTCCTTGTCTAATTTTGCATTAGGATTCCACACAAAGCTAGATTCTGCTACTTTTGTTGAATGACTGTCTCCGATCCTATGTCCCTGAGCAGTGGTGCCTCCGCCCCATAAGCATACCTTATGGCTCTGATCCTATGAAACGCAGGATATTTTTAGCACAATGGCTGTGTTAATTTTCGGCTATACATATCTTTCACCAGTAACAGTTAATCGCATATATTGATTTCACGGCTTTTCCTCACACAAGCACAAACATGCCAAGTCAAAGGATTATTTTATTTTAAATCGATAAACTATAGTAAATTTGAACCACGGCGTAAATTTGGATTCAGATCAGATGATTCAATTATTGCCCACGTTCTCACAATTTAGAAGTTTCAAACCTTCTGCAAAAGAATCTTTTGTTTCTCGCTGACTCATCCGAACTCTTCTCACCTAATCGTCACGGACGAGTCGGCTCCACCGCTTAGGTGGCTCCCTGGGCACAGGAAGTGGTTAAGGGCTTTTCCCAGCAGATGGGATACTCTTTTTCCATTGCCGCCCCCGTGTTGTCTGTTTTTCGCACTGGTTGTACGAGAACTGATAAAATATTCACGAGTCCTCGCTGCTAAGTGACGGGGCTTAAGGATCGTTTCATGAATATTAAACAAGAAAGTGACGTTCTGTCACTCGATGGTCACAGAGGTATCCCCGGTACCCGGGTGTTGGCTGGGTTAAATTTGGCGACGAGCCTTCTAGTACGAGCTGGTATTCACCTGACCTTTTTCTCGGATGTAGAACCATCACAAGGTACGTTGGCACCCTCAGCACACGTTAGCCCCCTCCTTTTATCAGCTACACTTGTAGCTTAACTGCTGAGCAAAGGGTTCATAAGTGGCACTCCACCACAGGGGCCGCCATTCAACATCAGTAGGCACGCGCATGCACATCTCTCTCTCTCTCTCTCTCTCTCTCTCTCTCTCTCTCTCTCTCTCATATGAATGAGCAAAACACAGGCCTATAAGTGTTTTATCTTGTCACATTTGTTGTGCCTTCAAAGACAGAGTTCAAATGGCTGGCTATCTTTTGACAAATTGCTGCTTATTCTTTTAACACGGAGGCAGGCTTGGATTGGCAATGCAGGCAACCGGACATGGGCCTGTGGCCAAGGCCAGTTGGTGGGCCGTTATTTTGGTGACAAAGCAGTCCAGTCAGCCAGGACAGTCCTGGTCTGCAGTGCTATTACAGCCTTTGCATACATATATATATATATACACTGACGTCATCTAGATGGAGTTCTGCTATGGAGCACTTTACACGCTTTGACTATGAGCCCTGAAGAAGTCAGATAGGACGAAACGCGTTGGCTATGGATTATTTATTTTCAACCTGGATTAATTAAGAACAGTGATTTTAGCAAGACTTGATTGTTGAATTATGTGATTTGTGACTCAATTTAAAAATATGGGACAATAACCTTTCGGATACCAATAGATACTTCGATGTTCCGGGTGTCCTTTTCAATATATAGACACTGAGCCTGACTCGGGTCAGGCCGGCTAATTGTCAGAGGCAGAGTGACAATGGAGTGCTCTATCACACCATGAAGTGTGCCTGCCACTTGGCTTCATCCAGGTGCCACAGAGACCTCAAGGAGCTCTTGATGGAAAGCCATTAGTACTCCCTTTACAGAGGAATGGGGGAAGGAAGGAGGACTAGGGAATTACGGCGGTGGAGGGCTGTTGAGGGCCAGCAAGGGAGCTCCTCAAGTTGTGTCTCCCCCGCTCATGGAACAGATACATTAGTCTCTGTTGTTCTCCTTTGCCTGGCAGATAGCAATTTTTGCAGTTAACTGGGAGAGTATGTGCCCTTAACCGATTTTGAAATGGAGGAACTGAGTTTGACTTCTGGCATCAGCTCAACATCCTGTGTTTCTGGGCAAATCACTTCACATCCCTACCTAAAATAAAAATGAATTTGATCTTGTGCAATGTAACTGCTGCTCATGCAAATTGCTTCAGTGCATTTGGGCTGAGTTCACACTATATACAACTACAAAAAATGACTATTTTTTGAGTGCCTGGGCCTAATTGTGAGTCCAATCCAACCCTGCATGGATGTTGGTGTTTGTATTTTATTCTGTGTCTGCAAATTTTGAAGGTTTTGTAAAGGGAGCTATGAGACTATAGTTTTAGGATACAGGGTATGTGAAAGATAAGGCTGCAGGATATCAATTTTATTTAAACACATAACAACATTTAAGTACCTGTAAATGAACTGCATAAATATTTAAAAATGTATCAGCCCTTAGAAAAGCACATATGAGGCACATCAATTTTTTGTAATTCTGAAGTGTGATAGAAACAAAGATTTTATTAAGATCAAAACAAGTCAAGACACTTTACTCAGTGATGTGCAAAGGATAAATATTCGATGAAACCCAATTTCCACACATTATAGTTTGTGCAGTACAAAGTTGTATCAGTAAAAATGTATGTCTTTTCAAATTTAGTGGCCAATATAATGGAAAATGTACTGTCTGTAAAGACAGTGGGCTACCACACCATGTTTTAGTAATACATTTGCAACAGTGCGCACCAAAATGCACCTCCAGCTACATACTACATCCTTATCACTTTTTTGCCGAATGGACATGACACATTTGCTACACTTGTCCATCGAGTGATGCTTGCATTTTTCACATTTACTATGACTTCAGTTACATAACATTAATGGCATCACCCTCCACTCTGAAGACTGTTCTATCACCACTGCATTCACCTGCCATAGGAACGCAACCATGTGCAGTATTAGCATAACTTGTGTATTTGTATAGTGCACATTCACCCTAAAAAGTTGTCTTGGCGCTAATAATGTATTTTTTTGTGTTACACAATACCTAACATGCATTTTTAAGGTCAAATTTGCGAGTGCATGCGCTAGCGCATGCGTCTCAGATGGAAGACTCTCTTGTTTAAAAAAAAAAGGGCTTGGAGCCCCCCCTTGCTTACCATTTGTTGGCATCAATGCCCTTCTTCTTTGCAGCCTTCTAATTGACCAACGAACTGCAAATGTCACATCCGTTCCCTACAGTAGAGCAGGGATCAAGCACAGATTAATTCAACTTAATCTGTGTCCTTCCGCTGCTCCCGACATGAGTGAGGTACTATTTCTTCCCTTCTACCAGTCCCACGCCTGGTGCTCCTGCCATGGCACTTGCGCTTAGAACTTCAAATAATAGTGGAGTCTTACAGGCACTATCAGTCTTATGGTTTATAAATCTGTCCCTCTACATAATGCCCACCACAATACATCTTCCACAGGAAATTGAGCCACAATTACATCCTTTGCTGACAGAGTGTGAATTAATGCATTAAGTGGAAGCGCATTAAAAATTGATATTTAAAATATATATATATGTTATATAGTGGTAACTCAACAGCATTGGAGTGCTGTGCACGAGTACCACTTACATTACACGAAGACACATTCATTTTCGTTTTTTTGTATGGGGAGATTGAGTGATTTGTCCAGAATCAGAGGCATGTTGAAGCGATGCCAAATCTCAAACCCGGTTCCGCACTTTCAGAGACTGCAGCCCTGCCCATTAACCCAAATCCTCTCTCCTGAGGTTATGAATGAGTTTGAAATATACAATGTGTGATCAGAGAGGCCAGTGTGCCGTCTGCGTCTGATCGCAAGCAAAATGAAACCTGTGTTGCCAAGGCTGACTTGACAGCTAGCTCTCCCACAGGAGCATGAAGTGTCCAGTCCAAAGGCAGCCTGGCTGTAGTCACGCAAAAAAAACACTTTCAAGCTAACCAAATTATATTTTTTTTAGTTAGCACACTTTTTTTTATTTACTGATCCAAATTGTCTCTGCCGTCTTGTTTTTCTCAGCTGAGCCTTTCAGCCCAATTCCAGCTCTTTACGCTCTGTGCCATAACTACAATAGGGAACTACTGGAAGGATGATTATATTTAATGAAATATTGTTTTTGTTTGAGATTGTTTTTTATTTTTTATTTTTTCTTTCGCAAGTAAAAATAGGAGTTTACATCTAAATGCAGTCAGATTACAGTGATTATGACAATGAGGCATGCGGTACTTGGTGGTCTTGAGTAGAATTCCTCGGGAAGATGCAGTAGGCAGTAAGGAGTGTCGCCACACATCCAAATACCATCTACTACATGAACTCCAGAGTATTTCAGCCAGGTTCACCTGTACCATCTTGTGTGCATACATTGTAATACATTTCTCTCCATCTCATCTCCCAATCTTGGTCAGCTCGTACCATAGTCCTGCACATTTGTTCTTCCAGGATGCGTTCAATTATACCTTTGTACCTTAGTTCTAATATTGAGCCCATGCCTTGTTTCCAGTGGATTGCTATATGTCGTTTGGACAGATGTGCCCCAGTGTAGTCGGATGCGATTGCTTGTATTTCCTCATTGGATAAGGGTGTACATTTTTTCGCCCACAATAATGTAACCATCCTACACAATCAAATCATATTAAGTAAGTCAGCTTCATCAGATTTACAGGCAGACATAGCTGGATATATTTTTGCAGCATGACAGGAGTGAAGCTATACAATGGAGATATTTAAAATAGATGAGGCAGAAATGGGGATTTTGACTTCTTTTGAACGTAATACATTAACCTATTCCAGTTGGCACCCTTTAACAGTGCTCTACAGTCTCTGGCCCATTTAGATTTGATCTATAATTCTTGCGTCTCCGCATAATGGCTTGTATAAAGTGAAGAAGGGTCAGCCCCTCTGAATCAAAGGTGGTAGGTTTAGTAGGGTACATGATTCCAGCAGCCTTTCAGAGAAACCTTCCCACGTGGTGGGAGTCGATCTAGGCAGTCTGGCTATAGTAGTAAATGTACTCTCTGTAAAAATGTAGGAGTGTGACACTTGTCATGAAATTGAATTTAGGAAACTTATGGAGAGAGGGACAATCCTTTAGCCTCAGAGTCCCCACTCAATGAAAGGGCCATGTGGAACAATGCCTCCACTTCAGAACCTCATTCTAATACATCTAGCAGTCCCTTGGAGCCAAGGTGCCTCATAGGATGGGGGGGGGGGGGGGGGTGCACCTGCGCACGCCTGCCAGACTGGTTTGCTAAAGACATCTTGGGGACATTCAGAAAGCTGACTTATGAATGCATTCTACTTGTTGCTTACCATTGGCTTTGTGGTTTGTAACACTTATTTTCTGGCTTTCTATTTTCTGGCTTTCTTTGTTTTAGCCTGTTCAGGTTGAGTTTATCCCTCCCTTTGCCCAAACCTTATTTACAGTATCTTTCCAAGTGCTTCCTTTATGTAAACAATCCTTTAAATCTTGTTCTTATCTTGTCACATTTGCTGTGCATTTAAAGACAGAGGTCAATTGTCAGGCTCCGTCTTCAAGAAGCGTGGTGTTCACTTTTGTTTCTCTGACTTCAAAATGAAAGGATTAATGTGGCAATCAGGCTGGATACTGGGCGTAGTTCTAAAGTGTGGTGGAAACATATTTTAATACCATCAAAACAAATCAATACAGCAGGTGATGACATATCCACACATTATACTTTGTGCTTCGCATACTTTTATCAGTAAAACTGTATGTCTGTACAAATGTAATGGTCATTGCAATTGAAGATGTGCTGTCTATAATGGCAGTGTGTTACCACACCATGCTTACTCCACTTTACCCACTCCACTCTATTCAGCACCACTCCATGCCACTGCACTTCACTCTGCACCAGTAACCCACTCCACTCTGTGACACTCCACATGGCATCACTGCACTCTACACCATTCATCTCTACACCACTTCACACCTTTCTAGTCTGCACCACTCTGTCAATGCACTCAACCACACTCTAATGTACTATGAACCCAGGCACCCTCCAATACTACACTCTAAACTACTCCACTCTACACCACTTCTTTATGCCACTCCACAACCCTGCACTCAGACACTGCACCCTATGCCACTGCACTCTACGCTAATGTTCTCTACTCTGTACCACTCCAGTATGCACCAGTGCACTCTATGCCATACGCACTACACTACTCAAATCTACTCTGCACCACTGCACTCTACGGTGCTGTACTCTATGCCATTACACTCTACCCTGCACCACTCTACTCTACTGTGCACCATTCCACTGTACACCACTTCACTCTACTCTAAAACAATCTACTCTGCACCACTCCACTCTATGCCACTACAGTCTACACTGCACGACTCCACTCTGCGCCACTCTATGCCAGTATACTTTACACAGGTGCATTCTACTCTAACCACTGCACTCTATGCCAATGCACTCTACACCACTTTACTAAAAAACAGTGCACTCTATGCCACTGCCCTTTACACCATTTTACACAACACCACTGCACTCAATGCCACTGTGTTCTACTCTTCCCCAATGTACTCTACGCCACTGCTCTTTTTGCCACTCTACACTGCACCACTCTGCACCAATGCACTCTACGGCAATGTACTCTATGCCAATCTACTATACACCACTCCTATATGACAGTCTACTCTGCAGCGCTGCACTCTCTACCACTGAACTCTGCTCCACTCTATGCCACTGGACTGTATGCCACTGCTACCTTCTATGCATCTCTCTATGCCACTCTACTCTGCATCACTCCACTCTATGCCACTGCACTCCACCCTGCACTACTCCACTTTGCACCACTCCACTCTATGCCCATGCACTCTTTGCCAATCCACTCTAAGCCACTCTAATCTACTTTGCACCACTGCACTCTACAATAATGCAATCTAATCTATGCTACTGCACTCTACTCTGCTTCACTTCACTCTGAAACAATCTACTCTATGCCACTGCCCTCTACTCCACTGTATTCCACTCTGTACTATTCTATTCTACGCCACACCTTTCTGCACCACTGCACTCTACACCCATGCACTCTACCCCACTGCACTCAAATGCTCTACTCTGCAAGACTGTACTCTCCACCACTGAACTCTATGCTACTCTGCACCACTGTACTTTACTCTACACCACTCATCTCTACACCAATGCACTCTGCTCCACAACACTCTATGCCGCTCTATTCTACTCTGCATCTCTGAACTCTATGCCACTGTACTTTCCACAACTACGCCAATGCAGTCTATGCCACTCTACTCTTCACCTCTGCACTCTATCCTACACCACTCCACTTTAACCTTCTCCATGTCACTCTACTGTGAAACAGTCTAGTCTATGCCACTGCACTCTGCACCACTCTCCTCCACCCTGCACCACTCCACCCTACACCATTGCACTCTACACCAATACACTCTGTACCACTTTACTCAAAACCAATGCACTCTAAGCTACTGCACCTTATGCCAATCTACTCTACACCAATGTGCTTTATGCTACTTCACTCTAAGCCACTCTACAACACCCCATTCTATGACGCTCTACTCCATTAAACTCTACTCCACTCTACTCCACTCTATGACACTACTCCACAGTGACGCTCTACACTACTCACTCTACACCATTCCATGCCACTTTACTCTACACACTACTCAACTCTACTCCACTCCTCCACACCCCTCCAGGACTCCATTCTACGCCTCTCCAAGCCACACTATGCTACTCCACTCTGACAGCCTATGCCTATCCACACCACCATATGCTATTCCACTCTACTACACCACTACACTCTATGCCACTCTACTCTATGACAATCTACTCCAACCACACCACTTTGCAACATTCTATTCCACTCTGCGCAATTCCCTCTATGCCACTCCATGCCACTTTACTCCACTTGGTTCTGTGACACACTACTCAACTCTACTCCACCCCAGTTCTACACTCCAGTACTGCATTATGCACCACTCCTCTCCACTGACACCTATGCCAATCCACTCTACACCACTCTATGCCATTCCACTCTACGACAATCTACACCAATACACTCTACTCGACTCTATGCAGTACCCTCTGTTCCATTCCACTCTGCTCTACACCGCTCTACAACACTCTATGCCACTCCATTCTATAACACTGTACTCCAGTCTGACACGCTACTACACTCTAATCCACTCTACCCCCTTCCACTCTACGACACTCTAGTCCTTCCATGACACCCTTCAACACAATGCATCTCCACTCTATTCTATGGCACTTTTATTCATCCCACTCCACCTCTACTTTACACCACCCCACGACTCTCTATGCCACTCCTTAGCACCCCACTTTACTCCACGACTCTCTACTTTATGCCACTCCACGCCACTTTCCTTTACACCACTAACTTTTAGCCATGCTGAAATATGCTCCCGGCCCAGCAGCGTCGCCATACGCTTGGTCCTCCTGATGGCGGAGTGCCCCGTGCAAGCACTCTGGGCCACGTTTGCGCTATACTAGAACTTCAACAAAACAAAAAAAGCTTGTGAGGATTGAAAGCTCAGTGGAGCGTCCATAGTTTGAACCCAAGTCTGTCAGAGTCATATGCAGATCTTGCAATGGATGCGTTAGTCCTCTCAGCCATCATACCAGGCAGTTCTGGCATCAAAGCTTTATAATCTGAATCAAAACTGACATGCAATGGAAATTTTTGAACCCTTTGAGAAGTCACCACAGATTATCAAAGGTACCTCCAAGCCACAACAAGGGCAGAGTGTGCACTATACAAATGCAAGTGAAAGATAATCTGGATGACTACCTGTGGGGTTAACGCCTAGATCCAGGCATAGGAGAGGTTTCACCGGAAGAGATAGGTTCCATCTTGTGGTTGGTCTAGTTGCAGCTCAGCAGACGGTGAACAGCGGTGTGCCCCTGCCATCAAGGGAGACCAATAAATGCAGTGGTATAGCCAGTGTGTCATGGGTCCCAGTGCAAGGATGGAATGGAGTTCCTAGCTGCTGTTTGAATTATAAAATACAGCATTAATCAGGGCTTAAAGGGGGCCCCCAGGCCTCTGTGCCCTGGTGCCACCGCACCTGCTGCACCAATGCCATTTGCGCCCTTAAATAGCTGCTGGGAGGCCCCTTGAATAAACAATTTAAGTCTATCTTCCTAGACAGCAATGGTGTCCAGTGTAGCTCCAGGAGAGCTCCATTCTAGATTTTCAGGATAACCACAGACAATGTAAATGCTTTCTATTGAAATTATTCATATGGAAACTTCTCTTGATGTACAGCATGAAAATTCAGCATGGATCCAGCCTTCCTGACTCTATGTTGGACATCCTTGTTCTGGAGCTAAGGAAGGCTCTTCAGCACTGAAAGGCATTCTGTGTTTTTTCTTGCGAACACCTGACCAATCTCAATAACCAACATTTAACCATTAAATTAGCCACCAACCTTGGGTTAGGGAGTAGCGTTCTACTCTTCAATGCCTCATTAGGTGTAGGAAGCTATATAAATGCAATTACAATTCAGGAAATATGAAAATATTCATAAGGCACAAAATTCTACTCTACATGATTCCACACTGATGGTGGTTCTTAATGCATTTATTCAGGTTTTCCTACTGTATAAACTTGCCACTGGTAGGCAGCTCCGGAGTAGTTTTGTTGCATGGCACATTGAAAGAATACACAGTATAGGGCGGGCTGTGGAAGAACCTTTTTTAGAGAGGGTAGGGCATGTGGGGATGTCACGCTCTTGCCACACACTGTTTGGGATTGAGAGCTAGAGATGCTCATCTGTTTCAACAGGTTTAGTGGCTTCAGTAAAGAGCTGTGTTTTAAGTTTTCTGTGGAAGATAAGGGTTAGTGCGCAAATAATACATATGTTTTTAAGTATTACGCAAGGGGTGTACAATAATGGTCCAGGAGTTTCGAATCCATGCCAATTTTTTAAGATATCCACCTGAGATAAATTTCCAAACAGAAAAATTAAACCGGGAGCATGGTTCAGAGACCTGAACCTTTACTGTTGTCTTCAGACCCAACGTTCCTGCCTTCTGTATTTAGTAAATAAGAGTACCAGAAATTGGGTAGTCATAGCATGTTATTTACAGTTGGTGAGAAAAGGTAGGTATTTAATACTATATAAGAACATACTATAATTGTTATTAACTCCCTGTGTATATTGCTGGGTGCTGGACAGCCAACCAGCTTGCTCCTTTTATCACATAAATATTACAAATATAGGTCCATTTAGGGAGGACTGTGTAATTGCCAGCTCCCTGCTCAGCTGCCATTCCCTGGAGTGTTTTTTTTTCATTTTCGCTTGACTCGTCAGCGTCACGTTGGCTCACCAGTGACTGGTGAATCAGACTCCCCGTCAGCAAGGTCGAAACCCTTTCCTCTGCACCACTGCAACAGGTCAGCTCAGTCTTTTCTCTCTGCCTTAGTGTGACAGACCCTCCTCTTCTTCCACTGCCATACTCATTTAGGATGACTCACTTAAATAGCACTAAGGTGATGGATGATCATGCTTCAATCAGTGGCGGATCCTCTGTTAGGGCAGAGGAGCTTCGCCATCCCGCCAGCAGCGGCAGCTGCAAAATCTTTAAAAGAAAATGATAATAAACTTGTTTATTATCGTTTTCTTTTAAAGGAGCCGGGCCACGGGGTGACGAGCAGTGAGGGGGAGTGCACAGCACTCCCACTCCAAGCGCATGTGTGTTTGGCCAGCCGTCTTGGGCAGGCCAAACACACATGCGCAGTAGGCTCTCTCCAGCCCAGAAACACAGTTGCCGGGCTGGAGAGAGCATGCACAGGCTCCCAGTCTTCCTGGGATCTCCCTGGCTGGGTGCTCCCAGCCAATCCTAACGCTGCTCTGAGCAGCGCCAGGATTGGCCACAGGGCAGGCTAGGAGCTTGTGCCTGCAGCGAGCAGAGGAGTGGCGGGTCGTCGAAGGTAAGTGTTTTTTTATTTATTTAATAAATGTAAGGTTTATTTCCACCCCTCCTGCGCACACCGCCCTGCCCCACCCCTTCTGCCCCCTGCAAGTCACTCCTGGCTTCAATCAATCTAAACCT
This sequence comes from Pleurodeles waltl, assembly GCF_031143425.1. NCBI lineage: Eukaryota > Metazoa > Chordata > Amphibia > Caudata > Salamandridae > Pleurodeles > Pleurodeles waltl. Next base: position 54,752,505 of record NC_090443.1, read on the forward strand.
TTGGTATTTATTCTCAGTGTTTAACTGTGTTGTCTTCTAGTTTGTATGTGTCATTATAGATATAAACCAAGCACAGCCAAAAATGGATCTTAGCCCTGTACCAAAGGAGTACCCTAGCCTAAACTGCTATGCTGCATCTTTTCTGACCGCCATTACCCACAACAACCTTAGACAGGTTTTGGCCTTGTTCAGTCTCATCAGTGAGGCCCAGCTTGACCTTCTTGGTTATCTTATAGGTATTTGTATTGCATACATTCTGCCATTGGGCTGTCCTTGTGGCGCCTTCAGTAGTCTGGAGGCGATCCCCTTAAATCATAGGCTGCCATTGCAGGAAAGAGCCTTATTAAGCCTGTGAAAATGTGTTTTAGAGCATAAGAGTTGAGGCTGGTGGCCTTTGCAGATTGCTTAGGCAACTTCCATGTGTGTAGGTAATGGCACTGCAAGATCGGGACCTATTTCTGGGCCTAGCCGTTCTCCGATAGTCAGTGCTAAACATGAAGGTGAAGGTAAGTGTTCTGAGTGAATTTTATTCCATTGTTCTTAGCTCGTCGTAGTTAGGCCTTTACAGAAATGAACAATCATGGAAAGACCAGCCCAACATGTCTGCTTGAAAAGGGGAGAAAAAACACAGAAGACATGATTTAGCTTCGTAGGTCCTCCTCAGTGAGGTGCAGCTCATGTTCCTATGTCACAGGGAGTCAGAGCCCTAATCAAGAATCACTCAATTGACAGGACTAAGTGATGGTCAGAGGCGTAGCTCCAGGTGTGTGTTTGGAATACTACACCCCCTTTAAAAAATGTATTCTGTAGTAAATGGTTGGGTGCAAATGCTTTCAGTCGGGTAATGTGAAGTTTCTGTCGGATTTTAGCTGAGACTTTTATATGTCTATAGTGACACTCTCGCTTCTAATTTTTGAAGGCCTTAAAAAATGTTGGTTAGTTTGAAAAATATTGCTTTTTAAGTACCCCTCCACACTTCTCTCTTTTTCCACTGCACCTCATGTCCTGCTTCTCATATAATGTGTTTTTACAAGATTTCCCAGCGTAATTTTTGCGAAATCTGAAACTCGCACCCCGCCCAGTCATACTGACCAATCTACGCCCCTGGAGGGGGGTGGAAATCTTTGCAGTAACATGAACCAGACAGTTGTGATTATTTCAAGTGTGTTCAGTTTCATCGAATTAAGCTTATGTGTTACTACAGACAATCGCCATCCACATGCAAATTAGTGTTGCCCTAAAAGGGACAATGGAGTCCCCACTGAGTAGTAACTCACCCATCAAACATGTTTCAGCCTTGCTGGGTCTTTTTAATGATGTGCAACATTGAGTCTAGTCGTAAGCAAACTGGGGCTCCATGTCTGAACATATTCAAACCAATTATAGTGACTCATTAAACAGCATAAAAGTTATAGGGGAAATGCTCGACATTTTTAGCTACTCGTGCAGATCAAACTTTCCCCATCCTAAAACAGAGTGCAGCCCATGCAGCCTGGCCACACCTCCTCTGGGGAATTAATCAGATAACCCCAAACTAGACTAACTTCAGCCTTGTTAGAGCTCATGAGTAAGGTATAGCATCTATGGCCCAGTGAGCTCTAGGCCCTCCTACGCAGGTGTCAGCAACACACAGGGTGACTCAGCACAAAAGTGATTAAGTGCATTTCTGAATTGATCTGAATCAGCGCAAAGCATTGTGGACATGTTTCATAGCTCCTATTCAAATCACTGTTGCCCTACACTGAATAAGGGAACCAGCTTGAATTGCTAAGTCTTGTTCAATATATGTTTGAGATTCACTGTGAGAAGCAGCTATAGCCCCTATTTGACAGACAGGTCTGGGCATACATACACCACAGAGGGCAGATCAGACAACACAAACGTGATGGATGGAGAAAATATGCCCCATTTGAAATCACTGTGGGTCCATTCCATGAAGTCATTTTTTGGCTTCTTTCTTTCTCGCCATTTTGGTAACCTGGGTAATTGGGGGAAGGGGGTGTGCAAGACTAATTTGCAAAGAGTTACTCTCTGTTTGCAATGGTATAGTGAGAGAAAAACAATGGGATGGAGTTGCCCAAAGCAACTGTTAGTGGTTACGATAAACCGTTCTACTGCCCTTGGTTCGTGCAATATAGATACTTCAATTTAGTAAATAAAAGAAGCTCTTCCATCCATCACGCTGTCTTTCTCTGAGGTAGACGCCCGCCATGTTTTCAGAAGACCACTTGAGACCTGTCTGCCTTCACGAGCTTCTCTAGTTAACTCTATTTATTTATCTCATACATAGGCGCCTCCAGGCTGCAGTCTGCCCAGCGAGCGCCGAGAAGCAGGCTAGTGGAGCATGTGATGTCACAAATCAAGCCTCACAGCTGTCGACGAGTGTCTGTATGGGGTCTTAATGTATATATTCACCTATATATATAACTCCAAACATAAGCATTCTTTGGCACTAGCAGCTGGGGGGCGCAGAAGGTGCCTTTGAGAGGTTCTGCAATTTGGAAAGTTTCCAACTGAGCACTGTGACTCATGGGAGGTACTGAAGACTACCCTTTGTTCCTGAAAGTTGATCATGTGTGCCCCAGAATGTGACCCATTACATGGAAGGTAACCATGGGGGAGGGGGCTTCCACCGATTTGATGGCACGGTGCCAAGGCAGTCCACTGAGCACTCACGGCTCTAAGACGTAGGATGCCATTGTGATCTGAGGTGTGGGGCTGTGTATGGTTCATCCATGATGCTGCCTGATGTCTCGGTGCTCCCGTGTGGTTGTTTATGGCTTCATTCGACTGTTAGATAGATCTGTGGGTCAAAGTGCCAGCTGTAGAGATCTGTATGTAATCTGAAGGCTTTTGGTACCAGTGCCCTGAATATAGCCTTGGTGGTACAAGCTTCAGCTGCAGAGATCTGTATGTAACCAGCAAGTTCATGGTTCTAATACTTCCATGTTCGGCCCCAACCAACAATACAGAATACAAGCAAAAGCACAATAGACCAGGCATTGCACCTCTCCCACAGAAAAATGGAGAACTCCAGACACAGAAAATAAGTCGGATTATCTCCTTGAACAAGAATTTATAGGGACATTTAGCACGGGTATGGCAGCACAAATAGCCTAGATCAAACAAGATAGTAGCACAACAAACCTATAACACCAGGCGCAGCACAGAGATAGAAGCTCAAGAAACTGAGAGCACTGGGCAGGGGCCGTGAACCTAAAGCATTGCCAGAGGGTGCAGAAGGCAGGGCCGAACTGGGAACCCCAAGCAGCCCTGGCACATTTTGTCAGACCATTCCCCCATAAGGAGCATAGCGAGTGAGCCTGACCACTACAATGGGAGTTGGCGGGTTCTCCCATCAACAAAATTTGGGGAAAATAGCAAAACCAATGCATTCTACAACACATTTTCTATATATTCATTGTATTCGTTTTTAAAGCATAGTAAATGATGGTCTTACACTGCACTAAGATACGACAATCTATATTTGGGCTCTTCAATGATTCCCTCACCATCACCCTCTAACAGTGTCTCATCTCTTCAAACCCGTCTTTCACATGTATTTCATTTGTTTTATGATGCCTTTCTTTCTAGCATAGACTGTTGGAACACTTACCTAACACACATACAGAGACAATGAATCATACATGTGTAAATCAGAGTATAGAAAATATTACAAAAGGAACTACTCAAGGAGTAGGATTCACTCCATCCATACTGGTAGGCATTTTATAACAGTGCTTGGTCTGGGGAACCATAAACTCAGCATTCAGAACGTAACAGTAGCTAGAGTTGACTTTACCAATAACAATTTATTTCTACCCACACAAACCCTTTTTAGCAAAATTAGGATAATCAAAGACTAGGAAAAAAGCACAACTTTCTGTTGGAAATGGCCCTTTTTGTAGGGTTATCCCCAAACGTTTCACCGTCTTCCTCCTTTTTTCTGATCTGCTTTTGCTGGTTGATTGTTCTGCGCACTTTACCACTGCGGATCAGTGCTAAAGTGCAAGTGCTCCCTATGTAAATTATATTGGTGATTGTTTTATCCATGATTGGCATATTTGACTTATTGCTAAGTGCCTAGTAAAGTGCCCTATGTATTCCCAGGGACTGTAAATCAAATACTACTAGTGTGCCTGCAGCACTGATTGTGCCACCCACATGAGTAGCCCTGTAAACATGTCTCAGGCCTGCCACTGGAGTGTCTGTGTGTGCAATCTTGCACTGCCAAATCGACCTGGCAAGTGTACCCACTTGCCAGACCCAAACCTTCCCTTTTTGTTCATGTAAGGCACCACTAAGGTAGGCCCTAGGTAGCCCCAGGGGCAGGGTGCAGTGTATGTTAAAGGTGGGACATCTACTGATGTGTTTTACATGTCCGAACAGTGAAATACTGCCAAATTCGGTTTTCACTCTTGCAAGGCATATCTCTCTCATAGCTTAACATGTGGGCTGCCTTTCAATATCCTTAAAGTGCAGTTTCCCTTTGAGAGCAGATAGAAATTTGGAGTTTGGGGGTTCTGAACTTACAATTTAAAAGTACATCTGTCGGTAAAGTTGTTTTTTAGATTGTCAGTTTGAAAATGCCAATTTTAGAAAGTAGGCATTTTCTTGCTTAACCATTCTGTGCCTCTGCCTGCTTGTGTATTCCACATCTGGGTCACACTGACAGTTGGGCTGTTTGTGAATCTCCACTAGACAGTGACTTAAAGGGAGCTGGGGTACAGCCTGCATATCCTGATGGGTCACCTTGGCTAGAGTGGAGGGAGAAGTGGTCACTTACTCCTGAAAGGGCTGTGCCTGCCCTCACATAGTGCAGTCTCCGACCCCCTGGTGTGTGTCAGGGTCCAGGCCTGGGCAAGGCAGGATCTTGCCTTCTTCAAAGGCAGAGCTGGGTATAAGTAGTGGACCCTATACCCCAGACTTTTAGAACACTTCTGGATAAATAAGAACCTCTGCCCATGAGAAGAGCTGAAAAGCTGGAGACGTAGTACTGCCCTTTTGCTATGCGTGCTTTGCTGGGTTGGCCTGCAGTTGCTGCTTCTGCCTTAAAGAGGGGAAAGACTGGACTTTGCTGGGTATACTGTTTGTGAAGTTTCTCCATGGGCTTGGAGTAGAGCTTGCCTCCTGTTGGAAGTCTCAGGGATATCAAAGGCTTCAGCTTCATCTGGGTACAGCACTGGGAACTTGTGCTGCAACAGAAGAAAAACCACTGTGACGCCGTCAATGACGCTGCTGCCTGCACCATGACCTGACGACTCCACACAGAGCTGTGCCTCACGTCGCACCACAACCCTGGTCTCACTGACGCGCCCCACCTGGCGCCGTCACTGAGTCGTTGCTTGCGTTGTGACCTGAGGGACCCGCACTCCCCAATCGCCTTGCTCACACCGCAGCCTTGGCATCCTCGACGACGACGCTCCACATTGACACCGGCGCCTCTGCCTGCACCGTGGCATGTGGACACTGCTCGTGAGGCACACAAAGCACCATCCCTTCCCGCACCTCAGCCCGAGTTCATAGACACCAGCGCCATCGACTCCAGTGTCGTCAACAGATGCCCCTGTCTGCACAGCGACCCGTGGGTGCCGCATGGAGCCCGCCCCGTGCTGCACTGCGGTCTTGGGGGCCTATTGATGACAGCGCTTAAGCAGCGACAACGACGCTGCCTGCACCGTGACCTGGAGACACCACACGTCACACCGCCCCCCTTTCACACCGCAGCCCTGGTGTCACAGACACTGAAGGACGCTGTCACCGAGCTGCTGCCTGCACTGTGAGCTGTGGGCACCACACGTTGCATCGTTTCGCTTCGCACCGCAGCCCCGACACCATCCACACCAGCACTCCTGACTTCGTCATCAGCCTGGAGTTTGATCTGCAATGTGTGAGACTTCAAGGGCCCGATGACCCCCACACCGACCTCCGGAACCGACGCCAGGGATGCCACATTCCGGATCTCATCATGAAATACTGCCAAATTTGTTTTTCACTGTTGCAAGGCCTATCTCTCTCATAGGTTAACACGGGGCTGCCTTTAAATATCCTTAAAGTGCAGTTTCCCTTTGAGAGCAGATAGATATTTGGAGTTTGGGGTCTCTGAACTCACAATTTAAAAATACATCTGTTGGTAAAGTTGTTTTTTAGATTGTCAGTTTGAAAATGCCACTTTTACAAAGTGGGCATTTTCTTGCTTAACCATTTTCTGCCACTGCCTGCTTGTGTATTCCACATCTGGGTCATACTGACAGTTGGGCTGTTTGTGAATCTCCACTAGACAGTGACACAAAGGGAGCTGCGGTGTAGCCTGCATATCCCGATGGGCCATCTGGGCTAGAGTGGAGGCAGGAGTGGTCACTTACACCTAAAAGAGCTGTGCCTGCCTTCACACAGTGCAGTCGCTGACCCCCTGATATGTATCTGAGTCCAGGCCTGGGCAAGGCAGGATCTTGTCAACAACAGAGACTTTCCTTTAAAGTTTGCCTAGTTCAAAGGCAGAACTGGGTATAAGTAGTGGACCCAAAACCCCAGACTTTTAGAACACTTCTGGATCAAGAGGAACCTCTGCCAAGGAAAAGAGCTGAAGAGCTGGAGGAGGAGTACTGCCCCTTTGCTGTGAGTGCTTTGCTGGGTTGGCCTGCAGATGCTGCTTCTGCCTTAAAGAGGGCAAAGACTGGACTTTGCTGGGTATCCTGCTTGTGAAGTTTCTCCAAGGGCTTGGAGTAGAGCTTGCCTTCTGTTGGAAGTCTAAGGGATAACAAAGGCTTCAGCTTCATCTGCCTACAGCACTGGGAACTGTGTGTTTTGTGCTGCAACAGAAGAAAAACCACTGCAACGCTGTCAACGAAGCCGCTGCCTGCACCGTGACCTGACAACACCACACAGAGCTGTGTCCCACATCGCACCACAAGCTTGGTCTCACCAATGCCGCCACCTGATGCCATCATCGAGCCGCTGCTTGCACCATGACCTCTGGACTCTGCACTCTGCCATCACCTTGCTCACACTGCAGCCTTTGCACCCTCGACGACGACGCTCCATGCTGACACCGGCTACTCTGCCTGCACCGTGGCCTGTGGACACCACTCGTGAGGCACACAAAGCACCATCCCGTCCCACACGGCACCCCTGGTCCACCGACGCCAGCGCCATGGACTCTAGTGTCATCAACATACACCCCTGTCTGCACTTTGACTCGTGAACACCGCACGGAGCCCGCTTTGTGCTGCACCACTGTCTTGGGTATACCCCTGACAGCACTTCAGAAAGGGCAACGCCGCTGCCTGCAACGTGACCTGGAGACATCACATGTCGCACCGTCCTGCTTCACACAACAGCCCTGGTGTCACCGACACTATAGGACGCCGTCAGTGAGCTGCTGCCTGCACAGTGAGGTGTGGGCACCGCACGTCGCATCGCCCCACTTCGCACCGCAGCCCCTAACTTCGCCATCAGCCCGGACTTCGATCTGCAACGCATGTGACTTCAAGGGCTTGACGACCCCCCCACCAACGTCTGGAACCGACGCCAGTGACGCCGTGCTCCAGATCTCATTGCGAGGATCACAATGCCCTACATTTCCAAGGTACTGTTTGCTGGCCTTCCCAACACAGTAGCTGGCCCGCGATGGAATGGCCGGCCTGAAGTGTTGGATTTGTTGTTCACAACGCCCCAGACAGAGCTATCGACTTCAAGGAACTGTTTTTTAAGTTAATTCTTTCAAAATTCCTATCTTTATTACTGTATGTTAGATTTTTCTTGTTTTGGTCTTGTTTTACATAGATACATATTGGCTATTTTTCTAAAACTAATGTAGTGTCTTTTTGTAGTGGTTTCACTGTATTACTGTGTGTTATGTGCAAATGCTTTGCACATTGCTTCTGAGGGAAGCCTGACTGTTCATTCCAAGCTACCAAGAGGGTGAGCAGGGGTTATATGAGCTGGGTATCTCCCTTATCCTGACTAGAGTGAGGGTCCCTACTTGGATAGGGTGCAAACCGACTGTCATCTAGAGCCCCCATTTCTAACACTTTCTAACCTATAGTAAGGAGTTTCCATGCAGCTTTTTGATGGCAGTTCATAGCTGACTGTGTTAGAATATGATTGTAACTTATGAACTGCACAGTAACAAACGGAGCTCTGTGACAAAAGCAGTATTCCACTCAGGCACATAAAATATTGTTCTGTGATCTGCATAGTACATGTCCTTTGCAGCAGGCATATTAACCCTCTTTGCTACCTTAGATGAGTTAAAAATGCTACTAGACAACACCCCGATCTCTCTCCAGCAGATACATTAATCACCAGAGTCAGAGTAATCTTGGCACTTGGCACATTTACTGTTGCATCAAAACTGTAGGATATACAAGGAACTCTGCAATGCTTTTAAAACTGCTGCACTGCTACAAAACCGGCCCCAGTAACAAAAGCCACCTCCCCCCATGCTTATGGCTTCCTGGGGAAACGCCCAGTATGGCCATTCAGGCGTTGTCATAAGGTGCCCCTGGTAATGCAAAGTTGCAAAATAGGGAACTCTGGCATGAAGGACCAGGTCATAAAGACTACTCACATGTACAAGCTTAGGCACCTAGTAATGCCAGGTCTAATTTCTACAGGTTCTACTGGCCCTGGTGACAGGACGATCTGGGACCTGGGTGGATCCACCTTAATTCCAGTACAGACCGCTGGTGATAACAGGACTCATCGGCACAGGCTGCTGCACCCCTCCTGATGCATGGAACCGCGCTGCAGTACAAGATGCCTAAAGGGGCACTGACAGGGCTTGTAGCTCTCACGGGCTAAACCTTTTGTCAATGCCAGTGCCTTTTTATTTTCCTGTTTCTCCCACCATCCCTGGCTTACTCATAGGAGGAACTGACATGATTCAGCGAGGACCTGGATTTCCTCTATGGAAATATAGCCACATAGTTGTCATAAGAGAAAGTTTGTTAGCGTCTGTGTGTTCTTCAGAGAAACAGTGTTCCCCTCATTTACAGCAGACATCCGTAACCAGTTCAGTTGCAAGCCAAAGACCGTGAAGGGAATGCTAGCAAGCAGACTTCATCTAGATGGAGAAATAAATCTAGCATTTATATTATAGTTAGTTTTTTTACATTTATGTTTCACACAGCCTGCTTTTAGCATGGCATTCTAGCTTCTTCAATAATGCAGGAAGGACATTCCAAACTGTTCAGATTAGAACACAACCCACCTGTTGTCTATAGGAAGGATCGTCCCAGTGCACAGAATTCCAACCCCTGTCTTCTGTGCCCCTCTGCACCTCAAGAATAAAAGATCAACCGCTTGCCAGTCAGTCAGGCCCCATTCCAAATATAGCAGTCCGACTCCATTTACTGAGAACAGCAACCACTCCAGACATGATTTGTACTCTGTTGGCTGTGCTAGTGTTTTGTGGTTTAAGTCCATAGGCACAATGAGGGCAAAAGTTCACTTCTAGATACTCTGTACTATTAGGAGGCTGAATTAAATGCCAGTAGTGAAAGAAAACAAATTATTCACTCCCTCTTTACTTTTTTGCCTATGTTCAGTGTTGTATTGTGAGCGAATGCGCTTATTTGCGTCTTCAAGAAAGTCTTGGACACAGTAGCTGCACATCTGTGTCATCATGAGTTGTGATTGCAGATATTTGGAAGAGTGCCCCATCAGGGTCCTCCCCTCTCTGTTAGACGTGGCACGTCGTACAACTGAGCGCAGAACGTCACTGTTTCTGAGTGTTTTTCATAAGTCAGTGGGCTGAAGCATAATTGTTCCACAGATCCCACTACTTTGGGGAGGGGCCGCTGATTACTTGTTCTTTCTGAACACTGTCCCTTTGGGAGATGGGAAATGTGATCGGCGGTGCTGCATTTGTTATTGATCAGGTGAGGATGTTTCTAAGCAGGGGAATACAGCTACAGAAAGGCTGAGCGACAATCTCACAATTCTTTGTGCCAGTGTTGTGGGTGCTTCATACTGAAGGTTGCCAAGTGCTGCCTGTTCTGAGAAGCATTACTTTTACAAAACATCACTAAAACAGACTCAGTTTTACTTTATCCCGCTTTGATCATCAGAGGGAAAGTAGAGGATCATGTGGAGTACAAAGATTTCAAATGTAATATTCCTGTTTTGTGGTTTCCTTCCATCGTTTTATGGAAAAATTAAAGCATATTTATCGACCTGTATTTACCCGGTGGGTGATGGTGGTGTGTGTGAATGCTGGAGTTCTCGTGGCTTACAGTGGCATTGTAACACATGCAAAGATGTTGTTTCTGTCCACAGTTTTTGCATGCCGTCTCGAAAAGCCTCCACAATAGTTTTAAAAACCATGCATGAAAAACCAACCTATGACTTAAAACTTCTGATTGTCAACTTTCATTTTTGTTTCAAATGAGTCTCTCATTCCTTTCCATCCTCTACATGACTCCACTCTCTGACTGGAGCCTATTTCAAGTCACATATATGTATGTTTTCCTTAATCACTTTTATTGTACATCTGCAACTTGACCACACCTTATTTCAAAGATCACAACCTCTCCTTTAAATGTCATACTCTTGCAACCTAACAATACCTAATTTCCTGTTACACATCTAGAAGTAGAGCCAACCAATCCATTAAATTCCCATATCCACCATCTCCCACTAAAGTTCACACTTAATTTTCTACTAATGTTATCTACCACATAGTAACTGGAGTAGAGGCAATGGAACGGTTTATGTAGAGCACAAAACTATTCCTAATAACAAATAATAATTAAAAAAACACTAACCTTGGGAGCTGGAGCAGCGTGCTGCTTAGCGTAAAGCACAAACATACCCCATCCTGGGTAGTAAGCGCTATATAAAGGTAATTACAATACAATATATATCCCACACTAAAACTAATATAACATTCAGCAGTCAGATACTCGATGGAATTTTGTCCAGGCAGCCTAAAATATAAATTTACTGCTTGACAGTCCTACACTCACATAAGATAAAACTGCTAAGGGTCATGTCCCGCACCCAGTAGTTTACTAGTCCACAGCAGTAAATCAACCGTTACCATCTGTAATAACTGAAGAGATCTGCTACATGCCACTGGCCAACAGAGGACTCTTCATTCTTCGACAATCTGAATTGGAATGATATTAAAAAAGTCAATAATAGCAGACCTTTCCACTGTTTCTCTCTTTTAACCCAAGACTGCTCAGGGTCATAAACTTTAAACAAAATATCTCAGATTGAACAATCCAATGCAGTAACCAGTTAAGTGGACTTGTACATATAAACATAAAAAATATAGAAAAGGGACTTGAGGAGCTGCTCAAAGCTACCAGCATACTGAAAACCATAAACTACACGAATGTCTCTCACTCTTCATCATCCATCATACCGCAAAGCACTGTGTCCTATAACATGATAACTGCACCTCTGTGGACCTCACACAGAACATGGAAACCCTTTCCACACAGGATCAAAACAAAGGCAAAATACTTCCACCGAAACACCTTACATGGTGTAGCATACTACCCATGTAGGTAAGCACTTCAGCACCCCACATGGGGTAGTACACCCTGTATAAATGTTGCAATACAATGCAATGGGTGTATGGAATTCGGAGATGGACAAAGGGGTCTCATTAGCAGATCTCTCCCTGGTATTATTGAGTGGCCTGGCCTCAGCCGTTTCACAGCACATTTAGAGGCCTGGGACTGGTAGCTCCCCCTTGTTCGGCCCGAGGCCCTAGACTTACTGTGGATTGTGGGGTTGATAGTGCAGCACTTCACAATTTTGTGCTGCACCCGTTGACTTTTTTTATGGTAAGTACATCAGCGCGCTGCTTTGTGCCATGGCATTGTCCTTGAAAAACATTAGTGAAGAACACCTCAATGTCTTCTATTTACATCTGCAGGAATGATCAAAGAATCTTCAGTGCTGAAAGCGCTTCTGATACTCAGAAGACCAGCAAACTAGCAGGCCTTTTGCTGTTGTCTGAAGCACACCACTAGACGTCAACCTGGTGCTCACCTTCTGGAAGGCCACCAGGCCTGTGTCTCCATATCGCATCTCTATGCAGGTGTGCCTCGGGTCTTCAATGCTTCCTCTCATCCTATCTTACAGCAGAGTGAAGAGTTTTCTACTCCCCACATTCATGCTCCTTGTCACAAAGGGAAAGGAGGTGAGGCCGAGAATTTTTTTATTTTTTTTTTAGCTTTAATGTTGCAGGATAACTGTGGTTACACAGAGGAGTCAGTTATAGAAGCATCATTTTCATTTCACGCTGATGGTCATATCATCATGATGGGTCAGTGCTTTGAGTGAGATGAAAAAGGTGGGGGAGTCTTTAAAAAAGGCATGGCCAAAGAACTGTAATGAGGGGTCCTTTCGAAGAGTCATGATTTATGCAATTAAATGTGTGGGCTAGACATTTGAATTAGAGTCTATATCTAGATTCCTGTGCTTTGCACAGCATGCCAGTTGAATAATATTTGAGTGACTTTGAGTTTTTTGTTTTTGCTTAAAGACATGTTACACAACAAACCTACATCGAAAACATTCAAGCTATTGTATTTGCCAATGCTTTTCAACAATATCAAATAAAGGAGTAACAATGATAATGTTGTGAATACTTTAGAATTGAGAGTGTCTCAAATCTGAAACTATGAGGCTCTGAATTAAACAATACTAAGCTCTGTGGCTTTGGTAGCGTCCCCTGAATATTTTGATTGTTCCCTTTCTCGCCACTTTCCTCTGCAGCCTTCCACTGTGTTAGTCATTGCCACTGTTTTCAATTTATATCTTTCTGAAATCCTCCATCTGCATATCTCACAAATCATCCCATTGCTTTTTATCGCTGTCCTTTCACTCTGTAGTTTCGCTTATACTTCCTGTGTCTCCTCCCCTTCGCCCCTCCAACACATTTTCAAACATTTTCTTTTCCATTGGTGCTGTCAATATTTTAATAGCTGTCTACCTCCTTCACGCAGGATGTACACAGCTATCAAAATAGGAATTACAGCTGACCCGTATATGTCCACCGCTGTGAGCTTTGCAAAGAGGACAAGGAATGAATGAGCATGTAGTTAGGCTACATGCTCATTCTTTGTCCTCTTTGCAGAGCGCACAGGCACTGTGAGGAACATCATCCTCAACTTCAGAGTTCTCAATCAAAAAATTTCTAGCTTACGCAACTAGAATTTTCAATTCTATTAAGGACATGGAAGCAAGGATTATGCTATCTCTTTCTTTACTGTCAAACACAGCAGCCAATAAAAAAATTTAACTACATTTCCCATGAGGCCACAGCCTCCATATCACCCCCAATCAGGGTCTACACCATCATATATATATCATAGTCTTACAAAGTCCGTACTCTTTCTTTGCTCATTTAGAGAGTAACTTCAACAAAATAACTCCAACCATATCCTCTTCAGACTGAAGGAACAGCACAACCGGTGCAGAACGTCCAAACTTCAAGGGCCATTCCCTGGAAAATGTTCAGGAAGTCTTCTCATCTGTAAACAAAAACATAGCGCCATAAAATCTTGATTGAGGAAAAACAGTATAATATTTCATAACATATCGGGAGGGATACTCAACAATCAACACATTATATCACAAATAATTTCTGAATTGCTCATATCATGGGTGGGATAATCCTCGTCTCCGTGTCCTTAATACAATTGAAAATTCTTGTTGCGTAAGCTAGAAATTTTTTGATTCTATGTCAGGACCGGAGGCTTCTGATTATGCTCGTTTAAAGCTGGTCTACAATTACAGAAGCAACATCCACAATAGGTTTATGATAAAAAAGTCTAAAGGTAGAATCTGAAGACCAATCTGCGGCCCGCATAATAGCCTTCAATCTGGAACCCACATTAAATGCCTTCAAAGCCATAGCCCCTCTAACAGAATGGGCTCCAAAGATTGAAGTGCCAATGCCCACTTCTTGAAGCAACCATCTAACCCATCTGACCAACGTTGCGGAAGATACGAGCCCAAAGGGTTTCTGAAGAGAAATCAATAACTGTCCACTCGAATCCCTTCAAAATTCACGAGTGACATCTTAATACACTTTTAGACATTTAACTACACACAATTCAGCATTATCTCTAAAACTTGGATAACAAATACATGTAGAATTTGATTTGGTGCGTTTAGTGATTCTAAAAGAGACACCCGAAGGAGTAAATACTCTACCTGCAATATCCAGAGCGTTAACATCTGAGACACTACTGCAGGAAATAAGACAAAGCAACATAGCTAATTTTGCTGACAATTGTTTCTTGGTTAAACCCTCATTGGCTGGCCAAGCCACTAGAAACTTCAATATAATATTAACATCCCATAAAACCGAATATTTAGGGTGAGGGGGACACACCAATTTAATGCCATGTAAAAGCTTACAAATCAGTGGGTGCTCACCAATCAGTTTACCATCAACTCTGGGATGTTTTGCTAAAATGGCAGATCTGAAATTATTAATCGTTCTATAGGCTAAACCTTGTGTAGCCAAATGCGACAAAAAATCTGCGATCATATGCACAGAGGCCCCCACGGGATCCACGTGCCTTTGACCGCACCAATCCAACCATCGCTTCCGGGCTGAAGCATATCTTTTATGTGTGCTAGGTGCCAAGGATTGGGAGAGAACAAATTTAGTGTTCTCCGAAATCTGAGAGACTTGCTCCGATCCCCCGAAATCCTCCGATCTTCCGATCTCTGAATCCGTACAGGAGCTGCGCAACAAAGGGCCAACACCACTGGAAACCAAGCTTGTGCCTTCCAACAAGGCATCACCAGGATCATTTCCACCTTCTGTTGAAGGACCTGGGAGAGAACTCGGTGAATCATCGAGAAGGGAGGAAACGCATAAGCCAGTTCCTCCAACCATATCTGGAGGAAAGCGTCCGAGCTGAGAGCTTGCGGATCTGGTCTCCAGCTGTAAAACCGCGGAAGATGCACGTTTAGACGTGACGCCAACAGGTCTATTAAAAAAGGTCCCCACAGATGATTGAGAAATTGAAATACCCTGCGATGCAGCTTCCAGTTGCTGACATCCCAAAGGTATCGGGAGATCCAATCTGCTATCACATTCACTGTGCCCAGAATATATTCCGCTGTGACAGATATCTGATGGGCTAGACAAAAGTGCCAAAAGTCCTTCACAATTTCCACTAACATCTTGGATCGGGTTCCCTCCAGTTTGTTTATGTATCTGGCAGCGGAAATGTTGTCCATTTTCAAAAGAATACAACACTGAGACTTGACAGGGTACAACGTCTTCACTGCAAAAGAGCCTGCTAGAAGTTCCAGACAATTGATGTGCATCTGAAGTTCCTCTGGGGACCACCGTCCCCCTGTCTCCATCTGTCCACATCTGGCTCCCCAGCCCCATCTGTTGGCATCTGACTCTGTGACTACCTCCGGAACCGATGCAAATATTGCTCTGCCATTCCAGGCATCCATATGAGTCAACCACCACTGAATTTCTGTCCGGGCTTCCTGGGACAACATCACTTGCTCCGAATATGAAAGGCCCTTTCGAAGGTGTAAGATCTTCATTCTCTGAAGGGCTCGATAATGTAGGGGACCCAGAAATATGGCCTGAATAGATTATGCTAGGAGGCCCACCAATCGGGCAAGAACCCTCACGGAAATCAAAGAAGCAGACAACGCTCTCCTCAGTTCCTTCTTGATGGCCAATCTCTTTGTCAAGAGGAGTTTCATTTGAGCTGAAACCGAATCTATCCTGAACCCCAAGAAAACTATCTGTCAGGCCCGGACCAACTGGGATTTCTCCATGTTTATGATAAACCCAAGATCCTGGTGTAATTGAACTGTCCATGAGAGAAGGAGAAGTACTAGACTTTCTTCTTGCACCATTATTAAGATGTTGTCTAGATAAATGATAAGACAAACACCCTTCTCTCGAAGCCATTGAATGACTGGACGCATTATCTTGGTGAAACACCAGGGGGCTGAAGACAGCCCGAAGGGGAGAGCTCAGAACTCGTAATACCTTGTTCTCCAGAAGAACTGAAGGAAACCTCAATGAGAAGCAAAAATGGGAATGGTCAGATAAGCGTCCTTGAGATCCAACCGGAACATCCAATCCCCTTCCAGCAAAAGGTCCCGAAGGAGATGAATGCCTTCCATTTTGAAATGTCAATAGACAATCCAAGAATTGAAGTGTCGAAGACTGAGAACTAACTGAGAACCCCCTTCCTTCTTTTGAACCAAAAAGGTGGTGCTGATGAAGCTCCGGGGGGGGGGAACAATCGCCACTTTCTGAAGCAAAGCTTTGATCTCTTGATCTATGAAAGAACTCTCTTGTTTGGAAAAAAGGAGAGGAGGGGGAATGGAGACCTGTTCTGGATTTGGATAGAACATTAGATGATAACCCTGAATGGTTTCTATATACCCAAACATCTTGAGTGATGCGGGACCAATTGCGTGTAAACAGACCCACTCTGCCCCCCAGAACCACTTCCCAAGAAGCAAGAATTGGCTGGTTGAGTGGAGGCTTGACTATATTGTCCTCCTCTGTGAGGTCCCCTGGGATTACATCCTCTGTATCCACGACCTCTCGTCGGGTAGAAGTTGGCATTAGCATGGTACCCCGAGGAACCTCTGCCTCTGCAGTATTGTCTGGAAGTCTGAGGGTTGAACCGGCCTGACATTCAACCTCCAAAACGCCCGGCCCTGCGAAAACGGGCACTATTGAAAACCTTTTTGATGGACATCTGAGCCTTGTCTAGGGTCAAGAAGGTGGCTACATATTTGGACAAATACTTGACAAATCTATCTCCAAACAGAAGTCCATTAGCTGAACGCCCGGCATCAGATAATGCCAATTCAGTCAGTTTAGGGTCTATGCGAAGCAGGAGGGATTTTCTATGTTCTGTAGAAATGGCACAATTGGCATTTCCTAATAGACACATGGCTCGTTGGGCCCATTCTAATAAAATCTCAGGATCAATAATTTCTTGCGATTCTTTAGCTTGCCGGGCTAAGTCTAATATTTTTGTAAGCAGACCAGAAATATCTAATAATTTGTGTTGGCAACTTCTCCAGGCCCTGTCAATACCCTTCTTGGGGTCCTTGGCATACTTTTTTAAGAACGTTACCATGTGCGGATCAAGTTCCGGAATCTCCGCAACCTTGCCAGGTAGGGCTGGACGGGGGCATTCAGAGCGGCGGGTGTTCCGGACGTCCTTCTCAAAGCTTTTCTGCAGTCTAGACTGCACATATTCTGCCACCTCTTGACATGGAACCCATTCCGTGGAACGAGGGTGTATAATAGTGTCAGGGTCAAATTGTAATTTTTTTCCAGGAGGTGGTGCTGCGAAATCTTCGGCATGATGTGCTTTGCGCTTGCGTTTACCCTGTAATTTGTCTTGAACAGGGGACTTATCTGAGTTAGAAGATTCCGAGTCAGAATGTTGGCTAGTTTGCAGAGGGGGTTTAGCGATTTTGGAAAACCCCATAGTCATGATCACTTAAGACCGAGGTAACGGTCTGATCTAGGAGGTCATCAGATGACCGACCAGGCTCATTAATATTGACCTCTACCGGGGTGGGGTTCCCCGAGCCTGCGCCAAAGCGACTGAATCCAAAATTGAAAATAGGTTGTGCAAAGGGACGTAAAGCTTTGATTAAAGCTTTGTTAACTGAGTCCTGCACATAGAAGTCAAGAGCCTCCACAAGGCGCTCCTCCATGTGCTGGTCATAATGACCAGCATCATATTCCCCATAATGTTCATCATCTCTGAATTGGGCCATGTCTCTGTGCTTAGTAATTATATTTGAGGTCCCAAATGTACAGAGTTAAAGTGGGGAGAAAAAAACAAGTGCCTCACACCAATACAGTTTCTGCCGGTCAACAAAGAGGAGGGAGGCACCATGAAATCACTTTTCCCTCGAGCAAAGCTCTAATAGTATTATTACAGCCCCTCGGGCGTATTCTGAAGCGAATGCTGGCAAATATATTCGGCGTTTATAGTCGGCTGGGGCATACCGTTTCTCCTCGCAGTGAAGACGTGCTCGCACAGAGACTCGTCTGTGCTCATGCGCGAAGTCCCGCGAGTGAAGCGGATTAGAGGAATGGCCGCATTCACCTTCAGGCCCCCTCTCCGGCAGGGCTCATGATAAGACGCGCGCGCGAATAAGTATTCAACAACAAAACTTTTGAAAAAACAATAGAAATCACATGTACACCTAAACTAAGAAAATGGAATACAAATAAAGCGCCTGCAGGCACTAGGCTGCGCTAAAACCAAACAAGGTGTAACAACGAAAAAGATTGTTATAGAATGAACAGCAGCAGCAAAGAAAGAGAACAGACTTTGGAGGACTATGATATATATATGACCCTGATTGGGGGTGATATCGAGGCTGTGGCCTCATGGGAAATGTAGTTTAAGTTTTTTATTGGCTGCTGTGTTTGATAATAAAGAAAGAGATAGCATAATTAGAAGCCTCCGGTGCTGACATAGAATCGCGCCCCATCGTGCAGATCCTTCTGACAACATGAACTCTTGCAGATGGGTAGTGGTGACTCAGTTCACAGTATGCAATAAAAAAGAGTCACATGCTGCAATAAAAATACAGTGTCTGCAAAAGCAAATAATCTTAGGGATCACCTACTGTAATTGTTGAGAATTAGTTTTTTTTTTTGCTTGTAAATTAAGTGCACTAATATTTCATGTTTATTTTCAACCACGATTCTGGTTTGAGACTGATGGGGCACCTGTTTTCTTCCTACATCTACCCATTGCCCTCATTCCATCTCCCTCTGGTCCTTTTCACCTCTCACCTCCCCCCAACCTTTTTCCACATATCCCTCCTTCCTTTCTCTCTGCCCATCCCTCGCCTTCTCTTTCGCTCTCCTATGAGGATCTATCTGCTCTCACCCTTCCCTCTCGCTCCCACTTACAATCCCCCTCCCCTTCTTCCCTCCACACCCTCTCTACCTCCTCTTCCTCCTTCACACATCTTCAGCCCTTTCACGTTTTCCAGGTCCCTGCGGAATGTGCTGCTGCAATTCAGTTTTTTTTTCTCCTTTGGATTCTGTGATTTGTAGTTTTGTTTATTCCATTATAAAGCAGGACTACAAGGCCCAGAATCTGGGCGGGAGGAGCACATCACGGATGTACCTGGCTGAGAACCCTGGCAGAAGTGGTTTAGGAGTGACGTCACCCCCTACCGCCCCCGAGCAGAGTGAAGGAGTGGGCGTCTGCCTGCACTCAAAGGACCCTCAGCTGAGTGAGTCCCTCGTCCACATGCAGAAGTTGGTAATATTGCGCCTTTCAAGTGGCACCAAGAGGAACTCAGGGTGCCAGTGAGAGAGATTAACTTTTCAGCTTGTACCCTGACCCTTGCATACGCAGAGCTCTCTCTGTTCACCGTGACTGTGCGGACACCCCTTTGTTTTGTCTTTCTGCGTGCCGACCTAGTCTTTATATGTCTCCTGCTACAGAAGTGGTCCACTTTGCTGCACCTGGTCTGGAGCCAGCCTTTCATGCCTCAGGTCAGCCGTTGCATTTTTAGGCAGTAGGTGTTGTCAGTGAGGGGGCCCGCGGGAAGCATAGAGCAACGCTCTAGTCTTCCCCGCGGGCCGGTTCGGGGAAGGAAGTGACGGCGGGACAGGGGATTGGAAGAAAGGTAAGTGGGGGTTGGTCTTAGGGGTGGGAATAAAAGGGGTTGGGGGTGGAGGGACCGGCCTCTTTCCGCGCTGACCCATCGCAAGGTTAGTTTGGCCGGTCCCTGGGGGTGTTCTTTCGGAACGAAAAGGTAGTGTGGGGTTTTATACAGAGCGGGCTGTGGGGCGCGCACAGAAAGGCAACCGGGGTTGAGCACGCGCTCTCCCCGCGGGCTTGCATAAACAGGGGGCGGCAACGCGCTTCTTCCGCGGGCGGCCGCTCCCCCTTTCCAGACGCTGCACGTGTTGTTTGGCAGCCAGCCAGGCCGCTCCTGCGGCACCGCGGCCGGACAAAAAACGGTTGCTGTAGCAACCGGAGCAACCAAAACCAGAGCCAGGGACAGAAGGGAACCGGTCGTGCTCTCCTCTACCGCGCCGGTTTTCCAAAAAAAATAAAAAATAATATATAGATAATAAATAATTTTGAAATACTAGGGAAAAAGGAAAGAAGGACACACGCAGGGCAGACAGTTACCCCGCGCTCGGGATTTTTTGGGCCACGGGCCGGCAGGGCCTAGGTGAGGGCCTAGGGATCCCCCCCCCCCAAAAAAAATATATATATATATATATAAGAATAATAAAAATAAATAATTTAACAAAGAGCTCTTGTCCTCATTTTCTAACGAGTACGGAAGCTCGGGCACACCACAAAAAAAAAAAAAAAAAAAAGGAGGCCCGCCCCTGCGCCATGGCAGCCAGCCACGACGCGGAGGCGGTACAGGCCGCGCTTCGCGTACTTGGCGAAGCGGGTCGGGCTGACCTCCTCAGGCCTGGGGTTTTAGAACAGGCCTGGGTGGGTATGGTACGGCCGACGCGTGCGGCGTCAAGCGGAGTAGCGGCGGCCGTAGCCGCATGTACATCCCCAGAGAGGACCAAGAAACCCAAAAAAGCGGCGGTGGAAAGGGCGCATGGCGCACCCTCCCCCACCAGCCAATCAGGTGACGGGGAAGGCCCAGTGGTCGAGCCAGGCCCATCAGACGAGGGCACGGCACCAGCGCACCAGGTGGGGGGCATAGATCTACAACAGGATCAGTTTTTAGAGACAGGAGCCCCCGTTCAGGATGAGTTCGTGCGCGAGCGTCCCGCCCCCCCCACTGACCCCATGCCCATGGACCTGTCTCTGCCTAGGGGCGGGGCCTACCCGGCCGGGGCCAACAACAACACCAAAAAGAAAGGCAAGGGGCCCAGACTCACGGGCGGGCTGGGCAAGGGTAGGGCCTGTAAGGGGCAGTCCAAAGAGACACGAGGGCCGGCAGGGGAGTCCACGCCCCCCGGCCCCTGGTCCGGCAGGTTAGATACGGATGAGGATTGGGACCTAGAGGCCAGGATTAAGGAACAACGCCGCATAGTGGCAGAAACGGAGGACAGGTGGGCCCAATTGTGCTTGGAGCGGGACATGTCCGTGCCACACGGCCGGCAGCTAAAGAGACCAGCGGATAGCGTAGGCAGCACAGGAACCATGCCGCAAGACGCCGGGAAAGGTAGTTGGGTATGGGTCCCGAGCGACAGGGGCCAGGAAATGGGGATGGATAGCGGTCTAGGCAGCGCAGTGGGTACCAGTGGCGCATACGGCCAGACTGGGCGCGGAAGGTCAATGCCAAGGCAGGAGGTTGGCAGAAAGAAGGCAATGCCAACGGGGCGCAACACGGCCCCTGCACGTTGTTCCGAAGCGCTAGAGGGGTCTTCGGCGGCCTTCTCTACTCCGCAGGATCGGGGACAATACAGAGGTGGCGGACGCCACGAGGGCCATGAGGATAACCCTGCTAACTATATGATGATGAGCGGGAATGTTAGTAAACAGATGGATGTGTGTGAGGATGACGTGCTGGAACTAGATTATGAAGAGGAGCTGGAGGAATGGGAAGAGGGGGAGATCAGGGAGACTGAGATACTCAGCTTAAGGGGGAGGGGAAGAGGACGCAGGAGCGGCGCAACCCCCCTCTCCGCTTCTATTTTTCAGGAACGGGACTACAGCAGTGGTCCACAAGAAAGGAGGCAAGAGCAAGCACGGGGCCGAGGGGCCCGGAAGGTTTCGCGGCCTGTGGCTACACAAGGAAGAGGTAAAGGGCAATGGTGGTCGGTCTGGGGGGATGGCGGAAAAGGGGATGATGCGCAATTTGCAAGTCTGTAGGAGTAGGTGATTGTTCGATACTTGACCCAGTACCAGCTAAGGATAAACAGGGCGGGGAAAAAAGTACAGAGACACAAGCCAGAGCCACGACCGAGGGCGAGGGTGGAGACAAGGCCACAGGGGAGAAGTCAGGCGCAGAAGCGAAGGAAGGGGGAGAACACAAAAAGAGGCTACCCTATATGGGCTTGGCTATGCCTTTGGGCTCACATGTGGCGGAGAAAACGAAGGCCAGAATATGGAGACACGAGTATGTGGACGTTTTTAAGCTATTACATAGGGACATACAAGCCAAGGAGGGGTCTAAAGAGGAGGAGTGGGAGTTGGCCCGTAGGCCGAGGGTCCCAATCAATATGGATAACTGGACATCGGCGTTACTGATTTTTGAGAGTATTTATTGTGAGAAATACCCTGACAGAGCTATAGCGCTATTTAAATACATGGACATTATTAGGAAAGCGCAGATGCATTTTGGGGGTTTTGCCTGGCTGAGCTACGACGAAGAGTTCAGAGCCCGAGTGAGCATTAACCCAGATAAGCCATGGGGGGATGTCGACCCAGAATTATGGATGCAATGGATGGCGTCATCGCAATCCACGGCATCAACTCATACAGCGAGTGGTTTACCGGTGATCGATAAGCCATTTCAGGCACGTCCCGCTCCGGGGGGGGCGGGTGTGGGACAGAAAACAACACCTAGCACGACAGGAGCGTGCTGGAATTTCAACAAGGGTTTCTGCTCCAGACATCCTTGTAAGTTTAAACACGACTGCTCCAAGTGCGGGGGCCGTCACCCGGTCACACAATGTTTTTCACTTTCCAGCCCCTCCGAGCAATGGAGGGCCTCAAAAGGCAGAGGGACCCAGGGTGCTCCTGCTCCAAAGGGGGCCTACTCCAGTTAGGGTAGATTTTATCTTACCATGGCTGCACAGATACCCGGATGAGGCAGCTGCGTTGAAGTTAGCGGTAGGTTTTCAAGAGGGGTTCAGGGTCAGCTACCAAGGCCCGCGGGAGATACGCTGGGCAGACAACTTGCGGTCTGCGAAGGAACTACCTCAAGTGGTTAGGAAGAAGCTGGACAAGGAGCTGTCATTAGGCAGAATTGCGGGCCCATTCTATGAGTGGCCAAGTCAGAATTTAATGATCTCCCCATTGGGAGTCGTGCCGAAGAAGGCCCCGGGTGAGTTCAGGTTGATTCATCACCTATCATGGCCGGAGGGCACATCGGTTAACGATTTCATTGCGGCAGAAGATACCAGAGTGGAGTATGCGTCGGTGGATGATGCTATTAAATTGGTCAGGGGGTGTGGCAATGGCGCAGAACTGGCAAAATGCGACATACAATCTGCCTTCAGGTTGCTACCAATACACCCTGGGGATTTTGATTTGCTGGGGATGCAGTTTGAAGGGGCCATCTATGTGGACAGGGTTCTGCCCATGGGTTGCGCAATTTCATGCGCTTTGTTCGAAGCATTTAGCACCTTCATGCAGTGGGTGTTTGTAAAAAGTAGTGGGCATTATGCGGTGACCCATTATTTGGATGATTTCCTGTTTGTAGGGAAAAAGAATTCAGGAGAATGCCAGAGGGCCCTGACAATCTTTCAGGAGATGGCACAACAGATGGGAGTGCCTTTGGCACCCGAAAAAACTGAAGGCCCCGCAGCGGTACTAACTTTTCTGGGTATTGAGTTAGACTCCAATACAATGACGGCAAGATTACCAGCACAGAAGGTAACAGAGATACTGGTTTTCTTGGGTCTTGTGAAAGAGGCACGAAAAATTTACTTGCGGACAGCCCAGAAGCTGTTGGGGTATCTCAATTTTGCTTGCAGGGTAGTTAGGGGGGGAAGGACTTTCTGTAGGCGATTGGGTTTGTCCATGTCGGGCTCAGTTTTGCCACACCACAGAATAAGAGTGTCGACGGGACTCAGAGAGGATGTGAGGGTGTGGGAAGCATTTTTGAAACAATTCAATGGGGTATCTATGTGGTTCTGTGAAGAAGAGACAGTGTGGCAGGTGCAGATTTTTTCGGATGCGACGGGAGCGCATGGCTTTGGGATTTTCTGGGACGGCCGGTGGTGCGCGGAGGCGTGGCCAACATTATGGTTAAAACAGGGAAGAAGTATTGCTTTTCTGGAATTTTTTCCCCTCCTGGTGGCCATGGCAGTATGGGGACAGGAGTTGGCAAACAGGACAGTTTTATTCAGAATCGACAATATGGCGGTCGTCGAGCTGGTGAACAGACAGAAGGCGAGGGATTTGAGGGTGTTGTGCTTGTTGCGCCGTTTTATGTTGCACTGCTTATCTCTGAATGTGATATTTAAAGCTGTACATATTCCAGGAGTTTTCAACGAGATTGCAGATTCCCTGTCTCGTTCACAGTGGCAGCGTTTCCGCAACCTGGCGCCAGGAGCAGAACAGAACAAGACATCGGTCCCGGCAGACATTTGGGAATGGGGGGCATGATCACAGGGCTGGTGGAGATGTCTTTAGCGGAATCTACTCAGCGAAGTTACCGGCTGGCTTGGTTGGATTTTCAGTTTTTTGAACGGTTTATAGGAAGATTTTGGGGACAGAGCAAAAGACAGCTAGAGCATCGGGCGTTGCGTTTTGTGCTGTACATGATTCAGAAAGGTCTGTCAGCAGCCACTAATGGGGGTAAATTGGCAGGGGTATCGTTTTATGGAAAATTGTTTTTTGATCACGACCCGGCAAGAAACGATCTGCTGGGAAGGATGCTGAAAGGTTGGGGCAGGATTAGATCGGTAGAGGGTAGAGCGGCCAGGGAGCCCATTGATTTTGATTTATTACTGGAGTTGTTACACGTACTGCCGGTATGTTGCACAGACGATTACGAATTGGCACTTTTTCGACTATGCATGGTGTGGATGTTTTTTGGAGCTTTCCGAGTGTCAGAGTTGCTGGGGGTTGGGAGGGCGGTGGGGGTACGCTACAAGGATGTGTGCGCGCACGGCGGCCGTTTAGGGATCTGGCTTAGACGATCAAAAACCAACCAACTAGGTAGGGGTAAGTGGGTATGGTTAGAAAAAGGGGGCAACGTGTTGGCCTGCCCTGTTGCGGAATGGAGTAAGTGGCAATTTTCAGGCAGGTTCAACAAAGAAGCAGGGGTTTTCACACACAGGTCAGGCTCCAAGCTCACCAGTTTTCAGTTTCTGCGAGTACTGAGGATGGCTTTAGGACGTGTGGGCCGCCAGGCCATGGATTTTGGCACACATTCATTTAGAATTGGGGCGGCCACGGCCGCAGCGCATTTGGGTTGGGACTGGGCAAAGATTAGGGCGATAGGCCGCTGGAGATCAAGGTGTTGTGAACGATACGTTAGACCCTGAGATGTGAGGAGGGATAGCTTCAAAGTTTTTGGTTGGGGGGGGCGTTTTGATGTTCAAAAACACATGTTACAGTTATTTTTCCGTTGCAGGAGATGCGCTTGGTCCATCGCAGGGCAAGACGGTGACATGGCTGGTCGGCCATTCATTTGTACATTGGGCAGCGAAGTTCGCGGAG
The DNA here is from genome assembly GCF_031143425.1 of Pleurodeles waltl. Lineage (NCBI taxonomy): Eukaryota > Metazoa > Chordata > Amphibia > Caudata > Salamandridae > Pleurodeles > Pleurodeles waltl. The sequence goes on from NC_090443.1 coordinate 54,777,842, forward strand.
AAGCAGATATATGGTCGGGCCTTGGGACTATCCAGCAGACGGCACGAGGTGCTATGGTGGGGAAAGAGCGGAATGCAGTGGGGTAACCTGCTTCCTTTCATCACTACTAACTTATCGAACTGGGGATGTCCCGATTTGTCGATCATTCATTTGGGAGAGAATGATCTGGTAAAATTATCAGGACTCACGCTACTGCAGCACATGCAGAGGGACTTGGAGATTCTCAAGCAAAAACTGCATGGTACATGCTTGGTTTGGACAGAGTTTGTTCCACATAGAGTGAGGAGAGGGGCAGTAAAGTACGGAGCCATGGAACGGGCTCGAAGGAAACTTAACAGAGCGATGAGAGTGTTCTGCTGGGCTCAGGGGATAAAGATACTGAAGCATGAAAATATTACGGAGCAGGAGGTAGCTTTATTCAGAGATGATGGGGTGCACTTGTCCACACTAGGGAATGCGTATTATCTGACAGATCTGAGACTGCTGGTTGAGGAGTTGTGGGGAGAGAACTTGTGGATTACAAACAAGAAATGAGTAGCGCGGGGTGCAGTAGCGTGTCTGAAGGGGGGGTGGGGCAGCACAACGCCAAGTGGGTTGGTGCTGGTTGGCAGTAGATGGGGGAGGGTGGTGAGCCAGATGCGGGCTTGGCCACCCTTCCAGGGAATAAACAAGCAGGTGAAGGCTCTGAGTGGGGGTACGCACAAACCAAATGGGGCATGAAAGGAAAAGGGGAGTGCGTAAGGGAATGGAAACGAAATAAGGGTTTAAAGGGGAAGGATGAGCGAGGCAGATGTTAAAGGGAGGGCGTTAATAAAGTTATGGTTTACTTTATAAAAGTTAAGGTTATTTTGCTTATGCAACCCTGTCCTAATAAATGACCTTTTACACTAAAAATACAGCTGTCACTGAGTTATTTCCCGATGAGGGGGCCCGCGGGAAGCATAGAGCAACGCTCTAGTCTTCCCCGCGGGCCGGTTCAGGGAAGGAAGTGACGGCGGGACAGGGGATTGGAAGAAAGGTAAGTGGGGGTGGGTCTTAGGGGTGGGAATAAAAGGGGTTGGGGGTGGAGGGACCGGCCTCTTTCCGCGCTGACCCATCGCGCGGTTAGTTTGGCCTCCCACCCACCCGGCAATTGGAAGAAGAGTTTTGAAGGATGGAAGTTAGAGGTAGGGCAAAAAAGGGGGGAGGTTTACTTGTCAGTTAGGGCAGGTTGCAGCAGAGAGCGAGCAGTAGATGGGGGAGGGTGGTGAGCCAGATGCGGGCTTGGCCACCCTTCCAGGGAATAAACAAGCAGGTGAAGGCTCTGAGTGGGGGTACGCACGAACCAAATGGGGCATGAAAGGAAAAGGGGAGTGCGTAGGGGAATGGAAACGAAATAAGGGTTTGAAGGGGAAGGATGAGCGAGGCAGATGTTAAAGGGAGGGCGTTAATAAAGTTACAGTTTACGTTATAAAAGTTAAGGTTATTTTGCTTATGCAACCCTGTCCTAATAAATGACCTTTTACACTAAAAATACAGCTGTCACTGAGTTATTTCCCGATCTCAGGACGGAAGTTCGGCTGTTTTGTTTCTCTTTCCCGGTCCTTGTTGGTAATTCCGATTCTGCCCTTGCTTCCAAGGCCGGACCCAGGAGGCTGGAAGGGTGGGGGCCGCTTTTATTACTGGGGGCCGTTCATGTACCAGTGCAGCAGTTTTGTTTTAAAAGCACTAGAGAGCTCCTTGTATATCCAGCAGTTTTCAGGCAACAATAAAAGTGCAGCGATAACGCTTGAGATTAGTCTACCCGCTGGAGAGATTTGTCTAGTGGCAGTTTTGAGTCATCTAGGGTAGCGCAGAGGGTTAATATGCCTGCTGCAAATAACCTGTACATTGCAGATCACAGAATAGTATTTTATGTGCATAGCTTAGTGGGTTACTGCTTTTGTCACACTAATCCTTTTGTTACTGTGCAGTTCATAAATTGCAATTGTAGCCTAGGTTAGAAAGTTATGTTTTTTCCCAGTCTTTCATTATCCTAATTTTGCTAAAAAAGGATTTGTTTGGGTAGAAATAAATTCTTATTAGTAATGACAACCCGAACCACTGTGTTAAGTTCTGAATCCTGACTTTGTGCTTCCACAGACCAAGGACTCTTAGTAAATGTCTACCAGTATGGATGACGTGAATCCTACACCTTATAGTCCTCTTTGTCTTATGTAACATTTTGTAAAAACTGATTTACATATGTATGATTCATTGTCTCTGTGGGGCATATTTATGATGCCCCTACCGCCACCTTGCGCCACTTTTGGGTCTTTTTTTTTTTTTATACAAACGTGGTGTTAAGGTGGCATTTTCCATGGCCATATTTACAAAGTGGCGGAATGCTTGCATTGCGCCACTTTGTAAAACCTTGCGCCACAATATGCCTGCGCCAGGCATAACGTATGCAAGGGGGGCATTCTCAAATAGGGAGGCCCAGAAAATGGTGCAGTGAAATTTACTAGATTTCACTGTGCCATTTTTAGCTTTATTATTACTGCCTGTCTAAGGCAGGCGTAAAGATGATGCTCCCTTTGAAATCAATGGACCTCCCTGCGCTTTGCTGTATTAGCACCATAATTGATGGCGCTAATCCAGCAAAGCACCACATTAGGACCATAAATTATGGCGCTAATGTGGACACGACCGCCATGGTGTGCTGTATTGTAAATACGGTGCACACATGGTGTCTTTAGGAGGACACAATGGGGGCGCTAGGAAAGTGGCGCATCATGAATGATGCACCACTTTTCCACAAATATGTCCCTGTATGTTTGTGTGATGTAAAATGTTCTGACATTCTACACTGGTATGAGAGGCTCAATAAAAAAAATGAAATACATGTGAGAGAGGGGCTATGGAAAGATGAGAAGCATTGTTGGAGGGTAACAGTGAGGGAATCATTGAAGAGCCCCAAGAAAGATGGCTGTTTCCTGGTGCACTATAAATTCATCATTTTCTATGCTTTAAAAACGAATACAATTGACTATATATGAAAAGACTGTTGTTAAATGCACCATTTTTCCCATTTTTCTCAAGTTTTCTTGGGTGGAGAACCACATTTTGCCAGGGCTGCTTTGGGTTCCCAGTCCTGCCCTGCCAGTCTATGATGTGGATGGTCCGTTCTGGTCGTGGGCTCCTATGTAAAGTAACAGAATAAATCTTCAACGTACTACACTTGTGTCAGAACCTCACTGTAACAAAGAGGCAAGGCAGTCAGCTACAAAATCATCAGGCTTCCTCCAGGTGTCTTGCACCTCAAACAGGCAGCAGACCCTTTTGTAGTTGGAAGCATGTCAGGAGCACAACTGATTATGATATTCAGAGCCAGTATTGATGGACGGTTAATCCCACTCTCTTCCGGGTTTCAAGATGGTTCTGCTGTCACTGTTTCTGGCAGGTACATTTAATGGATGTAGAAAATACCACTGCTGAAAAACTTTTCTACAATCACCCAGACACCCCATAGAAAAACAAGCTCATTTTTAGAGCGATATTATGGACTTTCTATTCTGGTCTGTGCTTCGGGCCTGAAAAAATAAAGGCACTGATGTGCTAAAAAAATCCAAGCTGCTGGAAACTAGGCATCCTAGAGCAGGGATCCTTATAGGACTAAAACCTTCTCCTCAGCACCTTGTCCCAAGGCCTTGAAGAACATTTAAAGACTTCTGTACCAACGAATGGCAGCGTCCATGAAGTGCATTTGTAGTTATACAGCATTTACCATATGGTCCGGAATCAAACTTCTACAGTATGTTCTGCAACATAAATAAAAATTATTAAATTAAAAAAACATTTTTACCCTAAGGGACTCCCTACTCGGAACCCCGGGAGGACCTAGGGTTCAGTACCCCCAGGGACCACAGCTCTGTTCTCTAGGGGGCCCTAGGACTCGGTACCACCGGGGGACCTAGAACTCAGAACCCTCAGGGGACCCACTACTCAGTGCCCCGGGGAAATCTAGGGTTTGGTACCCTAGGGGGACCTATGGTTCAGTACCCCTGGGGGACCTTTTGGTTAAGGACCCCCAGGGGACCAAGTGTCCGATACCCCCCCAGTGACCCTGGGTTAGATACTACTGTGGGACCTTGAGTTTAATACCCCAGAAGAACCTTGGGCTCGGTAACCCCTGGGGGACCTAAGGTTCGGTACCCCTGGGGGACCTTGAGTTCAGTACCCCCAGGGGACCCTGGGTTTGGCACCCCAGGGGCCAAGGTTTGGGTATCCCCGGTGAACCTTGAGATCAGTACCCCCAGGAGGACCTTGAGTTCAGTCACCTCTGGGGGACTTAAGGATCGTTACCCCAGGGATATCTTTGTTTCAGTACCCCGGGGGACCAAGGATTCAGTACCCCAGGAGGACCTATGGCTCAGTACCCCTGGGGTCCTTGAGTTCAGTACCCCAGGGGAACTAGGGTTTGGTACTCTCAGTGAAACTAGGGTTTGCTACCCCTGAGGGACCAATAACTTGGTACCCCCAGAGACCCACTACTTCATATCCCAGGGGACCTAGGCCTCGGTACCCTGAGGGACCTTGGGTGCAATTCTCCCAGGAGAACTAGGGCCCAGTACCCCAGTGGGGCCTAAAGCTCAGTTCTCGAGGGTGGCCTAGGGTTTGTTACCCCGAGGGGACCTAGGGTTTGGTACCCTCAGGGAAACCTGGAGTTCAGTACCTATGGGGACCTTGGGCTCGGTACCTCTGGGGTACCTAGTGCTTAAAAGCCCAGGGAGACCCTAGGGTTCAGTACCGCTTGGGAACCTAGAGTTGGTTACCTACTACTCGTACTCCAGGGGGACCTAGAGCTCAATACACTTGTGAGACCCACTACTCGGTACACCCGGGAGGGGTCAAAGGGTTTGGTACCCCAGGGGGACCCACTTCTCAGTACCCTGAGGGACCCACTTCCTGTTAATCCTGGGGGACCTCTGGTTCAGTACCCCTGGGGGATCTACTACTCGGTACCCCTAGGGGATCTTGGGTCCGGTACTCCCAGGGAACATAGAGTTCAGTATCCCCGGGGGACCTAGTATTCAGGACACCCCAGGGGGACCTAGTGCTCAGTACCCCTGGGGACGTGCTATTCGGTACCCTAGGGTAACCGATGTTTCAGTACCTTAGGGGGGTCTAGGGTTTGGTACCTAGGGCCATCCCACTACTCTGTACCTCTGGGGGACCTAGGGTTTGGTACCACGAGGGGACCAACTACTCGGTACCAATAGTTCCAATTCTCAGACATGCAACAACTATAAACCATAAATTATTGTCCAGTCAGTGCTTTTTCTTTTAAAATGGAAATGTACTTTTATTATATACATAGTACTAAATGCCATGCATTAAATTACAAATATATACATCAGGTAGATGAAAATGCTTCTGGTGACCATCCTTTTTAACTTGCACCCCTAGTGGCCCTGAAACCTATAATCACCATACCCCAACCACAGCATTACAATATAAGGGGTGTCATGTTAAGTAAGGTAGGTCTAACCAGCTTTGTCAAGGAGTCAGCACATTAATAATAACCACCTGTCATGGGCATTATAAAAGGTTTCAGTATATTAAGGTAGATCTACTGGCTTTGACATGGTGTTATCAGATTAAAAGTCAGTCACATATCACCTCTGAACCGTAAAACACAATTTAAATCAATTGACCCAATACTACCAGTTGTAAGCAGTCATTATAATGGCAAATGTTAATTCTCCATATTGTCTATCAAGTATTTTAATTCAACAATAGAATTGCCTAAGCATTGTTATACTTGTTACAAGCCACATTAAGCAGCCATCGGACCAAGCACTAGGTGTCCCCCACACTCCAGAGACCAACAACAAAACCTTCAAAACCATCTAAGGCAGTGCAGAGAGTTACTATGCCTGATGCAAAGAATGTATACCATTTAGATCACAGATCAGTAATTTAAGTGCATAGCTGTAGTATGTAATTGTTTATGTTTTATTGGTATCTATAAATGATATGTGTTTTGCTTTAACTGTTCATGTTCCATGCCCGCACCGCGTTTGGAATCTTTTTTTTTTTTTTTTTTTCGTCCTCATAATTATCACCCATGCTTTGGTAGAGGAAAAATGGTACCGGACGGGGGAAACGTAACCCTTGGGTCGTCCCGTTTGGTCTACGTTTTATTATTCTCCCAATCGTATGCCATCAACCAGAATATACTATTTTCTATGAAACCTAGTCATAACCAAAGCATCGCCCAGTATTGGGTAAGGGGAGTACTAATCATTGGACTTAAGTTGCACGAGGAGGAGACCAGACAGCAAAACAGTAATATACTATTGGTAGACATTTTCCCAGTTCATCCAGAAGTTATCCCTTCTAGAAAGGGGACCTCGTTGTTCCATTATGCACATTCGATTTACAGATATTTGCCAATCCTTAGAACGGGGGGGAAAGGGGTCAACCCATTTACGACAAATTTCTCGTCTAGCCAAAAGTATTAAAACAAACAACAGGTGCTCCTGATGTGCTGACAATTTTTGATAATTCATACCCTGTTCACTGACCCCAAACACCACCATAGAAAGATCCAATTTTACGTTCACATTAAATATTATCTTTAAAGTGTTTCCTATCTCCTCCCAATATTCCCACAACTTTGAACATTGCCAAAACATGTGTATATCGTTTGGCTTATCGTCACCACACCTCGGACAGTTTTTCTGAGTTTTCCCGATAGCTGTTAATCTGGCCGGCGTCCAGTAAACCCTATGAAGTGTGAACAAATGGTTTTTCTTCAACTCTGCCGGGCTGGTCGTGAACCACAATTCTGAGCAGGACCTATTCCATAAAGATTTCACATCTAGAGTTGGAAAGATCCCCCCCCACTTCGACAAGGGAAGGGATGTCCCATCCCTTGTTGCTTCCAACAGAGCATGGTACCACAGAGCAACTTCCTTATTAATGATTTTCTGGTTTAATTTCCCTTCCCATATATTCCTTCCTATTTCTCCTATTTGTTGCGATTTAACCCAACTAGCTATCTGAAGATACTTGAATTTGGAGACTGTGCCTCCAGTCCCTTCATAAAGTGTCGACCAGCTTAACAGTTCTGGTCCTTCCATTATCTGGCCCCATCTTACAATCCCACTCACTCTCAAAGGAATTGATAATTTATCAGTGAGGCATTCAGGAGTGCCAGGTGAATCCCAAATGGGGGAAGAGCTGCAAAAATAGGGTATCTCTAGCACCTTCCGAAAGTGCATCCAAATGTTGCATGCATGTCTGAGTGTCTTCAAGCGTACCTTCTTGAAGTACTTAGGATGGCCGAATTTATATAGAAAATGATCTGCTTTTTCCTCGAGGTGTGCCGTTAAGGCTTTCCACGCCGGATCATATTCTGACTTCTTATTCAATAGGTTTCTAATGTTTTTTAATTGAAATGCCAGATAATACTTGAAGAAATCTGGAGACGCAATGCCCCCCCACTCTTTTTTTTTACTCATCTTTTTCCACGAGATCCTTACTCCTTTAGAGGCCCATACAAACGAGGATAAATCCCCCTGTAGTTTTTTAAACCAGCAGTTCTTAAACTCTAGTGGAATAGTGTTGAATAAAAAGGTGAATTTTGGGAGAATACACATCTTCAAAATGTTGGATCTTCCAATTATGGAAAGAGGGAGAGCGGCCCACGTCTTTAGCAATTTTTTGGTTTCTCTGTATGTTATGTTAAAATTTAGTTTAGGTACCTCATTTAGATCATTTGTTAATCGTATACCCAAATATCTGATCTCTTGTTTGACTAAAGGAGAAGCATAAGTCAAATTCCAACACATTATTTCTGTCTTTTCTGTGTTTACGCTGTAACCAGAAAGTTTACCAAATTGCTCCATCAAAGTATTGAACGCTAGTAGGGTAGAACTAACATCCTTGGTGTATAGCATAAGATCATCCGCATATAATGCTACTTTTTTTTCCCAGTCCCCACTTTGAAATGGAGTAATTTCCTTACTTAACCTAAGAGAAATTGCCAGAGGCTCAATATATAAGTTAAAAAGCAAGGGAGACAATGGACATCCCTGTCGCGTACCCCGCCAAATCCTAAATTCTTGTGATAACTGGCCGTTGACCAGAATTCTCGCTGAGGGGCATCTATACAATTCCCTGACTGTCCTAACAAAAGGAAATCCCAAGCCTCCTTTTTCCAGCACTAACCTCAAAAAAGACCAATTGACCCGATCGAAGGCCTTTGCTGCGTCAAAAGTCAGGATCGCCAGAGGGGTCTTTTCTTGTTCCGCCAGATCTATTGCAGCAAATAACTCATGTGTTACATCCTGGAGATACCTCCCTTTCATAAAACCCTTTTGATCCGTATGAATCAGATTGCCTATGGCACTCCCTAATCTCCTGGCTAAAATCCCTGTATAAAGTTTGTAGTCGGCATTCAACAGGGAGATGGGTCTGTAAGATGCACAAGACATTGGGTCCTTACCTGGCTTTAAAACTAGACAAATTATAGCCTCTCTCCAGGATTTAGGCGTCTGAGCCCCCTCAACCAGCATAGAATTAAATAATTCTAATAAAAAAGGACTAATAACTTCCCCCAAGACCTTGTACAATTCATTAGGTAGATTGTCTGGACCAGCGGCCTTTCCTTTTTTTAACGCTTTTATGCCTTCAATAAGCTCAGCCTCATTTATTTTACAATTTAATAGGGTCTTTTCAGAATCTTCTAGAGCTGGAAGGTGTAGTTTTTCTAGAAAATCACTAATCGACTCGTCTGAATTAACCAGGCTTTCTGAGTATACGTCTTGGAAAAAAGATACAAATGCCCCCTCAATCTCTTCTTGCTCCACACAAATCGTATTGTCCGATTTGACTGCTGAAATATATCTTTTAGAGAGGTCTGACTTAACCTTCCATGCTAGTAGCTTACTGCAACCTTCTCCATATTCATGGTGAGCATATCGGCTAGCTTCCCATTTTAACTTACTGCGATTTTCCAAAAAAGCCTCTAGCTTAGTCCGAACATTAACCTCTTGACATATCAAGTCCTCTAATAAATTGACCTTCTCTTCTGCTCGTGCTTTATGGATTGCAGCTTGCAAGGTTTTTAGAGATAATTCCATATCTCCCAATTTCTCTTTTTCTTCACGATGTTTGTATATTGCCAGGCTCATAAGCCTCCCTCTAATATAAGCCTTAAAGGCGTCCCAAACACACCATAAACTTGCCGTACCTTGGTTCAAAAGAAAGAAATCTCTTGTGTCTTTTTTTAATGCTTCTAGTATAGAGTCGTCTAATAGTATAGCGCGATTAATTATACATCTAATACCTTTATTTACGACCCTGATATCCAAGTGTAATTTTACAGCTGAATGATCTGAGAGGTGAGCTGGATTGTGGGCTACCTTTCTGACCTCTGGGCATAAACTTTTATGTATTAAAAAAAAATCTATTCTAGATCTATGCCCATATTTTTTATTGTAAAATGTATATCTGTCTCCTTCGCCTCCTCTGCAGTGCCATATGTCTACCAATCCTAAATCTTGCATGGCTTGTTTCACCTGTGCCCTCATTTTAGGAGAGTTATCCGTACCTCGAGGGGTTGACTTATCGTGTACAGGGTCTAACAAAATGTTGAAGTCTCCGCCTAGTACCACTGGATATCTAGCTAGAAGTAAAATATTGAATAACTCTTGAAATGGTGTGGGATCATCTAGATCTTTTTACTGACGTAAATGCAAATCAGAAGGGCGGACCAACGGAAGGCGGTCCGGGTAGCTGGAGGACGGAGCGAATTTCAAATGCGTCAGAGTCTCCTCAGCACCGTGCGCGCCGTCTTCGAAAGCGTGAATGCTTACGAGATCCCTGGCGTGTAAGCCAAGGAGCGATAAGGGGGAGATTTGTAAAGTGTGGCTAACCACCCACAAGAGTATCCGGGCGCTGAGAACACAGCTGCTAAGGAGTTCAGTTGAACAGCCAGTTCGAGTCCTTTCCTGAATTCCAGAATAGAGGATGAGGTCCGTAGGTGAAGCGGGAAGTCGTTCCAGGATTTTGCCACAAGAACCACAAGATTCAGATTTCAAGATTTTTTTTTGATACGGGAAGAGGGACGGGGAACATGGCGGCCGGTTGAAGCGCTGACCGCGAACTCCCATCGGACGAGAGACGCGGACGAGAGACGCGACCTGCGACCCCTGACCTGGAAACGACGCGCTGAGAGCCGGAGCAGTCCCGCAGTTGGATCGACGCGCGAGAGGATCACCGCGGCCGTAGAGGGGCCCCCTTGTTGTGACGAGGAAGAGGTTTGGAGGAGAGACGCCGGGGAAGAGACAAGGGGAGAGACTGGGATTGTGCAGGGCTCCTAGACCGGCGCCCCGGGTGAGTCGTCCCTCTTGCCGGGAAGAGCTGTTGATGGCGTTTTTTTTTTTTTTTTTTTTCTCTCTCGGTGTTGAGGTTGACAGAGCTCCCTGCGTGAGAGATACACACTGATAAATCCAGATTGGTAGGAATACCATAAATCGTTAATTAACCTGAACATCGGATCTTTAAAAAACAATCGCAGGTTGAATCTGCATAGGATTTTTTTTTTTTTTGTGAGCCTTTCTTTTTTTTTTTGAGACTTCTTCTGTCACCCACAGAGGTTTGATGTTAAACTCTCTTATCATTAACTTTGAGCATTGTCTCTTTGCTTTAAGAGTTATTCCAACGTTGTTTCTACTCCTTGAATTAGACCGAGTTGGGCATCACTGGGCATCATTTGCCTATCGGGCTTGGAGTAGCTATTTGAAGGACTCGGAAGGATCCTAGAAAATCCAGTCTCGGAATACGTTACTATTGGAGTGTACTTGTTTATATTGATCTCCCCGCCCCAGGTCGGGAGATTTAATTAAAAATCACGGCGAACAAGGAGGGGGGCGAAATTGCTTCGGCGAGAGGTGGTCAGGGGGTCCCCTGGAATCAAGCTTTAAATTCCAGTATTTGGGCTGAAGCAGTGAGGGGTGTGCGACGAGGGAGATCTTATACCTCTCGCTGTTCTCTTCGTGGGAGTTTACCGGAGACTCCGGGGCTTTCCACTAGGAGTAATTTGAACAGGAATAAGGTGGGAGGAGAACGTGATACCAGCAGAGCCTCTCGGTGCATGTCTCCAATCAAACGCCGCCCCAGGGTTGCACGGGCAGAGGTTAAAAACCTGGTTGGTGCAAGGACTTGTAAGCCCGGCCCCCTGGGTGTGAGTGATAAGCCCCAGGTTTATTCATCAGAGACTGTAGCAGTTACAAATCCTGGATATAAGACTCACGGCGAAGTCTCTTTAAAGGGGACTGATCAAATTTTGTCATCTGTGGGCCCTCCTATCCCTCTCTTGGGGGAAGGCCAACCTGAACTTCTGGGGAGGAGTGAATCACTGATCACAAGATATTTTCGGACTACTACCTTTCCATCGCAGGATATGGCAAATAGTCAACTAACCTCAGATGATTTAGAAATGTCAAATTTAGCTATGCGTTTGGCTAGGCGGTCGCCCCTAAATCCATTAGACAAGGATCTAGATGGACAGGGAGAGGATTCCTCTAAATTATCGGCTTTGTTAGAAGTGGAGAGCAACCCTCTCAGAGGTACAATGTCTTATGGTATGGACGTACAGGCCCTGCTAATCTCTCTTACTAAAGAGATTAGGGAAAAATTTGAGACATCAGAAAATAACCAAACAAGGATTCGGGAAGTATGTGAGGCTTTGGAAAATAAAATCACTTTGTTAACAGATCGGATGGGTAAACTCGAGACTGTGGTGGCGGCCCATGAGGAGCGGGTGGCAGCTCAATCTGAGGATATTTCACAATTAAAACGTGGAGAAAAGTTGTTACAGGACAAACTAGAGATTTTGGAAAATAACATGCGGAGAAATAATATCAGGCTTTTGGGTGTTCCTGAGGGATTGGAAGGGGAAGATATTAAGGGCTATGTGATTGCTTTGATAAAAGAGGTTATCCCAAATACAGCAGGGTTTAACCTGGAAGAGGATATTCAAAGAGTCCATCGTGACCAGTTCAAGAAAAATCCCGGGAGGAAGAATCCCAGGAGGATTCTGATAAATTTCAATACGTACTCTATCAAGGAAAAAATTCTGTCTGAAGCCCTTAAAGTTGGTGTTTTTTCCAAGGGGGATTGGGCCTTCAGGATAAGATCGGACTTGTCTAAAGCAACGTTAGATAGACAGTGGGAATTGGGAAATTTTATGCGTGAGCTTCGTTCTCTTGGGGCTACCGTACAGCTAAGGTTTCCGGCAGCACTCCGGATCATGTGGAAGAACAAAATGTATAACATGAGAGATCCGGGGGAGGTTAGCGCATTTATAGACCAGATTAAGGCGTCACAATAAGATCTAGTGGAAGTATCTCGTCCGATGGGGAGTTCGAATTTAGGATAACAGGATGGTTATCCTAGTAGAATCAGGGAGGGTTCCCCAGGGTAGGGGGGTTGGGTTTGGGTGGGAGTTGGGGTTGGTGTTGGTGGAGGGGGTGGAAGGCACTGGGTGTGGGGGTTTGGGTTGGGTTAGGTGGGTTAGGTGGGTTGAAAGGATAAAAATAAGAAAGTCCTCATATGTTGTTTACCTAGGAGGGGGGTGTGCTGTGCTTATGACGTTTTCCTTTTCTCCTGACAGATATGTCTAAGTATGGGAATTTAAGATTGAAATTTCTTTCTTGGAATGTGAATGGTTTAAGAGTGGTAAGCAGGAGGAGGAAGATTTTTGAATATTTAAGATTGGCGGAAGAGGAGATTATCATATTGCAAGAAACTCATCTCCAACAAACAGAGTGGGAGACCTGGGTTAAACGGTTGAATTGGGTTTCTCTTAGCGTATGCTCCTCCCAAACTAGTGTGATAAAAGGCGTGGCAGTTCTCATCAAAAAATCCATAAAGCTTAGGATAGGATCGGTGCAAGTTGACCCTAGAGCGAGATGGGTAGTGGTAGAACTGTGCGTATGTGGTTATTGGGTCACGGTGGCAGGCTATTATGGACCGCGTTTGGAATCTTTGTTCATTTGCTAGCTGAGTCTATGTTCTGGAGTGCGGGCGACTTGGGATTCAGTCGGCCATTGCTTCAGGACGTGGATGCAGCTCCGATTGTGGGTCCTCTTTCTTGGAGAAAATAAACTCTTTACTTACTCACACCTTACGGCCTGCATCATGTTTCATTTTGGCAATACCCTCCACTACAATTTGGTACCAGGAGTGGGGTTTGCCAAAGGAATTGCCGTCGACGACAGGGGACCCACCAGCGTGCTGTTTTCTTTCGTCCTTCTGTGCCCTGGTTCCGACGCAGGATTGCCGGCTGTTTCTTCAGAGGCAGACGTCTGGCTAATTGTTTTTTCTCTACGCATCCACGACGTGAGCTGCGTGAGAAGGTGGGGCTGATTGCACACTTGAGGAAAGACCATTGAGCGCGGCCGCTTAGCCACTTCACGCGCTTGCTCCTCGCGCTTATTCCAAGGCTTTTGTTATTGTTCAAGCATTGCCTTGGTTATGCTCTTCCACTCAAGCCCTCCTACTGCACTGGCGGTGCCGCTCTTTAAGCATTGCCTTGGTGAGGGCAATACACGCCTTCTGATTGGGTTTCTATGTGTATCGATGTGGTAGGTGCCTGACTGTGCCATCCATGAGTGTCGCTGTGGTTACGGCACTCGTTTTCTTCAATTGGATGTTACGGGCCTGCATTTTTCCTTCTGGATAAAACAACCAGCAGATTATTCAAGAAAACGATGCTCTGGCTGAGTGTTACTTGCCGAATACAAAGTATTTCATTTATTTATTTTGTTTCTTTTTCTCCTTAACTCAACTGTTGCTGTGTATGGTGTTTATGGCAGACTTCCTTTTATTCATTTGGACAATTTAAATTTGTCATTTGGTGACTCATACTACATACATATATTGCTGAAATCTTTGTGCTATTTTGCCACAAAAAAAATCTTTTGTTATGGCAACTAATCAAAGCATAGTGCAGCCACCAGCATTCTTACAGAAAGCAGGAAAACCTGAAATTAAATGGACTGAATGGCTCCGCATTTTTTAAAATTAGCCTACAGCCATAGATGCTATGGAATTTTCCCCTAATAGGAAGATGGCCTTACTATTTAATCACCTTGGAGTTGCGGGTCAAAGAATTTTTGACAACTTACCAGTCATTCAGGCTCCTGGTGGGGGCGATATGTTATGGAACTGCTACATTGAAGCGAAGGAACGTATGAAGAAACACTATTCAGATTACCCTAATGTTTTACTCAAAAGATTTACTTTTGCTATGTGTAAACAATCGAATGATGAATCTGTTGAGGAGTACATTGCTAATTTAAGAGTTTTAGCTGCCAAGTGTGATTTTGGCTCAAATATTAACATATATATTCGTGATCAATTTGTTTTTTACTGCTTCCACAAAAAGATACAAGAAATACTTTTGGCTTGCTGCAATCCACCTTTGGAGGAGGTTATGGACTTAGCTAAAGGAACTGAAAGATCCATAACTACTTCCAAGGTTTTAGCTAGTCAAAACAGCACATTGGATCTTATTCATGATGAAGGATCTTTTTGTACCATTAATAACAAGTTGAGCAAGATTGTGTTTCCGTTGTGGTTCAAAGTTCCATTTAGGTAATGATCCCTATTGTCCGGCAGTTGGGAGAAAGTGTAACAGTTGTCGGAAAACAGGTCATTTTCAAGCTGTGTGGCAGTCCCAGCCTTCAAACAGAGGTTCTTTTAATAAGGTTAAGATCAAAGGTGTAGATGTTAATGACGAAATCTTGCAATGCTCTAACCAATTCTCTAATGTGCTGTTGACTGTTGATTTCCCAGATTCTCAGTGTGGGAAATCTGAGAAGGTTATTAAAGGAGCTGTATGTCAGGTGATCATTCATTCTCAAACCATATCTGTTTTGGCAGATTCAGGGGCACCCATCATTATTTTGGGTGATCACACGTTTTTTATTTATGCCGAACTCTATTGAATTACAGATTCCAGATATTGCTCCTAAGGCGTTTGGGGAACAGGATATTGATTTATTGGGCTATTTTTCTTCTGATTTACAGTGTCTTGGCAGATCTAATTTTACTAAAATATGTTGCGGTTAATGGACGCACTATTGTAGGTTGGAAAGACCTAGCACGTCTGGGGACAATACTTCGTCCTGGACATGATGTTCCTGTTGTCCTTGGTGAGTTACCTAACTTACTCCCTTGGACTCTGTAGCTAATGTACCTGTATCTAAAAATATCATGGAAAGCATGGCTGATTTATTCCCGCAAGTGTTTAGAGATCAGGTGGGGACTGTTCATGGTTATGAACATTGCATTAAGCTTAGAAAAGGTGTGGCACCTGTTGTACACAAAGTTAGACCAGTTCCTCTGAGTGTAAGGCCAGACTTGAGATCTTGGTTGCATAAACTACAAACTCAGGGCATAATCACCCCCGCAGATTCTTCAGAGTGGGTTTTACCTATTGTGATTACGAAGAAACAAAATGGTGAATTGAGGCTATGTGTGGACTTGAGATCAGTTAACCAGAATATAGTCGTGGACTGCCCTCCCCTGCCACACATTCAGGAAATGATTACGAATCTGGGTAACTCAAAAGTATTTTCGACCATAGACCTTCACTCTGCATATCACCAAATTCCAACTCCGTTTGGAGCGTTTAAGTACCTACGGTTACCTTTTGGCCTTGCCTCGGCAGCCAGTGTTTTCCAAAAATTGATGGATGATTTATTTTCTGATATACCACAAGTACAGGCTTTCCAGGATGATATCTTAATTCATACCGTAACAGAAGCTGAACATAAGCAGGTTTATAAAAAAGTACTTTGCATATTGAAAGACAAGGGTATGACGGTAAAACCTACTAAGTGCAACTTGATGGTAAACGAAGTGGAATATCTGGGTCATGTAATTTCTGAGGATGGAATTAGACCTAAATTTAGCAATGTGGATGCTGTGAGGAAGGCGTGCCCACCCTCAGATAAGAATGCTTTAAAATCTTTCCTGGCGCTATGCGAGTATTATGCTAGGTTTGTTCCGGGGTATGCTATGGAGGTGCAGCCTCTGAGATTTATGCTTAAAAAGGTACCAAATTTGGGTGGACGGATAAATTAAATTCAGTGTTTGAAAGAATTAAGGATTTGGTTATATATGCTCCGGCGTTGCAAGCTTATAATCCCGTTGGGAAGCCTTTTATCATGGTAGATGCAAGTTTGATTGGGATTGGTGCTGTATTTGGTCAGTGGGTGAGCGGCTGCGAGAACACGGTTGCTTTTGCATCTAGGATGTTGATGGAGCCTGAAAAACATTATAGTACTATTGAAAGAGAAGCTTTGGCATGTGTGTGGGCTGTTCAGAAGTTCAAAACGTATATTTGGGGCAACAGTTGTGAGGTGTTCACCGACCACAAACCTCTTGTTTATCTGTTAAACGGGAATGGTGTAGGAAAAGCGTCAGCAAGTTTGGTTTGTCTATTATCCAAGTTACAAGAATATAACTTGGTTATGAAGTATGTTCAAGGTGGTAAGGACTTTCGTGCTGATTGTTTATCTCATCTACCTTTACCTTATGATTCTTCATTGGAAGTGAACTCAGAGCAAGAGTGTGTGGTAGCTTTGGTGGATATTTTGGCTGTATCAAATAACCATATTTCTGAACATGAACTGGTGTCTTCAATGTCCAATGATTCTATTTTGTCTAAAGTACTAGGATTTTGGGAGACCAAATGGCCACCGGAAAAAAATTTGTCTGGTGAGGTCAGAGCTTTTTGTCATGTGTCAAATGAACTTACATGTGAGAATGGGATTTGCTTAAGGGGCGATCTTATTGTTCCACCTACCAACCTTAGAGACAAAATTATCAATTTAGCTCATGAAGGTCATTTAGGCATTTCAGCTACTTCCAGGAAACTTAAGATGTCCTATTGGTGGCCAGGTTTGGACAAACAAGTAGCTTGCTTCATTAACAGGTGTCCGGAGTGTATTGTTTTGAACAAGCATTGGAAAACTACCTCTAAGCCTTTGTATCCTGTTCCTTTGCCCAAAAAACCTTGGGATAAAATAGCATTGGATTTTTCAGGGCCTTTCCACTTGTTAACAAGGCACATGAAGTATCTTATTGTGGTGGTTGATTATTTTTCCAAGTGGGTTTATTATTCCTTTACTTCTGATGCAGACTCTGACATAGTCATCAATTTCCTAAGTAAGTTATTCAGATTGGAGGGTCCTGTTAGCACAATTGTTACCGATAATGGCATGCATTTTCTGTCTAAGAATGTTTTGGACTTCTTGGTACTGCATGATATTTAACATCTCAGAGTAGCTTTACATAGTCCATCTTCTAATGGTTTAGTAGAAAGAGTTAATCGGATTCTTGAGGAAGGTATCCAAACTGCGGTGGCATCTAATGTTGATGTTGCAGAATGGAATTTTTACAGGAGAAAATATGGGCATACCTAACTACCCCTCATTCTACTACTGTTTTTTCTCCTTTCAAATTACTAAGAGGAAGGGATCCCAGGACTAAGCTTGTACCAAGATGGATGTTTAATGTTGTAAGTGATATTGGCAAGTCACCTGATGCAACTGTTGACAATGCCTTGAGAGGTAGAGTTCTTAATAAACAATTGAAGCAGAAGTGCGATTTAGATCAAAGGACCTCGGTTAAACAAATTGACTTGAGTGTGAATGATTGGGTTCTAATTAAGAAACCTTTTCGGGTGCGAAAAGGGGAGTAAACATTTTCTTTTCCAGCTAAGGTCCTCAAATCTACTAAAGCGCCTGTATTACTTGATGGTCGGGGTTGGTGGAGCAGAAATAGTGTCATTCCCATTAATAGGGAGCAACTCTATATTTTAAGAAACATGTCTTGGTTGAAGGATAGTAATGATTCAATGTTATCGATGGATTTAGAAAGTTCTCAGCATGCTGGGACTGATCTTGATTTATCTACTGGGGAGGGGCCTAGTTCTTTAAGGTGATTAGATTTCATTTCAGACTTTCAGTCTGATACTAATGATCCTAATCTCAGTTGCAATACGCACATCAATGAGTCTAACTCTAAAGGTGTTACAACTCGAAGTTCAAGACAGGTTAAATTACCTTCTAAGCTTTGTGATTTTGTTTTAGTTTAGAATCTATATATTTCCTAATTTTCCTAAAAAGGGTTCATTTGGGTAGAAATACATTCTTATTAGTAAAGTCAACCCTAACCACTGTTTTACGTCCTGAATCTTGGGTTTATGCTTTCCCAGACCAAGCACTCTTAAAAAAACATATCTCTCAGTATGGATAACGTGAATCCTACACCTTGTAGTCAGCTTTGCCTTATGTAACATTTTCTGTACACTGATTTACACATGTATGATTAATTGTCTTTGTAGGTGCGTGTGATGTAAAGTGCTGCAACACCCTACGCGGATAAGAGAGGCGCTATAAAACAAATGAAATACTTGTGATAGAAGGGCCATGACACTGTTTTGGGGGTGTGGGGGTGATAGTGAGGAAATCATCGAAGAGCCCCAATAAAGATTGCCATATTGTGGTTCACTGTAAAGTCTGTTGTGAGGATCTATCTTGTTAAGGTGCGTTGCCGATGGCAGCCTAAGAGGCATACAGCAAAGCCCTCATGTATTATGATGTCCTTGGGTTCTAAGTTGGAACCTTGGTTCTGAGGGAGACATTAGTCAGTAGACATCAGCAGCCTGTGTGTTCACAGCTTGTTTCCTACTCAACTGCTGTGTTAGGGTATTTATTCAAAAAAGAAATTCTTCCACAACTTTCCTGATTCCAGTCATGGCTTGTGGGGCGGGGAAGGGGCGGGCAGCTCACGGAAGGGGGGGAGAATAAAGACTAATTTCATAACATTTTTTAAAAAAACATTTACCTTCACTCGCTGCTGCTCCGCTCCTCTGTCGCAGGCTGCAGACACAGGCTCCCACCCTGCCCTGTAGCCAATCCTGACGCTGCTCAGAGCAGCGTCAGGATTGGCTGGGAGCACCCAGCAAGGGCGCTCCCAGACAGACTGGGAGCCTATGCAAGCTCACTCATGCTCGGCAACTGTGTTGCTGGGCTGACGAGAGCCTACTGCGCATGTGTGTTTGACCGGCCCAAGACGGCCGTCCAAACACACATGTGCTCTGAGGGCTAGTGTGCTCGTCACCTCGTGGCCCCACCCCTTTACAAAAAAATAATAATGAACTGAGTTTATCGTTTTCTTGTAAAGGTTTTGCAGCTGCTGGTGGAAGGCAATGCTCCTCCGCCCTAACGGAGGAGCCGCCCCTGTCTGACTCAAGAAATTACCTTCACAAAGTTATCATTTACTATGCTTTAAAAGCTAATACAATTGAATATATAATGAAAAATGTGTTGTAGAATGCACCATTTTTCCCAAATTTTCTGGGGTTGGAAAATACACTCAATCTCCCCTTGTAGTGGTCAGTCTCACTCGCTATACACCATAAGGGGGCTGGTCTGAGAAAATTTGCCGGGGCTACATTGGGTTCCAGAGGCGTCTCGCTTTGCTCATAAGGAGCTGGGCGGGTGTGGCGCATGGGGGGGAGGTGTGTGGGAAGGGGGTTTAAATTTAATAATAAATAAATACAGTAAAATCTTACCACGCTCCTCGCCGTTCCTCTCCTCCGTCGCAGGCTGTTGGCACAGGCCCCAGCCTGCCCTGCGGCCAGTTCTGATGCTGCTCAAAGCAGCATCAGGATTGGCAGGAGCGCCCACCTAGGGTGCTTCCAGGCATACTGGGAGCCTGTGCAGGCTCTCTCCAGCCCGGCAACACAGTGGAGAGAGCCTACTGTGCATGTGTGTTTGGCCGGCCCGGGACAGCCGGCAAACATACATGCGCACTGAGGGGAGTGCACAGTACACTCCACTCACTGCTTGTCACCCCCTTGGCCTGCCCCTTTAACAAATGAAACAATATTAAACAGGGTTTAATATTGTTTCGTTTGTTAAAGGTTTTGCAGCTTCTGCTGCTGGTTGGGGGGGGGGAGGGGTGACACTCCTCCGCCCTAACGGAGGAGCCGACCCTGTTGGGTTCCCAGTCCAGCCATGCTTGCTTCCTGGATTTTAATCAGCTTCCTCTACCTTGAGAGAGCATTCCTGCAACGGGGACGCGAAGGGGGGCTAGTGATGACAGCACCCGGGTGTGCCCTGTCTGGCATCCATTGTCGGCCTCTTCCGGCCACTGAGCCATGGAAGGAGCGGTCCTCTCTGTAGCAACACCCCTCTCCCTTTCCTGCCAACCAGTGTTCATCAGTAGCTCAATGAAAGGGAAATGCCTCACTACATATACGTTTTAGAGATTTATATATTGCAGTTTTCTATAGCGCCAACTCGACTCCACGGTATTGGAGCTCTTCACATGAGTCACCAGTTACATTACACAAGGTCACGTTCATGTTTTTTTTTTTTTTAAGAGAGAGGAGATTAAGTGATTTGCCAGGAATCAAATTATATTGAGGCACGCTCGAACCTAGTTTCCCACTTCTAAAGTCGGCAGCTCTCAACGATGGTACTTAACATGTGACTGTCTCTTCACCAAGCACTGTGGACTTCTCAGTGCCACGCTTTATGCGTGGGTGACTGATTCTTGTTTCCTAGTCCTCCGTCTCTAGCAATCACCAACAGTATGCATTCTACCACGTTCCTTTGTGTGATGACGTCTGCCTGGCTTTGAGATCTACTATGGCGCAATTCACCTGAGGCCCCCCTTTAAAGCCACACGCCTCACATGCAGGTTACTCGCCACACTCTGAGGGTATTTCGCCTTGCATAAGAGAGCGTTGCGGAGGAAGGCCATGGGGAAACTTACTCCATTGCAGTTTGCTTCTTTATATTGATGAACAACATCTCCCAACATCGCTGGGCCAGATGAATGTCTGAATATATACATCTGATGACAACAATAGTACCTCCTTTTTGTTTTTTATAATCATTTCATTTTGATTGCTTTTTATATTGCCTGTGGTTCATCACCAAATGCATTTGTTTGACATAAGTTGATATAATTAAAAATATATAATAAATACATTAAATATTATTTCTTTCTTTAATTTTCCCTCTTAAAATAAACAGGGAAGAGACATTATGACATCTTTCAGTATCGTAGACAGTGAATTTCTAGTTGTGGATGCATCAGTCAGGAACAAACGGACATTTTATCTGAATGCACAATGAGCAACTCGGTGCTTAATTTGAGCCGGTATGTGCTGGTGCTCGGCACCTGCACTTTGTTCTAAACAAGCATTTGTATTAAGAATTGTTTACCCACAGGGTGTTGCTGTCTGGCTATTTTTGAACACAGGACATGTACACAGTATTTATCAGTTTAATATACAATAATTATTCGTAGAACTTTAGGTGACCTGTAATAGTCCAGATGCCCACATTTGTTGAAGTGTGGTGAGATTTGGCAACACTTGCAGGGGCAGTGGGTGGTTCCATCTGTAGTAGCTTCTTGTAAAATACCCTGGCCCCTGACATACCTTCCTTTTAATTAAGTACTGGGGCAACTCATTGTACCCTTACACTGTAATTTCACAAACAGAATCTAATTCTTAGTAGTGGAATAGGTTCAGGGCTCATAGATGCGCTGGGCATAGGGATGCCCTTGCAACGAGAATTCCCAAATTATTTCAAAATTATCATGGGCATCAGCGAATGCATTTTGAGAGTCTCTCCATTGGTAACATGCCCCACAGTCACAGGTACCACAGAGGCATAGATAGATACTTTGTTTACAAACACGTCATTAAAGTAGTTTTAGCAGCACCCAAGCAATTCCACATTGACAACACCCGGAAGATCTCAGGCGAGTTATACAAAGGAAATGCCTGATGGGGAAGGGCTGTCTAAAATACTTTTCTGGCCCTAGGATTAAGCTCACAATGGTTTAATATGTGGACAGTCCCACCAAATATGTTTAAAGCCTCCCAGCATTCCAGATCCTATATGGCATAATTTATTCGTGGCAGGATAGTAATTGTGAAATTTGGTCGGGTATAAGTGTGACTCAGAAAACACATTGTAATGGGATTCCCTTCCTGGTTTACTATGTATACATTTCGGTATACCATGCCATAGTGTTTCCCAATGCTACTCTTCTATGTCCCTCCCTAAGATTTTGGGACCAGTGTGTCCTATTCAGTCGAAATACTAGAAGGGATGTATGTAGAAGTATATTGTAAAGTTTAGTAATTTGTCCTTTGTTAGAACACCTTTCCTGAAGACTTCAACATAGTACATGTGTGTCATCCGATTATTTGAAAACTAAGGGACTAAAGTACAAAAATTCTATTAGTAAAAATTGGTCATAAAATCCACACCGACTTTTTGTGAATGAAATCTGATTTTGCAAACTGGCCTATGTACTAATAGGTTGCTTCGCAAATAAAGAATTGTAGTGAGTCACAAACCACCTATCCTAATGAATATTAATTAAGCAGGCCACAATTTGCAGCTCACTACGATTGATCACAATCACAGGTATGGTGGCTTGAAGGGTCAGCAGATCACCATCTTTGTAACTGCCTTTCAAAAAAATCTTATTTTTAAATTAGCCAAATTTCCTTAAAAGAAATGGGGCTGCTTTAAAAAATATATTTTCAAAAGTTTTAGTAAGAGTTGGCAGTGATCACCGAAAAGATTGCCTGCTCTCCTGAAACTTGTACCCCAATTCGCAGAGGGGAATAGTTTCAAAACGGACCATTTACCTTCTACGAATGTTACCACTTCAACTTGGTAGCTGGTAAAGTTTCAACGTGTTGCAACCGAAATTACAGCCTCAAACCATTTAAACATTGGGGTATGAATCTCAGTTGGGAAGGGACACCCACAGCCCTCCCCTTCCAAATTGAGATTTACATTCCATATCTAAACTGATAAGGGCAGAATTACTTAGACTTTGCGTCACCCTTGAGTCATGCGTGGTGGTGCAGTGCAACGTAAAGGCCTGATTTGCATGGCCTTGCATGATGTTGTAAAGAAATGTAAGGCAATGCAGCAGCTTGTGTTGTGTTGCATTACATTTCTTAGTCGTAGGCGTTCCATGGGTGGAGCATGGGCGTGCCAGTGCATCCACCTATGGATTTTATTCAACGCCAGATTTACTAAGATATGTAAAGCTGAACTAAGATATGTAAAGCTGAAATTGTCTGAAATTGAGAGGCCTACTATAGAGAGGCGTAACAAGGATAAATATGTGTATTTCTCCTCATTATGTCCTATTTCTATGTATGGTTAGTGCATTTTGCATCACACATAGAAAAAGGAAAATGCCTCTCTGGATTGTTTTTGTGGAGGAAGGTTCCCCTTCCTGCACAAAAACAATCCTGCCAATAACACAGGCACCAGTGCAGCATCGTGCAAGGGTGCTTGCATTGGCGCTAGGCCGACAAGTGTGCCAGTGCTGAGAAAGAGTTTAAGAGCACCATATCTTAGGAGATATGGCGCTCTTCTGCTCTCTCTCATTCACCCAACGCAGAACAGCAACCTGCCTTGCAGCCCTGCGTTGCATACATTTTTAGTAAATCCCAAAATGCTTCTTAACAGTCGCAAGTTCTCTGTTTTCATGAATCGAGGGATTGGGACTAATAAAAAGCTTTGTCAATCGTGCCCTAAATTCAGCAGAAATACCACAATTCAATCCTTCTGTTCATTCAATTCAATCCGTATTTCTATAGCACAGCTTATCACCTCGAGGGGTATCGAGGCGCTGGGGGTGACCCTGGGCGCCTACCACATCTTATCGAAAAGCGAGGCCTGGAGCTTCTTCCTGAACTCAGGGAGGGAGAGAGCGGTTCAAAGGTGGAGAGGGAGGACATTCCAGGCTTTGGCGGTGAGGTATGAGAAGGAGCGGCCTCCGCAGTGACTCTTGTTGATGTGTGGGGCATGTGTTAGGGTGAGGAATGTCAATCTGAGTTTTCTTGCTGGTTGGTGGAAAGTCAGCCAGTGGTTGATGTATTTGGGTCCGATGTTATGGAGGACTTTAAAGGTGAGGGTCAGGACCTCGAATTGACATCTCTGGTGTACTGGCAACCAGTGTAGATTTCTGAGGTGTGGGGTGATCCTGGTGTGTTTAGGAAGATCTAATATGAGTCTTGCTGCGGAGTTCTGTATAGTTTGGAGATGGTTTAAGAGGTGGTTGGTGGTGCCGGCATAGAGTGCATTCCCATTGTCAAGTCTGCTGGTGATTAGGGCCTGGGTTACAATTGTGAGTGTCAATAGGGATCCATCTGAAAATCTTTCATACCATGTGGAGGAAGCAGGAGGTGCCAACTGTGTTTATCTGTTACTTGAACGTGAGTTTGCTGTCGACGATGATGCCTAGGTTGCGGGCATGGTTTTTTGGTGTAGGGGTTGTCCTAGGGTGGTGGGCCACAAACTATCATCCCAGGGGGATGGGTTGTTTCCAAAAATGATCACTTCTGTCTTCATTTAGTTTCAGGCAGTTGGTTCTCATCCATTCAGCCACTTTGCTTGTGGCATTTTGGAAGTTGGCTCTCTGGGTGGAGAGGTCTTCAGTGATTGATAAGATTTGTTGAGTGTCATTGGCGTATGAGACTAGCTTGAGTCCATGGCTGCGTACAATGTCTGTCAGAGGCATCATGTAGGTGTTGAAGAGGGGGGGCTGAGCAAAGAACTCTAGGGGATGCCACAGATTATGGTCTTGTGCTCTGAGACGTAGGGCGGTATGTGGATCCTTTGGGTGCATCCTGTGAGGAGAGAGTGGACCAATTTGAGTGCATTGTTCTGAATTCCAAGGTGGTGGAGCCTGGTTATAAGGGTGTGATGGGTTACGGTGTCAAAAGGCGCTGAAAGGTCAAGGAGGATTAGGGCTATTTTTTCTCTGTGGTAAGGAGCGTTCTTATGTCATACGTTGCAACGATCAGGGCGGTCTTGGTGCTGTGGTTGGCATGAAAGCCTGCTCCCAAGGTGTCCAGAAGATTATGTTCTTCTAGGTGTTCCAAAAATTGTTTGTTGATGGCTCTTTCAAGGACTTTGGTGGGGAAGGGTAGCATAGATATTGGCCATTAGTTCTTGAGCTTGCTGGAGTCAGCGGATGATCTTATGAGGAGCAGTTTAACTTTTGCGTGCTTCAGAAGTCGGAAATGGAGGCCTTTGAGATAGATGTGTTGATGATGGGACTGTGGGTGCTGCTGATCTCTCTCTGTCCCACGTTGTAGATGTGGTGTGGGCACAGGTCGCTGGGTGATCCGAAGTGTGTTGCACTCATGATTGCAGATGTTTCCTGAGTTGTTAGCAGCTTCCAGTTGGTGATCAGGTGACCATGGGGTTCTTTGCATCAATGACCAATTTGTGTTAAAACACTAGATATAGCAAGGTTGAAAATGCGCCTACAACACTGTGGAAGCGAGACAAACTGTTGTGTTGAGCATTTATAACATGTGGATTACAAGCAGCGTTATTCATTCACTCTCAAGTTACAGATCGCAGAAAAGCTGTTCCTTTCTTTTAAATATAAGCTTTGTGAGCAAGTAGGCGCCACATAGTTCACACACCAATTACAAGCATACTTCTTTTCTACAGTAGCAGTCCATCAATGTCAACAATGTGTTATATAGTCAACTGGAATAAAAATGGCAGGTGTTAGAAGAGAGAAAGAAGGAGCACAGCAGATCACAGATGAAATAACCTCACGTTCGTAGGTTAAGAGAGAGATGGAGATAGTTACAACGGGCTGCTTCCCCTGAGGTGGCATGCTGTGTAAATTGCCGGCTGTGGCACAGAGTGTGTCATGGGCCCTAGTGCAAGGAACAAAATTACCCCGCACCCCACGACTTTTGTTTGAAATGCAAAATACATCAGTAATCAGGGCTCAGTGGGCGCTCAAGCCCCTGGGCCCCGGTGCCCCTGCACCCGCTGCACCAATGGAAACTACGTCCCAGATTGCAGACCATCTAGGTGAAACCTGGCCATCATTGTTCAGCAGCTGAAAGCAACCGATGTGCCAATCGGTGACCTTGTGAAACTGTTATTCGCATGCGGGATGTTGAACAATCTCCTCATGAATAGGTGAGGCTGGAGGCATTTTCCAGCACACTGTAAATGTAGTGATGAAGGCCTGCGAGGCCGAACAGACTTGCATCACGGTGTTCGCATTCTTTCAATGTGATTTTTAAAGCATCCAATATCCCTTAAATTGAAACAGGATGCTATAAAAACATTAAGGAAAAATATCAGTGGCAGAATAGAATGGTCATCTGCACCATTGTCTGCTCCCACAAAGCCGCCTGACACCATTCCCAAATGAGAGGCTCTTCCAAGGAGATAGTTTTCTCTATGTGAATCAGTTACCACCCAAACTCGGGTGTCACTAACTGATCATTTAAACCACAACTGCAGTCATAAACCGTTGATACATACCACTGCAAAGCTCAAATATAATGCTGTTGCTTGTATATTTGGGTTTTTGTTTTGCACTTTTTTGCAGTTTTATATACTTCGAAATCGGCCATGTTTTTAGTGTTCTTTATATGAACACCAGATTATATTACACATTTTTTGAGGCACAGGGAGATTAAGGGCCATATGTACGAACACTTTTTCCCATAGGCACAGAATGGGTAAAAACCTTTGCTACATCTGGCCCTAAGTGATTTGCCTAGAATCACAGAATTAAATAGGCGGCAGAATCTTCGATTCACGTCCTCTCCTATTTGCTTTTCATAATGGGCCGCAATAGCCCTATTGCGAGTCAGAAAGATGTTTCCTGCTGCAAAATGGCTTATCTACATTGCAAATGCCTGCAAAATAACAACTGCAAAATAACTTGGTGCATCTCAGTCATTTGTGGTCCTGGTTTAAACACTGGGTTTTAAGTTACTTTACATAGCAACTAAGACGGTATGAATTCCATAGGGTTTTGGGAAACTACCTCTCTGTGTTGTTTTTGTGCAGGAAGGTGTCCCTATTGGCGATGTCATGCTTAATGCATAATGGAATTCCTTACAGTTCTACATGGGCACCATGCTGGAAATGCAAAACAGTTACTGTGTTGGCACTGTCAGCTATCACTGCAATCCATGCAATGTGACAAATGATTATTAGCATTGTAAAGTAACAATGATGGTACTAGGTTACATATGATGGCCGGTGAAGTAACGACTACAGCATCGTGTAGCCCCTCCATCAGAACGTTATTGGGGTGCTGGTTTGGAAGCACTGGACATTTATTTACTTTATTCTGAAAATCATCACCCAGCACTTCTTGCTGTGCCAACAAAATATTGTGAGGCAAAAGTAAAAAAAAAAAAAGCATGTATAGTGTCTAAGTGGAGGACACAAAAATGAAAAATGACGAAAAATTCTTCAAACACGGGTGATGACAATAGTGGCTATATTGAGCACAATCTTTGGGGAAAATTCTGGCGTTGATTCTGCAGTAACCAGAATCATAGGTGTACAAGATTGAACAGGCCTATTTGGCAATTTAGCAGTGCCAGAAGGGCTTGTCTGACAGGTCAGTGTATGGTCTAGTATTTTTGCGTGTTTTTCAGCCAGTTTTATGCTTTGCTGTGCCGGTTTTCAGTGTAGATGACCCTGATTTTACCACAAGGATTCCCGCAGCAACCACAAATACATGCAGTCTGCCATACTTTGAAAAACACCTCGTCAGTGTGTCTTTACAAGTTCAACAAGCATTTGCAATGCAACGGGTCTCACATTACGTCAAGTTAGAGCTATTATCATTGTAAACTCCTAACCGGACTTTTCTTGCCACATTAAATGGGAAGAAAAAAAACGAGCGTGATTGCGCTGAGAAATAAAGAGAACAGGTAGTCCAGAAACCATACGGAAAACATGGCTCCATTTATGTTTCCAATAGTTTACCGGTGCTCTTGAGGTGGGCTAAACAACGGAAAAGGCATACTGTGAAGTCATGCAGAGTGCAGTGGCATAGAAAGCAGTGATGCACATAGAGTCACAAAGTGCATTGGCACAGAGTGCAGTAGTGCAGAGTAGAGTGATATAGAATTCAGTGGTGGTGAGTGCAATGTTGCAGAGTAGAGTGGCATAGAGTGCAGTGGCTTAGAGTGGTGTAGTGAGCAGTGGCATAGAGTACAGTGATGTACAGTGCAGTATCCTAGAGTGCAGTGAGGTAAAGTGCAATTGTGTAGAGTGTACTGGCATGGAGTGCAATGGTTTAGAGGAGAGTGGCACAGAGTACTGTGGAATAGAGTTGGATAGACTAGCATGTATTGGCAGAGAGCTCAGTGTTGCAGAGTGGCATAGAGTGATATGGCATAGAGTGGAGTGGTGCAGGGTGGAGTAGAGTGGAATGGCAAAGAGTGCAGTGGTGTACAGTAGAGAGGGGTAGAGTGCATTGGCGTAGAGTAGAGAGGAACAGGGTAGAGTAGAGGCCTATAGTGAAATGGCATAGAGTGATATGGCATGGAGTGGTGCAGGGTGGAGTAGAGTGCAGTGGCACACTCTACATTGGTGTGGGGTGGTGTAGAGTAAAGTGTCATGGCATGGGGTGGTGCAGGTTAGAGCGGAGTGGCGCAGAGTGGAGTATGCATGGTGTGGGAACATACTGCCAATATAGACAACACATTTCCAAATGAAATGACCATTACATTTACACACATAAAGTTTTACTAATAAAACTATTCAGCGCACAAACAATAATGTGTGGAAAATGGCATCACCTAGTATAATGACTTTGTTTTGATCATGTTAAATTATTTGCTTCCAAACGCAATTCAGCATTAACAAAAACTGTACTTCACTTGTGTTCCTAATTCTGACCTATTCTGAAATACTTGCACAGTCTGTTTAAATGTTGATGTGTGCTAGAAAAAACCTTTTCCTAGCCCTAGTATCCAGCAGGATTGTCGCATAAATTCTTTCACTTTGAAGTCAGAGAAAGAAAAGTAAACACCAAGCTCACTCAGAAGACAAAGCCTGACATCTGACCTCGGTCTTTGAATGCAGAGCAAATGTGATAAGAACAAGATTTACAGGCCTGTTTACAGAGAGGAACCCTTGTGGAAGAATACAAAGGGAACGGGTGTGAAAAAGCTTTGTTCTTGGGAGGGACAACCTCGCACTGGACAGCCTAAAACACATAAAGCCAGCCAATAGAAAGCCAGAAAATGTTAGTTAGACACCACAAAGTCAATGGTAAACAATGGTGGATAGCTTCCCCATAGAAGCTTTCTTAATGTCCGCAAGATGTCGTAAGCAAACCAGACAGCTATGCTGTCTGGTAGGATTCAACTTAAAAACAATGTTTCTTTTTCCTAATAATGTCTATAACAGTCAAGCACCTGATAAATCTCAACATTTGAAGTTAAAACATTTCAGTACTGAATGACACTGGTATATATCTTAACTCAATAACGTGACCCTTAAAACACACATGCTTTTGTAGTATAATAGAAACCCAAATAGTTCTTGTATGTCTTGGCAATATTTTCTGAATATGATAAAACAAAAATATGTGTTTTATGCTGTTGAATCGTATACTTATTAGAGTCCAAAATGCATTGCAACATTGTTGTTTAAACTGTGCTGAAAGTGTTCAGTCTGGTTATCCAACTGCTCTCTGCTTGTCTTAGTGCAAGAACCAGATTATCTCCTCTATTTTTTCTGTGATTTTTCTCGACAACAATGGAGGACATTTTTTTGTGACATACAAACAAGCTGGTAGTCCTTAACCTTTTGACTTCTGTGGAACCTCACCTAATCACTACTGGAACGCAGGGAGCCCTACTGAATCATTATTGGAATCTGAGAACCCCCACTGACTCATTACTGGAAGCGGGGGACCCTGGACAATGCTTTTTCGATGATTTAAATTGCAAAAAACACACAAAAAATACAGAAACAAGCATTCATCAAAAAATGCACAAATTATGAAATATTTTAATTAATAAACAACTATAAAAAAATGTTTTAATTAATTTTAATGGGAAGGTTGGAACTTTTCTAAATTCAGTTGAGGCCACACATCCATATTATATCCTGCTTGATACACTTGCACTGTTCCTTTAAATCAATCTGAGGATACTAATTTAATGTTTAGCTTCTAATTTTTCTCCTTTATTTATATACACATTATTAATCTGTTAATATAATTTAATTTTCTAAGCATTTGCGGGGCCCCTGTCGGCTTTGTGGACCCCATGTATCTGGGACCACAGGTTAAGAACCACTGGTGTAAGGTGTTGAAATATTCTACTCCTGGAAAGTGAATGCCCCTTTTATGAATGTTCCAGAAGTAATTTTTTATAGGTGTTTCCAAAATTATGTTGGTAATTCCAATATACAACAGGTCATATGGGAATAAGATATGATAATTTACTAAATGCTATTGCTATACAAATGTCTGTAGTCCTTTTCTTTTAAAAATGTTTGAGTTTCTTTAAAGAATGTTTAGAAATGCTGCAGTTTTGTGAGGTAAAAATTCCTCAGTGTTTGACAAGCATGGGTTTCGGGTCCTTAAATTACGTCAGACAAGACAGATTGCACAGAGTGTATTTGCGGATAATCTCCCAGAAAATACCAGGGCCCGTAGTATACACAGGGTACACTGTGCCAGTTTAAGCCACCGTGCAACCTTCAAAAAGTGTGCCCAGTACAGACTGGGATAGTGCGCCCTATTATGATGAATGCGCGGCTCCTACGGCAGCCGCAACCTCGAGCCTGTCCTGGGGACAACGCATCCTGTGAAATATGGAGTGGCTGCTTCCAAGCCGCTAAGTGTTTCTTTATGCAGTTGGCAACCCACCTGCACTGGAAAAAGTAAAGAGATCCCTCTGCAGGTGGGAGCAGTGAGTGATTGCACCAACCTGCAGCGGTATGTCTGGGGGGTTCACGGGACCCTTTTTACTCCATCCAGAGGGCAGCCCTCAGGGAGTGCAATGACAGTGGTCTGTCTTTTTGTGGTGCCTTATCACCAGTGCTTAATTTGTAAACAAAAACATGTCGGTGCCCAAAGCCCTCCTCTTAAACAAGCAGCTGCTGCAATTAAATGTGGGAACACGGAATACTGAGGCAACATCCTGAAGCAATCTCAGGCCTCTTCAGTCCATTTACAGCCACTCCCTGTCCCTTCAGCTCACTCTTGCATCTTTCTGCTTTCCCCCATTGTGACACCTTTTTATTTTTCTCTTCCTCCGTCTTTCCCATGTGTCTTTTGCCCGCAGTAAATGCTCGAGGCAGAAAAATAAGTGCCGGCCCTCAAAAATAAGTGCTGGTGCTCCGCACCGGAAACAACAAGGAAAATTAAGCCCTGCTTATCAGTGAGTCTCCTAAGGGCCCGTTTGCCTCTGTATCAGTAATTGATGCAGGTGCAGAGATAAAATAATGTCCTCATTTGCATAGGGCCACACCCCATACAAATAAGAAAATGCTCTTGTACAGTATCAATGGCACATTACACAAGGAAAAGCACGAGCTTCTCCAGGCCCCTTCTGTAATACCGTAGTGTCCCAGGGGCACACAAAGCGGGAGCACACACCTATTGCTCCCTCGGGCCACTTTGACTAATTTCATAGACTATAAATTGCCCATCGTGGTATCTGGGCATGGAACTCATATGTTGTGTTTTCAGTGATCTTTCAATCGTGCTCCATGGTTTTCTAGAATGATCTAGCTTCCTGGAATATGACCAATTTAGGATCTAACTTGTTGTCCATGACAGAAGATTACCTGTACTCCTTATCATAAATCTTTCTTGAGGTTCTTCAGACATATTTTCAAAGGTTACATTGGTAGTACAGTTCCTTCTGATCTATAAAATATGTCCGCGTGGTATTACTTTGAGTGAACAGCGGTTTTACGGCGTCATTTGTTCAGAAGGTGTGATTTTGGCCAACTTTTGACATGCTGGACAGAATCAGACAGAGTTTTCACGTACTAAGGCCTGTTTCATCTGGCCCGCGTGAGATTACAATCTTGGCCTCCGGCTCCATCATGATATTCAACAGACTCTGCCACAGCACAGATGGCTTTCAGAGGCTCTGGCCTGTCGTACGACTGGCTCACTCTTTTGCCCGAATGACTCGTTTGTAGCCTGTTTTTAACACATATGAAACAACAGCAATAATCAAGGGCCGCTCAAGCCTCTGGGCCTCGGTACCACTGCACCTGCTGACTCAATCGAAGCTACTCCCCACTGTTCAAGTTGAAGGAGACAGCCAACCTCTGAAAAGGAGCTGGGCTCCCGGGGAAGTCTTAGAAACCGGAGAAGAGAGAGAGAGCTGGTGTTGCTGTAGCTGGGAATTAATTATTTAAAGAAACAAAATGCACCAGAGAAACAGAAAGGGCTCTGGTTAGTGTGCAGTAAACACTGCAGATGGACAAGGAGGAGAGAGCATGGGAGCCAGGGGTTGGGAGGACAGGCTTTCAGGGGTGTACACGTGAGATATCTGTACTAGTAAAAGTTAAATGGAAGCCTGTTTGAAAAATGCAGTTTTCATAAATATCCGGAGCTGGGGATAACAGGCTTTCGTTTGGAGCCTAGGGCTAAGGCTGTTCCAGTATTTTGAGCCATGAAGGGCTGGCCCCAGGGTTTTCCCACCATGTTTTAATCTCTTAAACAGCAATCATTGACAAAGCCCGTAGGTCTCGCTTCCTAGAGCGCTATTGGCTTTCTTTTTTTAGTCAAGTTGTAAATAAGAGCGGCTGCTGCGCACCATGACTGAAAGTAGAATAAAAAAACCTTCCGTCATAGGGCTTTTTATTTGCGGTCATGGTGGCGGACCAGGAGCACTCACGGAGGGTTCGAGGGCACAAACACACTGTGAGGGAAAAAGCACAATGACATGACGAGCGGTACCTGCCTCGTAGCTCTTTTTTAGGTCAACGTGTTGTAATCTACCTGTGGACTTGTAACCACGCCCCTCTCTGACACTCGTTCATGGGCTTGCCTTCCGAAAACCTTTGTTATCATTGGTAAATGCTTTACGTTTGTCCCTCCTTGGGACAGTTTTGTTACCGCCTTGGTCATCGACCCTGTTACATGGATAAGTGCACGTTTGCGGATACGTTTCACAGCGAGGAAACATTTTTTCTCCTTTTGTGTCTCTCCTCCATGCTCATGGCAGACGTGGCGCTTTGAATTGGCTTGCTTATATCTACTGTTTTCCTTTTCATTTTCAATTTATGTGGCAAGAAATGTCCACTTAGGAATTTACAACGCTAATAGCTCTAACTCTAGCAAACGCAAGACCCACTGTATTGCAAATGCTTGTTTTAGGGCGAGTGACTGGGGCAACAATGACTAGAGCCTGGGGGGGAAGCAATGACGATGGGAGGCCGGGAGCTGCATGGTTTGATTTTTTTATTTAAAAAAAAAGCACTATCATGTGGCAATTGATAAATGCATCATAGCACTTTTTGTTATAGCAGAAGGTTGGGAGGACAACACGGATAGAGGGAAAGGGCAAGCAACACCATGGACGGGAGAGGGCGAGAAGGGGTAAGAGGGCGCAGGAAAGGTAGGGACATGGAACAACATGGAGAGCTGAATGAGAGAGGGGGTGCAAACAACAACACAGCAGTGGGAGGGAGCAAGCAACAACACAGTCAGTGGGTGGAGGATAAGCGAGGGCAAGCAACAACACAAATAGTGGTAGGGGGCAAGCAATGGGACAAAAGTGGGCATGAAAGAGAGTGATGGGGTAAGCAACAAAATGGATTCACTTTCAACAAAAAGGAAAAAGTAGTGCCAGTGGCTTAACAAAAGCCCCTGCAGTCCCCGCGGTGTGGGAAGGCCCCAAGCTCCATGGCTTATGGTTATGACACTGAGTAGCACCAAAAACATGAGTAGTGGGAGACACAAGCACTTTGGCCAGGTTCCAGCATTGATTCAAATAGAAGAAGAGGATGTGAAGCCTGCATCTGTTATCAAATCAAGCAAGCAAAGCAGAGTGACGATGAAGCCAACTAATGGTAAACAATGGGTGGGCTCTAAGATTACTGAAAGCTGACAAAATGTTTTGAAATCAACAGCTATGCACTGTCTCAGGCGAGACCTAAATATTGTATGGTAACAAAAGAAAGGATGTAGTGTGGCTGTATCATGTATAATCGCATGCCAAGTCGGCTCAAAACAGCTTGGGATGGGAGTCCAAGGATCTTTATATTTGCATGTGTGGGAGGGGGTTGGTTGGACCTGAGATTCAGAGTTTCAGTATCCCCGGGAGGGACAGGCCACGTGGACCCTAGTTTCCATATATCTATGTGGTTGTAACATGCATGGGAGTGGAAGACACCCTTTGCCCTTGTTTCTCTTTGCCTGCAAGAGTACATACCCAGAAGTGAAAGGTTTGTTTGGCAGGATCAGACTGGCTTGTAGGGCAATCTGTCAGTGACTGAAGGGCTGATCTAACTGGTTGATGTGAGGCCGTGTTTTTTTTGCTGTTTGTGGGCCTGATTTATTGTTTGGCAGGCTGGCTTTTACTGTTAATTTCTCTGATATTACCACAACTGTTGCTTGCAGCAAGCACAAATGTTTGCAGTCTTCCATACCACACACAACACTTTTACATTTCTTTACAAGTTCAAAACTGTCTTGATTTGAAGAATGTGGGCTACTTTTCTAAATATCTGATTTGCTAATGAGGGTCACTTTTTATTCTGGCACCCAGACCTATTTACTTTCCTAGTCTTGTAGTGTGGACCTGCATTCCTTGTTTCTATAGACTGGCAGATCCTGGACTGGGAACCTTTCCTGAGCCTTGGATTCAAAACATATTTGCATGTTAGTATGCCCAGGAGGGACAGGTGATCTTGGTTCTGGACTCCCCCTATCTGTGTGCATTCTGATGCAACCCTGCTCCTGTAATACTTTGGTGGGAGCTTATCTGACCACCTGCCATTAAGGCAGGAATTTGGATTTCAGGTATCGAATTAGAATGTAACAAGATAAATTGGATTACTGTATGTGACAATGCCCACCCTGATTTAGCTATATTTGTATGATAGCATGCCAAGAAGGTGGCAGGCTGTTTGGGTCCTGAATTTCCTGCAGTTGTGTATTTTATGCCTGGGGAGAGAGGACAGGATATTTGTGCCACAGACGCCTCGTATTTGTATGGTACATGACTGGGCGGGAAACTTATTGGGGCCCAAATTCTCTATATGTCAATGTCTTTGTAAATTTCACAAATCTGCAGTGTACTAAGCAGGACATATATGTTGAAATGGGACATATATTGTGCTTACCTAGTTCAGTAGAGGGGTGCAGCAAAGTTGTGAATTTCTCCTACACATTAAAAGAGGGAACAGAGAGTAGCAGGGTTGGAGGGGGGCTTACAACACGTACACAAGAAGTGAGTCCAGGAACATGATGTCAGACTATGACATCACTACAGGAACCCAAAGTCAGTCTATGCCGCCTCTCAAGAAAACCAAAATCAGATTATGACATCTAAGGGCATATTTGCAAGAAAGTGGCACGTCAACTCTGATGAGCCATTTTTCTTGCGTCACCCTGTGCCCCCTAATGTCAACATTGTAGCACTGCATATACTATAAAGCACACTATGGTGCACATTAGCATAATAGCATCAAAATGTATGACGTTATTGTGGCGCTTTGCTGGGTTAGGCCAGCAAAGCACAGGGAGGCCCATAGGTTATTATGGGAGCATCACTTTAATGCCTCCCCTGAGTATGTGTTAAAAATGATAGAAAAATTACACTGTGAAATCTTGTAAATTTCACTGCACCATTTTTTTGGGCCTCCCAGTGTGGGAAAGCCTCCTTGATTACATTATTGCTGGCGCAGGTACAATGTTGCGCAAGGGGTTACAAAGTGGTGCAAATATGGTGCACTGTGTGGGCCTCTTCAACACCTCCTTAGCATGAAAAGAATTACGCTAGGGCAGCGCAAGGAGGTGCAAGGGGCTTGTCAATATGCCCCTGATGTGTCACCAGACTGTAATATCACGTTTAGAACCTGAGTACAGACCATGAAATCCATGGAAACCAGATGTCGGACTATGAATTCACTTTGGGAACCAGACGTCAGGCTGTGGCATCAATCTAGGAATCTGACATCAAATTGTAACATCATTCTGGGAGCCTATCATCACTGTACTATGGTGATGTAAGAGTGAAACATACCTAGCGTACTTTAACTTCAGGATGTGGGATGTGACCTCACCAGAGGTGCCTGATAAACTGTGACATCTCACCAGCAGCCTTTCACCAGGCTTTGACATCATCTCAAGAACCTGACTTCTGCTCCCAGGAGACCAAAAGCTTCCTTTTTGTGAAAGAACGTATTTTAATGTAGAATCCATAAAGAAAACTGATTTAAATCCCATAAATTGAAGAAGAACAAATATAAAGTTTGAAGGTACAACTGCTGAAGAGCTGAGTTGTTCATATTGCCTGACATTTGATGCACGTCATTTAGTCAGGATCAGCCTTACATCTGGGTGAGCCGAGCCCACGCCCGTGGAGCCAAAATTTATAGGGGTGCACATATATCTCTGTATAAACGTCATGCAAAAAATCTCTTTCCCACCTGGCTAACTGCCTCTAAAGAAACATATATTTAATTATTGTTTATTTACTCTGCCGCTGCCTGTATTCATCTTGACTGTAAATCATCTCATCCTTGGTCCTCCATCCACAGGAGCAGCTCTCAACATTTTGAGCAAATGCAACACAGAGGCTGCGATTGCACAACTCATAGTGGGTTTGCACTCACAACCTATTGAAAGAGTTTGGAGGTATGCCACCGCACACCCTCCAAAAACACTTCAAGACAGACAGACCAAAGTGCGATGGCTAGACAGTGTTAGGCTGAGTTTGGTTTCTACAATGGAAAAACCTGTACATTAATTCACAAGGAGATATATAATTTGTTGTAGACTGCCAATTAGTTTGGAAGAGGAAGCCACACTCACTAGCTGGGGCATGCTTCATCATCGATGACCTCATCCCACCCTGGTAAGATGGCTCTACTAGGGCTACTGGCTGGCTTCAAGCCTATGACCATTCTGTATTCTCCCGACTATTTCTTCACCAAAATACTATCGCAAACCGTCTATGCCTTTTCTTCAAGGGAGGGACCAAAAAAACTGCATTCTTCATTGTAAGAGAGTTGATGCTCTTCTCTAAGGCTGTTTTCTACATGATTCCAAGGCCAAGGAGTTTTTATGAAACCAGGAAAAATCGTAGAAAAGAATATGCTGCATTCCTCAGATATCACATTTAGTACCAACGTGTCCGAGATTTACTTTTTTAGAGTTCTTGAAATAGGAATAAGCATCTTCCAACTTGCTCCAAGATCTAGGCTGTCCAGCATAGACAGGAGGGATGACGGGTATCCCTTTAATCTCTGTGTCAGAAAGTGAGTAGATTTTACCATAAAGACCTCTAAAATAAAAGGCTGGTCTTCTTTACTCCCAAAATTCTTTCACAAGGCTTTTTATTTCTCTCAGAAGACTTGCACTTGTGGCAAAATGGTTGTACATGTTTGTGGTTCCCAAAAGTCTTAAGAAGAAATGTCTCTATTTCTTCTCCAGTCGGTTCCCGGTAAAAGGCATTCTGATTTGATAGGCCTTTTGAGCTGCATCCACCTTTCAAGCTCTCAAATGCAAATTGTGAAAAGTAGCTACCAAATATCCAGTTGCCATAGTCAGAGCTTTAAGGTTATCAAAAGTAACATCTGAACTAATTTTACCCTGTATGTCCATTTGTGCTAAAAGTTGCAGACAGACTTGTCCATCCTGATTACAAGAAAGCAAAGACTGAAAATAATTCAGTACAGATTAGAAAGCATAATCTGCATACATCTCTGCTCTCATAGTCTCAACAAAGCAAAAACTTTCTTCAATGCACTGTCCACCTTTTGTCCACCAGGTCAGACACTGTAATACCCTCTGTAAAAACTGCTGTCTGCACTATCATATTTGGCAGTAAGGGATCAAATCAGCAAAGAGGGCTTTCTATTCCTCCCTTCACAAGTGGGTACAGTCTCCCCGTAAAACGCCAAGCACTAGTTCAGTCTGGGTCTTCCTGTTCTGTATTCAAAAATACTTTTACTCCTTGGACAATCAGATCTCTTGGTCCAGTTGGTCCATGGAGCTTTCTGAACCAGTCTCCTGTGTTGCTAAACTGTTCTCCAACAGGGACCCTGCAAATTATAAGAACGTTAAAACTCTACCGATGGAAAATCTTCCTTCTCAATATATTTTTCTCTTGGGCTAGAGAAATTATTTAAAAACTCCAGCCCCTCCTTGTCATAATCTGTAGATAGCCATGATGATGATAATGATGATAGAGAAGACGGAGAGGATACTCACTTGAATCAGGAGGAGAATGTTGTGGAAGAAAAATAATCGGTCTGTCTATTGAAAGCCTTTGAAAGTGACTTTGCCATGGCTTTGAGATGTTTCCATGATATTGGAGGAGGAGACTTAAGATGCCTAAATTCCCCACATGCTTTTACACTCCTCTGAAAGAGGAAGGAGAGGAGGGATGGGCCTTCTGTGTGTGCTTTCCCCATTGTGCTTGGGACCCAAGAACAACACACTGAACCTGAGCAAAGGGGCTGCTTGTATAGAGAAAATTTACCTATTATTCATGTCTCATAAAGTGCATCAGAACCATAAACACGGGGAACTCTTTACAAAACAGAAAAGTGATAATCCTACATACTAATCCTACTTTCCTTTATTTTACATATTTCACAAAATCACCAAGAAAAACAGAGTGTTATTCATATAAATCCTACTAACTCAGGTTTTAGAAGAGGCGCACCTTTTTTAAGTATAGCACAGCAGACCTCTGTAATCACCGTACTTCTCCCTGACCTGCCACATATAAAAGACAGTCACTAAACTTGTATTCCCCTTAAACAAGAAGGAGCTGCACGTACGATTATCAATACACTCATGGTTTGTGTGTGTGTTAATAGTCAGAAATGTGCCTTTGAATTCTGATTGCATTCACAGCACAAACCGTGGGTCTCTGCACCACTCTTGGCTGGCCAGTGGTGTTAATTTCATGACTGTGGACTGTGGGCCTCAGCATTGCCTGTGTCCACACACAC
The DNA here is from genome assembly GCF_031143425.1 of Pleurodeles waltl. Lineage (NCBI taxonomy): Eukaryota > Metazoa > Chordata > Amphibia > Caudata > Salamandridae > Pleurodeles > Pleurodeles waltl. The sequence goes on from NC_090443.1 coordinate 54,816,901, forward strand.
TGCAAAGTCTGCATTAGTTAGTATTTCACTGGCAGGGTGAACATGAGGTCATTCTGGATACTCCCTTCAGTTCAGGACGTTCCTCTTATAGCATAATGTATTCTGTGTGTTGCAGTCTTGCCTTGCTTCCACTGACCTGATGAAACTAACACATTTGAAAACAATGATTTGTAGGTGAAAAGTTCAGGACAGGAGGCGTTGTCCATAATGAGCTGGAGTGAGGTGGTCACTTTAATCACAGGCACAAACACAACCTGTATCTATGCGAATAAATCCATGAAACCGGAGGCCTCTTCACCCTCCACGCCAGGCCTCTGTTACTTGCCTTTGCTGTCTGCAAGTCTCTGACAAATAGCATGCCCTTACATTGTTTTCATGAAATAAAATCTTTATAGAAGAAAGATTCCCTCTGAGAGTTGCAAAAAGCTGAAGAGAGCATGATCAGATAGGCGAAAACACAAAAAATAGGAAGTACAGAGGGTGTGATCTCCCCTCATGGAGAGCCGGCCGAGGTATGGGTAATAGAGGAATTCATTGAAATAGAAAGGGGCTTGAGCTGGAGCCCTGATGAGGGAAGCAGGGCCTACATTTAGTGTTGGCACCTGGCTGTGTTATCACCGGCATGATCAGTATTTTAATGTCCCAGCCAGAACAAAAAATATGAGAAATATTTAAAGATGGTAATTTTTGCCATAAGCAAGATTTACATTAAAGAGTAAATATAGGAAGAAATCAATTTAAAATGCGTTCTAGAGCTGCCACAAATGTCCCACTCTGATAAAGTAAACACACAACAGAAAGGCCATGTAAAAAATGAATGCAGGCGATTTTCTATAAGGAGCTAGTTAAGTGTCATGCTGCGGCCTTTGCTGTGAAGTGTTACAACCCTCTCTACAATTCCTTATAGTGAGGAATGGGATGAGGAAGGAGACGAGACAATATTGTAAGCACATGGTCACAGAACAAATGGAGGGTTTGACGCTGCACGGTCTCTAGCTCCTTCTTTGCTTCAGTCTCTGTCCCACCCCTGTTTCTACTCCTTTCCCTTTGAACTACCTACTACTCCCGCTCTGTGAACCCTGATCGGCGCTGCCAGCTTTATGTCCTAGACCAGTGGTTCCCAACCTGTGGTCCAGGGATGCCTGGGGGTCCGCAAAGCGCTCTCAAAGGGTCTGAGACTGCTTAGAAAATTAAATAATATTAACAGGTTAATAAAGTGTATATAAAGAAAGTGGCTATATGTGCAATTGAACATTTTAATATGTACTGTAGATGTCAAGGAATTTGAAATTGGAGGCTAAAAATTAAATTAGTATCCTCGGATTGATTCGTGGGAGCAGTGCAGCTGCATCAATCAGAATATAGTATGGATGATGGGTGGCTTCAATTCCTGGTTCTATGTCAGGACCGGAGGCTTCTGATTATGCTTTCTCTTACTTTACTGACCAAAAACAGCAACCAATAATAAACGTTAAAACTTAACACTATCATTCCCATGATGCCAAGTCCACCAATCACAGCCCCACGATGACCATAAATAGTCTGTGTGCTAAAGTCCGTCCTCTTTCTTTGCTGCTCCAGCAGCCAGTTAAGTGTTGCTCTCTAAGTGCTTAATGTTTATGCTATTGTGTATTGTTAAAGTGAGCGCGCGTAGTCTTAGCGCTTCCGCTTTTGTGTGTATTACAAGGCGATTTCGGAGCTTCAGCTCCGTTAGTTTTCTTTTATTTATTCACCTTAATTACGGGTGTGGAGCGGGAGCAGGCCGGCAAGTGAGCGTACGCTCGCTGTAAAGAGGACACAGTCCTCTTTCTATGCCGATGTTTGCGCACGTGCGGTGAGCCGATCAGAAGTTTTCCGACTGGCTTTCAGCGTGTGTGCATCCATCGGCACCCAAATTCAAGTGGAACGGCCTTGATTCGCCCGTAGGGGCTGAAATAATACTTATAAGAGCTCTACTCAGAAGGCAATCTTGGTATCAAGCCAAATATTGAGATTTTTTTCAGCAGGTGGCTCCCTCCACTATAAAATTCTACCAGTTATACAGCTTTAGCTGTTTTGTTTAAATTAATTAATCACCTGCTCAGGGTTTTTTCCCCCGTTAACTCCTCCAATAACATATTAGATCTATATCATGGCGTACTACGCCAATGAAGACTAGCAGTACCAGGAGCTGCAAGAGATGCCTTTGGAGCATCAAATGGAGGAAAGACTTGTGGAGGCACTTGGTCATCATGTGCAGGACTCCGTGAATTGGGCTCTGATTCAAGCCCTCAAGCCTTTTACCCAACCTTTGACAAATTTTGCCAAAAGAGAGTTTTTGGGCAAGAGCAGTCAACAACCTCGCTTACAGTCGGGAGATCCCAAGGAGAATTTGGGACTACCTCTGCAACGCTCAGGAGGCTCTTCCTCAGCGGAGATATTGGCACAAATGGCAACCTCGGTGTTGCGCGACCACGCTAATGGGGGTTTTCCTCCTCCTCAAGATACATCCTCAAATTTCCAGCAGTCATCTTTTTCCCAATCCAGTTATCAGGACCCCTCTTCATCCAAATCAGATTCAGATGAATCTCAATCAGATTCCCTTCCACGTAAAAAGAAACGTAAGTCTCGTCATTCCATGTCCGAAGCCACTCCTCCAGGGGGCAAGAATCTCTTCTTCACACCTGAAGATATTATTCACCCACGTTCCACTGAATGGGTGACTATTCCGGAGGTGGCCAACTACGTCCAAGACAGTCTGCGTAAAAGTTTTGAGAAAGAGGTGCGCAACACCCTCAGACCCGAATGCCCTCGTCCCTCTCTACTGGGTAAAGTGGCGGATACGCCTGAACTAGATCCCAGCATGGCGACCTTCCTTCGCAAATTCGCCAAGGATCCTAAGAAGGGTCTAGATCGGGCCTGGAGAGGTTGCCAAGACAAGCTGCTGGACGTCTCCGGCCCTTTGACTAAAATCTTGGATCTAGCCATCCAATCTAAAGAATCGGATATTTCCATAGATACGGAAGCGGTATTGCAATGGGCTCAGAGGGCTATCTGTCTCCTTGGCAATGCCAATTGCGCCATGTCAACAGAGCGCAGACGCTCCTTCCTTATCCACTTAGATCCAAAATTGGCGGAATTGGCTACTAACGAGGTGGGCTCTTCAGCCAATGGTATGCAATTTGGAGATAAGTTTATTTCCAATTTGAGCAAATATGTGGCCACATTTACAGCCCTAGACAAAGCCCAGTCCAATATTAAGAAAGATTTCAACAACGCTCTTTTTGCCCGGGTCGGGCGCTTCAGAGGCCGAGCGTCATGCAGCAGGTATCAGGCTTCCAGATACGCCTCTGAGGGTAACCGAGGTGGTTCAGCAGATCAACAAAACTTCTACCCGAACCGCTACAGAGGGCGTGGTCGCTCCTTCAGAGGTTATCGCGGAGGTGGTTCCAACCAAGATACCTCAAATTCAGGTGAGAATTATCCCTCCTTCAGAGGTCATTTTGGGGGGCAGGATAACATTTTTTCAACCAGCCTGGCAGCAAATCTCTCAGGATCCTTGGGTTCTTCAGACTGTCCAGGGTTTTCAGCTGGAGTTTTGCTCTCCTTTTTTCCCTCGCAGATCGCTAATTCATAGGAAAAGAGATTATATCTCTATTAAAAAAAGGGGCAATCGTACAAACTTCTCCGCATCCTCGGGGGTTCGCCAGCACAATATTCTTAGTCCAAAAGAAAGGCGGGGTTCCTGGTTAGTCCTAAACCTCAAGTTTTTCAATTCTTGGATGATATATCGTCATTTCAAGATGGAAGGTATTCATCTTCTCAGAGATCTTTTAAGGGACAAAGACTGGATGGTGCGCCTAGATCTCAAGGACGCTTACCTCGCAGTCCCGATTTTTGCTCCTCAGAGGCGCTTCCTGCAATTCCAGTGGGGCTCGCAATGGTTCAAGTTAAAAAGTCCTTCCCTTTGGTCTCTCCTCAGCTCCCTGGTGTTTCACCAATATTTTGTGCCCAGCGGTCCAGTTCTTGAGAGAGCAAGGGGTGCGTCTGATTTTTTTTATCTAGACAACATACTTATCATGGCTCAAGACAAACAACTAGATCTCCTTCATCTAAACTGGACAATACAATTGTTACAGGATCTCGGGTTTGTAATCAATTCAGAGAAATCTTGTTTAAACCCAACTCAGAATATAGAATCCTTAGGATTTCAAATAGATTCAATAAAGACTTGGTTAATTCTGCCGGCCAACAAATGCACTTTGATCAAGAAAGAGTTGAGGAGAGTGCTTGCCTCTCCGACTATATCATTGAGGACGTTAGCTCGCCTAGTCGGGCAATTGGCATCGTCCATTCAAGCGATTTTTCCAGGCCCTTTACATTACAAAGCTCTTCAGAGATTGAAAATTCTCCATCTTCAGAAGGGTCTTCAATACTCTGAGTTGGTTCCCCTGTCAGAGGAAGCCAAGACAGAGATGTCATGGTGGCTCTCTCACATGGACGCCTGGAACGTCAGAGCATTTTTTCCCTCCAGTCCAGATGTTGTCATAGAGTCGGATGCCAGCCTATGGGGCTGGGGAACCCGTTGCGGTCCAGTGGAGACGGGGGGACGATGGTCCCTGGGGTAACTGACATGCCATATCAATTGCCTAGAACTCCTAGCAGGAGCTTTTGCCATCAGATCTCTTGCCCCTCGTCGGGCTCATTGTTGTATTCTCCTGCAGATGGACAATGTCTCCGCGGTCAGATACATCAATCGCCTGGGGGGACCAGATCACGCCTCCTAGCAGAGATAGTGAAGGAATTCTGGCAAAATTGCCTCAGTCAGCAAATTTCGGTAATAGCGGAATACGTTCCAGGCCGGGTCAACACGACAGCAGACTGGAATTCTCGTTTCCTTCGAGATGGCAGCGACTGTAGGCTCAATCCACAAATCTTCCAAGCACTTCAGCTACGCTGGGGGAGGTGTCAGATGGATTTATTTGCCTCCCGATTGAACAGTCAGGTTCCTTGTTTTTTCAGTTGGAAACCGGATCCTCAGTCGAAGGGGACAGATGCCTTTCTGCAAATATGGACGAAGGGGCTCCTTTATGCCTTCCCTCCTTTTGTGATGATTCCTTGCGTCCAGGCACAAGTTCGTCGCCAACGCTCAGAGGTCATTCTGATAACTCCGTTTTGGAGTGCTCAGCCTTGGTTCCCTTCTGCAATGATTCTGTCTTGTGACTTTCCGGCGAGAATTCCACCGGCTGTGGACCTTCTCATGGATCCGTTGAACAATTTTCACCCATTAATTCTGCAAGGGTTGCTGTCCCTGATGGCATGGAGACTTTCAGGCGACGATGGCAAGTGCCCGGAGTTTCGGAATCTGCATTGTTTTTCTTATCCCAATCTTGGGCCCCTTCCACTCAGAAAAGATACGAGCAAGCCTGGAGGAAGTGGGTATGTTGGTGCAATACAAGGAGTGTGGATCCCCTAGGGTCAGAAATTCATGTTATAGCCAATTTTCTTTCTGAATTGGCTTCCCAGGGTTTAGCATACAGGACAATTAATAACTGTCATTCCACACTTTCTGCTGAACACCCGCATATTCAAGGGAAACCAGTAGGTGAGCACCCTTTGATTTGTAAATTACTGAGGGGTATACATATGGTTAAACCTCCTCAACCAAAATATACTTCCTTATGGGATGTCAATATTGTCTTACGTTTCCTCAGAAATTGGCCAGATAATGAGGGATTATCTCGCAAACAATTATCGGCTAAATTGACAATGTTACTATGCCTATTGTCATGCAGAAGGGTGTCGGATGTTAAAGCTCTGTATTTGTCAGGTAGAGTATTTACTCCGGAAGGAGTATCTTTTTCTATTACCAGACGTACTAAAACCCTATTGAAATGCATTTCTTATCCATCTTTTCCTCATAATAAGAAACGCTGTGTTGTTCAATGTTTAAAAGTGTATGAAGACTGCACACGCGAATTCAGCCAGAATGTTTTTGGTCAATTATTGATTTCTTTGCAAAAACCGTTTCATCCAGTCACTGCAGCAAACTTAGGGCCAGATGTAGAAAGATTCCAAATTGCGATTTGCAATTTGCGAGTCCCTGCGACTCGCAAATTGCAAGTCGCAATTTGGAATGCAGAAAGGTGTCTCAGACACCTTCTGCAACTCGCTATGGGGTCGCAAAGACCCACCTCATAAATATTTGTGAGGTGGGTCGCAGTTTGCGACCCCATAGCGAGTCTAGGCACTCACGGGGATGGTGGCCTGCTGGAGACAGCAGACCACCATCTCCGTGACTGCTTTTAAATAAAAGCAGTTTTTTTTTTTCTCTTTGCAGCCCGTTTTCCTTAAAGGAAAACGAGCTGCAAATAGAAAAAAATACGAAACCTTTTGTTTCGGTTTTTTTCAGAGTAGGCAGTGGTCCATAGGACCACTGCCTGCTCTGAAAAAATAATTTTGTGAGCATTCACAAAGGGGAAGGGGTCCCGTGGGGACCCCTTCCCCTTTGCGAATGAGTTACCATCCACTTCAAGTGGATGGTAACTGCGAGTTGATTTGCGATCGCTTTCGCGGTCACAAATCAACTTAAATCGCGGTGCGAGTCGCAAATAGGAAGGGAACACCCCTTCCTATTTGCGAGTCGGAAACACATTTTGCGAGTCGGTTCTGACTCGCAAAATGTGTTTCTGCAGCGCTTGAGGGCTTTTGCACCTCGCAAACGGCGTTTTTCGCCGTTTGCGAGGTGCAAAAGCCTACCTACATCTGGCCCTTAGCTCTTTGGGTCAAATGGTTACTAGCTGAAGCAGGTATTGACATAACTGTATTTGGAGCTCACTCTGTTAGAGGAGCCATGGCTTCAAAAGCTTTTGATACTGGAGCTAGACTAGAAGATATTATGGCTGCAGCAGACTGGTCAAATGATTCCACCTTCAAGGCATTCTATCATAAACCTATTGTTGACGTGGTTTCAGAGGTGGTAGATAGACTTTAAACTAGCATAATCCGAAGCCTCCGGTCCTGACAAATTGGATTGAAAAATTTCTAGCTATCGCGCCAAGAAATTTAGATTCTATTAAGGACACGGAGGCGAGGATTATCCCACCCATTAATTCATTATGATGAATATTGTCAATGCTTATAATCAATTTATTGTACATTTTACAATCATATTAAACTGTTGACCCTCCCTTCAATGTACATGGATATTAATTTATTCTTTTACATTCACAGGAGCAAATAACACGAATGCGTAGAGGTCATCTTTTCGGATCAAGAATCGGATTCCAGTTCTGTTCTAGGTTGGAGTGAAGTGTTGGTCCCTCAGGTTTCGAGGAGTTTCGTTTCAAAGGTGGCGATCTATTCAGCGTTAGGTTGGATTCGCAAAGAAAGAGGACGGACTTTAGCACACAGACTATTTATGGTCATCGTGGGGCTGTGATTGGTGGACTTGGCATCATGGGAATGATAGTTTTAAGTTTTAACGTTTATTATTGGCTGCTGTTTTTGGTCAGTAAAGTAAGAGAAAGCATAATCCTCGCCTCCGTGTCCTTAATAGAGTCTAAAATTCTTGACGCGATAGCTAGAAATTTTTTAATTCTGCAGCTTTAGGAAAAGGCCTCTCTGCTTCTTGGCAGCTCTTCTTCAGATCGATCCGCTTACTCCTTCAGAAGATGTGGTCTGCACAGTGGGTTGCCTTGCTCCTGAGTGTGGTCTGCAAAACTTTCTTCAGGCCTCCAGAGGTTTCGCTGGAGCTCGCGGCATGCTCCGTGTGTTGCCTTCTGGGCCACAGAGAGAGCTCAGGATGTGGCCCCCCTGGCCTGGATTGCATAATCCAGGCAGAGGCTTTTACACCTGAGGAGCGGCCTTCCAGCGCAGCGGCGTGGGAGGGTGCCAAGGGTCCTAATGCTCAGAAAAAGGGGCCCTCGTTCTATGGTATGGTAGTAAAAACCAATTTTAAATGTAGGAGACACGGCCTCTCAACCCCCACTTCCTCACCGGTCCACTATCCGACTGCACTGTTGATAGCGAGGCCCCTGTCTCAGTGCCTCTACTCATACTGGCCACAGTGATCGGCTGCCACACGACAATCACTTTTGGAAGGGTTAGGTTGATGTAAAGATGGCTCACTGGGTTAAACCCTCGGCCAACGAGGTCATTTGTTATTCCATGAACCCCAAATTGAATAGTAAAGTATTTGAAAACCGATTTTAAACGGTGTTACGTCCATGGGAGGAGGTAATACCTGCCCAAGCAATTACCCTGCAGGCACGTTAAAATAGGCCCTGCCCCATCACCCCCCCTCTCTCGTTTGGTTTGACAATTTGAGGCCATTGCTTGGGGTGACCCCAAGAAAATCACGTATCCCTCTTCGAAGCATTCTCCCTGCAGGTGCTGTATATGGGGCACGCGAGGTAGCCACCTCACTGGTGCAACCAAACTGTATTTTTGAGGCACAGTTGCTTCAATAAAAAGTCGAATTCTCGTTCTTCCCCTAAGGTGTTTTTAAGGGGGTTCTGAGCAGGAAGGTAAAAGTCAAGTTGTTCCTATAAGGGCTGCATCCCCTGTTTCTATTTAGTACGTGGGATGTTGCACTCTGTGACTTGTAGTTTCTGAGTCAACACATTGTAAATAGATGCTGAAATTATTCCGGCAAGCAGAGACCCATTGACTACAAGTCGAGCGGCTGAAGGTGTCATCTCTGAAATGGGCACCCATGGAAGCAACCCCTCCCCTCTTGAAAGGCCTCTGGAAAGATTCTCTGCACTGATGAAAACTGCTGATTCCAAAGTCTCACTTTATATACATTGGGAATGTGCCATATTTGTAATGGGCAAATCTGTGGCAACGGGGCACTGATTTTGATGAAGGAAGACGCATCTTTTGCAACTCCTAGCAAATGTAAAAATTAAAGGTGTTTTCCAGGATGGAAATGCACAGCAGTGACTTACCAATTGGCAATGTACACACTTTGGCACACATTAACTGATAGGAAGGAATTCTATGAATGCTCGACTACAGTAGCACACAATATTTTATAAGCAAACCATGCATGCTTTCACTACTCAATGATGGTCACAGATGCTTTTATTTGTTAGCTTATGGTTTCTTTGCAGAGGCTGCATGACTATAATTTGACTTAGAAGTAAGATGTCCTCCAGGCGCCACAATGCTGGTGGTGAGTTTGTCGTGTGATTGTGATGTAGAAGTGAGAAACAACCAAGGCTCAGCGAATCAAAGGACTACTAAGACGCCTGTACTCCAAGGTATTTCTATTTCGGAAACTGTACCCTCAAAATATGTGCCATCACAGAGCATATTATCTAAACATGAAGGAATTAAGGCCCATATTTATACTTTATTAGCGCCGCATTTGCGTCGCTTTTTGACGCAAAAGCGGCGCAAACTTACAAAATGCAAGTGTATTTTGTAAGTTTGCGCCGCTTTTGCATCAAAAAGCAGAGCAAACGCGGGGCTAAAAAAGTATAAATATGGGCCTTAATTCCTTCATGTTTAGACAATATGTAAAAAGTATAAATATTGGCCTAAGAATCCTTGCCAAAACCTTTGAGAGAGCCAAGAAGCAATTAAGTTTGACATCTGCGCAGCCTATTAGTGCAATTGTGTGATTGCATACCGAGGCAAATACCCTTTAATTTACACTATTATAACTCGTCATTTCTTAAGATTTACTTGGAATTGAAACCCCCATACCTATCAGTAAAATCGTTTTTAATTCCTATCCAGGTTAGACACGTATAGCTTGGTCAGTATGCGTTAGAATGCACTGTTTGCCTTATCACTTCTTGACATTTCCTTTCGAAAGAATTCCCTATCCCCTCTGTACAAATAGATTTACTTTGGTTGACAAAGTAGGTCAAGCCTGGTCACAGAGGGGCTTTAAAATGAATCATTTACCACAACAGGCCAGATTTACAAGGCCCTAGCGCCTCTTTACGCCACATTAGTGTAATTTTTTTAACGCAAATGTGACTCAACGGGGGAAAAATCGCCCACCATATTTACAAAGTGGCGCAATGCATGCATTGTGCCACTTTGTGACCCTTTGCACCACATAATGCCTGCGTCAGGCAAAATGTATGCAAGGGGGGTGTTCCAGCACTAGTGGGCCCGCAAAAATGGGTCAATAAAATCTACAAGATGTAATTGCACCATTTTTGGCGTCATTTTTAGTGTCTGCTCAAAGCAGACGTTTAAAAGGACAAACCCATTGAAATCAATGGGCCTCCTTGCACTTCGCTGAACTAGCGTCAAAGTTTGTGACGCTATTGCAGAAATGCCTCACAATGGCATCAACATTTTTTATGCTATTGGCCTAACGTGCACCATGGTGTCGTTAGGTGGCGTGGGGTGGGGGCGCAAGATTCTTGTAAATCTGGGCCAATGTTTCTTAACATTTTCTTGGGGGAACTATGTTGCTGACCCAAGGGGGCATAGTTATGAGCCCCTACTACCACCTTGTGCCACATTTGCGGTATACATTTGCGGTATTTATTTAGACGCAAATGTGGCATTAAGGTGGCATTTCCCACGAGCCACACTTACAAAGTGGTGCAATGCTTGCATTGTGCCACTTTGTAAACCCTTGCCCCATATCATGCCTGCGCCAGGCATAATGTATGCAAGGGGGGCGTTCCCCTGTCAGGGAGGCTGAAAAAATGGCGCAAGGAAATGTATGAGATTTCCTTGCACCATTATTTTTAGCACTTTTAATGCGTGCTTAAAGCAGGCGTTAAAAAGGGGCTGCCATTATTTAGAATGGGCCCCTATGTACTCTGCAGGAGGAGCGCCAACATTTTGGCACTACTCCTGCAGAGTACATCAATAGCATCACATAGAATGACGCTACTGCCCCACCCTAGCCATTGTGCGCCGTATTTTAAATACAGCACACACATGGTGGCGGTAGGGGGGGTGCCTAAGGGGCGCAGGGATATTGGTGCTGCACTCAGTGCAGCGCCACTCTCCATTAATCTGCGAGGTACCCTTCACCAGAACTTCGCTTAAAATGACTTTGATCATCCAATACGTCATATACAATTATATTTAAATCATATCCAGCTTTAACCAATTGTACTGGCAGAGCACTATCTAATATACCCAATGTACCACCCACATGCTTGAGGATACCCTCTAAGTCACCTTGTAAAGTCCTCTTCGACCGAACCACTTTCTTTCTTTCTTTCACAACCCACTCAGTTAAAAAATCCTTGCTACGCCCCTGGCATCCCACTGCTAATTAGCTAATAGTAACTAACACCCCTGGGAAAAATAAAAGGGTGGGCTAAAAGAACTTGGGGCCAGATGCACCAAACTTTTTGCACGTCGCAAACAGCGAATTTCACTGTTTGTGACGTGCAAAAAGAGACTGCGAGTCGCAATTAGGAAGGGGTGTTCCTCTTCCTAATTGCGAGTCGCAGCGCGATGCTGTATTGCTTTGTGACCGTGAACGCGATTGCAAAGCAATCACAGTTACCACCAGTGTCACACTGGTGCTAACCCATTCGCAAAAGGGAGGGGGTCCCCATGGGACCCCTTTCCCTTTGTGAATGGCATGGAAAAAAAAAATTCAGAGCAGGCAGTGGTCCTATGGACCACTGCCTGCTCTGACAAAATGAAACGAAAACGTTTCATTTTTTGGTATTGTAATGCATCTCGTTTTCCTTTAAGGAAAACGGGCTGCATTACAAAAAAAAAACTGCTTTATTTAAAAGCAGTCACAGACATAGTGATCTGCTGTCTCCAGCAGGCCACCATCCCTGTGAGTGCTGCGAGTCCCAAGGGTGTCGCAAATTGCGACCCACCTCATTATTATTAATGAGGTGGGCATTTGCAACCCTCTTGCGAGTCGCAGATGGTGTCAGGGACACCATCTTGCATTCTGAATTGCGACTCGCAAGTTGCGAGTCTCTCTGACTCGCAATTTGTGAGTCGCAATTCAGAAACTACGTACATCTGGCCCTTAGTTCCTAAAACAGTGAAAACAGCAGCAATTAAATACGGCAGAAGTGAAGCAGAGAACAATGGCCGGTGCCTCTCTTATGAAGCACAGCCTCTGCCCTGCATGGCCTGCAGCACACTGTGAAGAGCCGTATCTCGAACAGGTGCAGCACGTGCTGCCAGGGACCCTCCCATTTCTCATGTACAATAATCATTCTTGATATGCGTACCTCAACCTGCTTCAGCCATGATTTTCCACTAACACTAACAAATGCTTCTCGCGTTTTGAGCCTCTTTCGCATCTTGGCTCCTGAGACAAGAAAGTGCTAATTAGCTAGCTCAGCTGAAAGGTTTACATTGTTGCCACAAATTGAAGTTCTTCTTCCTTCATCATGAACTCAATCTTCAGACACCTGTATGCTCCCTTTTTTGAATTCACCACATGCTCTCCATCGCAGGCCCACTTTGTATAACACTACTAATGTGTGTCTTGCCTGTGCTTTCTGAGCATGCCACAGTTCCTTTCCCTCAGGACACTCCTGCCAGCTGAACCTGTAACTCAGACTGTTCATATTTATTTTGTTAATAGACGGGTTCAGATTTGGAGCAGATTGCTCTCAACAGACCACACACTGTTAACGAAAGGGTTGAAGTGGGCCAAAGAACTTGCAGTGCCTCAAGGCCTAAAAGGATTAAATGGGAGAGTGGGTGTAGATTAATGCAAGGAAGGCAGTCCTCTCTGTGTCCGAGGCAAAGGTAGCTGCTTAGAGGCCAGTGAGGTGTTACCCGAGTAGCACACAGTGTATATGATGATAAAAGTGTATGTCCAAAAGAAAACTGTACAACCCACACCTCTTGGAGACATGAAATTCTCAAAGAGTTTTTCTTTTAAAGAATGTTTTTGTGGCCTCGAATGACGCCTGTTTTTATGATTTCTATAAGAATATATTTTTGTGAAAAACCTGCAGTCTTCCTAGTGTCCGCACAGCTGTAATTTGTTTGCAGCGTACAGGGGTTTGTGGTTCTTCTACCCAACCCAAACAACCCTGGGCTCCTACCTCCAATATGGAGCCAAGCGAGCAGTTCAGCTGTGGGTGAATAAAGTGAGGCAGGGGGATCAGTAGGTATGGATATTGAGGGGAACATTTACCAATATCCCACGCAACACAGGGCAGCAGGCAAAGTTCCTGCGCTGCATTCTCTGAAAGGGAAAGAGCAGAAATGCTCCATATTTACAAAGCTATGGAGCATTTCTGCCCTCTCCTTGTGCTGCCGGATTCTGTGCTACAAAACAATGAGGCAATACCCACTAACCCTTTGACCAGGGTAATTAACATAAATAATACTATATGGTCACTCCAAGGGGGAAGTAATCCTAAACGTCTGCGGTAAATTAACTATAAACAATTGAGTTCATCCAATCTTTGTTCAATTAATTTTAGATATTTTATTTATGTTATTAACTCATTCAATTTCTTCAAAAAAGTCTTCAACATACAATGCACATTATTAAAAACAGGTATAGACTTATTTATAATAATTATAGGTGCTCCTAAATATTGAAACAAAGTGAATATTGTGGAAAAAAAAGTGGTAGTGTTATCTACAGTATATACAAGACGTGGTTAAAATCAATGTGAACTTCTAAAGACTCCGTCAATCCAGGAAGCCTTGTAGTCACTTAAAATTATACAATTTCAATCCACATTCAGTTTTGTGTCGACGTTTCGACCCTATGTATAGAAATAAATTAAAAGAGGGTCATCATCAGGACTGGAAATAGTTTCTATATGGTAGCACCTAAAAATAGTAATTTAAATAACTAGACTAGTAAGGGACCCAATTGATCAGTCCAATTAATTATGTTTATAAGGCTGGGAATAAGCATTCACCTAATGGTTCCAGTTTATGGTTATTGTCTCTTGTCAATGTCTCCTTCCTAATAGGAACATAACATCTTTAAATACTCATTGTTCCTTAGTATGGTATTGAAAATGTAAATTTAGAAATCATAGTAGTATATATGATTACTTACGTCATTGAAAGTTAATTACAAATCGTTAACAAGGATGAAGCCTCAGCTTCAGCTTTCATTCAGGAATGGAGTATCTTCATTAAATCCTTCAAATTTGTTAAATGCAAGCACGCCGGGCAATAATGGCGGCTGAATTTTAACTTGCGGGTTCTGCCAGGGAAAAGAAGCAATCAGTCTAAGTTCTAAGGGTTTTTTAACCATTCTACCCACTAAATCCTTTCTCTCATAAACTTACTTCTTCTCCATGTACCTACTCGCGCAGCAGAGGAAAATATATTAAATCCTTACGTCTGCGTGTCGCCGTGGCATTTAAATAGGAATAGCGCCATGTCTAATTGGAGCTGGTGTCTCCTAACTGGTCCGCCATAAGGCAAACCAAAGCATGTATCGAGCAATAACTGGCTCCCCATGTGGTCCGCAGGAGGCGTATATGTAAAGAACGCCTACGTAAGTCAAGGGAATGTCATCACAGACAGTCTCCTCTCCGGGCCGCCTAAACACGTCATCGGAAATAGCCAATCCGCATGTATTACAAAATCGGCAAGCACGTCCTATCAGAATCCATTATTTAGAGTCATATGGAACAATGTGTGTGAATGCGCAGTCATCTACGACTGGGGCTTACATAACGTCACTAAATCTGAGCCTCCATATATATATGTATTGTAATAGATTAGGGGACAACATCTCTAATCAATTCTGTGTATAGTTAATTGGTGTTATAATTATTCCACAGACAGGAAAATGTGTATAACTACATTAGTCATCAACCGTAATATGTTCTTATCAAGCTATATAGAAAACTGTCATGAGAGACGAAAGTTCTATCAATGTAGTGTTATCATGATAGTCCCCACGGGCTGTCACCGATGATGTCCCCAGCCCATATTTAACAAGTTATTTTAATTAGACCAAAACATATTAACTATATCTACAACTGATTACTATAGCATCATTAAACACCAAATCCCTGGTTAAGTAATCAAAGATTATATAGATAGTGTGTAACTATAAGGAGGCATGGCGCCAATCTTCTAGAGTATTCAGTCCATCACTTATGTTACCACATTTTTCCATCCAGAACAATTCTCGCTTAGTAAGGACATAGTCCTTGTCTCCTCCCCTCAGACCAAGCGTGATTTGTTCAATAATTTGCCATTTCGGGTCTTCACAGTTATGCTGACGTTTTTCATAATGTTCCACTAAGGAAGCTCCCACTATTTTGCAATTAACTCTACTTTTGTGTTGCAAAATCCTACATTTTGCCTTCTGTGTCGTTTTTCCAATGCATAGGAGCTTACACGGACACCAGATTGCATAAACAACCTCCTGTGTATTACAATTAATAAAAGTGGATAAAGAAATTACATTCTCTTTTATGTCAAAATTCTGTTGTATTGAAACTAAATTTGCATGCCGCACAGTTACCACATTTATAATGTCCCCCATAATAACCCCATAGTGTGTTCTCCTTCCTTTTAGGTATCTGGGGTAAAAGTGCATGTGTAATAGTATCTTTCAAATTCCTCCCTTTCTTAAAAGAGAAGAGCAGGGGGTCCTGTGTATGGAGATGTTCTTTGATTAGTTCCCAATGGTGTAGAATTATCTTTTTGATGTCGTTGCTGGTCGGGTTGTATGTAGTCACACATGCTAGTCTCTTTTAATGGTTTAGGTTCTAAGAGAACTTCTCTATGATTATACCAGGCCTGTTTTCTTGCTCTTTTGACTCATCTTTTAGGATATCCCCTATCTAAAAGACATGAGTACCATATGGACATTCAATTGCATTTTGCTGTGGACACAATTCCACACCACACCGTACAGGACAGTGCCCATGTGCAAAGTAGAAAGTGGTGAAACTTATAGTTCAGTACTATTTTTTTATAAAATATCTTCACTGCCTGCCTTTCCCTTTCAAGGGTGATCGGCCTTAAGATTGACCGGTCCTAAATTCTGGAGTTCCACTCTCTTGTGCACCCACCTCCAAGACGGTGCACCATTCTTGCTTATCCACAAAGCAGGAGTATCTTTTCCCATGTCCACATCCTTACGGCGAAGGTGGCTCTGTACATCAAACAACCAAGGATGAGTCATCAAGTGGTAATGTCACACTAGGACCTGATACCTCCCTGAGAGTTTCCGGTCCATTTTCACTATGACCAAAACGCGATGCACAGAATTACTGCTTGGTGGAACAAGAGTAGTTCAGTAGATGAAGTGTTCCACAACCCTATATGCTCTTGGAGAGAAAGGGCCATCTGACCTGGCCTTCTGCCCCAGCTCCTACCAGTGATTTCATTGAGTCAGATAAGCTCGCTGCAGTGATTTGTGCTGCAAACCATTGCTAGGTATGTCCTCCTGGGATAGTGACTCTTCTAAAGCGCTGAGTCAAGATACAGTGTAGTACACAGGGCTGCCATGGTTTTAGTGTATTTATATGTGACATTTCTATGTGTGACACTTCCCAGTCTCAGGTGTGACACTATGCATGACACTGTATTCCAAAAGTAGTCAATAACCCAGCAGTGTCATTTCATCCACCAGCAGCAGGATTTTCCTCTCATGGTGTAACCACTGCCCCGTAGCAAAGGACTTGCTTTAGTAGCAGCAGGAATTATCCTAGTAACTCAATCTGACCGTAGTGTGGACTCTGCAGGACTATCCTCACGCTAACATTCACCATCACCCCTGTAGTAAAAAATATGTGTGCTATGTCTCTCCTTCACAGGCCTCAAGATCCTGCATTGCTTTGGTGTCACTGACAACTGTGGTTTTCGAAAATTGAAGAGTAACTTGAAATGCATACCATTCTACAGTATATACTGCATTTCCTGCTGCTTCAGCAGTATCAAATTAATTTCCTGTTGTTCCCTTTTATGTTGAAACTAAATCTTAATGTATTTTGGATTAACAATGTTTTATTGGCTAGTGGCAATTTATTATGTATTACACATCTTGAAAGTTTTGTTTTTTCAATCCACATAACACTGCATTCCGGGACTTGTAGTTTTACTTTTCCAATTAGGAATTTGAGTTTAAATACCCAAAGCACAGAATGATGCCAGAATAAAAATAACCCTTTCTCAGGACTGGTTGAAGGTGTTCAACATGACGCAGCCACTTGGCAGCTATGATAACTGAAATTAGTCTAGAGATGTCACCTGAGTTCCTCATACTGCACAAGTATTGGGGTCTTTTTTATGGTCAAGATTGCTAGACCTTGTGCTAGTGCATGCGTCTCGCTTGCAAGAATCCTGCTAACTAAAAAGGACTCGGGCTCACCTGTTGCTTACCATTTGTTGGCTTGTGTGGCACTCTTCTTTAAAGCCTCCTACTTCGTCAATGCAGGCCAAGCATCATCTGATTGCACTGATTCAGCTTAATCAGTTCCCGTCCAAACCCCTCACCCGAATCCACTGCAATCCACCATACTCCAGTCCTCTCAACCAACCCCACTCCAATCCAAAACAATCTGCCCCACTCCATTAAAAAACAATCCGCCCACTCCATTCCAAAACGATGGGGGCCAAACCAATCCCAAACAGTCTGCCCCACTTCAATCTGCCCATGGCAATCCAAATCAAACTGCCCCACTTCAGTCTCAAGCAATCTGCCCTACTCCAATCTGCCCCACTCCAATCCAAAACAATCTGCCCCACTCCAGTCTGCCCCACTCAATCCAAAACAAACTGCCCTACTCCAATTTACCCTGCTCCACTTCAAAAGAATATGCTCTACTCCAATCTGCCCCACTCCAATTCAAAAGAATCTGCCTCATTCTAATCCAAAACAATCTTTTCCACTCCAGTCTGCCCCACTCCTATCCAAAACAATCTGCCCACTCCAATCTGCCGTAGTCCAGTCTGTCCCACTCCATTTCAAAACAATCTACCCCACTCCATTATGCTCCACTCAAATCCCAGTGTGCCCCACTTCAATCTGGCCCATGCCAATCCAAAATAAACCGCCCCCTGCAATCTAAATCAATAAGCTCCACTCTAGTCTCAAGCAATCTGCCCCACTCTAGTCTCAAGCAATCTGCCCCACTCTAGTCTCAAGCAATCTGCCCCACTCCAGTCCAAACAAGCTGCCTCACTCCAATCCAAACAAGCTGCCCCACTCAAATACACAACAATCTGCACCACTCCAATCCAAAACAATCTTCACCACTGCAACCCAAAATACTCTGACCAACTTCAATCTGCCCCATTTATATCCAACACAATCTGCCCCAATCCGAAAGAATTTGTCCAACTCCAATTCAACCTAATCGGCCCCACTCTAATCTGTCTCACTCCAATCCAAAACATTTGGACCCACTCCAATCTGCCACACTACAATCCAAAGTAATTTGCCTCACTCCAATTTGGGCCACTCAAATCTGCCCCTACAAATGAAAACAGTCTGCTCCAATCCAAAGAAATCTGCCCAACTCCAGTCTGCCCCATTCCAATCTGCTCCACTTCAATCCAAAACAATGTGCCCCATTCCAATCAACCCCATGCCAGTCCAAAAGAATCTGCCCCTCTCTAATTCAAAACAATCTGCCCCACTCAAACCTGCCCCACTTAATCCACACAATCTGCCCCACTCCAGTCTACCTGCTTCACTTCAAAACAAGCAGCCCTACTCCAATCTGCCCCACTCCAGTCCAAAAGAATCTGCCTCATTCTAATCCGAAACAACCTGTCCCACTCCAGTCTGCCTCACTCCAATCCAAAACAATCTGCCCCACTCTATTCTGCCGCAGTCCAATCTGTCCCACTCTAATCCAGAACAATAAGCCCCACTCCAATCTGCTCCAGTACAATCCCAGTGTGCCCCACTACAATCAGCCCCATGCCATTTCAAAAGAATCTGCCCCTCCAATCTAAAGCAACCAGCCCCACTCAAATCCACAACACTCTGCACCACTCCAATCCAAAACAATCTGCACCACTGCAATCCAAAACACTGTCCAACTCCAATCTGCCCCATTCATATCTAAAACAATCTGCCCCACTCCAGTCTGCCCTGCTCCAATCTGCCCTATTCGAATCCAACACAATCTGCCCCACTCCAATCCGAAACATTTTGTCCCACTCCAATCTGCCACATTACAATCGAAATAAATTTGCACCATTCCATTTTGGGGAACTCTAATCGACCCCCTCCAAACAAAAACAATCTGCCCCATTCCAGTCTGCCCCATTCCAATGTGCCCCACTTCAATCCAAAATAATGTGCCCCACTCCAATGTAAAACAGTTTGCCCCCACTCAAATCCAAAACAATCTGCTCCACTCTAGTCTACCCTGCTCCACTTCAAAACAACCTGGCCTACTCCAATCTGCCCCACTCCAGTGCAAAATAATCTGCCTCATTCTAATCCAAAACAAACAGTCCCACTCCAGTCTGCCCCACTCCAATCCAAAACAATCTGCCCCACTCCATTCTGCCACAGCCCAATCTGCCCCACTCTAATCCAGAACAATCTGCACCACTCCAATCTGCTCCAGTACAATCCCAGTGTGCCCCACTACAATCAGCCCCATGCCAATCCAAAATAATCTGCCCCTCCAATCTAAAGCAACCAGCCCCACTCCAGTCTAAAACAATCTGCCCACTCCAATCCAAAACAATCTGCCTCTCTCAAATCCACAACAATCTGCACCACTCCAATCCAAAACAATTTGTGCCACTCCAATACAAAATACTCTGTCCAACTCAAATCTGCCCCACTCACACCCAAAACAGTCTGCCTCAGTCCAATCTGCCCTATTCCAATCCAAAACATTTTGTCCCACTTCAATCTGCCCCACCCCAATCCAACACAATCTGCCCCACTCCTATCCAAAACAATCTGCCCCACTCCAATCTGCCCCACTCCAATCCAAAACATTTGGTCCCACTCCAATCTGCTACACTACAATTGAAAGCAATTTACGCCACTCCAGTTTGCACCACTCAAATCCGCCCCTTCCAAATGAAAAGAATCTACCCCACTCCAATCCATAACAATCTGTCCCACACCAATCTGCCCCACTTCAATCCAAAATAATGTTCCCCACTCCAATCTGACCGACTCCAAACTAAAGAAATCTCTTCTACTCCAGTCCAAAACAACCTGCTGACTCAATGCAAAACAATCTGCCCCACTACAATCTGTCCCACTCCAACCCAAAACAATCTGCCCCAATTCAATCCAAAACAATCTGCCCTATTCCAATTCAAAACAATCTTCCCCACTCCAATCCAAAACAAATTGCTGCAGTCCAATCTGCCTCACTCAATCCAAAACAATGTGCCCCACTCTCAGTTGCCCCACTTCAGTCCCAAACAATCTGCTCCACACCAGTCTAAAGCAATCTGCCCTACTCCAATCTAAAACAATCTGCCCCACTCCAATTTAATAAAATCTGCCCCACTCAATCCAAAACAATCTGCCTCACTCCAATCTTCCGCACTCCAATACTCGCCACTCCAGTCTGCCCAACTCCAATTCAAAATAATCTGCCCCACTCCAGTCCAAAACGACCTGCCCAACTCCAATCCCCTCCACTCCAATCTGACCCACTTGAATCCAAAACTATCTGCCCCACTCCAATTTGCCCTACTCCAACCCACCCCACTCTAATCCAAAACAATCTGCTCCACTCCAATCCACTCCAATCTACCCCAATCCAAATCAATCCACCTCACCCTAATCCTAGCCACGCCACTCCAGCCCCAATTCACCCCACTCCAAACCAATCCACCCCACTCCAATCCAAAACAGTCTGCTCCACTCCAATCCAAAACAATCTGCTCCACTCCAATTTAATAACATCTGCCCCACTCAATCCAAAACAATCTGCCTCACTCCAATCTGCCTCACTCCAATCTGCCCAACTCCAATTCAAAATAATCTGCCCCACTCCAGTCCAAAACAACCTGCCCAACTCCAGTCCGCTCCACTCCAATATGACCCAGTTGAATCCAAAACTATCTGCCCTACTCCAATTTGCCCTACTCCAATCTGCCCCACTCCAGTGCAAAAGAATCTGCCTTATTCTAATCCAAAACAAACTGTCCCACTCCAGTCTGCCCCACTCCAATCCAAAACAATCTGCCCCACTCAATTCTGCCACAGCCCAATCTGTCCCACTCCAATCCAAAACAATCTCTCCCACTCCAATCTGCCCCACTCTAATCCAGAACAATCTCCCCCACTCCAATCTGCTCCAGTACAATCCCAGTGTGCCCCACTACAATCAGCCCCATGCCAATCCAAAAGAATCTGCCCCTCCAATGTAAAGCAACCAGCCCCACTCCAGTCTAAAACAATCTGCCCACTCCAATCCAAAACAAGCTGCTCCACCCAAATCCACAACAATCTGCACCACCCAAATCCAAAACAATCTGTGCCACTCCAATACAAAACACTCTGTCCAACTCAAATCTGCCCCACTTATACCCATAACAATCTGCCTCAGTCCAATCCGCCCTATTCCAATCCAAAACATTTTGTTCCACTTCAATCTGCCCCACCTCAATCCAACACAATCTGCCCAACTCCAATCTGCCCCTCTCCTATCCAAAACAATCTGCCTCACTCCAATCTGCCCCACTCCAGTCCAAAACATTTTGTCCCACTCCAATCTGCCCCACTCCAATCCAGCACAATCTGCCTTACTCCAATGTGCCCCACTCCAATCCAACACAATCTGCCCCATTCCAATCCGAAACATTTTGTCCCACTCCAATCTGCCACACTACAATTGAAAGCAATTTGCGCCACTCCAGTTTGCACCACTCAAATCCGCCCCTGCAAAATGAAAATAATCTGCCCCACTCCGGCCCATAACAATCTGTCCCACTCCAGCCTGGCCCACACCAATCTGCCCCACTTCAATCCAAAACAATGCTACCCACTCCAATCTGATGACTCCAAACTAAAGAAATCTCTTCAACTTCAGTCCATAACAATCTGCTGACTCAGTCCAAAACAATCTGCGCCACTCCAACCCAAAACAATCTGCCCCACTTCAATCCAAAACAATCTGCCCCATTCCGATTCAAAACAATCTTCCCCACTCCAATCCAAAACAAACTGCTGCAGTCCAACCTGCCTCACTCCAATCCAAAGCAATGTGCCCCACTCTCAGCTGCCCCACTTCAATCCCAAACAATCTGCTCCACAGCAGTCTAAGGCAATCTGCCCTACTCCAATCTAAAACAATCTGCCCCACTCCAATTTAATAGAATCTGCCCCACTCAATCCAAAACAATCTGCCTCACTCCAATCTACCTTACTCCAATCCTCGCCACTCCAATCTGCCCAACTCCAATTCAAAATAATCTGCCCCACTCCAGTCCAAAACAACCTGCCCAACTCCAGTCCGCTCCACTCCAATCTGACCCACTTGAATCCAAAACTATCACCCCACTCCAATTTGCCCTACTCCAATCCACCCCACTGTAATCCAAAACAATCTGCTCCACTCCAATCCACCCCAATCCAATCTACCCCAATCCAAATCAATCTACCTCACCCCAATCCTAGCCACGCCACTCCATACCCAATTCACCCCACTCCAAACCAATCTACCCCACTCCAGTCCAAAACAGTCTGCTCCACTCCAATCCAAAACAATCTGCTCCACTCCACTTTAATAAAAATCTGCCCCACTCAATCCAAAACAATCTGCCTCACTCCAGTCCTCGCCGCTCCAATCTGCCCAACTCCAATTCAAAATAATCTGCCCCACTCCAATCCAAAACAATCTGTTCCACTCCATTCCAGAACAGTCTGCCCCACGCTATACTTCTGCCCCACTCCAAACCAAAACAATCCGCACCATTGCAATCTGCCCTACTCCAATTCAAAACAATCTCCCCCACTCCAATCTGCTCCGCTGAAATGCTAAACCATCTGTCCCACTCCAACACAATCTGGCCCACACCAATCCACCCCACTCCAATCCAGTCCACCCCACTCCAGTCCACCCCACACCAATACAATCCAGTCCAACCCAATCCACCTACTCAAATCCATTCCACCCAATCCAGTTCAGTCCACCCCACTCCAATTCACCACAACTCAATCCACCACACTCTAATACATCCGCCTCCAAAACAATTCATCTTTAATTTACCCCACTTCCGTCCAATCCAGTCCACCTTTATTCACCCCACTCCCATCCAATCCAGTCTACTTCAAACCACCTTAATCCACCCCACTCCAGTGCAATTCACCCCACTCCAAGCCAATTCACCCCACAGCAATCCAATTCACCCGACTCCAATCCAGCCCAGTCCAATCCATCCCACTCCAAAAATATACCCCACTCCAAAAAGTCCACCCCACTCCAGTACAATCCACTCCACTCTAAACCAACACACAACAATCTGCTCCACTCCACACCAATCCACCCCACTCCACTCTAGTCCAATCCACCACAACCTACCCCACTCAAATCCAGTCCACTCCACTCCATCCAATCCACTCTACTCTAGTCCACCCCACTTCAATCTACCCCACTCAAAAAATCCATGCCATGCCACTCTAGGCCACCCCACTCCGATCCACTTTACCCCAATCTATCCCACTCCAGTCCACCCCACCCAATTCAATCCATACCTCCCCAGTCTAATCCACCCCAATCCAATCCAATCAATCCAATCCACCTCACTCCAAGCCAGTCCACCCCACTCCAATCCACTCTAATCCAACCCACCCCACTCCAATCCAATACACTGCACACCTTTCCACCCCACCCCAGTCTGCCCCACTCCAGCCCATCCCACCCCATGTAATCCACCTCACTTAATCCAATTCACCCATTTGAATCCAATCCACCCCTCCAATCCAATCCACACCACTCTAATTCACACCACTACAATCCCCCTCCAATTCACCCCACTCCAAACCATCCTACCCAATCACCCCAATCTAACCCACCCCAAGTCAATCCACCCCGCTCCACCCTGCTCTAATCCACCCCATTCAATCCAATCCACCCACCCCATTTCAATCTGCCCCACTCCAATCCAATCCATCCCATCAAGGCCACCCCACTCCAAACGACCACACTCCATTCTACCCCACTCAACTCCAATCCAATCTCCCCCAATCCACCCCACTCTAACCCAATCTACCCCACTCCAATCCAATCCACCCCACCCCATTCTAGTCCAATCCTCCCCACTCCAATCCAATGAATCCAATCCACCCCACTCTAATCCACCTCATTCTAGTCCAATCCACCCCACTCCAATCAAATGAATCCAATCCACCCCACTCCAATTCAATCCGCCCCACACTATTCCTATCCAGTACACCCCTCTCCAGTTCAGTCTAATCCACCCTGCTCCAGTCCAATCTAGTTCACCTATTCCATTCCACCCCACTCCAATTCACCCCATTCTACTCCAATCCAGTCCACCAGACTACCTCTAGCCACTCCACCCCACTCCACTCTGCACCACTCCACACTACACCAGTGCACTCTAGGACACTCTCTGCCACTGAACTCTACTCACCTCTACTTCCTCACTCCACTCTACGACACTCTACTTCAACAAATCCACTATACAACACCACTCCCCCCTTCTACTCTATGACACTCTACGCCACTAACTTTTGGCAATGCTGAACAGTAGCCACACTGGTGTACAACATGGCAAAAACATATATTGCCAAGCCAATAGCTCTTGTATAGGCGAGACCTATTAGCTTTGCCAATTATCTCTGTACTGAGTAATCATCTGTTGCCACCTTCCTTCTCAGATGAACAGAGTTTGCCAGCTGATCTGTCTGCGGATGTGCCACCGGAGTTGACCATATTTGTCTATAGGCTGGCAGGGAGCTAGGTGGCTATAGAGGAGTGGCATACTGAGCCAGTGGAAAAGCCTTCTGCAGTTCTGTGACTGTCCCGCAGAGAGTTGGGGCCTGATTTAGAAATTGATGAAGGGGTTACCCGATCACAACGAAGACGCATATAATTGGGATTTAGATTTCCAAGGCCAGGATATCCGTCACCTTCCGCCAGATTCTAAATAAGGCCCTAAGTTTACAAGGTCAGAGATGTTATAAGGTGAATCTTACTGTTAGGAGGCAGACAGTTATCACATGCCTCTCAGTGAGGACCACGCAAGGTTCACCTCAGCTGCTGCGGTGCAGTGTGAACTCTGAATCAAGCCCCTGTTCCGTGGCAGGCACCGGCAGTGATAGTCACAGAAGATAACGCGATGCTAGCAAGAGGGCGCACGAGTCGCAATGAAGAGGCCGATAATGCGCTTGCAAAGGGTATGGATTAACTAAATGAACAGATTTTCAGATGTCAACTGAGTTCATCTTAAAAGTGGGACTTATTTCGGACCTTAAGGTAATGCGCAGCATGTTTTTATGTTCCTTAGTTTAACCATAGGTGCGTGACAGTAGGCGGGGGTGGGTGCAACCTTCGCTGTTTGCCAGTAAGACCAATAGATGCGACCGCCCCTCTAGAGAAGGAACTTCTTTTGGTTGAACAGATATACCCCGTCCCTTCAGGACCTGCTGGATGAGCTTGTCAATAAGTGGACAAGGTTTTGATTTGAGAATGGAAGTGTTTTATTGAAACTTTGCCTCAAGGTGAAGCCCCAACCTCAGAGCCAGAAACTAGAACATCACTGAGATGAGAGAACACTAACGGTGATCCAAAGTTCTACCACCTTGTGGTATCCCCTTCTTTGCCAGAACCCCAGTTCGTACTCTTTCACTAGGCTGCTCTACCTACCACCTGATGGCCCGGGGCCTTTAGTGGTGACATGTCTTTATGACACAGTAAAATTCTATGGAGCAAATAAAATAAGACAAATAGGGTTATAATCACAAAGGTTTTGTGTGGGCAATCACTGGACACAATCCAATGCAAACAGAGTCTACTAATTGGACATTAACAAGCATTGGCAAAGCCAACAAGTCTAGCTTTTGGACCTATTGGTTTTCAAAATGCAGTTTGCTGATGCTGTGCGGCCTCAACATAAGAAAACTAATTTTGAGGTGATTCTTCACATCATCTGCAAAAAATACAATTGAGGCTTCCTGCATCCTCCAGACACCAGTCCTACTCTATCTTTAAACATACCCCCCGCCACTCCTCCTGTCTTCTCATGTCTCCTACCATGATCTGTAGATGTGAGGCGGTACCTTGCTGACCAACACGGCAAGTTTTCTCTCTGAGAAGGCAGAGCTCTTGGCCATGAGCAGGCCTGGTTGCTGTTGCTTTGGGTGCGGTGAGCAGTGCTGTTCAGCTAAATCTGCTGCGGAGATTTACAAGCTTCCAGGAAATGGTCAACTCC
This sequence comes from Pleurodeles waltl, assembly GCF_031143425.1. Lineage (NCBI taxonomy): Eukaryota > Metazoa > Chordata > Amphibia > Caudata > Salamandridae > Pleurodeles > Pleurodeles waltl. The sequence goes on from NC_090443.1 coordinate 54,843,178, forward strand.
TAGGGCCTAGAATAGGGACTGGGGTTTGTTTTCATGTTGGTGTAAGAAGATGGGATTAGACCATATTTCGGCTAGTTTAATCATGATTATGTAGTTTTTGCAGGATGGGTCACAGTAAGGTTGGACAGTGGCTACTCAGAGTTCAAAGGGCTGCGATCCAGGCTTTGAGAGGTCCATGAAAGAATTAAGCCAGTAAAGAGAACTTGGTTACGAGGCTATTGTAAGGTTTGTCCAGTGCCTGTGCTAGGTCAGTTAGATCTGCTTCTACCTGGAATTTAACTTTGGTTTTGGATGGTTTAACTTCTGCCCTATTTGAATGTTCAGAAGAAGTTGGCTTACAATGGCTAACTCTTTAAACAATCTTTTTGGTGGCAGTTACATCAATCAGGAGAGTAGAGGAGCTGAGGGCTTTGTCTTGTCAATTTCCTTTTTGCAATATTTTTCAGAACAGGATGCTTTTAGCCACTGTTTCTTCTTTCATGCCACAAATCAATTCCACTTTCCATAAGCAGCATTAGGTATTTTTGCCTGAATTTTTCCCTTCCCTGTCCTTGGAGGAGGAGAGTAGGTTACACTTGTTGGATGTGAAGAGGGTTCTCCTCATCTATCTAGAAAAAGTGCATTCCTTAAGGAAAGTGGTGTCATTGTTTATAATGTTTGGTCCAGGAAAGAAAGGGGAGAAGTCATCAACAGCCACTTTGAGCAGATGGATCAGGCCCTTGATTGCAAAGGCGTATGAAGTTCAAGGTCAGCTTCTGCCAATATCATTTCAGGAAAGCTTGACCCCCAGCATGTATTCTATGATGGTATAGTTCCAAGCTGCTTCTAATTCTGAGATTTGCCGTGTTGCAACCCGGTCTGATTCCTCACCTTTTTCTAAAAATTATAGGCTTTCTGAGATTCAATGCATTTGTGATGTGTTTCCTCTATGAAGCAATAGGAGAGTCTGGCGTACTATGTGGAAATAAAACTATTTCTTTGTGCAGCAGGCATTGTCAGTTGTCCTGGTTTCCTTGCTTGCTACACCTCAATTGTCATGGATCCAAGTGAGGGAGGGATGAAAAGCTAATGCTTAATTTACTTAAGGTAATGGCATTACATGAACCCAACTCCCTCGCTTGAAGTCATAGTCCCTTCTGCCCTCCCGGTATGTACAATTTATAATTTTGTGTGAGCTGGTGGATTGACAGGAGTGGCAGGGGGGGGGGCTTTATATTTTTAAAGATAGCATTGGACCGGTGTCTGGAAGACACGGGAAGCCTCTATTGTTATGGCTTCAAGTAAGGGAGTTTGACTCAGGGCAATACCATTACCGCTAAGTAATTTAAGCAGGACGATGCAGCGCTTTTGTGGTCGCCTCAATCTGTAGGCACAAGCATGAATCACCATGCAGGAACGCCTACAGAATGACAGGGGCACCATTTTCCTATTTTTATTTATCAATCCAAGATGGCTGGGGATTGTCTTTTACAGCGATAGGGCAATACAACAAATAACAAGCATTGGCACAGCCAGTAGATTGTGCCTTTATAAAGAGTGGCAAGTTATTGGCTTTACAAATGCTTATTTGTAAATCATTGCTTTAACCCCTTCAGTGCTCATGAAGGAACGGTTCTGTCATGAGCACCGTGGTTGTGTGCTGAGGACTGAACCATTCCTTTCTCATCACCTGACCACTAAATCCCTCTGCTGTTTGCAGCAGAGGAATTTTGTTTTGTTTTTCTGCATCGGGAGCTAGGGAATAACTTCCCCAGAAGCCCAAAGCATTTTTTTTCCAATATAATGATGATCGAGCGCACAGATCCACACACTAAATCATCAGGGATTATTTTTTGCAGCGGGAGCTGCCCCTTAGGCATGGGCCACTCCCAATATTTGGGCACAACTTTTGTCTAATTTCTGGCACCCGGGGGTAGATTGGCCTTATTTTTAGACATAATACCCCTAAGCTCCTGGGATTTTATAAACTATAATGTTAGGGAGCGGCCCCTTGGGCAAAGGTCGCTCCCCATTATGAGGTCTTTATTTTGGCCATTTTCCGAACCTCCCTCCCCCCCCCCCGCATCCCTGCGGGCAGATTGGCCCTTTTTTTAGGTCAAGGTGATCAGAAAACCACTAGACACCAGGGATTATACTTTGTTACTTTGTTTTATTTTTAGGGGTGAGGGCTGCCCAGCATGGGCATGGCCGTACCCCCACCCCCTAAAAAAAGGGAAACTGTTTTTTTTTGCCCCATGGGGGGCAGAAAGGAGCAATTACCCCTATCTGCCCCCCCCCCCCATCCCAGGGTGAGGCAGAAAGCCCACTAGACACCAGGGATTACTTTTTATTAAATTTGTGTCGGTGGGGGCTGCCCAGCATGGGTATGCCCCCCAAAAAAGGGAAACCGTCTTTCTGCCCCCTGGGGGGTGCAATAGGAGAATTATCCCCATCTGCCCTCCTGGAGGGGCAGAAAGCCCACTAGATGCCAGGGATTTTTTTTATTTGTATTGGAGGGGACTGCCCAGCATGATCATGGCCTTGTCCCTCTCCCCCAAAGGCAAACCATCTTTCTGCCCGCCCCTGGATGGGCAGACGAGGACTATTACCCCTATCTGTACCCAGAGGGGGGAGAAATCCCACTGGACACCAAGGATGTCTTTTATTTGTAGGGGGTGGAGGCTGCCCAGCAAGGCATGGCCATGCCCCCACCCCTTCCTAAATGGGGAAGCAGTCTTTCTGCTCCCCTGCGGACTAAAGCATCTCATCCCAATGGTGCACAAGAAGATATTTGATTATTTTGGGTGTTGTTTTTTTATAAATGGGCCAGGAGAGTTTGGCTAACCCCTAATATCATCCCACTTGCAATGGAGAACAGCTGCACTTTTTGGGCTTGGGTAGGCTGCTATCTGAAAAACCCTTCCAGACCAAGACAGCTCTGAAAACTAGACATCTAAAGTAGTCCTGGGTGGTGTGCTTTGCATCCATCCCACACCATGTTCTTATCCATAATGCCATGCAAACCTCAAATGATGACTAAAACACACATTTTTCCTCCAATTTCTGTGATGGAAACTCCAGAATCATCGGGAATCCACAAAATTCCTACCACTCAGCAATTCCCCACTTCTGCCGGTACAAATGCAGTGCCACTTGTGTGATTGGGAATAGTGCCAGTGTCAGGAACATATCTAACCAATGTCATCAGGAGTACCCATATAAGGCCTCCCATTGCCCTTGGTTTGCTAAGTTACTGGCACTGGCACTAGGCCATACAAGTGGTGCATCATTTTCATTGGCACAAGTGGGGCAATTCTGGGTAGTAGGATTTTTGTGGATTCCTGAAGTTTGCATCTCAGAAATGTAAAAAAAAATGCATGATTTCAGGAAAGTTTGAGGTTTGCAGCGCATTGTGGGTGAAAAAACCTAATGGCATCCAAGCAAGTCACCCTATCCTGGATTCCCCTAGTTCTCTAGTTGTTAAAAATGTACAGCTTTCCTAGGTTTTCCTAGATGCCAGCTGAGCTAGGGCCCAAAAACCACAGCTACCCACTTTGCATAAATCAGGTCTGTTTTGCGTGGACATTTTTTATGTATCCATGTTGCATTTTGGTCTGTTTCCTGTAGCAGGCACTAGGCCTACCCACATAAGTGAGGTACTATTTCTATCGGTAGAATGCTGGGTGAAAGGAAGTGTGTGGCTATGTGCAGATTCCAGAACTTTCCAATCATCACAGAAATATGAGTAATGTGTGTTTTTTATTTTTTGTCAAAGTTTAAGGTTTGTAAGGGATTCTGAGTAAAACAGCCGGGTAGGAGCCATGCAAGTCACTCCATCCTGGATTCCCCAAAGTGTTTAGTTTCCAAATATGTACAGGTTTGCTAGGTTTTTCAAGATGCCAGCTGAGCTAGGGCCCAAAAACCACAGCTACCAATTTTTCCCAAAATGGATCAGTTATGCGAGGAAACATTTTAAGTATCCATGTTGGGTTTTGGGCTGTTTCGTGTAGCGGGCACTATGCCTACCCACACAAGTGAGGTACCATTTTTATCGGGAGTCTTGGGGGAACACAGAATAGCAGAACAAGTGTTATTACCAATTGTGTTTCTCTCCATTTGTGCCTTCCAAATGTAAGACAGCGTGTAAGAAGAAGCCATTTTGAGAAATGCCCTGCAATCAGTGCTTAATTTGAGCCGGTGGTTTCCAGTGGGAGCACAAGCACTTATTTTTGAGAGCCAGTACTTATTTTTTTACATCAGGCAATTACTGCAAACAAAAGACACATATGGGAAATACCATGCAAAGATGAAAAAGCGTGACAAAGGGAGAAAGCAGAAAGCTGCGAGAGTGAGCTGAAGGGGCAGGGAGTGGCTGTAAATGGATTAAAGAGGCCCGAGATGGCTTTAAGATTACGCTGCCTCAGTAGTCTGTGCTCACACATTTAAATGCAGCAGCCGCATGTTTCAGAGGACAGCTTTGGGCACTGGCACATTTTTATTCACAAATTAACCACTGCCTCTAATTCACATGCTAGTATGGTACCCACAAATTCAAAGATGTGCAAATAACCCCTACTTCTAAACTCCATATCGTTTGGCCTTTTCGGGAATACATAGCTTTTCTTGATACCTATTTTTAACTCTTTATATTTGACCATATAAATTGCTCTATAGCTAGTACACAATCAAAACCCATTGCAAGGTGCAGCTCAGTAATTGTCCCCGGATACCTTGAGTTCTTGGAAAACCCACAAACCCAAATAGCCCCACAATCAGAAAGGTCTAGCAGATGTAATGGTTTATAGCTTTTGTGAATCCGCCATCATGATGAGAACATATAAATGACAACATTATCTCAAATGCCCATTTTGTCTTACTAATTCTCAATATTTATTCAGTTCAACACTTGGTTTCTTTCGGAAAACCTTGAAGGATCCACACAAACGACCCTTTGCTGAATTACGATTTTTGTCCAGTTTGCAGAAATGTATAGCTTTCTGGGAACCACCATGGGTTTAATACCCATTTCCAACACAAACTGGAAGGAGGTTGAAAGCACAAAAAAATAGGAAAAATGAGCTATCTCCCATTAAAATGCCAAAATGTTCTCAGAAATGTGGTTTCTGAATCAAGTCTGCCTGTTCCTGAAAGCTGGGGGGAGATGGTGATTTTAGCACAGCAAACCTTTTATTGATGCCATTTGCAGGAAAAAACAGACACTTTCTTCTGCAGCTTTTTTTTTATTTTCCCCCCAAAAAACAAAGGGGCAGATTTAAGTAAGTGGCGTTGCACCCAGTGCAGCGCCACTTTAATTGCGCCCCTTACGCCCCCTATCACCACCCTGTGTGCGCCATATCTAAGATACAGCACACCATGGCGGTAGTTAGGGAACTAATGTCAACATTTTTTACGCTAGTTTGGAGCTTTGAAGGATTAGCATCAAAAAGTTTGACGCTAATCCTGAAAAGCCCATTGAGGCCCATTGTAAACAATGGTGTGCTTCCTTTTAACACCTGCTCTTTTAACACCTGCTCTTAGATTTCTTTATGCCATTTTTTTGGCCTCCCTAACGGGGGAATGCCCTCTTTGCATACATTATGCCTGGCACATTATATGGTGGTTCCCCTTTGCATAAAATAATAAAAATAGAAAATCTGGAAAAATTTAAGGATTCCCCCAGATTACAGAAATTAATGCAAAAACATTGTTTAAAGTGGGACTTTGAGATTTAAAAGCATTCCAAGATTAACGTCTAAGTGATTTTTAGACTGTGCTCAACCAGATGGTGGCGCTCTCCCGAAAAATACTCAGAGGCAGGGATGCAGCACAGCTGGTCATTTCAACTAGCTGTAATCTCCAGCCTCATCTGCCCAAAGGTTCTGGGTATTGCTCCAGTCTCAAAAGCTTCCTTCATGTCAGTCTCAGAAGGCCGTATGCAACTCTCGAAGTTGAAAATGTATTTCATATTGGACATTAAAGGTAAGCGAGCCGCTGAAAACTCAAGCGAAGCTCAAGCCAGATGCCTGGCTCTGGCTCAGCTCGAGGTCCTTCGGCAACCTTGAGCCCACAATGATCCAAGCTTTAACAGAGTGCAATGAGGTCTACTGGCTACATCAGTCAAACATGTATCATCAGGAACTGGATTCAAATCCCAGAAAATCTCCCTGTGCCAAAAACAAAACCTGCAATTAGTCTGTGTCTGTTGTGAAGCACTGTTGTCCTTGGGCAATGTTAGTGACATGTAAATAAAATGTGGGTTCTGCTTGTCACCCATACTCTAAATTTCATCCCTACACGAATTATGGACAAAACATTAACCTTTGATATCAGAAATAGATACCTTCTACAGTTTTTCAGTCTGAAACTGAAAAATATGGCATCATTTCCAGTTTGAACAAATTGTGTGATCATAGGTAAATGCTTATTTCACCAAGCCTCCTTTTTGTTCATTTTCACAGTACCATCAAAGTAATGAGTTTAGGATGTAAGCTGGTCCAAAAGCATATGTTGTCTTAAAATGCTATAATATTGATCGTTCTTTACTAAGAATCTAAGCAACAATTAAAGTACACATGAAAACTGACTTGCCTCCTCGGTTCTCTATTAGTATTATTTTCAGGGCAGAGCAGGAATGTGTCTAAGTTCAAGTTTGAGAACAAATAGTTTTAATAAATTCCTTTTAATGTAATCTGGTAAACTAAGGTGAGAACATCTTCCTGTTAAAGACATACATTACCCTGACTGACCCCAGCTGTGTGCAATGTCACCATCCTTGAAGTTGAGGTTAGATTCTATGTCAGGACTGGAGGCTCTGATTATGCTTTCTCTATCTTTACTACTCCAAAATAGCAGCCAATCAAAAAACAGTAAACATATAACAAACCACATTTCCCATGAGGCTTTGAACCATGCCCCCTATAATCATCTACTAATAACCATAAAGCATAATCAACAAAACAGTGAGACAACATCTTCCTCTTTGCTGCTCCTCAGTTAAGATAAGTGTCTCACTATTTGCCAGTATTGATGGTAATTATTTAATGATTACTTTTAATTGTGCATTTATTGTATTTTAGAACAAGTGCTTCTCGCTAATCCTGATTGCCGGTTATGTGACATTTCATGTTCTTTCTTTTTCTCCAGGCTCAACCTATCGGTGGGAGGCCGCTCATCTTGAGCGCGTGTTATGCTTTCCCCTCTCTCCTCTTCCGCGCCCGTATGCGCTGTTAGCGCTCCAGCCATTATCGGCAGCCCCTTGGGAGCATGTGCATGCTCACAGCTTTGCTACATGCACATACACTTCGACTTGCCGAAGAGGAGTGCTTCCTCGGTTTGGCAACCTCACTGTAAGAACGCTGCCTGGGCTGTAATAACAGAGCCAAAACAGCAGGCACCTTCTTCAATATTGGAGCATAGTTATTGTACCAGATAAAGATTGAACTTTTCTGCTGCATTTACAAGCAACTCATGTGGGAGAAATAATTTTTGGAAAACCCTTTATAACTAAGCTGGTAGCCTCCATCCAGCTTGCTCCCTTGATGCCGTTCATGCTGAGTCTGGGGCTGTAATAAATATATATTGGACCTCTGGTCAAGTTTTCCCATCTTTACTTATCAATCACACTTGACCTTACTTCCCACTGGGGACCTGTGATTTGGAAGCTCCTTCTTTCTGATACCATATCTGATTATGACGAATATGAGCAGGGCCTTGAGGCTTATGGCCCTAATGAGGGTGAAGACTACTTTTATGATGGTGGCTTTGTTGAAGTCATTGATGACTTGGTTCAATGTTCACTGGTCAAAGCTCTTTCCTCTGCCTTACAACCCATTACTTAAACACTTGAGGAACTTTCAGGCCGCTCCTCAGCTCATTTTCCCACCCCTCCTGCTGGCTCTTTCAATCCATCTGAAGTTCCCACCTTCTTGACCGCACTCCCTTAAGCTCAGTCAATTGTCACAAGATGTTTCAGGGGAGCATACTTATATCCCTAAGAAACACTCGAAATCCCCTGCCATTTCTACAGATTCTGATTCTTCCTTCTCTTCCCATGCCTCCAAACATACTAAGCAATCCAAGAAACGCAAGCGGCAACATCTGTGGAAAAGCTTTGAGAAATAAGTCCGGGCCAGACTCAGAGCAGAATGTCCTTGCCCATACCTTTCCCATAAAACTGCTCAAACACCGGACATAGAAGCCAACATGCTTACCTTCTTGAAAAAGTTTGCAAAATACACTAAGAAAGGAATCGATTGAGCCCTTTGTGCCTGTCAAGATTAAGTTCTGGACATTTCAGGTCCCCTTGCTAAAATCCTTGAATTGGCTCTTCACACCCAAGAAACAAGCGCCCCCGTTAACCCAGAAATTTATGCGGGTTGCCCCAGCAGACAATTTGTCTTTTGGCAAAGCAAATTGTGTCATAGCCTCTGAATGGAGGAAACCTGTTCTTCTACGGATCGACCTGTAGTTGGTGGAACTGGCCACCGCTCAACCTGGTCCTTTAGCGGAAGGACAACTGTTTGGAAATCAAGGACCTTGGCAAATTCGTGAATACCTTCACTTCTCTGGACAAAGCTCAATGTTCACCGAAAAAAGCACTGAACCCGCTTTAACCTATAAGGTCCTCAATGAGGATTTTCCTACAGATGTAGAGGTTTTTGGCAGGACCCATCCCAAGTGTGCTTCTTCCCCTCACGGTCCAGAGGCTCCTGTGGTAGATTCCACAGAGTTGTCAACAGGGGTAACCAAGCCTCCCCCTCTCAATCCGCAGGTCAAGGTTCTTCCTGTTTCAAATCTTCCTTTGGGAGTCAGACTTTGTCATTTTGCACACAAATGGGCACTAATTTCATCAGATTGTTGGGTTCTAGAAATGGCTCAAGGTTCCACATGGAGCTCTTTGACTATTCTGTCCAGTCCTCCCTCCTTCCCCTTCTCATTTTTTCCCAACTAGACATGAGCTTTATAGACTCAGAGATTCAAGAGCTATTGACTAAGTGAGCTATTGCTCTATTCTCCCATCATCCAAAAAGCTTCTGCAGCAATGTATTCCTGGTACAGAAGAAAGGAGGAGGTCAGTGATTAGTTCTCAATTTCCGGGACTTAAACCCTTTGGTTATCTATCATCATTTCAAGATGGAGGGCATCCATCTTCACGAAGACCTGCTGCAAGAGCAAGATTGGTTGGTACACCTAGATTTAAAAGATGCTTACTTATCAGTTTCTATTTTTCCCCCTCAGGTGTTTTTATTCAGTTTCAGTGGAGAAATCAATGGTACAAATATGTGTCTCTCCTATTCAGACTGTCATCAGGTCCTTGGGCGTTCACAAAGCTCATGAAGCCGATGGTAGAGCATGTGTGAGAGATCGGAGTCCGCATGATTGTCTACCTAGGCAACATGATTCTATTGGCTCAGGATATGGCTCAATTGTTGATGCTTCTGTCCTGGGTTGTGTCCCTGCTTCAAAATTTGTGATTTGTAATCAATTCCAGGAAATCAATGATAATTCCGTCCAAATAAAGAGAATTCTTAGGTTTTCCGATAGATTAATTTGTCTCAACTCCTCCTAATAATGATTCTAAAGCAGCAGCTAATTTTTTGAAAAGAGAAGTAATACCATGATGGGGAATAGCAGAATCAATTCGATCAGATAATGGCAGCCATTTTGTAAACGTCCTTTTTCAACATATTTGCACTTCTCTGGGGATAAAGCATAAACTGTCATCTGTCTATCATCCCCAAAGTAACGGAATAGTGGAACGCCTCAACGGGTTATTGAAAAATAAAATAAGTAAACTCTGTGCTACTTTGCATAAAAATTGTCTCCACTGTCTTCCGTTGGCCTTGTATGCTCTGAGAAATATACCAGGAAGTGACCACCATCTCACACCGCATCAGTTAGTGACAGAACGCCCTATGCCAACTCCTTTAACAATAGCAAGGCACAGGACAGATGTGCATAAAACTGCTGAAGTGTTGAGGGAGGAAATGAGTGGGTATTTGTCTCAATTGTTGAAATCTGCTAAGTTTTCTCTAAACAGGTAACTCAGCAGCAGAAGTGCACCACCTCAGCCCAGCAGATCAGTCCAATTTCTGTGGGACAATTGGTATATATCCGGAATTTTGTGCGATGATGGAAGGACAGCAAATTCAAAGGGCCCTATTTGGTCACTCAGAGCATCCCCACTGTAGTAAAAGTGGAGGGCAGGAAACCATGGATACATTTGTCGGACATTCGACTGGCTCCTGCTTTGTGTCAAGCGTTGCCATTGGCACAGGAACTTTTGCAGGAAAATGAGCCAGTGGAGAAATAACAGTATACTTTTTCAGAGAACGAGTGGAGCATCATATTAGTTCCGCCAAAAGACTTTTCTGGATTGTTTTTGTGTTTGCCTTTTTACGTTTTTCCTTATTTACTGCTGGTTTGAAATGGTATTTTAGTCCATGTATAGAATCATGCTCAAAGGTGACATATTATAAAAGAAATGTGCATAAAAATAGGTCTCATGTTATGCATTATAGATTAACTGACAATGCTTGGTATCGACACATGATAGAAATAGGTATGTAAAGTACTAATGAATCGTGTTTAGTATGTTCTTTCATTCCACATGCTAGTGATTCCGATAGATTGCATTCAGCTAAGGAAGTTTCACCTTATGTTACACAGGGCCTGATTCTAACTTTGGAGGACGGTGTTAAACCGTCCCAAAAGTGGCGGATATACCACCTACCGTATTACGAGTTCCATAGGATATAATGGACTCGTAATACGGTAGGTGGTATATCCGCCACTTTTGGGACGGTTTAACACCGTCCTCCAAAGTTAGAATCAGGCCCACAGTGTCTTCTCCATCTTTTCCTATGTAGAATGAGGGCTCGGATACAACCTTCACAAGTGCAGCAGGGAACATTTTTAGTAAACATCACACAATACGAAAGAGGGTTAGCTGACATAAATGTTTTGACTGATCGCAAGGAACTGGAAACAAAAATAGAAGCAATGTCAAGGACAGGAGCTTTAAGGTACAAGGGGGGGTAGATGGAAAGCTAGGATAATAGGACAAGGATTTTTAGGGGTATTACGATCTACTCTCTTATGCAGAGATTATACAGCCACACCTAGGCCTTATGACTGTCAAGAGAGACCTTATTTTAGGGTAAATGGGTCAGTATATGTCCATGGTCAATGGCACCATGGCGCAGTATTTGAATGTAGAGCTCTCTCCTTATGGGATAAAAGTGGGACAAGCATCAATATACAACAAGATTGTCAGGTAATATGGAATGAAAATATACAAAGTTTAACCTGGGTAGAAACACCTACAACGTTTCGAGTGGGTCGAACGCCAAGTGTTTTCTCCTTATGTTTTAAGGGTAATGGAAAAATTTCAGTAGGGGAAAACGTTAATTGTATCATCACAAGATATAATGAGGACATGCAATGGGGCACCTCTAGTCTGATGGACTATTATTGGCAATGTGGAGAATGGCTATATACACAACTTCCCGCAGGATGGAATGGTCTCTGTTCTTTAGTCACTGTGCACACCCCTTCCTTAGTAATTCCCGGAGTGGCTGTTTCAAAGTTACATGAGCATCCTATGAGCCGTCCAACGACTTTGTTACACCATCATCGAAGGCGAAGAACTGCTGAATATTTTGGCACTGCAACATGGGCAGATATTCCACAGGTGTTTTTTGGAAGCATCTTCCCATTCATTCAGGCCAAAGCCACTGTTCGCTAGTTACAAATAACTCGTTGGGAGCTGATGAAAGCCATTAAAGCTACGGAAGATGGTTTCAATGCAATCAAAGAAGAATTGAGGGCATTGCAAGTAATGCTTATGCAACATAGATATGTGTTAGACTTGATGACGGCAATGGAGGGTGGGGTCTGTGCCAAAATCGGTACAGTGTGTTGCACATATGTGCCGGCTAATGATGCGGACAATGGAACGATAACAGAGGCCATACAGACTCTGCACAATCTGCAGAAGAACATGGTAGAAGAGGGGGGTGCCTCCAACGAGTGGTTTCCAAGATTGTTTTTGTGGATGCCGGCCTGGTTACCTGAGTTGTTTAAATGACTTTTTCCAATTCTTGTGATGATTCTTTTAATGTACTGCCTAGTTCAGATTATTGTAGGGTGTTGCAAATCAGGTAGTCAAAAGTTAGGGTTAATGTTTACTAATAGATTAGGTAGTAAAGAGTGGAAGGAGAAGCAAAATGCCAACACTGAATTGGGTGTTTTGGGTAGGAAAAGTGAGCAGGTAGTTGAAAATTCAACTAGAGGGGGGAATGTAATAGGCCTTAAGAAAACTACAGAGGGCCTACTCTGGTCAACACACGAATTAGAAAACAAATGTGCAGAAGTCTATATTATATGTGAAAAGTACAGGCCTCAGTTTGAACATAATGGTCAATAAGGAATGCAGGGACAGAAAGGAGAATGAGGAGAGAGGCCAGGTGCAGGGTAAAGCAGTTACAATTCAGCCTAGCATACCACAGATAACTTAGAAGGATGCACACACACAAGGGAGAGTTTGAGCTACTTTCTGATAGCAGGAAAGGAGAAGGGTAAATCACAACAGACCTGAAAGAGACACAGCGTTAGAAGTTTGTGTTTCAAGGCTAGCAGAAGGGAGGTGACAGGCTGTAAAACTTTTGGAGTCTTGTAGATGTGTTGGGGGAATCTGCTAGGACTGTATTTTAGTAACAAGAAGTCTAATAACGCTTAAAGAATTATTGTTTTTGTTAATTGTAAGTGTTGTGAAGTGGGTGGGTTTTAAGCGCCCACTGAAGGTATAAAAATCACTGTGTGTAAGAGCTGAGTTGAGTGTGGCTCCAGTTTCATATTGTATTCTATTTTATTTTGTTTATATAAATACTCAATTATTACTAGAATTGTGTCACTTCTTTATTATTAATAAGAAATTCGATTACGTTTCTTATAAACTGTCTGGAGGGCTCCTTCACCATAAAATCTGTCTCTCCCATAAAGCGCAATTGCTGCATCCTTCTTCGGACGGAAAATGTATCCGCAGTCAGATACATCAATCGCTTGGGGGGCACCAGATCCCGGCTGTTAGCAAATATAGCCAGGGAGTTTTGGCACTTCTGACACAGTCAGAAGATTACAGTAATAGAGGAATATATTCCAGGCAAAGACAACAATTTGGCAGACTGGAATTCCAGGTTTCTGGTGGATTACAATGACTGGAAACTCCATCCACACATCTTCCAGAAAGTCATCCTCTCTCTGGGTCAATGTCTGATATTTTTCTTTGTATCCCGCCTCAATTCTGAACTCAAGGGGCCCGATTCACAGAGGTAAAATTTGACTTTTGGTCTAAGTTTAGGTCAAAAGTCTAAGTTTACGACTTCTCGTAGATGTCTGCCCTGAGTGCGGTGATTCCGCCCAAGTGCAGAAGTAAAGATACTGCTCGTAACTTACCTTTGTGAATACCAAAAAGTCATAAACTTAGGGGCAGATTTAAGAACCACTAGTGCCTCCTTTCACCACATTAGCATCATTTTTGTGACTCTAATGTGGGCCAACGAGGCCAAAATCACTGCGCCAAATGGCGCAATGCAACCCTTTGCGCCAGGCATAATATATGCAAAGGGGGTGTTCACTCCTTAGGGGCTGAACAAATGGTGCAAAGAAATCTAAAAGATTTCTTTGTATCATTTATTTCAGCACTTTTAATGCCTGCTCAGAGGAGGCGTTAAAAGGAGGCATACCATTATTTACATTGGGCCTCAATGGGCTTTGCAGAATTAGCGTTAACATTTTTTGCACTAATCCTGCAAAGCTCCAAACTAGAGTAAAAAATGTTGGCGCTAGTTCCCCTAACTACCGCCATGGTGTGCTGGATGCATTTCTACAGGATTGGTCAGGTCATTTGAATGATGCATTCCCCCTCTTTTCCATGATTCCGTGGGTCACTGCACAAGTCAGGAGACAATCAACATCAATAGTTCTGATCACCCTGCTGTGGAAGATGCCAGCGTAGTCCCCAGTTCTACTGGAGATGTTGTTTGCTTGCCACATCCTTCTTCCAGTGTTTCAACAGCTGCTCACAGATCCAGTGGGTTCTCCACATCCTCTTCTTCTCCAAGGCCATCTGGTTCTGATGGCATGGAAAATATAGGGAGTCATGACCAAGTCAAGGGCATTTCAGAGGCAGCTGTCACATTTATACAGCAGGCTTGGGCTCCTTCCACCCACAAACAATATTCTTCAGCATGGAAGAGATGGGTGGGTTGGTGCCTTCAAAGAGATGTGGATCCCATGGGATCAGAACTAATAGATGTGCTTAATTATCTTTCAGAATGTGCAGAATCCTGTTTATGTTACAGGTCAATAAATGACTTCCGGTCTGCTCTTTCAGCTGGTGATAATCTCATTGATGGTAAGCAGGTTGGTATTCATCCTCTGGTGTGTAAATTACTTAAAGGCATTTGGGTAGCAAATCGTCTGAGACCTATATATACTCAATTATGGGATGTTAATAATGTGTTATCTATGTTTGTATCCTGGCTCAACAATCCAGATTTGTCTATTAAACAGAGTTCGACCAAATTAGTAATGCGTCAATGTTTAGTCTTGTGTAGAAGGGTGTCAGATGACTGCCAAGGCATTTCTACTTGGTTCCAGATTGGAAGACATTTTAAGCGCGGCTGATTGGTTGTCTGATTCTATGTTTAAATCATTTTTATTATAAACCTATTTTGCATGTGGTTGGTCAGCTTTGAACCAGCAAAATCAGAACCTTCAGACCTGACATAGAACATTTTTTAGCATATGCAACAAGAATTTTAGATTCTACTAAGTACATGGAGGCAAGGATTATCCCACCCTTGGAACTAGAAACTATTATGTTAACTTTTGTTGGTTTTGATATGCATATAAACTGATGAATGTTGAGTTCACCCGCTCTTATGTATATATGGGGTATTGGTGTTAATGTCATGTGTTTGCTTCTTCCCAGGTGCAGATCGAAAACAAAGCTGAAGTGTTTGGAATGCCAGTGTTCTCCGAGGCCTGTATCTGGATGGCAATTGATGTTTTCTACCTCATGGATGTTTGATCTTATGGTTACTGTTTTGGTTCCGATTGATGTTGGACTGTTTCGCTACAAATAAAGAGGCAGTCAAGATGGTGTCTCACTGTTTTGTTGGTTGTACCTTATGGGTATTGTTGGATGATTATGGGGGGAGTGGTTTAAAGCTTCATGCAAAATGTGGTTTATTATATGTTTGCTGTTTTTTGATTGGCTGCTATTTTGGAGTAGACTAGAGAAAGGATCATTCTCACCTCTGTGCCTTTAATAGAGTCTATAATTTGTGTTGCATATGATAGAACATTTTCTATTGCCTCACCTCTTCATGGGTAGTCATGCACTGCTCTATGTGAGAGGCCTGCGTAAAAACACTCTCCTGGCTGGATGTGTGATTAGGTTTGGTCAGGGACATGTGTCTCAATGTCCCCAATGTTTTTACAACTTCAGGGAAATGTGTTGACTCCACTTGTCACTTTAGGATGGTGGGGAACTCTTTTGTTTCCACACCAATAACCTTCAGTCAATGCGCAAATGTGTTATGTTATTTGAAGCCACTTACCCATCTACACAAATGGGTGTTATAGGCTGTCATTGACAATCATTTGCGTTTAAATGACAGCCTTCAGTGACTTTTCTGCTTCAAGCAGCTTCTCTTGTCACCCACCCCATGCTCCAAACACCACAGTCTACCTCCTGCCAGGTAGGCCTGCACGCATCAACAGCCCTCCTAAGGGTTTGCATTTTTTTTCCACACTCTACCTGCTTTCTTGCCTTCCTCATACTACTACCTCACCAAATTTGCATACCACACATAGGGCCTCACTTACGAGGTCCTAACGACAACTGTACCACTGGAGTGTCATTTTCTTTACACTCCAGTGGCACAGTGTGCCAGCCCAATTTTACAGGACCACGCAAAGCCCCTTTGCCTGGCTTTTCATGGCCTTGTAAATATGGACCTCTTCCACAAAACACTGCTTGAAAGGGGCATTTCGTGGGTGTTTCTTGGTGTGTTGTCACACAATATCCATGGCAACCAAAGGAATCTGACGCATTCCTAGATTTACAAGTCTGGGAATGTGTCAGATTCCTATGCCACCTCAGGGGTGGCCTAGGAGCGACGCAACAGGGAGAAATATCTTTATTTCTCCCTGTTTTTCCTCTTTCTATAGGTGCTGCATTTTGCAGCGCACATAGAAAGAGGAAAACACCTCTTGTTATTGATTTTGTGCAGGAAGGTGTCCTTTCCTGCACAAAAACAATCATCCTCACAATGCGGGCACCCTTGCACCTTAGTGCAAGGAGGCCTGCGTAGGTGCATGGCAGCAATTTGTTCACCAGCGCAGGGGGAGAGGACAGAAGTGCACTGTATCTTGTAGATACGGTGCAATTCTGCCCTTTCCCAGTGGCACAGCAAGACACCTGCTGCGTCACCCAGCACCATGGGCCTTGAACATGAGGCCCTCACCTGCTTTACATCATATTCCCTGCAATGGTTTCTTCTTCTCACTGCGAGCCACGCAGGAAAAAATAGAATGTCAATGAAAATATTTCAATGCCATTTTATTTTTTCCGTGCAGCGCGCACAAGCCCAGAGACATGCTGGGCATGTCCTCTGCTTCTGGCATCAGAAGACTGGAGCAGTGCCTGGATTTGACGCTCCGAAGTGCGCATGTCACTTTGGCCGTCTGCTTTGCACCTGCCAAAATGACATGCTCACTTTGAAGCTCTCCACTCAGCTATCTTGAGACTGCTGGGTGGAGACCAGGCACAGGATTCAAGGAGCATCCAGCCAGTGCGCTCCATCCAATCCAGGTGCTTCTCTCATGCTGGTTAACAGCAAGAGAGCAGCGTCTGGATTGGTTAGGGGAGCTCTTCCTCTATTGGAGAGTAGAAGAACATAGAGGAGGACGCGCAGCCCGTAGGTAAGTGCCTTTTTTAAAATGTGTAATGCATGTGTGTAATATATGTAAGTGTAGTGGCTGTGTTTATGTTATAGTTACTGTTGTCTGGGCTTTTGGAGGGAGGAGTGGTTTACTATGGGCTTTTGGAGGAAGTTTTTTTTTTTTTTTTTTGCGAACTGATGGGGCATTTCACTCGCCCCACCACTTTAAAAGGGTACAAGCCGCCGCTGCATATTCCCAGGTAGGCCATAGGAGTTCTCTCGCTGTCCTCATGAGAACCCTTCCAAAATGCGAGGTGGAGGTCTGCTCTGAGGCCTGGCCCATAGTTAATCACTTTGCCTCGTCAAACGTCTGGCACAATTGTGATTCTAAAAGCTTCCCCTTTTGTGTAAACAGACACACTACCTTCCAAGCATCTGAAGGAGCACAACTTAAATATCTGAAAAAGAGTGCATACAAATACAATATGGGCAATGCAAATAAAAGACCAGGAGGACGCCAAATAAAAGCAGCAATTTTGTGTGAAAGGCTGCAGGCCGTTCCAGTGTGCAAGGTTAATTTCAGTCGTTGTTCGATCTTAGTTTTTGCACTTCAGTAAGTAAGCTCTGGTTCCTCTGGGATGCAGCTGGATTTGCGGTAATGGAGAGAGATCTGCTGCTGGCTGGTTTCCCAGAACAAGCGCCTTTGGCCGCGTCACATCTCGGATGGATTCCAAAACAGATGCTATGAGATGCTCTTGGTAAATGATGGAGGCCATATGTTCGCACTCATGACCCAGTGTTACTGAGTGAAGCCTGGAGTGCCGCTTGAAGAGGGTCAGTGTACAAAGATGACTGAGGGCGTACAAGGCACACTCTGGGTGTCCAAGGTCCAATGAGGCATTACAAGACGCACTGTGCATGCTCAAAGCCAGACAGGGGTGCGTTAGGCCCAGAGTGGACTTGATATGGCCTTTGTGGATATTTTTGGCCAGTGTAGACAATCGTGGGCACATATTTATCAGACTTTCCCATCACGCAGCAAGACAGCTGTCTGCTCTGAGGGAAAGGGAGAGTGCAGAAGTTTTCCAGCTTTTAACATGGGCAAGGATGTCTGTGCTGTAGGCAGAATTGTTTTAGGTAGAATGTAGCACCTGTATAAAGATGGAAAAATGAGAATAAACATATTGTTCCTTTTTAAGCTTTCCCTGGGGGGGTGTAGCATTTGAAACATTCCCAGGTCTACTACTCATGGTATATCTGGGACTGTGCCCAAATCCATGAGCGGACACATAGGAACACCCATGCTCCACCCACGGAACGCCTCCCTGGTGCAGTTACTCAAGGCAGAGAATTGTGCTTCCTTTCATTACTCCAAACTTATTCAGCACCGCTGGGCCAAGCAAGGTGGCCTTGCGTTGCTTGGTAAATCGGACTATAGTGTTGTGTTACCTTGCATGACCAAGGGCAACACAACATTATGATATATCTGGCCCCAGATGTGGATGCTCTAGGACCGGTATAAGTGCTGAAGGCTGACTTGTGCACTAAAGGCACAGTTGGGCGGCCTCAGGCCTTTTGTGTGTATTAGAGGTCAAGAGTGAGCACCTCAAGAGCAATGTTAGTTTTTAATGCCAGATGCTTGCGCTCAAAACTCGGGGCCTGCTATAAATACACTAGACCAGGTGTAAGGGCTTATGTCACTGAGTGAACACATGAGCACAATTGTGGTCATTTGAGACCTGGTGTCATAGGTAAGGCCTAATGTGGGCTTTCAGTCCTATTGCAGACTCTGCAGGCCTAGAGTGGTAGCTGTATTCCCACTGTGGGCACTTGAAGTCCAGCGTGAGAGATCAAGATCCAGTGCGGACAGTAAAACCTAGTACTAGTGTTTTAGTTGTGTATGCCCATTCAAGGCCCTGTATGGAAGCTCGGGGACTGGTGTGTGCGTTTGAAGTATGGTTTGGACATTAAAGACTCAGTGTGGGTACTAAAGGCACTGTGGGGCTATTTAGCTACATATGCTCATTCAAGGCACAGTATAGAAGCTCAGGAACCAGTTTGAGGTACTACGTACGTGCTTTAAGCAGGATCAATGGCCAAGCTCCAGAAGAAACTGAAACAAATACAGAACGCCTCCGCACGCCTCATCCTCAACATCCATCGCCGCAACCACATCACAGCTCACCTCAGAGACCTACACTGGCTTACCATCAACAAGAGGATCATTTTCAAGCTCCTGGTCCACGCTCACAAAGCTCTCCACAACGCAGGCCCTGCCTATCTCAACGAGCGACTTACCTTCCACACTCCCACCCGTCAGCTACGATCCGCCAACCTCGCCACCGTCCCTCGCATCCATCGGACCACAGCTGGCAGCAGATCCTTTTCCCACCTCACCGCCAAGACGTGGAACTTCCTCTCGGTTCATCTACGACAGACCCAGGACTTCCTGACCTTCAGGAAACTCAAGACCTGGCTATTCGAGCAGTAGCAGCCCGTCCCCCCTTCAGCCCCTTGAGACCTTAACGGGTGAGTAGTGCGCTTCACAAATTGATTAATTTATTGGCTTGGATGTCAGAGGCTCAGTGTGGACCAGAACTGCCCACTCAATGGAAAATCGTTCAGTGTTAGGCAACCTTCAGATGTTCTCCTCTCAAGCCTGGATCAGTTAGTAAGTGTACAAACCTGAATTTCTCCATGATATTGAGGCAACATAAAAAGGCTTATGTTCTTACCCCTTCCTAGTCCCTTAGTTTCTTTTCATCTGCGGTTTCCTTGGATGTCTAGACATAACCCTTTCATTAATTGGAACACACAGTTTTTGATTCCATGGTTGAATTCTGCCAGTTTTTGTAAATCTACCTAGTAAGTAAGTTATGAACCCTTGCTTGTTTGTTAGGAGTCCTAATACAATACAATCCAGGTGGTGTTCATCAAGAGGGGTGCTAAGGAGCTTTCATCTCAAGTGTCTTTTAGCAGACACTTAATAGTGGCTATTTTGCTTGAACCAATAAAACAAACCAGTAATTGCTATCAATCTCCAGCGGGGTTTCCATTGGTTTTTGTCCTCAAGAACAATAAGTATATTTGTAGTTTTGTAGATTGAAGGCTTCATGATTTTTCAGCAATGTGCAGGTATGTTTTGCCTTTGATCATCAATACTTTAGATCCTTGCAGCAGGCTATTTTTTTCACCAAATTTAGGGGCATATTTACAAGCCCCTAGTGCCACCTCAGTGTAATTTTTGTAACTCTTAGGTTGCATTATGGAGGCCTTTCTCCCATGCTGTATTTACAAAGTGGCGCAATGCTTGCATTGCACCACTTTGTAAACCCTTGCGCCACATTATGCCTGTGCCATGCAAAACGTATGCAAGGCGGGTGTTCAGACGCAGGAAGGCCTAAAAAAAATGGTGCAGTGAAATTTACATTTCACTACGACATTTTGTTCATTTTTAATGCCTGCTCTGAACAGATGTTAAAATGATACACCCATTTTAATCAATGGGCCTCCCTGTGCTTTGCTGCACTAGCGTCAACATTTTTTATGCTAGTGTAGTAAAGGATCACAATAGCACCAACAATTTTGACGCTATTGTCCTAACAGCCGCCATGGTGCACCATATTGTAAATACGGCGCACCATGGCGGTCGTTAGGACAATTGCGTCAAAATTGTTGCCGGGGAGGTGATCCTTTTCTGCACTAGCGTCCACATTTTTTATGCTACTGCAGCAAAAGATCACAATAGTGCCAACAATTTTGATGCTATTGTCCTAACGACTGCCATGGTGCACCATATTGTAAATGTGGAGCAATCATGGTGTCATTAGGTAGGGCTGGGGTGACGCACGAAAAGTGGAGCATCGGGACAGATGCGCCACTTTCCTGTAAATATGCACCTTAAACTTTTGTCAGTGAAGTAATATGATGGATGGGCAACTACATTTGGGGGCACTATGAATATTGAATAACAGTCTTTATGCTTTGTAATATGCCTTATATTTTCCAACAAGCTTACATTCACATTCTCAATGACCTCACAGTAGTTTATTCGGATTGAGTTATGGTTTTGATCTGTCACATGTAGCACTAAGAAAGGATCATGTAAGAAGTTCAACATGATTAAAACAACTGTGAGGATAAACTTGGGAAAATACGCCCTTGAAAAGCCATACAATTTATCGTTGGATTATGAAAGGCAGAAATTAGGGAGCATATTTATCAATGTGTTGCTCTGTTTTTGTACCACGCAAGGGGGGCATATAGGTGATGCAACACTAAGTTAAACTTTATCAAGCCACGCAATGCCACATTGCTTGGCCCTGAATAGCTTGATAAATCTGGAGTAACGCAATGCAGGGCAAATCACTGCTTACTGTTACTCTGTCCCAGGGAAACATTCCCTGGGTGGAATGAGGCAGCAGACATAGAAAGAGGAAAATGCCTCAGAATTTTTTTTGTGCTGGACAGTGCCCCTTCCTGCACAAAAACAATTCTGTCTGCAAAACAGACACCCTTGCACCATGACGCAAGAGTCCCTGTGTTGGGGCTAGGCAGCACATTGTCCGCCAGTGCAAGGAAATGACAGGAATGCACCGTAAAATGTTAAATATGGCGCATTCCTGCCCTTTCATTGTCACAATGCGCAGGAAGGGGGCTTGCTGTGCTGCTTGAAGTATTGATAAATCTGCCCCTACTTTGGATCATGATAATGCTGCTTCAATTTGGAAGTGTTCTAGCAGTTTTCAAGGATGTAAAAGCACCACTATCTTTCCCCGGTCTGGCAAATGTGTTTTTCTGAATTGTGCAACGCTTACCTATCACTTAAGAGAAAAGGTTACAAAGGGGGATGTAATCTGGGGAATAATTTTGCATCTCGTAGGTAGCATTTTCCCCTAGCTCTATATCTTTACGCCTGATCTGTCATCAAGAGGCAGAACTACTTTGGGCACAGAAGGATGTGGTTAGAGCAGCGGTGGCCAACATGGGCCCATGAGGACTGGATGCCAGATTTTCAGGATTTCCACTTGAAATAGAGTTAGGTACAAATGATCTGAATGGAAAACAATTACATTGTGATTGGTTATCTCAAAATATCAGGGCAGGAGGAACAGAGGATGTGACAGGTCCCATCTACACAAGGGACTTTGTGGTAGGCTGGAGCACCCAAGATATGCTTTTATGACCATTGAAATATTAGACTTAACATTTGTGGAAATATGTGTCCAAGATCAGGGCAAAGTAAAGCAGGGCTAGATTAGGAACATGGGACAGATTGCCTTGAGGCTCAAGAAAATAACAGAAAGAAAATCAGGTAATGTGAGCAGCAAGTTGGTGCCCTGTCATGGGGTTATTTTAGCACTTTGCATGGGCACATTTACTTTAGCTCTAGGCATGTGGCATGCGCCCTTTTACCTAGTTAATTTCATGTATTCTTTTTTTATTCTTTTTGTAGAAGCTTCATTTTAGCAGTAATGTTTTTATTATTGTTAGTTGCAGTTTCACACAGAATGTGTTATTAGTTATTTTGCACTACATATAATCTTGTACTCAGCCCAAGGCTGTACATGATTATTTACTGAGTATTGCCGGTCCAAAGAGTGTAATGTCTACCTTACACAGAAAAGATGCATTATCATGTCAGGTCAGTTCTCAGAACAACAACATGTTTTATTATAAAACAACACTCTGCCCCCAACTACGAGGGGACATTCCAGCCAGCCATGTTATGCTTCACCAGGTTGTCGCAGCTCCGCTGAACTTGGTGCCGTCTCTCCATCCACTCGGGAGCACTGCCAGCAGACCAACAGGTCCTCTCCTGCTTATCACTTAGGTATGGGGATGAGGATTATTTGCAGGGACTGGTACGGGCAGAATAGGTTTAACATTGCTATAGCTGTCATGTAGATTTTTAGTAGTGCAGGTAGGGATTTTACATTCACTCGTGTGACAGAATGATGGGACCTTTCATCTGTTTCACTTTTCTGGTCACCATAATAGTGTTGTGTTTCATTGTCCTAATAATCGCAATTCATGCATTTTTACATAGAACGCAGTTGCTTCAATAAAATGTATTGAACCAAATCCTGCTTCTGTTTGTCTTTTGCATGTATGAGCAATGGTTATCCCAGGGTCCCTGTGGTGTAATCAAGCATGGGTTCCTCAACTTCCTCTAACATTATCAGAATCCCCCTCTATATCTGCAGGTCTTCCTAGATATGGTCATTCCATCTAACCTGCTGTAACAGTGTTTCTTCTGCCACGGCCCATTCCTTCATGTTTTTAAGCCAAACCCTTTGCGCTGGGTCCCTGTGTTCTTCGAAGCGATGGTCACCCGCCGTTTGGATAACAATAAGGCCAGCTGCATGAATTTCCATTCCATTTGCTTACACCTTTGCCTTTTAATAGCCCCCGAGGGGCACATCACTGGAGTCAGTTCCTAAGCTAAACCCCCATACGTTTCAGACTCCGGACTAGGGGTGGCTCCTCCGCAATGGCAGAGGAGCATCGCCCCTCTGGCTAAAGGATGAAAAATAAAACAATAGTTACACTATTGTTTTATTTTTCATCTGCTGGCTCAGCCAGCAGTACGGGGAAGAGTGGGGCTGAACCATGGGAGGAGGGAGGAGGTGAGAGCACACCTAAGTGCACATGTGTGTTTGGCTGGCTGTCTCAGGCCAGCCAAACACAGATGTGCACTAAGGTTTCTCCAGCGTGGCTGTGTTTGAGCCAGCAGCACAGGGAGGGGTGGGGTGGCCCAGGCCATGGGAGGGGGTAGGAGGGGAGAGCACACCTAAGTGCGCATGTGTGTTTGGCTGGCCATCTCAGGCCAGCCAAACACACATGCGCACTTAGGTTTCTCCAGCCTGGCTGTGTTTATCAGCCGGGCTGGAGAAACTGCACAGGCCCCAGGGTAGTGTCTGAGCGGCAGTCCAAGCCGCTCAGACCAATCCCGATGCTGCTTTTATGCTAGCTTTTGCATGAAAGCAGTGCCAGGATTGCTGGGGAGCCTATGCTGGTGTCCCAGTGAATGCTGGGACACTAAAAGAGGAGCGAGGTGGCAGGAGTCGGAGGAACAGCGAAACTGTGAAAAAGATAAGTTAAAAAAAAAAAATCTTTGTTTACCCTCCTTGTTCTCCCCCCTGCCCCCCTTTGACATTTGCAGGGGGCCACTGCTGTTCTGGAATAGATTGTCACAGAATATTTAGCCGAATGGGTTAGGCCGACAGCTATCAAACGGTGTGGGATAAAACTCAGTCCCCACATGCGGTGGCGTTGCCACCCAAAAACAGCAGTCTCGTCCCCATGACAAGAGTCCTACAGCAGCCCCAGGGTAGAGCATAAATCTAGCTAAATCATTCTCCAAAATACATGTGCTTAAAGATTCCTAGGAGAAGAGTTGCTTTGTGTTCCTCATAATCTAATTGTTTCAGGTTGAAGAAATGGTGTCCTACAAAGGTATGAGGGTACTTGAATTAAAGTTGCAAGTTTCATACTGTTTTGACATCACAAGACCGGGGTAGTGCGTCCTTGGTCAGATGGTGAGTATGAAGCTGGTTCGATGTCACGAGTGGAGGAGAATGCCCTTGGTCGGGTGGATGGTATGATAATGTTTCAATGTCACAAGAGCAGAGGAGAGTGTCCTTGGGTCAGATGGTGGCTATGAGAGTGGTTCAATATCACAAGAGTGGAGGACAGCAACCTTGGGTCACATGGCCATTATGAGATGTATTTGATATACCACAGGGACAGTGTGTGCTATGCTTTAAAATAGTCAATCAGAAGTTGAAAGGACCGGATTACACAGGACTCAGCAATATGTAAATGTTTCTAATAACATTAGTTTAAAGTTTATAAACCGGCCTTGGCATTCTTGTTTTTGGGGGGGGGGCTGACGTGGTTGTGTGCGCAGCAGGCAAGTAGACGACAGGTCCCAGATCAGTGTCACACAGAGGCAAGAGGCTAATGTCCATTGGCCGGCATGGGGCTAGCTCAGTATCATGCAAGGGACCCAGAGTGCGTCTGTTGATATTTTACATACATATTTCTTTTCAGCGGGGTGTCATCACTTCATACAGCACCATGACGCCTTGCTAGGACCTGGGAAAAACACTCAGTAACACAAATATCATCAAATAATCTTTATTCATCATCAGGTTAAAAAAGAAAGAACAAAATTTGAACTACTGAAGTACTCTATCTAGAAAATGTACAAATATGAGAGGAGGATGTTGCTGTTGGTTTTTGTCTGATCCCTGGGGTCCTCCGGGTCGTAGCTGCATCCAGGGATTCTCTGCTTCCCCAGCAGGCCCCCGTGGCCCTCCACTGTTTTGCAGGTTCCACTGGCTCTCAGATGCATCCACAGGACATAAGGGGTTTTACTACACCCCTGGGGGCTTGCAGCTGGCCCTGGGGGGCCTCCGGCGCTTAGCGGGCCCGATGTGCTGGTTTAGGCAGGATGAAGGCCAGCACGGCATCAATGATGAATGCAGGCAGGTAGGACCCCGGGATCCAGACCAGCTTAGCATCCCAGCCGGGGCTGTAGCGGGTGCGAGGATGACGAGCCTCCAGAGCGTGCTCGATGCACTTGGGCACCTTGGAGATGTCCGGGTCACAGATGAAGGTCATTATTGTCCGCTGCACCCGCAGATCTAGGGAAGGAAGAATGATTATATTAATATCTTCTTGTTTCATAGAGCATTTCATGGGGCGCTAGGTGCCAGGGTCTCACTGCTTCACGGTGCTGCAACTAGCAGGTGTTACTTTTGCCACGCGCAGAGGTATTGTTATGCATGTCAGTCAGCGAGCGCCACTTCTGTGAACAGCAGGTTCTAAACCTGGTAAATCAATGCTATAATGCAGCAGCAGGGGGGGAATACGAAGTGTTTCACACTGTTCCTATGTCATGAAGGAATTCCAGGCTGCTCTGAGGGGGCTCTCTGAGTGCCTGCCGGTGCAGTGCTGGCTCTCTGCTCCAATGTAGAGCACGCCTTTGGGAGGGGTGGGTGAAGGAAGACACTCAGGGCCATATTCATACTTTTTGACGCACAACAGCGCCAACACAGTAGTGCATCGAAAATGTCAACGCCATTCCAACGCGCCATGCGGGCGCCTTGTTTAAGGAATGACGTTAGCCGGCGCTGCGGACTGGTCTGAGTAAAAAAAAATGTCGCACAACAGGCAGCGCCGGCGTAGGGGAAAATGGGGGTTGTGCGTCAGAAAATGGTGCAAGTCAGGTCTGAGGCAAAAATTATGCCTCAAACCGGACTTGCGCCATTTTTTGACACACAATCCCCATGGACATGACTCCTGTCTTAGCAAAGACAGGAGTCATGCCCCCTTGCCCAATGGCCATGCCCAGGAGACTTCTGCCCCCGGGCATGGTCATTGGTCATAGTGGCATGTAGGGGGGCCCAAATTAGGCCCCCCTATGCCACTTAAGAAAAATATACAAAAATACTTACCTGAACCTACCTTTACTTACCTGGGATGGGTCCCCCCATCCATGGGTGTCCTCTAGGGGTGGGCGAGGCTGGCAGAGGGTGTCCCTGGGGGCAGGGGAGGGCACCTCTGGACTCCTTCTGAGCCCACAGATCCCTTAACGCCTGCCCTGAGCCAGGCGTTAAAAAATGGCACACAACAGGCTGTGCGCCGTTTTTTAAGGCCCACCCCCTCCTGTGCATCAAAATGACGCTGTGGTATAAATAAGGCGCACAGGCCTTAAAGTCATTTTTCGGAAGGGAACGCCTACTTTGCATATGATTAACGGAAGGCAGTTTCCCGCTTCAAAAAAATGAGACATAAGGCAGAATTTTGACATCCGTGTGCTCGGCCGAAAAAGTTTAAATATGGGGCAAGGTTTGCGCCGAATGTGCGTTGAAATTTTTGATGCACATTTAGCGCAAACAGAGTATAAATATGCCCCGCAGGGTGGTGCAGTCGGTGGCAGGAGGCTATTTTTTCACATTTAGCCTCAGAAAGAGAGGCTTACCCATTACTCCTTTGCCCCGTGTAATATTGTAAGCGATGGCAGATGATGCTGGCGCACGCCATACATAGCATAAAACTATAGGCTTTTTTCTCTGCATCTGCGTGTTACTCACAGGTGGCAGCAGGCACAAAATGGGCGATAAAATGCAAAGTTGTTTCACACAGTGCCCCCCACAATATCTTGTTCTCAAGGGCCCTAAAATCCTGAAAATAATTCGTCGTGCAAAAGGCATGGTGAATTGTGCCCTATCTGTCAATATGTGGTGACTTCATTTCTGAGTGTGAGCCTTAACTCTCTCTCAAAATCATGGCCACACTTCCACTCTGCCTCCAGAGTCCAGCTTCCGAAATGACCCACCCCTTGAAACTGTCTTTTCTGTTTCGGTGCCCTTTTTCTATTCTGGCCTAAAATTCCGAGTTCCCTACACATCTGGTACCCTCCTCCCTTAGTGGCCATCGCCGCCACGATGCTCACATGTAGACAGGACACCATGAAACTCCCAGAATACAATGCTTTGTTGAACGAAAGGTCAGGAATTGATCGTCGGTAGCCTATTAACATGGAGCCATCTGCCAAGCTTGTGTATTCCCAGAATCTCTACAGTTGAAGTTGAGTGGTTTCACACTGGGTCCCCAAATTATATTATAATCACCCCAACCCTTCGAGGCTCTGCTTTCTTATGTTCCTTCTTCTCACTCATCCCCAGGTCTCAGACCCGGTAGTGATATAATACGGACATTGAAATGGTTCCCTTTCAGACCCTGTATTCGTGCCCTTAGTTGTTCATGCAGAGACACTGATCGAGTTTTAACTGTGGGTGTAAAACATGTTAAAATAATCTATGTCGCTCCTGCTTATATTTCACATGTTTTAATTAATCCTGCATTCCCTCTGTGTGTTTGCTTGTTCTAAAATGTTGTGTTGTTTTTGTTCAGGTAGCATGTTACTCTTGTCAGGTGCATAATTTGAATTGTTACTTTCAGTTCTCCTCCAGCTGCAAGCAAACTACAGGCATACAAAAACAGAGCGCCGACTTTTATGAGTTAATGCTGATCGACGCCCTGAAAGTGCAACTTTCCATGTAATAATACACACTCCTTGGCAGAACTAGGCTATCAGTTAAAGCCCATGGTTCAGACCTTATTAATGATTCCTTATTCAGTTTTCATATTGGTATCCCATGTTCTCTTTGCTAGCCTTCTACCTTGCCTGAGATTATACCTTCCTTCCTGCTGCGGTGGCTTAAGTATCATAATTTTATATGTTTTCACTGTCACACTAAAGTCCCTCTGGCATGCAGTCAAATATTGTCACTAACAGGGGCGGCTCCTGTAGGGGCAAAGCAGCGGGGTGGGGGCCCCACAACATAAAAATAAAAAAAAAGACACTTACCTCTGCCGCCACCGTCTAGCTGCTCTTCTGGCTCCTGCTCCACTCGCTGCAGGCACAGGCTCCCAGCCTGCCCTGTGACCAATCCCAATGCTGCTCTCGCATGAGACCAGTGTTAGGATTGGCCATAGAGCCCCTGGCTTGGCGCTCCGAGGCAGAGAGGGAGCCTCTGCCTGCTCTGTCTAACCCTGCAGCCCAGTGCTGAGTTGGACAGAGCCCAGTGCGCATGTGTGTATGGCTGGCCCGAGATGGCCGGCCAAACATATATGCTCACTGAGAGGAGTGCTGTGCACTCCCCCTCCATCCCGGTCACCGCCCGTGGCCCAGCTTCCCTGAAAAATAAAAACGATAATAAACACAGTTTTTATTTTTCATTTTGCAACTCCTGCTGCTGGCACGGGGCGACACTCTTCCACCATAGTGGAGGAGCTGCGGCCGGTCCCTAATTTCAGACGAAGAATTATTAAGAAGGTCTGGAAAGGGTAAGCCATTCGAGCCTTCTGTTAGGCTGAATGCTCCTAGGTCACCCTTTATAAATTAAGCGCTTAGATAAGACTATACCACAGAAGAGCAGTGTGTGATGGTGCAGCTGTAGAGAGAGAGACAGGATGTTTAAAGAGTAAATAATTTTTGCTTTGCCCAGACGTACAGTTTTGGAAATATTTATCTCCGTAGGTTCGCCTGGCATCAGGATCCATCTGGTTCCAGAGCTTCTGCAGAGCGTCCTCAATGGAATCCAAGCTGGTGACAGCGGTCTTAAAGAACCCAGGCTCAATGATGCATACCTTCACTCCGAAGTGGTACATGTCACGCCTGCAACAAAGAAGAAAGCCAAGCATCATCAGTGATGGAGACTGCATCAGAGCTCATATGCTGTTCAGCATCTCTGTGGTGAAATGCCATAGTGTCAGTTTGGGAGGCGGAGTCACATGTTCACTAGTACCTGGTAATGTAACAAAATCAGATGTAAAGTGTTGAACCACCGCTAGCGGGAAACATGATCTGTGTGGATGGAGTCATTAATGGACCATAAATCTGACACTCGCCTTTGAGGTGGAGTTACTTGCAGAAGAAAGGTCACTTGTGGAGTCAGTGGTCACCTGTGGAGGCAGGGTCACCTATAGGGGTGAAGTCACCTGTAAAAGCAAGGCTACTGTTAGAGGTAGGTTCACCCACAGAGGTAGGGTTGCCTGAAGGAGTGAGTCACCTGCAGAGGCAGGGAGATCGTAGAGTTGGAGTCACCTGTTAAAGCAGGTTACCTGTAGAGGTGGACACCTGTAGTGGCGGGGTCACTTGAAGAGGCAGGGTCACCTGTATAGGTGGAGTCACTGTTAGTGGCAAAGTTATCTGCAAGAGTAAGGACAACTCTAGAGACAAAGGTTCATATTTATACTTGTTTTGCGCCGAATTTGGTTTTTTTTTTTTTACGCAAATTTGGTGCAAACCTAACTCATATTTATATTTTGGCACTAGACCCATCTAGCGCCAAATTTATGGTGTTAAAGTCATTTTTTGGACGTGGAAACCTACTTTGAGTTAATGAGATGCAAGGTAGGCGTTCCCATGCAAAAAAAGACTATAGCCCTAGAGCCTTATTTATCCCCCCATGCCAAAATCAGGCATGGGGGGAGGAGGGGTCAAATAATTGTGCAAAGCATTGCTTTGCACCATTATTTAACACCTGGGTCAGGGCAGGTGTTAGGGGACCTGTGGGCCTATTTCCATGGTGGAACACCAGGGAATAAGCCCACAGGTGTCCTCCCCAGGCCCCAAGGACACCCCCCACCCACACCATAGTGACAGTGAAGGATGGGGGACCCCATCCCAGGTAAGTATAGGTATTTTTTTTAAAGTGCCATTGGGGGCCCTGAAATGTCCTCTCCTACATGGCACTGGGTGCAATGACCATGCCCAGGGGACCCTGGTCCCCTGTGCTGGCCACTGGAGTGATGGGCATGACTCTTGTCTTTTCTAAGAAAGGAGTCATGTGGTATGGATGGTTTTGCGCCCGAAAATGATGCTAGGCTGGTTAGAGTCATTATTTTTTTACTGTAATTCTTTGGTGCAAAACACCCATCTCCCATACCGCCAGCCCCACCCGGCTAATGTCATATTTTTCTTTTTTTACACTAACCTACCCTTTGCACACCGTCTTGCACCATTCCATAAATATGGTGCCCGGCTGGTGCTCAGAAATGGTGCAAGCCGGTGCTAAACGTTTTGGTGCAAAACTGCATTAGTGCAGTTTTGCATCAAAAAGTATAAATATGCCCCATAGTGGGTCCTTTGGCACAGTGAGCACAGAATTCACATCTCGCTTCACACTTAGGGCATCTACACTTAGGGCATCAACTGTGCCAAAGGCCTCAAGCTGCATCCTACTGATGAGACCCAACTGGGCCAAAATGGGTCTGAGCTTGCTTGTGTTCCCTTTTAGAGGGACTTTCCTTACAGCTTAGCATGGACTGTTTCCATGAAGAGCAAGGTCGGTAATGATTTACAAAAACAAGCCTCTTTCTGGAGTAGCATGGTGAGTGAAAAATGCTGGACTGGAATGCTGCACTAAGTAATCATTAGTGACTGAATAATTCAGTCATTCCATTGTCATCTTGTTGTTATTTGTCAGTCACACCCTAAGTGTGATCAATATGCCCAGATGTTGGTTCTGTGCTCACTGTGCCATAGAAATCAAACTGCACCCTATTGATGAATTCCAAATAGACCAAATCTGCTCTGAGGCTGTGCATGTTCCCTTTTTGAGGAGGCCCTAGGTCACCTTCGGGGGTGTTCTCATATCTAGCTGCTGGGTTATATGTAGAGGAAGGGTCACCTGAATTGCCAGAGTTACCTGCAGGTACAGAGCCATCAAAATGGCCATACATTCACTCTCAGTGTGCAGACACACATTTAGTGAGTGGAGATCAGCTGGAGGTGCATTCGCATGTAGTAGGCAAAGCCACACAATCACCTGCCATTGTTGAAGGCACCTGTAGTTGGTAAAGGGCCACACTCTTCTGTAATGGGTCTATTTGTTGTCTTTTGGAAGTAAAGTCACCAGCACTGGTTAGGTCATGTGCACAGAGTAAAGGTTCAGGCATGTTTTCAGGAGGTACTCTGCACTTACCGTAGGCTGTCAGAGAAGGCCTCCACTGCATATTTCGACACGCAGTATCCTCCACCATTAGCCGATAATCGACCCAGGACACTGGCCATGTTCACCACACGCCCTGTGGCCCTCTTGATCATGGGAAGGAAATTTAGGGTGACCTCGATTGTCCCAAATGTGTTGACCTCCATGACCTTCCTGTAGTCATGGACAGTCATCCATTCTGTTGGTCCAATGGGATTGGCCACACCTGCATTATTAACCAATGCGTGAAGGCCTGGAAAAAAACACAGGTGCTAATGACAAGGCATGAACATGTGAGCAGTAATAACTAAAGTAATTTATATTTTTTATACAAACATACACATTTACAGACTGAAATGTATCCAACATTCCAATTTCACAAAATGACACTTTTCAAATAAAATCTTATGCGAAGATTCTAGTATTATTTTACAAATTATAACTGTAGAGCAAAACACCTTTTCATGTTCTTATGAGGTGCTTAGACCTATGGAAAGAGTGAATAATAGTAAAATAAAATTGGCTAGGCAATAAGTGGTTGTAGGAAAGTGCCACTGTTGGCATGGTTACCACTCCCCCACACTTTTTGCCTAATATCATGCCAACTTTGATTGAGGGTGTGCTGGGATCCTGCTAACCAGGCCCCAGCATCAGTGTCCTTTCCCAAAATTTGTGCCTTTGTTTCCACAATTGGCAAACCCATGGCACACAGTTAAGTCCCTTGTAAAAGGTACCCATGGTACCGAGGGCCCTGTGGCGAGAAAAGTACCCCAAGGGCTGCAGCATGTGTTATACCACCCTGGGGGACCCCTCACCAAGCACATGCAAATCGCCTTTGCAGCTTGTGTGTGCTGGTGGGGAGAAAAGGCAAAGTCGACATGGCACCCTTCTCAGGGTGTCATATCCACAAACTACTGCCTATGGCATAGGTAAGTCACCCCTCTAGGAAGGCCTTAGAGCCCTAAGGCAGGGTGCACTATACCACAGGTGAGAGCATAGATGCATGCGCAATATGCCCCCACAGTGCCTAAGTCCATTCTTGGTCATTGTAAGTGCAGTCTAGCCATCTTGAGTATATGGGGGCATATTTATACTTTGTGGTGCAAAACTGCACTACCGCAGCTTTGCATCAAAATGTTTTGCACCAGCTTGCACCATTCCTGAGTGCCAGCCGGGCACCATATTTATGGAATGGTGCAAGCCGGCGCAAAGGGAGGGCTAGCGTAAAAAAAATGGCGTTAGCAGGGTGGGGGTGGCGGTATGGGAGAAGGGGCTTTTGCACCAAACAATGATGTCAAGCAGGTTACAGTAAAAAAAATAATTACTCTAACCAGCCTTGCGTCATTTTCTTACGCAAAACCATCCATACCACATGCACCATTATTTGACCTCTCCTCCACCCCCTGCGTGATTTTAGCATGGGGGATAAATAAGATGCTAAGGCCATAGTCATTTTTTGCACGGCAATGCCTACCTTGCATCTCATTGACGCAAGGTAGGTTTCCACGTCCAAAAAATGACTTTAACTCCATAACTTTGGCACTAGACAGGTCTAGCTCCAAAGTATAAATATGGAGTTCGTTTTGCACCAAATTTGCGTAAAAAAAATGATGCTAATTCGCCGCAAAACAAGTATAAATATGCCTCATGGTCTGGGAGTTTGTCATTACGAACTCCATAGCTTCAATAATGGCTTCACTGAACACTGGGAAGTTTGGTGTCAAACTTCTCAGTACAAAAAACTCACAATGATGCCAGTGTTGGATTTCTTGAAAAATGCACCCAGAGAGCATCTTAGAGATGCCCCTTGTATGTTAGCCAAACTGCTAATGTAGGACTGACCAGTCTGTGTCATCCCGCCACTTTCAGACAAGTTCCTGACCACATGGGGTGAGAGCCTTTGTGATCTCTGTGGCCAGAAATTAAGCCTGTCCTGGGTAGAGGTGCTTCACACCTCCCCACTGCAGGAACTGTAACAACTGACCTCAAAGGCTCAAGCCTCATGTTATAGTGCCCCAGAACACCCCAGCAGATGGAGTTGCCCGCCCCCCGAACAAAGCCTCACTTTTGGTGGCAAGTCCGGCGGGAAAATTAGGGAAAACAGGGAGGAGAGACCACCCCAGCTAGTACCACCCCTAAGGTGTCCAGAGCTGAGGTGACCCCCTCACTGCAGAATTGTCCATCCTAGGTTTGTGTCCCCCTCCCCAAAGAGAGTGGACACAAAAAGGATGTAACCACCCTCAGGGACAGTAGCCATTGGCTAATTCCCTCTGAACCCTGTAATGCCCCTAAATACAGGATTTAAGAGCTCTCCTGAACCCAAGTTGTCATGTTCCTGGTGACCTGAGAAGAAAGAAGAAGGACTGCTAAGTTGAAACACCGGCAGAGAAGAAGGAAGACGAAAATTGACTTGGCCCCAGCCCTACACACCTGTCTCCTGCTTTAAAGAACCTGCACAAGAACAGTGACGCCTCCTGTGGGACGAGTGACCTCTGCCAAGCTCCAGAGGATTGCCCTGCATCCCAAAGGGTCAAGAACTCCAGAGGACAGTGGCCCTGTCCAAAAAGAAACTACACCAAAGGACTCCAAAACTTCCTCGGATCTACGAGTCTTGGCCACTCTGTACCTGATGCCCACGGCCCATGTCCAGGTGGCCTAACTGGCTAGAGAGGATCCCCAGGTGATTCTGAGCAAGTGCCCACCCTAGGTTGACCTCTCCTCCCCCTCACGACAACGCCTGCAGTGTGAATCCAGAGGACCCCGTGACCTCGAAAGCTCCAGACAAAGATATCCTACGCCTAAAGGTACACTGCACTCACAGCCCCCAGGCCTTGAAGAACCTGACCACTGGTGCAGCAACGTTCAGCAGGTGGCCATCCTACTTGTCCAGCCTGTGGTTTTCCCGAACCGACCCCCTGGACCCAGCCTGCAGCATCTAAGTCACCCCCGGGGTACCCTCATAGGAAAGCAGTGGGAGCCCGATGCTCTGTTTACACCCGGCTGCCCCTGTGCCGCTGAGGGTCTGTGTTTGATACCTACTTGTGCCCCCCCACCCCCGGTGCTCCTCTAAACCCCCCCGGGTCTGCTCTCCAAAGACGCGGGCACTTACAGCTGTTTATTTATTTTGGGGCGTTTTCCATAGTGCAGACATTATCCCATAACTTGTGGGAGGCTTTTCAGGATAGTGGGATAAATAATATCTGTTCATCGGGTAGGTTGCATAAAGATCGCAGTAGTATTCGCATTTCAAATGGAAATTGTGGTCGACCTTGATTATGGTAGGTATTTCTGATTGGATATCCATTAATGCATAATTAATAATTAATGCGTAATTAGCACACACATATTTCAAGAGAGAGAATAGAATATAGCGATCCAAAGTTCCATGTGTTGGTGTGTATACTAAGCAAAGAGTGAGGCAGTATGGTATTAATGAAGAGAAGGAAAGGATCACACATTTGGGCCCATATTTTAGCGCCGCATTTGCGTCATTTTTTTACGCAAAAGCGGCGCAAACTTACAAAATACAATTTCAAAAAAGCAAATGTAGCGCTAAATAAGTATAAATATGGGCCTTGGTGTCACGAGGTGCGCATTGAAGAGCTGAGAAAAGGAAAGAGAGACTGGTGCCAGCCATATTGTGGAACTTATAGAGGAGGCGAGTGTAAGGGGGGACCAAGGAACCTGATACATATTCGGTCAGAAACCAAGAATGGAATTCAAGTCAATGAGATTATGGAAAAATAACCCATGCGGCAGCGAGGTTGTGAATAGAGGTTGAGAGCGTGTTAAATTGAGTCAGGAGCAGGGGATTTTTCAGGCAGGCCTAGAAAGTGGTAAAAGAGGAGCCTTGCAGGTCTACGGAGGGGGTGGTCGCACAGCCTGGGGCTTTGAAAGAAATAGAGAACCAGCGGTGCCGGAGTGACATCCAGTCAGTGCTTAACTTGTTAAAAAAAAAAAACAGCAAGTGTCGGGATCCAAAGTTTTATTCAGAAGCCCATGGCCAGAGCTACCAAAGGTTGGGGTGTTGCATACTAAAGCTGTGTTGTCTTGTTTCCGCATAATGACTCTTTATTTCATGACCGGACACTCCCTGCCTCCTTATCTCACTCTTGCAGGTCCATTTAATTCCTGCTATCTCCATTGCTAACCTTTTTTCAGTTTTTTCTTCCTTCTTCTTGCCCTCTTTTGTGTTTTTTTTTCTCTTGTTCTGGATCAAAGTCTGTTGAGGAAAAATAAGTGTCAGTCCCCAAAAATGAGTGCTGGTAGGCCCCACCTACACCCACCGGCTCAAATTAAGCACTGCATCAGGAGGGTAGTGGCAGAAAGACACTGATTGATGTGCTGCAGGGAGCAAGCCAGCTCCTTTGCGGCAATGACCACAGTGGCCACACAGTGCATGCATGGCGGGGGACTAGACAATGACCAAGTACTGACACCCGATGTACAGGTCCAGTATGGCATTACTTTGACTTCTGGACGGAGCAGTGACACACCATCAACAGTGACATAGTGGTCATGCACTCACTATACACTGTGGGGAAGACTTTTGGCCACAAAAGTTTCCTGAGTATATGCTTGTCCGTTCATCAGTTTCCAATCACAATAGGGCATTAGGTGTGCTTTCATTGGAAGGAGTTAGACACCAGCGAAGCAGTGACATACAGTCATTAATCAGCCAGCGCATAGCATTGAAAATGGTCCTGCATGATGCACACACTGGTGCAGCAATAAAGAGATGCTAGTCAAGGCATGAAAATCACTGATGTTCAGAAGAGAATAGTCATGCACTGGTGCAATGGGGACATCTAGTGACAAATTAGTGTATGGCTTTGCCTGAGATTAAGAAGAGAACAGATTGACACCAACAGGAGTGACACCTCGTGGTGACATACACATTATTTGAGACCTTGGAGCAGGCACTAGAACAACGTTGAGACCTGGAGGCAGGCCCGGTACTGCATAAATTGAAGGGAGAATAGAGTCAAATACACATGCAACAGTGACCGAGTAGCCTTGGAATATGACCTTGACTGAGGTCAGTAGAGAGAAGAAACCAATGAAGCAGCGACCATATCACTGTACGGCATATGCCGTGTTGAGAACCTGGAGGCAGCTGACGGACACCACTTCAACTGTGGGACAGCCAATTAGGCAAGGGGGAAATCCTAATAACGCGGGTGTAATTTGTGTGATTGTGGGAACTTCGGGCTATGCTTACTACGCAAAATTACCAAAATTACACCATTATGCCAGTTGCCTGGTTACACCATCATTCACAATAAAAAAAAATATAGTGCAAATAGCTGTTGTTTGCGGAAGTTGCATTTTTGGTGCTATTGTTTTAGTGCAAAATCCGTCCATGTGTCAAAAATTGATACAAGGGTGCATTTTGTGTTAAAATATAGCACTAAATGGTGAATATTCACTTTGCATAATGACTCTTAATTTTGTGTAATTTATCCAAACTTTCACAGTAGAAGTGCAGCAGTAACACCTGATATCCAGTGAACATGGCATGGGCTCAGGTCATGGAGTGAGCAAACACTTGTTTTGCTAGGACGCCTGGTGGTCAGTCACAGTATGGCTCTGGCTGAAGTCCCTGGCGCAGTCAGACAATGGTATAATGATGATTCCAGAGAACATTCACATTATACCTTTTGCATTTCAGTTATGGGCAGCAGACAGAAGCGCAGCAGGGACATCTGGTGTCCAGACATAGTATAGCACAGCACAAACTAAGCTGCTGGATGGAGTAGATACTGGTTATTTCATGACACCTGGTGTCCGGTCACAGTATGGCACTGGATGAAGACTATGCAGGTCGTACAGGAGACAGAAAGACAATGATGTAAAGGGGATCCCAGAGAACAATCACATTATGGTATAGCCTGCAGGTTTGTTAGAAGAAGCAGACAGTGGTGGAACACTGAAACCCAGTAATCAGTCACTGAGGGGCAGTGAGACCCTTCTCCATCCTCACCTTTCTCCCCCACTTCTGCAGCCACCCATTGCACAGCTCGCTTGATGCTCTCGGTGCTGGTGACGTCCAGTAGGGTAGTTTTCAAGTTAGGGGACGTGCCCGTCTGCAGATCGTCAGCTCCCTTCTGGGTCAAACAGCCAGCCAGCACCTTAAATCCTTTGCGGTCAAGTCGCCGTGCCAGTAGGTTTCCAAAGCCTGTGTCGCACCCGGTGATGAACACATGCTTGTTGGTGACGGTGTCAATGGTCCGTTTGTCCCTGAGGAACCATCCTAAGCACCAGATGATTAGGAAAACCACCACGTAGCACCACATGGGGCAGGGCGGCTGGAGACCTGCAAAGACCAAACCCAGAGTCAATAAGTCCAGCACTGAATGCCCATTAACATCAGAGACACTTGACCTGGTCTTGCAACTGAACTTACTCATGACCACAATGGACTTCAACGATTTGTCTACGGCCTTGGACTGACCATTGGTATACTAGCCTCACTCTCATCCACTCAAGCCAAAAACAGTAAGCTACCAATCAGTCACTGTATTAGGCCCCTAAATTAGCCACACGTACATCTATCAAAACACTTCCACTCTATAGAAGTCATGGTCACCTGTACATAAAAATGCAAAGAGTGAAAAGCAATAGCTGCTTCGAAGACATTCTCTAATGAAAACACTCAATAACTGAATCAGTGCAGTAAATCACAAACCACAACCAACCTCAAACATTACAAGAAGATCTCTGAAAAATGCTGAAAAGCCCTCATCAGGTCTAGGAAAGATCATCTTACTTCAAACGTCACTAAAAGCAAAAGAGAAAATCTCACCCCAGCTGTTTAAAATTGCAGCCACTTTGTTAAACCCCACACGCAAGGCATTGCCAAGACTGACTTCCAAAAATATTGCCACAAATTCATGCTTCTTTATCGATAAAATACCTGACATTCAACAGAACTTTAAAATACTTTCATAAAGCACCCAAAAATTAAAACAGCCAAACAAGCCAACCGCAAAAAGAATCTGCTCATGATGCTTTTTCCCTTGCATATTATTGGATACTGAAATCACTGCGAAGAAAAAATCAGAAATCTATGTTGATGCAAATCACCCAGAGACATCAGATCAAAACCCCCACCATGCACCGGGATTACGTATAACTCACACAGGTTAAAGTAATTCACTTTCCCAACCACTGCCTTTTCAGCCCAGCAATCTTGCTAGACTATCTGGTCCTGCTGCTGCCAGGAATTGTCGGAGGGGCGAGGGGAGGGGAGAGATAATAATAAAGGAAAAAAACACTTACCTGCCACTGCTGGATGCCACCTTCGTGTTCCTCACCACCTCAGTTCTTCTTTTGTTGCTCCCCTCCCCACCCATTCCAGATGCTTCTCTCATGCTGTTACCCAGCATGAGAGAAGCGCCGGGATTGGCCTGAGTGGGCTAAAATGCCGCTCAGTTAGGGAGTGGGAGCATGCGCTTGGTCTCCACATGGCTGTGAAATACAGCTCGTGTGGTGAGTTCTAACTGCGCATGTCAGTCTGGCCAGCCTCAGACGGAGGGCCAAACTGACATGCGCACTTAGAGTGCACGTGGCACTCCTCCTCCCTGCTGATGCAGAGAATGCTGGTGCCACCTTAAAGTCCATGGAAAAATAAAATGATAATAAAAAATCTTTTATTATCATTTTATTTTTCTGCTTTTTGCTGCCTTTCTGCATTGGGGCGACGCTTCTCTGCCATAGCAGAGGTGCTGCCCCTGCTAGTTTGGTCTTGCATGGACTTCTTTTGGGGGTCACCATGGTGGCAGTTGCTACCACTGGTTTGACCTTTCTACCTCTGGTACTGTCCTTGAGACTCATGGCTAGATGCGAGTGAGCCACTGACGGCTCGAGCCATGCTAGAGCCAGAAGCATGTCTCTGGCTCAGCTCAAGGTGCTCTCGGATTCTCAAGCCCAAAATTAGCCGAGTTTTCATGTGACTTCTGTCTGCCAACACACATATTCTCATGCTCTAAGAATTAAAAACCAAGCATAAACCTTTAATGTTGAAAAAAACAGAGGTAAACATCTAGTGGTTGAACTGCATAATGGGAAACAAGAAAACCTTGAATCAATCCTGGCTTCCCCACATGATTACATTTTGTGACCCAGGCAAATATTTTATCTCACTGAGTTTCCTTTTTCTTCGTTATCAGACATGTGAACATCTTCAAATATGTGAGTTGAGGATTTGCAATGTACAAAAAAACGAGTATTTGTTTTAATACAATAGAACGTTGCTCCATTTATAATAAGAATCTAGGCATACATAGTGTACAGAATACAACTGCTTGCTTCTTAGCTTACTGATAGCATTGCCGTGAAGGCAAGGGCAGGATTGTATCTACGTTCACGCTTAAAAATTATCGTGCAATGCAGTCATATAAACTGATGTACTAAGGTGAAACGCTTCTGCATGTTAAACAACTACACTTTTTTATGTTAAAAGATTTCTTCATATTCTTATATAATGTTTGTTGAATAATTTACATGCCAAACATTTTCAGGGCTCAGCTCGTTCAGAGGCTCTTAGAGCCAAGCTAGACCATTGGCTCAGCCCTGGAACACTTTTCCCTGTTTGTTTATTGGCTAGACCACCACTCTACCAATGTCTAACATATTGCAAAGGCATTGTCAGAGAAGGAAAGTGAACAGGTCTCAGAAAATGCAGAGATCACTTTCTGAAGTCCCTTCCTCTGTTCCTCTCATATCCGTTCAACAGCAAACAAAAGACTGATGAAGGACTATGAACAGCACAAGTGTTGTGGACTCCCATTCCTGGGCCATAGCTCTTCTAGGCCTCATATTGCTGCTAAGGGCCTGAGGAAGGA
The DNA here is from genome assembly GCF_031143425.1 of Pleurodeles waltl. Taxonomy (NCBI): domain Eukaryota; kingdom Metazoa; phylum Chordata; class Amphibia; order Caudata; family Salamandridae; genus Pleurodeles; species Pleurodeles waltl. The sequence goes on from NC_090443.1 coordinate 54,883,465, forward strand.
GCAAGGTATGGGGACATATCCCCACTAGCTACAAGTCCAGGGTGTTGCAGAGGGAGAAAAGACCACCAAAGGGACATACACATGCAATGAGGGGGTCTGTAGCTTTGGAGACCAGACCTGACTGCTTGATTCAGATTGGTGTGTTCACTATTTTCAGAGCAAGTCTGGAAGCTGGGCAGCAACCCAAGGGGGGCAAAAACCACTGATTTTTTTGCATCAATTTAATGCAAGGGGAGCAACTCCTTAGACAAGGGTCGTTCCCCTGGGGGGCAAATTTATTTTAGGTCATTTCTGCCCCCCTTGGGGGCAGATCGGCCTATTTTTATTAGGCTGATGGGCAGAATCCAGTAGGCACCAGGGATTTTGATTTGTGCCAATTTCACACAAGGAGAGTGACCCCTTAGGAAAGGGTTGCTCCCTTGTGGGGGGGGGGGTGGATTTATTATAGACCATTTCTGCCCCCATTGGGGGCAGATCTTCCTATTTCTAGTAGGCCGATCTGCCAGGGGGGGCAGAAACCACTTAGGAACCAGGGATTGGTGTGTGTGTATGTGTGTTTTGTTTGGGGGAGCAGCCTCTTGGGCAAGGGTCGCTCCCCATGGGGGCACATTACTGTTGGCCATATCTGCCCCCCTTGTGGGCAGATCAGCCTATTTTTGGAAGGCCAATCTGACCCAAGGAGGGGGGGACAGAAAGCCCACAAGAGACCAGGGAAATGTTTTTTTTTTTTTAAAAAGAGGGTGGGGTACCCCCACCCCAAATAAATGGGGCCAAAGCTGTTCTGTCCACCATTGGGTAGATGGGGCAATTATCCCCGATCCACTCCCCGGGGGGGAGGCAGAAGACCTACTAGATGCCAGGGAATAAAAAAAAAATTGTGCGGTGGTGGCTACCAACCAGTATGGGCACGGGGTATGCCCCCACCCCAACTGAATGGGGTAATAGTTTTTCAGCTCTTACCCGCACACTAAAACATCTTATCCCATAGCAAGCAAGAGGACATTTGATTATTTCGGTTCTGGTTTTACATGTGGGCCATGAGAGCTTGTCTAACTCTCAAAATTGTCCCACTTGGAATGAGGGCTGCACTTTTAGGACTTTGGGACGCTGCCATGTAGGAAAATACCCAAAACCTAGACACATCTGAAAACTAAACATCTGGGTGAGTCCAGAGTGGTGTGCTTCACATGCACCCCACACCATCTTCTTACCCACAATGCCCTGCAAACCTCCAACTTTGCTGGAAATCACACATTTTTCGCACATTTTTGTGATGGAACCTTCCCAAATCTGCAGGAATCCACAAAATTCCTACCACCCATCATTGTCGCATCTATAACGATAAAAAATCTGCCTCACTTGTCAGCCTAATTTTTTTTTTTTTCCAAACTGCCCTTTTGGACCTGCTTTGGTTCCCCCCTAATTTTTTTAATGTTTTTGGCTCTTCCCTCTCACAGGCACTTGGCCCACCTACACAAGTGAGGTATCATTTTTACCGGAAGACTGAGAGGAACGTTGGGTGGTAGGAATTGTGTGCCGGCGTGGTGATCCCACACAGAAATGTGGGAAAGATTTCATTTTTTAGCTAAATTTGAGGTCTGCCGAGGATTCTGAGTAAGAAAACAATAGGGCAAAGGTTCCCAACCTGTGGGCCTAGAACCCCTGGGGGTCCGCGAAGCCTCCTCAGGGGGTCCGCGACTGCTTAAAAAATGTAATAATATTAGGTCCCAGTTATCAGTAATGACTCAATGGGGGTCCCCAGGTTCCAATAATAATTCATTGGGGGTCCCCGGGCTCCAGTATTGATAAAATAGGGGTCAACAGAAGTCAAAAGGTTGGGAACCACTGCAATAGGGGATCCATGCAAGTCACACCTCCCTGGATTCTCTCAGGTGTCTAGTTTTCAGAAATGTTTGGGTTTGGTAGGTTTCCCTAGATGGCTGCTGATCCCAGGACCAAAAACACAGGTGCCCCCCTCAAAAACAGGTAGTTTTGTATTTGATAATTTTGATGTGTCCACATAGTGTTTTGGGGCATTTCCTGTCACAGGCACTAGGCCTACCCACACAAGTAAGGTACCATTTTTATCGGCAGACCTGGGGGAACGCCGGGTAGAAGGAAGTTTGTGGCTCCCCTCAGATTCCAGAACTTTGCAGCATCGAAATGTGAGGAAAAAGTAGGTTTTTTGCCAAATGAAAAGGTTTGCTAAGGATTCTGGGTAACAGAACCTGGTGAGAGCACCACAAGTTACCCCATCCTGGGTTTCCCTAGGTGTCCAGTTTTTAGAGATGTCTAGGTTTGCTAGGTTTTCTTAGGTGCCGGCTGAGCTAGAGGCCAAAATCCACAGCTAGGCACTTTGCAAAAAACAGGTCAGTTTTCTTTGGGAAAATGTGATGTGTCCACGTTGTGTTTTGGGGCATTTCCTGTCGCGGGTACCCACACAAGTGAGGTACCATTTTTATTGGGAGAATTGGGGGAACGCTGAGTGGAAGGAAATTTGTGGCGCCTCTCAGATTCCAGAACTTTCTGTCACCTAAATGTGAGGAAAAAGGAAAAAGGAGACTTGGGCAAAAACAGAATAGAAGAACAAGTGTTATTGCCCCTTGTCTTTCACAACATTTTTTCGTTCCAAATGTAAGACAGTGTGTAAAAAAGACGTCTATTTGAGAAATGCACTGCAATGCACATGTTAATATGGGGGCCCCAGAATTCAGAGGTGTGCAAGTAACTACTGTTTCTCAATACCTTATCTTATGCTCATTTTGGAAATACAAAGGTTTTCTTGATACCTATTTCTCACTCTTTATATTTCAGCAAATGAATTGCTGTATACCCGGTATAGAATAAAAACCCATTGCAAGGTGCAGCTCGTTTATTGGCTCTGGGTACCTAGGGTTCTTGATGAACCTACAAGCCCTATATATCCCCACAACCAGAAGAGTCCAGCAGACGTAACAGTATATTGCTTTAAAAAAATCTGACAAAGTTGCAGAGTAAAACGTGGTGAAAAATTTGTGTTTTTTTCACTTCAATTTCAATATTTTTTTTATTTCAGCTGTTATTTTCTGTAGGAAAACCTTGTAGGATCTACACAAATGACCCCTTGGTGAATTCAGAATGTTGTCTACTTTTCAGAATTGATTATCTGTCCGGGATCGACCATTGGTTTCACACCAGTTTCTGACACTAACTGGAAGGAGGCTAAAAGCACACAAAAAATGTAAAAATGGGGAATGTCCCAGTAAAATGCCAAGCTTTTGTTGAAACGTGGTCTTCTGATTCAAGTCTGCCTGTTCCTGAAAGCTGGGAAGATGGTGATATTAGCACCGCAAACCCTTTGTTGATGCGATTTTCAGAGAAAAAGCCACAAGCTTTCATCTGCAGCCCTTTTTTCCCATTTGTTTTTTAAATTAACTTTTTGCTGTGTTTTGGCTAACTTCTTGGTCTGCTTTAGGGAACCCACAAACTCTGGCTACCTCTAGAATCGCTAGGCTGTTCGAAAAAAAGGTCGCAACTTTGGCATGGGTAGCTTATGTGGACAAAAAGTTATGAGGGCCTAATCACGATCTGCTCCAAATAGCCAAAAAATGCCTGGGACCAGATGAGGAAAAGGCCTGGCAGTGAAGGGGTTAAACACATTAAAAACTGCCCTTTACTGCAATAAAAAGTTCAACAGTTATTGTAATGTGCAAACTGTACCTCGTGACAACTTCAGGCCCTTTAAAGTGTGTGCTTGTGCAGTGTTTTGCACTGCATGCGGCATCAACTTTGAAAGTTAATGTTCTAACCAGGCATCAGGAAGCACCCACAGCTGCTGGCTGCAATCAGGCCCACAGAAATATGTGCAGACAGGTCTTATAGTGGGATTAAAAAGGTGGGGGCTCTCTAAAAGGGACATGTAAATAAATACTTCTCTGATTTCCTTAGTGTGCCACCTGACCTGTATTTTGGTTTCTCTCTGAGATGTTACTGCATCCAAAAATATAACACAACAACTGACATACATCAAAAACTTGTCAGTCCTTTTAGTCTGTCAATAGTTGATATCTGCTTAAGATAAATGATTAACAACAATGATTTCTTATAACTAATTAACATTGGAAATGTTTCATTATGAAATTGTGAGGATAGGAATTTAATATTATTAAAACCTGTGGAAGGAGTTTGGCCTTCGGTTATATGTGCTTTATGTTGGATATGTAAGCCCTATTTCTCTGCACATCTCATCCATCTGCATGTTTTCAATCTCCTGTCTTTCCTCTTCAGCACCCTCTTTTCACTGTCACCTGAATGCAGTTCCTCACATGTCCCTCATTTTACAAACTCAAACATACACTGCACTCATACACATTTGAGCACGTTATTTCCTTTTGATTTTGCCTTCTAAATATTTTGACCTCTTTGCACAACCTTCGCACACATTTACACTAAATTTAAATTGTAGCTGGAATACATGACCATTGTTCTATGTGCTCTGCGGAGGCGCCAACACACTGGCAGGCACTTTGCTTTGCCTTCAGTCTCAGCAGTAGTGCTCTCAAACAAAGCCTCTCATAAACACCTGGCACGAGTCAAAGTATGCACTATGCAAGAGTAATAAAACGCACAAAAAGAAATACAGAAACAGAGCATGATGAAACAGCCAGCTCTCTTGGCGAATGCAACATTAAGTAAAACATGAAAAAAGAGAGGAACTAAATCACTGACACACATTACCTCAATCCATGCTTTTGTCATTGATGGTAAGGGCATGAAGATAGGGCCAGTTTTAACCCATAAGCAGATAACTGCCGTTCCTGTGAACACACATTTCTAGCTTTAAGCTTGACTCGGATATGTGGATGAACTTTGCAAGGGAAATCAGAACCCTGCTCATCACAATTTAGAGGAACAAATACAGCAGATCCACTTCTGAAGGGGCCAGTGATCTGCAACCAGGGCCTGGGGTGACAAAGTGGGGGAGGTTAAGCTGACAAGGGGTCTCAGAACAATATAAATAACCCAAGGTTAGCATTATAACACTTACCATTACCAAGGACAAGGCACTAAACCAATCGTGCTTGCATTCACTCATACAGCATGACGAATGGGAAAGGGTGGGATCGAAGCCTGTGAATGACAGATGCCTGCCCTCACGCAGGGATGGACAACTCCAGCGTCCGAAACCATGACGCTGAAAGCATCACTGCCCAATAGTGGGTACACTGTAGACCGTAATAGAAATGAAGGGCTTTCGAAAGCTAAGCCCTGCGGAACAGTGCAGAAAAGTTGATTTACTGCCTGGTTTCCATCTCCTACTTCAAAGCGAGGCGGGGCAGGCAGCCTGGGACAGACAGCCCAGAGTTAAATACATTTGTTTAGAGATACAAATCGTATCTCTAAACAAATGGATCTATTTAACATTTTTTCAACTTTGACCTGCAGGAATGTCGGGGGCGGGGGCAGCCTCTTAGCCCTAGAGGAGAAACCGCCCCTGCCTCTGCTATTCTAAACTGTGTAAACATCTGAAACGCCTTGAAAATGTAAAATGTTAATAGGCCAAGCAGGCCCTGCTGCTCCACAGGACAGGAAACTGAGAACCTCATGGCATTTCCATTTACAATCAATGATTCAGGGAAAACAACGAGGCAAAAGGCTTGTAGCTGCTGTCTCTAAATATTTGTTAATATATGTAAGAGGAGAGCAGAATTTGCTGGAGAGAAGTGTCTGACTGCCACCACCAAAGGCAGGAAGGAGAGCACAGAGTGTAATCATTCTGAAAGAAGGCCTAAAAGCAACAGAGCAACTGTTCAAAGGTCCAGTAGAAGCCTATAATTTTGTCTAAAAATGTTGATATCTTCATTTCTTTGCAGAGCGAAGGCATTAGTGAGACCCTCCAGGTTTTTGCAATTTTGCGATTTGCAAATAAAATTGCGAAATCTGGACTTTTGTAAAAATGCAGCGATTTTTACAAAAGTCCCTTCAAAATCTTAAATAAACCCTTGCTTTAACTTTAAACCTCATTTTATTGGCTCTGCACAGCCACGCTAGACGAGTAAAAGGAGACTTCACTGGAGAGAGGAGTTTTCCTACTCTCTCTGCCTATAATAAAGCAAAACAAAAGACTGCAGGGGACCAGGACTTAATAGGTATGTTACTGTCTCTGCCTCCTTTGGCAGGCTTTGGTCCCTACACCCCCAAGCCTCACTGTAGCACTTACCTGTGCTCATCCCCACCCCTAGTTAACTACTCAACTACCCAGGGTGCACCGATCACGTACAATTGGCACGAGCGGAGGGGGCTAAATTAGCATCTCCCTCCAGCGCCATGTATTTGATGCAGGAAAGGAGGATGGCAGGGTGGTGAGAGAGAGAGTGCAACTTTAAAATTTAAATCTGCTCTCTCTTTGGCACCAAACATTTGTCCTCCCTGCTCTGTGCCGTGCTGATTTACTGGCCCCACATCTGGGCCACTATTTTTGTGAAAGGCATGTTTAGTGCCTGTTGCAAAAATGCAGCAAATTCTGCTTTTTTTGGGCTCCAACATTTTTTTATTGTGAGGGCAAAAACTTTGCCAAAACAAACCACAAAACCTGGGGGTCTGACTAGTATAATTTATTCTTAAACTGAAATATTCAGGAGCAACACATTGCTACATCTTCCGGGGAGTTCCACTTGGATAAAATCAAAGTCTCCTGGTGGTTTTGTGTGAAGCTGCGTCTTCCTGGTGTTGCACCCATGTCCCTCCTAGCGGACACCACAGTTTCTTTACTCTCCTGTTGGCTTGGTAAGTAGTGTAATCATACGCAGGGCCGTTGCTGTAACTCTTAGGTAATGCCACAGTTCATTTAGATCTATTGGTGGTGTTGGAGACTTCTTCCTGGAACTACACCTGTGTTACTCCTAGGGTACCCATTGCTTACCAGATCTCCTGGGGTCTTGAGAAAACAGCATTTATCTGAGGATTACGCCTAAGTAATACAGGGTGATCAACAGACTGTTAACTTCCTAGTGGTTGTTGAAGCCGCCTCTGAAGGATCCAGTCAACGGCACCAGAGACGTAGGCCCATATTTATACTTTTTTTGTGCCGCATTTGCGTCATTGTTTGGCGCAAACTAACAAAATATAATTGTATTTTGTAAGTTTGCACCACTTTTGTGTCAAAAAGTGACGCAAATGCAGCACAAAAAAAGTATAAATATGAGCCTTAGGGCCAGATGTATGAAAATATTTTGCACTCGCAAACGGTAAAAACGGCCGTTTGTGAGTACAAAATAGTGGTCTGCAATGCATGAAAGGCATTCGCAGACCACAAAGTAGAAATCGCTAAAATTGTGATTTTTTGCGTTGCGACCTGGATTTTGTGAATCGCAATTTGCGATTCGCAAAATCCAGGTCGCAAGGCAATGCTGCAAAAAAACACAAATTGCGATTTTTCGCAGAATGGCCTTTTGCACATGCAAAATACCACGATCTGCAACCAGGTGGTAACCTGGTGCAAAATTAAAAAATGCAGTAAAACTGCATTTTTAAATTGAACATGTAAAGCACACATGCCCTTTTGGCATGTGTGTACCTTACATGTTAAAAAAAAAAAAATTGGGGTGCAGGAGAGAGGGCCTTAGGCCCCCAGCACCTTGGCCTTTTGCATTTCCAAAATTGCGATATCTGGTTCAGAAATCGCAATTTTGGAAATGCAAAAAATTTGCAGCTATGGGCCAACAGGCCCATAGCTGCGAATGGGGCCGGTATCGCAATTTGCGATTCGGTAATAGCATTTGTGATTTTTAAGAAATCGCTATTACCGATTCGCAAATGTGATACATGGCCCTTTGCGAGTCGGTAATAGCGATTTCTTAAAAATCGCTATTACCGAATCGCAATGGGCCGTGATGATACATCTGGCCCTTAGTTTTTAAGTGTTTCTTTGGAATGACTTTGTTCTCCTCATCTCAAACCCTCAGATCACCCATACAATGTCCCTTCCCCTATGAAATGTATGCACCTCATCACAACAAACTAGTTTCCTTAGACATTTTATTGACAGATCTACTTTGTAACCTCTTCCTCATCATGCTGACACCTCCCACAGTCCTTCAACCTGACTCCGCCAACCCACATGAGACACCACAACTCAGGAAGACTCTCCCCTCTTTCTTTCTACTAACCCAGACATTATAATTACCTTGGACTCCATACACCCCTTATACACTCCTTTTCACCTCAAATCTCATCCACCTTCTGGAGCTGATACACACCCCGCAATAACAACCTGACTTTCCCCCTTCAATCCTAGGGCCTACCATATCCCACCTGGCTACGTTTTACTCCCTCTTCGCAGACACCCTGTTGCCCTTTTCAACCCTGTCTCAGTTCACTAACCATGACTTTCCTCTCCTGCCTCCTCCTCCTCCTCTCAACATTTATGGCCTCGCCTATCCTCTCCCTTCCCATCCGTCAATGTTTAGGACCCCGCCTCTCCTCCGCGGCCGTACCTCACAGGTAGCTGAGCCCCATTCCGACCCCCTTCACTTCTACCTTACCCCAGCTTTGGGCTTCCACCAACCCTCAGCCAGGTCTCCCTCTCCAGAGCGCGCCTCTCAAGCAGTAACCACTCTGCACGCATTAAAGAGTCCTTCTACTGACCAGCAGGACGGCTCTTTAGAGAAGGTATGTGGCAGGTATTAAAAGCACATAAAATACCCAGCAGACTTATAAATCAATCTTTGGTGTTTTTACAAATGCTACTCTCATATTGCTAGCACTTGGTCGGATGCTCCAATGACTTTCACTGTGGCTTCCCTTACCCTACTAATCCGACCCTGCCCAGGATAAGAGCTGTGCTGCTTGCATGCTTTTTAAAGTGTGAAAACAGAAAAGTTCATGAAAGTCTGCTCGTCCACTTGGCACGTCTCTCATTGACAGATTACAACATGAAAGCAAACTGGGTGGGGGCAACAGACCTCTGTTTAACTAATCGGGGTAACTGTTCACTGGTACGCGGAGCCTGCCTGAAATCGTTTTGTTTGTTATGTCAAAAGCACTGACATCATCGCACTCCTCCACACATTTTCTCTCTACTTTTTTAAAAGACTGCTCGTGTCAGATTGATTTAACTTAAAACATGGATATTTATTAAGCACACTTTGATAGTTAAAATCCTGAAATAATTAAATCCAAGGGGAGGTGCTTGAGTTTTAAAAGGTAAGGGAGAAGGAGATATCCGTGACTGATGAGATAAAAAAAAACTTGGGCTCAAATTCTGTCATGCTCATATACTCTGATTGTGTGATCCTAGGGAAATCATTTCACCTATCTGTGACTCATATTTCATGAATGTAATATCTGAGAGCACCTTCTGGTGACTCCGTTCAGGGTGTGTTCTATACAAAATCCTCACTTGTAAACAGTTTAAAGGCCATAATGTTACTCCATATCTAATACTATCTTATTTACATACAGCACACATGGCAAACTGATTTGTGTCACTAATGGAATCATTATCCACAGGCATGAGGAGTGCATGCCAAACCATTACTTTTCATGCATGTCCTGTGTGGTTGTAAGAAATGGGATTATTGGTTGAGGGGGGAGAAAACTTTCTCAAGCAGCAACCACAATCCTTGTCAGGGTGGACCATATAAGAAACAAAATTATTCTGTGCTGAACCCTCTGGTAGCTTGGCACAAAAGCAGTTAGGCCTAACTTAGAGGTACTTGGTTAAGTATTTACTCAGCACACAAATAAAAATAAAGTGAAAACAAAACACAAGAAAAGTACCACACCTATTTAAAACAAACAAATGATTGAATGAGGATCTATAAAGCGCGGCAAATCGCCTGTGAGGGTCTCAAGGCAACTGAATATAATTTAGTAAATAGAATGAGACCAAAATGACAAAAATCAAATCAGTAGAACCGGAGATATGCAATTTTAAAGAGTTAAGTAAAAATAGCACCAAGAAGCAGAAAGAGCTAACTGTGGGTATCTGGTCACGCTTAACCAGGACAAAGTCAGAAGTTGAGGCCGACAGATAGAGTGGGGCCAGATACAGGATTAAGTCCCACTGAAAAAGTTACCTTCTTAAAGTCTGGTTCACAGAGTTCAAAACTTGGGGATTTCAAAGGAGCTCAACTGATGCCGGCCAAGGGTCCAGGGGAGGCACTGCTTGGTGATTAGGAGCTCTCTCCAGTAGAAGCCAGTAGGGCCCAGGCGGGTCCAATTGCAGGTCTAGGCAGGGCTGGTTGCAGCTGGTCAGCTGGGCAGTTGGAGGGAGGCCTCTGGAGCATGTTGTGTCCCTGCAGCTCCGAACAGGAGGACAGCCAACTGACCTTTGGAATCGCTCTGATAGTCTTTGGTTCAATGAGATGGCCATTTCTCCTTTAAACAGCAAGTCAGGCCTCAAGCAACAGGGAAGTCCTCTAAAGAATAAGGCAGGCCTCAAGCAACAGGGCAGTCCTCTGGTAGCAGGTAGGCAGTCCTCTAAGAAAAAAGGCAGGCCTCAAGCAGCAGGGCAGTCCTCTAAGAAAAAAGGCAGGCCTCAAGCAGCAGGGTAGTCCTCTGCAGTACAAGGCCATCCTTTTGCATTCTCCCACAGGTCCAGGAGCGTACTGAAGATTGGGTCTGATGGTCCTATTTTTATACCTGGTGTCAGCATTGAAGCAGAAGAAATGTCTAGAGTTTTCCACCCACAATTGGTTGTGGAATTTCCTTCCTCCGTACCCCGGCTCCAGTTGATTTGGGGTAACAATAGAATGGTGTCAGGTTATTTATGAGTGAGCTTTTGAAATGTAAGTGTAGCAGGGAACTGCTTTTCCCCTACTATCTTGGCAGGATGAACCTCTCCTTGGTACACCCAGGTCCTACTCTTTACTGCCTGTGTCCAATATGCATTCCTGATGGGGGAACAATTAAAAGGCCTGTGCAACTGGAAACTCTTGGAAGGCCTCAGAAAGCTTACAGCAGAAAAATGCCAACTTTCTCAAACTGGGATTTTCAAAATTGTATTCTACAGTCCTACTTTACCATTAAAGGGGATTTTAAATTACAATTCAGTTAAGTCCAAACATGCTATTTTTATCTGTTCCCAATCAAAAAGGTAGCACTTCTTAAATGTAATAAGGTAACCCAAGGTTATACTATGGGAGTGGTAAACTTCACAGTAATGAAAAACAAACATAGGGGGTTTCCACTACCAGGACATATAGAACATTAATGTACATGTCCAAGTTTTTAAATACTATGCAGCCTACCCTGTGGGCTATTTAGGGCCTATCCTAGGTGTGCCATAAATATATTAAAAGTGGAGATTAAGGTATGGCAAAAGGTTTATTTTGCCAGGTCCAACCTGCAGTTTAAAACTGTTCACTGGCTGCATTGCAGGTCTGAGGCATGTTTTAAAAGGCTGCTTATAGTGGGTGCACAATGAGTGCTACTGTCCACTAGTAGCATTTAATTTACAGACCCTGAGTATCTGTGGCACCATATCCAAAAGACTTACAAATAAATTAAATGTAACAATCCGGTGTAAGTGAATTTTACCATGTTTCAGGGGGAGATCACAAGCACTTTAGCACTAGTTATCAGTGGTAAAGTGCAAGGAGCCCTAAAGGCCAACCGAAACAGGTTCAGAAAAGAGGAGGGGTGAAGGCAAAATGTTTGGGGGTAACCCTGCAGAGGGGAAAAAGTCCAATAGTTGTGATACAACATAAGGCAATAATTGAAACAGTAAAGTATTTTTTTAAAATCTTTTTATTAGTAGTGTTGGTACAGCTGTCTCACTATCGTGTGACTACGATCGCACAGAATCATATGGCGGCTTACAGAGTATCTGATCTTTATTTCCGAATATAGCCTGTGCAGTGTACCATATATAACAAGACCAAACACAAGAACCCAAAATGGTACATACGTTTAGGCCCATATTTATACTTTTTTTGCGCCGCATTTGCGTCATTTTTTTACAAAAAAATGGCACAGACTTACAAAATATAATTTTATTTTGTACGTTTGCGCTGCTTTTGTGTCAGAAAGTGACGCAAATGTGGCGCAAAAAAAGTATAAATATGGGCCTTAGTGGGCTTGGAGATCCCACCTGAAAATGACCAGAGAATCCTGAGCCCTGTCCTGTTTCCTTTTTAGGGTCCACCCACCACTCCCTAAGGCCCCTCCCAATTTCTAGTCTTCGGGGACTGTAGTGCGGTTCTACGCCCCTCCAGTCTCCCCAGTCACCTCTGTCATTTACACCTGCAAGGCTGCATTCACAGACAGTAAAGTTAAAGCCTTTATCATAATTTCACATGACATGTAGCATTGTTACATGCCAGTGATTTCAGTGTCTCAGGTCATAACAACATGGATATTTGGAAAGTGCATGTTCACTCAAAGAGGCATATTGGTGATCAATGGGCCTAATTTTATCAACTTCAGAAGGATGAAAGACTGCGGGCCTGATTTATACTTTTAGAGCGCCGCATTTGCGGCATTTTTTGATGCAAAAGCGGCACAAACTTAAAAAATACAGTTGGATTTTGTAAATTGCTCCGCTTTTGCATCAAAAAATGAAGCAAATGCGGTGCTAAAAAAGTATAAATATGGGCCTATGTGTCCCCCAGGTTTTGAAACTTTGATAATGATGGCATAACCCAGATTACTGAAGTGGACACATTCATCTTCTGAATGACCAGACCCAGGTTTGGCTCTCAAGTCCGCAGACCAATTTAGACCCATTGCTCAGCTGAGGCTCGACTCTTCCTGTTAATGTGCCGGATTGCCTAACTTGTTACCGAATTAAAGTTTCGTTTGTGTCACGTTGACCCCAGAACACCTGTGCATAAATTCAAAGGAGAAACTGCCAGCAGATTTTAGGTTAGAAGGTAGAGTGACCTCGTTTTATTGGTCTCAGCACAGAACTGTTGCCCCTTGTTCTTGCCATCCTCACTTGAAAACATTCCCACGTGCACTTTGGTGATTTATTTTGCCAAACAATTGTTCAAATGCCAAATTAATTATGGTTGTTCATACTTTGGACATCATGAACTTCGAACATACACTTGCAAACCATTAACATCCTTCTTTACTTATCCATCTGAAAGCTATTTTTAGCTAGCCCGGGGTACAGGTTCCGACTTTACTGTGCAGTGTAACTACGCTGTAATGAAACATTTCTACCTGTTCTTAGCCCTGACTGGCCACACTACCTCAGCACGTTCATTTTTCGAGAGTTTTAGCAAGAATGAGCGCATGAAAATGTGTTTATATGAAAGAGTAGCCAAACAGAAACAAGTGAGTTAAGAGCGTATAGGTGTTAATGATGAATCAGAAAGCAAAAAAAGAGTGACAGAATACGTAACTGTGAGTCTGAGGAAGGTAATGTGGATAGGGAGAGAGAAAAAAAAATAAAAAATAAAAAAAACAGGTTTACTCAGATCAGGTGCAGTATCAATCAAGGGCCAAGGATTACGCCTAGAAGCCTGTCTTTAGAGCTGGATGGGCTGCTTTCCCCATCCCAAAGGGCCTTTTAGCCAGTGCTTTAAATGGAAAAATAGAAGTGCAGGTACTCACTATTCAGAGTACATGTTTGGTCCTCTAAAGTGCCGGTACTCTCCCATTAAATGTATTGCAGCAGAGCTGAAAAGTGCAGGTACTCTCCCTGTCAAATTAAAGAAGTGCAGGTACTCAGTACCAGACAAAACCTGCTGCTTAGAGCCCCATCCTAGCCATTGCCTCCTGCGGGGTGCAGTGCGCTATAGTTTTTTTTTGTTTTTTTTTGCAGGGGTGATTTTGGTTTCCGGTCCAGCCCTGTAGATGCCAAGGCCACGCCTACATTATATGCTGAGTACCCACTCAGGAAGAGGCTTCCCAAAGGGACGCGTGTCGAGGGCTCGTGAGAAGAGGGGCCTACAATCTGGAGGTATATGCACATAGAGGGAAGGGGCAAGCTGTAGTGCATCTCTCCTCTTTAGCCAGAGTCCTCCGATCTTCTGCCGGGCAGTCAGCATGCGCCCTGTACTGACACAATTATCAGTCACTGATCTGACAACACACTCTAGATACACCGATGTGTGAGATAGTGAAGAACATTGTGATAGAAAGCAAATGGTGGGAATGTGCCTCCTTCCGGCTCGGTACACGCAGGGATTCTTTGCTACAGGCTGTGGAAGTCATTCTATACCGTGTAATTGATGCACTGGCACAGTAACTTAAGTGCATGCTTTGTGGCACTATATCTCGTACTGGCATGTTTATTTGTTAAGATCCTTGTGTTTATTGAAGAATTATCGAAGGTACTATGCTTTCCTGCACTGTTCTCAGAGGGCAGTAATGCCACAGGCAGCACACTCACTCACACAGTGTTTTGTATTGTGCCTCAGTTGCTCACAATAAGTAGAAGATTGTGCATACAAACACTGTAATGACGCACACCGACAAAAATAATTAGAAAAACATGGTCCCGAACTCTCCCCACGTGCACCTCCTTCTCACTTTAACTTCTTCTAACCTTCCTCTCGCCCCCTTCCCACCTGTCAATCTTTAACAACCCTCCTTAGCCTACCTCTCCCTATCAAACAACCGTGTACCACTTGGGCCCTCTCTACTTCTAACGTATCCTACCTCTCTGCCCCCACCATCCACCAGCTCTATTCCTTCACCCCCCACACCCCTCAGCTTCTATGAGCCTCCGCTCCTGTCTCCCTCTCCCCATCTCTCAGTTTCTCCTCCCAACCCATAGCTCTACTCTCCTTCCAAACAGCTGTGTACAACTGTGTAGCACTTTCCATTTCCACCATACCCAACTCCCCTCTTGTACCTCCTCTTGACTATACACTTTCCAACTCATGTCCTCTCCTTCTCACACCTCTGGGCTTCAAAACATATGTAGGCCAATGATGGAATACAGAAGACAGGCCAAATATGGATACACTTCAAAGCCAGTGGAAAAAACCCAGAACCACTAAACCTATCCCCAAAGACTCAATTGCATCTATAAAGCCTCCACCAAGAAAGAAAAAAGGCTCCTCTCTGTAATAAGGATCTGCGCGGCCAGATACCCACAATTGAACACCACAGGATCCTCACAGAATTCTATAACGCAGTATCCACAACTGCAAAGACTTCTTTGCCTCTAGAACGGCGTAAATCTATTTTTAAGCCCTTTGAGGCTAAAGCAAAGATGATAGAACTTTATAGTCAACAAGACACCAAACCCACAGCCATTAGAAGCCACGACAAAGGGGTATAAGCCACTCAACACTCTTAACACACAAAATGATGTAAACACATTAGGATTAGGACAATATCTCTGACCTATGGACTGATGGATGCTTAGCAATCACTTTAAACTTAACACACTAAAAACTGATATTGATACTGTAGTGCACTGCATACACCTCAGTGCCCTTACATACTTATGCAAGGGCACTGAAGGGTATGCACTGCACTGTAATGCACTACACTCCAGTACATACTCCTCGTGCCCTCACATACATATGTAATGGCACCGAAGGGTATGGAGAGCCCTACAGTACAGTGCTGTTTGATACGGGGTCTCTAGTTGGCAGTGGTTTGCATCCTGTCCAAGTAGGGACCCTCAATCTAGTCAGGGTAAGGGAGTCACACAGCTATGATAACCCCTGCTCAGTACCTTGGTAGTGTATCTCAAGTAGTCAGACGTATCTCAGAGGCAATGTGTAATGTATTTGTACTAACACACAGTAAGACAGTGAAAACAACACAAAAGTACTACACACCAGTTTAGAAAAATAGCCAATATTTTTCTGACAAATTCCAACATACACATATAAAGATCTTCATTTTCAAAGATTAAATCCTATGAAAGCACTTAGAAACACAATAGCTCCAACTGAGACTATCATGGTGTCTGGGTGGAGTCGTTCCCATCAGTCCGACACCACTCACGAGGGAGTGTGGGCCAGTTACAGAGTCGCACGGACCCCTGGTACAGTACCTTGGAAAACTATGAGGAAACAAAGATGTTGCACGGAGTCGGGGAGGTGAGGCGTTGCTGGAGCCGGTGCGGCGTTGGTTTCTTACTGCCACCAGGGAAGTGAGGTTTCAGTTCCTTACTGCTAGGTAGGGGAGGTGAGGCACTGTTTCCTTATGGTTGTTGGGGAGGTGATGTGGAGTCGGTTCCTTACCACCTGGCGGGGTTGATGAATCCAGTAGGTTAAGATGCGAGGCGTCAACTTCACATGTTGCGATCACCTCACAGGGCCACAGGTGCTGCGGAGTTGAGTGTCCCAGACTTCAGGAACATGGCACTCGGGACTCACGCTGGGGCAGGACTTTGGAGGCTCTGCGGCAGCGGGGGGCCTGTGTTGCAGATCGCAGTCGTTGCACTTAGTGGGGATCACGGTTCCGGTCGGAGAGCGGCACCAGTTCCGAAGTCACTCTGGAGTCAATGTGCAATGTAAGGGCACTGGGGGGGTATCCCCTCCAGTGCATACTCTTCGGTGCCCTTACATACTTATGTAAGGGCATCAAGGAGTATGCAGAGCACTGCAGTGCGGTGCATAGCCCTGGGTGCCCTTACATCAGTATGTAAGGGCATCTAGGGGTATCAACTCCAGTGCATACCTTTGGGTGTCCTAACATACTTGTTTAGTGGCACCGAGGGGTATGCAGTGCACTACAGCGCAGTGTATACCTCTGGGTGCCCTTACATACTTATGCAAGGGCACTGAGGAGTATGCACTGCACTACATACCCTTTGTCAATCTCATACAAGAATCTAA
The DNA here is from genome assembly GCF_031143425.1 of Pleurodeles waltl. NCBI lineage: Eukaryota > Metazoa > Chordata > Amphibia > Caudata > Salamandridae > Pleurodeles > Pleurodeles waltl. The sequence goes on from NC_090443.1 coordinate 54,900,198, forward strand.
GGGCACTGAGGGGTATCCATTCCAGTGCATACCTCTCGGTGTCTGTACATACCAAAGTAACGGCACTGAGAAGTAAGCAGTGGCACACCCTGGGTGCCCTTACATAAGTATGTAAGGACACCCAGGAGTATCCACTCCAGTGCATATGCCTGGGTTCCCCTTACATACTTGTGTAAAGGCCCGAGGGGTATGCAGTGCATACCCCTCAGTAGGTATGTGCACACTTGCATGACTATTTATCTATAACACTTGTGTAGGCGCAGGCTCATGCTTGCTGTGACATAGGCTGATCTTGCTTTACCGTACAAACAGATCATGAAAACACTTCCCTCGTAGGTCACCAATGCACTCACACACCCTTTACCCATCAATTCACTAGCATTGGTGCGTATGTGTCCTACCCTCACCCTTTATCCCTACAGCCTCACAACTAAGTGCAGTGACAAATCACGAGAAGGGCCAAACTCTGGTCATCAAAACACTGCCCACAGAAGCCACATGTCAGGCACACACAGACTTCTTAGCACAGGACACCCGCAGAGTATAGCGCTACCCGTCCGCAAGTGCGCCTCGTCGGTGGTACGAACTGAAACGTTGTACAATGTAAAAGCAATGTAATCTTGGAGTCCAAGGTATGTGGCCATGTGCGAGGCTGAAGGAATAAAGTTCACGGGTGAGTCTGGATACATTCAGAGGCACCAGACAGGCAGTAATTCACCAGAGCCTGATTCCGTGACCCACAACGATTGAGTAATGCCGCACGCTTTAAGAAACATTTCTGACACCAAGCCTACAGTCAGGGAGGTTGTTGTTTAATAGCTTCTTTGTTCATCAGCTTACAAATGCGAGGAGCAAACTAATTGCATCACACAGCAACGGTAACACTGGAGACTAGGTAAGGATGTAAGTGTGCACGTTCTGCACAGCTGACACACACTGACACCCTCTCCCTTCGCCGTTTTAGGGTAGTAGCTAACTGGCCGAGCTAGTGTGTCATGGGCGCTACTGTAAGGAAGGGAATAGCCCCTTTGGCCGCTGTTTAAATTGTGAGAAACAGTAATAAATAGGTTTCGGTCGCCCCCCCGCCACCCCCCCCAGTTCACTGGGCCCTGGCGCCACTCCACCTGCTGCACGAATGGCAGCTACTCTCCTGGCAGCGAACTACCCCTGAGCCACATAGACGGACGTCCTCCTTCTTGCCCCTGTAGATGGAAAGGAGCTGCACGTGGCTCAGTAGAGGGCACTCCACCATGGCTAGGGGCACAAATAACCAGCAGGGAAAACCAGCCCCGGCCCAAGTCTCACACCTGTAAACTACCAAGCACTGACCGTTGAGACTGGACTTGGCCCCTGGTTATATGGATGACTGGAACCCCTCGCCCCAGTGACCCCTTCCACGCGTGATGTCACCCGGCCACACCTGCCCACCCCAACCCCTCTCCGGAGAACTGACCCATGGAAGGTGCCATTAACTGCCCTTCATTCTACCTGGGCCCCCCCGAAGCACGCGCCCGCCGCCTCCAAGGGGTCAGCATGCAGCAGGCTGAGTGTCCGTCGCCAGATGCGGCGAATCTGTCCCACCAAGCGCCTCACTCTGCTCCCGACTAGACGCACGGCTCGGGAGGGCGTCTCGGCGCTCTCAAGCGCCTCCCTCGACAACTCGCTCCCTTTGCCTCTCGGCCTCGAAGCAGACCTTGGATAATTTGTGTAAACAACTTAAGGCCCACCTCTTCTGTCAAGCATCCTGCCAAAAATAAGTACAAGGGCTCCGCCTGTTGTTTCCTCTTCCCCCCTCCCTTGCTCAACCAGTGCTTTGAAGCATTCAACGATAACCCCAGCGCTTTACAACAATAATAAAATAAAACTCAACCCCAGGACTCACCTTAAGAGCCCACCTCATATGCCAGACATAGCAAAGTGTGTCGAGTAAAACCTGCTCTGCCCCCCTGCCCCCAAGATCATGCAGACTCTGCAGGTAGATGATTTGCAGTCCAGGGTTCCATGTAATGGAATAAGGCAGGGTGTCCTGTTTACTCTCGGCCCGAGGGAGACCACTGCGTTTTCAGAGAAAACACACAAAGAACTCACCTTTGCTACGATTCTTCGCTGACGATACAGCGCCTCGAAGCACTTGGTTTACAGAGTCGGTCCACGTACATCCCAGCTACCATTATTATAACACAGGCATCTGCCCTTAAGCAATAGCAGCACAGAGCTGTGCATGGATAACTTACACTTATTTCACAGTAACTGGAGCATAAACAATCAAAACCAGTTCTACCACATACCACTGTCCTGTAAAGAACGTCCTCTGCGACACAAATCACCCTGCAGATCCCATGTGTGCGCTGGGCGTGGCACTTCTCACCCCCCCTCCGCATGTGCGCTCAGTGCTTGGCAAACTCCATGCCAGATTTTCAGGGTTTCCAGATAGGATATATGCAATTAATCTAAATGAAACTCATTTACATATCCAGCGGTTACCTGTAAACCTGGCAAAGATCTCACTAGCCCTTACATACACTGGACACCTCTGGGTTACTTGTGTATCTCCTTTGGGTATGTGTAGGGGCAAATTCAGTCTCAAACAAGTGACTAGAAACCACACATTTCAACAAGCGCTGGCAAAGCCAATAGGTCTTGTCTCTGAGACCTGCCTGCTTTGACAATGACTTGTAGAAGCACGGCTGAAAATAATGTAAAAAAATGAATAAGCGCTGTACATCATTTTGCAGGAACGCCCCAACACAGATGCCCACGTCTACAAAAGAAGGCAAGCATTGTTTTCTTTTTGTTTACCCATGGAGATGGATTAGTAAAAAAAATGTTGTGCAAAATACAAATTTTATATGGCACTAATGCGCTTTTTAGGTTTGGCCTAGACATCTCATGTACTGTCTGTGCAAGACTTTTGTTTACATTCAGTTGGTTTACAGCCCAGCCATAGTTTACCATTTGTTATCCTCTGCGTCGCTCTCACTTGGCTCGCTCCTGCTTGTCTTGGCATGCGTGGGCCATATGCTCTTCTTGCGTTCCCCCTCCCTTGGACCAAGAAGTTGTATCCATCCCCTGCTCATGTTTTTGGAGCTACTTTTTTGGGGGTTCAAGTACTCCATTTCAGGGGCGTAACAGAGGCCCCTGCAGCTCCCGCAGTGCGGGGTGGGCCGCCAGGCTTGCCCGTACTGGAAGGGGCCACCTCAGCCCCTACTGATGTGAGTGTGGGGGCCCCTTCAGCTTATCTTGCAGGCCCCCCCTCACATTTTGTTACACTACTGCTCATATGAGTGCTTGGGTTTTCAGTCCGTGTCCCTGTATCCCCGTCCACGTAGTTTCTATTACCTCCGACCTACCTTTCCATGCTGCCTCTTTTCCCTCTCATCCCTGCCCTGTACTCCACACCACTGCACTCTGCTCTATTCCAGTTTTCTACACCACTGCACTCTATTCAATGCCAGTGCACTGTACAACACTCTAACTCTACGCCACTCTACTCAATGTCCTGTATTGTTCGCCTCACTACTCTACACTGCACTACTCTAATCTACAAAACTGCCCTCTGCTCCTCAACACTTTACTCTAGGTCACTGCATTCTACACCACTCTACTCTTCTCTGCACCACTCTATGCCACTTCACTCTACGCCACTGCAATCTATGCCACTGCACTTTGCACCACTTTACAACCCTGCATTTTACACCACTCTACTCTGTACCACTCTATTATAAGCCACTCTACTCTACACCACTGCAATCTACGCTACGCCACTCTACTCTACCCAACTGAACTCTACACCACTCTACTCTTCTCTGCACCACTCTATGCCACTTCACTCTACGTCACCGCACTCTTTGCCACTCTACTCTTTGCCACTTTACTCTATGACAACCTACTCTACTCTGCACAACTTTACTCTATTCCCCTGCACTCTACTCCACTGCACTCTAAGCCACTGTACTCCACTCTACATTGTGCCATTCCACTCTACTCCATTGCACACTGCTGTACAACATGGGTAAAAGACATTGGTAAAGTCAATTGCTCTCGCGTAGGTGAAACCTATTGGCTTTGCCAATGCTAATTTATATATCGCTAGTGTAACTGCAATGAAAAAGAACAAGAAAGTTGATTTTATTTGGCAAAAAATAAGAAGACGTCCAGCATCCCTCTCTCATTCACTCTTGCTGTCAGGTTGCGATTGAGTGCCAAACTTGGATAAAACGTGGCCGCCACCAATCTGTCTAAATCACAAAGTATTTGTTACCACACCTGGCAGCTGAGGTGAGTGCGAGAATGCAAAGAGCAATCCCAGATTTAACCTCAATAGCATTTCTCTTTAGGGGATAAGTGTAAAATATTCTGGTTTTTGAGTTCCCTTGGAGAGCCAGCTCTCTCCCCCATGGGTTTTGGTGCCTGGAGTCAGTGGGCACATGCCACATTACTGCATATATTAATGATGCCTGAAATGAAGACAGCTCTCTGAATTAATGTGCCTACTCTACAGACCTGTGAGTAACCCGTAGTTCACGAATTTCAAATCTGTGAAGAGGGCCCAGTGGGTTAAGAGTGTGCTTGCAGAGATTTATGTTCAGCCTGCAGTTCACACATTCCAATGTCATCAAAATACCTTAAAGAGACTTCTTTTCCACCCTTCACGCTCTCATAATAAACTTCGTATGGCAGGGGCGCAGAGCTCGCCTGTCATATAAACTTCTGACCCTCCCTAAAGAGCTTAGGGGCCCGGCCCTACCGGACTTCATATCCTATTACTGGGCAGCACAGTTGAGAGTCATCTGAATGGTCCATTAGAGAATCTGATAAATTATGGCAGCATATGGACAGAGCAGTGGCTGGTAGAATCATATGGGACATATTGTGAAAACCTAAGAACGCCTGCCTTATTAATGCATACCATAGCACCACAACCGCTTCCTTGAAGACAACAACATTCTGGACACATCTCAATCCAGTTTCCGTAGCAACCACAGCACCAAGACCACCCTCATCGCCGCCACCCACGACATCAGGACCATGCTAGACAGAGGCGAAACTGCGGCCCTTATCCTCCTCGACCTCTCGGCTGCCTTCGACACCGTCTGCCACCACACCCTATGCACACGCCTCCACGATGCAGAGATCCACCACAAAGCCTCGGACTGGATTACTTCCTTCCTCTCCGGCAGAACCCAGAGATTCCACCTCCCTCCCTTCCTTTCTGAAGCCACCCAGACCATCTGCGGCATTCCCCAAGGATCCTCCCTCAGCCCAATCCTTTTCAAAGTCTACATGGCACCGCTCGCCAACATCGTCCGATCACACAACCTCAACATCGTCTCTTACGCCGATGACACACAGCTGATCCTCCCACTCACCAAAGACCCCGCCACCACCAAAACCAACCTCCATGACGGAATGAAGGCCATCACCAACGTGATGGAGAGCAGCCGCCTGAAACTGAACTCAGACAAAACAGAGATCCTCAACCTCGGCTCCAACTCCTCCGCCTGGGACGACTCCTGGTAGCTGACCACTCTAGGAACTGCACCGTTGCCCACCAACCACGCACACAACCTAGGATTCATCCTAGACTCATAGCTCACAATAACCCAGCAAGTCAATGCCGTCTCATCTTCCTGCTTCAACACCCTCCGCATGCTCCGCAAGATCTTCAGGTGGATCACCACTGAAACCAGAATGACAGTCACCCAGGCCCTTGTCAGCAGCAACCTGGACTACGGCAACCCTCTCTACGCTGGAACCACGGCCAAGATCCAGAAAACACTGCAACATATACAGAACGCCTCCGCACACCTCATCCTCGACATCCCATGCCGCAACCACATCTCAGCCCACCTGAGAGACCTACATTGGCTCCACGTCAACAAGAGGATCACCTTCAAGCTCCTCACCCACACCCACAAAGCACTCCACAACACCAGCCCTGCTTACCTCAATGAACAACTCACCTTCTATACTCGTATAACCGTCAACTCCGCTCCGCCAACCCCGCCCTTGCCACCGTTCCTCACATTCACCGAACTACAGCTGGCGACAGCTCATTCTCCCACCTCGCCGTCAAGACCTGGAACACCCTCCCCGTCCACCTATGACAGACCCAGGACTTGCTGACCTTCAGGAAACGCCTCAAAACATGGCTGTTCAAGCAGTAGCAGCTCCCCCGCCCCCCCTCAGTATCTTGAGACCCTCGCGGGTGACTAGCACGCTCTACAAATGAATTATTTATTGATTTATTTAAGACTAGTACCTGACCCTAGCCAAACTTAAAAGGATATTTCTGTATACCTTGGATTTATGCTAGAGAGGATGGGGCCTACTAGGAGACTTTCCCCACATATGGTGAGACTGGTCGACCATCAGAATATACGCGGCTGAAATATTAGTCAAAATCAAAGGGATACTTGGCTACCCTATACCCAATAGCCCTGCATGTGTTTTATTAGGACTAGGAGATCCTTTGTTCCACCTACAAACCTGAGGAGACTATTATGTGGCTTTGCCTTGGAGCGGCCAAGATGGCATTAGCTGCAATGTGGAAAAAAACATAGGCACCCTCTATCACTCATTGGCATGCACGACTATGGCACGTGTTGACCATGGAACGTATGTCTGACATTCTAATGAACACTAGATTGAATTTTGAATACATTTGGGGACTTTTGGTTCAGTTACTATCTCGCGGCCTCCCTCTTTTCTCATGTGCCACAAGCACTATAGCGCTACACCTCTTCCAGATTTGAACCCTGCCTGCCAATGGCCACACACTGCCATCACTATGACTTGTTGTGCAGCCAGATACTTCCCCACCTTCCGCCATCCAACTAACTCTAAAGTCCACCTCCTTTCACACTGCACCCGATCTCTATGTTGATTATTTAATGTTCAAGTTATTATCTCTTAATTCTCTCGCTTGGAGACGACCAAAATAGTGATGGTTGAAGAGATGAGAATGGTGACAACAGAGTGTACCTATTCGAGCTGTGTTTTCTTTTCTCTCTCCATTTCTATCTTGTCTTGGTTGTTCTATCTAACTTTTTCACATTTCTGATTTACAGAAAAGGCTTTCAGGTCACACCTTATAATTGCTGATGATGTACCACCAACTTGCCTCCAGTATACGTTTTGGCCTTGCGGACAATGTGTGTTAAAGAACTCTTATTGTACCGTATATGTTCAAAAAAGTTCAATACATATGATTTGATTAAAAAAAATACCTGAGTGGGTAAATGGGACTGCTGCCTAGACCTCAAAGCAATGCTTCAAATATCACAAAAAACAATAGTTCAGTGGTTTAATGAACCCACAGCATAAATCTGTGAGCAGCTAGCACATACGCTGCATAGATCTGTGAGTAGCCAGTACATAGGCTGCAGAGTTCTGTGAGTAGCCAGCACATAGGGTGCATAGATGTGTGAGTAGCCAGTACATACACTGCATAGATCTGTGAGTAGGCAGCACATACGTTGCATTGATCTGTGAGTAGGCAGCACATACGCTGCATAGATCTGTGAGTAGCTAGCACATACACTGCATAGGTCTGTGAGTAGGAAGCACATCCGTCGCATACGTCTGTGAGTAGCCAGCACATACACTGCATAGATCTGTGTGTAGCCAGCATATACGCTGCATAGGTCTGTGAGTAGCCATCACAAATGCTGCATTGATCTGTGAGTAGGCAGCACATACGCTGCATAGATCTCTGAGTGGGCAGCACATACACTGCATGGATCTCTCAGTGGGCAGCACATACGCTGCATAGATCTCTGAGTGGGCAGCACATATTTTGCATAGATCTTGTGAGTAACCAGCAATACTCTGCATAGGTCTGTAAGTAGCCAGCACATATGCTGCATTGACCTGTGAGTAGCCAGCACATGCCAATCTCAAATGTCTAGGACAATAGCTTCATGAGTTAATGTGTCAGCTGCAGAGAGCTATGTAACCTGCAGAGTAAGCCTCAGATACGTTCAAAACCTCCACCTGAAAAATAGGTTGCTGTAATTATTATTCTCAGAGAGGTTAGGCAACCTTGAATGCCAAAGTTGAGGTGGTGACGTCCCGATTTCTGAGAAGGAGTCATCATTTTTATACAAAACATGTCTTGTCTTTTAACTTGGCTTCATTGCTGCGAGCCCCTAAAACCATATGCTTGCAACATCTGAAACGTCAAAATACACTCAAGAAGGGAAGTAAAAGCTGTAAAATCAGCAGATATCAGAAGCGAATGTTAGAATCAGCCCCAAACTAGGTGCGCATCTTCAATTGGTGCAGCAGATGCAGTGGCTCGGGGGCCCGGAAGACCGAAAGGCCAACCGATCCCTGATTATTGCTCTATTTTATAATTCAAAGAAGTTCAGGGAGGGGGTCATTTCCTTCCTTGCACTAGGGCCATGACACACCAGCTACCTCACTATCTTCAAACCAATAACAACAAGCATTTGCAATGCAATGAGTCTCGCGTTTACTCGAGTTAAAGCTATTAGCATTGTAAACTCCTAACCAGACTTTTCTTGCCACATAAACTGAAAAGTAAAACTGTTTCATATAAGTGAGCTGACGGCCGTCATGAACGCAAAGCAAACACACAAAAGGAAACAGAAGTTTGCTTTCAGTGAAACATACCAACAAAAGTGCAATTATCCATGTGACCGGCAAAAGTGGAATCATCCATCTAATTGGCAAAAGTGCAAATATCCATGTATCAGGGTCGATGTCATGCAAATCGCTCTATTACTGCCCAGCGAGATAGCACTGCCTAAGAAATAAAGAGTAAAAATAATGCAGAAAGTATACGGAAAACATGGAGCCTCGTATGTTTTCAGTAGTTGGCCAGTGCCCTCGAGGCGGGCTAAACACCGGAAAAGGCGTGACATATGCATGCCTTTCACTAATTAAGTTAAGCTAATTTTAAAAGGCAAGCCCACAAACCAACCAAACTGATGGGCTTGACATGGGCGTCGTTAAAAGCCCACAGAGAGATTACACCAGGGACAGAGTGCTTTGCGCTAGACCCTAATCAAAGGCAGGCCATGTTTCTGCTTACCTGGAGAAAGGCAGATGCCTGAAACAGCTCAAGAGGCCCAAAGAAGAGTGAAACACAGAAGTAGCTCTGTAAACCAAGTGAAACGCAAATGATGGTAACAGTTCAGAACCCTCGCTGGAAATCAACGAACAGAAACAGTGTCAAAAACCCATTGAAAAGCACAGGTCGGAAACAGTTCCAAAGCCTCACTGAAAAGCAAAGAACAGAAACATCGCCAGATTCACAATTGAAAATAAAGGACGAAAATAGACTCCAAAGTACCACTGGGAAGCAAAGGACAGGTTTTACCTTCAAGTATATACGCAGCTCCAAGGCCTAGATACCCCACTTTAAAGGAATGGACAGAAGCAGCCACCAAAATGCTTAGTACAGAAAGCTCCACTGTAAAGCAAATGACAGAAACACCTACAAAGCGCCACTGCAACCAAAGGGTAGTAAAAGCTGCAGAGCCTCACTGTAAGCAAAGTATAGAAACAGCTGCAAAGCCCACTGCAAATTAAAAGAAAAACAGCTGCAAAACCTGCTGCTAAATAGAAGACAACACCCGCAAAGCCTCACTATAAAGGTAAGGACAAAAACAGCTCAGAATACTCACGGTAAAGCTAAAGGCAGAAGCAATTCCAAAACTTAATTGTAAAGTTAAAGAAATAATAACTTCAAGGCCCCACTGTAAGTGAAGGATGGAAACACCTGCCAAGCCCCACTGTAAGCAAAAGACTGAAACACCTGCAAAGCCCCACCAAAACGCCAACTGCAGAAGCAGCTGCAAAGTCCCACTGATAGGAAAAGAACAGAAACAGCTGCAAAGCCCGTCTGTAAAGAAAAAGGAAAGAAACAGCTGCAGAGCCTTACTGTATGTCAAAGGACAGAAACAGCTGCAGAACTTTACTGTAAGTCAAAGAAGGGAAAGAGCAACAGAGCCCTACTGTAAATCAAAGGACAGAAACCGTTCCAGGTCCTTAATGTATGCCAAAGGTCGGAAACAGTGGCGAGCCTTACTGAAAGTCAAAGGGCAGAAACAGTTGCAGAGCCTTACTGTAAGTCAAAGGACCTTATTGTAAGTCACAAGAAAGAAACAGCTGCAGGACCGTACTGTATGTCAACGTAAAAAAACAGTTACAGAACCTTACTGAAAGTCAAAGGAGGGAAATAGCTGAAGAGCATTACTGCATGTCAAAGGACAGAAGCTGTTGCAGAACTGTACTGTAAGTCAAAGGAGGGAAACAGCTGCAAAGTCTTACTGTAAATCAAAGGACGTAAACAGCTGCAGAGCCTACAGAGCCTTACTGTAAGTCAAAGGACATAAACAGCTGCAGAACTGTACTGTAAGTCAAATGACAGAAACAGATGCAGAGCCTTACTGTAGGTCAAAGGACAGAAACAGCTGCAAAGTCTTACTGTAAATCAAATGACAGAAACAGATGCAGAGCCTTACTGTAAGGGAAAGGACAGAACCAGGAGTACAGCCTTTCTATGTCAAAGGAACTTACTGTAAGTCAAAGGATAGAAACAGATGCAGAGCCTTACTGTAAGTCAACGGACAGAAACAGCTGTGATGCCCGGCTGTAAAGCAAAGAAAAGAAACAGCTGCAGAGCCTTACTGTAAGTCAAAGGACAGAAACAGCTGGAGTCTTACTGTAAGTGAAATAACATTAATACATTCAGAGCCTTACTGTAAGTCAAACGTTATTAACAGTCAAAGAACAGAAAAAGCCCCAGAGCCTTACCGTAACTCAAAGGACAGAAACAGCTGCAGAGCATTACTGTAAGTTAAAGAACATTAATAGCTGGGGGGGCATGGCCAACATGGCGACCGGAGCGGCAGCATAAACTTCAGCTCCGATCCCTGGCCCTACAAACATCCTGTTTGCGGCGCCTTCACCTCTTTTGAAGGTGTCGGACGTCACCCATCAAGCTGCCCGGGACTCACGCTGGCGGCCGCATCCACACACCGGAGCTCGCGGCCGCCGTTTAAGCAGTGAGCGGCCCACTGTGCTGCTGGCTCGGCGGCCACATCTGTGGCCCATGCGCTCGCCGCTCTGAGCCGCAAGTCGCCTCCTGGGGCTTGGAGTCGGGAGACTGACCCGCGCCTGAGCCGGAGGCCGAGAAGCAGGAGCTCCGGCCCTACGAGTGGCGCCGGTGGCGGGCGCTTTGCCCTTGTTTGCTCTGCGGGGTGGCGGCGCTGCTGCGGAGCTAACCCGCCGCGGCGCTGCATCCCGCCCCTGGATGCCTGCTGGAGCAGGCTAAATTCTTTAACGACCCTCGTGTGAGGCGGGGGCTGCAGGACTCCATGCCCCCGCTCACTGGGAGAGGGCGCGCTGGATGCCGTGCTGTGCCCCGAGGCTTGGGGAGGTCGCTGCCGGCCTGGTGAAGGCCCATCAGTGTAGAGGCCTCAGAGTAGCTGTGAAATAGTCTCGCAGCCCAGCACCTGGGCCTGAATCATCACCAAAGACTCTGCAGACTTGAAGCCCCACCTGGTACCAGCCTGTGCTTCACCACAGGAGTGGTGTAGCGAAAGGAATGAAGACTAAGGACAGGGACGCGGAAGAGCGTTAAAGTGAAGGGAAATATGAGGTGAGCCTTTCGGCGACACTTATCGAGTCGCAGTCCGCAAATGCGTTGTACACCTCCCCCCACACCACGTCACATGGAGTAGCTGCGGGGCCCTAACAAAGCACATGAGGCACCGCCCCTGCCCCTTCAGGCCCTACTCATAACCCCCCATCAGCACAACTACCTCCAAACCGCGCAAGCAACCGCTAACATATTTGTCCATTACCTATCATCCTTCATTGACTCTTCTTGCTCCTCTACTGCTCCGTCACCCCGGTGCGGATACGGGGCCTTGCTGCTGTTTTATGTGGAGATAAGTTTACAACACGCTTGACCCCATCGCTGATTGTAATCGAGTGGCGCAGTAGGCATACGTCGAAGCGCTAAAGTATTCTACTAACCACTGGGTACTAGCCTGGTCGCTGTACAATTGTCTTGGTATTGGGGGGGACGTCTCCCAAACTCCGCTAAGCACTCTGCCGACTCTGGTATATCGATTCTGGCCTTCAACAGTTATCCACAGCTCTCTGGAACTGAACCTGTACTAGATCGCAGCTTGCTTCTCTGTTCCCCCCGCCTGCACCACATCCAACCGATCCTGCTTCGTCAGTGTCCACTTGGAACTGCACTTGTCAAATGGTCAAACCAAAAACACCACGCGCTCCTCCGGGCAGAATGGACCCTGCCACCCCCCCCTCCTCTGAGGCCCACGTTACCATGCAACTGGCTTTGCAGAAAATGGAACTTACCTTACAATCACACACGTCACAATTTGAAAAGATATTGCAAGCCATTCTCGACACCAAGTCCACCCTGGAAGCCAAAATAGGCTCAGTGACAGAAGACCTCAACATACTCCGTACGGATCAACACGCATTGGCCGACAGGGTGTCTGAACTAGAAAAAGACTCTGCAACCCTCCCTCGGACCGTGAAAGAAATTCAATCACAATTGTCTCATTTAACAACCGAGGTGGATCTCTTAAAACGCAGAGCTGAAGATGCAGAGGGTAGATCTCGGCGCAACAACATCCGCTTGGTGGGGCTCCCTGAACGTGTCGAAGGCCCCAGCACAGAATTATTCATAGAACAATGGCTCATGGACACGATTCTTAAAGACAATATCCTGAAGTTCTTCTATGTCGAACGTGCCCACAGGGTCCCTGGTAGACCCCCTCCACCTGGTGCACAGCCTCGTCGGGTGATAGCAAGACTCCTTAACTACCGCGACAGAGACCTCATCCTACAGTTATTTCGCAAATCTGGTCCGATACGCTTCAAAAACGCAGTGATTACAGCTTATCCAGACTTTACAGCAGAAGTTCAGAAGAAGCGGAGTTCTTTTTATCGCGTTAAAGAATGCCTTCGCAAACACAACATCAAGTACGCGCTGATGTTCCCAGACAGACTCCGGGTGCAAGATGACGCATGGGTACTTTTCTTCACTACACCAGAAGACGCCTGGACCTGGCTACATGCCAAGGGCCTCGCTGATCCGATAGACACAGGCACTCCGGGTGAAAATTGGTCCTCTCCTAAGACAAGGCGAAGGCAACACAAAAAGCAAGGCACTAAACCCTCACCTGAACAGACACAAACTGAACGCTTTCTTCTCCTGCAGGCCACATCTAGATTTGTCAACACATCGCCAACAGCCCTGTCTACTCAAACTGACGTGGAACTAGATCACGACATAAACTCCGACTCGGCGGAGTCTGCACGGGGACCCACTCTCACACCGCGCACAGCAGACGATATCTGCTAGGACAATCAAGCACCACCTATTTCTGTTCATTCTACACAATAATATGGCCTCCCCCCCCAAGCTGCTCAGAAATGGCCCAGCGGCACCACTGATCCTCCGCTGCAGCGAGCTGCCCGCCTGCAGTCTCGGGCGGTGAACCCCGTACCGTGATTAACTAGGGCAGGGCAACTCCATGACTTTGATCTAATGTCCTTCGGCACCCCCCTGCTCCATATGGACTGTTCTCCCAATGCCGGCTATCGCTGGAATTTTTCTAGATTTTTCACTATTTCAGTTGATGTTATATGTTGTTTTTGGGTGTTTTTTTCTTTGCTGTTGGTTTTGTCACATGCTAATTAATCGTGAACACAGTTACAGATGCGCATGTCACATCTACCTTATCAATAGGCTTGCACTTAGCAACACTAAAGATATTAACTGGCTAGCCTTGGAGGGTAATCGACACAAAATTTCTGCAATGGGGATAGAGGGCACTCATCTCTTCGGTTTTGTTAAATCTAAAATTGTCTCATGGCATCCTAAACTCAACAAATTATCTTGAAATATAAGATACTCACATGGAATATCAAAGGTATGGCAACACCACGCAAGCAGCAAAAGATTCATGCATTTCTTAAAAGACATCAGGTACACATAGCCCTACTACAAGAGACACTCCTCTCTAAATCCACGTTGGAAAGCTCACGCTCAAAATGGAAAGGACAATTGCACGGTACCACTTCCTCGTCCTTTGCTCGGGGGTGGCGATCTGGATTGCTCCCGGGGTCCCATTTAACACATCTCGTACACAATGCAACCCAAACGGTGGATATGTAATACTAGAAGGCGTCCTTGACGGGACCCCTTAGCGCTAGTAGCGCTATACTCCCCAAATTCAAATCAACGCGACTTTCTGAGTACGCTTACCACTGGTAACCTTATTGACCCCACATTAGAGTGCATATGGGGGGCCGACTTTAACAGTGTTCTAGATACTCATATAGACCGTTCAATTCCCCCACTTGCCATGGCTTCATCCAATCGTGCCTCACAAGCACTAGCAAACTGGGCCTCCAATAACGGTTTCAGGGACAGCTGGAGGGTCGGTCACCCCTCCCACCGCGAATATTCTTATTACTCCTCTGTGCATAAGTTACATACCAGAATAGACATGATTTTTGTATCCGCAGCCGTAATCCAGAAAGTGTGCATGACCGAATACCTGGCACGCACCATATCAGATCATAACCCGCTCTGCGCAATAATTACCTGGGGCCACATCCACACTCGCGTACCAACATGACGACTACAGACAGAAGCTCTTTTAGACCCCCCCCTTTCACGCAGAAATGTCTAAGCGATTGGCTGATTACTTCTCACTGAATAAAAATACAACATCATCTCGCGCTATACAGTGGGATGCCCACAAAGCGGTAATACGCGGACACTGCCTCGCAGCCACAGTGGGGGTAACAAGGACACTCACCAAAGAACTACAAGTCCTGGAGGTTAAACTCCGCAAAACAGAAGTTGAGGTCTCCAGAAACGAGTCCACAATAGCAGCACTGAATTCGCTTAGAGCTGCCCATAGAGAAGTAGACACCAGACTATGTAAGCATGACTACAGACACTACATGACACGACAACACGCTGAGGGGGACAGATCAGGGAGACTGCTAGCGTGGCTGACCCACCAACCCTCCCAATCATCACCCATTGGCGTGATACGCTTGAACTCCGACGTCATTACCAACACCCAAGTAGGAATTAATGATGCCTTTTCTACATATTACCGTACCCTATATACGCCTCCTTCCCCCCCACTGGAGCAGCAATTAGCTGACATATTATCACTCGTCTCCCAAAACCAACATATTATTGACAATGACACCTTTTTAGAGGGTCCCATTACTATAGAAGAATTGCAATCAGCTCTGGCACAAATGGCACGTAGCAAAACCCCTGGCTCAGATGGCCTTCCGGTAGAGTATTTTAACTCCCATGCTACCCACCTCCTACAACCACTCATAGAGGTATTCAACGAAGCGCGCAATAAATTACAACTACCAGACTCCATGCGTGAAACCCTAATAGTTGTCCTTCCAAAAGCGGGCCGGGACTCTCTTGACGTCAAATCATACAGACCGCTTTCTCTCCTTAACACAGACTGTAAATTATTGGGGAAAATACTGGCAAACAGGCTACTCCCTTACTTATCAAGCTTAATACATTCTGATCAATCTGGCTTTATACCAGGGAGAAGCACCTTTTTAAATATTAGAAGATTGATTCACATAATACACAACAACACAGAATCAGAAGCGGTGGCCCTCTCTCTAGACATTGAAAAAGCGTTTGATACGTTGAGCTGGGACTATCTTCTACGTACACTCAAAGCGTTTGGATTCGGCCCTGGGTTCATTAGTTGGATCAAAACGCTCTACTCCAAACCCACACCCATTAAAAATGGTTGCGCTGTCTCAGAAGCATTCCCTATACGCAGAGGCACCAGACAAGGTTGTCCATTATCCCCTTTATTATTCGCTATAGCCATGGAACCATTAGCAATTCAGCTGCGTAGCTATGCACACATATGGGGCATCACCGAATCTAACACACATCATATTATATCCTTGTACGCAGATGATGCCCTGATATACCTGCGTAATCACTCCACCTCTATGGCAGGGGTGTTACTAATGCTTGACTCCTTTGCTCTTGCCTCTGGTCTATTTGTCAACTGGTCCAAGTCAAGTATTTTTCGCCTTACCCCCATACCAACCGTCCTTCACACGGTATTACCGCAATATCAGCTGCCATGGTCACACACCACCTTTAAATATCTCGGGATACAAATTTATCACTCCACTGCTGATCTGAAAGAGGGCAATATTGACAGGGCACTCAGCACTACCCACAACTCATTGTCGTTCTGGAGTTCACTTCCCCTATCCCCCATGGGTCGAATAGCAATAGCCAAAATGATTATTCTCCACAGGTTCTTATATTATTTCACTGCCCTTCCACTATGTTTACCACGTTCGTTCTTTCGTAAACTGCACTCCTTGTTAACTGACCTGCTTTGGGGCAAAGACAGACGTAGAGTGGTGTTAGCTATAACACAATACCCGCAAGAAGCGGGAGGACTGGGCATGCCTAACTTTGAATTATACTATGCAGCTGCCCAGCTGCTGTGGCTCACCACATGGCTCAGGGAAACCCCTCTTCCCGAATGCATAATGCTGCAAGCATATATAGCCCTGCAAACAATATTATCCTCACTTTTATCCGGCTCTAACAGCCTATCGCCAAAACCCATATTGTTGGAAGCAGTTTGTTTCTGCTGGCGTAGATACGTTCAAAGCAAGTCTCTTTCACCGCCTTATTCTCCTCTGCTGCCACTGCTTCTATTGCCGGGCACCCAAATACTCTCATCACACCATGATACACGTGACATAAGCAGACTGAATGTGGGCGATTGCTACTCTAGCTCCGCTGTGCGCACCTTTGCGGAACTTGTGGCCGCTGGGGTTATGCACACTGGAGCCTTTTTGACGTATAGCGCCATTAAACGGCTACTTAGTAGCCTCTGGGGCTCTGGCAACAACGTACCACCCGAGTCCCAATTACTTACCACTATCCTTACTATAGGTAGCACAAAAGGCATCATAACTAAACTATATAAAGTACTGCTAGCTGGAATCTGCTCTCCCTTGCCGCTCGCTAAAGCACGCTGGGATTCCGCCCTCCCTTCACCATTATCACAAAAAACTTGGGTCGCTGCTCTCCCAATGATTAAGTCAATATCCCGCAATCCCAGATTGCGATATACCCAATTTAACTATATTCACCACTCATATCTATCCCCGGCCTGCATCCAAAGAATATACCCGAGCACAAACCTGACATGTCCCAGATGCGCTACTCCGGCAGCAGACTTTTACCACATGGTCTGGAGCTGCCACTCATTAAACTCGGCTTGGCACAGCGTCACGGACGTCACAGCAGATATTTCGTCCCATGCTCTGTTGCCCACAGACTCTTGTTTACTTGGCATACGTCACCGAACCAAAAGTGATAAACATACACATAGATTTATTGATCTAGCATTTGTCGTCTTTAAACGCCTAATAGCTACGCACTGGAAGGCCCCACACGTTCCATCCCATTCTGCTTGGCTTCGCGACTTACATAGTCGCTCACAAGCCGAAGCTCAGACACTACGCTGACTACAACATAAAGGCCTACTACAAGACGGACCCGAAGTCTGGGACACTTTTGTGATAGCCATGGAAGCTAGAGATGACACATACCCCCCTAAACTAGCAACGGTATATGTCTTATTTATTTATTTTTGTTCAATATCTATATGACGTTACTCCCAGTTGCCCCCCCATCACTCATTCTTGGTATTAACTTCCTCACCCCTCTCATTAATGCAACAACATAACATTTCAGGGTGCTTCTCCTACGAATATGCTCTTCTGTAATCCACGTCTAGCCTTGCTCATTATTCGAATGACTCCACGTCTCTTCCTGCCCCACAACTCATACCTCAAGTACGACCCCATGGCCCCCCACACACAGTAGTTGCATCTTCCTCTCTCCTCCCCACCCTCTAATTGGTGTAGCCAGCACCAGCTGTGATACTAGCGTTGATTAGCTGTGACTTTTATTATTTGTCGTTTAGTTTCAAGTTGTATTCTTTGCACTTCACTGCGCTATTGCGCTGTACAAGCTTATACATGTGTGTAAACAGATTGCAAAATTATCAATAGCAAAATGTACTGTTATGTGTGCAGAATGATTAATAAACAGATAAAAAAAAAAAAAAAAGAACATTAATAGCTGCAGAGCCTTTCTGTACATCAAAACACAGTAACAGTCAAAGGACAGAAACAGCTGCAGAGCCCTACTGTAACTCAAAGGACAGAAACAGCTGCAGAGCCTTACTGTAGGTCAGGGATCTACAAACTTTTCAGTACGAGGGCCACATTGCATATTTTACAAATATTCGCAGGTCGAAAAAAACTGTTATATAAGTGAATAAATGAAATTTAAAATAATGAATAAGGTTTACTTGGATCTTTTTTGTAATCAGCAGGATATGATTCAGAACAAAGAGAAATGTGACAGTTACAAAGAAACAATGTTGTGCTTAAACTGAGAAATGATATATAACGAATAAAAATGTCAAACATTAACAAATGCTCTGACAAAATAATCAATTATTTAACATTTTTAACTAATTTTAAATACTGACACTTTAAAGAAAATGAAAATGCGTCCAATTTTGCAGCACACAATATGAAAAATTAACATACTCCAAGAAAGAGCTTCAGTAAGACAAAAACAAGGAAATTCAAAATAAACTTGAGCCATGGATAAAGGTCTAACAAAAATAAACTCAGTCTGCATCTTTCTACACAATTCTGGCAAATGGAGTTTGGTTTCTGCAGCATGGATTACCTGCACTAGGAACTTGCGTTTTTCAAAGATCTGGCATATACAACATCGCTGGTCCAAAATTTACAATAGAGAAGATTCAGGAGACTCTTCTGCCATCCTCATGCTTCTAAAGGGATTGGATATACATTTTCCTCTGATCATCGGAATCTGAGACTTTGGAAAATAACAGAGAGCTAGATAAATTCTTGTAGAGGGCCAGATGTGACCTGTGGGCTGTAGTTTGGAGACCCCTGCTATAAGTCAAACAGCTTCGGAACCTCATTGTAAACCTAAGAAAAAAAGCAGACTCAACGCCTCACTATAAAGCTAAAGATGGAAACAGCTCCAAGGCTCTAACGAAAAGGAAAGTACTGAAAGAGCTCCAAAGCACCACTGTGAATAGAAGACCACAAATGGGTGCAGCCTGATACAGAAAACCAGAGAAGGAATCACCTTAATAAACTCCATACCCTACAGAAAACCAATAGATGGCATGGAGAATGAGACTATTGGGCATGGAACACAAGCATTTACGATCAAACAGTGAGTCTAATAATGGGACAGTGAGTCTTGCTGACTAACATTAGGACAGGGAGACACCAACATTGAACCGAAAGACTCTCATTGGAACAAGAATATACTGACACTTGGACAGGAACTTACCATCGGATAGTGGCCAGATGTAGCTTTCCTAACCGAAACCTGGTGGAACGACTCCTCGGCCCCAGACATCGCCATCGCCATCCCTGACGGCTACAAGATCACCAGAAGAGATTGCACCAACGGAATCGGCGGAGGAATAGCCATCGCCCACAAATCCACCCTCAAGATCCACACCCACACGGACGACACCCTCAAGACAGCCGAACACCTCCACTTCCAGATCCACACGGACCATAACACTACCCTCAGAGGAACCCTCATATACCGTCCTCCACGACCAAGAGCCCCCTTCAGCGACACCATCTCCGACCTCGCAAGCACCCACGCCCTCGCCTCTTCAGACTACATCCTCCTGGGAGACCTCAACTTCCACCTGGAGAACAACAATGACGCCAACACCGCATCACTGACCACCAACCTCTCCAACCTCGGACTCCGTCAACTGGTCAACACACCCACCCACATCGCCGGCCACACCCTTGACCCACTCTTCACTGCAAGCAACCACATCTCATTCAGCCACACCTCCGAACTCCACTGGACCGACCACCACTGCGTCCATTTAACCTTCAAGAAAAACACCGAACACCACCGCACCCCACTACCGCCTCACCGCCGCTGGGGAAAAGTCACCGAAGACCAACTAGCCAGCACCCTCGACAAAAACCCACCACCCGACCCCACCGACCCGGACTCCGCCGCCATCAACCTCCAACAATGGATCCTCAACTGCGCCAACATCCTAGCAGCACTCAAGAGACCCACCGTCAACCAAGAAAAGAAAAAACCAGCCTGGTTCACAGACGAACTGACCACCTCCAAACGCACCTGCCAGAAACTCAAGAAAAAATGGATCCTCGAGCGCACACCCCACAACCTTGCTACCCTCAAGGAAGCCAACCGCGAACACCACCAACTGATCCGACTCGCCAAACACTCCCACTTCACAGAACGCCTTAACAACAACGCACACGACTGCAAGGAACTCTTCTGCATCGTGAAGGAGCTCTCCAACCCCAACGCCAACGACGTCCCACCATCCCAGAAACTCTGCGACGATCTCTCCACCTTCTTCTACCAGAAAATCGCAGCCATCCACGACAGCTTCAACACCGCACCTCCGCCTGACCCCACCCCCAACAACTCCTCCCACGCCGACCGCCTCACCACCTGGACCCACGTAGACGACGCCGAAACACTAAAGACCATGAACTCCATCCACTCAGGATCTCCCTCTGACCCCTGCCCACATCACGTCTTCAACAAAGCCGACGTCACCATCGCCCCCAAACTCCGCAAGATCATCAACCTTTCCTTCAACACCGCTACCTTCCCGGACAGCTGGAAGCACGCAGAAATCCAACCCCTCCTCAAGAAACCTAAGGCTGACCTCAACGATCTCAAAAACTTCCGACCGATCTCCCTCCTCCCTTTCCCAGCGAACGTCATCGAGAAGATCGTCAACGCACAGCTCTCCCACTACCTCGAAGACATCTCCATCCTAGACCCCTCCCAATCCGGTTTCAGACGCAACCACAGCACAGAGACTGCACTCCTCGCCGCCACAGATGACATCAGACAATAAATGGACAACGGCGAAACTTCAGCCCTCATCCTCCTAGACCTCTCCGCTGCCTTCGACACGGTCTGCCACCGCACCCTACTAAATCGCCTCCACGAAGCCGGTATCCAAGACAAAGCCCTCAACTGGATCTCCTCTTTTCTCTCCGGCAGAACCCAGAGAGTCCGACTCTCACCCTTCCGCTCCGAGGCCACCAACCTCATCTGCGGCGTCCCCCAAGGCTCCTCGCTAAGCCCAACGCTGTTCAACGTCTACATGGCCCCCCTCGCACAACTGGCCCGTCAGCACGACCTCAGCATCCTCTCCTACGCCGACGACACCCAGCTCGTCCTCTCCCTGACCAAAGATCCTCACACGCCAAAGCCAACCTCCACGAGGGACTGAAATCCATCGCCGAGTGGATGAGCAACAGCCGCCTGAAACTAAACTCCGACAAGACGGAAGTCCTCATCCTCGGCCGCTCCCCCTCGGCCTGGTACGACTCTTGGTGGCCCACCGCCCTGGGCCCCCCACCCACCCCAGCCAGCCACGCATGAAACCTCGGCTTCATCCTCGACTCCGCTCTCACCATGTCCAAACAGGTCAACGCAGTCTCCTCCTCCTGTTTCAACACCCTCCGCATGCTCCGCAGAATCTTCAAGTGGATTCCAACAGGAACCAGAAAGACGGTGACCCAAGCCCTCGTCAGTAGCAGACTCAACTACGGCAACGCACTCTACACATGTATCCCAACTAAAGACATCCAACGACTCCAACGCATCCAGAACGCATCCGCCCGCCTGATCCTCGACATACCCCGCCGATGTCACATCTCCCACCACCTGAAGGACCTCCACTGGCTCCCCGTGGACAAGAGGATCACCTTTAAACTCCTCACCCACGCACACAAGGCACTACACGACACCAGACTCAACTTCTACGTTCCCTCACGCCAACTACGCTCTGCCAACCTTGCCCTCGCCATCGTCCCCTGAATCCAGCGCAAGACCTCTGGCGGCAGATCCTTCTCCTACCTCGCCGCCAAGACCTGGAACTCACTCCCGACCTCACTACGCCAGACCCAGGACCTCCTCACCTTCAGGAGACTCCTCAAGACATGGCTCTTCGAACGATAGCAGCTACCCCCCCACTCCCCCTAGCGCCTCGAAACCCTAACGGGTACATAGCGCGCTTTATAAATCTAATGATTGATTGATTGATTGGAATGCAAACAATGACTTTGCATTATGGAGTAAATGGGACAGGAACAAACGAGGTAAAAGAGTGGCCTTGGAACAGGGAGTCTCTCACTGGGAAAGGGAGAATCAACCAATGACTTTGATACAGGGAGACGTGGACTAGGCAAGGGAGATGTACAACCTAACATGGGCCCCACAAGACTCTGATACGGAGCCAGTAAAACACTCACACAGAGAGACTGACTTTGGAACAGGAGCACGCCTACTATTGGGAAGGTAGAACCAAACTGTATGTGTGCATGTGCATATTTATTTACACACAAACACTGATTACACACCACAATGTCTACCCTCATCTGAGTTGTCAAAGGTGGCTTAGTCTAGCTGCCATGGTAGCAGGTATCTCCAGCAGTGACACCTACAATTATCAGCAGACTCATTACTAACAGAGACCGACATCACCAATAAGGCATTTAAGGGACGGGTTTATTGAAGCTTTCCTTTGATGCAACTCAATGCAAAACACATTGTTTAATTACAAACATTGGCAAAGCCAATTGTACTCATTATTGGGACCTGCTGGCTTTCCTAAAGGTTTTAGCAGTGCTGCACAGCATCCTTTATGCTGTGCATCCTGGCTAATAAACAGGAGAAGAAAGCTTACACTGCCAGCTATATCATTTTGTAGGTAAAGGCACTAAGCATGTGTGGATTGGTAAAAAAATCACTAGTGACTTTGGGGAAATAATGCAGGTGGGGGAAGATCACTGGTGTGGGGAGGCAACATGGACGGCAGAATCACAAAGGGTAGGGAAGAAACAAGTGGGGAGCAAATCAAAGTGCACAGGAAGAGGGAAGCAACATGGAGGGTGCAGGGAGCAAAGCAAATAAACAAGAAAGAGCACAATGTGAAGTTGAAGCACACAGGAGAGCGGCGAAGGCCAAAGCTGTAGAAAGTGAAAGAGTATGTAAATGCAGCTTGAAGGATAAAATTGTAGAAAATCAATTTGTTATACTGTTATGAAAAGAAATGTGCTGATGGAAGCAGGCAAACACGATGAATGCTAAAATTGCATGCACTCTCATGGAATGTTTATGAAAGGAGTGTGCTGGGAGAACAAGGAAAACACAGAGAAGAGGGAAACACGTCCACTTTCATGGATTACTTTCAGAAACAAAAGTTCCAGAAAACTAGACATTGTTGAAGGATAAAAAGAGGCAAATAGAGAGATTGTAAACAGACTTTGTTCCACTGGAGGGACAAAGACTACATGGACTGGCTAAAACAAATAACATAATTGAATAGAAAGCAAGAAAATAAGAGTGACAAAAATATAAGCCAATGGAAAGTAATGGACGGATTGGCTTTCAAGGTCAGCACATGTCCCAAAACGTCTTTCACAACCTGACAACTGCTGTCTGGCAAGCCCCAAAGTTAAAAAAAAAAACGCCTGTGAAGCAGTGAAAAATTGTGTTTCACTGTCTCAGTGCCCACACAAACCTTAATGAATATATCC
Source organism: Pleurodeles waltl (assembly GCF_031143425.1). Lineage (NCBI taxonomy): Eukaryota > Metazoa > Chordata > Amphibia > Caudata > Salamandridae > Pleurodeles > Pleurodeles waltl. The sequence continues at coordinate 54,923,940 of NC_090443.1, forward strand.
CTTTTAATGCAAGCTCCAGTGCTGTGAAAATATTTTTAAGGTAAAATAACAAAAGTGAAATACAGATACAGCTTCCAAGTATGAATGAAAGCAAAGGGAGAAGGGGCACTAATGCCTCAAGGAAAAACAAAGGTTGGAAACAGCTCCAAAATCGCACTGTAAAGAAGATCGTTTGAAAAAGCTTCAATATAAGGTAAAAAATTAAGAAATAGCTCCACACCCTCTTAAGAGTCAAGCTATGCAGAGAACTTCATCGGATCTGACAGCAAAGATGTCCACTAAAATGTATAATGAGTAAAGAGCAACAAACCACATTGAATCACAAATGACAGAAGTAGCTCCAAAGCCCACTAAAACACAAAGGGCGGCAGCAGCAGATTCAAAGCACCCGATGGAAAGGCAAAGGCCAGTAGGAGTTCAAATTCATATTGTAATCTTGGAGGCGGAATCAGCAACTGTGGCACAGTACATGTGGGCGAGCCAATGAAAGCTCAAGCCAAATGCCTGGCTCTGGCTCAGCTCAAGCTTCTTTTGAAAACTTGTGCCTAAGACGAACCAGTTTTTCAGGCAATATGGGCAAGCGCCTACAGCTGGTGACCATGTAACACGAGGAGCCAGGTTCAAAAACCGACCTTAGCAAATCTCCCTGTGCTGAAAGACAAATGTGTAACAAAGTCTGGGTCTGTTGTGAAGTGCTCTTATGTCCTTGGGCAAGGATTGCATTATGTAAAACTTTCAAAAATAAAATGTGGATCCTGTCTGTCACCCACACTCTATTCTGACCCTCCTCTCCAAGAATTAAGGATGAAGCGTTAACATTTGATGTCACAAAGAGATACCTATCTAGTGGCTGAACTGCAGTGTACTATTGGAAAAATTGGAGCCAATCTTGCTGGCTTCCCTGCTTGACCAAATTGTATGATCCTAAGCAAACATTTTATTTCACAGACCTGCTTTTTTGTTAATTATCACATACAAGAGTGCCTTCAAATATGTGAGTTCAGGATTAGCACTGTAAAAAACCTCTCTTTGGTTTGTTTCAAAGATTATAGCTTTGCTCCCTATAAAATAAGAATCGAGCCAACATATGTGGTACACATGGATGGGGGCACGAATGTTTCTCAGTACATGTTTAAAAACTCTCACTTTTAATCCATACTTCTCAATACAGTGGCATAATTTGATGTGCTAAGGTGAAACGCTTCTGTGAGCTAAAGCAATACACTTTTTTTAATTTTGAAGACAACATCATATTCTATCATAATCTTTGTTATATGATTTACATGCAAAATATTTTCAGGGTTCGACTCGTGCACCGGTTCTTGGAGACAAAGCAGACCCGGCTTGAATCTCCTTTTTTTAGCGCGATCTCGCTGGGCAGTAATCTAGAGCTTTCCATGACTACCAGTTTAATTCTATTGTTTATCCTAGTGCTCCTTCATGACTTCAAGTTTTTACACAGCGCGTTAAGGCTCTTTTTTTTTTCATTACTATGCTCGTGGCAATCTACTCATGTTGGTGCACCCATTACAGCTGTAGCTAATGATGGGTGGCCAGCAAAGTTGAAACCGGACCAGTCTTTGTGTTCTGATTAGACTCCTTCACGCTCATGGCGTGGCACTTTAAATCGGCTCCCTTAGGTGAAATTGTATTACTTTTCATTTTCAGTTTAGTGGCAAGAAAAGTCCGGTTAGGAGTTTACAACTCTAATAGCTCTAACTCGAGCAAACGCGAGACCCATTACAAATACTTGTTTGATTTGTTGGCTCATCCACTTCTATTGTGTAGCAAGGGTGCGAAAGGCCTTCATGTAAACAATGAAAATGCGTCCTATGCGCCACTGCAGAGTATGATAGATATGACTGGAGGCCAGTCGGCCACTTACAACCAAACACAATTACAAGGGCCTAGTGCCACTGCACCTGCTGCACCATGAAAGGCAACGCGCTTAACAGCGCAACCCACCAATAAAAACTGATGAGCGACAACAGCCCCGGATAAAATCAATCCGGATGATCGATTTAGCAGGAAAACCTACTCTCTTTGTTCCCTGAAGCAGCCCCGGTGACTCCCCATTATACCAGAACAGGCCTGCGTCCAGGCCCACACCCTGGTCCGCCTCACCTGTTCTCCGGGTGGTTCAGTGGGAAGTCGGCGCTCAGAGCCATGGAAAGCCGCTTCCTGTCTGCTCGTCCTTCGATCCACTCTCGTCCCCTCGGGAAAGGCTGGACCAGGAGTGTGCATCACTGGTCACCGAGGCAACCAGTCATAAGTAGGCCAGGACCAGCTGGTGTGCGCCTATTGTGGGCTCCTGGGCTGCTGCTACCTGGGACAGACATACATTCCACTCTCTGGGACGGGTCCTCTCTCAACCTGTCATCGTCACCGGCCTTGCCAGATATGATGCAGATGTAGGGACTGAGCGTCAGATGAGAGATTTTTAGGGGCGCGGCTGCCAATGGTTCAGCAGGTACAGTAGAACCGAGGCCAGGGCAGGTGACCGGTCCACTGCACCCGAGTTAGTGTTTTTTTTACTACTCAACAGGTAGGGCCCATTTTACGTGCTTGCTTCAAGGCCGACAGGATATGTTCCTGTTTGTGTCCGAGCTCGGATTTCTCCACTGAAAGGAGGGCTGCCCCTCCTACTGGTACACGGCACACATTTGTGTGCTTCGAACAGGTCCCTGGCAGGCCCTTGTCCCTTGAAGGTAGCGCTCTGTAGTGGCCATAAGGCGACATTTTGATGCTATACGTTATAGCTTGGATACATAAAAAGCAGCATCTCAGTGCAGTGGTGTATTTGTTTCAGAAACGTTCTGCTGGATGCTGAGCAAGCTGGCCTGCAGTTTCTGAGCTGTCCACCCCCAGAGACAGTGAATCGCTGCACTATGTGCTGATGTCCCTTTCACATGATGGTTAGAGGGCGAAGCCTTAGTGACTATCATTGGTAACCAGAATTTACGACTTCACCGCTTGGTGATTTTTAAGGACCATGGCCCATATTTATACTTTTTGACGCACAACTGCGCCAACACAGTTGTGCGTCAAAAATTTTACCGCCGGCTAACGCCATTGCAACGCGCCTTGCGGGCGCCTTATTAATGGAATGACGTTAGCCGGTGCTGCGGACTGGTGTGCGTAAAAAAAAATGACTCACACCAGGCAGCGCCGGCGTATGGGAAAATGGGGGTTGTGCGTCAAAAAACGGTGCAAGTCAGGTCTGAGGCAAAATTCAGGCCTCAAACCGGATTTGCGCCATTTTTTTTTACGCCCAACCTCCATTGACATGACTCCTGTCATAGCAAAGACAGGTGTCATGCCCCCTTGCCCAATGGCCATGCCCAGGGGACTTTTGCCCCTGGGCATGGCCATTGGGCAAAGTGGCATGTAGGGGAGCCCAAATCTGGCCCCCCTATGACACTTAAAAAAAACGGAAAAAAATACTTACCCCAACTTACCTCAACTTCCCTGGGATGGGTCCCTCCATCCTTGGCTGTCCTCCTGGGGTGGGCAAGTGTGGCAGGGGGTGTCCCTGGGGGCAGGGGAGGGCACCTCTGGGCTCCTTCCGAGCCCACAGGTCCCTTAACGCCTGCCCTGACCCAGGCGTTAAAAAACAGCGCCCATCAGGCTGTGCGCCGTTTTTTAAGGCCTGCCCCCTCCTGTGCGTCAAAATGACGTCAGAGTATAAATAAGGGGCACAGGCCTTAAAGTCATTTTTTGGAAGGGAAAGCCTACCTTGCATATAATTAACGCAAGGCTGGTTCCCCCTTCCAAAAAATGACGCACATGGTGGGATTTTGACGCCCGCGGGGTCGGACGTCAAAGTATAAATATGGGGCAGGGTTTGCGCCGATTGTGCGTCAAAAATTTTGACGCACATTCGGCGCAAACAGAGTATAAATATACCCCCATATGTATACTTTTTTAGCGCCGCATTTGCGCCGTAAAAAGCAAAAACGGCGCAAACTTACAAAATACAATTGTATTTTGCAAGTTTGCGCCGCTTTTGCGTAAAAAAATGACGCAAATGCGGCGCCAAAAAAGTATAAATATGGGCCTTAGTTTGATGTACCTGCACTGCTCCCACTATTCAATCTGAGGACACCAACTTAGTTTTTAGCTTCTAATTTTAAATTCCTACACATTGAAAGAACGTTTTATAATTGCACATTTTGCTTCTTTTTTTATATTCACTTTATTAATCTGTTAATATTTAATTTTCTAAGCTGTTGTGGACCCCCTGAGTAGGTGTCACGGACCACAGGTTAAGAGCCGCTGCTGTAACATTCATGTTTAACTGATTATTATTTTGTGGCGCAATGCTAAAATTGATGATATTTCACACCAAATTGTTATTGTAACGTGCAATAAAAGCACCTAAAAACGTACAGAGCGGGCCTAAAAGCTATGAAAATAATACAAGAGGGTGTCTTGGAATGATAGCAGTTTGGTGGGATTAAAAAACTTAAAAGATTTTAAGGAAAAACAATTTAATAGATCGGCATAGTAGGAAGGGGTAGACAAGGTGTTACACAGGTCTAGAACAAAGCAGGAGTCGTGAATTCAATCACAGCTATCCAAGTAACTGTGGAAATGTGTCTCTTTAACACAGAATTTCACTTTTTCCACTTTTTTCACCAATTTTCAGTGCTTGTTTTATTTTAGATTTCCATTTGCATGAGATCATCTTTTTGGTGATGGTGAGACTCTCAGATCGAGAGCTTTGTGTCATAGTTTAGCTTCTCACGATGAGATAGATTGTTGTGGCTGATGGAAGCAGGAGGTACTTTTTCTCTGAGCCAAAAAGAATCATATTAACTAAAACAATTGTGTTACCTGTTCTACATACACGTGCCTACTAGGACATAACCGCCCTGCTTAGCAAAATTATATTCTATGATTAATTGTTTTTTACATTTATGCTTTATTGAAAACACATGGCCGTTCTATTCAGATTTCACCATGTTTCCTTTTTTTTCTTTCTGCTTATGATAAAAGTGTTTGAAACAAGCATTGACAATGTCAATAGGTCTGGCTTAGGCAAGCTGGTGGTTATTTTTATTTTATTTATTTATTTTTGCAGGCAGGTTCCACAATAAAACATAAAGAATAAAAAAGAAAAGAAAATGTTTGCTCTCCTAAATGTGACAGCAGTAAGTTTATAATAAATGGTTTGCATAAAAAAAAAAATCATGGCATGTAATTTTAATACAACAGTACGGGTCCCTTCAGAAGGGCACCCCACAGCATTTTTATGTTTGAGGCCATGGGGGAAGTCCCAGGATCCCTGCAGCCCTTTCTAGCTCCCCTGGCAGGAGCCTGCCACCCCTTCATTTTTTTGGGTGTCCTGGTGTCCACTGCGGGCACCCACTGTCCTGTCTTTTTAGGGGAACCCTAAGGCCCCAGGTAGCTCCCCGGTGAGCATCATACTAGGTGCTAGCAGGAGTCAGCACCATTCCTTTGCTCCTGCCCTGGCAGGAGCAGCATTTTACACTGCTCCCGTCAGGTTGTAGCAAAATTCATTTTTCTGCCCTGGACAGTGAGGGCATTCCCTGCCCACTGTGAGAAATTAGGTTGTTGATTAAGGGCGGTGTGAACCCCTCTCACGCAACAGCCACAATCCTTGTCAGGGTGAACCGCAAAAGTCACTAAATTAGCCTGTGCTTAAACTTCCGGTAGCTTGGCAAAAAAGCAGTCAGGCTTATCTTAGAGGCAATGTGTAAAATATTCATGCAACACTTAAACAGTAATAAACTGAAAACTCAACACAGGAAAAATCCCACACCTATTTAGCAAAATAGCATAAAAAAAGTATTTGACAACAAAGCAACAAAAATCCAATTAGTATAATAGGAAATATGTAATTTTAACGATTTAAGTAGGTATAGTGCCTTAAAGCACAAAACACCGTTTGCAATTATCTGGTCGTGCAAAGCCAAGTGAAAGTTACAAGTTCGGGCTGACTGCGATGGAGCGCAGGCCGGACATAGGGACCAGGTTAGTCCCACTGAAAAAGTTACCTTCTCAAAGTCCAGCACAAAGGCTCTAGTTAGAGGTGGAGGACGCCACAAAGAGTAGGGAGAGAGTCGTGGATGGCCATCGCTGTAGTGTGAAGACGGTCGTCGCTATAGCACAAAGATCCTGTCAGCGTCACTGACAGGTATTGCTTGAGCTTTGCTTTGGTGGTCACTGCAGGCTGTTGATGCTGTAGCGCGAAGCACAGATTTGGCATTGCCAGTCGTCGCTGGGGGTAACTGTAGTGTGAAAAGTCATGGTCACCATAACTTCGCATTGGCGGTTGGAACGGGCATCAAGGTCTAGGCACAAACAGGCCTGATTGCAGTAGTGAAGAGCCCAAAACCTCAGGATTTCTCCTTTTAATTCCAGGAGGATCTTAACTGATGCCAAACTAAGGGCACTATTTATACTTTTTTTGCGCAGTTTTTGCACCAATTTTTGACGCAAAAGCGGCACAAACTTCCAAAATACAATTACATTTTGTACGTTTGCGCCACTTTTGCGTCAAAAAATGGCACAAATGTGGCACAAAAAAAAGTATAAATGTGGGCCTAAGGGTCCAGGACCTGGGAGACACATTTTGGCAATCAGGAATTCACTTCAACAGAGGCCAGCTGGGCTCAGGCAGGTCCACTTGCAGGTCAAGGCAGTTCAAGTGCAGCAGGACAGCTGGGCAGTGGCAAGGAGCTCTCTGGAACCTGTTCTGTCCCTGTAGCTCTAAGACATAGGTCAGTCAGCTGACCCTTTGAATCTCTTCAGGTAGCCTGAGATGAAGTAAGCAGGTCCAGTCTTCATTCTCAGACAGCATGGCAGGCGTCAAGCAGCAGGGCAGTCGTTTGTCAGCAGGGCAGTCCTTCTTCTCTTCTGTTATATCCACAGGTCAAGGAGTGTACCTGGTGCCTCAAGCAGGCGTGGGAGGGAGGCTGCTCTCCCCCTCTCTCCTTTAAATAAAGCATCGGCCCTAAAGAATTGGGTCCCCAGGGGCCTCAAACAGGCGCAGGCCAAATGGCACCTTCCCTATTAAAAAGCTGTACAAAATAAAGTATTGTGTTCCAGGTGTGGGAAGCTTGCATTTTAATATGCGCAGAACCAACCACAACATGTCACCAAGTTTGGAGTAAGAGAAACGTTAACTTCTGTACATGTTACCTATTGTGAGTGATGGAAGCTTGCACTACTGCTTCTCTTGCTGAAGCTCCTCACGCATGCCTACAAAGCCCTACACAATCGAGGACCGGACTACATCAATCACTGTCTGCACTTCAACCAGCCCACCAGGCACCTGTGCTCTTCCTCTCTGACCCACACACGCACACCCAGAATCCAGCACAGCAGAGGCTGGTGTTTTTCCTACATCACCGCCAAGGCCTGGAACGCCCTACTCCTCCCTCTCAGAACTGTGCACTCACTGGCAGACTTCAGGAGAGGACTCAAGACCTGACTCTTTGACAGAGACATCGCACCCCAGGGCCCATATACCCCCTGGGGTGTCAATAACGAGCTCTACAAATGAGTGATTGATTGATGTACATGTTCAGAGTGATGTAAGCTTGGACTTTTTAAGTGCAGTGCCTGTTCTGAGTAAGTGATGCTTGCATTTCTGCATGTGACTGCCTGGCCTCATGTGAAAAGTTTGCACGTGTTAGATCTATTCTGAGAGACAGAAGCCACCTGCACTTGTACATGTCCTGGACATGTTTTCTATGTGTGAGGCTTGCACTTTTGCATGTGTGGGACCTGTTCTGAGTGAGTGAAGCATCCACACCTGCATTTCAAGGTATAGTTCTCATTAAGGGAAGCTTGCCCTTCTGTATGTGTGACCTGCTTTGAGTGAGCGAAGCTGCACTTCTGCATCGCATTGGTATGTTCAGTGTGTGGGATGCTTGACCTTTTGCATTTGCTGGGCCTGGTCTGAGTGCGGGAAATTTACACTTATGCATGTCAGGAAAGAGGAAGAGTTGGCTATAATGCCCGAGTCTCCGTAGTGGGCTCTTTCAGTGGCTGGAAAATGCACCTGACTAGGCTAAAGCACCCTTACACATAGAGACAAAGACAGTGTATTATGGCATAATGCCTTTGCCACACTAACAGAAAGATCAAACATACATGTCATCAAACTAAATCTTGAAATACAAAATGTAGGCAACTTAGGCGAGAATTAGTTATTCAGCAATCACGTTTTACAGTACATGTTTCATATTCGCCCTCTGATGGCGGGCGGACTTACAGCTTTTTAATAGGTATTTTGCCTCACTACAGACCTCCATCATAGGGCAATACACGTTTTGGCTGAGTCCTTGCTACCACACACAAGCAGAATTTTCTATGTAGCAAAGCATGAATATGAAATATGTGATATAAAACCTGATCACCGAATACCTAATTCTTGCCTCTGCTGCCTACATTTTGTATTTCTAGCTTTAGCTTGATGACATGTAAGTTTTATCTTTCCGTTAATGTGGTAATCGCATCCTCCCACTATACAATAATGCATGTGCTAAAACTGTCCTGAGTGAGTGAAACGTGCACTTCTGCATGTGTGCACGTGGTCTAAAGGTGGAAAGCTTATACTTCAGCACGCGGTAGACCTGTTAAGAGTGACAGAATCTTGCATTTCTACATGTTCTGAGTGTCTCCTGGCCCCCACCCCAACCTACTGTTGGTCCCTGGATCCCATCCGCCAGAGCCTTTTTGTGTTTTAAAAAGTGGAGGAGGTGCACTGGGCTCTCCGCCAGAGCATTTGGTAGCCCTGGGGACCGTATCCCCAAGGCCTTCTTTTTTAATAAAGGGGATGTGACTGCGTGGTCCTCCTCCCCAAGCCACTATTGGCCACAGGGTCCCAATCGCCCGGGACATTAACCTTTTTTTAAAAAGCGGTGGGGGCACACGTCCCCATCCCCTAAACATAAGGGGCCTCAAGAACCACCCCCCGGGCCAAATACATTAATATTAGATCAGAGGGGCATGGCGCCTTGTTGTGGTTTGATCTACAAGGAATGTTGAGTGTGACACATTCTGGTTCCACTCTTATCATTCTGTGGTAGTGCGGTTGGAGAAGTGGAACCAGATAGACCGGTTTTCTCTATGGTGGAGTTTCTAATAAATAAATGTTCCTGTGACTGGAGATGTCTGTGGTTATTTACAGAGGAATTACCACAACAATGTGGTGATGAACTGGGAGCTTTGGAGGAGTGTGAAACCTCCTCTTCACATAGACTGGGAGTGAACCTTCTGACGCTCATCTGCGTGTGCTGTATTTTTGCTGCATCCTTGACCTTCCATCATTCAGCTTCTACTTGTCGGTTTGAGGCTGCATCCTGGAATTATTGTATGAAGAAATCAGGACTGCATTGCTGAATGACCGGTACAAGTTGTGCCACCACGCTGAAAAGGGTGCGACAGTCAGAGTTGGCGTATGGTAGAACACCAAGGCCCATAATTATACTTTTTAGTGCCACATTTGAGTAATTTTTTTATGCAAAAGCGCGCAAACTTAAAAAATACAATTGTATTTTGTAAGTTAGCGCTGTTTTTGCGTCAAAAAGAGGTGCAAATGTGGCGCTAAAAAAGTATAAATATGGGCCCATGTTGGAACACACGCATTGGCAGTGAATCAACACTCGCCAATTACGATGCATTGCCGGGGGGGCGTCTACAGTTTAATTAATCTGTCTGCGAAGTGTGGAGATCATATAGCGCAATATTCAAATACTTACAGTTGTTGCCATTGTGTCATTTCACGAAAGTGTGCACACTTGATTCTACAATGATCCTGAACGCGCGCACACAGGGGTCATCGGCGTGTGCATGGCTGACTAGCACACGTCATCACTAGTATTGCGCATCATGTCACGTTGCGTGACCTTTATCGCCCATATTTGTTTCTGAGTTGATTGAAACTCGCTGATCCGTCTCATCTTTAAATTGTACAAGCACACAAGAGTGTTTGGACATTTCGGCGAACAGTGTATGCACACTAGAGTGTTTGGTACGTAAATTGCTCATCGTTAGAGTCAGCAGGGAGCTAACCAGTATTGTGCTTCCACATTAAAACTAACTTTATTCAGTATTTTAGCAGTACACACATTTTGGCACCGGTAAGCTGCAATTACCCAAAACATTTACAATACAAGAAACAGAAGAGAGTTTACCTTTATCTTCACTGCAGTTCTTTTCTTATCTATTGAAACAGTAAACTGAGTGGCAGGAGGGCAGTAATTATTTTTTGAAATTGCATAACTTTGTTGAAGTACTGTATGATGGCACAGCAACATTTTTCAATAAGCTCTTCACATGCATTTTGGGTGTCAGGAGCTGAACCATCCATGAAGTGGGTGGAATGGAAGGAGCACTTTGAGAATTATATTGCTGCAATGAATGAGTCAAAGAAGACACCTGCAGAGCAAAAGAGAAGGATTCTCTTATATTCTTTGGGTCCAGTAGGACTAAAAACTTTTAATCACATGCCAAAGACTATGGTCAAGGGGATATGGATAGATGTGTAGTTGCACTACAGAATTTGGACAAATATTTCACACCTAAAGTATGCATAGGTATTACCAGATTTAATTTTTTTCAATGCAATCAAAACAAAGATGAGTCAGCCAAAGACTATGTGGCAGAGCTTAAGAAATTGGCAATTTACTGTAAATTTGGGGTCCTCCATGATGACTTAATAAAGGATCAGTTAGTAATGCATGCTAATTAAACCTCCATACAAGAACGTCTATAAAAAATGGAGATTCTCCACTAGAAGATGTTTTGACCATAGTGCCCAAAGCTGAAACATCAGGGAGATGTGCCACGGAATTGAAGCATTTGGATAAAGAATAAAGTGGGGTTTGTAAGGTGTCATCTCGTAAAGTGGAATATGAAAAACAAACGATATTAAAGAAATGAGTGGAGGCAACAATAGATGGTGTTATCAATGTGGTAGCAAAGGCCACCGTGCATTCAACAAAACATGTCCCGCTGTTGAGCAGAAATGCAGCGGTTGTAGCACTATCAGCCATTATGTGAAAGTGTGTAAGAAGAAGTACAAAGTGAAATGTATTTATGAAGGAAAGAACTTGAGTGGGAGTGAAGAGGATGAAGAATCAATCAATTCTGATAATGTAATGAATTTACAGGAGAAACTTATTTTAAATATTGATGAAAGGCGCACAAGAGGTCAGCTAGAATGCAGTACACAGGTGGTGTTTGCATTAAAATTTACGCAGAATCTGTATCACCATTTAGCATAGCAAATGAAGAAGTATGGAGGAACAAATTTGTAGAGAAAGTGGCGCACGTTTCCTTCTACCTGATAATAATCCCAAAAGTTTTACAGGTGAAAGATCGACGTGCTGGGTTTTAGATGGCTACCTTTTTCCTTTAAAGGCTGACATGCAAGGGGTAAACTATATGTGGCTAAGAGAGGGCCATCAGTTCTGGGATGGCAGAACCAAAGTAACCTACATATTGTTTTATATCCCAACATCGTAGAGAAAGTTTTGGTGGTGGATGACAGAAGCGCTGTGGGAATTAGCAATGGCAAAGAAATTTCCGAAAGTCTTCAACAAACAGTTAGGATTGCTAGAAGGATTTAAACACAATATAGTGCTCAAGAGCAATGCCACTTCTAAGGTTCACAAGTATAGAATGGTAACAATGATGGTATGGGATGAAATGTCAAAATAATTGGGAAAATTGAAGGAAATGGATTTCATTGAACCAGTGGAGTGTTCAGACTGGATTTCTCCAGTGGTGAAAGTATGCCGCAGCAATGGAAAAATCAGTCTCTGTGTGGATTTATGACATCTTAACAACAATATTCTCATTGATAGATTTCCCCTACCTAAGATCACAGAGATGGTGTCAAGTTTGAAAGGGGCCTCATGTTTTTCAAGTATTGATCTTTCTAGTACATATAATCAGGCTTCTCTTACACCGAGGTCTAGAAAATGTACTGCATTCATCACCCCAATTGGGTGTTTTCAGTTTAAACGCATGCCATTTGGCATTGCAGCAGTCGTCTTTCAACAACTCATGCACTATTTGTTTGGTAAAGAAGGTGGTATACTATACTTCCAGGATTACATTTTAGTGTATGGAGAGGACAGAGCAAAGCATGACGAGAAACTGCAGAATGTGTTGAGCATATTGGAAAACAAAGGTTTGACTGTGAAGTTAGTAAGTGCAAGTTTGCAGAGATGAGTGTAACTTACTTAGGACATGTGACTGGAGAAGGAGATGTTAAACCTAATCCCTCCTTGATAAATGTTATAACAGGGGCCCAGCTCCTGCTAACAAGGATCAAGTAAGGTCATTTCTGGGAATGGCTGAGTATTGTGCTAAATGTATTCCCAATTTTGCTGGAAAAGTGTTTAACATCAGGCAGTTGCTTAAGAAGCATGCACAGTTTACATGTTATCTTTTATGACTGAGGAATTTTGTAATATTAAAGGTTACAGTGAAAAAGTGCTGACTTTGAGTAGCTTTAACCCTAGTTTGGAGAGTTTCATAATGACTGATGTCAATAATAAGGGGCTAGGAGCTGTACTAACACAAAGGGATGCTTGTGGGGAAGAGAGTATCATTTTATTTGCATCAATATCATTGTCTCCGGCAGAAGAGAGATATCCCACAATAGAAAGAGAAGCATTAGCATATGCCTGGCACTTGAACATTTTTGTGATTTTGTATGGGGTCGACCGATTGTCATTCAGTGCGATCATAAGCCCTTAGTTAACGGCAACAACAGACAGAAGTGTTACAGCATCAGCTAGAATAGCAAGGCTGTCAATGCCTATGAATGATTATGTTTACAGCATTGTATATGTTCCAGGTAAGGACAACCTGGTGGCTGACTATTTGTCTAGAATGCCAGGTCCACTAGAAGCATGTGAAAATGACCCTTGGGATGATTTTAAAATTGCTTTGGATCATGATTCTGGATCACATGCTATCAAAAAGGAGATTTGGGAAGTAAAACAGAAAGAGGATAACATTTGCAAAGTATTTGAAAGTATATGTCTGAGGCTTGGCCAAAGAATTTATTTTGCCTGATTAGTGTAAACCTTTTTGGGAGATTAGGTCAGAATTGTCTGTGGACAGAGATATTGTTTTCAGAGGGTGCAAAATTATTCTTCCTTGTGGGTTGAAGGACAATATTGTGGATCTTTGTCACAAGGGTAATTTTGGTATAGTGAGAACCAAAGCAACGGTAAAGGAGTCATTTTGGTGGCATGGAGTTGACACAGCAGTGGAAAGATTCATCTAGAAGTGTGGTATGTGTTCCTCATCTGATAAAACTTTGAGTACATTGAGGCCGCCTATGAGTAAAGGTTTGATTCCCAAACAACCCTGGGAAGGCGTTGCGGTGGGTCTATTGGGTCTGGTAGGTGAAGCACAAGAGTATGTGATTGTATTGATAGATCTTTTCACCAAATGGCTGGTGGTAGATATACTGGAAAGGGCAGATATCACCACAGTGTTGGGATTCTTGGACAATACATTTTGATTTGAAGGGATTCCAGCTTTACTCCTGAGTGATAGTGGAGTGCAATTTGTTTCAAATGTGGCAAAAACATATTTTGAAAGGATACGTGTGAGGGGTAAAACCGCTGCTCTTTATAAACCCAGTGGTAATGGCCCAGTCGAAAGGTTCAACCGTGTTATCAAGGGGGTTATTGAGGGTGCTGTTGATGAAGCAAGTGATTGGAGGATCGCTGTAAAAAAAGCAGTGTGGGCCTGCAGAATACCTAAGAAAAATTGTACAGGTAAGTCCCAATTTGTAATGATGAGAGGAAGAATTCACAGGTGTAAATTTACACCAGAATGGTGGTGTGAAATTAAACTTGAGTAATGATCACCACAGTTGGTAAAAAAAAGTTGGAAGAAACACATAAAAAAGCAAGGTATACTATGATAACTGCCTTAAGGTTAAAGCAGTCCACAGTAAGTTGGGGGATTGGGTACAAATCAGGAAACTGAGTAAGGTACCTAATGGTGATAGTCAGTTTTTTCAACCTGAAAAAGTTGTGGAACTTATAAGAAATGCTGTTCAGTCGGAAAGTGGAAAAGTATGGAATTTGAAGCATGTGGCTTTATGGTTAAATGTTATACAGAATTATTGCGAAGATGGTGGTTTGAACAGTAAGACGGATCTGAAGATGTTGCTGAACAAACAACTGAAGGTTTGACAATGCGTCAGAGTAATGCGTAGAGAGTACCGAAGTTGGGTGAGCATGCTGGTTGTGTGGATGTAGAAAGTACTAGTAAGGTGAGGTAAAGTGTTGAGAAGGATATACATGATAAATATCTTGATAGTGATAAAAGAAAAAAAGAATTACCTACATGGTTAAAAGATTTTGTCATAGTATAAAGTTGCTATAAGTTTTACCTTGTTTTATGTTTTTTACCTTCTCTTTATTATAATGTGAAGGGGGTGTGGTTTGTTTATACTGTGAAATATTATGTGTTTATTGTGTAATATTTCTTGTGTTGTTGTTGTAATAATTTTGGTATCCTTCCTTTTTTTCTTTCCTTCATTTTATTATTATTAAGAGAAGGGGATGTGTTATGGTTTGATCTATAAGGAATGTTGAGTATGACACATTCTATCGTTCTGTAGCAGTATGGTTGGAGCAGTGGAACCAGATAGACCTGTTTCCTGTATGGTGGAGCTTCTAATGAAGACATTTTCCTGTAACTGGTGATATAGATGTGGTCATTTACAGAGGAACTACTACAACTCCCCTCTCAATCAGCCGAAATGGCCCATGGGAACCCCATCTCACTGCGCCAAACATAACAATGGGAGCCACAGGAGAGGCACAGGGCCCTCGCTGCTCCAACGGGTTTCCATACAGGAGCCAGAATTGCTCCTTCCTTGCAGAAGCAGCTGCTTCTGCTTGCTCCCACCAGACGGGACCAATCACAGTTACCCTGCCTGCAAGACTGCGGGCAGGGAAACAGAAGTGCCTCCCAGCAGAGCACACTTGGTGAGTGGGAGCACACTTCTGTCCCTGCCCAAGCTCCTAGGGGTAGGGAAAACCACTGATTCCCAGTGGTGGGCTCCCTAGGACAAAATTAACAAATTGGCCCCAGAGGATGGGATCCGGGGCCTTGTAAGGCTCAAGGAGGGGGGCTGTGTGCTCCCATCCCCTTTAGTTATTGTATGCTCCAAGGAGACTGGGTCACTTTGGACCTTTTGGGATCGGGGAGAGGGACTGTGCACCTCCCTCTTCTAAAACTAAAGTGTTGGGCCCCGGGGAATGGGGTCCCTGGGGCTGCTACAGGCTCGGGAGGAGGGGCCAAGTGATTCCTCCCCTATTAATATATTTTTGGCCCAGGGGATGGAGTCTCTGGAGCCTCCTAAGACTCAGTGATGGGGGGCACATACCACCTTCCCCTTTTGTAGTCATTTGACCCTTGGAGGTGGGATCCCAAGGGCTAATCTATGGCTCGGGGAGGGGGATACATGACCCCCCTCCCTTAAATAATATAAAAATGAAAATGCCGACAGGAGTTTTTTTTTTATTAGTAGTAGTCGGGATCCTTTGGGAGTCCTGCAGGATCACAACATTTTTTTTTTAAATAATGATTTTGGCCGGGAGGGTTCCTCTGGAACCCCACCCCCCTCCACAGGGTTAAGAGAGGTAGGGATTCGTACCCTGTCCCCTTATATTGTTGTTTAAACTAACCTCAGGACTGGGACTAATTCACCGAGTCCAGTAATAGCTACATTTTTCCTCATGTTCCTGTGGGAGAAAAATGGCCGAGGGTAAAAAAGCTCCCTGGGCCAAGCAGAAAGCTCTGTTTTTTTAATTGGGTCTCTTGAGAGTCCCTCGAACCCAATCCTCCAGATATGCATATATTTTTGGAGCTTAATATCTCTAAAACTCCTGAACAGATTTACACCAAATCACAAAAACACACTTTCTTGAACAAGATATAGGTTCCTGCCGAATTTTGTGTAATTCTGTTCCACAGTTTTTGCAGTAATGTGTCCTAAAAAAGTCTATGGAAAATAAATATGGGGATTTTGTGTTTTGGGACCTCCCTTTTCTTGGCCCCAGCTTGACGGATAACCCTGAAACATTTTAAAGTCAAAGAAACGACTGAAATTCACCAGTTATTGTTATCTGTAGTTACTATAACTCATGTCCTAAAGTAACTTAAACTTGTGCCCTCCACATGCACAGCTAATTACCCCACATATTACATCACTCATGACATGTCCTATAATATCGTTGATAGCATCACTTTAAAATTTTGAAATTAAATCATTAATGACAAGACTGTACATCGTGGATACGGAAGTTATAGTTACTTTAAGGACATGAGTTACAGTGACTTGAGATAACTATTACTGGTGAATTTCCGGTTTTTATTTTAGTTTAAAACACTATGTTGTCACTAAAATTTTCCCCTATGTCATTATTTTAACTTTTCTTTTTTCAGTCAATTTCTAAGGTTTTTGATAATGTAAAGTAATATATAATTACAGTTCCTAACTATAACATCACTTTAACCCTTGTTTTTAATTTAAAAAAATGATGTATTTATACATACACACACACATACCCACCACACAAGACTTTGGCCCTCATTACAACATGGCGGTAAAAGCCGCTTACCGCCGTGCAGAAGACCGCCAACACACCGCCGCGGCCGCGGAATTCCGTCACAGCTATTATGACCCACATCTCGGAATCCGCCAAAATTCAGACACCCACACAAGTCTGCCACACCAAAGGTCAGTGATAAACTGGCGATAACAAAACCTCCACCGTCACTCCAACAGAAATACGCCCACACTATCACGACACATGAATCCACGCAGCGGTCTTTCAACCGCGGTATTCCATTGGCGGTACACACCGCCGCACTCAAAATACACACACATTTACAAAACACAGCCACATTGGACGATTCAAAATACACACACCTGAGACACATACACACACCACTCCCACACACCCATTACAATATAAAACACACACCCACATCACCCACAAACCCCCACGACAAAAAATATAGAAAGAAGGCCAGAGAGAGACACCACCAGCAAGTACAACAGCATCCACAGGCACATAACACCATCACCCACACAACCTCCACGCACCTCACACAACACACCACTACATATCACCACACTTATCACCACACACTCCACCCCACACATCACCTACACCACCCCATGGCACGGCAAAGACACCCCAGGTTCTCGGAGGAGGAGCTCAGGGTCATGGTGGAGGAAATCGTCCGGGTAGAGCCACAGCTATTCGGATCACAGGTGCAGCACACCTTAATTGCAAGGAAGATGGAGCTTTGGCGAAGAATAGTGGACGGGGTCAACGCAGTGGGACAACACCCAAGAAATCGGGAGGACATCAGGAAAAGGTGGAACGACCTATGGGGGAAGGTGCGTTCTGTGGTCTCAAGACACCACCTGGCGGTTCAGCGGACTGGCGGCGGACCCCCACCTCCTCCCCCACAACTAACAACATGAGAGGAGCAGGTCTTGGCGATTCTGCATCCTGAGGTCCTCGCAGGAGTAGCTGGAGAAATGGACTCTGGTAAGTCAAAGCTTTACTATTACATCCCCCACCCTACCTGCATGCTATAACATACCCCAACCCTCGCCCTCACCCCCATCACACCAACTCCTCACAAATGCACCAATATCACAAACCACCCATCCCAACACCAAGACCTGCATGCAACAACAAAGCATGGACACCCATCACTAAAGCATGCACACTGCACATAGCCATAGAACCCCCTAAACCATCATCACACAAGCTCCCACACAGGAATGCCAGTACTGGGGTACACGGTCACCCACCCATTGCACACCATGGCACACACAGATGCAGTAATAATGCCTTTCCACCCCTGCAGGACCCCTACCCAACGTCACCAGACAGGAGGGTCCAGACATGTCCACTCCACCCACAGAAGAGGCCCACAGTGATGACAGCAGCTCTATCCAACTGGATCTAGATGACCAGCCCGGACCATTGGAGACCTCTGGACAGTCGGTTCCCCTCACACAGGCACAGGCCACCACAGACCTTCCCCCCTCTGGAAACACCAGCACAGCACCCACCCAGCGGGCCCATACCTCCGTCCCCAGGACACGTCAATCAGCTGTGTGTCCACCACTACAGGGAACCCAGACTAACCCACCACCCCAACAACAACAGGGACCTGGGGGCAGTGGGCACACGGTCCAGGGGACGGAGGCCCAGGAACACAGGGGAACTGGGAGGGCTGCTGTGCGACAGGGGGAGGACAGGCCAAGGGAACCCATTCTCCACGAGGCCCTCTCCTCCATCATGGGAGCATACCACCACTCCCAGGAGACGATGGCAACGGTACTGGCCAAGTTTCAGGAGACCCAGCGCATGAAGGAGGAACAGTATTTGGGCTTCAGGGAGGAACTCAGAACCATCAGCTCCACCCTGGGCACCATCGTAGGGGTGCTGAAGGAAGTACTCAAAACTAGGAGGGACACTGTGGCACTACAAGGGGCCCTTGACAATAGCATGGACGATGAACTGCCCACCACCTCCGCCGGTGCTAGTGGACAGGACGCCCCGCCACAGGACCACCACACCAGCACCCCACCTCCTGCAGACGGAGAACCACCCCGCAAACGGTCCCTGAGATCCAGGAACAAGACAGAGAACGATGCCAAGACCCCCGCCAAGAAATGAGACCACCCTGATTGTCATCCTACTGTCCCACTTTCTCACCCTGTCCATAATTAAACTGCCCCAGCTCCACTTCCTATGCGCATATGGGCAATGCACCTGTGAGACTAATAGACTGGACTCTGCCATGGACACTCCTCCTCCATCACCTCTCACCATTTAACTTCCCCCTCCAATATTTTGCACTTAAATAAACACACCTAAAGCACAAAATGATCTGGAGTCTGTCTGTGATTTTGAAATAGTGTATTTGTAATTACAGTGACAAAATGTTTTTGAAATAGTAATGTCAACATACCTATGTCACACAGCTCTAGTCCATGAGGAATTTAAGCAGATGACACACAGTGAGACCCACATCTGTGAAACCGTAAGGGAAAGTGACAACTCAGTGACCATACACTGGCTGAAAATGACAGACAGGATAGAGGTAGTAGTGTAAAAGTAAATGTAGTAGGCATGATTGTATTCTCACCTGTGTTTCACTGGAAATATGGCTGGATCACTGAGTCCCTGTTCTGCATGTCTTCTTCCTCTGCTTCATCCTCATCACTGTCCACAGGCTCCACAGCTGCCACAACACCGCCATCTGGACCATCCTCCTGCAGAAAAGGCACCTGTCGTCGCAAAGCCAAGTTGTGAAGCATACAGCAGGCCACGATGATCTGGCACACCTTCTTTGGTGAGTAGAATAGGGATCCACCTGTCATGTGGAGGCACCTGAACCTGGCCTTCAGGAGGCCGAAGGTCCGCTCGATCACCCTCCTAGTTCACCCATGGGCCTCATTGTAGCGTTCCTCTGCCCTGGTCCTGGGATTCCTCACTGGGGTCAGTAGCCATGACAGGTTGGGGTACCCAGAGTCACCTGCAAATGGCGAGGGACAACTGTTAGACACACACTAACCTGTAGGGATAACCCCAGACAACCATTCCCACTGTCTTGCTTCCAGGGGCTCACCTAATAGCCACACACGGTGCCTCTGGAGTTGACCCATCACATAAGGGATGCTGCTATTCCGCAGGATGTAGGGGTCATGCACTGAGCCAGGGAACATGGCATTCACATGGGAGATGTACTGGTCTGCCAAACATACCATCTGTACATTCATAGAATGATAACTCTTCCGGTTTCTGTACACCTGTTCACTCCTGTGGGGGGGGACCAAAGCCACATGGGTCCCATCAATGACACCTATGATGTTGGGGATATGTCCCAGGGCATAGAAATCACCTTTCACTGTAGGAAAATCCTCCACCTGAGGGAAAACAATGTAGCTCCACATTTGTTTCAGAAGGGCAGCCAACACTCTGGACAATACGTTGGAAAACATAGGCTGGGACATCCCTGATGCCATGGCAACAGTTGTTTGAAATGACCCACTTGCAAGGAAATGGAGCACTGACAGCACCTGCACTTGAGGGGGGATTCCTGTGGGATGGCGGATTGCTGACATCAGGTCTGGCTCCAACTGAGTACACAGTTCCTGTATTGTGGCACAGTCAAACCTGTAGATGATTATCAAATGTCGCTCCTCCATTGTCGACAGGTCCACCAACGGTCAGTACACCGGAGGATGCCTCCATCTCCTCACATGTCCCAGCGGACGGTGCCTATGAAGGACAACAGCGAGCACAGAGTCAAACAGCTCAGAGGTACGTACCCACAGTTTACACAGAACACCAATCATACACAAAAGGTGGCCTGTATGTGTGTTGAGACTAGGCCTAGGTATGTGTGACGCAGTTGAAAATGAGGCCATGTGGGCCCCTGAAATGGCGGCTGCCTGACCTCTAAAGTGGGACAATGGGATGTGAGCTAACTGCGCTGGCGTTGTACATCGTCGCGAAAGGCGGTCGGAGACCGCGGCGCAATGCTGCATTGGTTAACATTGGACCCTATGGGTCCCAGGAGCCAATGACGATGTACGCCGGCGGTGATGGTACGCACGCCGCGGACGTGACCGCCGCGAATGTGACCGTCATTTTCTATCACTTCAATCACTCGATACCTGATCTTCGACAGGAGAGGACCTACACTGCAAGTGCTGCTGTGACCTCAGTCTGGAAGAGACAATGGCTCGTGCGTCTGGGGAAAGGGCCCCTGCCTTCATATCGGAGGAGCTGGAGAAGCTCGTTTATGGGGTCCTCCCCCAGTACACGCTACCCTACGGTCCTCCAGACAAACAGGTAAGTACACACGGAGCATATTGTATGGGCTATGCCTGTGTGGAGAGGGCTGGATGTAAGAAGGAAGGGGGCAGAGTTCTGCGTGCATGTAAGATGGTGAGTGCATGTGCCACATGGCAAGGGTAGGGATGGAGGCCACTCACTTTGACGGTGCAGTTGGTAATGACTTCTCTTCTTCCCCTGTACATTTCATGTAGGTCAGCGCCCACCAGAAGAAAGATATTTGGCGTGCCATCGCCAAGGACGTCCGGACCCTGGGGGTCTACCACAGACGGAGCACCCTCTGCCGGAAAAGATGGGAGGATATTCGCCGCTGGAGCAAGAAGACGGCGGAGGCTCAGCTGGGGGTGGCCTCCCAACGTGGGAGGGGTGCCCGTCGAACCATGACCCCCCTGAAGTTCAGGATCCTGGCGGTGGCCTACCCAGAGTTGGATGGGCGCTTGAGGGCATCACAGCAGACACAAGGGGGTGAGTACACTCTCATTCAGCTGACTTTGCGCGCAGTGGAGTTGTCTGGGTGGGGGAGGAGGGCTGTGGGTTTCCCTAGGCCAGGGCGAGTTCCGTAGGCTAGGCCCCTCCGTAAGGCATGGCCCTGTGGCCCCGACCCCACCTCTGTAGAGTGCCAAGTACAGCTATTCATGCCCCTGTGTCATCTATGTGTGCAGATGTCGTCCATAGCCTTGTAGGCCATTTCCCAGGAATTGCACTGTGGAGCCCAAGAGTACAGTGTAGTGCAGGGGGCCTCTGTGCCTGTGTTGTCCACCAACGGTAGCGATAATCCATGCACTCAACATGTATTTCTTCTGTCTCCCCCCCCTTTTTTTGGTCTTCCTGTTCTTGTGTGCATTAGCATCATCAGGCGGAGGAGCAGAGGCACCGGACCACGAGGTAGCTGCATCCCACATGGCCCTAGAGGGCGAGACTACGGAGTTGGAATTCACCAGTGGGACAGAGGGCGAGGGGAGCTCCACGGCGGGGACAGGATCTGACACCAGCGACACGGACTCGTCCTCTGATGGGAGCTCCCTTGTGGTGGCGGCAACATCTGTGCCCCCGCATCTACAGGTACAGCCGCCACCCCCCCGTACCAGCACCGCCCTCCCAGCAGCCCCTCAGCCTTCGCCCCGTGCCCGCTCACCCAGGAGGGTGGGCATCACCTTCGCCCCAGGCACCTCAGGCCCTGCCCCAGTCACCCCTGCTGCCCTCAGTGAGGAGGCCATTGACCTCCTCAGGTCCCTCACTGTTGGGCAGTCTACCATTTTGAATGCCATCCAGGGTGTAGAAAGGCAGTTGAAATAAACTAATGCATTCCTGGAGGGCATTCATTCTGGTCAGGCTGCCCTTCACCAAGCTTTTCATACTCTGGCCTCAGCACTGATGGCAGCCCTTGTCCCCGTCTCTAGCCTCCCCCCTCCAACTTCCTTCACCCAGACCCAATCCTTTGTACCTCTGCCTATCCCAAGCACACCATCAGACCAGCCTGCAGACACCTCAACACACAAGGGAAGCTCAGGCAAACATAAGCATCACACATCCCACAGGCACTCACGCAAGTAACACACACATGCAGACACACCAACATCCACTGCCTCCACTGTGTCCCCCTCCTCGTCATCTCCCTCCTCCCTCCCAGTCTCGTCTACACTCACACCTGCATGCACTACCTCTACAGCCACTATGTCCCTCACCAGCACACCCACCAGCACACCCCGCTCACGTGCAGTCACCACCCCCACTACCATTCACACGTCCCCTGTGTCCTCTACCAGTGTGTCTGTGACGCCCCCTCCCAAGATACACAAACGCAGGCACACACCCACCCAACAGCCATCCACCTCACGACAGCCTCCAGCGCATGCACCTGCACCCAAAGTCACCAAACGTACACCTCCTACTACCACCACCTCTTCCTCCACTCCCAAACCCCCTCCAGCTACCCGTCCCAGTGTGTCCAAAAGAATTTTCCTGTCCAGCCTTGACCTTTTTCCCACACCTCCCCCACCCCGTCTATCTCATAGGTCCCGAAGTAGCACCTCAGCCACAACATCTACGGGACCAGTGGTGCCTGTTGTCACAGGTATGTGGAGTGCACCGGCCACCAGGACAGCCAGTGTGGCACGGAGACACAGCACAGCCAGTGCCCCCCCTGTGAAGCATCAGAAGTTGGCCAGTGCCCAGCGGGAGAGGGGGAATACTCCAGCCACCAAAGCCGCTCCCAGGGGTCCCGGTGGGAGTGTGGAGTCAACTGTTACACCTCCCAAGGTGGGGAAGGGCCACAAGAAACCCGGCAAGTCTGGGAAGAGCTGCGTGGCGGAGAAGACCGCCATCATCCCCGCTGCCAAGGAGGCCACCGCAGCCCCATTCCAGCTGCCCAGGAGGGCCCCGCCAGCCCCAGCCCAGCTGTCCAGGAGGGCCCCGCCAGCCCCAGCCCAGCTGCCCAGGAGGGCCCCGCCAGCCCCATCCCAGCTGCCCAGGAGGGCCCCGCCAGCCCCAGCCCAGCTGCCCAGGAGGGCCCCGCCAGCCCCATCCCAGCTGCCCAGGAGGGCCCCGCCAGCCCCAGCCCAGATGCCCAGGAGGCCACCGCCAGCCCCAGCCCAGCTGGCCAGGAGGCCACCGCCAGCACAAGCCCCGCTGGGCCATGAAGGACCGCCAGCACAAGCCCTGCTAGGCCATGAAGGACCGCCTGCACAAGCCCTGCTGGGCCATGAAGGACCACCATCAAGCAACGCTGGCCCGGGCACCGCCAACTCAAGCACCGCTGAACAGGGCACCGCCAAATGAAGCACCGCTGAACAGGGCACCGCCACATCAAGCACCGCTGAACAGGTACCGCCAAATCAAGCACCACTGGGCCGGGCACCACCAACTCAAGCACCGCTGAACAGGGCACCGCCAAATCAAGCACCGCTGAACAGGGCACCGCCAAATCAAGCACCGCTGAACAGGGAACCGCCAAATCAAGCACCGCTGGGCCGGGCACCGCCAACTTAAGCACCGCTGAACAGGGCACCGCCAAATCAAGCACTGCTTAACAGGGCACCGCCAAATCAAGCACCGCTGAACAGGGCAACGCCAAATCAAGCACCGCTAGCCCATGAGCGGCAGGGGCACTGACGCAACTGGGTCCGTCACGGGGTGAGTGATGCACTCTGGGCACCAGTTCCCCTCCAGAACCAGTGGAGACTGTCATCCACTACCTCTGACCTTCATAGGATGAAGCACTCTGGGCACCAGTCCCCCTACAGAACCAGTCCCCCTCCAGAACAAGTGGAGAGATCCATCCACTACCTCTATCCTTCACAGGATGAAGCACTCTGGGCACCAGTCCCCCTCCAGAACCAGTGGAGACATGCATCCACTACCTCTGTCCTTCACAGGATGAAGCACTCTGGGCACCAGTCCCCCTCCAGAACCAGTGGAGAGATCCATCCACTACCTCTGTCCTTCACAGGATGAAGCACTCTGGGTACCAGTCCCCCTCCAGAACCAGTGGAGACTGTCATCCACTACCTCTGTCCTTCACAGGATGAAGCACTCTGGGCACCGGTCCCCCTCCAGAACCAGTGGAGACTGTTATCCACTTGAGAGACTGTGGCTTTGCACTCCCCATGATATGGCAGTGGGCAAACCACCCACTGCAGAGACTAAAGAGACTGTGGCTTTGCACTCCCCAGGATAATGCAGTGGCCAAACCACCCACTGGAGAGACTAAAGAGACTGTGGCTTTGCACTCCCCAGGATAATGCAGTGGGCAAACCACCTACTGGAGAGACTTGAGAGAATGTGGCTTTGCACTCCCCAGGACAATGCAGTGGGCAAACCACCCACTGGAGAGACTTGAGAGACTGTGGCTTTGCACTCCCCAGGATTGAACAGTGGGCATTGACCCCCCTCGTGGATCTGGCGTTGTGCACTCATCCGCCTGAGGTGCCCCCCTTCCTTTCCCCCTGAGGTGCATGTTGTATTTCTATCTGATGCCCCTGCAGTGTTCTCTCTGTTTTGATCAGGTATCGAGTGTGGGCCTCGCCCATGCATTTTGGGCACAGTGGTCCACGGACTATAAATGATGCAATACCTGGACTTGTATTATTGGTGTATATATTTGTTTATAGTGTATATATATTTTTGAGTACTGGATTTTAATATATTACAATGGTTACACTCATTTCCTTTTGTCTTTGCATTCTTCCGGGGAGTTTGGGGGGTGTAACTGTAATGTATCAACATGTATTAGTGTGTGTTGTAGTGGGTGAGGGTGGGGGTGGGGGTGTTGCGTGTGTGTGTCCCTGTTTTTGCCTCCGCCATCCCCTGTGTCGTAGGAGCAGTACTCACTGTGGTCTTCGCCGCTGGCGTTGGTGCTCCTGGTAGAGGAGCAGGAAGACTATCGCAGGTAGAATTTGGAGTTCCGGTTCCATGGTGTCCTCGTGGGATGTGTAGAGGTGAGCGTTTTCCCTTCGGAATTCCTGTTTCCGCCGTGTTTTTATCCGCAGTGAATCCGCCCTGGAAAAGGTGGCGGATTGGCCTGTCATAATAGTGTGGGCGGTACATTGTCTCCCGCCTGACTGTTGGCGGTGACCGCCAAGCTCTTTATTTGTACCGCCGTGACGGTCGGAGTGTTAAAGTGGCTGTCTTTGTTGGCGGTTTCCGCCACGGTCGTAATTGCAATTTTTTTACCACCGGCCTGTTGGCGGTCTTACCTCCGCTTTAACACCGTCCGCCAGGGTTGTAATGACCACCTTTGTGATTTATTTTGATGTCCACACAAATGACTAACGTGTTTCTGCCAAACCCGACCTTCATCACATTAGAGGAAGATCATTAAAGCTGCCATATTTACGTGATGACATGCCAATGAATCACATGGACATAAAAGACTTAGGGCCTAATTACGACATTGGCAGTCCCACCATAGGACCGCCAATGCTCTGGGGAGGACGCCACTGCCATGCTGGCGGCACCCCCCCTCTCAGTTGTATTACTATGTTCCCATCGGGCTGACTGGCAAGAACAGTGCTACGGTATTGGTTTCGACTCCCTTAAGGGAGCAAAAGGCCAATACCGTAGCACAACAGCAGACAGTGAGCATTCCGATGGTGCTGGGCAGGGGGAGCCCTGCATTGCCTATGCCATGGGCAGTGCAGGGGCCCCCTTGGTCCCTGGCACTGGCTTTCCTCCAGCCTTTCCATGGCAGGGTGAATGCCATGGAAAGGCTGGTTGAAAGCTGAGTTGTAATCAGACAGGCAGCGCTGAGTTTAGCGCCGCCGTGGCTGAGCACAACTCAGACCACCGTCAGCCCCTCTGTAACAATGTTCCTGGTAGTGACACTGGTCTTTAGGTAGTCCCAAACGCCAGGGTCGTAATGTGGCAGTGGGGCCACCTGGAGTGCAGCTGTCCCACTGCCACTGCGAGTGTGGCGGTCTGTAGACCACCACCCTCATAATGAAGCCCTTAATATGCTTTTTTCCCCACAACGGGGATCAACAAGTGCAATTCTTACTCTAATTACACTAAGATTTCATTTCAAATTATTGTTCAATTCACCCTGAAGATAACATTTCAATAAATAACTTGAATGCACCAAAGTATAGCGCAATGCACATTTCAAACAATGATTCTGAATGATCCCTTTACCCTGCATTCCAATACATCTTTTGCGCTAAGAAGAATTATTTTTTATTTTTTCTCAAAATGAAAAATAAGTTTTTCAAAGTATATTTTTTCACTTAAATTAACTACCTCACACATACTCTCAAGTATTGAATCACTGTTCCCAGGGACTGCCCCACTGGACGGAATTACACCAAATTTGGCAGAAAGTTAGCTTTTGGGCCAGAAAACGTGCTTTTTGTGATTTGGTGTAAATCTGTTCAGTAGTTTCTGGGATATTAGAGTTTAAAACATAGATATATAAGGACGTGGATCCTCTGCTGCACAGGATCCGGGGGCGGGGGCGTGGAAGCAAGGTCCTGGTTGGCTGGCTGCAACCTGACAGAAAAGTTGTAGCCACCTTTTTGTTTGTCGCATCAGCTGGAGGGTGGGAAAAGAAGAGTGCAAAAACATATAAGGGGTCAGGTTACCTGTATCCTGACCCCATAGGACACATAGAGGAGTCACTTGGGGACCTCTCAGGGGTGAAAAATAGCCCCATTTTTGTTTTCGTCCGATCCACAGGTCCCCAAGGTGGATGTGACATTACCAAAGGCTGTGTGTGGCGCTCATTATATTTACGTGTGTGCATGCTAAAAAAAAACATAGGAATCCACTAGAAAAAAAACAAAAGTTACAGATACATTATAGTTAGGTTCTGAATTTGCTTCCATAAAACCATAGAAATTCAGCATTTAGAGTCATTATTAACTCAAGTGCCAATAACTCGCGCTCTTAGGTAACTATAACTTGCACCTTCACCATGCACAGCTAATTACTCCACATATTACACCATAGATGACACCTTCTATGGCATGATTGATATTATCACTGCAACAGTTGCAATAAAGTTATGGATGAGAAAACTGTGTATTGCAGGGGGCGAGTTATGATTACCTTAGGATGTGAGCTATAGTTACTTTTGTTAATCATCTTTAGCATAACTTTAGCTGCAGAATGTCTGTGGATTTGTGCGAGTAAATTCAGAACCTAACTATAACGTCCCTGTAACTTTAGTTTTTTTCAGTGAATATATATATATATAAATAAATAATATATATATATATATATATATATATACATATATATAATATATATATACACACACATATATATTTTACCCAGCTACCCCGTGGCAGTCACCACTGCGTAGTTATAGTCAGGTCAGCTGTTCCATAACAAAAGCATTTTTGAGTTGTTAATAAGTGATCATTTGGGCACCATTTGATGAATCTCCATGAAACTTTACAAAAAGGTGCTACTTTTTGACTAATTTGAACATGGAAAATGTCAGGGTGATGAATCAAGTACGGGCCGTGAAAGAACGGGGGTCCCAAAACACAAAATCCCCATCCATTTTCCATAGACCTCTTTAGACAAGTCTACAGCAAAAACTGCTTAACGGAATTATTCCAAATTTGGCAGGAAGCTAGTGCTTGGTACCCAGATTGTGTTTTTGAGGTTTAGATTTTGAGATATTAAGGCTAAAAAAATATAGGTATCTGGACAGTTGTGCTCGAAGGATTCTCACAAGAGTCCCTTGAACCCAATTTTGAAAAAGCAGGAAGCTAGTGCTTGGTACCCAGATTGTGTTTTTGAGGTTTAAATTTTGAGATATTAAGGCTCAAAAAATATAGGTATCTGGACAGTTGTGTTCGAAGGATTCTCACAAGAGTCCCTTGAACCCAATTTTGAAAAAACAGAGCGTTCTGATTGACCCAGGGAGCTTTTTTCCCCCTTGGCCAATTCGCTGTAGTGGGAGTCGACTCCGGCAGGAGTGCGTGCTCTGATTGTGCAACATTGACCCTATACCATACACTCACTGGGTAGCCAAGTTCATGTTGACTGTGAACCAAAGAGGAAAAGGTAACATATCCTGCACAGTGTTCAATATGTATACAACTGTTCAGGCAAAACCAAGTTCCTCCAGATACCTAAGACCTGTTATATAACTAATGCCCTATTTTGGGAAGTCTTTACCTGTATCAAACCCCTGACAATCACTGAATCTACACTGAGAATTGAAGTGATATAAATAGAAAGGTAGGTACTGTTAACACTGTTTACTCTATCAAGGGAGTTTACTCTGTGCCACACTGTTTGCAGACAGTAAAACTCTCATGAGAAATACACCACAGAGTATTTAAAAGTATCTACTAAGAACACTGAACACTGCTAAAGATCATACTACATGAGCCTTCATACTGTGGTGCAAACTTTACAGATAGCCTATCTTCTGAAGCAGAACAAGCATGTGCACATAGGTTAGTACCTGGTGCACAAAGTCTTCTGTGTTAAGTAGAAATTGTCATACTGAGACAATTATATCTAATAACTCAAGGCTGCTTACAATACTTGGTATGTAGTACATAGAATCTTTCCCTTGCTGAATACTTTTTCTGCACAGCCAAAAAACTTGTGTGGAACATAATATAAGTCATCACCTGCACATAGGCTTACTCCTGAGTACAAAGATTTATAACGTGTTTAATACCTCTATGTACCCATGCACATTAGGAGCACATGCGTTTTGTAAAAATTCACACTGATTAGCTGGACACAGACTGTAAAAAGTTAGGTTAAAAAGTAATATGGTAGTTACCCTCCACTACATGAACTATGAAACAAAATAACACACTCATTGGGTGATGTCATGAGTGATGTAATATATGAGGTCATAATGCTTGGCGGGGCACAAGTTATAATTAGCTCTGGTGAATATAACTGGTGAATTTCTGTGTTTTTTAGTTCACCATGATAATGTTGCCACTGACATATAGACCTATGTTACTTTAACCTTTGTTTTTTTACTGATGTATATATAAATATATATATACACATATATATATATACTATATATATATATATATATATATATATATATATAGAGTTAAAGAGAGAGAGAGAGAGAGAGAGCGAAAGAGGGAGAGATAGAGAATGCACAACATTTACAACATTTCACCCTACTCAGACGTGCTGGAAGGCAGAGTGGTCGCCTTGTTCCTAAACACCACTTGGCTTTGCTACACCCAAGAAAATAAAATGATGGCCTTCTAGGGTGACCAGACAGCCCAGATTTGCCCGGACAGTCCCGTTTTTTTAAGGAAGAGAGAGAGAGAGGGAGAGAGACAGAGAGAGTGTGTGTGTGTGTGTGTGTCCCGGTTTTCTGTTATAAAAATCTGGTCACCCTATGGCCCTCTTACCAAGAAGGTAAAACTGCTGCTCTTGCACCCCAGGTTAGTGGGCCGTGCACTAACCGTTGGCGCAAGACTTGTCTCCTACTAGTGATGCAAGGCCGTCCTAAGGTTGCAGCGCTTGTCTCCTCAGAGTGAGGAAAGGGTGTCCTAAGGCTGCAGTGCTTGTCTCCTCAGAGTGACTTATGCAAGGCTGTCCTGTGGCTGAGTTTGTCTTCTCAGAGCAATGCAAGGCAGTCCTGTGGCTGCAGTGCTTGTCTCCTCCAGAGAGATTTATTCGAGGCCTTCCTGGGCTTGTCTCCTCAGAGGGATGCCTGTCCGTCCTCCGGCTGCAGGTTGTCTGCCTCGAGCGACGTGAGGACCTCCTGTGGTTGTCTCCTCCTACTGGTGCAAGTCCTTCAGGATACTAAACGGACTGGCTCCTCCTAGCTACACATTGCCTTCTTGAGACTGTGGTGGTAATTTCCTGCTGCGGCTGCACAGT
Source organism: Pleurodeles waltl (assembly GCF_031143425.1). NCBI lineage: Eukaryota > Metazoa > Chordata > Amphibia > Caudata > Salamandridae > Pleurodeles > Pleurodeles waltl. The sequence goes on from NC_090443.1 coordinate 54,954,173, forward strand.
GCGAAGTCCTCATAAGGTTGTTACAGCGTCGAGGTCTTGGACAAGTGGTCGAACGGGGTGCCTTCCCCCTCCATCAGCCTCACTGGCTGAAAAGCCTGTTCCATCCTCGGAGTGGTGGGCTTGACTCCCCCAGGCCCCCGTCCTTCCAATATTATAATACGGGGAGGTGTTAACCCCTTATGTAGTAAATTAAGCCTTTTACTTCCCGGGGAGCGGGATTACAGGCTTGGAATGTGCTAATCTGGGATTTGCTCTAAATCCAGGCCCTGCAAGTGCTGAAAAGGAGCTGTACGCAGGGATAGAGTGGGCTACATCTCATCATCATGCCCCGTTAATGCTCCCTCAACAGCTTGCCATGAGGGTCAGTTCCTGAACATACCTGAGGCTAGAATACCGTGGGACCTGCACCTGTGCACTGGCTCTTGACGCACAAGGACGACAGGCCTGCACTTGTGAACTTCTGAGATTGCTCTTATTTACATCAAAGACCAGAGGCATGTATCTGGTTATCTAGTTAAATTGAAGGTTACTTAGTGACCATTTCTAAACTGCAAAGGCTGCACAGCCGATACCTGCACACACACATGGGCACGGCTGGATTGGCCATTCTAGCCTTTTTCCCAGTGGGCGCCTGGATACGAGGCTGCCTTATGAGTGGGTTGGGGTGCCAAGGGCCAAACATGCCTCCGTGGTGCTAGTTAAACAATGGCCTCCTGAGGTGTGGGGATGATTTGAACATTTTTGCCAGGACTGATTTTAGTTTCAGGCTGGCCTTGTGTGTTGGCTGAGAAGACAGTCCCGGCGTTCGCTCAACATACTGTGATTTTGGGCGAATCTTACTAAATCTTCCTGTGTCTACAAAAAACAAGTAGTGGCAAAACCAATAGGTCTCACCTACACTCTGCCAATGTTTTAGCCATGTTGTACACCAACACAGCTGCTGTTCAGGAGCATTGCTCAAAGTTAGTGGCTTAAGTAGAGTGCTGCAGAGTAGAGTGCAGCAGCCTAGAGTAGAGTGTCATATAGTGGTAGATTAGATTGTTTCAGAGTAGAGTGAAGTGTCATAGAGTGGACTGGTGCAGCGTAGAGTGGAGTGGTGAAAGGTAGAGTGCAGAGGTTAGCGTACACTGGCGTAGAGTGGAGTAGAGTACAGTGACAGAGTGCAGTGGAGTGCAGTGGTACAGAGTAGGTTAGAGTGAGTGTAGTGATGCAGGGTATAGTGGTGTAGAGTGTAGTGACGTAGAGTGCATTGGCGCTGAGTGCAGTACAGTGACAGAACCGAGTGGTGCAGAGAAGAGAGCAGTGGCACAGAGGGCACTGGTGCAGAGTAGAGTGGCATAGTGTTCAGTAGCGGAGAGAGCAGTCTTGCATAATAGAGTGTTGTAGTGTGCAGTGGTGTAGAGTGCAGTGTTGTAAAGTAGAGTGATGCAGAGTAGATTGGTGAAGAGAGCAATGGTGCAGAGTACAGTGGTGAAGAGTAGAATAGAGTGGTATAGAGTGCAGTGACAGAGTGCAATGTTGTGGAGTGGAGTAACATGCAGTAGCATAGAGTGCAGTGGCATACAGTAGAGTGTTGTAGAGCAGAGTAGAGTATAGTGATGGAGAGTGCAGCGGTGTTGAATACGTGGCATAGAGTGCAGTGTCATAGAGTGCATTGTTTTGAATTAGTGTAGAGTGCATAGGTGGACAGTGAAGTGGTTTAGAGTAGTGTGGTGAACAAACGCAGTGGTGTACAGTAGAATGGTGTAAAGTAGAGTAGAGTGAATCAGCGTAGAGTTCAGTGGTGTAGCGTGCAGTGGCATAAAGTTGTGACATAGAGTGCAGTGTCGTGGACTGGTACAGAGTAGAGTGTATTGGCACAGAGTGAAGTGGCATAGAGTGCTGTGTTGCAGGGTAGAGCAGCATATAGTGGAGTGTTGTAGAGTGGAGTGGTGCAGAGCAAAGTGGAGTGGCCTATACTGGAGTGGTCTAGAGTGCAGTGGGGAAGAATGCAGTGGTGCATAGTAGAGTGGTGAACACTAGAGTGAAAGCCAGCAGGCGGTGTTTTGTTTGAGACAGTGGTCTATGGTGGAGCCACTAGCACCCATTTTTGGGGACCAGCACTTATTTTCCTGTTCAAACGTTTCCCTAGTGCAAAAGAAAGAAAAACACACAATGGGGGGAGAAGTAAGAAGAGAAAGAAGTGAAAACCAACACAAAGGGAGAAATCTGAAACCTGCAAGACTGAGAGAAAGGGGTAGAGTGGATTAATGAGGCATGGGGTGCACTTGCACTGAAGACTACACAGCCTTGGTATTTGGCACTCTAACATTATATAGCGCTGAACACGGGTGTCGGAGCAGAGCATTGGGCACCGGCACTCATTATTTTACAAATTAAACGCTGGCAGCAGGAGAAATGGATTGCTGACAATCAGTAATATCAGTAGGGTATGAGGCTGTGGGGGAGTGCTGCTCTATGTAGTTGTGCATGGCAGTGCAAGCTTATGCGAGGAGAGAAGAAGAAGAACGTCTGTGGACTCTGAGACAAACCTGAAAGGCAAAGATTGCAAATTACTGTTTATTTCCAAAACATATGGCTCAAGCCTCAGATAACAATCTCCCCATGACAGAGACACTTAGTTCTGGCCTGTATGTTACCTTTGGTCCAGAAAAAGGGAACTGGTTGTGACAGGCTTTGCTTTGTAACATATTGTTCCAGTTGAGATGGTGCCATGGCATGCGCTGTCTGTTGAAAGGTGTACTGTCATTTTACAGTCTGCTTAAAGCATCCCCCGTAGCTTATCATTGCTTGTCTTCATTGTCACTCTCGCTTGGTTGCTTTTCATTTGTAAATTTGTGTGAGCTTTACTTCCTCTTTGTGCACTTGTCTCTTCCCTGGAGCATGGACGCTTTACTTATGCTCTCCCACTGCTCACTTTTCAGGCGCGGCTTTCTACTTTTTGTTTAAGCACTTGGGCCCATATTTATACTTTTTGACGCAAACCTGTGCCAGAGCAGGTTTGCGTCAAAAAGTGTAACGCCGGCTACCTTCATTCCAACGCGCCAACTGTGTGTCATATTTAAGTAATGACAGTAGCCGGCGCTGCGGCTTGGTTAACATAAAAATAAATGACTCTAACCGGGCAGTGGAGACGTAGGGAAGACTGGGGTTGTGCGTCAAAGAATGGTGCAAGTCAGGTTAGAGTAAAAAAAAATGACTCTAACCTGACTAGCGTCATTTTTTGACGCACAACCCCCATGGAAATGACTCCTGTCTTAGCAAAGACAGGAGTCATGCTGCCTGCCCAATGGCCATGCCCAGGGGACTTCTGGACCCTGGGCATGGTCATTCGGCACTGTGGCATGTAGGGGGGCCCAAGTTAGGTAACCTATGCCACCTAAAAAAAAAAACAATTCCTTACCTCTACTTACCGTAGATGGGTCCCCCCATCCATGGGTGTCTTCCAGGGGTGTGCGAGGGTGGCAGGGGGTGTCCCTAGGGGCAGGGAAGGGCACCTGTGGACTGCTTCCATGGTCAGAGACCATGGAAGTGAGCCCACAGGTCCCTTAACTCCTGCCCTGACCCAGGCGTTAAAAAAACGGCACAAATCCGGCTGGGCGCCATTTTTTAAGGCCCGCCTCCTCCTGTGCGTCAAAATGATGCGGGAGGATAAATAAGGCGCACATGCCTTATAGTCATTTTTTGCACGGGAACATCTACCTTGCATGTCATTAGCACAAGGTAGGTTTTCACGTACAAAAAATTACTCAAACTCCGTAACTTTGGTGCTGGACGGGTCTAAAGTATATATAAATATGGAGTTAAGTTTGCGCTGAATTTGCGTGAAAAAAAATAACGCAAATCCGGTGCAAACAGAGTATAAATATGGGCCTTGATGAGAGTACATGTGTTTTACAACTGTCTTCCTCATGTACTTTCCCTCTCTGCCCAGCATTATGTTGCTCTTTCTCTGCCCGTGTGCTTCTCCCCGCCCTCTCTGTGATTCACTTGCCACAGTGTGCTTCTTCCCCTGGGTTTCATTCTTGCACATTTTCTTCTCCCCCACAGATCAATGTTGTTTTCTCCCGCCTGTTTGCTTCCCCCATTCTATGGTATTCTCTCTTCATTTGATTCCCTACACATGCTCCCTGTGTGGCTTCCCTTCACCCGCAGTCTTGTGCTGCTCACATAGCACCCCACATATTGCTTCTCTCCTGCCCTCCTGTTGCTTTCCCATCCCCGCCATCCATGATTCCCATCTACTTCCTCCATGATTCCAACCTCCTCCTCCATGTTGCCTCTTCGCACACTTTTTACTTCCCATCACTCGCTTGCACTACTTTTTTATCTTTTTATTTACTGAACCTACAAAGATAGGTAAACAAAAAGAAAAAAAACTCCAAAGTAACGCATCTGGCCATGTACGAGGCTTTTTTCTCTTTTTTAGCCATGCTGCACAGCACTGCTGATGCTCTACAGCATGGCTAAAAACACTGGCAAAGCTAGTAGATACCAAAGATGAGACCTATTGGCTTTACCAATGTTTGTCTCACACAGTCACAGTTTCCTTCATGTGGATGCGAAACCTGAAAATTCTAAATGTTTTAATAGAAACCCTTGGATAAGAACTCTTCAGGATCTAATCTGACTGACCATTGAATGCCAATCAGGTCACGAGGCATTAGAAGTTGCAAAGATACTCACTCAAGAACAATTGCATATGATTTGTGTTGTATCTTTAGTTCATGATATTGCATGTGTGTTTGTGCCTTTGAAGAAATCACCCTGAGAGAATCTGGATTCCAACACCTAAGAATTCTCCTCCTGGCAGCGGGCTGATAATGGTGTCAGATCACCAGCAGCCTCTTTGTCACCATGACCATGATTAGCTGCAAGGCCGAAACTAATTATTGCTCCAAAGATGATGTGATGAAGCCTCGGATCTTGTGACAGAGACATTTACAACTATATCGGTGGCCATCTCACTCCAGGTCATTACAGATGTTGTTTCCTGTCTTGAACGTTTCACCAACAATTCACAGATTTCAATTGGATTATACTGTTTATTCCAATGGAAGCATGGCATGACTACAACACCCAGAGTCCAATAGTCTATCCCACAAAGGTCTGGGACTAGAAACAGTTGGTGTTCCTAAAAACTGAGGGCCTGATTACAAGTAGGCTTTTCTTTTCCGACCCCTGAGTAAACCCCTGTTTGTGCAGGGGTCGGAAATTACTAGTTTGGTTGTATTTAACACATTTGATAATTATCGGATGTGTTAAATACCCCAAACTTCAATAAAGTTCTGCAGGTCTTACCGAAATTTAACTGGAGAAAATTATACAATATACAAACACCACAACCTGCATGTTATGTCCCAAAAACTCGAAACATGTTCTATTTATCGCACCCAGTAAATAATGTGGATTAATCCTGCTAGCCTGTACTTGTGCACTAGGAAGAACACAGGACCTGCATGCACGTACGGAAGATTAAGGCCCATTTGTAAAAAATACGTTTACAGTTCTTTATGGGCTGAATCACAATGTTGGCCGGTTAAGAAATGCAAAACACCCTTTCCAAATGTACAAAAGGCCTCTGTGGTGTTGCAAACTGCGATTTCTACCCAGTAGAAATCACAGTTTGCAAGTACCAAAATAGTAAATCGCAAATAGGGATTTCCTATTTGTAATCACGTGTACATAGCATTTCCTAAATGTGAAAGGGGCATTTAGGAAATGCTATTACCATTGAATCTACTCCAGTGGTAATCAGGTGCAATTTTAAAAAATGCTCCCAAAATGAAGTTATTACAGTGCCATGTAGAGCGCTGATTCACCCCAAGGGCATAGTAGCTTACATAAGCACCACTTACTACGTAAGTATGGTAAGGGAGAGCTTAGACCTATAGGCACGAAGGGATTTGCACATTAAGGGGCATATTTATACTCCGTTTGCGCCGAAATTGCGTCATTTTTTTTGACGCAATTTCGACGCAAAACTAACTCCATATTTATACTTTGGCGTTAGACGCATCTAGCGCCAAAGTCCATGGAGTTAGCGTCATTTTTTTCCGTGGACACCTACTTTGCGTTAATTATATGCAAGGTAGGCGTTCCCGTCTAAAAAATCGACTCCGAGGCATGTGCGTGGGATTTATACTCCCGGGCAAAAATCACGCCCGGGAGTGGGCGGGTCAAAAAAAATGACGCACGGCCGCTTTTGCGCCGTTTTTTAGCGCCTGCAAAAGGCAGGCGTTAAGGGACCTGTGGGCTCTGAAGGAGCCCACAGGTGCCCCCCCATGCCCCCAGGGACACCCCCTGTCACCCATGCCCACCCCAGGAGGACACCCAAGGCTGGAGGGACCCATCCCAGGGACATTAAGGTAAGTTCAGGTAAGTGTTTTAAAATAAAATAAAATTGTGGCATAGGGGGGCCTGATTTGTGCCCCCCTACATGCCACTATGCCCAATGACCATGCCCAGGGGACAGAAGTCCCCTGGGCATGGCCATTGGGCAAGGGGGCATGACTCCTGTCTTTGCTAAGACAGGAGTCATTTCTATGGGGGTTGGGAGTGAAAAAAAATGGCGCAAATCGGGTTGAGGCGAAAAAATTGCCTCAACCTGACTTGCCCCATTTCTTGACGCCCAAGCTCCATATCCCCCTACGCCGGCGCTGCCTGGTGTACGTCGTTTTTTTTAACCTACACCAGACGGCGACGGCGGCTAACGCCGGCTAACGTCATTCAATAAATACGGCGCCCGCATGGCGCTTCAGAATGGCGTTAGCCAGCGCTAATTTTTTTGACGCAAAACTGCGTTGGCGCAGTTTTGTGTCAAAAAGTATAAATATGGGCCTAAGGCCCATAGGTACGAATGGTTTAGCATTTCCAAAATTGTGATTTCTTAATAGGAAATCCATACTCCATAGAAATCACTATTTGGAAATTGCATTTTTCTTACATTCCATTTTGCATTTCCTAAATAGCGATTTCTTAGGATTTGATATTTAGGAAATGCAAAATGGAACTTTTGTACATATGGGCCTAAGAAACTTGCATCTGTACCCTAGTAAGAACTAGCGGTATGCATATATCAACCAAGAAGGTTGATTGCCCCATAGTTATGTACAATGAGTGCGATGCCTGTACATGTGCTTGGGGTGGCAATGCTGCCTGCACGTTTTCACTGAGACATCCACAAGCCCTGTGTCCAGGCACCTGTAGACTGGGAAGTTTGTGAGGTGTACTTGGAAAACCAAATCTGTGTGGTCAGTGGTATAAAACTGTAAACTTCGTACTTGTATAGCACACTACTCACCCGTTAGGGTCTCAAGGCGCTGTACGCATACCTCTGTGGAACCCCTCCTGGCTTTTTCCCTGTGAGGTGCCCACTCATGGCCAACCTCCAAGGTGAAGCCAGGCATCCCAGCACTGTTGTGGAGATTAAGCAAGCTATTGCCCAGAGTTACAGAGTGGGACCCATGAATTAGATTAGGCACCAATGCGAGAATTATCAGGTCCGAGGAAATTGAGCCCAAGACCAGCCGAGGCGGGAATTGAACGCTGGTCCCGGGCCAGATTTCTGCATCAGGGTCTGCCTCTCTAACCATTGAGCCACACTTCTTTGCACTTATGCAATATGTAGGCTTAGAAGTGTGTACTTGTGCACCTTGAAGACGGTACAACCAAAATTGTGCATAATGCTTCTGTACAAATATGATAAAGCAGTAGGGGGCAGATCTATGGAAAGTGGCGCTGCACTGAGTGCAGTGCCACTTTTCCTGCGCCCCTAAGCACCCTCCTACCGCCACCATGTGTGCGGTGTATTTAAAATATGGCGCACCATGGTGCAGAGTAGGGGCAATAGCATCATCTTTCATGACGCTATTGATATACTCTGCAGGAGTAGCGCCAAAATATTGGCGCTACTCCTGCAGAGTACATAGGGTCACATTATAAAGAATGGAATGCCACTTTTAACGCCTGCTCTTGAGCAAGCGTTAAAAGTGCTGTTAAAAGTCTCATAGATTTCATTACGCCATTTTCCCGCTCCCCTACTGGGGGAATGCCACCTTTGCATACATTATGCCTGGTGCAGGCATAATGTAGCACAAAGGGTTACAGGGTGGCGAATCGCATGCATTGCGCCACCCTGTAAACATGGCGAGGGGATTTTGGCCATGTTGGGCCACATTAACATCAGAATAAATTAAGTTAATGTGGTGCAAGTTGGCGCTAGGGGCCTATAAATATGCCCCTAGGTGTTTTGGAATGAGGACAGTGGTCCCGGGACTATAAAAGATAATGAGGTGGTCTGACTTACCAGACTGTTGCTTCTAAAAGGATGGTCAGCCGGAGAAGAGTCGAGCGCACGACAGACACAACAACCGTATGTTCCCAGATCTGAACAACTTTTTCTAAGTTCTTAGGAGCGGAATAAATCCTTATTTGTGTGCCTTGTGCAGCCTATCTGACACTGAAATGTTTTTGTTCTAAAAATAGAACTGTGTCCTGCTCTCAGACTTAAAATGGAAAATGTTCATTTTTAGCTAGGGTGGGACTGGGAACCCAAAGTAGCCACGGTCCCCATACTATGCATAGCAAGTGAGTGCAGCAAGCAAGCTTGATCACCACAAGGAGTGGTTGAGGAGGTTCCCTCCAAGCAAATTTGAGAAAATGGCAAAAATGGTGCATTCTACAACACATTTGTCATTATATATTCAGTTGTATTAGCTTTTAAAGCATCGTAAATGATGGCTTTACAGTGCACCAGGATACCCAGTCATAACCACAGACATTCTAACGGAAACACAAAAAATAAGATATCAAGCATGAAACATGAATTTAAATATAACATAAGTGCACACATTCACTGTTAAGCATGGCCAAGAAGCTGAGAGCACAATAAAAGACAATTTTTATGAATGTTAGTATCCTCCTCCCCAATAAGGGACAAGGCTGGCTATGGCACAGGTGGGGCCCAGTGCTTCAATATTTTTAGACACCACCTCCGCACCAATGACCTCCTCCTCTACAGATTCCCTCACTATCACTCTCTAGCAGTGCCACTCACCTCTTCATAGCTCCCTCTCACATGTATTTCATTTATCCTATCCCACCTCCCATACCAGATTAGGGAGACCTTGAATCTCACATGTAATCAGTGTTTAGGAAATGTTACAAATGGCAAAGGTGACTACAAGGTGTAGGATTCAAATGTGATCCACAGTAGTAGGCATTTTTAAGAGTGCTTGGTCTGGAGAAGCACAAGCTTGGGATTCAAAATGTAATACAGTAGCTAGAGGTGACATTACTTACAATGATTTTATTTTTACTTAAACAAACCCTTATTAGCAACATTAGAATAATGGAAGACTGAGGAAAAAACTCGTATTTTTCTAACCTGCATCATGCAGTTTGCATGCAGCTCTTTGATGACAGTTCGTAGCTCACTGTGCTATAACTTGTGAACTGCAAGTAACAAAGGGTTCTCTATGACAAAAGCAGTAACTCATTGAGCTATCCACATAAAATACATTTCTGTGATGTGTGTTACACTTTCTTTGCGCTAGGCGTGTTAACCCTTTGTGCTACTTTAGATTTGAGTAAAAACTGCCATTGAACAAAAGTGAATGCTCTCCAGCAGGAACATTAATCACCAGTTATCTTATATTTTTATTACTGCCTGAAAACAGTTGGATGTAAAAGGAACACCGCAGTGGGTGCTTTTAAACCCATAACAAGTTGCAACCACAGTGCCCCCAAGCTCATCAATAAAATGGCCTCCAGTAACAAAACCGGAGCCCAGGAACGAAGCCAGCCCACCACCCATCCATCCTCCCAGGGAAGCACCCGATGCCCGATATGGGCAGTCCGGCCTTGTTTTTTGTGGACAGTTAGCGCAGCTGTGACCATGGTACACTATGTGGGCACGTGACACCTTACCGAAATATCTAGTACTGCACAGACACAGGATACTACACAGTGAAATGTGGTACCCTACAGAGGAATACAATACACTACTGGTCATTGTACAGGTGCATGTGGTAAAATAGGAGTATAGGGGCTAGTTGTTTCAGAAGGAGGAGGATAGCACTATATGGGCTCATGTGCCATTGGACCCATACATGACACTGGATCAGGGCTAGGCAGATGGTACTGTGATGGTTTGTGTGCGCGCGGCAGTTTTTGAGAACCTATGGAACTATACAAGGCGCCTCACAATGGTATGTGGCACTGAAGGGCTGCGGTCGAAGTGCATTAAGACAAGTATGGGAACTGTGATCCAGAGTACAATGAGGACAGGGTCAGCGAGCGTGGGGGCGCGGTCAGACATAGCTAAAAGGAATACAATCATCTGTAAATATTTGTGCTGGTCTTTCACCTACAGGTCACTGCATATAAAATATAATGCATACACCTTTAATGAAAACTAAATGCAAGTTAAATTCATCTGTGGAAAATATTTTTTCTGGTAGTATAGCTCCGTTCATTAGTGTGATCATTCCAGATATCTGTGGGTGTAACCGGATGGTCAATGATTTGAATCCGGATTCATGCATTGGGGAAATATTGATGTTTTGTTATAGTTCTAAAAGGTCTAAGCCTGTGATAGAAAGCCCTGCAATTATGCAAATAGTTATTTAAAAACGTGTTACAAATAGTATGAGAAGTTGCGCACTGCATAACTAGGCTGTTGCTAAAAGATTGTTTTTAACTGTTTAGTGTGCTTTCAAAAGTTATGTTTGTAGAAATAGCCTGATTGCACCCAGCGCAAAATGTGTTATAGGCTTCAAATAAAAGGACGGATTGCAGATTCTATCAATTACAGCCTGTACTGGCTCCCAATTAGCCTTTAGTTTTTGCTGTTTAATTAAATATTTACATTTTTTTCTGGAGCAGAACCCGTGGAGAGAAGGCATGATTCTTTAGCTGTATTCCCCATCTGTTACTTCAGACTAGAAGAGACCCTTCTCCCCTGCTTTCATTCAGTCTATGGCAGCTCAACCATTCAGGTGCTTATTTAAATAAAATAGTATGGGAACTGTTTTGATCCAATTAATTAAGCCCAGGAACGTTGTGCCCCTGTCCTCCTGCCCAACTCGACTACTGCTGTAGGGGCATCTGTTGCTTTATGGGCGCAAATGGCAGTCTTTCACAACATATGGCACAGTCTGTGGACAAGAGTGGGTATATGCGGGCACGTGGCATTGTACAATGTTACATCATGTCACTTGTGCAAAGTAAAGGTTACATGGCACCCCGCTGGGACACGGGCAGTGTGTGATGGCTCTGGCACTTTAGGGTACATGTGGAGGTCTATGAGTGGCATGGCACTGCATGAAGCACATAGCACTATATCTACAGGACAAACATGAAGGAGGCCTGGGGTGGGGGGTTGAAGTGAGATGTATGGCCAGAGAAAGGGGGCTGATACTTAGACTTGGTGTAAGTTTGCACTTCTGAACTTGAGGTATAAGACACCCCAAAACCAGCATTGTATGTGAGACAAAAGTGCTGGGAGAGCCCCTTGAGCCCACACTTTAACTCTTTGTAAGATGCTGGTATCAACTGCTATCTACAATGGATGCCGAGAAGTGGGCAGCCCTCAGGAGATGCCAGAGACATCGAAGTGACCTTCATCAGTAAGAGCTCCACTGATCTGTATTGGACGGGGTTTTATTGACTTGCACAATGAGAGATTCCATTGACTTACGTTGAAGGAGGATTCACATTGTTGTAAAATGAGAGGGCGTCATTGACCTGAACTGGAGCATTCCACCAAATTCCATTGAGATGTATTCCATTGGCTTACCTTGAAAGGGATCCCATTGGTCTACATTGATTGGTTAGCCATTGACTTCAACTGTGGAATTCCCACTAAAATCCATTGAGATTAATCCTATTGACTTACCTTGGTAGGGATACCATTGATGTGCATTGAGATGGCGACCATGGGCTTCAACTGAGGAATTCCGATTAAATTCCGGTGAAATACATCCCACTGTCTTACCTTGAGAGGGATCCCATTGACCTCTATTGGCAAGAAATCCTCTGACTTACATCATAGGATGAATCCTTATGGCCTACATTGGGAGAGAGACACAGACTACACAGACTTACGTCAGGAGGCATCCAATGGTGTTGCAGGCAGAGGGGTGACTGAGGACAGATCCAGTTGACTTTCCTTACAGGTGGGACTCTACTGACTGTTGTAAGGTGGAGGGAGGGATCCACTTGCTTTGGAAGGATGTGGTGCAAAAAAGATCCCACAGGTTTTAGAAAATGTCTGAAAAATGTGTTAAGAAGGCTGTTGTAGCACAGAGTCTCCTGGGTGACAACATGCCTTCCCTACTCTTGTTAGTATGTATAGATTGGCCAGGTGGGTGCGGGGGATTAGAGGGGAGTGAATATATCACATGCTTGGGTGAGCTCACTCTCACCAATTGCAATCACTCTCCCACCACCTCATGGGATAACCCTATAGTCACCACTCTGGTGTCGCCCTATAGAGGAAATCCAGAGTGGTGGTGTGTTTTGCTTTTTTTAAAGAGTTTCATATAGCCAGGGACACTAGAATTATGCCACAGTGGAGGACTAAAATATGCGGCATGGTTGACTAAATTATGTGGTACACAACTACCTCTCCTACCACTGGTCCATGGAAGTAGTTCTTTCCATTTAGAAACAGCCCCCCAGGACAGTGATGTACTATCCATAATCTTAATGCAAGGAACTAGGAGAATCTGTAAAAATTCAAGAACATTAGATCAAACAAAGACAAGTAAAATATTGGACACTCCGACAGTCCTGTTGAAATAGCTGCTGCGGGTGTAGCATGAATTTAAATAAAATGTTCACGAATGAGACGGCCTCTCATTTTACTGTTTGATTTACAATTACATAGGGAATTATATTTTTCAGAATGCAGACAAAGGCTCTTTTCTTCTTGATCATCTACGGGCACTGAGGGTGTCTGGAAAACATATTCAACTTTTTAGTAGCTGTGTCATCCTAAATACAACAATCAACAGATGAAAAGAGGCCAGCTAATTGTTGAAACATTTGCTTCTCTATTGCACCATGATCGTCGTCTCTTTGATAACGTTTGATCAGTTTGAGCTGCGAAAATTTGTGTTTAAACCTGCAAAGTATGCAGTAAATGCAACAAATCCATTATTACAAGGCAAACGCTGCAGCTGCCGAATCAAATAATTACAGGTCCCGTCTATAGCGCATCATTCACGTTCATATAGCCTCTTGGCGCTGAGGTGCACTCAGCTAGCAGTTGGCTGCTTGAGTGTGGGTTTTTTCCAAAGAGTGAACCTCAAAGTCAAAGAGTTTGGGTAGTGCAGTCTTTGCTTAACTCCACTTATGCATATATAGGCCCATATTTATACTTTTTTAGCACCGCAAACTTACAAAATACAATTTAATTTTGTGAGTTAGCGCCGCTTTTGCGCAAAAAAATGACGCAAATGCGGCGCTAAAAAAGTATAAATATGGGCCACAGTTCCCTGTCCCAAGACAAGTCTCTTGTCGTAGCGTGAACATATCCCCAGCCCCACTGTGGGTGTCTCTTCTGTCACACCGCCAATGTCTCCTCTATCCCAAGCCAGTGTCTCTTCTGTCGCAGTGTCTCATTGTCGCAGTGGCTCAATTGTCTCTGTATCTCCCCTGTCCCACTGAAAAACTGCCCGAGGTCAGTGTCTTTCCCACCACAGTGCCTCTTCTGTCACAGTCTCCCCGTCCCCGCATCTCCCAGTGTCCGCATCTCCCCTACCCAGATCTCCCCTGTCCCTCCTCTGTCCTAGAGACTCTTTAGCGTCAGTGTCGTTCTCGAGCCCGTGCCTCTCCTGTTTCATGCAAGTCTCTCCTGCCCCTGTGTCAGTGGCGCCCATCCCTGGAGCAATGTCTCCCCTGTCCCAGTGTCTCCCGTGTCACAGTGAATCCTCTGTCCCAGTGACAGCATCTGCCCTGCTCCCTTGTCTCCCTGCGCCAGCGTCTCCCCTGTCCTATTCTATTTCCTGTTTCTTTCTTCTGAGTGATGCATTTCCTCCAACCGTTCAGAAGAACAAGGAACGGAGCGAGGTCTCCTCTTCCAAATGTCAGTAGTTCTCCATACTTTTTATGAATGAGTACGCGCACTCACTCAGCAAAGACTCCCCCTAACAGAGGTGGGCATGAGTGGGTGCTTCCTCCACACTTGGCAACCCTCAGATTACCTCTACTGACCCCGAATAGTTGATCTATGAGTACAACTCCAAAGAAGCGGGGTGAGTCCCATTCAGCAACGGTCAGAGCCGGAGAGTTTAAAAAAGATTTTGATTCCAGAGCCGATGAGTGGGAATTAGTAGTGCCCCATGGCACATATCAACAGCACATAAGCAATAAATACATTCAGGTACCACCGCAGCACCGGCCTTTGGAATCTGCTGCAAATACCCATATGAGTGGAGCTCAGCAAAGCCTTGGACTCCATTGAGAGGTCCATATTTATCCAATCGGGTCACCCATCATGCCTACTACCTGTGTGGTCCCCCAGGGTTCCATCCTTACTCCAGTCACACGTGACACACGGTGGCCATATGTCACAAGCACATCTTAGTTATAGTCCTAAACTGTAGGTTATAACCACAGTACATTGTCCAGCTTCTAGATAAGGTTTAATTCAGTTGAAGCCACTGGGCTATCACAACTGCAAGCAATGATTATAAAAGGAAAGTCAAGGAATAGAAACAAGTTGGGCCCCCGTAACATGGCATCATAGGTAATTCAATCTTCACTTTGAACCCCAGAAATTTCTACTAGGCAACCAAAGATATCCTCACAGAGGAGGCCACAGCTGGTTCCTCAGCTTACACGAATTTATCCACCAGTGATGTCAGTAGCCTCAGACACTGCATTGAACTTATCTGAACCTAAATGTCCACTGTCATTCGTGATGTGACTTCCGTTGAGCAGCTGTCAGCTAGCAAAATTTTGCCAAAAATTGGCCGCAGATGTGACGTTAACGGCCCACTCCCATAGCGCCATATTTACAAGGTGGCGCAAATTAGGTTTGCCCCACCTTATAAACCCTTTGCGCCACATCATGCATAATATATGCATGTTGTATGCAAAGGGGGCATTTTTCCGTTAGAGGGTTGTTTAACATGGCGCAATGGAATCTACAAGAATCCATTGCACCATATCTAGTGTCCTTTTAACAGAAATTAGGCTCCCATTGATTTCAATGGGCCCCTTAACATTAAACTGGAGTAACGTCATTTTTTTACGCTAATCCAGTATAGTGTTGCAATAGTGTCAAAAAGATGACGCTGTTGCCCCTAACATGTGCCATGGTGCGCCATATTGTAAATACGGCACTTCCATGGTGGCATTAGGGGACGCAAGGGGGCCACAAGAAAAGTGGCGCATCACTAGTGATGTACCACTTTCTTGTAAATGTGGCCCTATGTTCTGTAATTATGTCCCGTTCACTGCAAAGTTTTAGAATGAGCTCATGGGAGCAACACAGCTGACCAGAACGCAAGCAGCTAGTCATTATGGCCTTTATGTTATTTGCAATATTTTTTATAGTGTGAAATGGGCACAGGGACGCATTTCACCCTAAAATATAGCAGCAAATGTGGGTTCGCATTTCACATCAATTTTTCACTAAAGTTCATGTAACTACAGAAAAGCAAATTATGCAAATTTCGCACAGACCTAGTCCATACCCTATCTGAATCTCAAACCCAGGAGAAAAAATAATGACATCCCAGTCTCAAAAACAAGCAGAGCGGATCACTGAAGGGCATCTTACCAGACCTTCCCCTGGGGCGCAAATTACTGAGCTATAACGCTGTCAATCATCTCCCCTCCAAGTCCCACATCAAGGAGACTCAAAGTGGCATCGACTAATGCAGCTAAGGAAAATAAAAACATACCTCCCAAAAAACAAATCCAGACCACAGTACAAACAGGTTTTCTTCCAGAGGAAAGACTGCAATACTGGCTGGCTATCCAGACCAGAACCCCGATCTCAAGGAAACCTGGTCCAGATGCAACAACTCATCTCCCTGGAAGACGATGCACTCTTCAGGAGCTCTAAGCCTGATGAAATTCTACTGGTCACCCATCAAAGCATGTGCTCTCTTCATACCCTGATGTATTATATGCAGAGGTTAAAGAAGGTCTCTATTGGGGACGACGTTTCCAATCTTTTTAACTTTTATTAAAATGATTCTGATATTTTTTTTTAGTAAAGAATAACTGTTCCTGCTCTATTATGACAACCTTGAGTTGCTTCAAGTTATAAGGAAAGAAGGGGGTCGCCTGCACTGAGAAGGTTAGTTGAACTTGTATTAATTTTTCATTCAATGTTATTGTGTTATATTCTACAAGCAGTTACTTCTGCATGAAAGCCCAACAATATAATTACAACATATTTTTTCTTTTCGGTAATGTGTCCTACTCTGCCCCCTCTGCCCCCACTCACTGACCGCACCCGCCCCAATGTGCTAGGAATCACAGTTTCCATACATTTGTTTAACACTCCAATTCAGCCTAGTCTTCGTGTCTTCTCTGAAATGACATGAGTGGAACCAGGGGAAGGGCACATTCTACACAGACAACACTCCATGCACTTTCAACCCCCCAAAAACATACCTGATCATCACCAGGCTACAAACACAGAATTGTAAAATGAGTAAACCCAAAACCACCGCAATCTCCCAGAATTTTCAATAACATCATCCCATAAATCAGACTCAACTCAGGAAACAGATATGAAGTTGCCTCTTTCTTCAACACAATTGACTGCCCACCTTCGTAGCCCCAAAACGTGCTCTCGCGATGTAGTCTGAAGTTGGCATATTCCATCTTCACTCCTATGCAAACACACAGAGCCCCTGCCTGTAATTGATTGCACTTCGCTCTACACTACTTGGCTGTTTTTCTTCATTTCCCAAACTCATCTCTGGGCAGTGCTCTGTGTTTTTTCTGCAAGGTAGTTGTGCCCTTCATAAAACACCCCGAATGAAACAAAATACAGACCTCCCCTTACCTGCCTGGCCTCCCTAAAGTGGAAGGGAAGGTGGAATAGCAAGTACTTCTAGTGGGTTGCGGGAAGCTGACCAGTGCCCCTTAAAGGGTTTTCTTTGATGCTGAATCTGCTTGCTGGATGATGGTATCTTGGTACCTTTGATGATGAAGCTTCCTGCAGTCTGCTGTATCGAAGCTGCCTGCAGTCTACTGGATGGCCAGTATCTTTGACGTCGATAGCTGCTATCCTTGACGTTGACGCTGCCTGCAGTTCTCTGGATAGCTGGTATCTTGGTACCTTTGATGATGAAGCTTCCTGCAGTCTACTGGATAGCCAGTATCTTTGACGTTGACGCTGCCTGCAGTTCTCTGGATAGCTGGTATCTTGGTATCTTTGACGTCAAAGTTGACTCCACTCTGCTAACTAGCTGGTATCTTTGATTTCTAAGTTGATCTAGTGTGCCTTTGACATCAAGGAAAACTGGCGAACTGAGTGGGTGCAAGTATATCGATTAGTCGATGACTTGCCTAGAAACTCTTGGTTGACACACAGCTTTGGCACCAAAGCTGCCTGACATGTCTGTGATTATCTCAGGAGTCAAACCTATGCTTCTTGCTGGATGGTGATTGTCTCTGGTGCTGAAGCTGTCCAGCATATCCTGGGTGGCAGATGGTTCTGATGGTGAGTTTGCCCGACGTCTCCTGGGTGACAGGTATTTCTTATGCTGATTTGACTTGGTGACTTCGGAATGTTGATATCTTAGACATCAAAGTTCCAATATATTTTAGATGGTGGTAGGTTTTATTTATGTGGTAGTAGACAACTTCCCCTGTGTTGGCAGTCAGTATGCTTAGTGTCAAAGTTTCCTAGCTCTCCTAGATGCTAAGCTGCCTGGTATCTCCTTGAACAAGGTATCTTTGACATCGAAGCTGCCATCGTCTTCAGGATGGCGCGTGTCCTTCCCTTCAAATTTGCTAAGTCTTCCCTGGAGGTGGGTACCTCTGATGCTGTCTCCTCGGTGTCTTCTGGATGGCGGGTATCAATCGCGGGGTGGCTACCAGAGTCTCCTGGTGACTGGCCTCTTTTGTAGTTGAAGCTGCCTTGCATCCATTGAATGTGTGCGTTTTTGTCTTCAAACCTGCCTGGTTCTCTCTTAGAGGTGGCGGTCTCTCATGCCGTGGCTCGCCAGGGTCTCCCGGGTGTGAATGGCCTGCCTGGACGATAGCGTGGGCTCTGGCGTCAGAGCTGCAGTGCGTCTCTTCTGCCTTAAAAGCGTCTCGCTCCCCTGTGTGTCCTTTCACACTTCAAGTCTCTCACACCTGCCAGTGCCTGGTTCCTGAATAAATGGGAGAGGCACCGGGCTGCGCGCTCTGTGCATTAGGTTTAAATGTGTTAGACTTTGTGCTGGGAGAGCGGCGGGGGCGGAGGCTGCGAGTTAAACCTTTCCCCGACACAGCCTGGCACGGAGAGCCGCTATGGAGGACGAACACTCACGAAAACTAAGCCGATGGATTTATCTGAGAGCTATCACGTGCTTTCATCTAGAAAAACGAGGATGCAAATTCACTGGATTCAAGGCGCTATAGAAATTATCATATGCAGGCAGGGCTGTGATGAGGATCTCTCTTTGTCCTCTCCGTCTTCCCATCACTTTCTTTTCCAGAACCACAAGACTTACAAAAAATGACTATAACCTTAAAATGATGAGACCTGCAGAGTAAAATTATAGCTGCTAGCTAACTGTGATTGAACGCCCCTGTCTCTTTCACTTAACCTCCATCTCAATGCTAAGCCCTGGCAGTGCTGGATTCCCCTGTGGAGGCCCCTAGGCAGTGGAAATGTGGGGTCCCCCTCGCAAATTATCATCTAATACGTTTTTAATTTTACCAACCAACAATTTTAATAAACCCATTTTATTACAAAAAACGAAACTTTACACGTACGTAGTTTGCATAGATTTTTTTATTACAAACTGACAGAAGATTAACTTTTAAGTGTCAAACTGTTATGTGAATCTGGGCCCGTATTTATACTTTTTGACGCTAAACTGCGCTAACGCAGTTTAGCGTCAAAAAGTTTTGCGCCGGCTAACGCCATTCTGAAGCACCATGCGGGCGCCGTATTTATTGAATGGCGTTAGCCGGCGCTAACAGACCGGCGCTGCCTGGTGTGCGTGGAAAAAAACCACGTACACCAGGCAGCGCCGGCGTTGGGGAAAATGGCGTTAGGGTGTCTTAAAATGGTGCAAGTCAGGTTGACGCCAAAAAATCGCCTCCACCCGATTTGCGCCATTTTTAACGACGCCCAGACGCCATTTACATGACTCCTGTCTTAGTAAAGACAGGAGTCATGCCCCCTTGCCCAATGGCCATGCCCAGGGGACTTATGTCCCCTGGGCATGGTCATTGGGCATTGAGGCATGTAGGGGGGCACAAATCAGGGCCCCCTATGCCAAAAAAAAATATAAAAAAATTTAAAAATTATACTTACCTGAACTTACCTGAATGTCCCTGGGATGGGTCCCTCCATCCTTGGGTGTCCTCCTGGGGTGGGCAAGGGTGGCAGGGGGGGTCACTGGGGGCATGGGAGGGCAGCTGTGGGCTCATTTTGAGCCCACAGGTCCCTTAACGCCTGCCCTGACCCAGGCGCTAAAATCCGGCGCAAATGCGGGGTTTTTTGCCCCGCCTACTCCCGGGCATGATTTTTGCCCGGGAGTATAAATACGACGCATTTGCGTCGCAGTCATTTTTTTAGACGGGAACGCCTACCTTGCATCTCATTAACGCAAGGAAGGCGTTCACGCAAAAAAATGACGCTCTTTCCTCATACTTTGGCGCTAGACGCGTCTAACGCCAAAGTATAAATATGGCGTTAGTTTTGCGCCGAATTTGCGTCAAAAAAAACGACGCAAATTTGGCGCAAACGGAGTATAAATATGCCCCCTGATGTCTACGGTTTTTGTGCTTTAAGTAGTTAATGGATACATTACACTAATGCAGTATTTTCTCTATAGAGTCTTTAATGTAAAGTCTTCGTTTCTTTGAGTTGATCCATTTTTTTCTATCTTTTGGAAATAATTTAAGAAAGCTGGATTATACTTTTTTTCATGATCAAATCAATATTATCTTGATCCATTGTTGTGGCCCCTAAAAGGAGTGGGATCATAGGCCGGTACCTACTTTGCCTATTTGGAAATCAGGCACCGACCCTGGCTCGGTTAGACTGGACCAATCGAAAACCCGGTGAAATAGGCACTTTTCTAGACTCTTCTGATAACGATACACAGTCTATGCAGTGCGAGAGTTTTACTTCCGGGACAGCTGCCTCTGCTGGCTCTCGGGTTGTTTGCCGTCTCAGACGTTAGTCTTTGCTCTTTAGGGTATATTTCGGGAACAGGGAACCGGGGTGTGGGCCTTGTGACGAGTTCAAAGGTTTATTTTTATGTATTCGTTTTTAAATAGCGCTGATGAACCCAGAAGGGTGGAGAGCGCAGCACTTCAGAAGTTAATTTGGATAACAGGAAGATTTGCAGAATGTCTGCATAAGTAAGGATATACTACATGGGATGTGCAGTAATAAGGCAAGCCAGGGTTATACATACACTTAAGGGCGACAGCGGGACAATACAGTAAGTAGCTGATATATACATTAGTGGATATTGGCTGGAGTGTGGCTACCATTGGTGAAGAAGATGCAGTGGAACCAGGGCTCAGAGCCTTGAGTGGCTGATTGAACCTTGATAATTGCTGTATTTTACTATCCCAGCAGCAGTCAACGGGCCATTTTCTTGCTTGCCCCAGGGACAATGACATCCTTGCAGTACCTTACTGGATATTAGCAGATCAAAAGTAGCCTGAAGAGCTATGTACATTTGGTGCCAGCATGAATGAGGTATGAGAATAATACAAGCATCTGTAAGCATCAGTTGTCCAATGATGGGATGTAGGAAAGATAAGTGTGAGGGTGGCGGCAGCTTTGAGTTTTTGATGAAGAGGATATGTGCGTACGAGGTAAGTGGCTTTGAAAAGTCCATGAGGATAATATTTGGGTCCACTTCACAGCTTTGTGGTAGATCTGACACTATGCATATAGTATTATTATTGCTAAAAACATTCGCCCATATTTATACTTTTTTTGCGTTGCATTTGCGTTATTTTGTGACGCAAAACAGGCCGCTTTAGCGTCAAAAAATGACACAAATGCGACACTAAAAAAGTAGAAATATGGGCCATTGAGTCAGCAGCAAGACGCAGTGGGCATCAGAAGAGTAACTAAGTCACCGAGTGATTACGATAATCAGTGTTACAGGTGGCTTCGAAGATTATCTTTTAGCTTGAAATTGAAGTAAAGAAGTTTGTGCCTTATGTGAACAGGAATAACATTCCAAATACGGAGGGCATTCCCTGAAAATAAAAGTTTGGGGGCCAGTGACATAGCAGTGCTTCCCTGATGCAAGCAAGATAAATGGGTCACAGACCCATACCACCCCTGATCACTGACTGCACTGTAAAATACAGCCATCATTTGCGTACATTGGGCCCCTATCATCCCTGCTTGCTGGGGATGCTAATAGCGATCCACATTTATTTTGTGAAAAAACTTTAAGGCGAAAACAGTGTGTTTCCACACACATTTTACAATACGTGTATATCACACTTGAATGGTTTGAGCACCTTTGCTGTGGGCCAAGCGCTTCTAAGATATACTGATACTCGATTTTATCAATTTGGAGCACTTGCCACTTTCGTGATGGGATCCCTGTACTATTGGCATCCCGAATTGCAAGCCAAGTACAATACATCTCTTGAACTTGCATTTCACGTTAGAGAAGGTAAAGCAGTCCAAGCCTCCCTCAGGGTGGTGACGTGTTGGAAACACAGAACTCAGTAACTGGGCTTAAGTGTATCGCCTTTGTAAGGCCAATTACCACTGGCATGTCAGGCTCTCTGTACAACTGTCACCTTAAATTGAAAACCAAGAACACCACTTCAGAACTTGATTCTCAAGACAACAACTGTGCCAAGAAACAACTCCAGAGTAAGAGTGTGTTCTATAAAGTTTCATAACATTTTCCATGGGTCCACCTCTGAGACCAGTTTTAATCATTCTGTGTATCCCTCCCAAACTGATCAAGCAGTAGACTTTGGCCTCTAGTGTCAACAGGAACGAGGGGTGTGGCTAAGAATTCTCTTTATGAGAAACCCAAAACAAAGGCACAAAAGAGAGAAAGACTTCCTCACTCAGCTACCTCTCAGTCTGTACGGACGAATGAGGCACGAGAGGGGCGGCGACTGTACCTACACTGCAAAGGGGTATTGATCTCTCTCCTTCCTTCCACAGAAGCCTGGTCCACTTCAGAGAACTCCAGGAATGTTCCTACAATTTAATCACTGTCAGGCAGACTCTCTCTTTCGCCCGTCTTGTATACCAGGCACATACAGGCAATCCAGTATAGATTCTCTTCTGCACCCAGTAAAGCACTACAAATACACTCTATGCTCACCTTAATCAGGGCACAGAAATTATGCAGCATGGGAGGGCCAAATAATGCATCGGGTCTGAGTAAATTATGTGGAAAGAAAAGGCAAATTATGTGGAGTAATGCTGCACATTTTTGATAGTATCACTTCAGAATTTTCTCATTTTTAGGTCTCGGGTCTAAACGGCACGCATGCACTGTCTCAAACCAAGACATGCCGTAGCTACATTGTGGGCTTCAGCATTTGTAGGAAGTTGGCTCTGTATATACTATCTGAAAGTGAGGGATAGTGTGCACAGAGTCCAAGGGTTCCCTTTAGAGGTTGATAGTGGCAAAATTAAATAATACTAATGCTCTATTTTGTGGTAGTGTGGTCGAGGCTTATCCGATGGTAGTGTTAAGCATTTGTTGTACACCCACAGGCAATAAATGAGGAACACACACTCCAGGCCAATAGTTTTTATATAGAAAAATATATTTTCTTAATTTATTTTAGAACCACAAGATTCAAGATTAGAGGTAAAGACATAAAATGCAAGGTACTTCACACAGGTAAGTATGAACTTTGAATTAAAGCAGTAGTACACACAGTATAGGTTAAAGTGGCAATAAGCTATTTCAAAAGTGGTCACTGCAAAAATCAACAGTTCCTGGGGGAGGTAAGTTTGGTTAGGTTTTACAGGTAAGTAAAGTACTTACACAGTCAGTCTCCTGGGCATTAGCAGCCCACCGTTGGGGGTTCAAGGCAACCCCAAAGTCACCGCACCAGCAACACAGGGCGGTTCAGGTGCAGAAGTCAAAGGAGGGCCCAAAACACATAAGTGCCTATGAAGAACAGGGGTGCTCCGGTTCCAGTCTGCTAGCAGGTAAGTACCTGCGTCCTCGGGGAGCAGACCAGGGGTTTTTTGTAGAGCCCTGGGGGGGACACAAACAGGCACACAAAACACACCCTCAGCGGCACGGGGGCGGCCGGTTGCAGTGTGCAAAGTTGGCGTCTGGTTTGGTATAGAAAGCAATGGAGGGACCCGGGGGTCACTTAGGCGATGCAGGTAGGGCACAGGGGGGCTTCTCTGGCCAGCTACTAACTGGGCTAAGGAGGGGCCCCCTGCTGGTCACTCCTGCACTGGAGGTTGGTTCCTCTCGGTCCTGGGGGCTGCAGTGCTTGGTCCAGGCATCCGGTTCCTTGTTACCAGGCAGTCGCGGTCAGGGGGAGCCTCTGGATCCTCTCTGCAGGCGTCGCTGTGGAGGTGCAGGGGGGGTCGACTCAGGTTACTCACGTAGTCACAGTCGCCTGGGAGTCCTCTCTGCAGTGTTTGTTCTCTGGAGTTCGAGCCCGGGGCGTCGGGTGCAGAGTGTGAAGTCTCACGCTTCCGGTAGGAAGAGTAAGTTCTTTAAAAGTTGCTTCTTTGTTGCAAAAATGTTGCTGTTGTTGAACAGTGCCGCTGTTCTCGGGAGTTATTTGGTCCTTCGGGTTCAGGGCAGTCCTCTGAGTCCTCAGAGGTAGCTGGTCCCTGTTGGATGCGTCGCTGTGCAGGTTCTTTGAGTCTGGAGACAGGCCAGTAGGGCTGGGGCCAAGTCAGTTGTGGTTTCCATCATCTCTGCAGGGCTTTCAGGTCAGCAGTCCTTCTTCTTGTTTTAGGTTGCAGGAATCTGATTTCCTGGGTTCTGGGTCGCCCCTAAATACTAAATTTAGGGGTGTGTTTAGGTCAGGAGGGCAGTAGCCCACGGCTACTGTCCTGGAGGGTGGCTACACCCTCTTTGTGCCTCCTCCCTGAGGGGAGGGGGGGCACATCCCTAATCCTATTTGGGGAATCCTCCAAACTCAAGATGGAGGATTTCTAAAGGCAGGGGTCACCTCAGCTCAGGACACCTTAGGGGCTGTCCTGACTGGTGGATGACTCCTCCTTGTTTTTCTCATTATCCTCTCCTGCCTTGCCGCCAAATGTGGGGGCATTGGCCGGAGGGGCGGGCATCTCCAATAGCTGGGGTGCTGTAACAAAAGGCATGAGCCTTTGAGGCTCACTGCCAGGTGTTACAGTTCCTGCAGGGGGAGGTGAGAAGCACCTCCACCCAGTACAGGCTTTGTTCCTGGCCACAGAGTGACAAAGGCACTCACCCCATGTGGCCAGAAACTCGTCTGGTTGTTCCAGGCTGGCAGAAACTGGTCAGCCTAGCACTAGGAGTCGGTCTGGTATTCAGGGGGCATCTCTAAGATGCCCTCTGGGTGTATTTTACAATAAATCCCACACTGGCATCAGTGTGCATTTATTGTGCTGAGAAGTTTGATACCAAACTTTCCAGATTTCAGTGTAGCCATTATGGAACTGTGGAGTTAATGTTTGACAAACTCCCAGACCATATACTCTTTATGGCTACCCTGCACTTACAATGCCCAAGGTTTTGTTTAGACACTGTAGGGGCATAGTGCTAATGCACATATGCCCTCACCTGTGGTATAGTGCACCCTGCCTTAGGGCTGTAAGGCCTGCTAGAGGGGTGACTTACCTATGACACAGGCAGTGTGAGGTTGGCATGGCACTCTGAGGGGAGTGCCATGTCGACTTAGTCATTTTCTCCCCACCAGCACACACAAGCTGTGAGGCAATGTGCATGTGCTGAGGGAGGGGTCCCCAGGGTTGCATAAGACATGCTGCAGCCCTTAGAGACCTTCCCTGGCAACAAGGCCCTTGGTACCAGGGGTACCATTTACAAGGGACTAATCTGTGTGCCAGTGCTGTGCCAATTGTGGGAACAAAGGTACAGTTAGTGAAAGAACACTGGTGCTGGGGCATGGTTAGCAGGGTCCCAGCACACTTTCAATTATAACTGGCATCAACAAAAGGCAAAAAGTCAGGGGGCAACCATGCTAAGGAAGGCATTTCCTTACAGCACTGTATTGTATTGTTATAGTATTTATATAGTGCTTGCTACTCCTGACGAGGCATAGAAGCGCTTTTCGGCGAGTGGCACGCTACTCCGAAACCCAAGAGGAAATAGCGGTGGACTAGTATAGGGAAATATGAGTACAGTTTTGGTATTATTATGAGTTAATTTGAGCACAGAATATGTGAGTTTGTTAGTTGGATTGAACCAGAGTAATAAAGGGATAGAGGAGGGAAGAATTTAGAAGTGTTAATTGGGTGTTTATAGTAATAGGATGAGGCTTGGGATGAGTAAAGGAGAGATGGAGGAGGGAAGGGTCTGTGGAAGACCTTAGGGAGATCATAGTAGCAGAAGGGGGTTTGGATGAGTCTAAGGTCAGATAAAAGAGGGAGAATTTAGTAGGGTTATTTGAGAGATCATGGTAGTAAACTGAGGTTTGGGTGAGCTGCATGTGGAAGAGGAGGAAAGAGCTTAGGAAGGGCTATGTTGGAGATGAAAGTAGTAAAATGGGTTTGGTATGAGTCAGACTGGGGATGGAGGATAGATTGATAGAGACATGACATATGGTGATGGGTAGACAAAATAAAGCTTACAAGAGAGTAAATTTATATTATTTTTATGTATTTTTATTAACTATATATATATATATATATATGCACACACACTCTTCTAATAATTTTTTTTCTTCTTTAATTCATTTATTCATTATTAATAAATAAAATTACTTTAATTTACTTATTTATAAGTTTAATTTTATTTATAGATTTTATTTTATTTCTTTTTATTTAATTTTGCTCTAGTACAGTAGGACTAGAGTAATAAATGAATAGATATGCAAATACATAGTAAGAGAATATATGTTCAAGGAATATAATAATGGGTATAATAATATGAGAAGAAAAGTAGTATTGTATAAACACATACTCTCAAGATTTGTAATATTTGAAGTAAATTAATAACTTTTCTAATGTTGTGTAGCCATTTTAGTTACAGCTCCATGCACATTATTTTAGCATACTAGGCCTGCCTCTGTGCACTTTAACCTAGATATATTTTACCTTACGTAGGGACATTTTCTCGGAACATCAGCTGTTTTATTATATAAACACTTCCCTGTCCCTTACACATTAGAGGGAAAATCCATCCAGAGAACAACGACTGTATGCTGATTGCTGAACGCTTCACTAGCAGCTGCTTATGCAGACTTCAGGCCTTTGCTCAGGTATGGGGGATGATGTCTTCCCAGGGGAACCTGAAGGGCAGAACTAGAGCTTAACATGCTGTGCTCTACAGTAGCCTAGGTAGGAATTAGTCTAGTGACTCTAGTGACAATATGGTATCATTATTTCTATGCTTCACTCTCCTTGTCACAATTCTAATGTTGTCATGCTGTATCGTCCTGGTTATTGGAGTAGATGTTTGCTACCTAAGATGCAGTTGCTTCATTAAAACCTTATTGAAACATATACTGCCTCTGTTTGTCATTGTGTATGTGAGACTAATGTAACTGAGAGAAATGGATGAAACCTGAGTGACCACGATTTCCCTGAGAAATCCATTCTGTCATGCGCTCGGCTGCCCAATCATCCCTGCCCTCGGGTAGAGATGAGGCACTGCTAGTTAGCTGGAGCAGAACCCGCACTGGGGCGACAGGCATCACCTGCAGTGGGTAAGACTCATTCTGCCACTCAAAATCCAGTAGTTTCATTAGAATAATGAGAGCCTACGTGATGCGCCATGTCGCGAAGGCTCTCATTCTAATGAGACTACTGGATTTTGAGCGGCAGAATCACCTGCAGTAGGTAAGACTCAGTCTCTCACACTGCAGGCGATTCTGGCGCTCAAAATCCAGTAGTCTCATTAGAATAATGAGAGCCTACGCAACACTAACATTTATTTATCTTTCCTCAATTTTTGAATAGTGAAATGCTTGTGATAATAAAACATTTGATCTGTGTGATATCAAAACGAGAGCAGGGATTTATAAGTATCTAATATAACAACTTATCTAGGAGCTATGCAATGACCCATGAACATGTTAAGTATAGAATAACATACACATATACATGTATAGACACACATATACATACACACATGCATTTATATATATATATATATATATATATATACCTAACAGTGAGTAAATATACATTTGGTAAACAGGTTTAAAGAGTATGTGTGTAATTTATTGATCTGACATATTAGTGATATATATTTCCTAAAGAACTCTACATATCTATAATATACACATAATCAAATTAAAAATATTTATCAACAGAGGCATATGCAGTCCATTGCTGTTTGAATATGGTGGTTATGAAGTAAAGAGCCAACTCTTGAGTAGTCTTCTGAAGGCAAGATAGTTATCCGTGGATTTTATATTTGGGGGTAATGAATTCCATAGTTTGGCTGCTTGAACCGAGAAGGATGTACCACCTATAGTCTTTTTCTTGTATGGTGGTGTTCTAAGGAGGGGTGCCAATCTTGAGCGGAGGTTTCTTCGTTGAATGTATTTGGTTATTTTGTTTCTGATAAAAAGCGGTCCTGTTCCATGTATAGCTTTGTGGGTGAAACAAAGCAGCTTGAAGGTGGATATTCTGGCAACGGGTAACCAGTGTAGGGCTCTCAAGGCAGAGGAGATGTGGGCTTGTGGTTTTACATGTAATAGTAGCCTGGCAGCGGAGTTCTGAATACGTTGTAGTTTTTTCATATCAGATAGAGATGATCCATGGTAGAGGCCATTGGCATAATCCAGTTTGGATAGTACAAGAGAGATAGTAGCCTGCACCTTGTGTGATAATCCGAGGTGGGGGAAGATGCGTTGCAGAGTCTTCAAGGTGATGAAGCTTGTTCGTGCTAATTTTTCCACTTGGGCATTCATTGTTAACTTGGAGTCCATGGTAATTCCAAGGTATTTAACTTCCTCGGATAATTGAGGATGTGGTCCGAGATCTTCAGACCAGGCACACAGTGGGTCATCATTTTTCCAGTCACCACATGTGAGTATTTCCGTTTTGGAAGCATTTAGTTTGAGATGGCTCCAAGTCATCCACTGATCAATGGCTCTGAGGCAACTGAAGATTTGTGAGTTTTCAATGTCTTTGGGGCATTCCAATTTAAGAAGTATTTGTGTGTCATCTGCGTAGTTGTAGCATGTGAGCTGAAATTCATTGATCAGTTCTGGTAATGATATCATGTAGATGTTGAAAAGCAAAGGTGAGATGATTGATCCTTAGGGGACCCCTGCTTTTGTGAGGTACTGTTTGGACGAGAAGGGGGGAGAATAGATAATATTAGTTATGTTTTGAAGGTAGGATGTAATCCAGTTAAGAGCAGTCCCTTCTATGCCGGCTTCATGGAGTCTTTGAATTAGGGTGTCATGGTCAACTGTATCAAAGGCAGCCGAGAGGTCCAAAAGAAGTAGTGCAGCAACTCCATTGCGGTCGACTGTGTTTTTAAGATCATCCCAGATTTCTGTGAGTGCGATTCAGTGCCTATTCCTGAGCGGAATCCAATTTGGTAGTCTGAAAGTATGGAATTGTCTTCAATGAATTGTGACATTGGGATAAATGCTGCTCTTTCTGTCAGTTTGCACAGGAAAGGTCCATTTGTGATTGGTCTGTAATGTGGGGGTCCTGTGAATCTAGGTTTGTTTTCTTTAATAATGGACATATGTATGCCTTTTTCAGGTCTCCAGGAAAAGTTCCTGTAGTTAAAGATTTGTTGATGATTCTTCTTACAGGTGTGGCAGCAGAAGTATGATGCCAACGAGATAAAGCAAAGGGATGGATTAGAAGGTCATACTTATGTGTTGAAACAACAGGTTCTTAAAATAATTGGGCATGTGGTCTTCGACTTGGTACTAGAGGACTATTTACAGAGGGATCTGGTGGTTTGGAGGCTAAAAGCTTTTTACATGTGGCAAGCTGCATGACTGTCAATAGCTACTTGAGGTAGGCAAGAGCAGATGTAATACAGAAACGTTTTAGGTATTGGCGAGAAACCTGGAAGTAGCTTGAAAAACACCTAGAGAGGGGAGTTTGTTTCTCTGAAGGCTGGTGAGGTGAGCAGAGTCTTTGTAAAGCTGGGGAACTGTGAAGACCTCCACTGCTAGTTTCAGTTCCTGAGGGAAAATACTAGTTTAAACTACTGACAATGTGAAGAGGAAATCTAGCAGATTTAGGCATATCTTGGTTGTTTTCTCTGGGTTCACCCAAAAGTTCAACATACAGATTAGAAGATGGGTTCTAAGATCAAACCCGAGGGACACTTGCAAGAAATATGAATGGGATAGGAAAATGAATTATCATTGTTCAATAGTTAGGAGCACCCCCCCTGCTCCCCACTCCACTGTCCTCTAGGGCAAAGCAGTTTCTAGTAGTGCCCAGTAGAGTTTTATGGTCCACAGTGTCAAACATGTCAGTTACGTACAATGAGGTGAGACGGTAATAGTAGCACTCCTCAACAGTGCGGGTGATATTAGTGATCACCTCTGTTGAAGACTCGTTACTGTGGTCTGCAGTGGAACATTCCTGAAGCCTGAAAGCCATTCTCTTGGATATGAATAATTAATTGTGAAGAAACCTACTTCTCAATAGACTTCTCCTTTAGGGCATCCTACATGCTTCAGCACATCCTATTTAGTTGATAAAGAAATATGACCACATCACTCCATTTGAAGGAACATGCTCACTCCCTTTTCTGGCCTGCACCAGCTAAATCATTTGCAAAGCCATCAAAACCACCTTCCCGTATATCTTGCTGACAAGCTTACCATCTCTGGTTGCCCTCAGCACACCCAGAACCAATAAAACATCGGAATGGTGGGAAAGAAGTGCAAGGAAAGAGAAAAACAAGGCAACAGGCCTTCTTCATCTATGAACCAAAAATCTAGAGCATCATCGTTGTATCCATTAAGATTATAAAGAGATTGTGGCAATTGTCTATAGGCTTTGGCTGGCTCCATCCTCACTCTCCCATTATATCTCACCATTGGTGCATGGCATGCACTTGGCATGCCTCTTCCTCTGTTTACTCTTCCCTGAGATCAGGGACTCGTACACAATCCCTCCACTATCCCTCATTTTATTACCATTTTAGACACTAAGGCCCATATGTATGACGTTTGTGCTTCCACTTCTTGTATCCAGAGATTTACTTTTGATTTTTTCCCTTCAGCACTCCCTGGAAGAGCATGTTTCCTTGCTCTCACTCTTGCATGCTGTTTTTCCCTTCATATTCCACCCCTTCAGCTTTTCCTTGGTGCTTGATCTTTACCCTCAAGATATTCCAATGCTCTCACATTGATTTTAATTAAAAAATGTATCCCCACTCACCTGGCCCTCAGCCTCTGTTGGCTTTAATTGCCTCTTGGCAGTGTTATCTAAGTCACCCCACCCACTTCTCCGTTGCTCCCTCACCCCTCCTCACTGTGTTTTATTTCAAACTTCTTTGTGGAACACGGCTGCTGCAACTTGCTCATAGGCACCCCTTTGTTACTCCACAATTTCATTTATTTGTATTCATTTTTTTTCATTTACTGCTGTAAGATAGGCATCCGCCATCTTGAAATTTTACATAAGAAAAGAAAATGCCTGCCTCGCCATGTTGTATGAATGGGCATGAGGAATCTTTCTTTTTTGTTTGTTGCTAATGCTCTTCAGTATCACAAAGAAGCATTCTTTTGCCAATTAAGAACATCTTTGGCAAAAAAAGGTTTGCATTGCTTTTAAACGACTGATTGAATTTGCCAATGCTTGATATTTTGCCAGACACCAACTAAGTGCTGTGCAGCACAGCGTGACAGAACCAAGGCTCACAAGATAAATTCCAGGCAGGCAGAATTGAAAGGTGAGCCATTTTCAGCCATTTATCCACACCAATCAGAACTCTTGCTAGTGACACTTGACTGGTCAATGTTTCTCTCCTCTTTCACAAGATGACTTCAAAATCCCAAACGTGCGGCCTCCAATAAAAAACATAGGCCCAGATTTACAAGAAAATATCGGAGCATTAAGCTGAGCCAAATTTGGCAGCGTCATGCTCTGTCATTTTCAAAACGCAGGGATGCGTTGTGGTAACAATAATACGGCGCACTCTTGTGTTTCTGCTGGCGCTAAATTTGCTGCTGAGCACCAATGCAGCCATCCCTGCGCCATGGTGCAAGGATGGCTGCACTGTGGGGGAGATTGTTTTTGTGCAGGAAGGGTGACCTTCATGCACAAAAACAATCTTCAATGGCCTTTTGCTCTTTCTATGTGTGCTGCAAAAATCAACACACATAGAAAGAGCAAAAAATAAGGAGAAATGAAGGCATTTCTCCTTGTTGCGCCATGCTCCCACACCTCTGGGGTGGCATTAGATTTTGGCGCTGCCTCAGGTTTCCGAAAACTCGTAAATCTGGGGCAGCATCAAAATGCAATGGGTGTTGCTACAGCAAGCCCACAGCAACACCCATTGCACCCCCCTTCCACGCAAAGTGCTGTGTGTGAAGGAGCCCTATTTACAAGGTGGCGTTAAGCCACAAAAAGTGGTTTAATGCCACCTTGCAAATATGGCAATAGGGCCTTGTAAATCTGGCCCATATTTTTCAGTTCAAGCTTAACCCAAGAGTAATGTTTTCGCCAGTTCCAAACCCCAGTGGTCAACTGTGCTTGTGTAGAAACTAAGGTGCCCATAATTACCTGTGCTCTTCAGGTTAACTATTCAAACTTACCATAGCACAATAGATCCGTACTTCAGTTGAATGCCACCTCCAGTGTTCTGCGCCTTCTTGATTACCTCTTCACTGACGGCAGCCAGTCAAGGCATGTTCCGGGTGGATTTTGGCTTTGTCTCTCTGCACTTCCCTTGTGGCGATCTCCCTCCCAGCATTCACCACACTAGGTTTGCCCATTTTCAGCACTTTCTCTCTATGGGGTTCCTTCATAATTCATGGACACCTCCACAATGCAGAAAAATATAGTGCTTTTTCTTAATGAGTTTTAGATTTTCTTCCAGAAACTGTACAATTCTCTTGCCATAGCTGCTTTTGTTTTAGGTTTTCTTCCAGAAACTGTACATTTCTCTTGTCATCGCTGCTTTAGCTTAAGTTCACTCATGACACCAAACGCTGTCTCTCTTCGCACACCAGGTACTGTACAGGAAATCTCCTGATAAAACAGCTTCACAAATTTTTTCACATTGATCCTGTATCTCGTCAGTGGGTCCCCTTGTATGGGCCCTTCACATGACCATATATAGCATCTCTGCGATCCTTGGCACCTGTAGTGAGTAATTTGTTATTCTTATTCACACTCTTTTGTATGTCACAAGTTTGTACTATATCAAGATGTCAGCTCACAGTTATTATGTTATTCACGTGCTGTTATTGTTTGAAACTTCGATTTTCTTCATGCTGGCCATTCCAATCCAGATGGCCGGAGCGGTTTGGATCCGTGAGCACAGGACGATGAATTTCTCCGAGGGCTCCTTTTATTTGAAGAAATAAACGAATCCTTTGACCTACTCACCTGCGTCTTCTTATCGTTTATGCTACCATTACATCTGACGACGAGGATGGTGTTTCAGCAGGAGCCCATCAGATCAGAATGCACAGTAATTGTTGTTTGGATTTGAAGCACTTTCGCTTCTGGGATTCTTCCTGAAGTGCTTTCAGGCCTCTTTTTTTGCCGCTTCATCACAGCTGTGTCTGGTCCATTTGGGCTGGATTATATATAAAAAAGCGCACCAGTGAAGTCAACTCCTCGAGGTATGCCTGTCATGTTTGTTTAGCCCCTCTACTGAAGAAATTCCCTTCATGCTGATTCTTCTCATGTGATCTGTGACGTCACGAAGTCAAGCTTGGCGGCCATCTTGAATTGGAATATATATATATATATATATATATATATATATATATATATGTATATTATATATATTATTTATTTTTTTCTTCAATTTTAATCTCTCTTTGCTTTAAATACATTTTGAATTTCACCTCTGCCTTATATGTTTTAGCAATCTACTCACAACGTTTATTTTGAGCACTTATTTTCATCTTGTGATTTGGCTACTGCACATCAGTTTGTACAATTACCTGCTTTCCTGCCGTTACCTGGTAAACCTAAAATACCTTGGAAGATTTGGTATTATTCATTTGAGAATTTTGTGACAGCAATTGATGCGGAGAATTACAACCCAAAAAGAAAATTGGCATTACTATTCAGCTATCTTGGCACTGAGGGCCAACAAGTATTTGACAATCTTCCTGTATTCAATCCTCCTTCTGGTGATGGTGATAATTGGACTGTTTACAGTGAGGCGATTCAGAGACTCAATAAGAAATTTTTAGAAGAACCCACTGTAATGCAAGAATGTATTAATTTCATAAAAAGAAAACAGGAAGTAGATGAAACTGTGGAAGAGTACATCTCTGCTCTCAGAAATTTAGCATCTAACTGTAATTTTGGACCAGCATTGGACACCTATATTAGAGATCAGTTTGTTTATAGCTGTTACTCCAAAAACATACAAGAAAGAATTTTGAGTTGTAGGGATCCCTCTCTTGCTGAAGTTATTGATATAGCGAAAGGGACTGAACTGGCCATGATTGCTTCCAAATATATTTCCAATGACACTCCTTGTAGTTCTTTCGTGAATTCAATGCATGAAACAGAGACAATTAATGCTCTTTTAATTAAAAATAAGGCCAGCAAACCTTTATATAGGAAGTCGAACACATTGGGGGTCATTCCGACCCTGGCGGTCCATGACCGCCATGGCAGTCCATGACCGCCATGGCGGAGGGGGCGGAAGCACCGCCAACAGGCTGGCGGTGCTTCCTGGGCTATTCTGACTGCGGCGGCAAAGCCGCGGTCAGAAAAGGGGAACCGGCGGTTTCCCGCCGGTTTTCCCCTGGCCCAGGGAATACGCCATGGCGGCGCTGCTTGCAGCACCGCCATGGGGATTCCGACCCCCTTCCCGCCAGCCTGTTTCTGGCGGTGTCCACCGCCAGAACCAGGATGGCGGGAACGGGTGCCGTGGGGCCCCTGGGGGCCCCTGCACTGCCCATGCCACTGGCATGGGCAGTGCAGGGGCCCCCTAACAGGGCCCCATGAAGATTTTCACTGTCTGCTTTGCAGACAGTGAAAATCGCGACGGGTGCCACTGCACCCGTCGCACCCCTGCAACTCCGCCGGCTCCATTCGGAGCCGGCTTCCTCGTTGCAGGGGCTTTCCCGCTGGGCCGGCGGACGGCCTTTTGGCGGTCGCCCGCCGGCCCAGCGGGAAAGTTGGAATGACTGCCGCGGTCTTTTGACCGCGGTGCGGTCATTCGGTGGTAACCTCATGGCGGGCGGCGACCGCCGCCCGCCGCGGTCAGAATGACCGCCATTATGTTATAGATGTGGCTCAAATTCTCACATTGCTAATAGTCCCAAATGTCCAGCTGCAAGTAAGAAATGCTTAAAATGTCGGAAGATAGGCTATTTTCAGGCACATCAGGTCATTGTTAAAGGTCCTTTTTGTCAGGTTATGATGGGTGATTGTTCTTTAAATATGATGGCAGACTCTGGTGCGCCTGTCACCATAATTTCAGATCAATTATACTACAAACTCTGGTTTCCTATAGTTCACTTACTGGAAACAGATATATCACCAAAAGCTTATGGAAACAATGACATCAATATGTTAGGCTATTTTATTGAATCTGTTTCAAGTTTGGGTAGACAAGTGGTTACCAAAATATACGTGGCAATGAAAGGTAAAAACAAATGCGGGTTGGCAAGATTGAGCTAAAATGGGGTTAAAGTTAGTTCCTGGCTCTGAAAATCCAGTATAACTGAATGATTCTCAAATTGCTCTAGATTCTGATAAATGAGAAGACTCTGATTTACAAATACTTTTAGAAAATATCCGAAAAGTTTTTGATTCCAAAATTGGTAAGATTACAAAATTTGAACATGTTATAAAACTCAAACAAAATGCAATTCCTATTGCACACAAAGTTAGATCGATTCCTTTGAGTGTTAGGTATGATCTAAAATATCTAAAATAATTGTTGGATAAATTGGTTTTGGAAGGTGTAATTTCGGCTGCAGACTCCTCTGAGTGGGTTAGTCCCATTGTGGTTGTCCGCAAGAAGAATGGTGAGATCCGATTATGTGCAGACTTACGCTCACTGAATAAGAACATTGTAGTTGATTGTCACCCGCTTCCTAAAATTCAAGACCTTCTTGCTAACATTGGGGCTGCCAAGATTTTTAGCCTCTTGGATTTAAAGTCTGCATATCAAGAGATTCCCTTAGCACCAGAGTCATGTGATCTTACTACTTTTGTCACTCCTTTTGGAGCATTTCAATTTTTACGTTTACCGTTTGGTTTGGCTTCATTTAAAAAAATTAATGGATCACATTCTGAAAGGAATTGATGGGGTGCAAGCTTATCAAGATGGCATACTTATCTTTTCTAAAACTACTCAGGATCACTTAGTAACTTTGTGTAAGGCTTTAAATGTCTTTAAGGAAGTAGGGATCACTTTGAGGCATCACAAGTGCAAATTTCTATCTGATAATTTGGACTACGTAGGTCATTCTATCACCTCTAGAGGTATCAGACCCAAGTTTTCTCTTACACAAGCCATAGCTGAGGCACCTCCTCCTAAAGATAAGGATGCTCTTTCCTTGGCTTGTCTGAATATTATTCCAGGTTTGTACCTGGGTATGCATTAGTATTTCAACCTTTATGTTCCTTGCT
This sequence comes from Pleurodeles waltl, assembly GCF_031143425.1. NCBI lineage: Eukaryota > Metazoa > Chordata > Amphibia > Caudata > Salamandridae > Pleurodeles > Pleurodeles waltl. The sequence goes on from NC_090443.1 coordinate 54,990,282, forward strand.
TAAGAAAGGTGTTTCCTTCAGCTGGGAGGCCACTTGTGATTTAGCATTTCAGAATGTCAAAAAATGATTATTAATGCTCCCGGCTTATCGTCTTACGCTTCAGGTCAGAAATGTTACCTCACTGTTGATGCCAGTCAACATGGTTTAGGTGCTGTACTATGTCAATGGATTTCAGGTAAAGACCATACAATTGGTTTTGCTTCCCGAAGTCTCAAACAAGCAGAGTCTCATTACAGTGCAATTGAAAGAGAAGCCCTTGCCTGTTCTTGGGCTGTAGGAAAGTTAAACAAAATTTTGTGGGGGTACACATTTCAAACTTTTTACTGATCATAAACCTTTATTACACCTATTGAATGGGAATGGAACAGACAAGGCTTCTACAGGGTTGCACAGGTAGCTACTGAGTTATCCTCAGTTAAAGGTATTTTGATGCGTGCTGATGTTTGTATTCCACCTACCTTGCTGCGCAATAAAATTATTGAAGCGGCTCATGAAGGACATTTAGGAGTAGGAGAAAGTTGTAGAATTTTAAAACAGTATTTCTGGTGGCCATCTTTGGACTCAAATGTTTCTCATTGGGTTGATAAATGTCAAATGTGTTTGATGTCTGACAAGCATTGGAAAACCACTCATACACCTTTGCATGTTATCCCGATCCCTAATGAAGCTTGGAGTAAAGTTGCTTTGGACATAGCAGGTCTCTTTGATCTTTTACCTTCTGACAAAAAGTAAATTTTTATCTTGATAAATTACCATTCCAAATGGGTATATTTTGACTTCACGTCTGTTACTAACACCACATCAGTTATAAAGTTTTTAAGCAAAATTATTAAAATTGAAGGGACACCCAAGGAAATTGTAATGGATAATGGATCCCAATTCACATCAATTCAAATGAGTAACTTCTTGTTAACAAACCATATCACTCATTTTAAGGTTGCTCTGTACTCCCCTTCTTCCAATGGATTTGTGGAGAGAGTGAATGGATTGATGAAGGAGGGGATACAGACAGCCATTGCTAGAAATACACCAGTGGAAGAATTCTTAAAGAAAAAGTTGTGGTCTTATTTAATTTCTCCACACTCCACTATTGGCATTTCACCTTTCCGCCTATTAAGAAAAAGAAATCCTAGATCCAATGTTTGCCCTGATTGGATCAAAGATTTGAACAGTAAACCTAGTTGCTATGCTTGTATAGATAGGAATACGTTGCTTTCTAATACTACCCATAAACAAAGTTTGCAAAAAACCTATTTTGATTTATACAGCGGATTAAAGAACAACATTTCTGTATCGGAGATTGGGTTATGCTCACAAGCCCTGTGAAAGTAAAAAAAGGTGCTTCCATTTATTCCCATCCTGTAATATTTTAAAGGTCTCTAAGGGCTCTCTTTTGTTGGATAAAAAAGAATGGTGGAGTAAGAAATGTTTGGTCAAACGTACTCAGGAACAGGCTTGTAGCATTTTGGCTCACAAGAACTTGCAAGGAAATGATTCAGGTGATGTATTCCATTGGCCTTTTGAGGTCAATTTTCCCCTTAACAGAACTGTTGATACTTCTCCTTGTCACTCTAATGCTCCTTATGTTTTGCTTGATACTAATGAACCACCGGTTACTCAACCAAACATTTTCTCTGATGTTCAAATCACTGGTGATCATGATTCACAAGCATATGTTACTAGTCAACTTCAAAGCAGTCAAGACACATTATCTGACACAGGAAATGTTAATTTGTCATGTGGAAAAGTAAACAGATTTTCATGTATTGTTTCTGTACCTACTAGGTACAAAGACTTCCTTCTTTATTAATTGTACTTTCGTAATCAATTCTTCTTTTCAAAAGGGGAAAGAAGTTGTAATGAGTAATTTGTTATTCTTATTCACACTCTTTTGTATGTCACAAGTTTATACTATGTCAAGATGTCAGCTCACAGTTATTATGTTATTCACGTTCTGTTATTGTTTGAAACTCTACCCTTCAGTTTTCCTCGTGCTGGGCATTCCAATCCAGACGGCCGGGGCGGTTTGGATCGGTGAGCACAAGACGACGAATTTCACTGAGGGCTCCTTTTATTTGAAGGAATAAACTAATCATTTGACCTACTCACCTGCGTCTTTTCATCATTTATGCTACCATTACAGCACCTTCAAGATTCCAGGCGCTGTTCAAGCTGGATGCAGCGTTCTTCTTCTGCATGGATGCCGGACCATCAGACATCTATCACCTGTAGGGTCCCTCTTGTTTTTTGTGTTTAAGGTCTTTTGCTCAGTTTCAATTGCTTCAGACCCTTCTTGTACCTCTCCCTTTAGTTCTGCTCGTCACCACTGCTGCATTCATTAAAGAAGTCTTCACTCAACACTGGAGTACAACATAAAATGGTTTATTTACAGATGTAGGTTTCATCTCAGGTTCAAGGTTTACAGTAACACTAAACCCCACCAAAAGCTATTGATGTTTCCAGCTCAGCCCCCAGGTCTTGTAGTAGAGGGCTTCCATTGAAAGCTGCCATGCCCGGTGATTTCTTTATTGTGGAAGTTCATGCAGCATAAGTTATCTAAAGTGAAACGTAGAGTGTTTTCAGATTCCACATTGTAGTTTACCATTCCAGTTTGGTGAAATGTGTTTTTAGTTAGAAGCTGATATTAGGAGGAACTCAAGGTTTTGGGCGTTAAGTTTAAGTTTCATACGGGACATCCATGAACTAATTCTGAAACAACATCAGGCTAGAAGATCAGCTGTGTCTGTTCTGTTGATATTGAGATACATATCATTTATATATATATACCCAAAGGCTCAACATACAAGCAAATAAATGGGCACGGATGCAACCTTTTGGAACTCTGAAAGGAATAGCTGTGAGATTTGATGTGGGTTTGCCAGTTTTTATGCACTGTACTCTGTTGAATAGACAGTCTTTGAGCCTGCTGAGTACCCTGACTTTGATGCCCTCTCTCTGGCATAAGGTGTATAGAAGGATGGTGTGCTCAATGCCATTGATGGTATAAGAGAGTTCCAGAATATTGTTAGGTGATATTTGCCCTCGTCAAATATTCTTAGAGAGATTAGAAGGTGTTGGCACAGAATGCATCTAGTAGTGTGCCATATAAGCATTTTTTACACATACTGGCTACCCGCCACCAGTTCTGTAAATTCTGTCTAGGTAAAGGAACTGGCAAGTCGCTAGCACGAGGAGGTCAGAGAGAAGCACTGCTGAGACTATGATGTGGCTTCTGATGGGCAGATGTCATGAGCAGATATGCCGGATTGTTGGAAGCAGACGTTGATCAGATGTTTTGTGCATGTTGTTCAACAGAGGGGTAATGCAGGGAAGACCGGTATGTGTTTTGTTTCCTTCATTTATCATTTTTGGAAGGTAATGGTACTTCAGGGTGAGACTCATTGAAGGGCAGTTTCTTCAGTGATAAGAGTGAAAGGTCAGCATCATTGGGGCAGGCTTAGATCACTCCTAATTTAAGTTTAAATTATCCATTAGTGAGGATATGGCAGAAGGTCTTGGCAGGTATACAGGGAGTGTTATTGGCAGGGATATGTGGGGAGGTATCGTTTGAGATATGGTGGAAGGTATTGGCTGTTTATGGCAGTTACGTTTGATGTCAGTCAGAAGAACCCTAGGAGATTGAAAAAACAGAGGTCTATCTATGTGAGTCTCAGAAGGTGTACCACTGGTAGAGGGTTTGGAAATGGAACAGCTCTGTGAATAGCTGTCATGTTTGTCACTAGTTACAGAGATATTACAGTGATGGACAATATTCACTGCAAGTATATTTAAGACCTAGTCTGTGATGTCAGAAGTAGGAAGAGAGGAATCAGCGGAGAGTTGCATGGTCCTCTAGAGGCATCTGATTTCATATCCATGAGACAGATGAGAAGGTTGGAAAGATGTGAAGGTTCATGTCTGGATAAATTCAGCATGGTAGTACCTTTATTAATGATACTTATGTGAAGACCACAGATTTGATTTCCAAATGTTTAGTTTTAAAATGGAATGCTGTCATCAAAACAGTAAAGACGTTCTATCTAAAAATAAAATGAATATAAATTATTGACAAAAATGCCAATACATAGTATAGAAGGTCAAAGAAAAAAGTAGGGTTAGGGGTTAACTTCTGCAATGTCATCAAATGGTAAAGTATAGTATAGAGTAGGGCCTATTATTAATAGACAATGCCATTGAATAGTATAGATGAACTGCAAGACCTAGAGTAGTTTATGGTCAAATTATAATTTACAGCATCATCAAACGGAAGAGTAAATAAATTATTTTCTGATATTAATATAATGTCATCAGAGGATAGTGTACTAGACAAAACGAAAATATTCTGTGGTCCACTGTTAAGTGAACATTGTTGCCCAAAGAAACCTAAACATAAGAAGACTTGTTAAGGAAAGGAAAACTTCCTTCCTATTCAATTGCATTATATGTTTATAGATCAGGCATGGAGTAGAGACAAAAAAGTAAAAAACAAAGTATTATAGATAACAATGCTAGCACAACATATGCCAACACATAAATGGTGTGAGAAATGTGGTCTGGGGTAAGGCAGGAGGGTTTCTCAGGATACTCGGAAGTTACTGGGCCCTCATGTCTCAGTGAGAGCCATTTACCTCTGGTATTGGGGATCCTCCATTCTGGGTCCCTCAAACTGGGAGAAAAGGTTCCCCTTTAGCATTAAACCCTCAGGTAGAACGCCAAAGCTGACTAGACATACCCAGGTAGGTGTCGTGGGCTAGAAAATCAGAACTCAGCATCATACATCAATAGCATTAAACTAATCGATTTCCAGCCACTGCTTTTACTTTGAAATGTATTTCAATTCACACACAGCTAAATACAAGTGATAATATTGAAAACCTATTCATAAATTACATTTGGTAGAGAACACCTTCTGAGTGGTCTTAGAAGAATTATTAAACTGCAAAACTTCAACACCAAGGATTTATCAGTGGAGTAAAAAACACTACATAAACAGTGATATTCTATGTAACAGAATACAAATCTACGGGCTTTAACATATAATACTCACAATGGACACAGATCATCCTATTGCCATTAATAAGCCTTTGACCATCAAAAATACAGACCTATAGGCTTTAACAAGGTTCTCTATAAGAGAATAAAAAGCCCCCTAAAGGCATTGGCAATGATTTTTCATCACCCTAAAACGAAGGCCTACAAGAATTGTTACAAATAGAGTCCATCCAGGCGGTAGATCTAGCGGGGCAGTAAAGAACGAACTGATTCTTGGACTTTGGTTTAATTATACATCAAGGTGACTTGCCAGATGTGGTTCTCAGGAGACCAAAGACTTGTGCTTTATGTGGGAGCCAAAGGAAACCTTTGAGGATGGTGAAGCGTGAGCTTGTTTTCTCATGGTTAAACGTAATGTTGCTGTGTTGTTACTAAGAGCCATGTGTAACGATCTGAAACCTCTTGTCATGTGAGGAGTGCAGACTGCCTCCTCCCACACCTATGGCTGTGCACTGCTTGTGGAGTGCTGTAAACACTGGTGCACACAATACCTTAGAGACAGTAAGTAAGTGGTCAGGGAGACACTTTGACCCATATTTATACTTTTTAAGCACTGCATTTGCGCTGCTTTTTGATGCAAAAGTGGCACAAACGTACAAAATACAATTGTATTTTGTAAGTCTGCGCCACTTTTGCATAAAAAAGCGGCACCAATGAGGTACTAAAAAAGTATAAATATGGGCCTTAAGGTCCTAAAGGTTTGCCATTAAAAAGAGTTGCAACCAGGTATATGCTTTAAAAGGTGAAAGAGGATTAGCTGGTGGTGAGGAGGGGTGGACCCCAGTAGAAGCATCTCTTCACAGTGATTAGGCATGTCCAGTTGCAGCAGGTCAGCTGGGCAGTTGCGGGGAGGCCTCTGGAACCTACTGTGTACCTGTAACTCAGAACAGGACGTCAGTCAACTAACCCTTGGAGTCGCAAGGGGGGGAGCACACTGCCTCTCATTCCAGCACGGTTTATCCCATTGCAATCTGGTAAATGCAGTGCACTTACTTCAAAGTGCTGTATCTTTTCACCAAAGATGGTGCAGGTCGTGCTGCTTTTTTTAAAGACGTATTTCTGGCTTTAGCCCTTCATCAGTAGAGAGCAGAAGTAATAGTAGAGAAAAGTTATTTGGGGCTGCTTAAATGCTGCCCAAGTCTTCACAGTACCACTCTACGGGCACATAGGAGCATCCCAGGTGAGCTTGTTAGCTCATTGGCTAAGGGGAGCCTTTTATACACAAGGAAAGAGGTAGCACATTGCCTCTCATCCCAGCACAGTTCATCCCATTGCATTGTGGTAAATGCAGTACACCTACTTCAAAGTTGCTGTAGTTATTCACCAAAGTTCATGCAGGTAGTGCTGTTATCTCTAGACATGTGTTTCTGGGTTTAGCCCTTCATCAGAAGAGAGCAGAAGTAGTAGAGAGCGGAGAAAAGTAATCTGGGTTTGCTGAAATGCTGCCCAAGTCTTCACAGATCACAGTACCACTCCACAGATACACAGGTGCATCCCAGGTGAGCTCATCAGCTTGTTGGCTCAAGGGAGCCTTTTAAACACAAGGGAGGAGGGAGCACAAAACCTCACATCCCATCACAGTCAGTTCACCCCATTGCATTTTGATAAATGCAATACACTTACTCCAAAGTTGCTGTCCTTTTTTTCACCAAAGTTGGTGCAGGTAGTGCTGTAATCTCTAGACATGTGATTCTGAGTTTACTGTAGGCTACAGTGCAGACCTTGAAATAACATTAGTGCCTCAATCATGAAATCAGGAAAGATTCCTTTGTGGGGGAGCTGCTCTAAGGTACAAGTTCCAATTAAAGAGAGCCTCTTCTCTCCTCCGAAGTTTCATCAGTGTTACACAATCTAATTTACCTATAAGTATCTATGGAAGGTCTAATGCTGGAGAAGAAAATGTTACCTGTATCTACAGTTTCACAGTATTTGTGATCTCAATGATTGTATAGCCACACCCATATTGCCATCCAGGAGACCTGGTTCACTGTGGTAAATTGCTTGACTTAGGTAATAGAAAGTGCATTGGTCCCAGTGTAGTTGTCTATCTCACGGTTAACTACCTTTTGTAAAATTGTGGGGCACAACAGAAATACGGAAGGCTTACTTCAGTTAACCCCACCAGCCCGAAGCACTCTGAAAAGCTGATAATAACCAAAGAATTTAAACAAAGCCATCACTTTTCTCTCTCACATTCAGGAGCTCATCATCAGCATATAGGGATATGAAACGTATAGTACCCCCTGCCAAAAGTCACCACTGCTGCCCCACATTTCACATCATCGCTGCAGGGGCTCAATGGCTAAGGCAAAAAGCAAGAGGGAATGGGGCAGCACTGGCATGTACCCCTGCCAATATGGCACTTGGTGAGATTAGGCGGTCTGTTCTAACGCTGGCTGCCTTTCTGGCAAAGAGTAGCTTAATCCATCAAACCATCTGTTTACCAAGACCAAATTTCTCCAAGACCCTAATATGATAGTGCCAACTGATATGATCAAATGTCTTTTCCAAATCTAAGGCTAGGCAAGCAGAGTCACACCACAACTTAGAAGCCTTATCAAGAATACTGAATAACCTTATGTTTAAGGATGTATTACAACAGGGTATAAACCGGTTTTAGTCAGCACATATCAATAAGGGTAAGCTGGGAAAAAGTTGCTTTGTAAGAATTCTACTAAGTGTTTTACATTCACTGTTTAAGACTGAGAGAGGCCTATCTGAGGCGATGTTTAAGGTGTCCCTTCCTTGTGTAGGAATCAAGCCCACCAGGACATCATTTATTGATGTGGGGAAACAATCATGTTGTTGTGAAGCCTCAGTGTAGCCAGGTTAGCAGTCAATAAAGAAGCATACTTGGTGTAGATTTCTTTGAAAGCCCAATCAATCCCAATGTTTTCCCTTTTGCCATTTCCATCAGACCACCTCTAATTTCTTGTTGAGTTGTAAGAGCTTCCAATTCCTAGGACTGAGCAGGAGTTCATGGAGGCAATGTCATACTGGTGAAAAGTCGGTCTATTTCAGTATCACATGGATCCCCAGTATTAGTACAGAGTTCCTTACAATAGTCGAAAAAGGCTGCATTGATCTCCTCCTGTGCACACACAGTGGCGCCCACTTTGCTGTTAATCTCAGTAAAGTGGGAGGACTAATGATGTGGCTTGATGAGCTATGCCACGAGTCTGCCCGCTTTAGCAGCTTTCATATGCATTCTGGGCTTGTATGAATGATAACCTATCCATTTTAGCCCCTCCAACAGTGACACATTATTTTCCCTCATTCGTGCTGATTGTGCTGTTTGCTCATCCTCTGTCAATGCTACTTGCTCCAAGCCAAGGAATTAATTTTCTTATGTTAAGTGATCATTTTCAATCACCTTTCTGGCCCCAACAGGTGTTCTGATGCAAGGAACTCTCACCATCTACGTAAACGCTTCCCATTCAGCTGCAGCCGCTGCAAATCTCCAAGGGAGGATTGGTGGGGGAGTGGGGAGTGACAGTGGAGAGAAGGGGATGAAGGCGGAGGGGGGAAAATAATTTTTTTTTAAATTACCTTACCACCGTCTCTGTCTCCTGCTGCCTTCACTGGGACACCAGTACAGACTCCCCAGCAATCCTGGTGCTGCTTACATGCTAATCATAGCATGTAAGCAGCTTCAGGATTGGTCTGAGCGGCAGTCACTGCCACTCAGACACAAGCCTGGGGTCTGTGCAGTTTCTGGTGCAGGTTGGAGAAACCTGAGGGGCATATTTATACTCCGTTTGCGCCGAATTAGCGTCGTTTTTTTCGACGCAAATTCGGCGCAAAACTAACGCCATATTTATACTTTGGCGCTAGACGCGTCTAGCGCCAAAGTATGAGTAAAGAGCGTAATTTTTTAGCGTGAACGCCTTCCTTGCGTTAATGAGATGCAAGGTAGGCGTTCCCGTCCAAAAAAATGACTGCGCCGCAAATGCGTCGTATTTATACTCCCGGGCAAAAATCACGCCCGGGAGTTGGAGGGGCAGAAAACCCCGCATTTGCGCCACTTTTTAACGCCTGGGTCAGGGCAGGCGTTAAGGGACCTGTGGGCTCAAAATGAGCCAACAGCTGCCCTCCCATGCCCCCAGGGACCCCCCCTGCCACCCTTGCCCACCCCAGGAGGACACCCAAGGATGGAGGGACCCACCCCAGGGACATTCAGGTAAGTTCAGGTAAGTATAATTTTTTTATTTTATTATTATTTTTTGGCATAGGGGGGCCTGATTTGTGCCCCCCTACATGCCACAATGCCCAATGACCATGCCCAGGGGACAGAAGTCCCCTGGGCATGGCCATTGGGCAAGGGGGCATGACTCCTGTCTTTACTAAGACAGGAGTCATGTAAATGGCGTCTGGGCGTCGTTTCAAATGGCGCAAATCGGGTTAAGACGATTTTTTAGCGTCAACCTGACTTGCGCCATTTTAAGACGCCCTAATGCCATTTTTCCCTACGCCGGCGCTGCCTGGTGTACGTGTTTTTTTTCCACGCACACCAGGCAGCGCCGGTCTGCTTGCGCCGGCTAACGCCATTCAATAAATACGGCGCCCGCATGGCGCTTCAGAATGGCGTTAGCCGGCGCAAACATTTTTGACGCTAAACTGCGTTAGCGCAGTTTAGCGTCAAAAAGTATAAATACGGGCCTAAGTGTGCATGTGTGTTTGGCCCGTCCCTCCCCAGTACTGCTGGCTGAGCCAGCAGATAAAAAATGAAACAATAGAAAAATATCATTTCATTTTTCATCTCCTGGCTCTTGGCCAGGGGGGTAACTCTCCTTCGCCATAGCGAAGGAATCGCCCCTGTTCTTTCTAATTGCATGGGGTTATAGTCCAAAACCTTTTTGCTAACATATGTGGCATGAGTGGCTCAGTGGTAAGTGGAACTGATTATGTGATCTAACCTGATATGTAGGCTCTGTGGGGCTGAGTAAAAGGAGTAGCATCTCCCATGCAGATTAAGGTAAGACAAGGAATCTGTCAGTAACCAGTGTCACAACCAGTGCTCCAATATCTTGGCGTTGTGAACTGATGGCCATTGGGGCAAGGGCGGGTGCAATCTATCTAGAGCTAGAACAAGGACAAATAAAATCTCATCCCAATATCAGGGGAGCACTGTCCACCAGAGAGTTTATTTGAAAGTGTTTTTTAGTAAGGATCGTTGCTCTCTGTTGGGATGCATTTATACTCCCCAATAGAACTGGGAGACCTTCTAACTTTCCTTTAACTTGCTCATTTCTCCCATCTAGGTTACCCGTGGTAGAGTCTGCTACGAATGGTACTCCAGGCTTCACCCAAGCGGCACCCCTGGTATATGCTGAAAAAGTGGCAGCAAACATCTGCCTTTTCCACCTACACTGCATCCTAGCACACTTAATGCCAGTTAGGTGCACATCTTGCAAGAATGTTATGTGTTTCATTTCTAAAACTTCTTTTAAGCAGGGAGTTTACATGATGTATCTTATTCATATCCTATAATTTTCAGTCATGGGTGTGTATTTGATGGGTGCGTACATGGGGTGTAATGTCAGGATGCGCTTAAAGTAGCACACTGCTAGGCACTATGCTTGCATTACTTCCATTTTGTGTCCCAGCAGTCACTGGAACACCAGCACAGGCTCCCAGCACTCCTGGATCTGGATGAGTGTTAGAAATAGGGTCTCTAGTTGGCAGTCGGTTTGCACCCTGTCCAAGTAGGGACCCTCACTCTAGTCAGGATAAGGGAGCTACTCACTCAGATAACCCCTGCTCACCCCCTTGGTAGCTTGGCATGAGCAGTCAGGCTTATCTCGGAAGCAATGTGTAAAGCTTTTGCACATAACACACAGTAATAAGTGAAAACACTACAAAATGTCACAACACCAGTTTTAGAAAAATAGTCAATATTTAACTATATAAAACAAGACCAGATACAATAAACATCCAACATACAGTAAGAAAAATATGAATTCTGCAAGATTTACTCAAACTACAGTTCCTTGAAGTTGATAGCTCCACCTGGGGCTATCACGGCGTTGTGATCAACAAAACCACCAGTTCAGGCTGGCCGCAGCGTTGCAGGCCAGCTACGGTGTCGGGAAGACCCGCAAACAGCACCTTGGATTTGCAGGGCATCGTGATCCTAGCGGTGAGCTCTGGAGAGTGGCGTAACTGATGTTGCAGTGTCAGTTCCGGAGTCGGTGCAGGACTCGTCAGGCCCTTGAGTTCACACCTTGGCAGATTGAACTCCAGGCTGATGAAATGAGGTGCACCGGCGTGGATGGCGTTGGGGCTGCGGTGCGAAGCGGGGCGATTCGACGTGCGATGTCCACAGGTCATGGTGCAAGCAGCGGCTCGGTGATGGCGTCCAGCGGTGACGGTGACACCAGGGCTGCGGTGTGAAGTGGGGCAGTGCGACATGCGGTGTGCGCAGGTCACGGTGCAGGCAGCGGCGTCATAGTTGCTGAAGCGCTGTCGTCGGTAGGCCCAAGCCAGCGGTGCGGGACGGGATGGTGCTTCGTGACCCTCACGAGCGGTGTCCACAGACCACTGTGCAGGCAGGATGCCCGGTGACGACACAGGGGTCGATGGTGCTGGCGTCGGTGGATCGGGGCTGCGGTGCAGGATGGGACGGTGCTTCATGTACCTCACGAGCACTGTCCACAGGCCACGGTGCAGGCAGCGTCACCGGTGTCAGCAGGAGCGGCGGCGTCGGGGATGCCCAGGCTGCGGTGTGAGCAGGCGATGCCGGAGTGCGGGGCCCACAGGTCGCGGTGCGAGCAGTGGCTCAGTGAAGTCATCTGATGACAGCGTCGGGGAGTCCAGGGTCGTGGTGCAAAGCGGGGCAATGCGACTCTGGCGTCGGCAGGCCAGCGGCATCATTGGCGGCGTCGCAGTGGTTTTTCCTCTTAAACAGCACAAAACACACAGTTCCCATTGCTGCAGGTCGAGGAAACTGAGGTCTTTGGTGTCCCTGAGACTTCCAACAGGAGGCAAGCTCTACTCCAATACCTAGGAGATTTTCTCAAGCAGGACACACAGCAAAGTTCACCCTTTGCACTCTTTTCAGGCAGAAGCAGCAACTGCAGGCCAGTCCAGCAAAGCAACACAGCAAAGGGGCAGTACTCCTCCTTCAGCTCTTCAGCTCTTCTCCTGGGCAGAGGTTCCTCTTGATTCCAGAAAAATTCTAAAAGTCTGGGGTTTTGGGTCTTCTTCTTATACCCAGTTCTGCGTTTGAAGTTGGCAAACTTCAAAGCAAAGTCTCAAGTGTTTGCAAGATCCTTCCTTGTCCAGGCCAGGCCCCGACGCACACCAGGGGGTCGGAGACTGCATTGTATGAGGGCAGGCACAATCCTTTCAGGTGTGAACGACCACTCCTCCCTCCTCTCTAGCTCAGATGGCTCATCAGGATATGCAGGCTACACCCCTTCCCCCTTTTGTGTCACTGTCTAGAGGAGAGGTGTGAACAGCCCAACTGTCAAACTGACCCAGACAGACAATCCACAAACAGGCAGAGTCACAGAATGGTATAAGCAAGAAAATGCCTACTTTCTAAAAGTGGTATTTTCAAACAGACAATTTAAAACCCAACTTCACTAAAAGATGTATTTTTAAATTGTGAGTTCAGAGACCCTAAACTCCACATTTGTATCTACTCCTAAAGGGAATATGCGCTTTAAGGATATTTAAAGGCAGCCCCCATGTTAACCTATGAGAGAGATAGGCCTTGCACAGTGAAAACCGAATTTGGCAATATTTCACTGTTAGGACATATAAAACACACTAGTATATGTCCTACCGTAAACATACACTGCACCCTGCCTCTGGGGCTACCTAGGGTCTAACTTAGGGGTGCCTTACATGTAGTAAAAGGGAAGGTTGAGGCCTGGCAAGTGGGTACACTTGCCAAGTCGAATTGACAGTTTAAAACTGCACACACAGACACTGCAATGGCAGGTCTGAGTCATGTTTACATGGCTACTAATGTGGAGGCACAACCAGTGCTGCAGGCCCACTAGTAGCATTTGATTCACAGGCCCTGGGCACCTCTAGGGCACGTTACTAGGCACTTATTAATAAATCAAATATGCCAATTATGGATAAACCAATCCACAGTACAATTTATATGGGGAGCACTTGCACTTTAGCACTGATTAGCAGTGGTAAAGTGCGCAGTGACAATAAACCAGCAAAAACAGAGTCCAAAACCAGGAGGTCAGAAGGCAAAAAGACAGGGGAGACACGCCAAAAAGCTGCCAGGTCTAACAATGAGTATACTACAATTGGACAACTTATTGTGCAGAGACATCAACTGTGCATATTAAACTATTTTAAGTTTCCAGTGTCACCACCGGAAAAGAAGACTCCTGACTACTGCTTGTCGCATCAGAAAACCCCTCGCCTGACTCAGGGTGCCTACTTCTCCCTTGTGGTGTTTGATAGGATTTCAGAGGGACAAGGCCATCATACTTTTAGCTCTCAGCTCTTCTGGGCCTGCGATGGAGTGAGCACTCCACTGCTGGCGAGGCCTAAGCAGCAGCCATCACAGTGCCATCTTGTTCATTGTCAATTGCATGGTGCTGGAGGTTGCTGAGAAGCAGAATCTACTCCAGAAGCACTAATCATTTTCACACAGCTCCAGGCCTCCTCACGGTCCATAAAAAATGTACATACGTCTACTGGCTATGATGATCTGCAGTTTAGCTGGGAAGACAAGAGCATATGGGGTAGGAAGATTATCATCTTTGAGAAGTGAACTTCACAAAATCGTTTCAGCCGGGCTATCTTTAAGATAGAGTCAGGATCATGAAAATGTAGGATCGTCACAACAGTCAGTCTGGGCGGAGCACCCAGAAGACATCATCTCACAGGAACCCTATGGGTGTGCTCCACTGCGAACCAGGGATACTGGCCTTGAGGGAACACTGCCTTTTGGACCAACTTATTATGTATTAGGTGACCTTAAAGCCTTCTGCACTGTCTGCATCCCCGGTATGCATGGGTTATTACGCCATGCCAACCTTCTGCATCTTCAGCCCTTCCCTTGAGATACCCAACTCTCTCTGTGAGGTCGGTCACACAGGGTGTTGCAAGGGCAATGCAATCCCTATGTCAGATTTAGCAAACAATGCAAAGCCACCAATATGCCTCTGTGTGGCTTGGTAAACCTGGAGGAACACAAGTTGCATTACTTTGCACCATGGAGGTGTTTCCTGGGTGGAGCGTGGGTGTTCAGACGCATCCACCCATGGATTTTGGTGCATTCCCAGATTTAGCATGAGTGGTAGACCTGGAAATGTGTCAAAATGCTAGGCCTTCCCAAGGGAGGTGTAATATCTTTGTTTCTCCTCGTTGTTTCCTCCTTCTAAGTGTGCTGCAGAGAGGAAACGCCTCTAAGGATTGTTTTTGTGCAGGAAGGTGCCCTTTCCTGCTCAAAAATAATTCTGCCTGCAACGCAGGCACCCTTACACCATAGTGCAAGGGTGTCTGTGTTACTGCAAGGCAAAACATTGTGTGTCAGAGCAAAGAGATTACAGGAATGTTTATATTAAATATGGCTCATTCCTGCCCTCTCCCTTTCATGCAGCGCAGCAAGGTTGCTTGCTGCATTGCGTGAAAGTATGATAAATGTGGCCCTAAAGGTATAAAAATCTTATGCATGGTGGCCTGTGAGACAAATGGAGTTCAGATCACCTCTGCCTCATTGGCTAGAGTTTGGGCTACAAAATGATGTGGAGGTGCTATTTATAGCATTGCAGTACCCTCAATACATGAATGCATTTCTTAGACTGCTGCTTTTTAAAATGTTACAGGAGATACCAGCTTGGCTAAGAGGAGTAATTCAACCATGCAAATGCATGAATGATAGCAAGACTAGAGGACTGAAGTTACAGAGAAGGAACCTTTTCATTCAACATAGCTCCCTCCCTCCTTTGCACATGAAGCAAAGGACACAAGACTCTACAGATCACAGTGGGGATGCTTTATATACTGATTATACTTATGTAATCAAGTTGGGTTTATATTCTTTCAGGAGTTTAGATTTTATTAAAAGCTACTTTTCTTTTTCAATTGGAGTTCTTGTGCTTTGCTTTTGTTCCCCTATTGTGTTCTGCCTTGCTGCTTATTTAGGTGAAAAGGTTTCAGGCAGGGCCGGATTTAGCACTAGTGGCACCAGGTGCAAGAATCTTTTTTGACACCCCCTCCCCAATGATCTTCTTTTCCACAGATTCCCTCACTACCACCCCCAATACTGCAACCCACCTCTCCATAGCCCCTCTTTCACATGCATTTCATTTGTTTTAGAGTGCTACGCATACCAGTGTTGGGTATCGAGGACATTACATCAGACACACATTATACGGAGACAACGATTCATACATATGTAAATCAGTCTATAGAAAATGTTAAATAAGACAATGAGGGTTACAGGGTGTAGGAATCACATGTCATCCACACCAGTGGGCGGTATATTTTAAGAGTGTCTGGTCTGAAAAGGCACAAACTCAGGTTTAAAATGCACCACAGTGGTTGGGGTTGCTTTAAGAATATGAATGTATTTCTATCCAAACAGCCCGATTGTATGACAGAACCAGGGATGGCAGAACCAGCATGTTTTAACAATGCGGTTTGACCCACGACCCCGTCTTTATCATGTATGCCTTTACCATACATGCCTTTACAGCGAATATTTGTTGTAAAAGCATGCTTAATAAAGGTATAATTTGTAATAACATTTGTGGTTGTGTGATACAACCCCCCTGGCTCTCCAACCTCCACCCTGAACCCTAAGATCTACCTCATCCTGTTCTACAAATTACCTGGATGAACCCTAAGACCTACCACACCCTGTCCTAAACACTACCCTGCCTTGTCCTAAAAACCACCCCAATACTCTGCCCCCACCCTGAACCCTAAAACCTATCCCACCCTTTCCTAAAAACTACCCTGTACTGTCCTAAAAACTACTCCGACCCCCCACCCTGAACCCTAACACCTACCCCACTCTGTCCTAAAAACTACCCCAACCCTGATCCCTAAAACCTACACCGACCTATCTTGAAAACTACCCCAACCCCCCGCATTGAACCCTAAAACTTACCATGCCCGGTCCTGAAAATTACCCTGACCCCCCACTCCCATCCTGAACCCTAAACCCTACCCCACCTTGTCCTAAAAACTACCCCGTCCAAAAAACTACCCCAACCCCCACCCCTGCCCACACCCTAAAACCCACCCTGCCCTGTCCTAAAGACTACTCCGCCCTGTCATAAAAACTACCCTGCCCCCAGCCTGAACCCTAAAACCTCCCCCACTCGTCCTAGAAATTACCATGACCCCCCACCCCCACCCTGAACCATAAAGCCTACCCCACCCTGTCCTAAAAACTAGCCGGCCCTGTCCAAAAAACTACCCCGACCACCCGCCCTTGCCACAAACCCTAAAACCTACCTTGCCCTGTCCTACAGACTACCCTGCCCTGTCTGAAAAACTACCCGACCCCCTGCACCTATCCTGAACCCTAAAACCTCCCCCACCCTGTCCTAAAAATTACCCCGGCCCTCCACCGCACCCTGAACCCTAAAACCTACCCCACCCTGTCCTAAAAACTACCCGACCCCCCAATCCCACCCTGAACCGTAAAACCTACCCCAACCCCACCTAAAAACTACCCCGACCCTCCGTCCCCACCCTGAACCCTAAAACCTACCCTGCCCTGTCCAAAAAAACTACCCCGCCCTGCCCTAAAAGCTACCCCAACCCCCCACCCTGAACCCTAAAACCCACCCCACCCTGTCCTAAAACCTACCCGACCCCGTCCTAAAAACTACCCTGAGCCCACCCTAAAACCTATCCCACCCTGCCTTAGAAACTACTCCGACCCTCCGCCTCCATCCTGAACCCTAAACCCTACCCCACTGTGTCCTAAAACCTAACGCACCCTGTCGAAATAACTACCCGGACCCCCCGCTCTTGCCCCTGACCCTTCCGGCCCTGTCCTTAAGGCTACTCTGCCCTGTCCTAAAAACTACCCCGACCCCCTGCACCTGTCCTGAACCCTAAAACCTCCCCCACCCTGTCCTAAAATTTACCCTGATCCCCCACCCCGCCTTGAGCCCTAAAACCTACTCCGCCCTGTCCTAAAAACTACTCTGACCCCCGCCCCTGCCCTGAACCCTAAAATCTACACCGCCCTGTCCTAAAAACTACCCAAACCCCTCGCACTAAACCCTAAAACCTACCCCACCCTGTCCTAAAAACTACCCTGACCCCACCCTGAATCCTGAAACCTACCCTACCCTGTCCTAAAAACAATCCCGACACACCCGCCCCATCCTGAATTCTAAAAACTACCCTACCCTGTCCTAAAAACTACCCTAACACACCGCCCCATCCTAAACCCTAAAAACCACCCTCCCTGCCTTACAAACTACCCCAGCCCCCCACCCTGAAACCTAAAACCTACCCTGCCCTGTCCTAAAAACTACCCCAACCCCATCCCCCACCCTGAATCCTAAAAACTACCCCACTGATTCACCACCTCCTCCCTAAGCCCTAACAGCTACCCTGACCTGTCCTAAAAACCACCCCAACCCCCACCCTGCCCTGAACCCTAAAACCTACCCTGCCCTGTCCCAAAAACTACCCTGATCCTCCTGCCCCCACCCTGAACCCTAGAACCTATCCCGCCCTGTCCTACTCCACCTTCCCCAGCCCCACTTACCCTGTCGCCACGTTCCTCTACCCCGACCTCCTGCCCTAAACCCTAAAAGCTACCCTGTTCTGTCCTAAAAACTACCCTGATCCCCACCCCACCCTAAAACCTAAAATGTAACCCACCTTGTACTAAAACCTACCCCAACCTCCCACCCCACCCTAAAACCTAAATGCAACCCTGCCCTGTCCTAAAAACTACCCTGACCCCCCACCCCTGCTCCTAAATCTAAAAGCTACCCTGCTCTGACCAAAAAACTACCCCCACCCTCACCCCACACTGAACCCTAAAAATGAACTGCCCTGAAGCCTGAAACCTACCATACCCTGACTACCCGACCACCAGCCCCTGCCCTGAACCTAAAACCTACACCCCCTGTTCTAAAAACTACCCGACCCTCCACCCCCACCCTGAACCCTAAAACCTACCTCGCCTTGTCCTAAAAACTACCCCGACCCACCCGCCCTGAACACTAAAACCTAACCCGTCCTAAAAACTACTCCGACCCCCGCCCTGAATCCTAAAATGTACACCGCCCTGTCCTAAAAACGACCCCAACCCCCCGCACTGAACCCTAAAAACTACCCCGACACACCCGCCCCCATCCTGAACCCTAAAAACTACCCAGCCCTGCCTTACAAACTACCCCAGCCCCCCACCCTGAAACCTAAAACCTACCCTTCCCTGTCCTAAAAACTACCCCGACCCCCAGCCCCTACCCTGAATCCTAAAAACTACCCCACCCTGTCCTAAAAACTAACTTGATTCTCCACCTCCTCCCTAAACCCTAAAAGCTACCCTGACCTGTCCTAAAAACCACCCCAACCCCACCCTGAACCCTAAAACCTATCCTGCCCTGTCCCAAAAACTACCCTGATCCTCCTGCCCCTACTCTGAACCCTGAAACCTATCCCAACCTATCCTACTCCCCCACCTACCCCAGCCCCACTTACCCTGTCACTGTGTTCCTCTATCCCGACATCCTGCCCTAAACCCTAAAAGCTACCCTGCTCTGTCCTAAAAATGACCCCAATCCCCCACCCCCACCCTGAATCCTAAAATTGAACCCACTGTGCCCTAAAAACTACCCGACCACCTGCCCGACCCTAAAACCTAAAAGCAACCCTGCCCTGTCCTAAAAACTACCCTCACCTCACCCTGAACCCTAAAACCTACCCTGCCCTGTCCCAAAAACTACCCGACCCCCCACTCCTGCTGCAAAATTTAAAAGCTACCATGCCCTGACCTAAAACCTACCCCCACTCCACCCTGAACCCTAAAAATTAACCCGCCTTGTCTTAAAAAGTACCCGACCCCAACCCCACCCTAAACCCTAAAAGAAACACTGCCCTGTCCTGAAAACTACCCTGAACCCTACCCCACCCTGACTCCTAAAACCTACCCCACCCTGTCCTAAAAACTACCCCGACCCTCCGCCCCCACCCTGAACCCTAAATCCTACCCCACCCTGTCCTAAAAACTGCCCTGACACCCCAGCCCCCACCCTGAACCCTAAAAAACTACCTTGCCTTGTCTGAAAAACTACCCCAACCCCCTCCCCACACTGAACCCTAAAAACTACCTCGCCCTGTCAGAAAATCTACCTGGCCCCCCACCCTGAACCCTAAACCCTACCTCGCCTTGTCCTAAAAACTACCCCGACCCACCCGCCCTGAACACTAAAACCTACCCCGTCCTAAAAACTACTCCGACCCCCACCCTGAACCCTAAAATGTACACCGCCCTGTCCTAAAAACGACCCCAACCCCCCGCACTGAACCCTAAAAACTACCCCGACACACCCGCCCCCGTCCTGAACCCTAAAAACTACCCAGCCCTGCCTTACAAACTACCCCAGCCCCCCACCCTGAAACCTACAACCTACCCTTCCCTGTCCTAAAAACTACCCCGACCCCCAGCCCCTACACTGAATCCTAAAAACTACCCCACCCTGTCCTAAAAACTAACTTGATTCTCTACCTCCTCCCTAAACCCTAAAAGCTACCCTGACCTGTCCTAAAAACCACCCCAACCCCACCCTGAACCCTAAAACCTATCCTGCCCTGTCCCAAAAACTACCCTGATCCTCCTGCCCCTACTCTGAACCCTAAAACCTATTCCACCCTAAACTACTCCCCCACCTACCCCAGCCCCACTTACCCTGTCACTGTGTTCCTCTATCCCGACATCCTGCCCTAAACCCTAAAAGCTACCCTGCTCTGTCCTAAAAACGACCCCAACCCTGCACCCCCACCCTGAATCCTAAAATTGAACCCACTGTGCCCTAAAAACTACCCGACCACCTGCATGACCCTAAAACCTAAAAGCAACCCTGCCCTGTCCTAAAAACTACCCTCACCCCACCCTAAACCCTAAAATCTACCCTGCCCTGTCCCAAAAACTACCCGACCCCCCACTCCTGCTGCAAAATTTAAAAGCTACCATGCCCTGACCTAAAAACTACCCCCACTCCACCCTGAACCCTAAAAATTAACCCGCCTTGTCTTAAAAAGTACCCGACCCCAACCCCACCCTAAACCCTAAAAGAAATACTGCCCTGTCCTGAAAACTACCCTGAACCCTACCCCACCCTGACTCCTAAAACCTACCCCACCCTGTCCTAAAAACTACCCCGACCCTCCGCCCCCACCCTGAACCCTAAATCCTACCCCACCCTGTCCTAAAAACTGCCCTGACACCCCAGCCCCCACCCTGAACCCTAAAAAACTACCTTGCCTTGTCTGAAAAACTACCCCAACCCCCCCCCCACACTGAACCCTAAAAACTACCCCGCCCTGTCAGAAAATCTACCCGGCCCCCCACCCTGAACCCTAAACCCTACCCTGCCCTGCCCTAAAAGCTACCCTGACCCCCCGCCCGACCCGGAATCCTAAAAACTACCCAACCTTGTTCCTTACTAACCCAATCCACCACCTCCTTCCTAAACCCCCAAAGCTGACCTGTCCTAAAAACTACCCCAACTCCCACCCTGCCCTGAACCCTAAAACCTACCCTGCCCTGTCCCAAAAACGACCCTGATCCGTCTGCCCCCACCCTGAACCCTAAAACTTATCCCACCCTGTCTTAAACCCCCCCACCTGACCCAGCCACACTTATCCTGCCGCCGCGTTCTTCCACCCCGACACCCTGCTCTAAACCCTAAAAGCTACCCTGCCCTGTCCTAAAAACGACCTCGACCTCCCACCCCCTCCCTGAACCCTAAAAATTAACCCGCCTTGTCCTAAAAACTACCCTGACCCCACCCTAAACCCTAAACCCGATCCCGCCCTGTCCTAAAAACTTCCCCGACCCCCCTGCCCCCACCCTGAACCCTAAAACGTACCCGTCCTGTCGTAAACAGCCCCCACTTACCCTGCCGCCGCGTTCCTCTACCCCAACCCCATGCCCTAAACCCTAAAAGCTAGCCTGCCCTGTCATAAAAACTACCCTGAGGCCCCCACCCAGAACCCTAAAAACGACCCCACTGTGTCCTAAAAACAACCCGATCCCTCGCCCTGAACCATAAAAACTACCCCCCACCTGCCCCAGCCCCACTTACCCGGCCACCGCATTCCTCTCCCAGCTCTTCCTGCTTTGTGTCTAAACCACGCAAATGCATGGTGCCTTAACCATGCATTTGGTGATTAAGGCACATGCGTAGTTCAGGGAAGCGTGGTAAAGCTTGCATGATTACAGCCTGCATGGCTCCAGCTGCATAGAAACGGCCATTTCCCATACAATCCCTTTAATCAACATTAGGATAAAGAAAGACAATGGGAAATAACATAATGTTCTAACACATATCATGCAGTTGCCATGTCGCTCTTTGGCGACAGTTATTAGGTCACTGTGGTATATTAGGATTGTATTTAATGAATTGCAAGTAACAAAAGGATGTCTGTGACAGTCAGTAACACACTGTGCTATCCACATACAATATAGTTCTGTGATCTGCATGGTATACGTTCTTTGCAGTAGGCATATTAACCCTCTGTGCTACCATATGATAAGTCAAATCAGCCTCTAGAGGAAACTCTGATCTCTCTCCAGCAGGAATATTAATCACTAGAGTTATCTTGACATTTTCACTGTTGCCAGAAAACTGATGGAGGCAAGGAACTCTGCAGCCGGTGCTTTTAAACCCATAAGTTATTTCTACACACTACACACAGCATCCTCCCCCTCCATCCGGGGTCAGCACTAGGTGCGGCTGCAACGCTCGCACCCTCCTAAAGCCCAACCTAGTTTCAAGAGTTGGCGTGCTACTAAAATGATAGCCAGGGCCTTCTAGACAGGACTAAGGGGAATGGAGTCTCTTTGAGGAGCAGACCAGCAGAGCAAGATTCCATTTACATCATTTGCACAAAGCGACCACCCTTCCCGATGGATGGATTACTTTGCCCAGTGGTGAAACACCTGGGACCATATGTACGAACACATTTTCCCATAGACACAGCATTCGTAAAACCCTTTGATACATTTGGCCCCAAATTTGCTGTTCGACTCCACAAAATGCCAAAAGAGGAATGGAATGCAACCTCCCCTACTTGGTTCAGGTTGTTTGTTTGATATTCAGACAGCCTGAATGGTCGGCTTTTAATCAATCGGATTGCATGTAATGGTCAGATACTGTTCAGGGGCGTGTTTGGTGGACGCAGCATCTATTGGAGGCTTAAGATTAAAATGCTGCTCATCCATAGACTTAAAGAGTAAAAGTTTCCTCTCTTTCTGCAGGGAGACTGAGGCTGAAGTGAGGGAGAGGTACTCTTGTTCTTCCAAAGTCTAGATCAGTCCATCCAAGCTGGATCTTATGGAGTGCACACAAGAGGAGCATCTTAGAGCGATGCCCTGAAGCCTCGGAGAGTTGGAGCCAGGTGGAGTGGTCGACAACATCTCCACCCTCATCCAGAGATATGTCCATGCCAGAGTGCCAGAATTCCCACACGCAATAAAGTTAGATACACAAAATTGGTGTGCTGTGTTGTGTTACTAGAGACAGTTTGATTATTCTGAAACTCTGGTATTGCTCTACCTATCATGGGCTGCCTTTGAACCTCTTGTACTTGTTTCTGTGCCAAACTGGCAGTTGTGTAAGATTTAATCTAGTTGACAAGGTGTTATTTTTCCTGCATGATCCTGCTCCTTCTGATTGTGGCAATGGTGAGTGTCTCTAGCTGCAACATTTCTCACATTATTTTTTTAAGACAGTGGCCATAATGTTGCTTCGGTCCAGGCGATTTTGGTAGAAAAGTTTAATTTGGTAGAGAACTTTCCAGGGCCTTTTGTTATGTGTTTTGCTTCTTGGTTTATCTTTGGTGTCTCCTACTTTAGTTTTAAGTTACCTGTGCTTACATTTGCTGCTTTCATAGTGATGTGTAATAACAATATGCACTGCCTTCTCTTTCTCAATTCTTCTAAAGCAGGGATGTCTAATCTTGGCCAAAAAGGGCCAAATCCGTGCCACATACCTCGGGTCAAGGGCAGAATACGTCAATTATTTTCATTTAGGTCCATTGTATGTACTTTGTACCACGAGCGTATCCTAAAAATGTAGAATGAATCTAGCTTTCGTGGACAAGACCCCTATTCTAAGGTCTTCTGGAACCCAGGCTTTCCGAACATGTCCCAAAAACAGCTCAGCCGTGCTGGGCACTAAACGAACCCTAAGGACTTGCTCGTCACCATTAGACCGTAATCTATATCTTCAAATCTTTTTTGTAATGGGGACATTCCTTTCCATTACACTCAGGATTTGAAGCAGCACTAGAAGTATCCAGTCTCAGCCTTTTCTGGAAGACATGAAGCTTATCAGTAGAGGTGGGCGAGCACTGAAAGCTCCGGCCAGGTGCTTGGCTCTGGCTCAGCTCAGGGTCCTCTTGTCCCCTCCAGGCGAAAATGAGCCAAACTTTCATGTGGCTGCGGTCACCTCACGCGCCAACAAATACAGACAAAGCTTTGGTGACAAATCTTTGATGTAAAACGGACAAGAGAGAAACGGATCATCTAGTGATCGCACTGAGTGTGTAGCAAGAAATCCTGATTTCTCAGCTTTGCATAATTGGGTGACCCTAAGCAAATATGTATTTTTCCCAAGAGTACTTTTGCTTCATTATCACATTTGAAAGCCTTCAAATACCTGCGTTCAGGATGTGCCCGAAATCAAAATCACTTGTTTTTTGTTTAACAGCCCAACGTCGCTCCCTCTGCAATAAAAACGTACACCACATATGTAGGGTATACATAACAGCTGACTTTGCGCTTAGTTCACTATTGCCGTTGTCAGGAGGGCAGGAATGCTTTTAAGTTAATGATTAAAAATTATCACTTTTAATAAATTATTTTCAAAACAGTGGTATTATCTGAAGTACTGAAGCGCAAATGAAAGAACACACCTTTTTAAACCTTTGAAGCGATTTCATCGTATTTTCATGTGATGTTTGTTGCATGACTTAAATGCCAGGGGTCTGGCTGGGCTCTTAGAGCGCACTCAGAACCTTGACTCGGCTCTCCTTTTTCATTTGTTTTGCTTATCCACCTCTGTTTATAAAGCATGTTAGTCTTGTGATCCTATGAAAACAAACGAAGCTTATAACTCCAAGGGTGCATTAGGATGAAAAATGGAAGCCCCGAGATTGAAATCTTGTGTCGTGGCAACACACAAAGGTATCAGTTCGACTGTGTGTGCTCTGGACATTACCTTCCTGGTCCGAGGATCATATCCGTTCATGCATCTGCCTTGCCTTCCACCCTCAGACCGAAATCAATTGTCATTGTTTACAAAAAGGAGCCGCCCACTTCAAGAGCACACTCCCAGATGGCTCAGAAAACCTTGTCGTAGCCAGATCATTGTTCATTGATTATTTTCTTAACAAGGTACATTGCCATCATCACTCAATGAGGCAAATGGAAGCTGTAAGAAAATTCCTCTTTTTACATGATCACCCCCAAAGTTTTGGACTGATGCTGCTGGTTTTTAGACTCTGAGAGTGCACTGCGGCATGATACACCAGACCTTAGTGCCAGTGTCCTAACCACTTACAACATGCACGTTGAATTAGCTACCATCAGTTGGTATAAGCTGACATACTTATAAGTCCCTATTATATTGCACCAAGGGTAACCATGGTTTGTAAGGCACAGTGTCACCCCAGGGCTGCAGCACTGGCTGTACCACCCTGTGCGAGACAAAGTACAAAAGAGCACTCCAGCCTTAGAAAGTTGCTACTGTGGTATCACAGGGTTGCTGGCCACCAAACAGCTTTCTGCCCTCCTGGGGAGTAGTGTGAACAATTCCCAGGCTTAGGAAAAATGGTAGCATGCTACAGAGGGAGGTGTTACCTCCCCCTTGCAGGAAGCCACTCACGGTGTTGGCCCAAAATGCGCGCTTCAAAAGCGAAGCTGCCCTTGGTGGGCAAATGCTGATCACACTCCTGAGAGGTTGCTCCTTTGCTCAGGTAGATAGATTGGTGATGGGAACAGAGAGGGAAGACCAGTGACCAACAGTGGCGGCTGGCAGTTTTAGGAGGGAGGGGGGCAGGTGGGAAGCACACTCACACTCATTCTTTCACACACATGCACACATGCACATCCATTAACAACACTCATCAACATTCAAACATGCACGCACACACCAAACATTCATTTAAAAAGATCACACACACACCCACTTACGTTCAGCCTCGGAGGCCCAAGGAGGGTTGGGACTGCTGCCTTCCCTCGCTGGCTGACCTTAGGTCAGCCAATGAGGGAAGGCAGCAGTCCCAACTTCGTCAGAGTGCGATGGGGTCAGTGAGATTGCTGATCCTACCCCATTC
This sequence comes from Pleurodeles waltl, assembly GCF_031143425.1. NCBI lineage: Eukaryota > Metazoa > Chordata > Amphibia > Caudata > Salamandridae > Pleurodeles > Pleurodeles waltl. The sequence continues at coordinate 55,015,854 of NC_090443.1, forward strand.
TGTCACCAGGTGTCAGTGATTGACACCCTGGGTGCTTCAGGGCTTAATCCTGAAGTGTCCAGATCGAAGGCACCCGGGGGAGGGCCTCGAGGCACCTTTGCTGAGCCGAGGAGGTCACGCCCACAGGAGCTGTGACCTGTTCAGCCCAGCAAAGTGCAGCTCAGGCAGCCAGGAGTCTGCGCAAATCCCACATGTCTCGCTCCTGGCTGCCTGACCTGAAGATGAAGAGTGTCTGTCAGGCACTCTTCATGAGGGGCAAAAGGTGGGGGGGTGTGGCCCCTCCGCCCTAAAGGACGGGCCGTGCCTAGTGACCAAACCAGTTTTCCCTTGGGCATGTAGCCCGCAGGTAGCCACACCTCTAGGGGGGGCACCGAGCTCCTAACATCCAAGGAAGGATTCAGACATCCTGGGAGTGGGCAGAATAGTGCACCCTGGGGTTGCTAGATGCTACACATAGCCTTAAGCCATCACAAGGTTGGAGGGATCCTGGTAGGCAATTGGCTAGCGACTGCATCATCCTCCAGGGCACATACTTTTTGAGCATAAATATGACACCCCTGGTACCCTGAACCTCAGATCATGACGCAAGTGGACAAGGACTGAAGAAGGATTGCCCTGCTGACCCCTGAACCAGGCAAACAGAGACTGCAATGTCTGCTGTACTGCATTTGCCACACCTTGGGCTGGCATCTTTGAGCATCCTCCATCTCCTGGATCCTCAGCATCAAGATCACTCGATTGAAGTCTATTGCAGTCATGCAGTAAAGTTCAGAACTGAAATGGGGAACACTTTGGTAACCAGGCAACTGTCCAGCTATTCGTTACTTGCCCCACTGACCTTCTCCCCACCTGGTTTGGTAGGTGGGTCAGGCCAGAGTAGCCAAACACAAGTATTTGAAACTTTTCAAAAGTTTACAAACTTTACGTTTACTAATGCTTTACTGAGAATGACATATTCTTTAAAAATCTATATCTCCAGAACCCTATTGTGGAATTTGCTCATCTTGGTCTCTAAAAATTAATAAAAATATAATCTATATTATTTAAATTGGTGTCAGATTTCGTTTTTGTTGCATGACATTATTTCATTGTTTGGTGTTTATAAATGCTTTATATTAGTTCCTTTATTTAAACCTTGCTGCTCAGAGTCACAGCTACCCAGGGTTGAGCTGGTGGTTTTACAAACGACCCTGACTGGACCCAAGACAGTTTTTGCGAGTGAATTACACAGTAAAGTCTCACGACCATGTCATATAATACACCTAAATCCTCACAGAGGTAATGCCAATGTTTTCCTTTAGGTAGTGGGTATGACTTCACAAATTTGCTTGCAGAAGACTGGGTCTTCCAAGGCAGAGGGTTGCTGCCTCTATTTCAGAAATGGTAAGATAGGCCCACTCAAGTGAACTGTAATAGGAAGGGGTTGTGATCTGAGATGGTCTTGCCAATGTACTCAACATTTGAAACCAGGAGCAGTATGGCCCGTAAGACAAAGAAAGCGATCCAGTTGGACATGAAGGTCATGAAGGGGGAGTAAAAAGAATACAGTTTTGCATCAGAGTAGAGAGCCCTCTAAAGATCTTCTAAGGACCATTGTGATATCCATTGTGCCAGGTGTTCACTGTTGCATGCCGTGTGTGTTTGGGGCAAAAAGGAGGGTATAAACTGTCCAGAACACCAAACAACTGTTCAAATCGCATTCTATGCTCCAGGGAAGATGGGAAGAATGTTTTACCAAGAACTGTAGTTGACCTAGGCTGGGGAAATAAATGCTACCCACTGAAACTGCAGTGCCACACAGAGATCCTTGAATAAGGGCATGCCGTACTTCCAGTGCTTAATTTGTAAATAAAAATGTGCCGGTGCCCAAAGACCTCCTCTTAAACATGCGGCTGCTGCATTTAAATGTGGGAACACGGAATAGTGAGGCGGCGTAATCCTGAAGCCATCTCGTGCCTCTTCAATCCATATAAAGCCACTCCCTGCCCCTTCAGCTCACTCTAGCAGTTTTCTGCTTACTCCCTTTGTGACGCTTTTTCGTTTTTTCCTTTCCTCCGTCTTTCCCATACGTGTCTTTTGCTCGCAGATAAGGCTTGAGGCAGAAGAATAAGCGCCGGCCCTCAAAAGTAAGTGCCTGTGCTCAGCACCGGAAACAACAAGCACAAATTAAGCACTGCTTACTTCATCACCTAATACAGCATTGATGCATTTAAATGGAACAATGGGTCTGATCCAGATTGGCCCCCTGCTAGCATAACTACAGTGGCCAGTGCAGTAACACTGGCCTCTCCAGTGTTTCTGGAGTCTGGACCCCTCACTCTTTGCCAGGTGTGCTCCTGCAGAAAATCAATGTGATTACCGCTCCTCTTAAATAAGGTATAGATGTTGTAGTGCTTCTTGGCCACAGACATTCCATGACAGTAACATTAACTTAGCTATAGTGTGACTAAATGAGGGATGCAAAGGGCAGGTGTTGCCAGGACATAGATGCGTGAGATGGATTAAACAAATATCATTGTCTTTGCCCTCTTAATGTCTCTTGGCATGTCTAGGATGAAAAAATGAGGAGCAGGCTCACCAAGTGAACTTTCCACCTCCCCACCCCAGGGCTGCAGAACAACATCTGTCCACCCAAGTAACAAACTGGTAATTGGATTCGACTGTGATCTCCTCAGGAGCATCTAGGAACCGAGAGGGGTGAGTCAGCAACAGAGTGATAAGGTGTGGTGGGGCCTGCCTGTGTGAAACATGACGAATGTATTAGAGGTAGATCGGCCACTGTGTGGTCAGGATTCAAACATACAGCCCACATTATCAGATCCAGGTTTTGACCAGATTGGTGTGTCTCTTCCTCAGGCAATCATCTGGCCTGGCTCACCCATCAACACAGTAGTAAAGGAGTGCAAGTGGCACAAATAGAATAATAATGGATAGCCTAGGGATGAGCTTTGTGACATGCATTAATGTTGGCATTGGAAGACGATAAGCCATTCACTGGGGGTGGGGATGTTTACATTCAGTTGCCAGAGCTTTCTCTTGCTGCTCCACCCAGTCCCATGCATCCTCTGGTTCTTTAAAGAAGTATGAGCATTGTTTTGCCATGATGTTAAGTTTAGCTGGAAAGAGTAAAGAGTACTTAATTTCTAAGTCTCTGAGTTTGAATCCCATAAGCGTATCTCTGAAGTGTTGCACCACAACTGTTAATCTGGAAGAATCATAATACACACACCTTCAAGGGCAAGTTGGCCCGCTTGTCTTGTGGTCTTCAGTAGCACGTCTTTGTCATGAAAGATTAATATTTTGGCTATCACAGGCTTAGGAGGAGCTCACATTGAGAGATGATTGATAGGCGATAAGCCTGCTCCACAGCAAAGAAGGGGCAAAGGCCAGCAGGCACCACTTGCTTGGACAGCCAATATTTGATTAAAATGTTGGGGTCAGAGCCCGCTGATCCTTCCAGTAGGCCAATAATGTAGACATTGGTGCATCAAGATTGTGCCTTTGCATCTTTTGCCTTGCCCTCTAGAAAATGTACCCTATCAAAGAGGTCAATAACTTTTTTATTTTATTTTTTTATTTATTAAATGTTCGGTATACAACGTCATATGACCAACAACCACAGGACAAGCACTTAGTATCTTCACCATTATGCCCGTGCTATTCTGCGCATCATCGTACATACTGCAGTTTTGTTGTGTTCACTTCTGATAGCTATGCTAATCATTCTATATTAAGCACACATAAATGCAGAGTTGGCAGGAGCACCCATACCTATGGAGGTCATATGTGTAACAGGGAGGAAGGGAAAGGTGAAGGAGGGAGGAGGGTTAGAGGAGTGCACGCGCACTCTGATAGCACTTACAGGTTCATAAGAGTACATTAAATGTATGACCTGACAGGAAATTCTCGCGAGGCAGTCCAATGCAGCCTGACACTACTCAGTAAAACTGCCTCTTCTACGTCTGAGATATAAGATACATCTGGAGGGGCAACCATATATCCGTTGGACGGGTACGGTATCGGCATCATCTCCCAATAAGCAGTTAACTGCTCCTGACAGTACGCTGCGTCCTTCAGCCAGTCTGCCTTGCGTGGTACATGCCCTCTCCCCCAGTTCATCACTACTCTGCGATTCGCCAAGATCAGCAGCAGTCCCACCAATCTCCTCTGCATGGTCCGGATGTCTTTGACATATACTAAAAGTGTAAACTTAGGGGTGCACTGGACCCTCAGTCCATTTATGTCATCAATTGCATCTAGCACCTCTCCCCAGTAGCCCTGTATTCCACTGCAGCTCCAGGCAGTGTGCAGAAAGTCGGCCTTTGGTGAGAAGCATCTAAAGCATCTATCATCCGCTTTGAGACCCATGCAGAAAAGATGCTGCAGTGTATAGTATATGCGGTTTAGGAACTTGAAATGAATTAAACGCAATCTATAGTTAAGGGAAAGATCACGCATATGAGCACAGCAGTAACGCCTAACTTCATCTCCCAGGGTCTCTCTCAGGTCTGATTCCCACTGCATTCAAGCCTTTGGGTCTGTGGAGGGTGCGGTGGCCTGCAGACTAGCATACAGCCCGGTGACTAGTCTACGGAGTGATGTGGCCCTATATAGCAATTCAAGCGCCTGAAATGTCTGTGGTGCAGAGGGAAATTCTGGACATTGCGTACTCATCTCAGGGTTCGCAAAGTGCAGCTTCCGAAGAAATGAACTGACCCTCTGGGAACAGTGATCCTAGTGAGGTGAGGTTCATATTGTTGAGTTGTGCTCGGGGCCCCCTCCCTCTGTCATCTGCATTTCTGGGAGGTCTGAAATTGGCATAGAAGGGGCATAAAGCCTCCGGGCCCCCGTTCGGCACAGCAGTGCACGCCAGGCTTGAGCCGTGCATGTACCGAATCAATATCCTCCTTGATCCACTTAGGGGGGTTGATCTATTACACTGATTAGTCTATTTGGTGCACACAGCATCATTTTCAGGGGCCAGATGGGGGAAGTATCTAATGGGATGAATCCAGAAGTGCGCAATAATACAATTCCAGATTAGGGGCTGCCAATCCCCCTCTCTCGAATGGTTGAGTAAGCATTTCCCACGAAAGTCTGGGCTGCTTTCCTGCCCATACTAACAAAATGAATACCAATCTTAGTCATTTTAGAAAGCTGGTTGTGAGGGAGAGATGGATGTTGATAAATAAGTATAAAAATGTGGGTAGTACGACCATCTTAGCTATGCGGCCTATCAGCGAGAGCTGGCGAGAACACCAGGCCAATCAAGCAATCAGGAATTTGTAAAGCACAGCAATTCACCCGTGAGGTGCTGGGGGGTGCTGAGGATCAGTCGAAGAGCCAGGTCTTGAGGTCCTTCCTGAAGTGAGATAGGGCGGCAGATTGCCTGAGGTGGATGGGATGGGGTTCCCGGTCTTGGCGGTGATGTGGGAGAAGGATCTTCCTCTGCCTGTGGTTTTCCAGATCCGTCGGACTTTGGCGAGGGCCTGGTTGGTGGAGCTGAGTTGTCTGGCAGGAGTGTAGAAGGACAGTCTGTGGTTGAAGTAGGCTGGTCCGGCATCGTGTAAGGCGTTGTAGGCATGGGTCAGGAGCTTGAAGGTGATTCTTTTGTCGATAGGCAGCCAGTGTAGGTCACTTAGGAGCGCAGAGGTGTGGCTGTGTCGTGGGGCGTTCTTGATGAGATGGGCAGAGGCGTTCTGGATGCATTGTAGTCTTTTCTGGGTCTTGGCGGTGGTTCTGGCATAGAGTGCATTGCCGTAGTCCAGGAGGCTGCTACAAGGGCCTGGAAGACTGTCCTCCTGTCTTCGGTGGGGATCCACTTGTAGAGTTTTCGAAGCATACGCAGGGTGTGGAAACAACCCGATGAGACTGCACTCACCTGTCGGTCAATTGAGAGCAATGAGTCTATGATGACACCGAGGTAGCGGGCGTGATCGGTGGGGGTGGGGGCGATTACGAGGGCGGTGGGCCACCAGAACTCATTCCAGGTGGAGGGTGAAGAGCCAAAGATGACGACTTCTGTTTTGCCCGAGTTCAGTTTGAGGCAACTATCTTTCATCCAGGCGGCGACTGCTTTCATTTCTTCATGGAAATTGTTTTTGGCGGTGGTCGGGTTGTTCGTGAGGGAGACTATCTGTTGGGTGTCGTCAGCATAGGAGACGATGTTGAGTGCATGGCTTGCATGACAATGGTGGCTAGTGGGGTCATGTAGAGGCTGAAGAGGGTGGGACTCAGCGAGGATCCTTGGGGGATGCCGCAGCTTATCCTTGTGGCTTCCGAGAGAAAGTGGGGGGAGTCGGACCCTCTGTGTTCTGCCGGTGAGGAACGAGTAGAGCCATTGCAGTGCTGAGTCTCAGATGCCTGCGTCGTGGAGGCGGATGCGTAGTGTGTTGTGGGAGACTGTATTGAAGGCGGCAGAAAAGTCCAGGAGGATGAAGGCGACGGTCTTGCCTCAGTTGAGGAGGGTACGGATGTCATCTGTGGTGGTGAGGAGGGCGGTCTCAGTGCTATGGTTGCTTCTGAATCCTGACTGAGAGTGGTCCAAGATGTTGTTGGCTTCCAGGAAGGCAGTGAGTTGTTTGTTGAACGCCTTCTCAATGACTTTGGCCGGAAAGGGGAGCAAGGAGATGGGCCAGTAGTTCTTGAGGTCTGTCGGGTCGGCGGTGGGTTTCTTCAGTAGAGGTTTGATCTCAGCGTGTTTCCAACTCTCTGGGAAGGTGGCAGTTTCAAAGGAGCAGTTGATGGTATGCCAGAGTTTGGGTGCGATGATATTGCTGGCTTTATTGAAGATGTGGTGAGGGCAGGGGTCGGTGGGTGCTCCTGAGTGGACGGTTGCCATGATGTTGCAGGTCTCTGTGTCGGTGATGTTGTTCCAGCGGAGGAGGGTGGGAGGGTGTGGTGATGCTTTGGTCAACGGGCTGGTGCTAAGAGTCACAGGGGGGCCCTGGGTGGTGAAGCTGTTGTAAATGTCTGCGATCTTGCGATGGAAGTAGTTGGTGAGGTTTTCGCAGAGTTCTTGCGGCAGGGGGATGTCGGTGGAGTTGTAGTTGGGATTGGTAAACTCTTTGATGACGGTGAAAAGTTCCTTGCTGTTGTGGGCATTTTTATTGATGCGTTGTTGCAGGGCGAGTCTTTTGGGGGTCCTAATGAGCTGGTGGTGATGTTTGATGGCGTTTTTGAAGGTTTCATGATTTGCGGGGGTCTTGTTGGTGTGCCATTTCCTCTCGAGACGTCTGCAGACCTGCTTTGATTCTTTGAGTGCGGGGGTGAACCAGTTTGCTTTCTTGGCTGTGCTTCTGTAGTGGGGTGTCTTGAAGGGAGGAGAGGGTGTTGGCACAGTCGATGATGCATTAGTGGAGGTTGTGTACGGCAGTGTTGACGTCTTCGTCGGTTTGGAGGGTGTTGTGTTGAAGCTGACGGTGAGCTGGGCTTCAGTGACCTTGTTTCAATTTCTGCAGGGAAGTTGGAGAGTGTGGTAGCGACCGATGGGTTTGTTGAAGGTGAAGTGAATGCAGTGGTGGTTGGTCCATTGAAGTGCGGTGGTGTGGCTGATGGAGACGTTGTTGCTGGCGGAGAAAATGGGGTCCAGTGTGTGACTGGCGAGTGAGTGGGTGTGGTGACAAGTTGCTTGAGTCCGAGGTTGGCGAGGTTTTCGATCAGGGTGGTGGAGTTGTTGTTGTTTGGGTTTTCCAGGTGGAAGTTGAGGTCCCCCAGTAAGATATAGTCCTTGTAAGTAAGAGCATGGGTGGTGGCTGGGTCAGCGATGGTGTCGCAGAATGGGGGTGGGGGCCCGGCGGCCTGTAGATGAGGGTGCCCCGCAGATTAGTGCTGGGGTTGGTTCCAATCTGGAAGTGGAGGAGTTCCATGTTGGTTGTGGAGTCTTCGGTGCTGGTGGATGGGTGTAGGGACTCTTTGTGGACGATGGCGATGCCTCCCCCTGGGCGGTTCGTGCAGTCTCTGCGGATGATCTTGTAGCCGTCTGGGATGGCGATGTCTGGAGCCGAGGAGGGGTTAAGCCACGTTTCTGTGAGGATGGAGACATCCGGGGATGTGGTGTCGATGAGGTTCCAGAGTTCAATGGCGTGCCTGTGGATGGAGCATGGCTGGAGAATAAGGCCACAACCTTATCCTCCAGACATGCAATAGCTCTGCCTTAATTCTCAGCCTAGAGCTCATCCACATCTCTACTAAGCCAAATTCTTAGCCAGAGCGCAGTGGATATTCAGAGCGGTGTGGGGTTGTGAAGTCTGATAACGGGAACACCATCGATTTGGCCCAGTTGATGGTAATAACTGGAAGGTGGCTGAACTCACAAAGTCTTCTATCATAGGGTCCAAGTGATCTTGCCGATCACATATATACAGGGCAACATCGTCAGCGTACATCGACACCAGAATTGGGCGCTGTCGAAGGGCGAGCCCTCAGTTATTATGGTGCTGTCTTAAGCGAGCCGCCAACAGCTCCATCGCCACCACAAACAGCAGCAGTGAGGGGGGCAACCCTGTCTGGTTCCCCTGCATCTGGGATGGGGCTGGTAACACTACTATTGATTCTCAATCGGGCCGTGGGGTTTGTATAAAGCAACCAGACCAATTGAATAAATTTGGGACTCAGCCCCAACCTGGCTAGTAGGCTGAATAGATAAAGCCATGCCAGGGAGTCAAAAGCCTTTGTGACGTCTAAAAAAAATTGCTGCTGCCCAGACTCCCGGATCCACCATCCGGGCCAACGTGAAGAATGTACAGAGGTTGTATACTGTGGAGTGACCAGGTACAAATCCCGATTGATCCGGTAGCACCCTAGTGGATATCAGAGGTTGCACTCTGGATGCTATTAATTTCACTAGAATCTTATTGTAAATGTTTATGAGCGACAGTGGCATAAAGGAGTCGCATATACATGGATCTTTGCCGGGCTCTAATACAGGGAGTGCAGAATTATTAGGCAAATGAGTATTTTGACCACATCATCCTCTTTATGCATGTTGTCTTACTCCAAGCTGTATAGGCTCGAAAGCCTACTACCAATTAAGCATATTAGGTGATGTGCATCTCTGTAATGAGAAGGGGTGTGGTCTAATGACATCAACACCCTATATCAGGTGTGCATAATTATTAGGCAACTTCCTTTCCTTTGGCAAAATGGGTCAAAAGAAGGACTTGACAGGCTCAGAAAAGTCAAAAATAGTGAGATATCTTGCAGAGGGATGCAGCACTCTTAAAATTGCAAAGCTTCTGAAGCGTGATCATCGAACAATCAAGCGTTTCATTCAAAATAGTCAACAGGGTCGCAAGAAGCGTGTGGAAAAACCAAGGCGCAAAATAACTGCCCATGAACTGAGAAAAGTCAAGCGTGCAGCTGCCACGATGCCACTTGCCACCAGTTTGGCCATATTTCAGAGCTGCAACATCACTGGAGTGCCCAAAAGCACAAGGTGTGCAATACTCAGAGACATGGCCAAGGTAAGAAAGGCTGAAAGACGACCACCACTGAACAAGACACACAAGCTGAAACGTCAAGACTGGGCCAAGAAATATCTCAAGACTGATTTTTATAAGGTTTTATGGACTGATGAAATGAGAGTGAGTCTTGATGGGCCAGATGGATGGGCCCGTGGCTGGATTGGTAAAGGGCAGAGAGCTCCAGTCCGACTCAGACGCCAGCAAGGTGGAGGTGGAGTACTGGTTTGGGCTGGTATCATCAAAGATGAGCTTGTGGGGCCTTTTCGGGTTGAGGATGGAGTCAAGCTCAACTCCCAGTCCTACTGCCAGTTCCTGGAAGACACCTTCTTCAAGCAGTGGTACAGGAAGAAGTCTGCATCCTTCAAGAAAAACATGATTTTCATGCAGGACAATGCTCCATCACACGCGTCCAAGTACTCCACAGCGTGGCTGGCAAGAAAGGGTATAAAAGAAGGAAATCTAATGACATGGCCTCCTTGTTCACCTGATCTGAACCCCATTGAGAACCTGTGGTCCATCATCAAATGTGAGATTTACAAGGAGGGAAAACAGTACACCTCTCTGAACAGTGTCTGGGAGGCTGTGGTTGCTGCTGCACGCAATGTTGATGGTGAACAGATCAAAACACTGACAGAATCCATGGATGGCTGGCTTTTGAGTGTCCTTGCAAAGAAAGGTGGCTATATTGGTCACTGATTTGTTTTTGTTTTGTTTTTGAATGTCAGAAATGTATATTTGTGAATGTTGAGATGTTATATTGGTTTCACTGGTAATAATAAATAATTGAAATGGGTATATATATTTTTTTGTTAAGTTGCCTAATAATTATGCACAGTAATAGTCACCTGCACACACAGATATCCCCCTAACATAGCTAAAACTAAAAACAAACTAAAAACTACTTCCAAAAATATTCAGCTTTGATATTAATGAGTTTTTTGGGTTCATTGAGAACATGGTTGTTGTTCAATAATAAAATTAATCCTCAAAAATACAACTTGCCTAATAATTCTGCACTCCCTGTATAGTAACTTTAAGTGCTTCGTGGAGCAAAGGTGGAAGCGTCCTCATCTCCAATGACTCTGTGTACATTTTCACCAAGTGTGGCGCCAGGATATTCACGTATTCTTTATAATAGGCTGCTGTTAAATCGTCTATGCCTGGTGTTTTATCACTGGGAAGGTCGCGTATGGCCTAAGATACATCTTCAACCGTGAATAGGGCATCAAGATACTGTCTATGGGAGTTCTCCAGCCACAGGAGGCTAATGGTGTCAAAGTATTCAGTATATGTCGACGGATCCAACTACTCCGTTGAGGAATATAAACAGCGGTAGAAGTCTGTCATCAACCTTTGTACCTCCACTGTGTCCGCGTGATGAACCTCACTAGAGTCAAGGAATTCAACAATGTAGTCCCTAGCCCATGGTTTACGCAACATAGTCGTCAGTGTTTTACCAGCTCTCTAGCACCGCCATATCTCCGTGCCTGAGCCTCCTTCCCCAAATAACACACCTCGATCTGCCTCTACATACTACGACAGCTTTTCTCTTGCCTCCCCTAGTATTGTATCATCCATGCTCTCACAGAAGCGGTGCTCCAACAATGAGAGCTGGGTTTCCAGCCCGGCCAGTTCATGTCAGATCTCCCACAGCACTCCATGCTCTTTAGCAATAGGGACCCCACGTATAACCACCTTGAAGGCTTTGCCAGACCATTCCGGCGGCTGGAACAGAGCCCCTGCTGTGATCAAAATACTCCACTATCGTTGCCCACACTTCTTCCCTAAAAGCCTGATCGCACAGTGTCCCACTGGGCAGACGCCAGAAGAATTCCTGGCGAGCTCCACCAGGAATCCTCAGTACAATAAGCCGTGGGGAATTATATGATAATGTTCGAGGCAAGTGTTCCACCTCCGCAGTCTAGAGCTCTGCGTCCCTCGTCCCGAGCCACATATCTATGCGTGACCAACTATTGTGCACTGAGTTAATGCAAGTGTCTTCCCTGCCGCGTGCCATGCCTGGATCTCCATATATCCAACAGGGCATGCTCTGCCATAATATCCAACAGAACTTTTGTCGCCGCCTGGTGTAGGGGATGCACGCAGCTATCTCGGTCTACTGCGGGGTTGAGCGTCACATTAAAGTCTCCACCCCACAACAAAGTCCCAGCACCCAGCGCACTCATCATACACCAAGTCTCTCCAAAAAACTCTGGGTCATCGATGTTGGGGCCATAAATCGATATAAGCCAAAAAGACCTGTTATACAGCAGCCCCAGCAGCATTACATAGCGACCATTCCGATCACAGATCACACTCTCCGTGCACCAAGGCAGACCCCTATGTAAAATAATGGCCACCTCCCGCACATAACTTGAATAGGTAGCTGTGCGACATTGCCCCATCCAGCCAGCTCGCAGCCGCGATTTAGTTTCAGGAGTTAGGAGAATTTCTTGTAACATGCACACATCAATCTCATAGTGCTGTAAATATGCCAACACTAGCCTTATTTTCTGAGCGTTATTCAGGCCCCTTACATTCCATGATAAGCATCTCACTAAGGGGAAATCACCTGATTTTGTCATATAGTCATCTCTGTTTCATCCCTGCCGCAACGCCAATAGGTGCAGCAGGAAACAGCATTGAGTACGTGCACGGGATAGGAGGAAAGATAGCTTTCAAGGAAACAATTAGAAACAGTTGTGCCCAACAGCTCACAGCTCACCCACCACCCATGTCGTCCCCCCAAACAGGCCTGACCTCCCTTGCCCATCCTAACCATACCCATAAACAAACCCTAACCCCAAAGTGCAAACAGTCAATAGGACTTATCCAGCGGGGCTTTGGTGTGACCGTATGGCCCACGAATTGAAGGGTGGGTCAGCAGGAGATTCTGCAGCCTGATGTGTCAATGGGCCAGGTGATGCCCGTCTTCAAGAATTGTATGCACCATTAGCCTCAGCGGTCCGCTGCATTATGACACTGAGTCAACAGGCACCATGTGGATTAATATTCATTATCGCTGAGGTGATACCGCCCTCCACTGTTTTCAGGCTCACACGCCTGGGCTAAGTTTTGGGGGAGCATTTTATCAAACTTGGCCGCCTGCTTCCGGTCCGTAAAAAGTGTAGTTTGCCGTCATGCTGGACTCTGAGCTTAGCAGGATAGATTAGAGAGTATTTTGCATCTGTTTGATTCAAAGTGAGCCTAACCGACAGGAATGCTCCACGTGCTGCCTGCACGCCCGGGGTATAGTCTGGTAAAATGCTGAGTGTATTGTTATTGTATATAAGTGGTTTGCAGTCCCGGGCAAGATGCAGCACTTTGTCTCTGTCTCTGTAGTTCAGCAGGCACGCTATGATGGGGCAGGCCGGGGCGGCCGGAGGCAGCCTCGGGCCCAGTGATATGTGAGCCCCCTCCACCACCAGAACCTGAGAAAGCACGCCCGGAAAAAGCATGGTCAGCTTAGTCTCTACCTAGTCCTCCATTCTGCCCATAGCCGTTGACTCCGGGACTCCCAAGATGCTAATGTTGTTTCTGCTTGAGTGGGCCTCCAGATCCTCATTTTGTTGCAAATTATTTCCAGCACACGCTCCATCTGGAGAGGGCGATCCTCCTCTCCGCATCGTCCATCCTCCAGATCTGAGGTTCAGGACTCCACCTGTTCTAAGCAGGTATAATGGTCGTCCACTTTGTCTTTCAAACAGTCCATTCGGTCCATGAGATGGTCAAGTTTGGCATTAATGCCTGCCAGGCTTTGTTTGCGGTCCATAAACATGGCTTTTATCGTGGACGGCTGGTCCTCACTCTCCTCAGACTGCTCCAAGTCCATCTCCTCTGCCATTCTCTTGCGTGCCCAGCCTTCCTCTTGTTTTCAAATGAGAGTTTAGTCTGCTTATGATCCAACTTCCCCATGTTCGAGTTGGCAGTAGCCTCCCTCCGCCAGGTGTCTTGAAGTCACTCTCCTCCACCCGGCCAGTCACAGATCAAATGCAAGGTGCGCCCATGCTATATTGTCTATCATCTTGTTCTACAGTTGAGGCCTCACAGTCACCCCATGGGGCCCACACAGGGCATGCTCCCCAGAGTTGCGGCAGACACCCTACCGGCCCACAGAGGTCCGCCTTGCGCAGACGATCAAGCTGCCGCAGATCTGCTCTCCTCCTTCTTCCACTTGAAACTGCTACATCGCTCTCACTCGCTCCACCATTATTTTCTGCACTTTTTCTACCTGTCCCAGGACGACTAGCCTGCTAGCCAGATCTTCAACTCCTTTCCAGGCCGCTGCCGATGGGCCACCGTTATCGATCCTACTGGATCGGCCGGGCTCACGGCTCGTTCAGAAGCGTGGGCCCACCCCATGGCCTCCAGGCTGTGGCAGCCCTCCAACGCATCCACCGGCAGGTCCAGGCACACCAGTCCCATCCTCGGCCAGAGGAGCCCAGCGAATCGTCGCTCCCCTCGAGCCCAGTGCGGCCCGAGCCCGGGCACACCAGCCTTCTCTCCGCCCCTGCTACAGGGTTGGTCGGGGTACCCCTCTACTCCTCAGCCATCGGGTCCCCCTTTGCCGCCTCGGTGCTCCGTCGGCCCCTCGGTAGACGCATCAGAGTGGCCAACTACCACACAGCCCAGGCCGATCACAGCTACGGCAGCACCTCTTTATTCCGGCGTCCGTCTGGCGGAAAAACTCACTCCGCTGTATCGTCTATGAGGTCATGGGCTGATTTCCGTTAGGATTCTTCTACAGGTGGCCTCCAAGCCCGGATAAATGTAGGGTTTATTCTCCTGCTTTGCGGAGCCTCACACGGTGACGGCCATCTTGCGGGCCCGGCCAGACCACGCCCCCCCAAGCGGTCAATAACTTGCCTGTGAAAGTCAGCTGTTAGCAGTTGAAGTTCTTGCAAGGATGTTTCATTCCTCTTCACTCATTCTTAAAAATGTGTGTTGATCATCTCGTAACAGTCCCATCTTGATTTCCACTGTGTTGACTTTACTATGCAGGACTGGCCTAGTTTCCAGGATGGCTTGGAGGATCAGGTTAAGCTTACCCGTTGGGAGGGAGGGAGGAGGTTGGCCCTGTTCAGCAGTTCAAATCCCATATTAACGACACACAGGGCTCAAGGGTGTACATAAGCTAGTTTCACATCATGATTTGAATTGCAAGCAAAAAGAGAGGCTTTTCAGTTCTAAGTTTCCCCATCTGTGCGATTAGTGGAGTTCCAGGAGCACAGTGAAGTGATGTACTAGAGTAGACCAAGACAGGAAGAACAGAGCTTCAAGGTGATTCGCTGAAGCCATCTTAGTTATGGAGACCTGCCTTATCTCAAACCACTGGGAGGATGGTGACAGACAGAGGATGCACGAGTAGTCTCAACCTCTGACAAACTGATGAAGAGGCCCAACCATGCACGTAGGTAGCAAGATGCTCAGGACCTTGTTTGTCACTGAGAGCCACAACACCTTTTAGGGATAAATGATGAGGGAGCCGCAGGCTTCACTGCCATCAATGCAGATCTGAAAGACCTCCTGTGAAGCCAGTGGTGCACTAGCTCAAAAGCTCCCAGGGTACAGATTCTCAAAGAAGTTAAGAGTACAAACCGGTGAGGAGGAGCAGAGGTTGAGTGGCCAGTTGCTGTTCCTGCCGGGAGGTAATTGTCTGCGAGGAGTGGAACTCGCTTACAGCTATGCCCTGCAGGAAGAGTGCCTGTGACCTGGGGAGGCAAGAACAGTCTCTGATACCAGAGGTGTTTCATGAGGGGAGCTGGAACATATCTTATGTGGGTAATGTAGTGTCTGCACCTGGATCCTGGTACCTGGCCCTGAGGTCAGGTCACATGGGTCTGGGGTGCGAGGCTTATTCTGCACATGGGGGAGGAGTCTCTCACATTCACTGGACTGATTCGGTAAGTAGGAGGGGTCAACACCAAGAGAGACCAACAACCCAAGCCATGCTATGTCGCAGTCTGAATATCACTGGGGGACCAACCAAGGTAGTTGAGGACCCCCACTCCTCAACCAAGTATTGGCTCAGTCCCAGGTTGGAAGTGACAAAGGACTGCTCCCCAGGCAAGTGACCCAGTAGCATGTACAGGTGATACCAGCGAAAGTTGTGACCCCAAACTCAGATCAGCAAATTCAGTGGGCCTGGCCCGGAACTTGTTTAAAGAGTGTCCGCCATCTTACAGCATCAACCCACGCTTCCAGATCTGTAACTGTTCTTACACCTTCACCCGGTGTGGTCCTTTTGGCCAAAGTGGGGATCCTGGCTCTTTCTTTTTCAGAGATAAGCAAGCAACAAGCACACATGAGGCACAATCACATCTTCATCGATTTGGGGCCTCCTAGGCTGGGATGACCACAACACATCGCCCTCATATTATCAGCAATGCCAAGTCTTGTTTACTCCATTATAAAACAGGACTACAAGTCCCACAATTCAAAGAACAAAACCTGGACTGGAGTAGCACATCCTGCGTAGACCTGTGAAACTTGGCAGCTATGTATTATGGAGTTGTGCTCTCACAGGACAGGGCCCACTCTCAGATGTGTGTATATGCGTGTGGGGGGGTCACCCATGATGGGTGCAATTATTTAATACATAGTGAATGGTGGCGGCACCGGTCCTTGGCCCCAGATGCTGTCACTTATAACTCACCACTGGGTCCACTGCTGCAGTGTTCTCGAGGCGGTATTTCAAAGGGACTCTGCACTCTAAGCATCCTGAAGTGCGCGCCGCTTTCAAAATCTTAGCTTCCGAAAGGCCTCAAACGCGGCGCTGTTGTGGCCCCTGTTGAAATGGTCAGACCGATACCAATCCGAGGTACGCTAATGGGACTGCTCACCAGGCAAGTGACCCAGTAGTATGTACAGGGGATCAGACCAGCGAAAGTTGTGGCCCCAAACTCAGATCAGCAAAGATTCAGTGGGCCCGGAACTTGTTCAAAGAGTGTCCGCCATCTTACGGCATCAAGGGCCAGATGTAGCAAACGTTTGCGACTCGCAAACGGGCCGAATCGCAATTTGCGACAGTGCAAAATCGGAAATGGGATGCAAAAAGCCCATTTCCGACTCGCAAAAAGCGATGTGCCCCGTTTGCGAGTCGCACCCGTTGCGACCCCCTTTTGCGACCCGCAATGTGCGTGTCACAATTTGCGAGTCGCAACCCATATGCAATTGCAACTCGCAAATTGCGACTAGTCGCAAAAAACCCAGTTTGCAAGTCGCATTTACCACTAACTCAGAGCAGGTGGTAACCATTACCAAAGTATAAAAGGAGACCCAGAAGGCATCTGGGTCACTCAAGATGGCGGACATATACCTGATAGCAGTGAGGAGGAGAGTCTACGCAGCCCAGCAGAGGAGGAGGAGGGGCCACAGACAGGAGAAGATATATAGAACAAGGCAGACCCTTTTCCAGCAAACTGAAGAGGAGATCTATGATAAATACCGCCTTAGCAGCGCTGCCATTCTAGAATTAATAGATTTACTAAAACCACAGCTAGAACACAAGACTCTGCGTGGCTGCGCCATCCCTACGCATGTGCAAGTACTATGCGCACTGCACCTCTTGGCATCAGGGAGCTATCAGGGGGTCATTGCCGTGGCAGGTGGGGTATCCCAAAGTGCAGTGTCAAGGTTCCTCAGGGCATTCCTAGATGCCTTAGTAGCGCACAGGTCTCAGTTCATATACTTACCAAGGAATGAGGCAGAAATTAACAGCACGAAGCTGGACTTTTACCGCATTGCCCACTTCCCCCAGGTCATTGGATGTGTAGATGGGACACACATTCAAATATGCCCCCCCGCTAATCTGGAACATATTTTCAGCAACAGAAAGTGTACCCACTCACTCAACATACAGGTTGTTTGTGATGCCCATTACGTCATCACGGACATTGTAGCTAAGTTTCCAGGCAGTACCCATGACTCATACATTTTTAGACATAGTGGGATACATCAACGCCTGGAACGTGGGGAGTTTGGAGACAGATACCTCCTAGGTATAGCTGCATACACCTTGCAGACATACACACAGGTCACTGTGCACGACTATCTGGACTTACTAACAGTGTACTTTTGTGCCCAACAGGTGACAGTGCATATGCTCTAAGGCCATGGATCATGACTCCATTTTTAACACCCAGCAATGATTCAGAGAGGCAATACAACAGTGCGCATAAGAGGACCAGGAACCTGATCGAGCGCACCTTCGGACTCCTGAAGGCAAGATTCCGATGCCTCCACCGCAGCGGAGGCGCCCTCCAATACACCCCCATTACCGCCTTCAAAATTGTGGTCGCATGCGCCATCCTCCACAACATAGCCACCAGACGTGGGCTACCTCTCACCCCTGCAGACCCAGATCCTGATGAGGAAGAGCAAGAACAACCACACCGCCATCATGGGGATAGGAGTCTAGCTAATCAAGGCAGACTGAGACGGGAACACATTGCAACGCCATATTTTGGACGGTACGTGTAAACTCCCACCATACTCACCCATTAACCAGACACTCCTTTTGTTAAGTGGAAGAAAAATAACTGTTTTAATAATGTAATGGATGAACTATATACAAGATTCAATTGTCCATGGGCAGGGAAATGCCAACCACTCATGTGGCACATTAAAGCCATGTGCCACATTTGTTTGTCCGGGCTGTTGGCTAACTTCTCCTGCCCCTTGCCAGCCTGGCTGGTCCCAGCCGCATCTATGGTGCTCTGCCTCCCACTCCTTATCACCCTACTGTCAGTGGCAGATACACTGCTCACTGTGGAGCCCTCTTCACTATCTTGGGGTGTTTCCACGGTGGCCCTCGACATCTCACGTGTCTCCATTAGTTCAATGATATGTGTGAGACGTCCCAGGCCCCTGGCAACATCCCCAGCAAAATGGCCCATCTCAATTTGCAGGCCAACTGTCCTCCTCGACAGGCCTGTTGTGTTGATGGCTAGCCTGCCGATTGATGTGGCCATCCTGTCCAGTCTTAACATAATCTGCCTATCCCTGCGCCGCCCAGCCTCTGCCTGACCCAGCAGTCCGGCCGCCAGTTCCCTGATGGCAGAGGCAATGTCCCCAGTGTTCTGGCACATCAGGTCCATCCGCCTGTTGAGGTGCTGCATGCTTGCCTGGTTTTGTCTTTCAATGCGGTGCAGCACCCCACTGATCCTGCCCAATGTTGTGTTCTGCAGGCGCTGACCCCGCAGCAGATGTGCCTCACTGCTGGTTGGAGGATGAATCCGGAAATCAGACGCTCTTGCCCTGCGACGCCTGCGCAGTGGTGGCTGCCCTGTCCTCGCACCTGTATCCTCCCTGGCTGTTGCTGGGGCAGCTCCTGGCGTTGCTGTTGCAGCAGGCGTTACAACTGCAGGAATGCTGCTGACTGTGCATGTGGGGGTGCTGGAGGGTCCTGGGGTGTCCTCCTGGGCCTGGGTGCTTGGGGTGTAGGGGGTGTCTTGCTGGAGACCTGTGGGACATGGGGAACACACTGTCAGTGTCTAGTATCTTTTGCACAATTCCTAATAAACATTTGCCTATGCACTGCCTATTGGACTACATTTCCCATAATGCATCGTTCTGGCTTTTTCTACCCTGAAATGGAGCTAATTTGGTTGTGCATGCACATGTGTACATGGTGGGTGGGGTATGACATTGATAGGGGTACAGGCTTATCACATGGTACTCACCGGTTGATGTGCTGGGCTCTGAAGTGTCCAGGTCCCCAAATCCACACACTGCCTCCGGCTCAAAGGTTTGCTCAATCCTGTCTTCAAGGGGTGTGGGTGGTGGCACAGATGATGGTCCCCCTCCAGTGCCTCTCATCTCCCGGAGCCTTTCTGCCACCCTCTCCTTGGTCCGGGAGCGGAGGTCATACCACCTCTTCCTTATGTCCTCAATTGTCCTGTGGCTCACCCCCAGGGCATTGATTTTCTCCTGCATTTCCTGCCAGATTTTTTTTTGGGTGGCCTCTGGAACAGTGAGGGCAGCTCTCCCAAAGAGCTCATCATGGTGCTGACAACATTCTTCGGTCAGCACCTCAAGCTCCCTCTCTGAGAATTTAATTTTCCTTTTTCGGGGGGTTCCCTCCATGGCTGCTGCAGCTAGCTCAGTGTGCAGACTGGCAGTTGTAAAAGGGTGTGGTCCAGCCTCCTCCCAGGTGTATTTGTTAACTTCCTGGCTGTGATGTCATCATCATGTGCCAGGAAGTGTTTCCAGAGTGTTTTGGTGTGCTTTCTGGAGTGTTCTGCTGCACCTGCAAGCAATTTTGAGGGAACTCGCAATTTGCGACACCAACTCGCTAATTGCGAGTTCGTTTTTTGCACACTCGCAAACAGCGACCTCGCAATCTGCGGACTCGCACACAGCGTTGCGAGTCCGGATGCGAGTCGCTAAATCGGACCGGTTTCTTTCCTGGCATACCAAATTGCGAGTCGCATTTTGCGAGTCGCATTGACTCGCAAAATGCGACTCGCAATTTTATTTTTCCTACATCTGGCCCTAAGATCTGTATCTGTTCTTAAACCTTCACCCTGTGGGCCTTCAGAGATAAGCGAGCAGCAAACAAGGAAAGGGCAGTAACTGCAAAAGCTTTATCAGGTACCTGAATTGCAAGGAACCTGCTTCCTGCATTTTCCTCGCATGTTTAACTAGTCCCTAGCTTCAGTCGCATTTCCATTTTTTAAATTACAGTTCAACATTCTTGCCACTGAGTGAAGATGTTCTTATTAAATGTTTGATGACAGACTAGAACGTTAGGTAGTTTACTTTTTGCTTTGAAAACTGATTACCAGCTTTCAGTGTCAATCTTGCATCAGCACTAAACCAAACATCTCACTTCTCTGCCTAATTCACCTGCAGACTCTGATCCCTGAACTCTAAGCCACAGAGCCCCAGGTTGCGAAGACCAAGGGCAAGTATTCTAGCTAGCTGATTTGAGACTTCCTGGTTACTGACAGTTCCAACTTGTTACCTCTAATAGCAATAGCCAGCATCTTTGTGGCAACCACGGTTGGAGTCACAAAACAACTTGGGACTGGTGACGTTAGAGGCTTCTAGTTCCTTCCTGAGGCCTTATTTTAATGGTATTTTATGCTGAATATTGGCATCAATATTTAATTTGTGACGTAAATATGTGGTGTCTCCCTTTTTCCAGCCCTGTTCCACAAGCATGTAGGTGGTGACTTTCCCCTCCCCAACTCTTCTCTTCAAACTTGTATGTTCCTTACTATTGCTGACAGTTTCCGTAGAATGTTTTCTCACGTATGATCTGTCTTTCCCCACTGGTTCTTTTGGTGAATGTTTAATCTGTATTCTACAGTCTAGTCATTTGGGCATCGGGTGCTATGGTGTAAGATGCTGTGCGTGGGTGCTCTGTTAAACTGCACACATACTTCATCTGTTGTCTGGACAGTGACATAGCATTTGGGGATGTTTGGAAATTGACATCCCCATATAAATGCATTCTTGGCTTGGTAGTTGGGTCAAAGAGCCGTACATTGGATAAGCTATGTCTGTGTTGGTTTTTCTTGTTGTTCTGATTTCACTAACAGGTTCTAACTTGTTCATTGTTAGGTCTTGTCTGAGACATTGCATGTACTGTCACTTGCCAAGCTCTTTTGTTACCTTTAACTTAAAGGGGGCTTAGGCTCCACCGATTACATACCATTGGTTGGCTTTATCATCTCTCTCATTTCCATGCTTCTTATTGAGCGGGTGCCAGTTTCACATTCTACTCATGTGTTAGTCCCTTTGATGGCGCGCTGATCAAGTTCTGAATAATTGCTTTATTAGTGCCCCTCCAGTGCTGGCGCTTTGATTCTGGCACTTCTTTTTTACTTTTATTTCTACTGCTTTTTCTTTTGCTGCATGTGGCTTCTTTCTCACCACCAACAGCTGCACCTTTTCAGTGTCTAAATAAAGAACTGCGATAAAGAATAAGCAGTCATTTTGTGGCACCATTTTGCTTTCCGTGTTTAAGTCTAGCGTTCACCTTCAACTCACTGATAGTATTAGATGCAAATTTAGGGTTGTGGCTGGTAACGTGGTACTTTCCAGTTTGAATGCTGCTTCAGGCAGCAAAGCCATGGGTGCATTCCCCACTAATCAGTTAATTGTGCAGATAGTGTAAATGTTTTTTCTACTACTTGTAACATCCACTTTCATACATGTTTCTGGGCTTTTGGGTGCCCACTCTATTAGCTATTCTGCAATGTTTTAGGCCGTCTTAGTTTCCCACAGTGGGATTTGCAACTTTTGTTCAGCTTGTGTTTAAAGGTCTGTGATCATAGTTACAATACCTCTAGACTATGCCTCCTCATCACCTTGCTACATTGGACAAGACAGTGAGTTTTTTCTGATGTACTTGGTCCTCGGTACTCACCAATTCCCTTACTGAGTGAGGACAGGCATGCAGTCTGGACATGCCTTCCCTTGGAGGCTGCCTGCACAGGATGTATCTACATTGCAGACTGTGGTATGCCGCACCTTACCCCTACAAACGTTTATCGATGGTATATACCCAGTCGGCGCGCAGTTCTTGGTTCTCACTCCCACTTTTCGCGTACCAGACACACACCCATAGTCAAAGTTGTACTGTGCAATTGAGAACAAATGTATATTTACTTCCAACTTGACAAATGCATGGTGCATCAGTGGCCGGTAGTGGCACATGAATGTTACATTGTGCTGTGATTAAAAACAAGCACTAGTAAAGCCAATAAGTCTTGCAAATGCAAAATCTATTGACTTTGTCAATTTTTTTAGCCATGTGGTCCAGCAGCAAGGCTGCTGTGGGGAATGGTTGAAAGTAAAAGGGAAAAAGGCACAAAGATTCGGCCAGCATTGACTGCATCTTAGCACTTGTTTTATTTACATTTCAGCCATGCTGCACAGCAGCCATTCAGCCGTACAATATGGTTTCAAAAACACATTGACAAATCCTAAAGACCTCGGATAGGGGAGACATATTGGCTTTGCTAAAGCTGGTTAGGTTCAGAAACGTAAATATACATAGTGACTGGTTTGGTAAAAAGTGGCACATCAGCACCCAGAGTAGTTAGTACTCCTTCAATGGATGCAAATGTATTACTTTTTAAAATTCACACACATTGGCAGTAGAGGGCTTAGAAAGCTGCGCCAGTCTCAGATTTCCAGGCATACTAGTGGCAATCAAACATCCAAAAGATGATGGTACAAATGCTTGCAAATAGTCTAACCACTGGCAATCAATCGGGGTAATATTCTAAACCATCGTTTTATGCCAACTGTGGTACTCTAGACAGAGGGTCTGATTAGTGTTTGGCAGACGTAGTAAGGGCAGAGAGGGCGGATGAAGACTTCACATCTGCCTCCCTGCGTTTACTTCACCTGCCAAATTTACAGATGTACACCGGCCCTGCGCACATCACTATACTTTCGCAGGACCCACCTTCATGGTGGTTCCTCTTAATGTAAGAAAAGTTTGACAGATGGCTCTGTCAAACACAAAAGCTGACTGTCATACTTTTACAAAGTTTTCTATTTTGCAAACACAGACTCCCGAAGAGGGTGGTTTTCTCCCATGGTGTGGTAGTCTTTTATCTTTTTTATTGTCCTTCACAACCACAATATGCCTGCCAATGAGGGACAGTAAAACAAAAAATTAATTAAATTTAAAAAACATTCAATCTCTCACTCAAAATAGGGTGAACGGTCAGATGGCTTACCTCTAACAGCACCTTCTCGATTGGGCTGTCAGAGTAAGTTTTACACAGCTGGACTAAATTTTACTCTGTCGGCTTAACACTTCTGGTCGCTTGACTCAAAATCGGGCAGACAGACCTTGAGTTTGGCAGACTGGATACTTCCTCAGCACTTCAACTGAGTGCCTGGCTGCCCTGCTGAAAATCAGCTGCAAAGGCCCACTTAACGCAAATCAGTATTGATCCTGCTCTTCATGGGAACAGTCCATCATGAACCCTGATCTTCTCACCCATTCACCCTGCGGCCCACTGAATTTTTAGAGGGGAGATTTAAGATTCACACCCCAAAATCTCACTAAGCTACACCCCAGTGCACTAATTTCCTACAAAAAAACGGTGACATGGCAATTATTTCTAAAGTCTGCCACTGGTGGCGGGATGTGCCACAGCGTATAGAAAGTCTCTTGTTAAAACTCTTGCACATTCATGGTACCCAGTGCATGGGTTGGTGGGGGGCGAATGCAGAAGCACCTGTGGGCCTCCGAGGTACCATGTACTTAGCGCACCAAGCTGGAAAATGGTAAAAGAAAATGGTTGGCTCAGTTTAGCCCTTGTGCCGCCACAGAGCAGGCTCTCAAATCAGCCGCTTCATTCTCCTGGCTTCCATCGTACTAAGGGTGCAGCTGGGGGTACGGCCCTAATGCAAAAAAAAAGAAATTAGTTCTGCATCCCCTGGTTTGGTAGAAAATACAGTCACTAACCGGGATGCTGTGAACCCCTAGCAACCCTTGACCTCGGTGCCGCTACACCTGCTGCACTATTCCTAGATATGCCATTCGAAACCGCATCACTTGTGCCAGAGGTATAATGGAGGAGGGGAGGGGGCTGATCTGCATCCACCTAGCCCTGGAGTACCCTCTCTGTAGGCCAGACTGTTTGAGTTTGAGCTTCTTTCTGACGAGATAAAAAGAAAAAATGCCCAGCGGGCGCATCTGTAATAAGCGGCTGTTTATGTAACATGTCAGGGCTTTAATAGAACCACCGTCAGCGTTACCCAACCGGGGTAGAATTAAAGGCCTGGACGGGCCTCTCGCTGCGGATTAGCGCAGCACAGAGAGGCCTCCTTTGTCCAGGCAGAATGGAGCCACACATCGGGAGCGATCGATAATCGGATGAAAAGGGATCTGAGGTTCTCACGGGAGGAAGGCTGCACAAACCTCGAGTACGGGACCCTTCTCTGAAGGGGGCCATTGATACCGAGGGGATTATGGAGGCCGCCACACACCACCAGTTTACCAGTTGTACCTGCTTGGAATGTGACCACGAGTCACCCCACCCCCACCCACTGCATCAGCAGTACCACATCACACTCACCCTAGGGCACCAGCAGGACTAGGCCAGACCTACCTGTGGGAGACAAGCTGTATCACATCACAACGGGCCTATGGCCCCAACTGTACCATGTCACACCTACCCCAAGACACCAGCAGGACCAGCCTGTGGGAGAACTGCTCGGAGCATATCACAACGGTGCTATGGCATCAACTGTCTTACATCATACCTACCTCAAGGCACCATCCGCTGGGAGACAGCTAATAGCATATCACAACTACCATAGAGCACTGTCACCATGGGGCGCCAGCTGTACCACGTCACACCAACACCAGGGAACCAGCGCAACCAGGTCAGACACGTCTGTGAGAGACAAGCTTTGTCACACAAGCACATATCTATCCAGAGATGACCAACTGCACTCCATCATAGCAGACTGGACGGTTCTAGTGTGACCTCATCCGAGGTGCCTGAACAGGACAAGGAGCACTAGTCAAACCTACCCGGAAGGGACCAGCGGTACCACATCACCGCCGTCCAGAGCGGTCCTCTTGTGCCACATCTGAACGGCTCATGAGAGGCCACCTGTAGCACATCACACCTGTCTGGAAACAACTAGCTGCAGCAACACACACCTAACCCACTCCACACCTATCATAAAGGGACCGGCCGTAACATACCGCACTTATTTGTAGGAGAGTAGCTGTACCACTTCACTGAAGAGACCCACCCACACACGACCGACAGCCCATCCTGTGCTACTATGTCTCTAGTCACAAGTGCACCCTGGGGGGTGGGGCGCACAACTTAATCTCTAATAGCGCTGGAAGGCCATACAAGTGGAAAATGTGCTCTGCATATGTTGATAATGTAGCAACACATCAGCTCTAGTGCATTAGTTCTACAGCTCTAGGGCACATCGCACCTTGGTAGAGGTAACTATTATCAAGTATACAGTACATTGTTATCCCTGTGATCCCAGAATGGCTAGTCCTTGCCCTCAGTGGGGCCCGGGTTCACCCATCTATGGATGGGAGGGGCGCTGGTTGGTGTGTCCTGTATGTGAGCATGGATGGGTACTTGAGTAGCGCACCGGTTCATTCCTGAGGGAATGTAGCAGAATAGGGTGGCAGATGCACAGGGCAGGAATCTGCACGAGGGCTGGATTGGGGTGGGGGGTGGGGGGACAATGTGTCTGTGCAAGGCTGGACTAGCCTAACCAGGCATCTGGCGTTTCCCTGTGATGCTGGAAAGGTGGGGACAGCTTTTGTTCCTGGGAGGTGGGGCGGTTTTATAGCAGTGCAACAGTTTTAAAAGCACTGCTGAATGTCTTTAATATCCAATAGTTTTCATGCAACAATGAAAGTGCCAAGATTACTCTGGTGATTAATGTACCTGCAAATTGGGGTTTTATCTAGTGCCAGTTATGACTCATCCAGAGAAGCATACAAGGGTTAATATGCCTGCTGAAAATAACTTGTACTATGCAGATCACAGAACTGTATTTTATGTGCAGTGCTCAGTGGGATACTGTCACTCATCACAGAGATCCCTTTGTTACTGTGCAGTTCATTAAATACAATCATAATCTAGCAGAGTGAGCTATGAACTGCCATCAAAGAGCTGTATGAAAACTGCATGGTACAGGTTAGAAAGTTATATATTTTACCCATCCTTTGATTATCCTCATTTTGCTAAAAAAGGTTTGTTTGGGTATAAATAAATTGTTATTATTAAAGGTAACCCTAACCACTGTTTTACGTTCTGAATCCTGAGTTTATGCTTACCCAGACCAAGCACTTTAAAAAATGCCTACCAGTATCGATGACATGTGAATTCTACGCCTGTAGTCCCCTTTGTCTTATATAACATTTTCTATACACGGGTTTACACACATATGATTCATTGTCTGTGTGTGTGTGTGATTTAAGGGACTCCTACACTGGTGAGAGGCACTACAAAACAAATTAAATACATGTGAGAGAGGGGCTGTGGAGAGATGAGAGGCACTGTCAGAGGGCAATGGTGAGGGAATCATTGAAGAGCACCAATATAGATTGCCACATCCTGGTGCCCTGTAACGTCATCAACTACTATACTTTAAAAACAAATACAATTGATTATATAATTAAAAATGGGTTGTAGAATGCACTGTTTTTGCCATTTGTTCCAAATGTTCTTGGGGATGAGTACCCAAATCCTATTGCAGTGGTCAGGTCTGTTCGCTATGTACCCTATGGGGGCTGGTCTGACAAAATTTGCCAGGGCTGCTTTGGCTTCCCAGCCGGCCCTCTATGTGCATCCATATAGGTGACACTGTGAATTCCAGAGATGGCCTATGATTGTAGCGCAGCAAGAAGTTTATTCAGCCAAGTGAAGATGGTACCAGTCATGGTTGATGAGGTCAGATGGAGGCTTATTCATGTAAAAAGCATTGCGGAGGATGGACTGTTTAAGAGCATGCAAGCACAGGGCAGACAGTGCTGTAACAAAACCTTATGAGCCCCCCTTCAAGGAACTGCGAAGGCCTACGCCACATACAAGCATCCCATTCAGCACATCAATCTTGCACAACATCAGCAGGATTTTCAGTGAGACGATATCCGAGCATATCAAAAACTGTTTCTGGGAGTATTGATTTACACAACTGGGGTTTAGGTGCTTCAAAAGTACACATTCTTTGTGATATGGAGAAATCTCAAGGCACAGACATGGGCATATGAGCACATCAATAATGACAGTGAGCAAAATGACTGCCTCTGTGCTCCTGAAAAGTCAATTTACAATGCACCAATTAACCCTGTAACTCATCGTTTATATCTCACACTCATCCCTAGTTCTCATTCATTTACCACCTTTTCTGCTTCAAAAGTATCACCAATTTCTTATTCTTCTATCATTTCTACCCCTCACCAACATAGTATGCCCCACTCTCACTTTCACTCTTGACCTCTACCCAGTGAATAATGTGTACACGAAGAGGTACTGAGGCCCAAAGTTATCTTCAGAAGTCTGTGACTGGCCCTTACAAAGTTCAGGGTGTTGAATACCAAGACTGCATAATCTTGATTCCACCTCATGCTTCTTTTATCCACCACCCAATATCTTTATCTCACTTACACATTTTTTCCTTTTAATCCTGGTTTCTCCTTTTGTCACTGTTTCTCCATTTTGCTCTTCATCCTTCATTCCTCCTTTAGTGTTTGCCTCGCTCTTGCTATGGATCGAAGTCTGCCAAGGTTAAGTACATGCTGGCCCCCAAAAATGAGTGTCATTTAGCCCCACCTGCAACCTCCAGCTCAAATAAAACACTAACCCTGCCTCAGACATTCCATTTCTGTCTTTCAGTTTTTCTTCCTCCCTT
Source organism: Pleurodeles waltl (assembly GCF_031143425.1). NCBI lineage: Eukaryota > Metazoa > Chordata > Amphibia > Caudata > Salamandridae > Pleurodeles > Pleurodeles waltl. The sequence continues at coordinate 55,043,690 of NC_090443.1, forward strand.
CCCTGTGCCTCTCCAAGTTCCCCTCTTGACTCTACCTCTGTCCCCATATTACATTCATATCTTCCAGTTTCTCCTTCAGTTTGTATGTCATTCTCATGACTTTACCATGTTCCCTAACAACTCAACATCTTGTGCTATCCCATCTATGAAAGACAGTTTTGCACTCCTTTATTGCTCTGGAGTTATGTTGTAAATCCAACTCTCATTAGTTTACTTTATCTCTAACAGTTAGCAGCCTACCTTCAACCCTAGAACTCTAATTCTCTAAATGTTATCTCTACCTATCAGATACCCACCACTATCTCTTCCAGTTTCACTCCCACTACGCATCTCATTCTCCCATCTGTCTTCCACCTGCACACACCACATTCTCTGATTTCTTTAACGTCAACTCTCCCTTTCACATTCAGTCCTATCTTTAACCAATAAATATCTTGATCTCTTCATGTCTTACTTCAGTGCATTCCTTTAATTCTCACACTAACATCACTCAATGCTACTTTGACTACATTCGCTATCTCTGTAATCTTCTTGCCTCCTGTAACCCTAGTTTTCAATTACCTTCACCTACACCCTTGTTGCTCATTTTCACACTCCTGTCACATAATTTTCCTTTACTTCTACCTTTCTCATCTCCTACATACACCTTCTAGCTTCCCAATGTCCTCTTTCTTTTATCATTATTTTCAGTTCACTCAACTTTCTGCTTCTCCCTCACTCCTCTAACTTTACATTTTCACATTGCATACCTGTGTCATTTCTTTCCCATTCCATCATACCACTGATCTGGTCACATTTATGACATTTCATGTGGATTCCTTATCCACTTTGCAATGGATAATACAGCTCCCAGAATGCTGCTGTCAGATTACAAACATGCATCATTAAAGTGCATAACCATCTACACCTGGTGTCACACTCAGTTTCTTGCTATTTCTTACCCATCTTGCATTTTATGGTTATTTTTCCACTTTCTCGTATCTCTTTTGCGACAAAATCTATTTCATTCTATCACCCACATTCACTCTAGTTATTTCCTTCCTTTTCAATTTCTCCCTCTTATGTTTTTTCACTCTTTATTCCTTTATGCATCCCTCCAAGTCTCACTTTTCTTCACCCTTTCTTATTCTCTCTTATTTCATTCCCCCATTGTTCCTTGACCTCCATTGTTCCTTTGCTCACTGTTCCTGTTTTTAAGGTCTTGGCGAGATAGCGCATGTGCTATCTCAAAGAGACATGTTGTATATACTTTGTGGGCTTCAGCCCATCCATAGGCTTCCCATTTGCTGACTCCATTGTCACTCTCATATTCTTTCTCCCCATTTTTCCATGGCATGCATTTGCCATGCCTCTACCTGTGTTTAACCCTCCTGAGAACTTCCACAAAATTCAATACCACACCATATAATTCCACTCCACTACATGCCACTCCACAACACACAATACTACTGTACATAATTACATTCCATAAACGGCAATCCCACTCCATATAATTCCAGTACACTCGATATCACATAATTACTATCCACATAATCCCCTCACACCATGTCTCATAATTCCACTGCACATAAGTCCACTCAACACCACACAATTCCTCAACAAACAATTGCAATCCAACTCACATAATTCCACTTCACACCACATGCATTCACTCCACTCCAGAACATATAGCTGAAAGACATTAACATTGACAGCACCAATAGCTCATGGAATGCCGAGACCTATTGGCTTTGCCAATACTTCTTTTCTCTTGTTATCCTAGTCTTTCTCTGTCACCTTACTGAATCCTAATTCCTCTTCACCTCCTGCCTCCTTAGTTCTGTCAGATCTGTGTATTTGGTGTGTTTTGTATGACCCTCTTCCCCAGTGCTGAGGTCACAGTTGGGGAGCAAAGCATTTCAACACCTGTGACAGAATACAATAGCAAAAGCAGCAATAGAGAAAGAGTTTCTCGCAAAGAAAGAGTACAGGTCAGCTCAGTTCAAATAATTCACACTAACACAAGGTAGTTCAGAGGTAGCAGTAGCACAACTTTTACTCACACATCTATAACAGGTGACACACAGGTAGTAGCACTGAAAGCTTTACAGCCACCAGAAACAGGTATATTATTGGCAGTAGTGCACGATTTGTCTCAACGAGAACAGGTGGAGCACAAGCAGCACTAGTGTTAGTTTCCTTCATGCAGAAGAGGAATAGCCCAAGGGGCTGAACTGCAAGCATTCCTGATGCAAAACAGGCATTGCAAAGAAAGCAGCTCAGCAAGCTTTTTTCACACACAGAACAAGCAGCAGCAGTGCAAGCTTTGCTCACACAAAAAATGTGCAGCATGGACAGCAGATTTGTTAATCACTCTTAATCAAATTGTATTGCAGTGTGCAGCCGGGCAAGCCTCCCTAACAAAACAGGTCTAGCATGCGTAGCAGCTGTGCAAATATCTCTGGTATTAAACCACAAAATCATGAGCAGGAGGTATAGACGTCTCCCACGAACAGCATTACAAGCATCCTTCTCTAAAGAGATACACAGTGGAATGTAAGGAGCAATAAGAGTTGCTCTCACTGGAGTTATAGTATAGACAGTTGCTCTGCAGGCGACTCTCACCAAAAACAGGTAGAATACCACAGCTCTAGAGCGAGCCTGTCTCACAAAACCCAAAACAAGGGTGCAGAAGCAGCATGAATGGATGGATGTGCATAGCTGCAAGCGGCAATATACCACATGTGACACCTTCAGCAAGTCCTAGTTTTTAATACAAATGTACTCTGAAAACATTCAGTTGTATGCCCATGTTTGAAAAGGTAAACACAAACTATGAGTACCGGAATGCACAGTGATGTTGTCTCAAAACGTAGGAAAAGCTGGAGGTTTCCCATTTGATATGGCACTCTGTATAAGTGTGTGTGTGTGTGGACCCCTCCGTCATACGTTCAACAAATTAATCTTTGCATTAAATGTGTGGGTGACTACAGACATAGCTGGTTACGCATTTTAAAGACTCAGGTTGTTAACCAGGCAGCATCGCTGTATTAGATAGGTTCCTGAGATATATAGAGAATCAGATATGCTTTTTCAGGACCATTAGTTGATGTTTTATTTTACTGATGGTTGCAATCTACGTTATAGTGCCTGCCTAGTCTCCCTTTGAATAAGATGTAATAGGTGGTTACGTACTGTCTTTCAGCCGATCAGGCCAACTAAATGAAAGATTTAAAAAACGAAGAGATTGCTGGATTCACATTGATTTTGGTAAGGTCAGCCTTGGTCTTGGTGTATCATACAACAGCATCTTTGGTCAATCTAGTAGTGCTGCAGCCACTTTCGAGTTTGAACAGGCTGCAAGAACACCATCAGTTTAATTCCTTCTCCTCTGCTTGGGAAAGAGGCCCTGCCAGTGCAAACTGGTGAAAATAACCACTACCACTCTTGCTGGTGGTGAGCTGAATGGCCCACATCCACCCAGGGGACAACCTCTCCTTCCCTTGAGAGGCAGTAAGAGGGCAAGGGCCCATTCAGCTCTGCCTTTTACCCAGCACAGCTGAACAGCTACAGTTCAGTCGTGCTTTTCTCCTTTCAAACATAATTTGCTGGTTTAACAGTCATGCCCTGGTGAAGCGCTCCAACAGGCACTGCTGCTTGTGGGTGGTGGGATTTTAAATGTTCAATGTCACAGCCAGGTGCAACTTTCAAAATGAGGGACACATAAATGGTGTTTGTGAATAGTGGCAAGCTATGAAGTGGAACTGTGGTGGTGCATGTATACCAGATACAAACTGAAGACAGCATGAAAGCAGGACATGAATGTTAGTTTGAGTGTTCTTAGAGGAATGTCAATTAAATGCCAAGTATTCAGATCACCATTATGTTAGCTGAGGCCACCATCTGCTCACGGAAGTCAAAATATGCCAAGAAATACTATCACTCTGCTATGACAAGTCTTGTGCCAGGAGTGGGCCCATTATACAATAAATGTCCACAATATGTCAATAACTGTCACTGTTATGCCAGGCCTGGCACTGTAGCAGGGTGTGCCACATAAGGACATGGATCTCCCCAATATAACAATCATTATAACAACAAATATTCACTGCACTCACTGGTTCTAAAGGAACAACATGAGCTACATCGAAAAAATAAATAATTAAAATTGGTGTGTTAATGTTTTACATTTTAGGAGATGTGGGAATAATTTATTTGGCAAAGTGAGAAGTAGCTTGAGAGGCCAGAAAGCCTGCTGTCTGCTCCAGATAGAGTGATATGTGTGAGGTCAGGGAGATCTGGGCAGCCCACATCAATTAGGGAGACACATGATTTCAGGGACCCAGCCATGCACAGTGTTGTCATAAATTATGTTACTTCAGATGTCATCAGTGATGTTATCAATGCTGTCATGAGTGATGTAATCTGTCAGTGTTTAAGCAGTGCATGGCAAGGGGTGAGGTATAGTTGTTTCAGGGCTCAAGTTATAGTTAGTTAACTACAACTGGTGAATTTTTTTGTTTTGTTTAAAATGTTATGATGCAACTCACATTCTCACCTAACTATAATGTCACTTAACTTTTGTTTTTGTCAAGATAAAACCCATTGGCTGTGTCTAGAAACGGGTGTCATAGGTTCTTCTTTTACCCTCCTCAAGCCACATCATGCAGTCATATGACCAACCACAAAGGATCCTGACATTCCCCAAACCACAGAGCTAAAGCTCCTGCTCAGGGAATATATACAAATATAATACATTTTCCCGACGTCATATTCTATAGACTCCAGGAAACAAATGGTTCTTTTTTTAAAGTATTTCCGGAGAGCTGGTACACTCCTTGAAGTCCCCACAACATTCAGAACATATGCTGTGGTGTCCATGCCCAGACTGGGGCACCATCATGCAGCATAATATATCCAAATTAGCCCATGAAGGGAATAAGGGGGGGCTCTCCTTTCAGTGAATAATAAATGAGCAGCTGCGGCTGCTAATGTATTACTCCTAATATTTTTTATTTTTTGTGGGTGTCCCAGTCCCACCCAGGACACCCACTGTTTTATTTTTGTTGTTCTTGGGAGCGATGGTAGAAGCCCCAGGGCCCCTTGGTCCAACCTTCTCCCTGCAAGCAGCCCCATTCTATGGGGCCATGTAGTAGTCACCCACCCTTTTTTGTATTTTTAAAAGATGGGTGTCCTGGTCCAAACTGGGAGACTCAACATCTTTACCATTAGTGGCCACAGGGGGAGGCCCATGGCCCCTGTGTCCATGCCTGCTCCCTCTGCCAGCACCTATCCTAGATTCTATGGGAGCTGGCTTTGCTCCCGGCCTAGAGCAGCTTTCCACACTGATCCAGCTGGGTGGGAGCAATCCAAGGTTCCATGAGAGCCCGGGCAGGGAGAAATATTTCAGCTCCTACCTGTGTGAGACTTTTTGCTCCCACTGGGTGGAAGCTCTGAAGTCTTTGCTGTCTAAACTCTTGCTGGAAGGGAACAGTGTCCTGGTGGCTGGGGTCCCTGGGTCATCAACAGTGAGTGGGCCATACCATAGCTCAGGGAGGGAACTAAAACATGGGGGTTCTGGAGGATGATGGTCCCTGGGGCCGTACCATGGCTAGAGGAGGCGGGGCCCACACCACCCATTAAAATGGCTCAGAGAGCAGGCGCATGCCCCCTTGCCATAAAAATAGTAGAGTGTCTGGGGGATGGGGGCCCTGGGGCATTCTAATAGTAATATATATATATATATATATATATATATATATATATATATATATATATATTTACATTAATTTTTTTTGTCCCCAGTGTGTCTCTCAAGAATACACCCACCAGGAATTGGGAGACAGGGTGTCACTCCCTGCCCCTTATCTTTTTTTATATTTTTTTAAGGACAAGGGCCTGGGTCCTTGTGTCCTAAAATGGATGCAACATTTATGTTGATGTTGTTGCAGCCAATCAGATCTTATCTTTTGATCTGTCTGGTCTGCGCATTCTTCGTGGCGTGAAATATATATACATTTTGAACTTTAATTTCTCAAAAACTATTAAACGGATTTACAATAAATCACAAAAAGCACACTTTCATGATTAAGGTCTAGCTTTCTACCACATTTAGGCACATATTTATACTTTTTTGGCGCCGCATTTGCGTAATTTTTTGATGCAAAAGTGGCACAAACTTGCAAAATACAGTTGTGTTTTGTAAGTTTGCGCCGTTTTTGCATCAAAAAGTGGCACAAATATGGCGCTAAAAAAGTATAAATATGGGCCTTAGTGTAATTCTATTCAGCCGTTTTGGATCCCTCTGTGTCTATTTTTCCTATGGACAATTGTATGAGGGAAACACTCTGTGGGGCGAACCTTTTTCTCCCACCACTGCTTTTCTCAAAACTTTTCAGAAAGAGGTTAATGAGACTTTTTTTAGGAAGTTTTATGAAGATTCGGCAAAGTGCCCCAAAGTAATTAGCAAACCAAAAAATCCACTTTTTGTGGAAACGTGATCCTGGTCTTCGCCAACACCAGATAAAGCTCGCTGCAGGGACTTCGAGACATGCAAAGTAGAAGAGACTGAATACTTTCCTGTTAATTATATCTGCTTATTTCATTTGAAGCACTGTTGTAAATGAAATTTAGATGGCTTTGTGATATGAGGTTATAGTAGTATTTTGCAAAAGGGTAAACTTACACAAAACCTTTCATTGGACTCCATCAGCCAGTGCACTAGGAATGCAGAGAGTCTGTGAGTGGCTAGCTCACTGACAGTGCACGAGAAGCCTGAAAAGTCAGACCCCTGGTAGGGAATAGGAACCATGTAGGTCAGTTTGCAGGTGTGATAGAGGGGTTGTGAAAGGACACCCTCTGTAGAGGGCATGAGGTGTTTGAGAAACCGCCTCACTAAATGAGAAAGGGTCTGGGAAGTGCTAGGTCCCTGAGAGACCAAAGGATGTGCAGGTCTACCCCCTAAGACAATACAGCACCAAGGAGAGGCCAGACAAAAAAACAGGATTCATCAACAGCATCCCCAAAAACGACACAGGCTCTTCGAGGGGCCCACTCTGAAAGGACATTGGGTCTGGGTAGTGAAGGGGACAGCTCCTAGAGAGAACACCACAATTGTTATGAGACCAACTCTTGACTTTGTATGTAAAGGTTTTGCTTATTGACTCAGCATAAACGCTCCTGTTAATCCCAACCCGTCCCTCATTGGGAACACTGTTCACACACACAAACACATGCACACAGATATACTCTATCATTAGGCCCCCTCCCTCTCCATGGCCAGTCAAGTCGCTGTCTCCAATTCTCAATAGCCCTTTCCCTAGGCATTTAAACTAGTTACAAGACCTCAAACACCATCCCATATCCCAAGGTCTCCGCAGCACTAGATCTCTCTTGCCCTCATCTTTGGACACTACCTGCCTTTACTCCTTTAGATCAATTGTGAACACTTTTTGGATCATTTGTTCATTTTATGGGAAAGAGAAAAAAACAAGCTTTCAAAGTGGTCTATAGATGAATGTATGCAGTGGACATAGGTTTCACACACCCTCGGGTCGTTACTATCCATAAGTGACCCCTGGCCAGGTGCACCGTTGTTCACACATGGAGCACTCTCTGGCCCACTGAACGCGATCCTGCTAAAGAGCATTTCTCCATACACCAAAAGTAACCCTATCCCCCTCCTACGATATTTCCCCATTTTAAAGGTTCTCTGGAAACATGGACATGAGAAAATACTGGCCAGGAGGGGGTTGTAGGTTGTGGTACGCGCTGTGGAAGTAGAGTATGCAGTTTAGTCTGTAAGAAATAGAGGGAAGAAGGAAATATTTCAGAATCTGTTGTGGGATGGTGTCTGTTTAAGGTAGATATGGGAATGTAAACTTGGGACTGGCCGGTAGTGTCTGCAGGCCTGTCCCGGGCAGTGGCATAACAAGGGCGCCAGAAGCCATAATGCAAGCAAGGGAAATTGGTCCCCCATATCGGAGTTTGGTAATAAACAGCAGCTATACTTCACATCCCCTGAGCTTGGTGCAACTGTACCGGATGCATTATTGATAGCTTCGTCCCTGGCAGTCATGCGCAGGGTTTGAAGTGCCACTTATGCTGCACACACCCCAGACTGCCTACCATCTCCCTTGGTTAGTTCCTCCCTGCAGTAACAGTGATGATTATTTTTTTTTAACTTACCTCTTCAGTCCTGCGGTATTCATATTATCTCTGTGACTGGTGGTGCTGGGCCTGCGTGCCTCACCTGCCCAGTACTATTAATCAGACAGTGCATCTTGAAGGTAAGGCAAGTCTAGCTGTGCCTTTGAGGAACCGTTATAAATTAGGGAGCAAGCCTGCAGATGCCAGGGTGCAGTGAGAGCAGAATTAACTGCACATCTGCTGCTGGTGTGTTTTTACACCTAATCTAGAGAAGACAGACCTCTGCCAGCCTGTCTACCCATACAACTTTTAAGTTTCTATTTTTTCATTCCTGTGCTGCATGTTAACGGGACCTTTTGGGGCTGCCTAATGTGTGGCGGAATTTGACATTGCTTGACACCAGCACTGAATATATTTAAGACAGTTGGCCACATAGCGGCGCTGTCAGTCTATTTTTCACAGAGAACAGCGTGCTTAAAAATTCAATATATGATTGAAAGTTAATTCCAGCGTGTCCAAACCATTCTTATAGCTTTGGGTCACCTGCTGTAGCTGAAATGATTCCGATGGCGGGTGTGAGATTCTAATGGTGGCCCAGTTCCACCATGCGGAGTGCTTTTTGTTCTGCCTCGTACAGGCCTCAACCAAAGGCGGTGAGAAACGGGAACGTCCAGGAGGAGGCTTCTGTCGTCATGAAATTGGTTCCTCTATCAATTTAGAATCAGTAGCGAGCAGGGGCGTAAGGGAGGTCCCCGTGGTACGGGAGGGGCGCATCTTTCATGTCAGTGCGGGCCCCCACAGATCAGTGCTTAATTTGTGAACAAGGAAGTGCCGGGGCCCACGATATTTCAGAGGAGGCCACTGCAGCTTGCGTTACCTACAGTCCCTGCCAGTGTAGCAAAATACCAGTGGCATCGCCACCGCCACCTACTGGCGATTACGTTCCTAGAAAGACCATTATCCCGTGTGCATTTAGAAACCCAAGTTATTTTTGTTGCTCTCCTCATGCCCTCGAACATAACCCGAGACACAGAAAAAATATTTTCTCAAGTTCCATAAACACAACCCCGACTGGACAATGGGGGGGCCCGCGGAGAGAGAGACTCGTTCTAGTCTCTCCGCGGGTCTTTTCGGGACGACAGGAAGTGGCGCGGGTGCGTCAGGATTGGCGGACAGGTAAGTGGGGGTGGGAGTTAGGATGGGTTTAAAAGGGGGTAGAAGGGTGGGGTCGGCCTCTTTCCAGGCCGACCATTGAGGGAGGAAGTTTTTGAGCGTTGGAAGGGAGGATTTCGCGGCAGGGCCTAGGCGAGGTCAGTTAGGTTTGGGGTGGGCATTTTTGGGCCATTTCATCTGTCCCTTGGGGGGCCGCGGTGGGAACCGGGAGTGCGCGGGGGCCAGGGGCTTCCTCGGGCGTGCTAGTGAAGGCACGGAGGCGGAGGGCAGAGGATTCTGCTGTCGGCACGGGCCGCAGTCGCGCCCCGTGGTGCGCCCTCTGCTGACGCGGGGGCGTTTCCCTGCCCGGCAGGAAGATAGATAATTTGGCAAGATACAGGCGCGGAAGCCTGTTTCTTGCTAGCGGACCGCAGAAAGCAGCGCGGTGCGCGAGCTGTCACGCACGAGGCCTCGAGACGGCCTCGGGCAGCGCTGGGGGTCGGAAGGCACCCACCCCCCACCAGTTTAAGCACAAGTATTGGTTTTAGGAGCCGGGGGCTCACGCGGGTTGCAGAGCACGGCGAAATATTCGCCAATAGAGCCAGGCCACTAGGGCCCTCACAGTATACGGCGCCTGGGCGGGCCCCATAAAAAGAAAAAAAATTAATAAATTCTAGGAGCCTGAGACGCGGCGGCCCACAGAAAGTTTACTACTTAGGTTTCCCCACATAGGGCAGGGCAGAAGGACAGTGCAGTTGGGATATGGCCAATATACACGATGCAGAGGCTGTCAGGGCCGCGCTGCGGGTGCTGGGCGAGGCTGGACGGGCGGACCTGCTTAGGCCAGGGGTGTTAGATCAGGCCTGGGTGGGCATGACACGTCCTGCGCGGGCCGCATCTAGCGGCGTAGCGGCGGCAATAGCTGCATGTGACTCACAGGATTCGGAGGGGGACAAGGAGGAAGTCCCAGTGAGGCAAAAACAGGCCTCCGAAGTACGACCAGAGACCCCCAACGCTTTTAGCCCACTAATGTTTGGAGGGGAGGCACAGGACACACAGGACCCGGGCACAGGTGAGACAGGAACGGGCTGCGCAGGCCCGTCAGGTTGGGGGCCCGCAGGCAGAGCGGGGGATGACAAGACAGGGCCAGCCCTTGGGCAGCAAGGGGAAGGGACCGAGCAGCCAGTGCCGGGACCCAGCGAGATTCAGACACCTTTGGATTTATCATGTCCCAAGAGCGGAAATACCTTACTCAAGGGGCACGGGCCACCAGCCAAAAAAAGAGGAAAATACATGGGGAGACCCAGAGGAGGGGCGAGCCGGGCCAAACCGGCCCCACGCCAGGCGAAGTTACCTAAGCATCTAGACAGGGACGAGGCTTTTGCGGGGGGTATGCCCGGACCCGCCACTCAGGCAACATGGGGCCAGGCAGATGCATGGGACCTAGAAGCCAGAATCCGCGAGCAGCGTAGGGCCGTGGCTGAAACGGAGGCCAGGTGGACACAATTATGCAGGGACAGGGAGGAGGTGTGGAGGCGACAAGAGGATAACAAACAGGCCAGAGAAGTCGCGGACAGGGAAAGGGGGCAGGCAGCAGGGGCCGGAGGGGGAAGCTGGGTCTGGATACCGCAGGCAGGAGAAGGTAGGGTCCAGGAGGCTGGTGCGGCCGAAGGGCAGGTTGGCTTGGGAAGCCCCAGTGGTTTAGGCGGCCATGTGGGGAAAGGCACCACAAAGCCAACGTCAGAGGTTGGCAAGAAAAAGAGGGCACCAACTGGGCGCAATACGGCCCAAGCGCGTTGGAACGAAGCAATAGAGGGGTCTACGGCGGCCTTCTCTACACCGCGGGAACGGGGACAGCAGCAGGTTGGCGGACGCCATGTGGGGCAGAATACAACTGAACTATCGGCAAACAGATCTCAAGGGTATAGGGAAAACAAAGAAGGTGGGGAAGAAGAACATGAATTGGAATTGGATTATGACGAAGAGGAAGGAGATTGGGAAGAAGGAGAATGGCGTGATGAGGAAGTGAGCGGGGTTAAGAAAGGGGGGGGCGGGGGCGCAGGAGCGGCGCAACCCCTGCCTCTGCTTTTCTTTTTCAGGATGACGCCATGGCCGAAGGGCCGTCAAGTGGGAGGTCAACAAGGCCTCGGGGCGGAATGACAAGACGAACACCGCGTTATGTGGACGAACCAATTGGAGGTAAGGCAAGATGGTGGTCAGTCTGGGGTGACGGGGGCGTAGCCAGCAAGGTGACACGCACGACCAAATCAATAGGTGTGGGAGATGGGTCAGTATTAGATAACCCGGGGGAGGTCGTAGCACAGAAGGGCGACATGACCAAGGACAAAGAGACGGCATCCACCAGCACCACAACAGCGGTTAGCCCGCCCACGGGTGAGGGCAAGAAAGATGAGGATAAGGAAGGGGGAGCGCACAAGAAGCGCCTTCCGTACATGGGCTTGGCCATGCCTTTAGGGTCACATGTTGCGGTGAAAACTAAGACGAGGATATGGAAACATGAATATGTGGATGTCTTCAAACTATTACATAGGGACATACAGGCCAAGGAAGGCTCCAAGGAGGAAGAGTGGGAATTAGCACGCAGGCCTAGGGTTCCCATTACCATGGACAACTGGACGTCCGCCTTCTTGATTTTCGCTAGCATATACTGCGAAAAATACCCAGACCGGGCTATCGCGCTTTTCAAGTACATGGATATCATTAGAAAGGCCCAGATGCATTTTGGGGGCTTTGCGTGGCTAAGTTATGACGAGGAGTTTAGGGCACGGGTGAGCCTCAACCCTGAGAAACCATGGGGGGACGTAGATCCGGAGCTATGGATGCAATGGATGGCGTCCGCACAGGCAGCGGCATCCACGCATACGGCGAGCGGTTTGCCGGTAACATATAAGCCCTTTCAGGCGCACCCCGCCTTGGGAGGGGCGGGAAATACTACAAAAACGCAGGCGGGGAACACAGGGGCTTGTTGGAACTTCAACAAGGGTTTCTGTTCAAGGGCTCAATGTAGGTTCAAACATGACTGCTCCAAGTGCGGGGGTCGTCACCCAGTCATACAATGTTTCTCCCTCAACAGCCCAGCAGAACAATGGAGGGCGACAAGAGGAAGAGGCTCACAGGGTGCTCCTGCGCCAAAAGGGGCCTACACCAGTTAAATTAGAAGTTTTGTTGCCATGGCTACACAGGTATCCGGACAAGAATAGGGCTAGACAATTGGAATGGGGTTTTCGAGAAGGTTTTAGGGTAGGTTATCAAGGTCCTCGGCAGAGGCGTTGGGCAGACAATTTACGGTCAGCTAAAGAACAGCCGCAAGTAATACGCGACAAAATAGACAAAGAAGTGACACTTGGGAGAATAGCAGGTCCATTCCTCGAATGGCCAATGGATTATTTGATGATATCCCCACTAGGGGTAGTACCCAAGAAAGTGCCAGGCGAATTCCGGCTTATACATCATCTGTCATGGCCGGAGGGGGCGTCAGTAAATGATTTTATAGCACAGGAAGATACCAAGGTAATGTACGCGTCAGTAGATGATGCAGTAAAATTAGTATTGAGGTGCGGTTTAAAAGCGGAAATGGCGAAATGTGATATACAGTCTGCCTTCCGTCTGTTACCAATTCATCCAGCAGATTTCGACCTGCTAGGCATGCAGCTAGATGGGGCCATATACGTGGACAGGGTTCTACCTATGGGTTGCGCGATATCATGCGCGCTATTTGAAACTTTCAGTACTTTCCTGCAGTGGGTTTTTGTGAAAACAAGCGGCCACAAAGCAGTGACACACTATCTGGATGATTTTCTGTTTGTAGGGGAAGCAGCATCTGGGGCATGTGGAAGGGCTTTGGCAGCCTTTCAGAGTCTTATGCAGCAGACAGGAGTGCCATTGGCACCGAAAAAGACGGAGGGCCCGCTGTCAATCATGACCTTTTTGGGCATAGAGTTAGATGCGGAGCTAATGGTGGCAAGACTGCCAGCATCCAAAGTGAAGGAAATCCTAGAATGCCTAGCAGCTGTGCGAACTTTGCACAAAATGGAGTTGCGGACTGCACAAAAGCTACTAGGCTATCTCAATTTTGCGTGTAGAGTAGTGAGGGGAGGACGTACTTTTTGTAGAAGACTCGGATTGTCCATGTCAGGGGCAGTGTTACCTCACCATAGGATAAGAGTTTCCTTGGCCCTGAGGGAGGACATAAAGGTATGGGAGATTTTCCTGAAAAAATGTAATGGGGTACCAATGTCTTTTAGTGAGGCAGACACAGTATGGCAAGTTCAAATATTTTCAGATGCAGCAGGCGCGTCGGGTTTTGGCATTTACTGGGACGGGAGGTGGTGCGCGGAGACATGGCCACAGCAGTGGTTACAACAAGGGAGGAGTATTGCGTTCCTGGAGTTTTTCCCTTTGTTGGTGGCACTGGCAGTCTGGGGACGGGAACTGGCCAACAGGACGGTAGTTTTCTAGGTGGACAATATGACAGTGGTGGAATTGGTAAACAGACAGAGAGCCAGAGATTTAAGAGTTTTGCGTTTATTGCGTCAATTTATGCTGCAATGTTTATCTCTCAATGTTATCTTTAAAGCTGCACATATACCAGGGGTATACAACGAGATTGCAGACTCCCTATCTCGTTCACAGTGGCGGCATTTTCGCGACCTGGCGCCAGGAGCAGAGCAGTCCAAGACTACGGTCCCGGCAGACATTTGGGAGTGAGGGGCATGATGATCTCGGGGCTGGTGGAGATGTCTTTGGCAGTCTCTACGAGGCGGAGTTACAGGCTGGCATGGTTGGATTTTCAATCTTTTGAGAAGTTTGAGGGCAATTTTTGGGCTCAGGGGTCTGAGCGTTTGGAAGCACGGGCCTTACGCTTTGTGCTGTATCTGATACAGGAGGGGCTATCCCCAGCCACGATAGGCGGGAAATTAGCAGGTGTCTCCTTTTATGGGAAGCTTTTCTTCGGTACGGACCCAGCACGGAATGATTTACTGGGGAAAATGCTGAAAGGATGGGGCAGGGTTAGGGCCGGGGAGGGAAGTAAGGCTAGAGAGGCCATTACTTTTGGGATACTGAAAGAACTTTTGCATGTCTTGCCAGTATGTTGCACGGATGAGCACGAAGTAGGACTTTTCAGGTTGTGTATGGTCTGGATGTTTTTCGGGGCTTTTAGGGTATCTGAATTGTTAGGCGTAGGCAAGGACTGCGGAGTGAAGGAGAAGGAGATCTGCATGCATCAAGGGAGATTAGGCATATGGCTCAGGAAGTCCAAGACGGACCAGTTAGGAAAAGGGAAGTGGGTATGGTTGGAGAAAGGAGGTGACGATCTCGCATGCCCAGTGAAAGAGTGGATGGTTTTCAAGCAAAAGTGGGGACGGGCAGGGGAAACAGGAGTGTTTGTGCATGCTTCAGGAAAGAAAATCACTAGCTACCAGTTGCTGCAGGTTTTGAGGATGGCTTTGGGTAGGACTGGTCGGCAAGCAGGGGATTTTGGAACGCACTCCTTTAGGATCGGGGCAGCAACAGCAGCAGCTCATTTGGGATGGGATTGGGCTAAGATTAAAGCAATAGGTAGATGGAAATCCAGATGCTGCGAGCGCTATGTTAGGCCATAATGAAGCCCAGGTTGGGGGGGAGGGGGTTTAGCAGTACATTACAGTTTTTATAGTGTTGTTTCTTTACAGGATGTGTGGCCGGACCGAGGAGCGATAAGACTGTGACTTGGCTGGTCGGCCATTCATTCGTACATTGGGCAGCGAAATTCGCGGAAAAACAGATCTACGGCAGATCAATGGGACTGCCCAGCAGACACCACGAAGTGCGTTGGTGGGGAAAGAGCGGAATGAGGTGGGGGAGTTTACTCCCATTTATCACAGGGAATTTGCCGCAGTGGGGATGCCCGGATTTGTTGCTGATACACTTGGGAGAAAATGACTTGGTGAGGCAATCAGGGCTCACACTGATACAATTTATGCAAAAAGATTTGGAGCTATTGAAGCGGAACCTGTGGGGGACATGTCTGGTATGGACAGAATTTATACCCAGGCGGGTATGGAGAGGGGCAATAAATCATGGAGCCATTGAACGGGCTCAGAAAAAGTTGAATAGGGCAATGAGGGTATTTTGCTGGGCCCAAGGGATTAAGGTGCTGAGGCACGAGGACATTAAGGAGCATGAGGGGCCATTGTTCAGAGATGACGGAGTACATTTATCGCAATTGGGAAATGCGTATTATTTGATGGGTTTGAGGCTGATGCTAGAGAAGCTATGGGGGGAGAACCTGTGGATTAAGAAATCAGCAAGAATCAGGGGGCAAACGAAGATTTGCCGGGTGGGGCAGAAAAACGCCACATGGGTTTTCCTGGGTGGCAGGAAATGGGGGAGGGGGGAGAGCCAGATGCGGGCTTGTTCCCCCCTTCCAAGGGGAAAAATGAGGTGAAGGATCAGAATGGGGGGGAGGATTGTTTACAAACAATGAGGGCATGGAAGGAAGAGGGGAGTGTCTAGCAGAGGGGATTGGAAGAAAGCTATTAGAAGAGAAGGAAGGGCATGAGGAAGCTTTTAAGTTGAAAGTTGGGCGAGAGGGATTTCATACAGTTCAAAGTTGTTGTTGTTTATGTTAAATCCTGTCCTAAATAAATGACCTTTTGCACTAGAGATGAGTGTCAATGTATGTTTGTCCCGATGGGGGGGCCCGCGGAGAGAGAGACTCGTTCTAGTCTCTCCGCGGGTCTTTTCGGGACGACAGGAAGTGGCGCGGGTGCGTTAGGATTGGCGGACAGGTAAGTGGGGGTGGGAGTTAGGATGGGTTTAAAAGGGGTAGAAGGGTGGGGTCGGCCTCTTTCCAGGCCGACCATTGAGGGAGGAAGTTTTTGACCACCCACCCGCCCTGCACAAAGGGTAGGTAACAAGGAGAGGGTTGTTAAGGGTAAGGCGTGATTAGGTAGGTAGGGTTAGGTTTTGACGTCAGTTAGGACAGGTGCGGAGCACAAGGGTTGGCAGGAAATGGGGGAGGAGGGAGAGCCAGATGCAGGCTTGTTCCCCCCTTCCAAGGGGAAAAATGAGGTGAAGGATCAGAATGGGGGGGAGGATTGTTTACAAACAAGGAGGGCATGGAAGGAAGAGGGGAGTGTCTAGCAGAGGGGATTGGAAGAAAGCTATTAGAAGAGAAGGAAGGGCATGAGGGAGCTTTTAAGTTGAAAGTTGGGCGAGAGGGATTTCATACAGTTCAAAGTTGTTGTTGTTTATGTTAAATCCTGTCCTAAATAAATGACCTTTTGCACTAGAGATGAGTGTCAATGTATGTTTGTCCCGATGGAATTCCTGTATTTACGGTCTTGAGTGTAAAAGGGGAAAGGTTGTGGTTTAGCGGCCAGCGCTGCCGGCTTTGCAACTAGGGAGCCATTCGAGTCTCGGCATCGGCTCAACATCCTGTGATTTGGGGCACTTAAACTCCCCTTGCCGAAAAGTACAACAATAACGAATGTGTCTTTGAGTAGCGTAACTGGTGCTCAGGTGAAAACTCCAATACCCTCAGGTCCAGTTGGCGCTGTATAAAACTGCAATGAAAAAAACAAGAATTAACTTTTGTGTAGTACACTACTTGCTTCCAAACTGTCTATCAACTGCCTGATGTCGTCATACGCCCGTACATTTACAGTGTCTTCTCAGGGTAGGTCTAGCTGTGCCTGCGTCACCCCTGCACTCCCCCTGCCTAGGGTGACCAGAATTTTAAAGCCAAAAACCGGGACATATCACAAAGATAGAAGAAGGACAACAAGATTTGACAGCATTCACCAGCATAAAATTACAGAAGAGGCACTAAGAACACAAATAAAATGTCACTTTTAAAGTCAGTATAACGCCTCTTAATAAAATAGTTTTCTATTAACACCTGTTTTGTAGTTCTGCTTTAGAAAACAAAAAAATCAATTCTTACAGTTTTCAGGCGCCTTTCTTTAAAAACCGGGACATGAGCTAAATTTCCCGAAATCTGCAGGGACAGCCGGTAAAAAAAACAGGGACTCTCCCGGCAACTCCGGGACGCTTGGTACCTCCATCAAGGTCCCTCGTGTTTCCCACCATCCTCGCTGATGACAAATATAAACAGCCTGCCGGCCCGTTCTCAGATTTCTCAGCACAATTCACGCAGGTCAGAAAAAGCACATGGAACTGGAGGTTTGAGACCAGAACTCTAGAGGAGGCAGCTGGGAAACCAAGCAGCCACCATTTTGTTTTTAATCACATTATATTGTTTCTGAACTCTGATGCAGTAAAAGCACTTGAAAGTGTTTTTTTTCTCAGCTTGAAATTTACACCTGCAGGGCAGTGCCATCCAATCTGGACTTGTAATGTACACCTGCAGGGCACCTCCATCCAACCTGCAAAAAAACAGCCACCTCTATCACGCTAGGCTTGTAGATTGTCCCTAGCTCAACTCAACCGCCAGTTGCTCGTATTTTTGAATTTACGCCCAGCTGGAGCAGGGTTCTGCACTTGGATGCCTCGTGCAGGCTGACGTCTATTTTCATGCAGCCCTTACTGCTTTCTCTGGAAGCTCGCTGTGGATTAAATGCTAATGTGGCGTGAGAAAAATAAAAAGTACGAACACTGGCAGGCGGCCAGGATTAAAGTGCAAAGTGCGCTATTAACAGGCAAACTATAGCAAAGTTAAGGTGTGTAATACTTTTTTTATCAAACGAACAAGAACAGGCATCGGAACTGTTGTTGATGGACAGCTCCTGAGGTACTGAGGAATATTGTCACCAAGGTCACACCCTGATCGTTTCTAGTACTTAGCTTGGTTTTACAACAGGCGCCGCCCTCAAGTTATTTTCTAAAATGCCCAGAACGTTCACATATTACAGAGGCGAGAGAAGATTCCCCAATTGATGCCTCCAAAAGCGGAATCCGAACCAGTCCCAAATCATTTGTTCGTGCTCCATTACTTAAGATGTTTGCGTCATTTAACAACAAACATTAAAAACAGTCTACAACATTCCTGACAGATTAAAAGCAGTAAAATCCCACAACTCCAAGAGTTTATGACAATCTTAGAATAGTACTGCGGTTTAACTCTCGATGCAAAGTCAACTCTCCTTCTGTGAAAGATTCCACACACACAGATGTTTATACCATTACTTTATTTTCGGCCAACATCAGAAATCTCACCAGACGCGTGTTTAAAATAGGATGATTCGGATTTAATACTCTAATAACAGCTTGCAGCATGTTTGCATGAACCGTAGATTGAACTGCTGCCTAGCAGACTCAGTGTTTCCCTCAAGAGGCCTGGACAAATACACATTAGATGAATTAAGGAGATATCGGCTTTATTGCCCAGACTGTATAGTGTATTATCTCTTCCTTGGGCCATCTGAGAGCTTGGACAGGAGCCGGCAGATAGCCTAAGTGGTACTGCATACATCTGTGCTTACTGTAACATGACTATCCCCCTGAGAAGTACGGTTGGCCTCCTAATGCTCAAATCTATTGATCCTGATTGCGCAACAATGTTCTCAAACTTTTATTGATGTGTTTCTTAAAAACTTGTGAAGTAACCAGTGCATTCCAAAGTTCTCGCGCTCCTTAGTTGGGCAAGACACTTTCCATGTACAGATAAGTAGGAGCATCGGCATTCCTGTGTGTCAATTCACCCCACAGCCGATCAACTTTAGTTGATCTGAGTTTATGGCAAATGATTCAGGAGGTCCCTTGCCTTGCAATGGCTTTTTTTTTTTTTTTTTTAACTACACCGAACTCCAGTTGGACTTGAACGGGGGATGCAGAGCTTGACAGACGAAATAATTATATACATTTTTATGACAATTTTGTCTACTGTAGGTGCTTCTCGACCTCGCAAAGCTTCACAGCCATAATTAAGGATGGTAACAATTCAGCACTGATAATCTTAGGTATTGGACCCAGTAATGGGCCCCTGTGTGATTCATGTAACATTACAAAGACTGATGATCAGACACAGACCTTCACAGGAACATACTGTTTATGTGCAAGAAATGATCCTTTGCGAGCTGTAATTAGACCAAAGTCATTATGTTCACTGGTCCTTTTAATACCATTGTTATTTAAGAACCATATCCCCCGCTTATTGATTTTGTTTGTTGACTGCCATGGTTTTTGTTTTCTTTATATCACTTCCATTTTGTTAGGCAATGGGTAGTCATATATTTTGTTATTCAGACGCCGAAGCCCTATTTGAGTCTTGATAATAAGCACCAAATCGCCTATATTGCGTTTGTTGTTGTTTCCAGGCCGAAGAAGAGCCCGGGGCACACAACGACGTGCCAGAGTAGGCCGAAGTCCTAGGTCAGGCAATTTTAGCAAGGAGGCCTTACACTCACAAAGATCAGAACTTTGCTCTTTTTTCCCTGTGTAAAGGTCCTCTTCGTCCATTATTCATTTTAAAACAAACCGCAATTGCATATATCCCTCTCGAAAGAATCTTGTGTGCTTTTCCTTGAGGACTCAATGGAGCAGTGTACTTGAATGCAGTCTTGTGATCGCACAATGTAAATCTGATGGTCTGCTGAGAAGCTGGCTGAGGGAAATTAGCCAATTTTCTCGTATTGTTATGAGACAGATCAGTGCATCTGCTGCACATATTTGCAGGTAATGTGCAGATCACGACGTTATCTTATGCTTCTGAGGGAAATTTACACTTTTGCACATGGACCAAGAATCTTGAACGTTCTGTTCCTGTTGCACTTTATAAATAAGAACAGGCAAAATGGGCAATAGTTCCTTAAATACGGTGTCCCGTAGAGAAGCCCTTCAGCTACAGCCCTGCCAATTCTGGGAATGATCTCTTCTCACTGAAACCCAAGAACAGGAGTTAGTCCTACCAGTGACAATAGATAAATCTCTAACAGTTTCTAAGGATGGAATTGGTTGGAAAAAGGCTTGAGAAGACCCAGAAACTTAATGTGTTTGTCTGTGGCCTTTACGTTTCCAAGTCATCCCCTGATTGAACACATACATCCCAGGAGTATGAGTTACGCATGTGCAATACTACACTACTATGGGAGATATTGCATGTGAGAATATTAATTAGCACAAGGTTACCTTTTGTGAACACTTGTAGAAGAATATTAAGGCCCATATTAGGAGTGTGGCTGTCTTACGACTGCCACACTCGTGGGTGACGGTCTGGACTGCCACAGATGCAGCGGTCCGACTGTCACATAAGAACCCTGACAGTCCAACCGCCAGCTCCAGCTCGATCTTGGATCCTGGCAGTCTGGTGGTGGCAGAAATCCTAATCCACCAGGGCAGCACTGCAAGCAGCGCTGCCCTGCGGATTACAACTTTGTTCTCCGCCAGCCTTTTCATGACGGTGTTACCGTCATGAAAATGTTGGAAGAGAACAGGTGAAGGGGGCCCCTGTCCAGCACCCTCACCATGTTCACTGTCTGCTTTGCAGACAGTGAACATGGTGAGGGTACTGGTGCACCCTGCTAGCTACAGCATTTCTGCCAGCTCGATTACGAGCCAGAGACAATGCTGCAGCCTGTTTCCCGCTAGGCCTGCAAACTTAGGTTTCCACGCACCTACCTATCAGGAAACTCTTAATGACTCCAGTGGGGAGGTCGCCGTGCAGGTGGATGGCCCTGTCTGGAGTTTGGTAAATGGAGTTTTCAGTCCGCCAAACACTGAAGCCCCAAGTGTATCTACCCATAAGCACACAGATGCAGATTCTTTTATTATTTCTTGAGATTATTTTTTTTTTACAGTGAATATTTCCATAGTTTTCCAGCGTTAATTTATGTATATCGAATATTTCCAACGTGAATTGTTTGAACCAATAACACGTACAGTAATCCTTGTCTATGGGCAGCCAACATATGTTTTGTGAATAGCTTGCACTTGGAAAATAAGCCATTTGGAATATTAGACTGCTGTCATAATTCTAAGTTTTCAAATATATTTCTCTTAAGTCAAATAATTATTTTTAAATCACAGTATTTTTATTAACTCAACAGTAAAACATGGATTTTCAAGGACCGGAAATATTTGGCACCTTTTAAGGTCTGATGTTCTTTTATCCATGGCGACTTTAAAGTGTCACCCTAGCAAAACACTCATAGAATTAAAGTGTCATCTAGAAAAATACTCAAATAATTAGATGACTGCCTCATTGAAATGTGCACTGTTTCTGGAAAACAATAGCAGCGTTCTTACAATGTGAATCCAAAACATATCTAAAACTGCCCTTCGGTTCCAGATTTAAAGACATAGTGGGCATTGCAAGAGTAAAAATGGACACCTTTTATTGTTATCAACATCTGTATAGAATGCTTCTACCATTTGTATGCCAATAAAGCACATTTTGGTGTATTTACACAAAAGTGTGTGTTCTCCGAAGTGCAACATTTTACGAATTGTAACAAGAATGGAGAAGATGTGGACCTCAATTTGAAATCCCTTAAGTTCGTCTGTAAAATACCCTGCTTAGCGTGCTGTAAAGGACCACGAGCAAACACAGATGCCCCCACTGCAACTAAAGGCAAAACGTGGATGCAAATATTTCTCCCACATATTAGTGTTAGTGTAGGGTGCACTATTTAGCAAGTATACAACTCCATCCGATTCCAAGACTGACACCCTGGAATGTGGAAATATGCCCAAGTTGGACAGGAATTCGCCACAAAGCAGACTTTTGCACTATTTGCTCTCACGGTTCATGGTCACTTTTACCTGTTAAAAATGTCGGAAGAAACACCTGTGATGGTACCAAATTACACCGTTTTGGGCACAAACAGGAGTTTCTGCTGGATTTTTGCACCAGTTGTAATCGGGGCCCAAACACAATCTATGATGTTGCAGATGGCAGTCAAATGGGGGAATCTAGGTGTGGTCTCGCAAGCCACCTCTGAGCCTGGCTACTTATTTAGCAATGCCTATATATATAATAATAATGTTGCGGTGTGGACTGAAGACTGCTGCAGATGGCAGGAGAACGAGCAAAGACAGATTTACAGGTTAAATAAGGTCGAAGATGACATGAGACAGGGGTGTGGACACATCAATTGAGCCTAATTGTCCACAAGCACCATTAATATATTTGTGTATTGCAGTCATAGTGTCCGTGGAGATAGAGAAAATGCTAATAGTCCGCGGGTATTGTTATGTACATATATGTACACATATTTATCCATATATATAAATAACTATTAAAATCAAACTCAAAATAAATTAAAATACCCAGTGGCTCATTTTATACCTTATGTAGCCCTTTGTGGTCATTAAACACCCAGTAAATACTGATACAGTGGTATTTCAAAGGCGTGCTATTACTGGACTATTAAGTTTCATACCCAAGGATGTGGAATAACATGTTAATAGTGCGTTTTTCCTTACTAAACCTGGAGGACAAGACCTTAGACACGGGGCGGGCCAATAAGGTGATACAATACATCCCAGATCTGGTACACCCTAATCAGGACGGTTTTATGCCCCTCCCCCACCCCCCACCGGGCCACCTGTCATACTATTCAGCACATATATAATGCGCTGCCGCTAGCGGATAGGCTGGAGGAACCAGCGCTAATCCTACTGGCTGTCCTTGACAAGGAACTCAACCTGGTGAGTTGAGAATACGTATTCACTCTCCTAAAACACCTAAATTTCTGTCTGCAATTTCTTTCCTACTATTTTACACAGACTTAATGGCGCTGGTGGCGGGGGCCAGGTCAGAGGCATTCCCCCGTACAGCATGGACACAGCAGGGCTGGCCCTTGTCTCCCCCTCCTTTTCTCCCTTGCCATGGAGCCATTGGCTGTACGGGGGAGGATGGATGCACAAGTGCTGGTCTCTGAATGTGTGGAGGGACTCTCCAATAGGCTTGCCCTATGCTCAGATGATGTTCTATTTACTCTTATCATGCCCAGATTTACAGGTCCTAGAATACTGCAAATGATCCAAATATTTGGGGAGACATTGGGCCTGCATATCAATACCTCCAAGTCTACAAATTTTGTGATGGGCACTAGCCCCCAGGGGGCTCAGATGAACATCCGGACTGTGAGTCATTACCCGCGACTTTTAATATGTTGGTGTGTTTGTATCCCCAGAGGAGACAGTGGAGTGGACAGCCAATGAGGAGCTGGTGCTTGCCTGCAAGCAGGAGGACATAAAGATCTGGTCAGTGCCCCCTTTATCCTTGACCGGACGATCAGCCATCTTTAAGATGGTGTCCCTGACCAGACTCATCTATCAACTACAAAACGTTCCATACGAACGATCGATCCATCAACCAATCAATCAATCTGAGTATTTGTAAAGCACACTACTCACCCGTGAGGGTCTCAAGGCGCTGGGGGTTGCTACTGCTCGAACAGCCATGTCTTGAGAGGTAGGTGCTGTGTCTGCCGCAGGTGGGTGGGAAGAGTGTTCCACGTCTTGGCGAGGTGGGAGAATGATCTGCCACCGGCGGTCATTCTGTGGATGCGTGGGACGGTGGCAAGGACAAGGTAGGCGGAGCAAAGCTGTTGGGTTGGGGTGCAGAAGGAGAGCCGTCTGTTGAGGTATTCTGCAGCTGTGGTTCCGTATGGCAAACTCCATTCTTAATGCCTTCTGGGGTGGGGGTCACTCCCCTAGCTGCTCTTAGCAAATGCTTTCAGTTTACCTATTGTGGGGGCATAGCAGCAGCAGACGTCAAATCCTACTACTAAGCAGCTCATCTTATTATAAATAGGTGGTGTTGTGGTGCACGGGGAGACCTGGCATAAGCCTTAGACACATGGGTGATTGGAGGTATAGCCCTTGAGCCATACCTGTACAACAGGTGCAGGAGGGAAGGTCTTCCCCAGGGACTAGAGTGGTGCTAAATCTTTGGCGTCCTCCCTCGGTTGCATAACGGGGTGGGGTAGGCTGAAAGGTAAAATGCCACCTTGGCGAGACTGGGTGCTTCCGTAGGTGGCTGCACTGGAGAGATTCTGAAAATGGGACCTCATCGGGATCTCAACCTTGGGAGACCTAATGCAGGACGCAGTCCTCAAAACATTCCAGTCCCTGCAGACTGAGTATCAACTACACCACAGCCAGTTTCATAAATATCTCCAGCTCCACCATGCCGTAACCCCATACTTCGCCACCATCTCTGAACTTCCTGAATTCAACCCATTGGAGGGAAAACTCCTTATGGGCGATCTAAGTGATCATAAAATCATACAAACTTACCACTCCCTGATCACCAATCAACTCAACACTTTTGGTGCCCTCAGCATGGGAGGCAGACATAGGGGAGTTAGAAAATAAAGACTGGACAGAAATGCTGGGGACACCACAAGAGGCTGCTATAGTGGCCAGACTCCAGCTGATCCAATTCCAGTATATACACAGGGTATACTATACAAGACATAGGCCTTGGAAGATTGGGGTAATGACATCCTCAGCTGGCCTTTGCTGTGGCACCGCTGAGGGCCCTTTCTTTCATACTGTATGAAGTTGTCCCAAGTTAAACAAATTCTGGCAGGGAGATTAGTCTGTTATTTCGCCTTAATGTCTGGGGGAGGAAATAAAGGGGGGACATAGTGGGCAGGTGTTTTTGGTTATGTTTCTTATTTCCTTTAGGTCAATTTAATGTTAAATGTAGGCCATGTGGGCCATGTTGACTATTGAATTCTCAAAATAAAATGTTTTTAAAAAGGGGGGGGGGGGGGAAGAAAAGTAAAAGGTTACAGCAGAAACCCACACGTTGAGGATATGAGAATGGTGAAAAAAGGGATAGTGTCCTAAGGGGAAGAGCTAGGAGGAGCTGTTCAAAGACAGCTCATTTATAAAAAAAATTTTTTTTTTTTTAAACAAACTTTACCCCAATGTAATTGGCAATATGGAAAAAACGGATAGTTATTCTATGTACATTTGTTACAAATATACTGCATTTTAAGATAGCTAAGAGAGTTTACGCACCAGCTTCATAAGTCGATTTTGTAGCTAGAAAACTGTATGAATAGACTAGAGCGGTAATGCACTTGAACAAGGGCTGTCTGTGTGGTCTCTATTCAGAGGTTTGAACCAACAGTTCAGAGGTATCATGTATCTATTAAAGAGAATTGGATGCGAGGGTTACGGATTTCTAGTTTATATAACATAGCTCAGTGGATTAATGCTTGTGTTGCATCAATCCTACTTTAAACTGCATGTCACTAGTTAGAATCAGCTATAATAGTTCAGAGAGGTTTGCACCCACTGGAAAGCTTTAAATGTAATTAGCAAGGCATAATTGTTACAATGTAATGTTTGGTCACTGACAGGTTAATAAAGTGGGTTCAGTTAGTAAGTGGTAAACACATTGGTCCGCATCCTGACACAGTTGGGCTGGGAGGATCCCGAAGGAACATGGACTCATTGTTACCTATGAAGCAAGTACAGTCGTTAAGTAAAAAAAAAAAAAAAATGAGTGCTACTTAATGGCATTTGGGTTGCCTAAGTTCTGTAGGAGTACATTTTGTTATAACATGTTTTTTTATATTATTTATATTTACAGAGATACACTGCATGATCAGAGTGCCAGTTATTCTCCGCAAAAAATAAATTAGGAAAACAACATTGCATACTCTATTCATGTGTGAGAATTTGGGTGTATTATATGGTGTGACTAAGTATCCTTACTGAGGAATATACTCGCAAAAACTGTCTTGGGTCCAGCGAAGCTCATTTGTAAAGGCTTAAGTTCAACCCTGAGTAGCTATGGCTTTCAGCACAAAGGCTTAGATAAAGGAACTAGTGTAAACCATTTAACATTACAAAAACAACAGAATAGGAATGCCACACAAAACGAAAAAAACAGGACACCACTTTATGAAAAAAAAAGAGGACATTTTAATTCATTTTTTAGAGTTCAACATGAGCCAAATCCACAGAAGAGTTGCAGAGATACAGGTTTTTAAAGATTTATCAACTTTTAATTAAACCTCAAACAAGCCTTGGTCAATTTAACGTTTGCAAACTTATGAAAGGTTTCTAACAACTGAGTTTGGAAACTCCAGCCTTCCTTGGGTGACCACATCCAACAGGATGAAGGTTAAGGGGACCAGTAATCAAACTCTTGACAGTTACCTGGCTACAAGAGTGTTTTCCATTCCAGTTCCAGCCTTTAGGAAATGACTGCAATAGACTTTAATGCAGTGGTCCTGATACTTGGGAGACAGGATGAAAAGATACTCATAGATGCTTTGAGTGCTGTGTGGTCAACAGGGTGCCTATGTGTGATTCCTCAGTCCATGGGTCGTGTGGGGTGTCCTTGGACAGAGAGGTCGGGACCCACAAAGTCCTTTTTGAGACAGTAGGCTAGCTGTAGCTGTACTACTGGTCTCAAACACAGCAGTCACCACAAAATCCTTTAGTGGAGGCTAGTGTCCTTCTTGGTCAACCACTCTGGCCTCTAATGACACTCCCAGGTCATGCTGACTGAGGTACAACTTTTATAAATCGAGGATTGGTCTCTTGGGGCACCCAGCAGAAGTCAGCAGTGATTCCTCTACAGTGGCTACCAACTCGTCAGCTTAAGCTCCTTCAGCTTTAATGTTCCTGGTGCTCTTGAGAGCAGCAGTCAACTGACCCTTGGAGTCACTGCTTCGGTCTGGGGCTGGGGCATGACTTTTCCCCAAGGCAGGAAATACAGACACAGTCCTGACTTCACTAGCCCAAGGTGCAGTAGGTGCAGCCCAGCAAACACTGCAGCCTTTTTCTGTGCAGCCAAGGGGTCACCAGGGCAGTCCTTCGCTCCTCGTTTCAGTTCCGATGAGATCTGAGGTTCAGGGTGCCAAATTTATCCTGTGAAAGTGCCCGGAGGGGACGAAACAGTCAATAGCCAGTGGGCTACCAGGTCCCCTTTTGCTTGGTGATGAATTTCCAGGGCTGTGTGGCATCTGGCAATCCCAGACTGCACCTGAGGGCAACATGCCCATGGGAAAACCACTTTAGGCACTGGTCTTCCCTCGCTGTCCCAGTCTCTAGCCTGTCTACCTGAGCAAAGGTCAACCCCCCTCAAGAGTGTGATCACCACTTGCTCACCAAAGGCAGCTTCGTCTTTGAAGCTCACCTTTTAGGCTAACACCCTAAGCAGGTTCCTACAAGAATGAGGTGATACCTCTTCCTGTAGTGGGCTGCTATTGTTTCAAAGTCTGGGTGTTGGTCACACTACTCCCCTGCATGGGAGCAGGGGACAAAAAGCTGCCAGTTGGACAGTTCCCATGTGGGGCTCCTGGACCAGCTGGATCACAGAGAGGCAACTTTCTAAGCATTGCACTTCTTTAATAGGGACATTAAATTCAACTTCACCATCCAGTCGGGTGTAATGTCACAATTAATTTGATACCTAATGGTACCTTGTCAGGTACAACCATTCAGAAGTTTGCCAGGCTGAGGTGCCTGTCTGCAACCTTGTGTTACCCAATGGGGCTACTAACCTTTCCACAGCAAAAAAACATATTTAGTTTTGCTGCTAAGACAGATATGAACATGCATGTACACTTAATAATATAAAGCTCCCTGCCTTAGGGCTCGATAAGCTTTCCTTAGGGGAAACTTACTTATATCACTAAGAGAAGTGGGTACTTTGGTATTAGTTTTCATGGCAAAGTCAAACTGGCAGTATGACAACTGCCCTTCCAGTCTGCAGTGAGGCTGGGAGCCATTTTGTACTTTGTCACACACAGGGTGGCACAATCAGTGCTGCAGCCTTGGGTGAACACTCTGCCTTACATGCCTAGGGCCTTATAAACAAGTCCGTACTTGCCAACTGAAGATAGCCAAATCAACATATACTCTGAGAGGTGTTAGAACACTAGCACTGAAGTCTGCTTAGCAGGCCTCAGTGCACTCACAGAGCCAAACACACAGCAGCTAGTAGTCCAAATGGGGCCCAGGGGTGGGGGTGCAAAAGCTTGTTTCTTTACACCACTTAAATGAAATTAAAAGTGCAAAGGAAGCCAATGCACACACTGCAGGGCCGAAGTTACGCCGTTTTCTCATATCTGTATGATCTTTCCTCTTGCTGCATTAAGCGTCCATCTGTTGTAATTTATACCACTTGCATTCTCATCGCGGCCCCCAAAATCAGAGCTTCTAGACGGTCATTTATCAATTTCAAATTAATCAAATAAAAATCTAGGGTAAGGCTTGAGTCACTGAACGATACACAAACCGAAGCAGCAGCAATGGCAGAAAAAAAACATTTGCTCACAAAATTGTATTTTACCATAATGACCACTTGAGGGTGCTCTAGATTTACCTTTGCAAACCATGTTGCCGTCACGTATAAGGAAGATGAGTCCACTTTTCGTAGATTTTCACTACAGGACAGGGAGAGAGGAGGAGGCGTGGTTGCTTCATCAAGCACTATGGCACGAGCCTAATTTACAAACTACGTGTTGTAGTACGTACAACAGTAATACAGTAGCAATTCTAAAAAATGTAGATCACAGCCCTACAGCCAATGACCTCTGCCTCCAACTCTCCTATATTTTATCTGCAGTATCTTATGTGCAGATCTGTTCCACCCTCCGCACACACAGGTGTACAAATTAGTAAATGTGAGAGGAACCTGGGAGTGGATGCGGTCTTTACCAAGCAGATGTTGCAATACAAGTTACAAGGCACTTTACAATGCAGGACTTTACCTCGAGGTCACTTAAAAAGGGGGGTTACTTAGGGGGTCAAGAGCAGGTAGTAATACAGGGTTTTTAGGGTTCAGGAACAGGCAGCGGTAAAGGGTTTTTAGAAAATAAAAGGTGGTGGTTTGGAGTGGCTACCCTAAAACAGAAAAAGTGTTTAAAAAAAATGTATTAGGGGTAACCCCCCAAAAAAAAATATGTCTAATATATAAGTATATATTCACTGATAAAACAAAGTTTAAGGGAACTTTATAGCTATGTGAAAATGTCAGTTAAAACACAGTATAGCTTTAAAAAAAAAAAAAAAAACACTGAAACCCACCACTTAGAGTTATCCACCGTAACTAACTTGCGCCAATGCCATGCAGTGTTATCATCAATGATGTAATTTCAGATGTTGCAATGATGTTATCATTGATGTCCTAGAACATGTCATGAGTTTTGTGAGGTAATTAGCAATGCGTGGTCAGAGCGTGAGATACTGTTTTAAAGTTGATGGTTTTTGACTTAAAGAAAGTTATTTACTTCCGGTAAGGCTTCATCTGGTAGAGAGTATGTCTAGCTGCAGATGCCGTACCCCTCCCATTCGTCTCCGAGTCCTAGTTCATAGGAATAGGGCTCATGCTCCGGCCTGGAAGGCATGGCTCCAGTCAGCACCAGAACTGGTCGACGCCATTCTGATTCAGTGTCTGAGTTGGGGATCAGAACACAGGTGGCACTGCCACTGGGTGTATGGAGTGTAGGCATCATGACCGGCACCGGAGAAGGTTGACAAATGCTAAAAGAGCAGATGATGGACATAATGCGGAACAAATCTAACATCCACCCCCCCCCCCTCCCGGTCACAGATCTGGGTTAAATCCATCCGTTTTTTGCACGCCATGCCATTTCAGTCAGGACCCAGCCATATGCAAATCAGTTTTGACCCTGCTCCCCATGGGAAAAGTCCAGCTTGAACTCTCAGGCCAGGTCCTCCCTGGACCAGAAACAAGCATCCTGGGGACAGTTTCAAGCTATCACCCCCTCATCAGCCAAGATAGGTTAAATCCAGTGGCATAGCGAGCACAAGACCCACGTCTGGGCATACCATTCCCACTTAGGTTGACAAATGCTAAAGAACAGATGTTCGTAATGCGGAACAAATCAGACGTTCGCCCACAGTCAAACATCTGGGTTGAATCCATCTTTTTTTGCATGTCATTCTAGTTTGGACCCAGCTATATGCAAGTTAGCCTGGCTGATGAGAGGTGATACCCTAAAACTGGTCACAGGGTGCTTGTTTCCAGCCTAGGGAGGACCTGGCCTGACAGTTGTGACTGGACTGTTCTTATGGGGAGCAGGGTCAAGACTGATTTGCATATGGCTGGGTCCAAACTGGGGTGGCTTGGTGAGCAAAAAAAAGATGGGTTAAACTCAGATCTGTGACTGGGGATGAATGATTGATTTGTTCAGCATTCAGTCCATCATCTGTTCTTTTTGCAAAGGTCAACGTGGCATGACCGATGCTGGTCCAGATCCAAGATGAGATCCTTGTGACACGACTGGCACTGAGGTTGGAGCCATTGAAGTGGAACGAGAGAGGGCCCTTCTCGGGCCCAAAGGTGCACCAGAGGGAACAGGTCACCCAAAATTGAGGTGCATGGCCTCATAGAATTCCTTTAGTTGTGTGGGGGCTCTGGAGGGTAGCTCTCAGAAACTCGGAGAGGTGGCGTTATGGCAGGTGCTGGCTCCCCCATGGAGACGGTCCTTGAGTGGAAATGCTCCCTCATCTTGTCGGCTGACGGATGAGGTGAAGTCAGACGGAAGAGGTCTGACTACTTCTTCTGCTGATGGAGCTTACCCGAGTGATCCAACAACTTCGAGTGCGATTACGATTTTGGACTCCGCAACCGCTCTCAGGGCCATCCTCTTGACCAGGACCTTGATCCTCGCAGCCTTGCACGTCGAGCTGCCAGGAGCCTGAGGTATCACTCCCTCAAGGCCTTCTGCTCCATGGCACAGCAATCAGTGCAGGCCTTCAGGTCTTGGGCAAACTCAAGGCACCAGAGATACAGAAGGTGCAGGTCAGTAACTGACATCAGGAAGTGACAGGCGCCTTTGGACATGAAGCCGACCTTCTGTGATAACATCACTGCCACACCAGGTTAAAAACCTCAAAAAAGACTGACAAAAGTAAAAATTAAAAATAATAATAATAATAAAAAATAAAAATAAAAACAATCAATCAGTCAAAAAGTGACTAAGGGGTAGCTCTTCTCCGTATCTGCACTCACTGGCACGGAAAGAAAGGATCCAACATCAGCATGCCTGGGTGGCACCTAAATAGGCATCATGAATGTCACTTCTGGCACGGATGAGCCAACAGCGTCACAAGAAGCTGTACGCCACCACCTACCGGCACGCAGCGATACTGCTCACTAAAAAAATTCCAGATCCACTCCGACAACTGGGGATAATTTGCAGGAAATACAATTGTGGCTAGAAGTCTCTATCAGATGTAAGATGTCAATTGCTGCGTGGGCCTGTGGTTGAGTGCCTAAGCATCAGCCATTCAAGGCAAGGCCTTGTGCCCTGGCCCCTATGGGCTCCCAATACCAGCCAGGCCTTGTGCCCAAACCCCTCCTGGGCTTGCACAGCAGACTATGTCATGAAACAATTTAAAGGGTATCATTTTAAATAAGACAGACCTACCAGCTTTGACAAAGGGTCAGACCACCAAAATATAAAAAGCAGCAGGTTTATTGGCTTTATCAAGGGGTCAGCACATCAACATAAAGAGCAGGCCTATTGGCTTTGCCAAAAAAGTCACTAAAACGTTTCAAATGTATGTAATAAATTCACACATTGCAATGTTTATTAGTGATAGTCATAAAATGTTTTCAATAAAGGACTTGTTTTAAAAAAAAAAAAATATATCTTTTTTTTTTTTTTAAAGAACTTTTTTTAGGCCTATTAGTAACATTAGAACCATCCACAAGGGGTCCCTGCACTCCAGCTGAAGAGCACACAGCTCAAGTTCGGAGTGCTTTAAAAATGGTAAGCTCTCCTGGGGTCCTGGATTCAATGACCCAGGAGACTTACTGTGTTTTTTAAATGTTGCTTGAAGCTTCTACTTTGAAGGTCACCTTTTCGGCTCACTGTTAACTGGCCAACTTGCCGGAGGAGGTCACACCTCAACACTCTGCAGATCGTTTGTTCCTCTTCCTGCGAGTTGTTAACACGTCTCTCGAGGAGAGTAGAACGCTGTCTCCAGGACAGCAACTTGTGTACCCCTCTAACACCTACTGGAAACGTTGGACAAAGTGGCAACTTTCTAAAGTTGCACTTTGTACATTAGTGACATTAAATTCGACTTAAGCAGCAAGTCAGGTTTATTGTACTGATTCTTTTGTTACCTGGAAGTACCAACTTTAGAAGTCCCATTTAGTAGTTAGCATTGCTGAGTTGTCAGCATGTAACTCTATGTCTCTATGGGGCTAGTAGCCTTTCCAATGGAAACAAAATGACAATGCAGGGTTACTACTGCCAGGACGTTTAAACACATTCTTCTTTTTAATATACAGCACCCTTGCTTGGTGCTCGTGAGGCCTGCCTCAGGGGTGACGTCTATACATTACAAAGGAAGCTTTGGACTTTAAAAACTGCTCTACTAGTTTGCAATAGCAGTCTGGGTGTCATGTTTTACCTTGTCAGACTCGTGGTGGCATAGCCCATTGGCCCTAGGTAGTAGGTTAATCTATGCCAATTGGAGATAAGCCAATTAACTGTACACCTTTTATGGGTTACAGCACATGCACGGAGGCCTGGTCAGCGGAAGCCCAGTGCATCAGTCATTACACCAGCATGAAATCCATCAACAGTAGTGCAAAAAAGTGTGTGTGGGAGGCTTGCAAAAAGAGCATTGCATTACACATATGTACATACATGTATACACACACACACAGACACACACACACAAGAATATCATTAATTACCACAGCCAATGCATGTTAAAGTACTACAATGTAATATAATTCTTTGTAACGGTCAAGGTGTTGTGAAACTTACATGGCAAAGGTATGTGTGGCAATGACCGATATTCACCTGGGAGAGTGGAAGGAAAGTAGAAAAGTGGGGAATAATCCCTACTAAATAGGAGGGGGGTGAGGAAATTTAATGAGCGATTTGGGAGGGACATGCATAAGGAAACAGGCTGAGAGGGTTTACTCCCCACATTTTGACTACTAGTTACTGTTGTAATGGTTCTGAAA
Organism: Pleurodeles waltl; assembly: GCF_031143425.1. NCBI lineage: Eukaryota > Metazoa > Chordata > Amphibia > Caudata > Salamandridae > Pleurodeles > Pleurodeles waltl. Next base: position 55,076,865 of record NC_090443.1, read on the forward strand.
TGCCCTGAGCCCTGCTAAAGAAAACTCAGTGCACATGCTTGAACCTTAAAATGGTGCATGGTTAATTGGTTTGTCCCCAATTGGCATAGCCCAGCTAACTTGTAAGTCCCTAGTATATGGTACCAAGGGTACCCTGGGATTTGTGTTAGAGTGTCCACCAATAACTGCAGCACTTGTGCTATCCTGAGGTGACACAATGTTAAACATGGTCCCCAGTCTGCCATTGCAGACCAGAAGAGCAATTCAAACCTGCTAACTTGACCTTGGCATTTAAGGTAATGGTATAGCTCAAACCTCCATTTTTAATGTTTATAAGTCACCCCTATGGCGGGCCTAGCAAACCCTAAGGCAGGGTGCTGTATGCTAAAAAGTGGAACTTGTACTTTTACATATTCCAGCAGTAAAAACACTAAATTATTTTTTTTTCTGTGGAAAGGCTAGTAGCCCCGTTGGCAAGTACAGAGTTACGGGCTGGCACCCCAGCCATGCTAACTTCTGAACGGGACTACTAAGTTTGGTACTGCTTAGTATTGAAAGAATCAGTGCATTAAATCCAATTTAATGTTTAAATTAAATTTAATGTCATGGTTGGGCAAAGTGTACATTAGTTGCCTAATGTTTCCACTGCCCCTTTACTGATGACATGGGGCTTTTCCTGCAGACAGCTATGTGCCCTTCTGATGAGACTTGATAATGACTCCCAGGAAAGGACGCAATAGGAGCCTGCATGGGAGAGGTGTTACTTCCTTTCTGTAGGAAACCATATAGGTGTTAGCCCAAAAGGTGAGCTTCAAAGCAGAAGCCTACTTTGAAGGGCAAATGGGTAACACTTGTGAGAGGGGCTGCTCTATTGTTCAGGCAGACAGGCTGGCACTGAGGATAGAAGAGAAGCCAGTTGTCAAACCGCTTTTTCGCCACTTCTCTAGGGTTGGGCTAAGGAGCTCCGAGTGTCGAGAAAGAGGTCTCACCATGTTGGTAGTGGGTAGAATTGTGCATCCTGGAATAGCCAGTTGCCAAACTTCCTATGAAGTTATAAGGAGGAAGGGACCCTGGTAGCTCACTGGTTACCAACCATATTCTATCCTGAGAGCATTTTCTAAAATAAATAGGGAACCCCTGGCACCCAGAACTCAGATCTTGACCTACCGGGTAGGACTGAAGGAGGACTGCCCTGCAGCACTAAAGGTCTAGCAAAGAGATGCTGCACCGGCGAGGATTGCACTTGCTGCACCTAGTGGCTAGAGAAAATGGTGACTGTGCCTGCTGTGTGCCTCTCAGGAAGAAGCTGTCTCCAGAGCCCAGTCAAGCCAAGAGATTTCCAAGGGCCAGCTGACTCGCCTTCTGTTTGCCTCAGCAGGCTTCTTCAGCTGTTGTGTCACTGTGCTGCAAATTGGTAGCTTAAAGTCTTCCAACTGCTACCACTGCTGCAACAGGAGTGATGCCAGAATGTTGCTGGGACCGTCAGTAGGCACATTATCGATTCAGGAAGGATTGGCTTGTGTCTGAGACAACGGGTGACTGGTAGTCCAGTGGCGACTGAATTCAGCCAAACCAGAGAGGACTTTGTGGGATGTCGACCCTGCAATGAGGCCCCCTCCCCCACCATTTTTGTGGACCGAGGAATCCCTGCAAGAAGATCCCCGATTCAACCTAATCGCATTCACAACCTCCTCAGAGCATCTTCAGCATTCTTCATCTTTGCATCAGGACCACTCCATATGAAAACATTACAATGCAGATAAAGTGCCTTGAACTGCTTAAGTACTGCTTCTTCTGTGGAGGTAACCGTTCTTGAGGGCCTTGCTTGTCCCCATGACTAGCTCACTGTCGGAGTTGGTCACTTCAAGTACTTCTAACTGACCAGATTTACACTTTCCTAAGTTTTCTTTATTGAATTTGCCAAGGCTTGTTCACGGTTGAGTGAAATTGCTTTGATTTATTATTGGCTGTAAACGCTACATCTCCGAAACCCTCAGGTGAAACCCTCAGGTGGATCTTTTTCATTCTAGTGTCTAAATTCTTATAAAAATACAGTCTATTTTTATAAATTTGTGTAGGATTTTTTGAGCGTCATGCCAATTTCTTCTTCAATTGTCTGGGTGCTGTTTAAATGTTTAACACTTGTTCCTCTGTCTAAGCCTTGCTGCTCAATGCCACAGATACCCAGGGTTGAGCTGAGGTTTTTACAGATTAGAGCGCGGTAGGTAGGCTGGAGGTTTGGGTGAGGTGATAGGGCAGTAGTGATTACAGTAGAGGCTGTTAGGAGGGTGCTGTGGTCGGGTGTTAGTGGTGCTTTTGGGGATTGTGGTTTGGGTGGTCAATTGTGGTTAGGGTGATTGTAGGGTGGTGTGGTGAAGGTAGGATAGTGGTGGTAAAGGTAGGGTAGTAGTTAGGGTAGGTTGGGGTGGTGGTGTGTTGGTAGTGTGTTGGTAGTGTGGTGGTAGGAGGATGGTAGTGGTGGTAGAGCCAAGGTAGTGGTAGCGTGGTGAGTGTATGTGGTGTGCATGGATAGTGTTTGCGTTTGGTGTGTCTTCATGTCTCTGACCAGGTGAGTTGTTTAGATGGTTATGGTCCCTAATTCCCGAAATATATTTCAAGCAATATTTTTCCATAAGCCTACATGAAATATCATTTTAAACAGCCAAAAGGAAATATTGAAAGCAAGCAACGGCAAGGCCAGTTGTTGAGCCTATGTGAGATCTACTGGCTTAGGAGTGGTGTGGAGTGAAATTGTGCGTCATTGTGCATAATGTAATGGAATTGTGTGGAGTCGCATTGTATGGTGTGAAATTGCATTTTGTGCCATGGACTCACACTGTGACATGAGGTGGAGTGGCACTGAGTGGGTTGACATTCTGTGTAGTGGCAGTGTGGAGTGACTGTGGCGTGGAGAAGCACTGCACGGCACTGTGTGGCATGGAGTGGAATTGTGTGGGGTAGTACGGTCTTGTGTGGAGTGGAATTGTGCGCAGTGGAATTGTGTGGCACTGTATGGCCTGGAGTGGACCTGTTTGGTGTCGACTGGAGTTGAGTGACATTTTGTGGCTTGGAGTAGTGTCAAAGGTAGTGTCATGAAGTGGAACTGCGTGCCATGGAGTGAAGTGGCATTGAGTGGAAGTATGTGGAGTGGAGATTAATTGTATGCCACTGTGTGGTGAGGAGTGGAAGTGGGTGGAGTGCAGATGTCTGAAGTGGAATCGAGTGGAGTGTAATTGTGTGGTGCAGAGTGGAATTGTGTGGCACAAGGTGGCGTGGAATTGTGTGGAATTATGTTGAATGGAACTTTGTGGAAAGGAGTGGAATTGCATGGCACTGTGCGATGTGGAGGAGAGTGAAATCATGTGGCATTGCGTGGCACTGTGTAGCACGGATTGGAATTGTGTAGCTTGTGTGGAGTGGCATTGTGTGGCATTGTGTTGCGTGAAGTGGAATTGTTTCTAGTGGAATGTTGTGACATTCTGTGGAGTGGAGTTGTAGGGCATGTGTGGAGTGGAATTCTGTGGCACTGTTTGGAGTGGCATTGTGTGGCTTGGAGAATGATTAGTGTGGCGTGAAGTGGAATTGTGTGGTGTGGAGTAGAATTGTGTGGCTCGCATACAATTCCCTGTTCTATCACATCTAAACTGTACTGCCAATGTCACATTTCACCATAGCTGCTCAGATGGTTGCATTAGGCTTGCTGCGATGCTCCGAGCATGCAGACTCGTTTACATTTTTCTATTCACTTTATTTTTTACTTTGCAATAAGACGTGTGGTTCTGACGAAAAACAATATTCAATATGTGTGTATTTCATTATAAAGGTAGAGCATGAAGATAGCAGCAAGTATGAGAATAGACTAGAGTTGTGAATTTACAAGGGTATTTTAAGAGCAGAATGAATGAGAAGAGCAGAACTGAAAACATGGAGAGAGGGTGGGAGAAGGGAGGGAGAGAGAAGCATCACTGACAAAGGGAAGTGGGAGGGGGAAAAATAAATAATACCTCAATTACAGCGTGAGCAGTGGATGGACACTAATAAAGAGGAAGCAATCTGTGCTTGGTTCATGCTCCACAGAAGAAACCGGAAGTGACACCTGGCATCCGCTGGCAAACCAGGAGGCAGCATTGTAGACAATGACAACGAGGCCAATGATTGGTAGGCAGTGGGCAGGCTCCAAGCCCTTTATTGTAAACAATAACACTTGCAGCCAAAGCGTATAAGCAGTCGACAGGAGAAACCTAAAAAGCAGGTTAAGAGATGGGAGACTTCACAGACGATTTTCCCTCTTAAAACAGAAACAATGAGACATGAAGCATTTCACTGCACCACAAAGCTCTGTTAGTGACAGGTGTGCAATATAGAAGAATAAATAATATTAAAACTAGTTATACTGAGATAGATAAGTATAGCTGCTCCTCCTTCTAAACCAAGTGTGACCAGAAACATGATCCTCCTCTCCTCTTTATCGACTTCAATAACACTAGGGAACATTTATCTCATACAACATTTGTCTCACTGGCCCAATACCCAGCATGCACCAACTTGCTTGCAACGTGCATCAGCAGCACAGTCATTGTGGGACTTGTAGTCTGGCTAGTACCTTTTCAATTATCAATTCCACATCCGTGGCTACAAAGTGCTGCTTATTACAAAGGCATCTTGGTCTCAAAGGTCCAAATGTTATGCCTCCACTTGGCAGCTCTGGGTAGAGGTACATGAATGTTTTGAGAGTTGTGAAAGCATTCTTATGGTTTAGTAGGTGGATGAGCCAGTGGGCTGTCAGGTGTCTTGGGGGCACACAGTCCTTTTTCCTGTCTGATCCGAACAATGACAGAATTTCATTATGTACAGGGTTGGTCGCCACAAATCTCACATGATGTGCTTGTTTATGTAAATTGGGATTAGACTCTGTGGGGTCAACTCTGACTTTTTCCCCCACAGCCCCCTTTGTACAACACGGAGAGGGTGGAAAGGGGAGAGACAGCCTCCAAAAACATGCTCACTTATGGAGTGCTGCCACTAAAATTAAAGAAGCACCTTCAAAAGCGTGTGAGCAGTGGAAGGACACTGGGCAGGGCAAGGAACCAGTAGTTGGGCCATGATCCAGGGGAGCGACAAACACACAAAGTGGAAGTGAAGCCAGCAGATGCTGACAAAAAAGAAGCAAGGAAATGAGTGACAACGAAGCCACCCAATGATAAGTAACTGGCAGGCTCTAAGCCCCTTGTGAGTAAACAAAACGTCTTGTATGCAACAGCGTATGCACGGTCTCAGGCGAGACATAAACATGAAGCAAAGTTTATAAAAAAATAAAAATGAAAAGTAAAATGTTTTAAAATTAAATGTATAACTATTAATCAAGTTTATTAATATTAGCAATACAAATGTTGGGGAGGTATTGTTTAAATTGTTTAAAATGAATATTTATACATTAAAATCTTTGCATTATTTTTATTTAAATTAACGAATGTGCAGTAAAATTTGATTTATTATTTGCAGGTTAATAAACATTGTAAATTAACTTACATTTTTAATATATTTTAAAAATAGATATTTTAAAAAAATAATACATTGTATTACATTTCCCTTTACTTTCCCCATCAGGAGATCTCCACCCTGGTGGTAAAGATCGCCATCAAAAGGCGAAAGTTACTAGTAATAACTTAACTCTCGTAAATTCTGTTGTAGGAGGCTTCAACCCCCTCCCACCTCCTCAGAAGGGGTGGAGCCTACATCTTCTAAATCTCCACTCAGCAAAGGTGAATAACGAAAAAGTGGAAACTTCTACCTAGGAGACCTAGGGTCCCAATGCCCAACGATTAGATAGGTAAAAAAGCTTCCCTATTCTCAGAGCTGCCAAAATGAGAAAAGCAAAGTTTACTCACACGCAGGTGCTTCTGAACATGACTAAACAATCTCACATCTCAAGCAGCGAGAACATCTTTCTGTGACGCGCCTTATAATACACTTTTGCCCTTTCTAAGCACTATAATAGTCGGAGTAACTATTACCCAAATTAATAGTACTCAATTTATCGACCTCAGAATGTTTAACGTTGGGTGGGCTTTGCTGACATTCCAACTTGCAACATGAAGATCACTACAGATGTAGTTTAGTGTTTAACTGACTGAATCATCTTGGTCACCAGGTAAGTAGAGAGTCAGGGTCACAGTCATGAAGTTTGGAACCTCTGTTAGGGATGGGTAGTCAGTAGCATGCCAGTCTCACCTCCAATATGCTGCTAGTTTTGTTACACAGCCACCATGAAGCCAGTATAACATTTGTAATCTTGGTAGTGCCCAGGCATACTGCTAATTTATGGGTACTGGTCTTGCTGCAATAACTCCCTGCTTTCCTCATTTCCCTTTCAAGCTCTGCCCAGGGCCATGTTTCTAATTCGCACCCACAAGGTCTGTCCCACTGCTATTTATTTATGTGGCCCCAGAACCTGGCTCTATTGTTATATACAAAGGCATCAAGCAGTTTGTCCTGTTGAGCTCAACTGCAGGAATTGTGTGTAGGCTCAAAGCCACAGTTGCCGCCATTCTTAAAGCGGCCTTCCAGTGAATTATGGCAAAAAAGAACTCAAACCCAAGCTGACCACAAACACAGCAACATTCTAGAACGGTTTTTGTTGGTGCTTGTTAGCAATGCATGTCTCTTAGAAGTGTTTTAACTTGTGCAGGATCGAGGAATATACTTTGTTACCACTTGTATAGAGTACAATCAGCCCCTTTCGATAGTTTGGGATATGAGTTTCCAAGCTTTTTCATTGCAGACCACCAGGAACACGGAGTAAAATATCTATAATACAGTGCATCCACTAGTGAAGTGTGCTTTGTGGCGTAGCTGCAAGTGATTTGCTATTCCCGGGAGGTACCTGGTGTTCCAACCATCCAAGCTCCCGTTTGTCTATGCTCCACCGAAGTGCCTGTATTTCAAATCTTCTCTTGGAAATCGCAGGAGAGGCCTATAAATAACCTTAAATTATTGACAAGAAGATTTACTAGTCTGAGGACCCCAAACTCTTTCAAAGGCAACTGAAACAGATACACGCACATCTGCAACAACCTTCTTTGAATGTGTTTGCTTAGGTAATACAAACCCTTTCTTGGTTCCAGACGCGCATGTGTATGCATGCATTCTCACCAGCAGCCATCTTGAAATAATTAAAAACTAATTTTAAGATGGAGTATGAAAATAGCATAGCAGGCCCCAATTGTTTTAATAAAATGATAAATGAAGTGGAATAGGGGCAGGTCAATAGGTGACAAGCAGGGAGGGGCAAAGGTGCACCAGAAAAGCTATGGTGAAGGGTGGCGGCTTATTTTAAAAAAAGAGTGGGGAAGTAACAGACAAGCTGAGGGGGAGGGCAAGCAGCAAGGAGTGGAAGTAAAGTGAAGTGGGATGCAGGGCACAGAAGAAAGTGAGAAAATACATGCACTCCCATGAAGTCCTCAAAGGAAAAGAAAAAAAAAAGTCGTTCCCTGAATGCAAACATGTCAACAGCAGAAGGATGAATCAGAGTAATGCAAGACTGAAAAGTTCCTGGGCTGGACAAACAAGAATAGAAAGAACATTCAGTGAATCAAGAGGATCCAACTGAGATAAACAACAAAGCAATCCAATCATAAGCAAGGGGTTGGTCCAAAGCCCCCTCTTTATTGGAAAGAACAGGTGTGGCTAACATACCGCTAAAACTGTCTCTAGCTAAGGCCTAAAAATGAGTTGCTGATTACGCATGGAGTCCGTACTAGCCTTCAACCCATCACACCACAACACAGCAACCTCAAGCAGGGATGTCCAGGCTTCTCACTCTGAATAACAAGCATTTTATTCAACAGAAAACAACTGTACATTATACATTGGGAATGATGGGGGTGAAGTGTGGTTGCTGGATTCCAACAAAGCACTGGAAGAGTCTAATCATCAGACAGGTCTGTTCTGTTTGTGTTTCAAAAAGCAGTAGGTGGAAGAGATTTCTGTAGATCATTCGGCTGCCTGAAGTCTAGCATGTCGAGGTCCTGGCAGGCAGTCACTTAACATACCGAGACTGGTGACCAAACAGCTGTGGGGCCTACAATGCTCTCAGTAACAAACCTTTTCTATGAGTGATGGGGGCAACTCGGCAAAGAAGAAGGAGTGCCCTTATTATACTGCAGGATGCTGGGAGTGGCCAGCAGATAAAGGGTTGCAGCTGCAACTTGTACACACTCCATTAAAAGGGAAACAGCAGCTCCTTTTCCATATACCACAGGGTGGTTAAGCAGGCGTACGAGTTAGAGAGCTGCAGATGACTATTGTACACGTAATCTGTGGCAATGTCATGGGTTCAGGAGGTGGTTGGCTGCAGCTGCCCTTTATACACGTACTCCAAGGCGGTGGCAATTGTCCTCATGTCCATCTCAATACTACGTGCCCAGTTCTCCACATCACCGATTTCCTATGAGAAGAAAGAGAAGGTGGTTAGATGACCAGGGTCATGACACTTCATCATCGTAACGGAGATTACCATGCTGCCTGTGGCATGCTAGTCCTTGTGGAAATGATTCAGCCCACTGGACGCACCTCCGGCACTACATATTTAACTCAACATCCAAGCCAAGATAAGTGCATCGGCAGCGCCTTAAAGATGCACATCTTTATCCTATGTGCATCACATTACCTTCAATTCTCCACTGTGTGCTGAATCTTCTATTTTCACTAACTTCAACTCCATTTTCGGACCAAAAAGTCATTTACTTCATGGAGACACCTTATTGAATTGCCCAATCAAAACTAGGCAGTAAACTACTATAAGAAGCTTCAAAAGTCTCAAGGAAGAAATACGTACCGGTTGCTTGTGGATGTTAAAACTGACAAAGGGAATAGTTAAAGGCTTCCAAGTTTGTGATTATGACCAGTGTTCCGCTATTATATGAACTTGCAAACAATCAGCTTATTTTTCAGTAGTTTTTGTACTTTAAGAACAACGTGTGTAACTTAAGATGTTAGTGGCTCGCCACCCTCTATGAGTCTTACTCAGCTTGAGGTCCTCGTTGATCCTAGAGCCTAAAATGAGCCAAGCTTTCTGCTTCCTCCCACACTCACGCCATTCCTACGTCCCCCAAGCGGACCACTCGAGTATTACAGAGGGGCTGGATTTTAAATACTCCATACATGGGGGGGGGAATCTGGCGCTTTTACTGCACCATCGTCTATTTCCAAGGAAGGGGAATATCACTTTATCTCTCAATGCACCTCCTTGGTGGTTCACAGGACTCAACATATTTTAGTGGTCAGCTAAATATAGCCCAAGGGTGACCAGTGTGCAAACTACTGCTGATGGTGCAACAACTATACCTAACGTTCTCTATTTTTCTCTATTTGTCAACACGTATTGTATTTTCCAAAACCAGTAAAATGCAACCCACCTCTACATTACTGGCCATTAAAGCAATAATCTATCCCCAGTGATAACTGAAATCCGAGCACTTCTCTTTAGCTCCGTTGTCACTTCAAGCATGTACTTGAACAGGTGAAAGACATTCTCTGTCCCAGGTGCACGGTCAGTGCTGAGGTAGCACTTTCTCTGTGGGCAGCTATGTCACATTGTGCCATTGAACACAAACCAGGCACAAAGTCAAACAATGACAATGTCTGATTCTTCTATCAAATCACAGTAGAAGTTTCGGGATACGGTAGAGTGTCTATTGAAGGGCCCCGAGAGAGCAGACGCAGTCTAGTCTCTCCACGGGATCCTTTGGGGCCGAAACAGCACACGAAGGGCAGGGATTGACAGGGGGCAAGCATGGGAGGGTCTTAGGGGAGGGTTATATATAGATAGGTAGGGGGAGGGAGTTGGCCTCTTCCGTCCTAGCTAATCGTGCTGCCTGGAAGTAGCCGTAGGCAGGTAGGGTAGGAACGGGTGTTTTATGTGTGCCATGGCCATGACACGGAGGCTGTCCATGCCGCACTTTGTGTCTTGGGTGAAGCCGGCATAGTGGATTTACTTAGCCCTGGTGTTCTTGACCAGGCCTGGGTTAAAATGGTGCAGCCAACACGCACCGTGGCACATGGCGTAGCAGCGGCGGTCACCGCCTGCCATTCCCCCTCAAAAGGGGCTAAAAGAAAAAAGTGGTGAGGGGTGCCCCAGAAGCGTATGCTGGCCTCTGCTGGTCGTGGGGAGGGCGAGGAGGGTCCAGGGAAGCGGGGGGAGGGGCCGCATAAACATAAGCCTTTACAGGCATCGGGGAGCCTTGGGCAGGCCTTTTGCTCTAGTTTGACCCCAGAAGGGGAGGATGCAGTGCAGGGCCCAGCAGAATGGGAACAGCCCTTAGATTTATCACATGGCAGGGGCAGACAGGTTGTCAGGGGGACAAGCAAGGCCCCTGGAATTAAGAAAAGCAGAGGCAAGTCCAGACCAGGGGCAAGAGGCAGGGTCACCTGGGGGAGACACATGGTGCCGGGGGAGATAGCCACAACATGGGGGCCTTTGGGGAGCAGGAAAAGACAAGGGGGGGGGGGGGTCTCAGGGTGACAGAGCACAGCAGGCAGCTGCCATGGACTGCTCTCCGGTAGACATTGAGGCACGGATTAAGGAACAACGCAGATTGGTGGCCGAGACTGAGAACAGGTGAGCCCAATTGTGTAAGGACAGGTAAGAAGTGATGGGGCGAGAGAGGCAGCTCAAAAGGAATTCAGGAGGTGGTGGGGTAGGTGACACAGGAGCCCAGGGTAAGTCAGTTGGGTATGGGTACCAAATGAAGGGAAAAGGGCTGAGCAGGAGGCCGGTGCGGCTGGAGGGTCCAGCAGCGCGAGAGGCACAAGTGGCACATGTGGCCAGGCAGGGCCCAAAGAGTCGAGACCCGCAGGCGAGGCTACCAGAAAGGTGGCGAAGCTAAAGGGGCGCACCACAGCCTCTGGACGTGTGGTCAGAAGCAATAGAGGTGTCTGCAGCTGCCTTCTCTACATCACAGCATCGGTTGAAGCGCATGCATATTATATCCTTGAATTATGTTTTTTGCTGGGGGATTTTTGGGGTGAGAAGTTAAGGCTCAGGGAGTCTGTTTGTGTGTGTTGCAGTAGTCTTCAATGGTGGGGCAGCAAAACGCCTCAAGGGGTTTTGCTGGGAGGGAGTAGATGGGGAGGGTGGAGAGTCAGATGCGGGCCTGGCCAGCCTTCCCGGGGGAAGAAGCAGGTGAAGGATGACAGTGTGGGGGATGCTAGAATAAGGCAGGGGATTAAAGGAGAATGTGGATAGTGGGTGAATGAAAGTGAAGGCTGGGTGAATGGAGGCAAAAGTGGAGAATGGAGTAGAAAGTGAAAGATGGGGGGGGGAGCATGTTCAAAAGAGGTGGCACGGGAAAGTTGATGGCAGTTGAAGTCACAAAGTTATGCAAATGTTGTTCTATAGAGCAATCCTGTCCTAATAAATGGCCTTTTAAAATATTCAATAGTGTGATGATGATTATGTCCCAATAAAAAGCTGGCCCACTTATTTTCCCTCGGACCTGAGAGTGTACCGCAGTCTAGCAGAGGCATCCACACAGGGGCTCCTCCCACTCTCAGAGAAATAATACTGTAAGGCAAGGAAAGGAAGGCTGTGCACAGCCTGTGAGCACACAACAGCTGCCTGTGGTACTGGCAGCACCTACACCATCCTCGCAGAGCTGGGAACAAGCAGGAGAGCAAAGGCTTGCCTCACTCTGCGATCACTGATCAGATTAATACCATACCAGTATACGCTGAAGTCAGACAGCGAAACACTTAAATACACCCCAGAAAACACATCATGGTTAGCTCATCAACCCCTCTAAGTAGAATAATGTGTGCTATACTCAAGCTCGTTTCTTTATCACGTGTGCCTCCGGACAGTTGTGGTAATTTTTTAAGATATACAAGCTGCAAAGCCAGCATTCAAACATAAGGCCAGCTGCATATCTCTGCTGTGTGGGGCGTGATTAAAAGGAATCGGCTACATTGGCATGGAGGGAGGGACAACATTAATCATCCTAAACAGCTCTGCTAGAGCTGAACAAAGTGGACCCCTTGCAATCTTAAGTGAAACTTGCTGACGAACCTTAAGAAAGGCACTGGTTCACCGCCTCCCGAGCCCATTGGGGCGCCCGGAAGTCTTCCGTCACAGGCAGAAGCCTAGCCAGGCATGGAGAGATTGGGCTGGTGTCACTGACACAGCTGGATTGCTCCTGCCCCATCACCCCATGTAATGCCCAAGGGATGGAGCATCTGGGCCCGAATATTCACTTCTTATTTACACTTCCAATCAGTTAATTACAACCCGTCAAAAGGGCAGCGCTAGACGTGAGAAAACACACTAAGGGGGTTATTACAACTTTGGAGGAGGTGTTAATCCGTCCCAAAAGTGACGGTAAAGTGACGGATATACCACCAGCCGTATTACGAGTTCCATAGGATATAATGGACTCGTAATACGGCTGGTGGTATATCCGTCACTTTACCGTCACTTTTGGGACGGATTAACGCCTCCTCCAAAGTTGTAATAACCCCCTAATTGTCAATAAGCATCAACATACACGTCTTGAGCAACACTTTCAAAAAGTCTTTTTTTTTTCTAACTGCACTTTGCATTCTGGGACTTGCCGTTTGTCTATGTAATTGTGAGTGGGATTACAATTCCCAACATATATCCTTGATTGCAATATTTTATTGAATTACCAGTAAAACACCCACCTTCAGAATGCATTTTCAACTCTTTGTAATTTGGATTTTTTTTTAAATATCTTGTGTATGAGGCTAAACCAGGCAACCTATTCACGTTCAGCATTCCTTCCTACCAGAGTCTGCATCAGCAGACAGGTAACCTGCAGCTAAATAAATTAATGACGTAAATTAAATTAGATTAATAATGACCATTTTTGAGGGCTCTGCTCGTGCTGCTGTTCTTAGAGCCAAGCTGGACCCATGGCTGGGCTCTGGCCTGGCTCATCTCAAATTCTCGGACTAGTATTCCACTTCACCCCATAGGGGGGTCGTGATGCACTGCACAAAGCTGTGTTGAAAGCTCATTGCAGCCATATGATGCATATTGATGCTTTTCTCAAAAAAAAATTTCTAAATGACAGTCTCTATGTACTCCTTATATCCCTGGATGCTCAGTACAGAGAAGGCACAGCAAGAACCATTGCACTTGAAGCCAAAAAGGGCGAGGGGTGCTGGCGCTGTTACTGGACGGATGTTAGATCTCCTATGGAACTACATAGTAAACTCCATAACCCGTGGAGTTCTATCTGGGTGGCCTTGCTTTGTGTTGAATCTATACTGAGAGCCCTTGCATTCAGTCCTCTGCTGCTCCCCGATAAGGCTAGCATGTCTGGAAAACAGGAGTCCTTTTGTAGCTCTCCTTGGAGCACAAAGATGAGGTTTTATCAGTAAGTATTGGACATCAAAGCCCCAGGAAATCACAGACGCTTGTATGCTTTAATCAGAGGTCCCCCCTCTCTTCAGGGTCAATGATCTTAAGCTTGAGTGAAGAAGCATCACACTTTAATGTGCTGGATCCTGAAAATACTCCCACCGCAGGTCAATCAACAAAAGTCAAGACAACCGACTGGTTCCAACCTTCCTGAGCTCAGAATGTTCTCCTCAAGGAGGCCCTTCTGCACTTCTTTGATTATATTAGCTCGCAGTCCATAAGGCATGAAAGTCGAGTCATGCCCAGAGCTAGTGAGGGAAAGTACGGCATGTAAGAGGACTCTGCTGTAATACTGCTTCCGTTTGTCTAGGCACATCTGTTCGTATAAAACTTAGGATGCAGTGCATAGAAACGGACATCTTCTTTATTCAACATTTTTTCCAACATTTAAGCTGTTTTGAGATCCTCCCTCTTGCTTGTCCAGTATCCATCACAGCTGGGGCGATGCATGCTAAGACATAGACATGTGGTAACATGGGTCCCAGTGTGCCAGAAACTGATTTGAGCCAAATAAGTATATAGTCATGGTGCAAATGCACTGATTCGCTCTTTCATATTATCAGACAGATTAGAAAAGGCTGCGTAATACTCCTAAAAACGTAGCAGTTTGAGACTGCTCTAGATTCACAAGCTGCATATTATTCCATCATCCAGTGCTTGGAAAAGCCTCTTGAATAGCGTTTTTCGGGGTTATCATGGGTGGACTCTGGATGGTACCACAAAACCCAAAATACCCCACAACATACGAGTCCTTCAGATGGTCTTTTCTGATCGGCTTCTGCGAATAAAATGAAGGGTGACTGAGCCGAGAAAACAAGTATTATAAAATAGGCCCCATTCTTCCCTGCCGGGGGTAGAGGGGGTCATGTGAACCGTATAGCCTCATGCCTCTGGAGTATTATTACAAAGCAGTGTTCCTCGAAGAGTGGTGGGGTGAAGTGAGAGTAGTTTAAATAGCGCCTGCTCACTGTACTGTTTAGATAATGGGAGAACGGATGACGAGGTGGTTTTGTATAAATTTGACATCGGCGAAATTTCTGTTATGCTGGTGTAATCTGGCATAATTCTGTGAATTTTTCATTATGCATGTCACAGGAGATTCTGGATTGACTATTATGGTATGTGGTGAAAATTTGGAGAACGGGAAAAATCATGTAGGACCAGCTCACAGGCAGTGATGGTCACAGCACTTTTGGTCTTTGTGCTATTTTTTTTTTTAAATGCAAAATATTTCCTTTCCTCCAAAGAAGGTGCATTTCATACTAAAACATTACGCTAAATGCAGGTTTTGCATTTCACATAATTTGAGAATGTTGCATTATTAGACAAAAGCAAATTACGCAAATTTCACACATCCCTATTATAAATCGGATAACGACCTATCTCCAACAAAAGCAAATGAAGCAGCTTTCCCCCTAGATTAATGTTTCTTTGGTGAAAGTGCAACTGTTCCCTCTTCAACTGGCTACTCTAACATCCCCAGACCTTGAGACACAGGCGATCGCGCGTCTGAAGTATGGCTTTTTAGATTATTTAAATAATTTGAGAGAGTCCTTCTGCTTGGTATACTAGTAAAATAATTTTCCTCCTCGCAGTGCGGGTTCGAAAAGACACAAAAGTTTAATTCATGTAAAAGGATGTAACAACTGATGAGGTGTATGCAACACGAGACAATCAAACATGTACTAGTACTTACGGTATGGTAGTGGGTATGGGTGCTTTACGGTCACGGAGGATCACTAAGAACACCATGTTCAACAAAGTGCTGAAGGGAGGAAGTATGGATAGATTCAAAGGGTACTGAATAAAACGAAGTTAGGACCTTACATAGGTTTCCAATGGGGCTGACAGTACACAGTGCTGGACAAATTTGATTTACACCTTAAAACAACAGCACACTATGACCGGAATATGAATAGTAATGGAAGATCTGCATTTTTCATATAAGCCAGTAGTTGTAATAAATGAATTCACATGGAAGCATGACCCAGGCAACCATATAATTAATGTAGCAACTACTGCAGGAACAGTATCAACTGCTGTCCTGGTCATCAAGTAGTGGTATATTTTGCAGTATATTATGTCAGTGAAGCTCGCCTTTGAGCCTGCCATATGATGGGCATGCATCTGCGAGGGAAGTTAAAATATCCACATTCCAATTCTTCAGGGGACTGACTATTAAGTGACTTGGGAAGTCTTGTCTTAACTGTCCTTAGAATATAGTTTGTAAATGTGGCAGACGTGGACATAATGGCGTGCCAAAGTGCACTAAGAGAACCACAGCTCTCATGCTCAAGACAAGGGAAAATAGGTATCAGACATTTAGGCTGACTTGCACTTAGTGACCAACTGGGCCTTATTATATACAGGGAGTGCAGAATTATTAGGCAAGTTGTATTTTTGAGGATTAATTTTATTATTGAACAACAACCATGTTCTCAATGAACCCAAAAAACTCATTAATATTAAAGCTGAATATTTTTGGAAGTAGTTTTTAGTTTGTTTTTAGTTTTAGCTATGTTAGGGGGATATCTGTGTGTGCAGGTGACTATTACTGTGCATAATTATTAGGCAACTTAACAAAAAACAAATATATACCCATTTCAATTATTTATTATTACCAGTGAAACCAATATAACATCTCAACATTCACAAATATACATTTCTGACATTCAAAAACAAAACAAAAACAAATCAGTGACCAATATAGCCACCTTTCTTTGCAAGGACACTCAAAAGCCTGCCATCCATGGATTCTGTCAGTGTTTTGATCTGTTCACCATCAACATTGCGTGCAGCAGCAACCACAGCCTCCCAGAC
Organism: Pleurodeles waltl; assembly: GCF_031143425.1. NCBI lineage: Eukaryota > Metazoa > Chordata > Amphibia > Caudata > Salamandridae > Pleurodeles > Pleurodeles waltl. The sequence goes on from NC_090443.1 coordinate 55,093,102, forward strand.
ACTGTTCAGAGAGGTGTACTGTTTTCCCTCCTTGTAAATCTCACATTTGATGATGGACCACAGGTTCTCAATGGGGTTCAGATCAGGTGAACAAGGAGGCCATGTCATTAGATTTCCTTCTTTTATACCCTTTCTTGCCAGCCACGCTGTGGAGTACTTGGACGCGTGTGATGGAGCATTGTCCTGCATGAAAATCATGTTTTTCTTGAAGGATGCAGACTTCTTCCTGTACCACTGCTTGAAGAAGGTGTCTTCCAGGAACTGGCAGTGGGACTGGGAGTTGAGCTTGACTCCATCCTCAACCCGAAAAGGCCCCACAAGCTCATCTTTGATGATACCAGCCCAAACCAGTACTCCACCTCCACCTTGCTGGCGTCTGAGTCGGACTGGAGCTCTCTGCCCTTTACCAATCCAGCCACGGGCCCATCCATCTGGCCCATCAAGACTCACTCTCATTTCATCAGTCCATAAAACCTTAGAAAATCAGTCTTGAGATATTTCTTGGCCCAGTCTTGACGTTTCAGCTTGTGTGTCTTGTTCAGTGGTGGTCGTCTTTCAGCCTTTCTTACCTTGGCCATGTCTCTGAGTATTGCACACCTTGTGCTTTTGGGCACTCCAGTGATGTTGCAGCTCTGAAATATGGCCAAACTGGTGGCAAGTGGCATTGTGGCAGCTGCACGCTTGACTTTTCTCAGTTCATGGGCAGTTATTTTGCGCCTTGGTTTTTCCACACGCTTCTTGCGACCCTGTTGACTATTTTGAATGAAACGCTTGATTGTTCGATGATCACGCTTCAGAAGCTTTGCAATTTTAAGAGTGCTGCATCCCTCTGCAAGATATCTCACTATTTTGGACTTTTCTGAGCCTGTCAAGTCCTTCTTTTGACCCATTTTGCCAAAGGAAAGGAAGTTGCCTAATAATTATGCACACCTGATATAGGGTGGTGATGTCATTAGACCACACCCCTTCTCATTACAGAGATGCACATCACCTAATATGCTTAATTGGTAGTAGGCTTTCGAGCCTATACAGCTTGGAGTAAGACAACATGCATAAAGAGGATGATGTGGTCAAAATACTCATTTGCCTAATAATTCTGCACTCCCTGTATAGTGCCTCGGGTGTGCCGCAACAGGTTTGCGTGCCCTTGTGGGACTAGGATATTACAGAAGGGGACGCAGACACTTGTGCAGCCCTTTAATACTGATGGCACTAGTGCACAGGCAGCACCAGCGTTATCTTGAGAGGACATTACCTCATTTGCATGAGGGCATGGGTCATGTAATTGACAGAATCACTTTGCCTCTGCACCCACACCCTATTACAAACGCGGGAACAGAGAAAAGGCAGGCCCTTAAGAGGAGCACACAAAAAAAGTGGCATATTTTTTGTGTGCCACGTAACTGCACCTTTTGGAGGGACTAAAGGGGGTCACCACGGACAACCCCCAGGCATCCACCTGCAGACAGGTGCAGTCCCTCCTTGCAGCTTCCTGCAGGGTGATCTCCATCCCCTCCTTAAACTGCAGGTGGCTGCTGCCTGCAATATGAAACATCGAGCAGCTTTTAAGCAGCCTCTCCATATTTCACTGACTGCGCTGCCCCAGAGCAGCCACAATTTTGCGGCTCCCACAATATTATGGTGCATTGTCGCCATCTGAGCCCGGCCCACATTGTGAACGATGCACGATGCCACAGATCAAGACAGTGCGCCTATTCTGTAATCGGGGTCCGGTACTATGCATAGTATCCTGGGAGTGCAACAGGGGTTTGCGTCCACTTTGAGCGTTGCCAGGGTGCTATAGTAATACGCAAGTGTCCGCAAAGGCCTGTGCATCCCCTTCTTTATAATTGACAGCTCTAGCGCACATATAATGCCAGTGCTATGTCTGAGATTATTTCCTCATTTGCATGAGAGCATGGCCATTGCAAGTGAAAGAATCGATTTGCTTCTGCTTCCACGCCCCGTTATGGACGCTGGTGCAGAGGCAAATAAGCCTAAGGGAGGTGCGCTGAGAGTGAGCTACAAAGAGGTGGCGCATTGTTAGGTTGCGCCCCGACAGCAGCCCCCTGGACGGGCTAAAGAGGGTCCCGAGGACCCAGTCAGAGGACCAGATCCCAGACATCCGCCTGCCGGTGGGTGCAGTCACTCACTGTAACCGCCTGCAGGGTGATATGGGCCCTCTTTGAAGTCCAGGCGGCAGCAACCTGCACGGTGGAACACACAGCCACTGGGAACCGGCTGCTCCCGATTTCACGGTCTCTAGGGTAGCCGCAAGTTTGTGGATGCCCTGGAGCAGTGCATTCATGATAATAGGGCGCACTGTCTTGGACTTCGCCGGGTGCCCCTTTTGAAAGGAGTACCTGACGCAGACCACCACAAGTGCGCGAATGAAAAGCACCCACAAAGGTCGCTTACCAACTGATCAATGGTGTAATACCGTGAGACCGCGTGAGGAGAAGTTTATGCTTTCAAACGTTTTCTACTGTTGCACACAAATTTATTGGAGGTTTGATGTTATACCCATGGAGCACATATGCTGTCCAATTGGTCTAGTTCTCGTTTACTTGTTTTTACGGACTGCCTCTTGAACATAACAGCAAGGATTTCGTTCTGATGAGCCCAGAGGCACATAGCCTGAGCCAGGCCTGAAAGTGGAATGAACCCCATCCTGGTCAGTCTGTTAACATAAACCACTACTCTGGTGTTGTCCGGCAATCATAATAATCGACCCCTGCATTAGAAGCTAGAACGCCTGCCAGGCATGTCCAATAGCCTGCCGTTCTAGGACACAGATGTTTTTTGCGCCTCTCTGCAACTCCACAGAACCTTAAAAATAAAAGGACCCCCCCATGAACTCCCCAAAATTTTGGGGGTACACTGAAATATCACAACATGGACTGGATTTGCAAACCATCTGATTATACACCCTTTACAGTGATCACCATAGCAGACCTTATGCCACCTGTGACACAGCCGCCGGATTATGAAGATCACAGACTCCGGAGTCACTCCTGAAACTGCGTTGGTACAGAGGTACATGAGTTATGTAAATGCTGGATGCTAGCATGCTGAAAAATGTCATGCCTATCGGAGACTGAGGCATCTGATACAGAGGCAGCAGTGCTCTAAAACTCCCCCCTCTGACTTAGCCACCACTTTCAGAGCATTGACTTCTGTTCCTGCAAACCTCTCTTGTTGCTCAGTGAAGCCCAAAATGTCCAACAGCTGCATAACCCAGTTTGTGCAGTGCGAAGCAAACTTAAATATTATCAAACAACCAATGAGGTATGGACACGCGCATGGTTTGACGCTGCAGATGTGCTGCCACAATCAACCACAGAACACTTTAGAGCAGACTTGATTGCGAAAGAATGCATGAAGTTTAGTTTGGTTTAGTTTATAGATTTGTAGAGCGCATGGCTACCCGGGGGCATCCCAGCGCTAAAGTACACCATGAATGTCGAAAGAGCCAGGGGAAGCAGATTAACTGGGAAAGAGAATGGTTTTCAACTTCCTCCTAAAGAGAAGTTCAGAGGATTCCTGACGCCATTCAAAGGGCAGGGCATTCCAGAGCCGAGCAGCCCTGATGGAGAACAAATTACCTCCCCATGATCTCTTGACAGAAGGGATGTAAACCTGTCGAGAAGAACGAGATCTAAGAGGTCTAAGGGGCGAGTCAAGAAAGATCCGTTTTCTAAGGGAAAGGGGACCCTTATTGTGTAAGGCTCTGTGAACAAGACACAGAGCTTTAAACTGAATGCGCTGCTTAATCGGGAGCCAATGAAGAGCTGCAAGTGCTGGTTTAGCGGAAAGATGCCTTGGGGTATTCATGAGAAGTCTAGCTGCCGCGTTCTGCGTAACCTGCAGCCTCTTTATTACATAATCTGGAGAACTAAGATATAGAGAGTTCCCGTAGTCCAGGCGGGAGAGAACTAGGGCTTGTACAAGAATTCTTCTGGCAGCGAATGGCAGAAGTCCAAGAATCTTCCTGACACTTCTAATTAAGCCAAAGCAGATCGAGGAGATTCTTTTAGCTTGTGGCTCCATAGTTAAGCGTGGGTCAAGCAGAAAGCCGAGGCTTTTTACTTGTGTTATTGGAGGAGGCAGGCTGTTAAAAGCCTCAGAGTACATAGCCAGAGGGGCGGTAGGGGCGCCATTACCTATAATCATTACCTCTGATTTGCCGTCATTAAATTTCAGTTTTGACAGGGTCATCCAGTCCCCAATATCTTTCATGCAGTCGGCCAGGTTGGCAGAGGGGGAGTCCCTACTACTAGAGAGGGAAACCACCAATTGCGTGTCATCAGCATAAGTGACCATAGAGAGGTTATAAGGAGCGACTACTGTGGCCAAGGATGACAGATAGATGTTAAACAAGGTGGGGCTTAAAGATGAACCCTGCGGAACTCCACAAGATAGAGACCTGACGTCAGACAAAAAAGAGCGATCCAAAACTTGAAAGGATCTTACCGTGAGGAAGGAGGAGAGCCAGGCAAGGGCTGGACCTCCTAACCCTATCTTGGAAAGTCTATCAAGGAGAAGAGTATGATCGACAGTGTCAAATGCTGCACTAAGATCAAGGAGGATAATAGCAGCATGACCACCTTGATCTAGAAGTTGCCGAGCAGATTCAGTTACAGTAAGGAGTGCCGATTCTGTACTGTGATGGATTCTGAAACCCATTTGAGAAGGATGTAAATGATAGTGGCTCTCAAGATGCCTGGTCAATTGCAGGTTCACGTGCTTCTCCAGAATTTTTGCCAATATAGGGAGAAGGGCAATGGGTCGATAATGATCCAAGACAGAGGGATCCAGCTTAGGTTTTTTTTAAGAGAGGCTTTATGATTGCATGTTTGAGGGAACTGGGAAGAATACCAGCGGACAAGGAATTAGTAAGTATTTCTGTCAAAGGACCAACAACAATATCTGCTGCCTTCAAAAGAATAGAAGGAGGCGCCGGGTCCAAGGGAGAACCCGATTTGATATTAGCAAGAAAATTCCCAATCAGACTACCTGTGAGGGGGGAAAAATTGGTTAACTGGGTCATACCCGTAGGAGAATTCATCTCCTGCCCCATGAGATTATTCTGAGAGGGAGATGGAGGAAAACCGGAGTATATCTTGTTAATCTTGTCTTGAAATAAGCCGCTAATACATTACTATGCATAATAGAAGCTTCCACCGGGGAGGGCGGCATAGGGCGTATAGTGAGCTCCTTAAAGATCTGAAATATTTCTTTCTGGGAAGTGGACGAGTTCTCTATTCTACTGCTGTAATATAGAGCTTGTGTTGTCTTAATATTATGATGGTAAGATCTAATAGCTGATCTATAGGCTTCTTTAGCAGAAGGATTATAATCTTGACTCCAAATTCTCTCCAATTTTTTACAGTTCTTTCTAAGGTCCAATAGAGAAGACGAAAACCAGGGACTAGACTTATGAGCAGGTTTTTTCACCCTCAGTTTGCAAGGCAAAACTGAGTTTAAAGAGGTAGAAATCCGTTTGTTAAACAGGTCCACCATATTAATGGAGGCATGGTCATTGGCTAAGGGAGAAGCACAGAGTGCCATATGCCAAGTGCTAGGTACCAACTTCGACCAAGCACGACCCATTGTGGTGCACCTGGGCTGTGTCTCTCTAGGAGCATCATAGGGAAACGTAAGTGACACTAAATAGTGATCGGTCCAGGGTAGAGGTAGAGAGGAGGAGAAGGTAAGATTAGGGATATTACTAAAAAAAAAGATCTAAAGTATGGCCTTTCGTGTGAGTTGGACCAGTAACATGCTGGTCCATAACCATAGAGGTAAAAGAGGCTAATAATGATTTAGCCGATGGACAGTTAGGATTGTCTAGGTGGATATTAAAATCGCCGAGGACGGTTAAGTTAGAGGCTTTCCCAATAGAACTGGCCACTGCCTCGGGGAGAACTTCTAAAAAGACTCCACACGGGCCGGGGGGGCGATAGAGAAGGATTCCTGAGAAAGTATAAGTAGATGACAAGTGCAGAGAGAAGAACATACTTTTCACATCCTGGAATTTCCAGTGGGAATGTTGAGCATTTAATGGAGATTTTGTGAATAATAGCTATACCGCCACCTGTCATATGAAGTCTGTCTAAATGAACTATAGAATAGTTAGGGGGTAAGGTACTGCATAAATCTGCTGAAGAATCTCCATTCAGCCAGGTTTCAGTGAGAAACAAGGCATCTGGTGATAGCTCTTCAAGGAGCATGTGAATATGTAAGGAGTGTGCCGCTAGGGAGCGGCAGTTAAGCAGTAATAGTTTACCTAATTGATGTGAGGAGGTATTAGAAGGCGAGATGAAATTGGGAGCCCAAGAACAACTAGAACAGGGGGGAGACACAGACGACTGGTTAGGCCCTACAGGAGTGGAACATATCTGGGTGTTTCTAAAGGCATAAAGATGTGAAGCTGAATACCTAAAACGAGCAGCATCTCTGGGCCCTGGGCTCGTCAGGGCGTGGACGGACGCAGACGGGCTTGCCTTAGGCGCGCCATCAGCGCGGCCGGTGGCTGCCCATGTTTAAAAAGAGCATGGGGGAGGCCTGACCTGGCTCCAGCACCAACAACTAGACCGGCAACCAAGATGGCTGCCGGAAAATGGCACCTTAATGGCTGCCGAATAAAAAGTAAAAGGAGATGCACCAGGAGCCCCCAAAACCGGGCACCGGTGCAGAAAAAAAAAAAAAAAAAAAAAAAAAAAAAAAAGAGTAAAAACCACAAAACCAATATTTATAAAAGTAGCACCCCTGAGGACTGAAAAAACTGAGTCCTTTGGTTAAAAGTTCCCAACAGCAGATCGACTCACAGTAAAAAGAGTAAAAATACTAAATAGCAGAAAGAGCCTTTATAACTTATTTTAAACTGTTAAATCTCTAAAAGGCAATGAGGCTGAAATAGGATAGCCGTTCCAAAAATGCAGAGTGTACTTGAATGGATCTTTGTCCTCCACCACAAAGCTTTGGATGTACAGGGACACAAAGACTAAATTCTAGAGGTTATGGCTGCTAGAAAGTAATCGTAGTATGATGTATTGCAAATTGGCATCTAGAATCTGTATATATTCTTTCATGGCGAATTTGATCACCCAGACTGGGATTGAAATGACTTTCCTGTCTATGGCAGTTTTGACACCTGAGGATTGTCATGTTTCATCACCTAAGTACAGTGCTCCTTGGACTCCTTAGGCATTGACGGCCCAGGAATAGTGGATTGCCTTTTTGACGTACACAGTTTTTGGTAGCATATACATTTTTGGGGTTCTTGTGTTGATATGGCCTATATATCTGGACACAACAGGGCTTCGGCATTTTGAAAAATCTAAAGTAACGTTTAGAACCAAGTTGGGTGAATCAACACCACAAGACCCTGTAGAAAGTTATTCTTCACAATTTGAAAAAATGCTTCAGAGAACGCTAGGTCTGTTTCATCCTCAAAGCCAACATCCAACTTCTGTGATGCAGGCTCTGAAACCAGTACCTCACTGCTACCCACGCTAGATGCTATGGAATGAAATATCCAGCTTTTTCTTTTTGGGGGGTTTTGGCTTGAACACAGCACACACCGAACACAGAACAAGTTTGCAATCACGCGACAAACACAGGATACATTGCAAGCAGAAATCTACAGATGAAGAAACTTCAGGCAGAACTTATGGTGTTTTCTTCGTATTGAAAATCTATGTAAAGTAACTTCAATCTATACAATGTGTACCACTGATGCTCAACGTCTGTAGCTCTGGAATCAAGAAAAACGCCCATATCCAGAGTTGTGCTTGGTGTTTTCTTTGTTTTCTGTGCTCAACACAGTGAAGCTTAATGACCATTCCTGATGTTTGAAGAGCAATTTCCATCCTGATCACGACATGGTTTCCGAACATGATTCCATACAACATACATCTATACTGAATCTCTTGGGACGCACACAGACCTCTACGTTCATGCTGCACTCTGAACTTTTTAGAGAAGACACAACACATCAGAATCACCAGGCGCTACAAAGCTTGCTCATAACTCCAGCTGCACGGGACATGCCCAGGGAAAGACCAAGCCAGGATGGGTCCGTCTGAGCCCAGGGAGGCTGGGCCACTCTACCTGGTTTTTTAAAAAGTCTCTTTTTATTTTTTATAAACATGAGCAGACTGAAATCAGTTATGCCCCCTGGTGGGAAGGAATGTAATCCATCTTCCTCTATTGTCAATTTTCAGACAATTAAAGAAATTAGAAATATGAAGGAGAGGTTGGTGGTTACACAGTGAGCGGTATCCGAAGTTTTGATTTTATCCCCTGCCCAAGAGCCAACAGTAGCAGGACTTATCTCGAAGAGTGCTGATAATTCAAGCATGTTTTTGAATAATCCCTGCACTCAGGCAATCAATCTCACTTCTCTTAATCTTCTATCAGGCTCTGCGCCAGCGAGAGAAAAGAAATCAGTAGTACCCGCTACTCAGCAAAGAACTAAACCATCGATTGATATGACCCAGGCCAAATCGGGTCCACTGAAAAAAGCGATCTCCTATTAGTATGAAGTGAACTGTCGGAGAAGGTGGATAGATATCTATCTGCTTTGGAGGGCTCCATTAGGGGGATTGTTTGATGAAGTATGCGGCAGGCTGAGGTCTGTAGAATCTATCCTGAATAATTGCTTCAAGCTTGTTAATGATTTAAAATGTATTACACCGAGACAGCTAATGCATCTTACATCTAATAGATCATGGTGGAAGAGACAATTAAACAAGGGGTAAGACCTCAGTGTAGAGTAGAGGGAAGAGAGCTTAAAGAACAAAGGTTTGTATGGTAAGTAAAGTGAGCACACTGCCAGCATCACAAAAGCCTCCCTCCCACCCCATCACCTCACTGCCCTGAGACCCATTGATTAAGAGTTTAACCTGTCCTAGCTGATTACATTATTTACAACTTTCTCCCCGGAAGCTACACCATATGTTATTGTTTTAAAAGATGTTCTCCCTCTCCGTTTAACAAGAAGGAGGAATTACAAGAACTCAGAAATAAGGTAGTTCACTGGGTGGAGAAACGAGTAACACATAGGATCTTTTTGAGGATATAAATATGGTTTGAAGTGTATCTTGAGTAGGGAATGGTTTGAAGACCTGTATGGGCGACTGTGTGGTGGTGAATTTTAGGACACTGGGAAAGGTGGTGTTTAACCTGAACGGCCCCTTTTTGTCCCACAGAAAAATTCATGCTGGTCCTTTGGGATACTTTTATAGACCTGTGAATTATGAAAAACTTGTCCATGTTTCACACATTTGGATGAAACAAAAGTCTTTGGCAGAAAATTACAACATTGAGGGGGTGATTCTGACAGGCCGGCGGTGCCCCGCAGGGCATTCTGACTGCGGCGGTTCGGCCGCGGTCAGATGCGGAAAACCGGCGGTCTCCCGCCGGTTTTCCGCTGCCCATGTGAATCCTCCATGGCGGCGGAGCGCGCTCCGCCGCCATGGGGATTCTGACACCCCCTACCGCCATCCTGTTCCTGCCGGGTCTCCCGCCAGGAACAGGATGGCGGTAGGGGGTGCCGCGGGGCCCCTGGGGGCCCCTGCAGTGCCCATGCCAATGGCATGGGCACTGCAGGGGCCCCCGTAAGAGGGCCCCATTTAGTATTTCAGTGTCTGCTATGCAGACACTGAAATACGCGACGGGTGCCACTGCACCCGTCGCACCTTCCCACTCCGCCGGCTCAATTCTGAGCCGGCGTCCTCGTGGGAAGGTTGATTTGCCCTGGGCTGGCGGGCGGCCTTTTGGCGGTCGCCCAGGGCAAATCCCAAAATACCCTCAGCGGTCTTTCGACCGCGGAGCGGTATTTTGGTGGGGGAACTCTGGCGGGCGGCCTCCGCCGCCCGTCAGGGTCAGAATGACCCCCTGAGTCTTTCAGTAATTTCTTGCCCCTTAACTTAGAAGGCTTAGACTGACTCGTAAATAGCTCAAATGCTACCCTAACCAGCTTACTGGATAATGGTGTTGAGGTTTATTCCCTCTGAACAGCTGCCACTTCTCTTCCTTCGAATGTTAGAGGAGCTGAAGGATAAGGGGTTCCCAGAGAATGAGACACAGGTTGTAATCCCAGGGGGAAATTACATTTATTTTAATGGGATGTGGCAGGGATCAGATCTAAATTGGACAATCAGGACTGGTCGAGTTTTGTGAAGGGGTTTGTCATTCTTTGCTTTAAAGAAACCTTGGCCACTAACCCTTTTTACTTAGATGGCTATACAAAATAACACTCCTGCAATTCCCTCAAGAACAGGGAAATTAAGGGGAGGGTTGTCAATTATGATTTCAACATTGATCTGAGGTAAAAAGAAAAACAAGCACTATATTAGATTCTCCATTTTGTCAACTGCTGGGTCTGGAGAGGATTGGAGAATTGGATATTTTAATTATTTTTTTTTTATAACAATCTGCTTGACCATCCCAGTGTAGAAGTGTGAAGAATTGTGGTGTATTACATGGTGTGGTTGTGTACACTCACAAAACCAACTTGAGCCCAATCAGGCTCGTTTGCTAAACCTTACATCAACCCTCACTCAGTAGCTGTGGCTTTAAGCAGTCCGGCTTAAACAAAGGAACACATACAAAGCATTTAGAAGTACCAAAACACAAGAAATAAATCCGACAACAAGTTATAAAATTACTGGATTTTTATTATATTATTCATCAAAATGAACAAAATCTATCAGAGGATTCTGTAGATATAGATTTTTAAGTAAAAATGTAATTCTCTGCTATTTATTGAAAAAACATAAACAAGCACTAGTAACTGCAAAGTTTGGCAACTTGTAAAACTCTTTGTTTGACTACTCCGGTCTGCATTGGACAGCCAACTATAATAGGGGGGGGGAAGGTCAGGGGGATAGTGAGGAGCAGAAGAACAGTTACCTTGGCACCAAAGCAGTCTCCAGTTCAGGCCCTATGGGTGAACCGCCATAGATTTCAATGTAGTAGTCCTGATACAAGGGATACAGGATGCTGAGATACTGTGGGGTCGACAGGGATCTAGCTGGGGCTACTCCTCTCTCCACGGTCCAGGGGGGTGACTTTGGGCACAGGGGTCTATTGCCCTCAAAGTCCTCATTGGTCTAGCAAAAGTCCAGTTGACACTGGACTACTGATCTCAAGTCAATGCGAAATTAGCAGTTCCCTTTCGTGAAGGCTAGTGTCCGTCTTGGTGGATCAAACTGCACTTCGACAACTCTCCCGAGTCGGAGAGACTCTGATGCAACTTTTGAAAAATCAGGACTTGGTCGCCTGGGCTGCAAGTCGACAGTCAAGCGATTCTGGCTACCGACTGTCCAGAAAGGCTAGTTCAGCTTTTGCAGCCCTAGTGCTGTAATGAGAAGTCAGCCAACTGACTTTCAAAGTTAACTTTTTTTTTTGTCAGGGGCTTGAGAGCGACATTTTCACAAGCTAGGCTCCAGGGGCCCAGTCCTTTTTTTGCTAGCCCAAGGATTAGCAGGTGCAGTTGAGCAACTGGTGCAGCCTCTCTTGCTAAGTCAAGGGAACAGTAGGGCAGTCTTCCTTCGGTCTTCTCTGCAGTTCAGATATGTTCTGAGGTTTAAGTGAACCATAGTTATGCCTTGAAAATGCCCTAGGGATGTGGAGGTCACTAGCTAATGAACTAGTGGGAACTTCCTGTGAAGTGTGCCATCTAGGTATCCCCAGTGCACTATTCTGCCAACTCCTGAGGTGCACGCCTCCCCAAGAAAATTTGTAAAAAAATAAAAAAAAGGCGAAAACAGTGCATTCTACAGCCCATTTTTCTATAATTTATTCAATTGCATTCGTTTTTAAAGCATAGTAAATTATGTCTTTAGAGAGCACCACAATACTGCTATCTACATTGGGGCTCTTCAATGATTCCCTCACCATCACCCTCTAACAGCGCCTCTCATCTCCCCATAGACCCCCCTCTCACATCTATTTCATTTGCTTTATAGGGCTTCTCTTACGATTGTAGGAGCACTTTAGACCACCCACCCACACACACACACTGAATTATACATGTGTAAATCAGTGTATTGAAAATGTTATACAAGGCAAAAGGGACTACAAGGTGTGGGATTCACATGTCATCCATACTGGTAGGCATTTTTAAGAGTGCTTGGTCTGGGAGAACATAAACTCAGGATTCAGAACCTAACAATGGTTAGAGTTGACTTTACTAATAACAATTTATTTCTAACCAAACAAAACCCTGTTAGAAAAATTAGGATAATCAAAGACTGGGAAAAAACATAACTTTCCAACCTGTACCGTGCAGTTTGCATGCAGCTCTTTGATGGCAGTTCATAGCTCACTGTGCTAGATTATGATTGTAACTTATGAACTGTGCAGTAACAAAAGGATCTGTGACAAAAGCAGTATCCCACTGAGTTATACACATAAAATATGGTTCTGTAATCTACAGAGTACATGTTCTTTGCAGCAGGCATATTAACCCTCTGTGCTACCCTGGATGAGTCAAAACTTCCACTTGACAAACCCTGTTCTCTCTCTAGCAGGTACATTAATCATCAGAGTAATCATGGCACGTTTATTGTTGCCTGAACATTTTTGGATATACAAGGAACTCTGCAGTGTTTTTAAAACTTGCACTGTTACAAAACCGCGCCCAGTAACAAAAGCAGCCCCAATCCTCCCAGCCTCCCCGGGAAATGTCTGGTACAGCCAGTCCGACCTTGCTCCTCTTGTGTGTCCACCATTTGCCCTTCATAGGCAGCTTCCCCCTTTGAAGCTAGACTGTTGGGCTCACAACCTGTGTGGCTTCCTAACAGGGATAGGTGGAACTTCTTCCAATGGCAGGCCTCTATTGTTCTCACGCCATGAAATTGTTCAGACTTCTCCCCAGGATGGCAGAAGGCTGTATTGTACCCATCAGCTGTTATGTTTCCACTGGAAAACAAGGGCAACAGAGTAGCAACTTCCTAAAAGTTTCCTTTAATCAAAAGCTACATTAAATTTGCCTTGGGCATCAAATCAGGTTTAAGGTGATGATTAATTTGATACCTGGAAGTACCAACTTTAGTAGTCTCCATTCATGATTCAGCATAGATAAGTTGTCCGTGTGTAACCCTGTACTCGCCAATGGGCTACTAGCCTTTCCAAGGTAAAAAAAAACCGACAATTTGGGGTTTTTACTGTTAGGACAGATAAAACATACATGCCCTGCTTTTAATATACAACACCCTGCTTTAATACTTGATAGGCCTGCTGTAGGGGTGATATACGTAATAAGAAGGGAGGTTTGGGGTTTGCCATTAGTTTAAATGGGAAAGTTGAGTTAGCAGTTAAAAACTGCTCTACCAGTCTGCAGTGGCAGGCTGAGTCATGTTTTCATGTTGTCACAGCCAGAGTGGCACAGGGCGTGCTGCAACCCTAGGGGTGGGGGGGGATTCACTTTTGTATACAGACCCCCAATACTTCTGGTATCATACACTAGGGACTTGTAAGTAAAGTTATGCCATTTGTGTGTAGCCCAGTTAACATGACCCTTTTAAAGGGTGAGAATACTGGGGGCTGATTAGCAGGCTTCAGCACACTCTTAAGAGTTGAAATCCCAACAGCATCAGTCCAAAACTTTGGTGGTGAATATGCAAAAATAACCATTTCCTTACAAAAAGTCATGATTACTCTTGAAAGGGATTTGATTTTATATACTCAGACAACAGATGAGTTGTATATCATTTGGGCAAGGATCTTGATGCCCGTCTTTGTACCCTGTCACCAAAGGATGTTTGTGGGATGGTTGATTCAGAGTGTGATAACCACCAAATTTTAAGAATACTTTATGCGGTGTGGCTCCAAATAATCAGTTTATTAAATATTATATATTTGCTAGTGATGTTTGTAATTCTTCAATTTCTTACTTACCCACATTAATTGTGAGAGGCATTTGTAGCACCATTAACTTCATATTGCTTACTGAGAAATTAGATCCCCGTTCTTTCATTTTTTTTTAGTTTCTACAAATTGTGCAAGTGATCATAACCCAATTGCACTGGTTATTAAATTGGGAAATGGTAGAATGACACCTCCTTTAACTATAGTTTATCTTGGGGTGGTGAGTTGTAATGGGTGTTACACAAAGAGAGTACAGTGAACCCGAGGCCTTTACTATTGGAATTGGTATGTGAAAATATAAAGTATTTGGATATTTGCTTGATTGATGCCACTGATGACAGGACTATCAAGCAAGTTTTTGAAGTAGTTTCCAGATGAATTAGGACAGCATTAACTACTTTGTGCAAGGTAAAAGATGTTGCATGGCTGGTTTGATTGTGTGCATGGGCACCCTTGAAAAAAACCTTGATTGGCCCCAAAGTAAGAAACCAAGAAATAAAGAAGTGTAAACGTGTAGATGTAAGTGAAGAACTCACTGCAGTCGAAGTAAAAATCCAGAAATGAAAATTGTGGGCATTTCTTATGGCAGCTAGTGAGACCAAAGAGTTAATAGCCTTTTGCAAAGTTACCAATATGCCATATTTTAGGGAACCTTTACCCCCTATGAACGAAGTCCCGATTCCTCCACAGAAGCAGGTAGCCCATTTTGGTATTAATTAGGCAAAATCACATGTAGAGAGCCCAATAATGCTGAATGAGGCAATATTGTCTGGGTCGATGAACTCATCACAGCTTTTGATTTTGAGCTCAGTGAGGTTTTTTCAAAAATTACGGAGTGGAAAGGCCCCATATCCAATGATGTCCCAATATATATATATTTCTAAGAAGAAATTAAATCTGTGAGGACCCACAATAACAAATGTCTTGAAGGCTGGCCTAGAAGTGGCAAGTTAGATGCATGGTCACACTCAATAATTGTCCCAATTTTCAAACAACCAGAGAGAGCTGACCCAAAGTGCTACCAACCCATTCGTTAGTTAAGGAGGATTTTGCTAGCTAAGCTGGAAAGTTGGGATTGAGGATGCAGCAATTTTTATCGGAAGTACAGTATGGTTTCTGCAAAGGGTTAGGTACTGTTGAACAATGACTAACTTTATGTCTCCTGATAAGCAAATAGATGATGGCAAAAGGGGGCGATTCATCTGCACTTATGGATCTCTCGGGTACGTTTGATTGTATCACTCACTTGAAGTTGTAGTCTATTATGTTGGCTTTGGAAGATAAGACAGTACAATTTCTTAGACTATCATATGAAGACAGTACAGCTATAATCAGTTTTAAACTTAGTGGGGAGTGTTCAAATTCCTTTAGAATTAGTTGAAATGTCAGGCTTAGTTGCATCTTTGCTCCATTTCTTTTTACTCTGTACATAAATAAACTATAACGGTGTTTAGTTTGCCAAGGGAGGGGCATACCCCACATCGGCTTACGCCCTATTCCAGTTTTGCTTATAAGAATGAAACTGTTTGATGGCGCACACAGCAACCAAGTCACATAATGTATTGGATTTGTTTATGATTTTCATTAATAAATTGGATCTTAAAATTAATCTTAGCAAAACTTTTACTATGACTTGTGGACCGCAAATGATTAGATTCCATGTTTATAACATTGAAGTAAAGTTCAAACGTTTAAACCTGGGTTTGGAACTGGCTTTCCTTGGTAACTGGGGGAATGTGCAGAATATCAGGAAGCAATAATTTGAAAAATCTATTAAAGCTGCTTTCATATTTGCGACCACGTTAGGAATGCACCCCCTTAAGGAGACATTTACGGTCTACAGGAATAAATATTTTTCAGCAGCTACACGTGGAGTAGCTGTCTGTGGCTATACCAATGTAGAGAATTTACAGCTGGTTTTAAAGTTTGTCTACTTATATTTGCCATATGGAACTGGGCCTGATGCATGTGGGAGATCTCATTAGACTCTACACACTTGTGGGCTGTGGCAGTAGATTTGGTCTAAAACCGGAGGTATCTTTGAGAAGAGCGGTTTTACGTGACTTCGTTCTCCACATTCCCTGACTAAGTTATTTTAAAAAGCCGTGGAAGAGCCTCAGAAGACCTGAATTTTATGGGGACTCCACAACCATGAATGGTATGAATAAAAGGGATATTAAGCTTTTATTTGCAAAGTGTTGTTAACAGGGTAGAGAAAATGAGGAGTTTCAAAAACCAACTATTACCTTATATTCACTTTTAAATAATAAAGGATGGTACACAACCGCATCTCAAAAAGGTGATGACTGCCCAATACAGGTTTATGTTTATCAGCTTACGACTTCATTTGGTCCACTTTTTGGTTGCTTTCCCAAACAGTATGACTGGTTTGGTATCTTTCCAGGTGTCCCTGTGATAATCATTCTATTCAGTGCATTTTATACATTTTATGTTAAACCTCTACTTACAAAGTTTATTTTCATGCAGTGCAGATCAGCTCTTTTGTTCTTACAGCGGCTGCATACTCCTGAAACCGGACTAGCTGTTTCTAGTTATATCTGGCAGGCCAGGAAAACTAGAAAAGTGTTAGTAGAAATGTGGCTAGTAGTTTTGATATATGTCATTTTAATGACATTTCGTTTTATCACATTGTTGATTAAATATTAGATATGAATTTGACTGGGATTAATCTGGTATTGTATATAATGTACTATTGGTTAACTGGATGTGAAGATCTTCTTTCCTATGGTTTTAATGTGAACCGAATAAAGACTTTGCCGACAGGCATACAATAGAATCCAAAGATGGTGGCTATATTGAGTGGCACTTCATATGACTGTCACTGTGAGGCATGGAGTCCAAGCCCGTGGTCGACATCCCAAAAATGTTTTTGGTGTTATGTCTAAGCCAAACCACAAGATAGTGGACAAATACAGCACATGTGAAGCTAGAACAAGTTGTGCAACAAAAACAACTAACCCCACTGAATCCCAGCCACCAAGCATTAATTTGCATTTCATGCTGCGAGCTCCCTTCTCCATTACCCACAGTGGTATTTATATACTGTGGACTCTGAGGCTTGTGGCAGGTGAGAACTGGCCTTAGCACAGTAAATGTGATCCCAGACTAGCTGTTGAAGAGTCACTGGATGCCAGGCTTTAGTAGACCAGCCTTAGGACCAGGGGCGTAGCTTGGTCAGTATGATTGGGGCATGGGGGGGGTTAGCTTCAGGTTTCCCAACAATCACGCTGGCACATGATGTTATAAGACATTATACGACAAGCAAGGTGCACGAGAGGGGCTTAAGAGGCAGTGGAAAGGGTGAGAAATGCGGATTGGTAGGTGTACTAAGCGAGAGAAAGCACATTATTTTGTGAAATAACCAACATTTTCAAAGTCTTTCTAAAGAGAGAAGGGAGAGGGCGAGTGTTCGTTTTGCCTGTGGGTGTAAAAACTCCTGGTGAAATTTGACAGGCACCTCACCACGGGGCAGGCTTTTCGGCAGTGCGACCGCACCGGGTGCTGACCTCAGGGGGGGGCGCTGTGTTTAGCAATAACTTCAAAAACTTGCAATTTAAAAGCACCTGTTGAAAAGTTCCTTGCGCGTTTAGCTTTCAGGAAACAATTAAAATGTCAAGATACCTCTTGTGATTAATGTTCCTGCTAGGGAGAGATGGGAGTTTTGCCTAGTGGCAGCTTTGACTCAACATTAAGTAGCATAGAGGGTTAATAAACCTGCTGCAAAAAAAACAGAACTATAGGGCATATTTAAGAAAAGTGGCTCTGCACACTGTGCAGCGCCACTTTTCTTGCACCACTCAGCGCCCCTCTAACCCCACCATGTGTGCGTCATATTTAAAATACGGTGCACCATGGCAGTCATTAGGGGACTAGCGTCAAAGATTTTGAAGCTAATCAGGCGCTTTGCAGGATTAGCGTCAAAAATTTATGCTAATCTTGCAAAGCACCCAGAGTCCCATTGTAACCAATGGAAGCCTCCTTTTAATGGCTGCTCTGAGCAGGCGCTAAAAGTGCCGGAAAACAAATGATACAAAGAAATCTAACAGATTTCTTTGGGCCCCCCCTAACAGGAGGATGACCCCTTTGTATACATTATGCCCGGCGCAGCCACAATGTAGCGAAAACGGTTACAAAATGGCGGAATGCTGGCATTGCGCCACTTTGTAAATATGGCGCTGCGTTTTTGGTCTTCTAACGCCACATTAGCTTAAAAATATTACACTAATGTGGCGTTGGAATGGCACTAGGGGCTCTTTAATATGTCTCTGCCTATGGGACATATTTAAGAGCCCCTATATTTGAAAAAGTGGTGCCGCACACAGGGCAGCACCACTTTTCTTGCGCCCCTTAGCGCTCCCCTAACGCAACCATGTGTGCACTGTATTTAAAATACGGTGCAACATGGCGGTAGTGAGGGGACTAGTGTCAGAATTTTTTTACACTAGTCCGGCGCTTTGCAGGATTAGCATAAAAAATGTTAATGCTAATCCTGCAAAGCACCCAGAGGCCCACTGTAACCAATAGACGCTTCCTTTTAACGCCTGCTCTGTGCAGGCGTTAAAAGTGCCGGAAAAAAAATGATGCAAAGAAATTTGTCAGATTTCTTTGCACCATTTTTTTGGCCCTCCCTAACGGGGGAACGCCACCTTTGCATACATTATGACTGGCGCAGGCATAATGTAGCACAAAGAGATGCAAAGTGGCGCAATGTATGCATTGCGCCACTTTGTAAATATGGCATGGCGTTTTTGGCCTTCTAACACCACATTAGCGTAAAAAATGACGCTAATATGGTGTTATAAAAGCGCTAAGGGCTCTTAAATACGCCCCTATATTTTATGTGGCTAGCTGAGTGGATTAGTAAAGCCAGCCTTTACAAGTGCTTTAAAACACATGAATGTATGTGAAAGGGGAGCGATGGAGAGATGAGGGGCAAATCTGCTGGGTGGTAGTGAGTGAAACCGAGGAGGTGGTCATGGGGTGGGGGCGCCACAATAAACTGTCACCCGGGGAGCCACCAGTCCTAAAGCCGGTCCTGCCTCAACATACCCGACTGAAAGCACCCGCAGCCAACTATTTATCACAAAATACATTATTTGGGGGAGGGGTGGGTGTAGCACCCCACATTCCACCCCCCCTCCCCCCCCCCCGAACCTACGCCCCTGCTTAGGACAAGGAAAAGTAGAAGGAACTGGCATTAGGACAGCTAAGGCGAACCGAGCTTCAGGGCAGTATATGTGATCTGGGAACAGCTAATGGAGAGTCACCGGGAGCCACTTTTCAGTGGACCAGACTTAGGACAGAGACCAGGAACAGGGGACAAGCCTCGGGGCAGAGACGGTGAGCCAAGCTTCGCGACAGTAAATGTGAGCTGGGCTAGCCGTGAGACAGAGTAAATTAGCCTGCCTTTAGGACAGTAAATGTGAAACAGACTAGCCTTGGGACAGAGAAAGTGAGCCTGACTTTAGGACAGTGAATGCAAGCAGGAAGGGGAGGGGTGAATAGCAAAGTAGCAAGAGGAAAGAAGGCGAGAGGCTGAAACCCCAGCCTTAGAAGACAATGGCTGGCGAGGAGGGGGAGGGGAGCAAGGACCGGCCTCAGCACAGGTTCCGTGGGCGCGGCCGCACAGGCCAGCTTTAGAACAGCGGATGAGAGCCTTTAATCACCGAAAAGTAAAGAGAAAAGCACGGACTGACCCGAGACAGTGGCCGTGAAGAAGGACGGGCCGGGTCCGAGGGTGGGGAAATGAGAAGTCATTATGCGACCAGCCTTTAGGACAGTGACTGCGACCCGGGAGAGGGTAAAGAAAGAACGCCAGCAATAGCTACCGATGCCTTAGGAGGAGGCCACTAAATGTCAGCAAAGACCTCTGGTCTTAGTACAGCGCACGTGAGCAGGGTCACAGGAACGGGCTTTAGAAGTAAATCCGGGGCAGGTGTGGCTTAGCATGGTGAAAAGCGTTTAGGAACTGGCCTTGGTCCAGTGAATATGGGCGGGGTCACATGGTTTAACTATAGGCGTAAAGAGAAGGGGCCAGTCTCAGGACAGTGAATGTGAATAGGGCCGCACGGACGGGTTTGAGACACGATGCGAGCAGGGACTGGCCTTCCGGCAGTGGATGTGAGTAGCCTGAGACTTGACTCTACTGGACTTCACATTCCTCCGACGGTGGGCGGCAGGTGCAGCTGTTTCTCATGACGTTGGGCCCACACACATCTCGCCTGCTTCCTCCTCGCCGAGACGGGGTCACTCTTAAGCACTGGACCTCGTCCTGCCCTGGTGCTGTGGGTGGTCCGAACTCCAGTATATTTAAAGCTTGTGCTGCATGGTTGTGCGTGCGTGCGTGTTGGTGCGTGTGTGAGGAGGTGGGGTTGTTTGTCGGAGACAGACCCGGGAGGGAAACGCTGGTAACACTATCCGCCGGCACTCATTTGATCGCCTTCGGAAGGAAGAAGGGCTGAGTCAGCCCTGTCGGCTTTCGAGCAGGTGATCTAAAAGTTAATTACGGATCTCCGCGGCAAACACTTCACTGCCCGAGCTACCTTGCCATCTCGGTTGATCTCTACTACAGGCAACAGCCTGATGCCAGAGTTGAAAGGCAGAATGGCGCTACAGATAGACACTAGGGGAGTGGCGGCCCCCCTTTGCATCCACAGGGCTGGGTGGGGCCTTGTTCTGCCAGGGGTGAGGCAGGACTCCTGGGAGGCACAAAGACCCTTTCACAATTCCAGCAAAGCTCGGTGCAGAGGATTAAACCCCCGGCGTGACTCACAAAGCCGCACTATCGTGTTGCTCCCACTTGTAGGAGGGTGCAGAAACAAACAGTTCAGTGCAGGCTTGGCATGGGGGGCGCAAGCGGCATTCCGGGCACACCCACACCGCAGCTCTGTGGTCACTGCCAGGGTGAGCTCATGCAATCCTAGGCCCGCAGGACTGGCAGTCACAGCTGCATCGGGGAAGTTAGCAGGCCAAGGGGCGCTTCACTGCCGCGGCATTCCGCCTGCCGCCAGGCCAGGAAGCTGGAAAGATGAAAGCTCGTCTGGGGCCTTTGTTGGGCCCCGCAGAGGTGGCGAGGGTGGCAGACTCACCTTCAGCGCCTGGTTGAAGTTCTCGACCATGCCTATCCACTGGCCCGTCTGTTTGGCGAACTGTGCAGCCTGAATCTGCAGCGTCTTCACCTCGTGGTCCAACTTCCTCTGGTTCACGTAGGCCTGGGCCACCCTGGAGCAGACAGATCAGAACGTACAGGTGACGTCAGGCATCGAATCACACATACAAAGTACAGGGCAAGCAGAGGGCAAGATTCCCCAGGGTACAGCAATCTTACTCCATCTTATAGAGCAGCACGTACTGGACAGACAGGACAAGCACCTAAAAGCATGGACAAGGCAAGCTTCCTCTTACAGAACAGATACAGGATGGACAGGCCATGTGTACATGTGACGTCAGGCATCAATTCACTCATACAAAGAACCGGACCAGCAGAGGACAAGGATTCCCCAAGGTAGAGCAAGTTTCAGCATACAGAGCAACCCGTACAGGACAAGCTTCATCATACAGAGCAGCATGTACAGGACAAGCTTCATCATACAGAGCGCCTACAACATGGACAAATCAAGCTTCCTCATAAGACTAGATACGGAATGGGCAGGCCATGTGTACAGGTGACAAAAACGTCGATTCATTAATTCATTCGTAGGGAGAACAAGACAAGTAGGGGCACCCCATAGGTGAGCAAGGACTGGACAAGCTTTCGCACAGAGAATGTACACGACAGACGGCCATCTTCCTCATACAGAGCACGGACAAGACAGGCAGGCCGCATGTACAGGTGATGATGAACATCGGTTATGTCATCCTGAGAATAGCACAGACTAGGCAGCTTCCTATTACTGAGCACATACAAGGTGGGCAGGCAGTTCATACAGCGAACAGGACTAGCATGGCAACCTTCCTCATAGGAGAGCATCGCAGAGCAAGATTCTTCACACAGAACACTTAAAAGATGGCAAACCCTGTCCATACGGCAGCTAATAGCACGGAGTGCAAGGCCAACCAATTATGTCAATGGGAACCTTGGTACACACTTTAATATAAGGGACAATGGTTCACTTTTAGCGCTGCAATAATGAATTATTAGCAAGTCAGTAGCACAAAACACGATGTCAAGCATGAAAACCTCTGCATGAGAAAGAATCTTATTTTCTTTCTAACTATCCTTTTATTAGTTTACACTGTAAATAAAAAAAAATGAAATAAGATTGGACACACGTTGTGATTCCGTTTACAAGCATGAAGTATTGATTCATTCATTGCTGGATCATCGTCATTCGATGCTAGATTCTCTGGTCGTGTTCCTTTGGACTATAGCAGTCAATTGAACTCACACTATTTCCTCCAAATTTACTAAGCTTCCTGGGCATCCTCTATTTTGATACATCATTATTTCATGAAGGCTGGGTTCTGTACACACCGCCACGCTGAAGCAACATCTCACCTGGCTACTACCAGTCCCATATCCCACCGCAGCCTTATGTGATCTGGCATGGTGAGTTTACCCCATACTTCCAAAAGCATTATCTTGGCATCCATGCTGGTCTCAATGTTAGATACCCTCACCAAGAAAGTCTTTACTTTTAGCTAGAATCCGTGAATTAGTGGGCAGTCCTACCTTGTGTGTAGGAAGCCCCCTCTTTCCGCACACCTTACGAGACTTTCAGCAGACCTACTGAGCCCATAAACCTTAAATCGTGACCATGAATATTACACAGTGTGCAACAATTTACGTTAGACCAGCCAAATTCAGGCTTTCATCACGGTCGTTCTTGGTGCCCGCATTGCCTCTTCCCGTTAAGTGGGTGCTAAAATCTTGCTAGGAATTGCACTTTAATTATGAAAGTAATGCAACACAATAGCAAGGTTAACAACACACGTGGATCAAAGAAGTGCTTAGCTCCCACAAGAAAAACAACTGTGAATACGCATGTGTATGCATTAAAAACGACTGCGGTCAAAATAATGGAGCTACATGTTACAAATTAATCAAACACTGGAACTAGGAGTTGAGGTAAATCCAGCCGCACATCAACATTCACATTTCTAAATTAAGTTGGCGTGCACAAATCCAGAAGACCAACTCCTTTGCCTTCAAATCGATATACAACAAAAACAGAATTCAGCACGCAATCTGTAAAGGATGATCTTTGACTTTATAATGCCTTATTTGTGATGTCCAAATCAAAAATATTCAGATAATCCTTCATAATTTTTTTTTTTATTAATTTGTCTTGATGATCTTTATCCATTTAGAACTAGCCAACGCATTTCATCCTACTGGACTTCATCAGGGCTAAAAATATATAAGATATTCAATATGTTATTATACACCGTTCTCTACAATCATCAGTTGCTATATATACACATCAAATCCAACATAATATTCTTCCTATCATAATCAATCAAATCAATATTACATAGTTAATTATGAATCTGGAGGCATAGCATTTCTGTCAAAACATATGATTTCTGATCTTAATGATCCATTGCCTTAGTTATATCTCATTATTATTGTTCACTTTATGAGCATTATCCATCATAATTATACTAATCAAATGTGGAAAGAAAACAATTCTTATCCACTAACCCTTATAATGACAGATTGTACGCTAAATCTCCATATTTACAATCTTCTCACAATGACATCATAAATGTAATTACATGAATTATAGGCTTCATTTACATGTAATAATACCATATTTCAAAACTCAATTTTTTTATATTTTGCATTGTCATATTCAGCAAAAAGTCTTCCAACTGTTGTTAAATCCATTTTTCAGATCTTTTGAGCTCTACATAGTCTCGCAAATTATTAAACTAATCTAAGAGCAGTGAGATACTGCTGCCTATTAATACCAAGTATCGGGATGATAATATATCAAAATACAGAAAACCACCCGACATCGTATATTTTCATGTATTTTATTGCAGCCATGTTAAAAGAACGTTTATAATACAAATATCTCATCTATTCTGTCCTTTATGTATATTACTTTCTTACTTATGCACAAAAAAGTATCTCAATCGTCTTGTGACTTAATATTCATTAGGACCATATGTTAATGGCATTTTTACACTCTGTAAAGTTGAGAGAGTACGATCGCTATATTTATCTTTTATGTGCTGCAGTAAGCCGGCGTGCATCCCCATATAAAAACGCACGTGAAGGCGAGCAGGCGGAAAGGACTAGGTCTGATGACAAACCGCTCAGATACAACCATACCTTTGAAAATAGGCGTCTTCTAATTGCACCCATGATACGATGTTCGTAGCAACTGTCAAATGGTAACCCACTCATGCATCCCCACTTAAATAGCGCTCCGATCATTGTCCACAGCTGTGCACTTTTTTTTGCCCGTTTCTAGTGACCTGTGTAAAAACGGCGGCCATCTTAAAACATCCCCTTTATTACAATAAGCGAGTGTATTTGCTCTCTTTATTACCAACATAGCCTAATTAATTCCATTGTTTAGTGTCGTAACCACGCAGGTAAAAATAAGGAAAAATAATCTTTACCTGTGTTTCACTCGATACTGTGTGTAAGATAGTCATCAGTTGACACTATCTGTTGTTTCACTATCAACCATCTCATGTTTTCGAAGGAAATATGGTGGCCATTTTGAAATATCAACTTAAAGAGCAAAACACATGTATATTGCTCACATATATTATTAGTTGGATAAATATTAATCCCAGACTGGGTTTTCTATATGGATACCAAATTCTTATATGATTACCATATTGTCAACAGTGTATCTCCCATATGATGTCATCTATATGTGATTATATGATATTCTTAATCACAATATTTTCCAAGCATGGTCACAATTTGCTCTCAAATATCTCTTCACTATTGAGGTAACTTATTTGGGAATAACACATAAATGTGTTCATTATTTATGTTCCATAATACAAAGTATCGGATGTGAACATTAATTTCCAACTAAACACTCATATAGCTATCATTCGGCCAAATATTACAATAAAGGCCTGGGACCTCATTGCCTCAATTACCTTAAACTACAGGAATGTGAACATTCGCCACCTCCGGATGGAGACACCATTCGTGATCCTGTAAGCATTTTCAGCTGAGTTTGTCTGCTCTGGCGTTCAGAGAACCTGCCAGGTGTTGAACCACCAGGGTCATGCCCTGCTGGTCCAGCCACGTCCAGAGGCGTAAAGCCTCTTGACAAAGGGTCCACGACCCCACACCGCCCTGCTTGTTGCAGTACCACATTGCGGTAGTGTTGTCCGTGAACACCTGCACCACCTTCCCTTTCACAACAGGAAGAAATGCTTTTAATGCTAGCCGGATCGCCAGAAGCTCCAATAAGTTGATGTGGAGCCCAGATTCCGCCGTAGACCAGTGACCTCTGATCTCCACCTCCCCCAGATGGCCGCCCCATCCCAGAAGTGACGCATCTGTCACTACCGTTAGATCTGGTTGGGGAAGGGAGAGGGGTCTGCCCCTGACCCACTCGCAGTTCACTAACCACCACTGCAGATCTTCCGCAGTCCTCTCCGAGATCTGAACCAATTCGGTAAGATTTCCCTGATGCTGTGCCCATTGGAACTTCAGGTCCCACTGCAGAGCCCTCATGCGCCATCTGGCATCCTTGACCAACAGGATGCAGGAAGCCATGAGTCCCAGCAGCCTCAGAGTCTGTCTCACCGAGATCCAGGATAGAGGCTGAAACATCGGAATCATAACCTGAATATCCTGAACCAGCTGATCGGGAGGATAAGCCCGATACTGCACTGTGTCCAGAACAGCTCTGATGAAAGAGAGCTTCTGAGAGGGAGTCAGGTGTGACTTCGGCACATTTATAGTGAACCCCAGCGAATGCAAGAGGTCCGCCGTCATCTGGAGGTGGTTGACGAGAGCCTGGAGCGTAGGAGCCTTCAACAGCCAATCGTCCAGGTAGGGGAAGACTGAAATCCCTGACCTGCGCAAATGAGCTGCCACCATCACCTTTGTGAACACCCAAGGGGCACTGGTGGGACCGAAAGGAAGCATGGTAAACTGAAAGTGCTCGTGGCCCACCTTGAACCGCAGGTAACGCCTGTGGCTTGGCAGGATAGGAATATGGAAATACGCATCCTGAAAATCCAACGCTACCATCCAGTCTCCTTGGTCTAGGGCAGACAAAACCGGAGCAAGAGTGAGCATCTTGAATTTCTCCTTCTTGAGGAAGAGATTGACGTCCCTTAAATCCAAAATAGGACGAAGGCCTTTTTTCTTTTTGGGAATCAGAAAGTAGCGGGAATAACAACCACTGTCTACTTCTGATATCGGGACTCTTTCTATGGCTCCCTTGGCCAAACGAGCCGTAACTTCCTCGCGGAGCAAAGCTAAATGGTCCTCCATCAGCCATTCCTTTGTCGGAGGGATAGAAGGAGGGAAAGACTGGAAGGGAAGGGAGTAGCCCTTCCGTATCATCTGCAGGACCCATTTGTCCGTGGTGATGGAAAGCCAGTGAGGGAGATGAAAACAAATTCTCCCTCCAACTGGACAGACGTGATCCCGCAGAACGACACTAGGAGGGCTTGGGCGCAGTGGAGGGGGGCTGCGTGGTGTCCGACCTCTGGCCAGACCCTCTGGGTCTGATGGGACCACGTCCTCTTCCGGGATGCTGTGAAGCCTGAGGACGGTGGCTAAACTGTGGCTGGCGTGGTACCACGCCCCTCCCGAAGCCTCGGAAGGGGCAAAAGACAGACTGCTGTCGTGCCGGCGTTGAAAGGCCCAAGGATCTGGCCGTGGCTCGAGAATCCTTGAACCTCTCAAGCGCGGAGTCTGCCTTTTCACCAAAAAGGCGAGAGCCATCAAAGAGCATGTCCATCAAACTGGACTGGACATCCCCTGAAAAACCAGTAGAACGTAGCCAGGCGTGGCGACATAGGGCCACCGACGATGAAATCGCTCTGCCCTGCGAGTCGGTCGTGTCCAAGCCACACCGGATTGTAAACTTGACTGCATCTCTCCCATCCTTTACAGCCTGGGTGAGAGTGTCCCGTACGCCCTCCGGGACCTGGGGCAGCACTTGCGCCACCGTATCCCATAAAGTATGGGAATAACGGCCCAATAGGCAAGAGGTGTTTACAGACCTCAATGCCAGGCTGGAGGAAGAAAACATCTTCTTCCCAAGCTGATCCAGCCTCTTGGATTCCCTATCCAGGGGAGCGGAAGGGAAGGCACCATGTGAAGTAGAGGCTTGGACAACCAAGCTCTCAGGAGTGGGGTGTTGTGTCAGGAAACTAGGGTCACTGGGAGCGGGTCTATGGCGGCGGCCGACCGTCCTATTCACAGGAGCCCCTGTGCTGGGTTTGGACCACGTACCCAGAAGGACGTCTGTAAGAGCCTCATAGAAGGGCAACAACGGTTCCGATGTTGACACCCCTGGCTGAAGTATTTCTGTCAGGATATTTGTCCTGACTGGAACCGTAGGCAAATCTAGGTCCAAGACCTCAGCTGCCCTACGCACCACCATAGCGAAAGAAGCCCCCGCCTCCGTAGCCACATTAGGAGGAGAGAGCATACCAGTATCTGGAGATGTGTCCAGTCCACTGGCCTCCCCTAGATCCACATACCAGTCCTGCTGCAATCCTGATTCTAAAGGGTCCTCAGACCCCTCCCATTCCTCTCCTGCGTCTGGCTGTTCCAAATAATGCTCAGACAATGATCTGGGCCGAATCGTCTCCGTCGAAGTCGACGTCGTACGACGTCGCTCCGGCTCATCCGGAATAAGGATGGGGCTGCCACCGGTGGGCGCCGGTGGCGGAATAGTCGACGTCGGACCCGGCGCCGAAGGAGGTCGACTGTGAGACCGGCGCCGGTCCAGATCCGTTATCGGATCCTGAGGTCCCCAAGGGCGCCGAGGCCGAAGCCGCCGGCGTCGAATCCGAAGGGGCCCCTGCTGACCCCGCGGGGCCCGAAGACCCACCGAGGGTACAGCCCACTCAAAGACGAGACGCATGGCCTCGTAAAATTCTTTAATTTGAGCGGGGGTCTATCCGGTCCCCGGAAAGGGGGGAAGACGCGGAGTCGACCCTGGCGACGGCTCTGCAGAACCGCGCTCGGAACGTAGACGTTCCCTAGACGCCTCGACGGTCGACGGGTGTGGCGAAGACGAAGTCCGCTTGGACTTCTTCTTCTTGTGCCTCTTACCTTCCGATGACCTCGAATGCGAGGAAGAGGACTTGGGGCTCCGGGAGCGGTGCCGCGACCTCCTCCTACTGCGAGACCGTGACCTCCGCGGAGTCGCGCCGACCGAAGACAAATGTCGGGCTGCAAGAAGCTTAAGGGATCTCTCCCTCAAGGCCTTCGGCGCCATGGCCCGACAATCTGAGCACGAGGTGGAATCGTGGTCCTTGTCCAAGCACCAAAGACAAACTCAGTGCGGATCCGTCACCGACATGGTGCGATGACACGCACCACACGGCTTGAATCCTGTCTTTCTCGAAGACATGACTCCAAACAGTCAAAAAAGAGTAGACAAACCGTCAAAGCAGGGTAGCTCTTTCCAAAACTGCGCTTAACCGGCGCGGAAGGAAAAGAACTGACGTACGCGCGCCGAGACGGCGTCTATATAGACAACCGTGACGTCATAGACGACTCAGACGACGCTGACGACGCACGCGGAGCTGGTCGACGCACGCGGATCCAATCGACGCCGTCCGACGGCGCGCGCGCAGGGTACTGCTCACAAAAAACTCCGGATTCGAAGCTGACGCCAGGGAATTCTAAGGTAAGGAAGCTGCAGCTAGAAGTCTCTATCAGATACAACAGATAGTCATCGGTTGACACTATCTTTCAGACAGTAGAGAGTGAAACACAGCTAAAGATTCTTTTTCCTTATTTTTACCTGCGTGGTTACGACACTAAACAATGGAATTAATTAGGCTATGTTGGTAATAAAGAGAGCAAATACACTCGGTTATTGTAATAAAGGGGATGTTTTAAGATGGCCGCCCGTTTTTAAACAGGTCACTCGAAACGGGCAAAAAAAAGTGCACAGCTGTGGACAATGATCGGAGCGCTATTTAAGTGGGGATGCATGAGCGGGTTCCCATTTGACAGTTGCTACGAACATCGTATCATGGGTGCAATTAGAAGACGCCTATTTTCAAAGGTATGGTTGTATCCGAGCGGTTTCTCATCAGACCTAGTCCTTTCCGCCTGCTCGCCTTCACATGCGTTTTTATATGGGGATGCACGCCGGCTTAATGTGGCACATAAAAGATAAATATAGCGATCGTACACTCAACTTTACAGAGTGTAAAAATGCCATTAACATATGTTCTTAATGAATATTAAGTCACAAGACGATCAAGATACTTTTTTGTGCATAAGTAAGAAAGTAAAATACATAAAGGAGAGAATAGATGAGATCTTTGTATTATAAATGTTCTTTTAACATGGCTGCCATAAAATACATGAAAATATACGATGTCAGGTGTTTTTCTGTATTTTGATATATCATCCCGATACTTGGTATTAATAGGCAGCAGTATCTCACTGCTCTTAGATTAGTTTAATAATAATTTGCGAGATTATGTAGAGCTCATAACATCTGAAAAACGGATTTAACAACAGTTGGAAGACTTTTTGCTGAATATGACTATGCAAAATATAAAAAAAATTGAGTTTTGAAATATGGCATTATTACATGTAAATGAAGCCGATAATTCATGTAATTACATTTATGATGTCATCGTGAGAAGATTGTAAATATGGGGCTTTATCGTACAATCTGTCATTATAAGGGTTAGTGGATAAGAATAGTTTTTTTCCACATTTGATTAGTATAATTATGATGGATAATGCTCATAAAGTGAACAATAATAATGAGATATAACTAAGGCAATGGATCATTAAGCTCGGAAATCATATGTTTTGACAGGAATTCTATGCCTCCAGATTCATAATTAACAATGTAATAATCGATATGATTGATTATGATAGGAAGAATATTATGTTGGATTTGATGTGTATATAGCAACTGATGATTGTAGAGAACGGTGTATAATAACATATTGAATATCTTAAATATTTTTAGCCCTGATGAAGTCCAGTAGGAGGAAACGCGTTGGCTAGTTCTATATAGATAAAGATCATCAAGACAAATTAATTTAAAAAAATGTTTATGATGGATTATCTGAATATTTTTGATTTGGACATTACAAATAAGGCATTATAAAGTCAAAGATCATCCTTTACAGATTGCGTGCTGAATTCTGTATTTAATGTTACAAATTAAAATAATTCACAAGTCGGTCTATCAGATGACACTGGAAGAACTAGTCGAAATGTCATGTTTAGACCTCAAATATCAGCTTGCAAGGTCATCATTAGGACACACATCGCTATGAGACACCTATTCGTAATAAAAATGAATAGCATGGTACAAATGAAAAGGTTAGTGTAAAAAAAAAGAAAAAGAAAGAATTTGATCAAAAACTGTTTTATAATAACTGTTGCAGGATAACAGATTTCACAAAATGTGCATATAATGGGAAATGCAGGGCAACAGCTTTGCAAAATGCTGAAAACTCCCCAGAAACAAGAGTACTAAATCATATATTTTTGCTGTATTACACAATAAAGTGCTACCAAGGTGAGAAAACAAAGGAGAATTGCTCAATGAAAACTGTCACCAACGATTTGAAGCTAAAAACAACAAGCAAAATGGCCACAAAGCAGTTTCAAAGCAATGAGCTTTGTCATCAAACATGACAGCCAACTTATAATGTAGTGAATCCTTCATTACTGACTGAGATAATCAAGAAGTTTTGAACACGTAAGAGCAGATACAGCGTTTTTTTTTCTTGTAGTAGGTGGCTGCCTGCCGAGCTGCCTGTTAGGAGGGAAAGAAAAGAGGAGAGATGTGTTAAGTAATGTTTTAAAGTCTATCGGCTTCTGGAACCTGACAAGACAGGAACGGTAGTTGTCGTGTTTTTGTTTGCCAACACACTACTTCACACCGCCTTCTGTTACAGCATGGAGGAAGGAGGGGCCAATAAAAATGTTCTCTTAGTGAAAGCTCCCTGGGCGGGAACTTAGCACAAAAGGTGGGACATTTAGCACAATGCACCAATAAAAGTAAAGCGTTTAAGACAAGCACAACAAAGAATGAATGGCAAGAGTGGGCGTGGTTAATGCCCATATACTGAACACAGCATGTCTTGCAGAGACAGTGCATGCACTGTTTAGACTCGACCTAAAAACGGTACATGGCTGGTAACTAGTTTATCAAAATGGCATAGGTAAATATATCAGCAGAACTATATCCCGAACTTACCCAGCTGGTAAGAAGTTTAAAAGGAAACAATCTGTGCTGCTCCTATGTGAAGCAATTAAATCAAAAGTCAAAGCCCAGAGGAGGTTGTCTGGAGAAAAACAATTTCTGGAGCACTGGCAGGGCGGACTGTCAGATGGGAAAAGAATACGGACGAGCCCGCTACAGTGTACAAGTGATATATGGTCACTGTCAGAACCCCTTTCAGACGGCCAAGGGGGAAGCAGGAGCTACTGGTCCCAAATATGGGGGCTGAGGCCTTTTAGCCCTCATGTCCCAGGGACTGACCTACTATGGGTCCTGTGTAACTGGGTCAAGTACTATCCTTCAGCACTTGACTTTCTGTAGTAATGCAGATAGAGCAGTCCACGGTTTCTCTGGAGGAGGTAGGTGAACGGTTAACATGGGCACATGATGCAAAATGCGCTCTGCATCCCCAATATATGAATCTCCAGCCAGATGCTTGTTGTTATGGAAAAAGTAGTATTCACTTATGAACACAAAGTGAAATATGGTACGCCACAATTATTAATGGTCTTCATAAGATCAGCCTTCTAGCATTGGCTGGGTAAGATCCAGAGTCCAACTTCCCTCTATAAACTCTGTGGTAATTCTCTATTTACATAAGGCAAGATTCAGGCTTAGCTCCGCTAATGAGAATGAGTCTTAGAAGTTCCCCAATGGCTTTCTAAAAGTCAACATTCTTCAGCGCTATAGCACTACCGTCAGAGCATGTTTCAGCAAGGCTAGGCCTCTCGGTATTGTCTTATTCACTGGTATTGAGACATGGAAGGCCCAGACCCATGTCAGTTGTACGATGAGAAGCAGTAGTCTGAATGCTGCGGGCAAGGTGGCAGGAGTCTGTGGCACTCCTGATCGCTTAGTAAGTCTGCCTGATTTCAGTGACAGATCTCGGGTGGCTTCTGGATTCTGCTGGTTGAATAGATGCTTTGCTTCCACGGGTTGCAACTTTCTAAGCTTCAACAGCCATCTCTCTTTACCATGCCCCTCAACTGAATTATGGGGGCTGTGAACAGCGGCATGTAGACTGATAGGTGTGGCAGCCCAACATCTTACACTTCACTTCTGGGATCCATGAGACAGGATTCCCACAGGTCCCTGCTTCCTCAAGGCACTTTTGTTCACAGGGTCCTCTGGTCTTGGTAACATGCACTGGTACTCCAGGCTCTAGGGCAAGTGGTCTTGACACTCATGGATGATGTCCCCTTAATCAGCAAGGAGGCTAGCAGACCTTCGTCAACAGCTGTGGGCACAATAGGCAGACATCGTTCCGAGCATCAGTTCGACAAGTTGACCAATTGACAGTTTTGGGAGGCTTAATCTCCCCTCTTTATAATTTATTACCAGACACAGATGTGATATAGCATCTCAGTCTTTGAAGTTCGTACTGTGAGTATTGCTGATTTTGTAGTGCCCATTGTTCTGTCTTTTCTCCAGAAAGCAGTCCGTCCCAGCAGGAGGAAATTCAAGATTGTAAGCCCCATTAACACAGGTCATGGGAGGTGACTAGAGGATCACACCTGGAATGTCAACTCACTGATATAGGTTTACCAAAAGGTTACAAAGGCCCCTTGCTCTATAGGATTCCCTGACTCTGCAGTGTTTCCCTGGTCAGCCCCACCATCTCTCTGATAATGTGCCCAGGTCCCACTAACCAGTGATCTTTCCAGAATCAAGAGTCCTTTTGGAGTGTACAAGAGAACCCATCTCTGCCTCCCTCTAGTGTGGGCACTCTACCCAGTTCTTAGGAATGCAGGCAATCCATAAATCTGTCTGGGGCAGCTACTCCACCGCCTCATCTTTCCAAGGTCTTGGGTTTCCAACATGGAACCCATAGACCTCCATGTACTGTTCCACACATAGGCACACAACATTACATCATGCACATACACAATGCATGCATGCTGCAGCGCTACATACTAACATGATGTAGGCAAGGGCAAGTTAAATACACAGCAGCAGAAATGCATGAGTGGACCGGTATGTTCCACATCAGAAACACCAATATAAAAGGTATGTTCACTCTACTGGTCACTATTAAAAAACAGTATGCTGCCACCACCTGGCTTGTGCTATTTAACTGTTGATGAGGGCAGTAGCTCTTTACCACTACCAGAATACGCTTTGTGGACCCCTTCTGGTCTAGAAAGACTGCAATCTTAGAGACAGGCGTAAGACACAGCACACTTGTATGATACGTTTGCCCATGAGCAAAAAACAGTACTAAGTCAGCAGGGGCGAACATAAGTCACCATTCAGGGGATATTTCCATCCCTATAGCTGCTGGGCGGATTTAGTTCCTTAACACCTGCATGGAACATGGCCTATACAAGTTCAGAATGATCACAAGGATGTTCAGTGATCGGAGTTACCAACAAGTGGCCCAGCTCTTTCAAAGGCTCTCGTCATACTCTGCTGAAGAAGGGGATAGGACTACTATCAAGTAGCTCCTGCCAGAAGGCAGAGTTCAATGGACAGCACATACAGCACCAGCAGGGCAGACTTCCTCATGCACAAAGAACAGCACTGGCACGGCAAACTTCACCTGGTTCCAAAAGGCCTAGTCCACCCAGGATGCTTCTTCCTACACAGCATATACAGTACAGAGGGGGCAAGCTTCCTCTTGCACGTATACCTTGTTCATACAGTAACAAGTCGCAGGGCGTTTATGGTCAAGAAAAACACGTTTTCCTTTTTGGACTGTCCTCTGAATAAGTAGCCCCAATCTTGTACAGCACAAACCTTTAAGCTACTAGTTTACAGTTCCACCATATGGAGCTGCAAAAGAGGATTGTCTGCCACTAGTAAAAGGTTTAGACCCATATGTATGTTGTTCAAACTTGTAAATCCGAGCCATTATGACACGATTTAACTATGAGTTGCCAATCTAAGAAGAAAAAAAAAAGAAGGAAAAAGTGCAACTTGAAAGTGTGACGGTGGTTTTAGTATAGAAACTTGTACACGTTTGCAAAATGTAACCATTTGAGGCCATTTATGATGCTCCCTAATTACATGCAAATACACGCACTTGCAGACTTCGGATTGCTCGCTTTTAAAATAAAATGTACATAAAAAGAGCAACTTGAAATAAAAATGCTTTCCTAAACTACTGCACAACTCTAAATACTATTTCACTAAGGCAGCCTTTAGTAAGAGGTGTATGTGCGCCAATATTTATTAAGAAAAATGATAAAAATGGACAATCCGTGTAATAACTTTCTTGAATTCACAAGACTTTGCTAGGAGTTTGTTTCCAGGCCTCCTTCTGCAATGTTTTGTGAATTCCATTATCACATGATCAGATGTACACATATTTGCTTATGTGAAATTCTGTTTAATGATTGCAAACTCAGTTTCAGTACACCTAATATTTCCCGCGCTCAGAAATATTTTACTGTTGCCCAAGTCGGGAGTAAATGTCCATCATTTTTTTCCAATGTCAGAAGACACTACAAATGAGTTGGTGGATACCCTTAGAAATATTAGCTTGAGGGTATCCACAAACGTCAGTGGCATTCCAACCCTGGAACTGCTGCTTCCTGTCTACTTAAGGTACCTGTCTGAAGAGCTGTGAAAAAAGGAGTAGTGTGCAAATCCTCCAGCATTGGGAAAAGAATCTCTGAGCTTGGGGGTACTCTGTAGCTAATCCCATATAGAAAGGAGCACTTCTGACCTCAGAGGTAAAGTGTACTGTCCTAGAATTGGAAAGGTAAGCTCCTCTCTGAGCTGAGGAGATGCTGGGCGACTTCTCTGGCACTGGTAAGACCAGCTCTCTGAACTCAGGGCTGTGATGCAGTCTCACAACACAAAGTACCGTCTCACCTAAACTCAGGGGTACTGTATAATAAATTACAGCCTGTACATGCTAGGATCCAGGTAACAGTGATAGATAAACAGTTCTGAAAACAGACAGCCCTAATAAATGTTGATGTAGATTACTGAGGAGTGGACTGCATCATACAATGGTTACAGGTATTCATGTAAAAAACAATTTCACCAGTACAGGGAGGAGTGACTCTTTTGGCCTCGAGAGTAGAATGCATACTCCCAGGATGGGAAAAGGAAAATGCTTTAAACCTACAGTTCTCAAATAAAAGGCTTTGAAGCTCCATTCTTATTCCTAGTCTAAAGGGTGAGCCCTTCTCCCGAGAGTCCCCAGTGAAGCTCTGTTACTCATTGCTTGAAAAGATTCAATGCACGAACAAACATTTAAAATTCAGAAGAGAGGTGAAAACATGGTTGTTCCCATGATAAGTACATAAACCACAGACCATGGGATAAACACCAGAATAACACTTCTACCTCTATAAGCACAATCAATAGCTAAAGAACAGTCCTGAGTAGTACACCAGGCCAAGAGAACAGACATGGGCACTAAACTCAAACTGGGGAGCTCCACCCAACATTACATCGCAATGACTAACCACATCTGCTGAAAGCAAAGGTAACACTCTTCGAACCACCAACCCACACAGTGTAGTGGGTGACCTGCCTAGTCAAGAGTTTCAGCATCCCACATGGGTGTAGCAAGCGCTATACAAACAGCGTAATAAACTACAGTACAAAGTAGGCCCTTCACAGGGTTCCTCCTGCTGTGCCCCAAAGCCCATTCGGGCCAGGTACAGGTTATCAGAAAAGGCAAGTCTGTCCGAGTCACGACCTATCCACTGATCTTTTGAAGACTGATCTTTGCATGTTGCTACCTCATGTCCTGCAGCTCCTTCCCAGTCCTTCATTAAGTTATTTTGTAAAAAATGCTGTCCCTCCCATGAAGAAGCCATGTGACCCTGATACAGGTATCTCAAATGGTGCCTACACTGATGTGATCTTGATAAGAGCAAAAATACACCCCTCTGTTCAGGTCATCATTTCAAACCATGTGTTGTTAACCTCAAAATGACGGCCATTTTAGGAATACTCTAGCAAAAGCTAAGCAAGATGCAACATGGCAGGTACCATTTTCTGCTGCATGGCTAGCAAGTTCAGAACGCTCTGGTGATAGTCAACCAAGCAAAGAAAGGTGTTGAAAGTTGCTGTGCTTTCTATATGCATGATTATTTAGCTCCTGGCTGATATGCCTGCTTTCTTCCAACATGCTTGCTCACCGTTTACACTTGCAGCAGATGCCATGTTGCCTGAAAAGGATTTGTAATAAGAAAAACCGAACAAGAATTGGACAAAAAAAAGGAGTTATGGAAAGCGTGTCCTTCTTGCACCAGATTAGTTTGCGTAACTACTGGATATCCACAAGGAGCCGGGATGCATGTGGACGAAACCATGCCAAGGGCGGAAAAAGTGACAAGCTCGGGACCGACGAAGGGGATGTTCCTCCATCTCTAAACACAATGACAGCTGGGAACACTGAAGGTTACGCAAACAGCTAAGAATAACCCAGGCAGCAAGGGATATTCTATTATACAAAAAAAAAAAAACATTGTGATAAATATAAACAATCCAATGAGCAAGGCCCAGTAACAAGGGCTTTGGGACTGCGAAAATCATGGGCTGTCACAAGCCCAAGGGCAGGAATTCCTGCTCCGGTTCCTGTTCCACTAGAGCTCAAGTGGTAGGGGGCACGGGCAGAAATGATAAAAAAACAGAAGAGGCCCGAAATGCACCAAGGAAAATTGCAGGCCTGCATTTGATAGTGGCCCTCCCCCCACCAGGGATCCATTTAAACAAGTATCGGCAAAGCCAATCCCAGAGGCTGTGCAGCACGGTTAAAGAATATTTTTTTTTTTTAAATAAATAAATTTGGAAGTGTGCACACTTACAAAATGACAAATGATTTTAGTTACTGATACGGGTTGGACTGGAAGCTAAAAAGAAAATCAGGACTTTTTAGATGGTCCCTCAGAAAGTTAATTTGGAAAAACTGGCTTTGGATAGCAAGAGGTGAACTCAAGCGAGAAGAGACTCCTTATCAACTCCTAAAATGGTAACATGGGATGCTGGTAGTGTTTGTAGGACAAAAGGGATCATGGCCACTGGGCTTTTCCTCCAGGGGTGAGTCACAATATTTTAAAGAATAATCCCTTGAGCCATTCGAATGAAAAACACTTATTAAACGCAAACACAGACAAAATAGGCATTTTGGCTCTAAGAGAGTGACAGAAGAAAACAATCGAAATAACAGCAGCGTCCTACAGATTATTCAGAACCGATTTTAACAGGCAGGTCAGAGTTGTCCTTACACTTAGACAAAATATACATTTAGTTTCTTGCAGAAGATTCCATAATCTACAATTGTTAGAAGGGCAATTGATAGCTGGTTCCATGCATAAAAGGTCTGAACTAAAAAAAACAGAAACTTTCCTCCTACTCGGGTTTTATTGGTTTACAAACAAAACTAGGGAACAATCGTGCGACCTTTATGGCAGATTGCAAAACATGCCCAGGAGTATATTTGGTAACGTAGGATATGATAGCAGGGGCACCGGACAGTTTATCGGGATACAGACCAGACAAAGCTTCAAAAAAGTTTTCTTTGCAAAATTGGTAACCAGTGCTAGCTTAGATAGCTATATTCTGGATCAGTTGACGCCCGAACAACTTATTTCAGAAAGGCCAAGATAGTAATCTTTGACATAACCTAAATTGGTAAGGGTGGATTATGCAACTACCGGAGCTCACACAGCACAACTCAGACTTTTCTTTGAGAATTTAATTTGGTAGGACCATGAAGACACCACAGCATTAATTTATGTCTCCAAGGAGAAGCTATTGTCGATTTTAAGGCACAAGTTTTCTACCACATTGACCGGATTACGTGGAGACCCCATGTTTAGAGGCCAGAAGTTGACATTCCAGTAAGAAAATTCATGTTTTGCCAACGTTCGATTTTAACATGTTTACTCATTCAGGTTTGAATAGATGCAAGATTTCTTCAGTAGGACAGCTGAAGGGAAACAAGCAGAGAGTCAGCAGCATATGCTATTTATTCCAGGGAAAGGAACGAATAGATGATTCAAAGGCTGCATATAAATATTAAACAAAATTGGGGCAGTCTCTCCTGGTGAACTTTAAATTTCACCCGAGTTACTTTGGACCGGAGTAACAAACTTGTGAAAAATAAAGAGACCCTGAAAGGCCTATCAATGCCAAACATGATAGCATGATTGACTGTAGCAAATACTTTGGAGAGATCCAAGTGATGTCCACTGACCACACTACACCTTAATATATTCAGTATGAAGACCATAGCAGTTTTAGTCCTCATCTGAGATCGAAAACCCTTTTTGAGCCACATTCAGTAGATTATGTTGCAGTAAGTGGTGTCGAAAGCCACTTAGCAAAATACTTCGCCCCCATTTTGTTTTCAAAACGTTAAAGGGAGGAGGAATATAGGCTGTAACTGCACTGACAATGGGTCCTCGTTGGATTGGTTTCAGTAGTGGCTTGACTACACTCTTTCCATTTTTGTGGAACGTGGGCAGATGCACAATTATGGTTCAGGAAGACAGTTTGCAGGCATCACTGTTTCTGTCAAGTAGTACAATTCCAACATTGCAAATATCATCAGAAGATCCAGACTTAAGTAATTGGATTGTGTTGCCCTCGTGAATGGCAGAGATAAGGTCCAATTCAAAGGTTTCTTGCCTGTCGAGGTAACTTGCTCCTCAAGAACATAGCTTGCCATTCATACATTCATACAATTGTACCACACACCTAATCGGGGTGGGAAACTGGATATTTACAAATCACATCACAAACCTACGAATATACTAAAAGAACTGGCACCATTCCAGAAGTCTAACAAGGAAGTGAATTAAATATCTCCCTTAAGATCAAAACAAAGAGGAACTATGGAAGCTACCCCTACCCCTTTGTCAACGCCTAATATTTGGCTGTCAGGTAAATACACATGGGATCAGACAAAACCAGGAGATTCAAAAAATGGCAAAGAGGGAGGGTGTTCATCAGTGCTAAGCTATGCCTAGAATACTGTCTACATCTGGGGGGCACATCTAGAGTGTTGTGCCTGATTCTCAATGCCTGGTCTGGAGTATTGTGCCCAGTTCTTGGGTCCTCTTCTGGAATGGGGTGCTCCATTCTGGAGGCCACATACAGAAAACGATATCTGAAGGCCACATCTGAAGAACTGTCTCCATCTCTGGAAGAGTAAAGAGGAACTACAGACAGTCCAAAGACAGGTGGCCACAACAGTGGTTTGAACCACAAGACCTGTGAGGCAAGACCCAAGAAATTTTAAACACACATTTGGCCATTCCACACTAAACGTGCATGATCTCAGAAGCTACGCAGGGTCACGTCTGGTTAGTAGTTGGAGGAGAGAAAATTGTATTTTACACATGGAAGCTAAAGGGACTAAAGATTATAACGTGCAACATTTTCTGCACTAGAACCAGTTCACAAGAGAAGCTCTTGCAGTGAGGCTGAGGATTAAGGTGTCTCAAAAGGAGACTGGGAATAATTATAAATTACCATTTGTACCATTCTTCCATCGAAGCATTTTACACAGAACACGCAGAGTTGAGGGAGAGCCAGAACATGCTCAAATGTTTGTGATCCTTTATGTTCAACATGGGCACCCCAGCACAATTTGTTTCCACCTTATTTGATCAAATAGACCCATTGCTGTATTCTAGGGACGCTTCCCACACTGCAGCAGGCAGTGGTGAGCAGAGCAGTCCTCCATTGGCCTCTGCAAAAAGAAGTGTTGATTCTAAGACAGAAAACCATCCCTCGGCTCCCTGCTAACGTGTCATCGGCCCTGGATGTTCAAATCCCTTAACTAAAACTAACAAGTCACAGTTCTGCCATGTTGTTCTCTTGGCTGATAAAGAAGCAAAATAGTGCCACTGGGAACGTCTGAAGATGGCACTTACCTGCCTTTTGTGGCAGGTAGCATTGCCGCACCTCTGGTTAGAATTTTTGCAGAATCTCTACCCGATGTCCGACTTTCCAACACGCTAAAGTCCAAGGCAGCGGCAAAGGGAGAGAAAAAAAGAGAAAGAAGGAATTCTGAGAAAATGGCCACATTCTACACAGGCGACTACAGCCCCACTACCTGAATATGCCCACTGTGACAGCAGAGTCCTAAAATGAAACTTTGCCGCAACTCACCACCGAGACCCTAGGAAGCCTACTTGGCAGCATAGTACTGGCAGGCATAACCAAGCCACCAAATGTCACAGAAAGACGTTAAAGTAATATTAAAGTAAGAAGGAGGAAGATACAAGTGAAGGAGTGTGTTCTCTGCCATCTTGACTCTGCACCCAAACCCATGGTCCCTGGAATTACGCCACATGAGCACTAAATTATGCAGCAGCGTCGACTAAATTATGCTGCCAAAAAAGGCAAATCATGCGGCACATTTTTTGATAGTATTACTTAATTATTTTGTCATTTTTATGCATGGTAAGACTGTCTGGGCAAATATTTCACCTCAGTAGTAGCAGTTTAACAACCAAATACAGAAACAAGCAACTGAAAGGTGACTAGTTAACTTTTGCAAAGGCCCTTCCACTGCAGGCAAATCCATGTTG
Source organism: Pleurodeles waltl (assembly GCF_031143425.1). NCBI lineage: Eukaryota > Metazoa > Chordata > Amphibia > Caudata > Salamandridae > Pleurodeles > Pleurodeles waltl. The sequence goes on from NC_090443.1 coordinate 55,133,885, forward strand.
CCGTGTTTTTTGTAACCTTTGATCTGTTTGTGCTAGAAATACATTTTTGCTTTTAACATCTCAAGATTACGTGGATTATGTGGGAAAGCCATAATGATGCAGGAAAAAAGCTGCAGCCACAAACATCGCATAAAGCCAGTGACCTTGCCCATATCCTTACCAGGGGTATCACTTATGACATCAGTGATGCCCTCAGAAAGAAACCGATGGCCCGAAAGGATTTCACTGCACCCACACCCCTCCCCTGCCCCTGGGAAAACCTACTACCTTACAGAAGCTCTCAGCAATGCATTAGGAGCCCACAGTCATTAGTGAAGATGCACTATAGAAGAACCACCTATAATGAGAAAGGGATATTCCCAGAATTCAATAACACGATCTGCACACCTTCCGAGTTGAATAATTTCAAATATACACTTGTTATTTGAAGCACTGACAATCACTTTGAAGCTAAACCCTGTGATCGGCTTTGCTACCTGCCAAGCGTGCATAGGGCAAGCAGAGGAATCTGTGAATCGGAGACAGGGCCCTGCTGGAATGTAGTGGCATCTTCAAAATATGCTGCAACAAACCAGGGATAGCCCCTTCTCAAAAGGGTTTAGTGGCAGTACCCATCCACATGCAGGGGAATTGACCAGAAGACTGAGTAAACTCTGACTGGGCTGGCATAACCGCTGCCACCGTTGATGAGCAAGATACAACTAGTAGCGTAGCAAGGAGATGCTGGTGCCAAGCAAGGAAATTACCCCTCTGAGGGGAAGTAAAACATGTCAATTATGGTTCAAAGGGCCTCGGTTCCTCTGAACCTGCAGCACCAACAGTGGCTACGATTCCGGATACAAGACCGGCCCTACGGTGTGCTCGGGTTCAGGGCGCCAGGGAAGGAAAGTGGATACTTGGCACTCACTATACTTTAATATCCTGCCCCCCACTCCACGTCACCCTGTCAGGAGATACACTCTTAGCCATTCTTAAAAGAATGAGTAGAAACAAACTCCAGGACCCCCCCCCTTCTGCCCGTACACAGGTGGTAAATACTAAAACCCTGTATGTGGAATGTCTCCTGCATCCACCACCCCCATCTGATAAGTAAAGTAAGTACGGGCCCAGCCAGACGGCAAGGTGCCACCACGACACCCCTCCCAAAGGGCATTACATCCTAGCAGCCAATTGTCGCAAGCCCCAACAACAAGGTACAAGTTGTGTGGATCGTTCGTGACCATCTGTAGTAACCACGACGACCCCTCTCCGGTCTTCTGTGGTCTTTAATGCGGGCAAGAAAAAAAAAATCTATTTCGAATTTTGACACAGCGACCCCCTCAGGGAAGCCTGAGGCGCATTTCACTTTTTTTTTTTTTTTTTATAAAACATTATTCTAGGGTTATTCTAGCCATGGCCACATACCCTTGTTCTAGACCAATGGTCTTCAAAATGCTTAATTCTGCTACCTCCGGGTTATTCCCTGCAACTCTCGAGTGGCAAACACATTTTCTCATAAATATTCTACAAAACTGGACGCTGAACATATACTTAAGTCAGGTGCTGCAGTTATGTTCAATAATCCCTTGTGAAAATGCAAATACATGATTGGCAAACTTCTATCAGCGGGCAGGTCTCCCTACATTTTTAAAGTATCCATTGTGCGTTTCTTTATCAGAAATAGGGGAAGGGATACTGTGGGTTATTTCCCCTCCCCCACTCCTCCCATTATGGCTGACCACTGACATTACTGATGTCCTATTCCAGGGTGTCACATTGCCATTTTGTGTTTTTTTTTTTCACTAAAAACACAGCGATGGTATCAGCATATTGTTTTTCCCTGTCCCCAGAGGTATAATAAATGCCACAGTCTGGCGCCCCCCTCCTCCCCAGAGATCAATTAAGGCTCCATGCCCAATGGCCTATCCAACGGTTCGAAGACTTCTGTTCTAGATGGATACAGCAAGGGAGCATGCAGAACTGGATAGCGGCCCTTTAGATCCCTGAAGAAATAAAGGGCCAGATGTATCAAAGGGTTTTACCCATTCTGGGTCTATGGGAAAAGGTGTTCGTACATATGGCCCATAATCTTTCTTGTCTGCTACAGACATCATGTGTTATGTGCAAGTCCTCGTATCTCTCCACCCACGCTTTAGGACAAGAACAACGTATCTCCTCTGACTTTTCCTAATCATTGCAGAGATGGGACCTCCTACCCATAAACAAACTAAGGGGAGGGGAGGGAAGAGGTGCTGTAGAACATGAGCAAACCCTCCTCTGACAGAACTTTACACAAACTAAGAACCCACACGTCAACCTAAGGAGAAAAGAACCCTTTGCTTGAAAGAACTCTTACCCACCAGTGGTACTCCTAGGTTGGAACAGGGAATGTTACAACCAATGAGATGCACATGAGCACTTCATTGGAAATGGAATAGGGTAGTGAGTGGGGCTAGAGTTACTCTTTAAAAATAGCTGCCTGGGGACAATATGTCTGCCACTTATTTTCCCAAACGCTTGTGGCGTTCGTCAGGACCAATTATACTGCACCATCCACATCAATTCCATAATGCCGACGTAAGTGGTGAATTTATCATACATATGTCAAGCACACCTAAACCACCTCCTTGGGGTCCTCTGTAAATGGATGGGTATAACTAACACACACACACACACACACACACACACTTTTAATAGTGCTCCATAGGTATACAGAGGAGAGGCATGCCTGTAGTCACACAGGCCCTAAGGTCCCCACCTGGCCTGCTTGCCTAGAATACCTCTGTACATGTCTGGTAGTTTAGGTGTGCTAAGAAAGTAGGGGTACCTACAGCCTTGGGACTTCCTCACTTTTCCTGTTTTCAATCACACCGGATGGTGCCCACATTAAAGCATTAGGACTACCGGGCAGGTCTTTTTAAAGAGTAATACTAGCCCCACTCACTACCCTATTCCACTAAAGTGCTCCCGTGCATCTCACAGGTTGTAGCACACCCCATTCCGGAACGGGAAGGAAGTGTATGATGAAGCATGACACCAAAGGGTACCCTTGGTGGATGAGAGTTCTTTAAAGCAAGAACATTCTTTTCTCCTTAGGTCGAAGGGAGGTTTCTTAGATTGATCTAACTACGTTGGGCTCTATAGTTTGTATAAAAAAAATGGGACAGCCTGACACAATGCTCCAGATATAGATGTATCTACACAGCAAAACTGAACCCAACTCTCCAGAGGTTGCCTCCAGAGCTGGAAACAGTACTCCAATGAGGCTCTAGAACTGCAGTGCTCCAGATGTAGCTTCCAGAGTTGAAGCCATGCTTCAGATATAACTAATAGAACAGAACACTCCAGATGGGAATTCCAGAATTAAAAAGAACACTATTGGTGAGGCCTCCAGAACTGGCAACAATACCACAGAAGTGTTTTGTAGAGCTGGACATATTACTCAATACACAACCAACTTAATCCTCCAGATGTGGCATCCAAGATGGACACAGTAGATTGATTTAATGTCCACAGCTACACAGTATTTGAGATTTGGCCTGAAGAGCTGGACACAATACTTCAGACATGCCCCCAGAACAGGACATATGGTGAGGTCTCACCCATGAGCAACTGTGGAAGTATAACCTAACTTTCACAGCAACTTGAACCTCTCCCTAAGTATACCTTTTGCCTTTCCATAACTGTGTACCACTAGAAACCTTCCAAACTCACTTACCAGTATTGCAAGTCTGTCTGATGTTCACCTTCTTAAAGCTTTTCAAAATACTTTTCCAAAACAGTTGGCAACCTCTGTAAGGATAATCATGGGGTTCCCCAGAAACTCTAGCACTGTTCACAAGAACCATGCCTCGCTGCCAACATAAGCAATGACTAATCCAATTGGCCTGGCTTTGTCAAGTTAGTGCAGTGCTATTTTTTTTTTTGCAATGAAATGCCACAAAAATAAAAAATAAAAAAAAATACATTTCTGCCTAAACGTGGACGCTTTAAATAAATAAAAAAAAACAATCACTGAATATAATTGTGATGGAAATGTCAGAATGGTTCCTGGCAGGTAGGTGTGCTTGGAACAGACACAGAAAACCTTTTAGTTTTAAGGCACATTACCGGAAAATAAGATAGCTATTGGCACAAAGAAAATATACTATTGGCTTGAATTACTATAATCTGAACACAAGGATGACTTAATAAACGCAAACAAATAAAGTAAAGAGTGAAAAGAGAGAGAAAAGCCTATGAAAAGTAAAATACTGGCCCACCAGGCCAGGCACTGAAGTGTACTTTTTTGTTAGGAATAAGAGCAAACCTCTAGGCAAAATGCTATCAATCAGTGCAGGACAGACAATGGATAAAGTAGGCTGGCCCATTTCCCCATGTTGTGGTAGCTAATCTGCATTTTGTTTATGAATTTTGATTACGTAAGGCTGGAAACAGCTAAAGCAGACTGAAAAGGCAGTACCAATGACATCAGAATCGTTGAATGTTGACATTTGGGGAAAATGCCCTAAACCCTGGGCTTCAAGTAAACACTTTTAGATCAATATAAGAAATGTAGTATGCTTGACTGACTACATAAAATGCATTTTTAGAGAAACACTGAAAACAAACTATGAAAATACTCAAAATTAAAATCAGTATATGTTATTACTGGACACGCCCATAGAAGCATGCAAAAAACAGAGGTCTAATGGCAACATCCTTAAAAATATATATATTTTTTTGCTTTATTACTATTATTATTAAAAACAAAAACAAAAAAAGCCAGTGCTTCTTGCTTCTGGACACATCCAAACAGAAAAGGCCAATGCTGCTCATTTTTAAGCTCTAAAATATAAAATAAACAATTCCATGAAGGCCATCCTTCTCCATCCATAGCTAGGGTTGCCACCTTTCGTAGGAAGAAGTACACAATTTGTATACAGTTTGCTACGTTACAACGGCCAGGAGCGGGGAAGGCACAAAATAAATTGTGTAATATAGGATGATTTTCTACCATGGTAATTATTTTTCTCTGTGCTCTAATAATCATTCAGGGATTCCAAGCGCCAAATAGAAGAATAGACCCGGGGGTGCAGAATGGATTGAAAATGCTTGGTCCAGTGGCTTGTTTAAGTTCACTTTCAATGTATGCTGTGCTCACAGTGTAGTGTAGGTCCATTCCAATTGTCTGTTAAGCTTTCGTGCAAATTATTGTAAACTTCAAACAAGTATACTACATATTTTAATTAATCACATTTAAGAAAAACAATTCAGTAAACATTGCTCCATAGGTATTTTTTCACGTTGTAGGTGAAATGCACAACAGGGGAAACAAAACAAAACAAAAAAAAAAAAAGTGTATTTCACGTGGGCCTCCCAGAAATGATTGCTTCAGAGGCCTGAGCCTCCAACACCAGTGAGGCTGCGGGTGCAGTAAGGAGATCGGACCTCGCAGCACCTGCATGGGGAATGCAGACTCCAAGCTCAACTTCAGGAAAGCTGTGATACCGCTCACCATCAAGACGCTGGAGCAGTGAGACCCGGAAGAGACACTCTGCAATGAGCACGCATTGATAGCATCTTGGCAGCTCTTGCCTGCCCGCTGATTGCCAACCCTCCACCCGACAGCAGTTTGGCATGTGTGCCTGCCACCTATTCATCAGAGTGGGGCGGTTCGGAGCAGTTCGGCAGCCCAGTGGTGTCCGTCTGTCATCCACCGCAGGAGCACCCCTCCTCCTAACCACTATACAGCATCGTATTCTGCCCCGCCATTGCCCCCCTTGTGGCATGAGGGATCTGTGAGGCGTTGAGCAGCGGGTGACCAGCGATTTTGGGAAAAGCCTGGGAAGTGGAAACACCAGTTGCGGTAAAGGCTAGCTAGAATAGTGCAAGGGAGGCAGCCATAGGAGGCTGCTGCTGAGTGCGTGCCCCGATCCCCTAGAGAAGCGGCCCAGCTAGGACTGGGTGCGGCTTGTGGGGCAACCAGGGAGACCTGCTTGCTAACTGCCCTTAGCGCCTGCTCCCTGGAAAAAAAGCAAGGGTTCAAAGATCATCATTATATGTGGTAATTCGTACATTCTGGGGCTTTCGCCTTATCTTTCCCAGTCATGCCTCACTGTAGCATTGTAACCACCTAAAATCACCTATTTTATGCTTTGAGCCCTGCTAGATTGCGAGGCTGTTGAAATACTGTTGAATAATTGCCAAAGCCGGAAGGATGGGCAGGAAAAGGACTCTGCAGAATGGTGATCGAGCGGTAGGTGGTACTGATCCAATAAACTCAACTTTAGACTCCTTTCTAGCACGTGCCATTGGAGTAGTATTAAAGGAGATTGTTTTGGCAGAAAGACTACTTTCTATGGAAGTGAGTGACTGGCAGGGAGCATCAGCCCATATAGAAACCGGTGGGACACCTGACAAAGAAGACTGTCAGTGGTTGCCTAGGTAGTCTTGTCTAAGCCCCCCCCCTTGGCAGTAGATGGAATTAGTGATGTGGAGGCTACTCCAACAAACAGAAAGGGGGATCCCTTCCAACCCCCCCCCGCCGTAGCAGCTCTCCAAAAAAGAAAACCCCTCTGTAAAAATCTGGGAAAAGAGCTAAAGTGGCAGCCCCTGAAATTTTGAGCTGCTCTGGCATTCAGGAGGGTCTCTGTACCAGTCAGAGTCAAGCCTCTGGGTTCAAAAACCTACTGGAGGAATTTAAGGAGCTGATTGAGGTTTGTTCGATGCTCGGGAAGGAAAAATTGCAGGCCTTGTAATCAGCAGTTTTTTCTGCTGCTTTCTAGGAGGGAGCCCTGTAGAGCATCATGCAGCCCCCTTATCCTTATTCCAACATAGACAACCTCCCTGATAAGTATGTGATGACGGCCCTTGAAAATTCATTCAGCATGGCAGGGGAATATGGTAGAAATTGTGCTCGGTGGAAATTTGCGAGCTGGACTGGCGAGAAAGCAGTGTCGGTACAGGAGGGGAGGATGGACCAAAATCAGTACTCATGCAACGGTCCCCCATTCGTCCGATTGGAACTTCCACCTGACTGTGCCCCTTATGTGATAATCCTTACAAATGTACCACCGTTAGCCCCAGGTGCAAGTGAAACCACTGAAAAGCTGAAGAATAATACAGGACATTGGTGGAGCAAAAATTGTGACTAACTGCAATGATTTAGAAGACATTTTGTTTGTTAGATGGATTGAGTGGGTAGGCCCCCTGGAAAAAGAAGGGAAAGGGGATTGTATCATAGTAAACTGCAGATAACCAGGTGTGGCCCACCTTTTGCTCCTATCATGTAACATTGACCCGGGGGGCTTGCAAGAAGTTGGGCAGGGTTCTCCTAGGTTTTTTTCTTTTTTTTTTTTTTACAGGCACACCCAGATGGTTTTTGTGTTAGGGGTTTTTCCAGGGTGCAGGAGAGCCAGCTGTCACTTAGTTTGAAAAATAGATTCACTGTACTCTCAGATCTGGAGATAAACGATTGACTGCCAGGATGGGTGATCCTGTCCATTCAGGAGGAAAATGACAAGGTGGTGCCCTTGAGGTCCTCCGCTATAACATCAGGAATGGGTGGGCTGGGAGAGGCATCCCCCATGTCTCTGCTAATTTCTTGGAAGGTATGATGCTAACCTGCAAGATACGCAATGGGTAGAGTTTATCTCAGGCTTTGATTAGATCCTACTCCAAGAGACTTGATCAGAAGGGGTTGCGGAATGGGATGGATTCCAAAGGTTTGCAGTTTCGGAAGAACGGGTGCCCGGTCACCACTCAAAGGGGGGTCTGGTCACCATCTCTAAGATTTACACAGCGTATCAGATTAAATGTAGCCATCGGGGAATCCTCATCATCTGGTGGTGTTTCCAAACAAGTATAATGTACTCCTGGTAAACTTCTATAATGCAGTAAGATTCTGGTTGCCAAATTATGTCCCTCTTTTCAGCTCTGCAGACATTGAAGGAAAATGCTAACATGTATGGAATTTCACTAATAAAATTGGCAGCGGGTTAACATGAACAATGCACCTAACCCCTATCACCTGCTAAAGTGTACAGTCTGTAACCAGTATGGAGCAAAAATTGATCATTCCAGGTGAGCACTAATCACAGCACCTGCCGCCAAGGTGCCAACCCAAGGGGACAACAGATAATTAATATTTTGATAGTGCACCACTTTAAAGCATATCACAAAAGTCCAATCATTAAATAACGTCACATTGTTGTCTTCATTTTATTCTGCTTTTCTTGCAACAGATTCATAAAAACATCAGCAAATGCGTTTCGTCCTCAACACAGGACTTCTTCAGGGCTGTAATGTTAGTGGGTATTGCAAGGGGTGTTGATGGTTTTAGCTATATATACCTATTAAAAAGTTGAGAAATTAATATCCTCTTTTTATGTATGTAGCTAGTTTTAAAGAAATTTTATGTTTATTTTGTTATATATATGTACATACATTTTGTGATTTGTTCATTGATCATTTCTTTGTGGTTATCTTTTTTTGCTGGGTGTATATTATATATATGTTTGTTTATTCTTAAAACTTGTAATGAGTAAAAACATTTGTCTATTTTTGTTATATATTTATTATGTCTGTTTTTCTTAATTGTTTAATATTGGTTATGGGTGTCCCTTGTCTTTCTTCTCAATTTATGGATTAAGTTGTTTGGGCATTGTTTAGTATGTCTTGTCTTCTTTTTTCTTAATGAACACTTATTTAATGTATTTGGTTCTCTATTATATTGAGGACGTTATTTCTGTTATATTACTGTACTGTAAATTGTACGTGTGTGCTCATTTGAAGTGGAAACACAGGCAATCAACACAGGGAGTTCCCTTGTTCATCGGAGAGTGACGCACGGAACATAAAACAAGGGGTATTTCATGACAAAAAATCCCCTTTTGTTTGAGGAAGTACAACAACAGACAGAAACTGAACTTTCACATTTTGTTTTCATGATCAATCTTAGAAAACTAAATGAAACTACAACGAAAGCTAAATGGTTCTTTTATAGGAATACTTTGTTTTATTGACAGAAAGACTTGAACACAAGTTATTTTTAGTTTTCAGTAATTGTGCTTGCTGTTTTAAAACTTTAAGTATTTTGGAAGTGCAAGGCAAAATATTTCACCACCCCCGTTTTTCTTAACTATGCCTGGAGAACCACAAATAAAATGGTCAAAATGGAAAAAAACATTTCTTCATTACTCCAGGGTGTGTGGTACTAACCTGTCCAATGAGAGGAAAACAGCTTTGCTTATGCACTGTTTAGGTTGCGAAAGACCAGAAATTTTTGAAAATCTGCCCGACATAGGTGATGAAGGTACTGATCTAAATTAATTTGAAATATGCTTGAAAAAACTAGATCTATATTTCTTACCTAAGATTAGTACCATTTTAGAACGTTACCATTTCGGCTTGAGAGAGCAAAAACCTGGCGAAAGTATTGAAGAATACATTACCGCTCTAAGGAAATTAGCATCTACTTGTAAGTTTGGGAGTACTATTGATGAGCGGATCAGAGACCAGTTTATGTTGAGGTGTTCAAGTGACAAAATAAGACATGAGCTGTGGAGCAAGGATGATCCATCTCTACATGAGGTTATTATATTAGCTAAGAGGGTGGAACACACCTTAGCTTGTGTTGAAGAACTAGAAAAGGGAAAGAATATTGGGATAAATAAAATTACTACAAGAAAAGAAAATCTTGGGAAAGAAGCAGATGGCAATAGAGAGGAAGATCAAGCTAATCAAGGACAATGGGTCAGATTCAAAGATGCAAGGTGCTTTCGTTGTGGGAATAGTGGCCACTATGCGTCATACAAGAAGTGTCCTGCTATCAATATGACTTGCAAGTTATGCAACAAAAAGGGACGCTTTGCTAAGTGCTGTAAATCTAACAAAGGTCTGACGTCAGTGAAAGTTGTAGAAGACTGTATATTATCTGTTACTACGTGCGCTGAAAAGAAAAAGCACCCAAAAGATACGGTTACTATTTTAGGTGTTGCAAGTGAAGTACTGTTCGACTCAGGAGCATGGTTGGCTCTAATATCTAGCGATTTATTTGACAAACAACAGAGTCACAAGGTTGAATTGAAAGACCCTGATGTTATTCCAGGAGCTTATGGGGGGCAAATTATTGAATTGAGAGGTTATTTTGAATCTGAAATCTCATTCAAGAAGAACACAATCTTTGGGAAAATTTATGTTCCCGTAAAGGGTGATAGTGTTCTGAGCTGGCCACACCAGAAGGAGTTGAATATCATTCTTGACCCCAATTCACCCACACCTGTCATGATCAAGGATGATTTTGTTGATATGTTGCGAAATGTATGTGAGCTTTCCGTGCAAGATGAAAAGGGAGTCTTTACCTGACTTTGTTAATGAATACAAAGAAGTATTCAGTGACAAATTAGGATGTTTGAGGAAGTATGCCCATCGTATAAAGATAAAAAAGGGGTCAGTTTCTGTGGCTGCCAAAGTACGTCCCATTCCTATATCTATGAAAGATGATGTTGAGAGAGAAATACGTAGATTGTGTGATGAAGGAATAATTGAGCCAGTAGAATCCTCGGAATGTATTTCACTCATTGTCGTTGCACGCAAGCAGTATGGAGAGATCAGACTATGCATTGATTTGAGAAACCTTAATAAGTGTGTAGTCAGTGATCAGTTCCCGTTACCCAATGTAGGAAGTTGGCTCTGTATGTGCTATTTTAAAGTAAGGAATAGCATGCACAGAGTCCAAGGGTTCCCCTTAGAGGTAAGATAGTGGCAAAAAGAGATAATACTAATGCTCTATTTTGTGGTAGTGTGGTCGAGCAGTAGGCTTATCCAAGGAGTAGTGTTAAGCATTTGTTGTACATACACATAGACAATAAATGAGGTACACACACTCAGAGACAAATCCAGCCAATAGGTTTTTGTATAGAAAAATATCTTTTCTTAGTTTATTTTAAGAACCACAGGTTCAAATTTTACATGTAATATCTCATTCGAAAGGTATTGCAGGTAAGTACTTTAGGAACTTCAAATCATCAAAATTGCATGTATACTTTTCAAGTTATTCACAAATAGCTGTTTTAAAAGTGGACACTTAGTGCAATTTTCACAGTTCCTAGGGGAGGTAAGTATTTATTAGGTTAACCAGGTAAGTAAGACACTTACAGGGCTTAGTTCTTGGTCCAAGGTAGCCCACCGTTGGGGGTTCAGAGCAACCCCAAAGTCACCACACCAGCAGCTCAGGGCCGGTCAGGTGCAGAGTTCAAAGTGGTGCCCAAAACACATAGGCTAGAATGGAGAGAAGGGGGGTGCCCCGGTTCCGGTCTGCTTGCAGGTAAGTACCCGCGTCTTCGGAGGGCAGACCAGGGGGGTTTTGTAGGGCACCGGGGGGGACACAAGTCCACACAGAAATTTCACCCTCAGCGGCGCGCGGGCGGCCGGGTGCAGTGTAGAAACAAGCGTCGGGTTCGCAATGTTAGTCTATGAGAGATCTCGGGATCTCTTCAGCGCTGCAGGCAGGCAAGGGGGGGGTTCCTCGGGGAAACCTCCACTTGGGCAAGGGAGAGGGACTCCTGGGGGTCACTTCTCCAGTGAAAGTCCGGTCCTTCAGGTCCTGGGGGCTGCGGGTGCAGGGTCTCTCCCAGGCGTCGGGACTTTGGATTCAAAGAGTCGCGGTCAGGGGAAGCCTCGGGATTCCCTCTGCAGGCGGCGCTGTGGGGGCTCAGGGGGGACAGGTTTTGGTACTCACAGTATCAGAGTAGTCCTGGGGTCCCTCCTGAGGTGTCGGGTCTCCACCAGCCGAGTCGGGGTCGCCGGGTGCAGTGTTGCAAGTCTCACGCTTCTTGCGGGGAGCTTGCAGGGTTCTTTAAAGCTGCTGGAAACAAAGTTGCAGCCTTTCTTGGAGCAGGTCCGCTGTCCTCGGGAGTTTCTTGTCTTTTCGAAGCAGGGGCAGTCCTCAGAGGATGTCGAGGTCGCTGGTCCCTTTGGAAGGCGTCGCTGGAGCAGGATCTTTGGAAGGCAGGAGACAGGCCGGTGAGTTTCTGGAGCCAAGGCAGTTGTCGTCTTCTGGTCTTCCTCTGCAGGGGTTTTTCAGCTAGGCAGTCCTTCTTCTTGTAGTTGCAGGAATCTAATTTTCTAGGGTTCAGGGTAGCCCTTAAATACTAAATTTAAGGGCGTGTTTAGGTCTGGGGGGTTAGTAGCCAATGGCTACTAGCCCTGAGGGTGGGTACACCCTCTTTGTGCCTCCTCCCAAGGGGAGGGGGTCACAATCCTAACCCTATTGGGGGAATCCTCCATCTGCAAGATGGAGGATTTCTAAAAGTCAGAGTCACCTCAGCTCAGGACACCTTAGGGGCTGTCCTGACTGGCCAGTGACTCCTCCTTGTTGCTTTCTTTGTTCCCTCCAGCCTTGCCGCCAAAAGTGGGGGCCGTGGCCGGAGGGGGCGGGCAACTCCACTAAGCTGGAGTGCCCTGCTGGGCTGTGACAAAGGGGTGAGCCTTTGAGGCTCACCGCCAGGTGTCACAGCTCCTGCCTGGGGGAGGTGTTAGCATCTCCACCCAGTGCAGGCTTTGTTACTGGCCTCAGAGTGACAAAGGCACTCTCCCCATGGGGCCAGCAACATGTCTCTGGTGTGGCAGGCTGCTGGAACTAGTCAGCCTACACAGACAGTCGGTTAAGTTTCAGGGGGCACCTCTAAGGTGCCCTCTGGGGTGTATTTTGCAATAAAATGTACACTGGCATCAGTGTGCATTTATTGTGCTGAGAAGTTTGATACCAAACTTCCCAGTTTTCAGTGTAGCCATTATGGTGCTGTGGAGTTCGTGTTTGACAGACTCCCAGACCATATACTCTTATGGCTACCCTGCACTTACAATGTCTAAGGTTTTGTTTAGACACTGTAGGGGTACCATGCTCATGCACTGGTACCCTCACCTATGGTATAGTGCACCCTGCCTTAGGGCTGTAAGGCCTGCTAGAGGGGTGTCTTACCTATACTGCATAGGCAGTGAGAGGCTGGCATGGCACCCTGAGGGGAGTGCCATGTCGACTTACTCGTTTTGTCCTCACTAGCACACACAAGCTGGCAAGCAGTGTGTCTGTGCTGAGTGAGAGGTCTCCAGGGTGGCATAAGACATGCTGCAGCCCTTAGAGACCTTCCTTGGCATCAGGGCCCTTGGTACTAGAAGTACCAGTTACAAGGGACTTATCTGGATGCCAGGGTCTGCCAATTGTGGATACAATGGTACATTTTAGGTGAAGGAACACTGGTGCTAGGGCCTGGTTAGCAGGGTCCCAGCACACTTCTCAGTCAAGTCAGCATCAGTATCAGGCAAAAAGTGGGGGGTAACTGCAACAGGGAGCCATTTCTTTACACCCAACATAACTGAGATGGTCACGCTGTTGCATGGGTCAAAATATTTCAGCAAGCTTGATTTGACTTCGGCGTATCATCAGGTTATGTTGCATGCTGACTCAAGAGACTATACCATGTTTACTACTCCTTTTGGAACTTTTAGATTTATAAGGATGCCTTTTGGGCTGGTGTCTGCTGCTGCAGTGTTTCAACGCTTGATGTACAACTTGTTCGACTCAGAACCTGGAGTAAAATGTTTCCAGGACGACATTTTAATACATGGACAAACAGTAAAGGAGCATGAGATGAGAGTTAGGAGGGTTGTAGCTATATTGAGAGACCATGGTTTGACTCTCAAGTTAAAGAAGTGCTCTTTCTGCAAAACCGAGATTGAATACCTAGGTCACAAAATTACAGCTAAGGGTTTATGTCCAAAGGAAGATATGGTCAGGAACATATTGAATCTACGTAATCCAAAGAAGAAAGAGGAGTTATCTTTTCTTGGAATGGTAGAGTTTCATGCTAAGTTTTTACCCAATTTAGCCTCTAAAACAATACACATGCGTAAACTACTAAAAAAGGGTATTGAGTTTACATGGGATGATGAGTGTAAAAGAGAATTTGAAGGGATAAAAAAGGAACTGTCAACGATTGGGAGCTTGAATTCATTTGACCCCGATAGGAAATGTGTGATCATGACAGATGCTAGTATGAGAGGTTTAGGGGCAGTGTGGTTACAGGATATGGCTGACTGTGACCTTAAGCCCATAGTGTACAATTCTAGGACTTTGCGTGGGGCTGAAATCAATTATTCTACAATTGAGAAGGAGGCTCTGAGTGTTTTCTGGGCGGTTAACAAATTCAAGAATTTTGTGTGGGGTAGAGAATTTCAGATTTTCACAGATCACAAACCACTTGTGGAAGTTTTTACGAAGAAAGGTCTAGATATGATTTCTAGTAGAATTAGCAGATGGGTTGTCAATCTACAGGATTTCTGTTTCAATGTGTTCTATGTTCCTGGATCTAACAATAAAATTGCTGATTGCTTATCTAGACTGAGTTCTGAAACGGAAGAATGCTCAGAAAAAAGTCAGGAAAGTGATATCAGTGTGTGCAGTGTAACAGGAGGAATTGTAGAACAGGATGAATGGTTAAGAGCGGTAGTTGAAGATTCTGTATTACAGCGGGTGTGTGAAGGACTTGGGTACGGGTGGAATACTAAATGTGAAACGCTATAATGAGTTGTTAGGGTTTTGGAAAGTGAGAGATGACTGGTCTATGGAGAATGGTATTCTTTTGCGCGGTTTAAGATTAGTAGTTCCAGCTGTTTTGAGGGACAAAATTATCGAGTTGGGACATTAAGGACATCAAGGGATGAGTAGGACGAAAGCCAGAATTCGCCTTAACTATTGGTGGCCAGGAATGGATTTAATGATTGAAAGGATGGTCAGGGAATGTCCAGATTGTTGTAATAGTGACAAGGTGTACAAGACTAGAGTACCACCGATGTGTACAAGAGACATTCCTAACAAAATTTGGGAAGTAGTAGCTGTCGGACCTATTCACGGGAAAGGTGGGTCCAACTACATTCTGGTTTTGGTAGATCAGTTTTCCAGGTGGGCTGGAATAGGAATCTGTAGTAGTATTGAAACTAAGAGAATTATTAAATTTTTCAATGATATTTCCAGCCGTGAAGCTTTGCCAAATACAGTTGTGACAGACAATGGGCCGCAGTTTGTTTCTTCTGAAATGGAAGAAATTTTTCAGTGCAGAGGCATTAAACATAGAAGGTGTTCCTTGTATCATCCCGAGGGGAATGGTACAGTGGAAAGATTTAACAAATGTGTAAAAGAATGTATACAATTGGAAGTTACAGCCAATAGGAACTGGAAAGATGGTCTCAAAAATGTCCTTCATGCCTACAGGTTCACACCTCACTCTACTACTGGTAAAGTCCCTTTTGAACTTTTTAGAGGTCGTAAGCCAACACTCTTGGCACGTGGTTGGGTGTGTTGGGGGAAAAATGACAGTGTCTCATGGGGTAGCGTGAGTGGGGGGGAAGGAGTGTGAGAAGAAGGGTATACAAAGAAGGAAGGAATATTTTGATGAAAAGAAGAAGAACACACTAAACATTGGTGTGAAAGTTGGAGATCAGATTTTAGTCAAGAAACCAACTCTGTGTAGAAGTGGAAGTAAGTTCATGGGGCCATTTGAAGTAATCAAACTTTTCAGGAATGCTGTCAAAATTAGGGATGGAAGGGTGTGGGATCTCAATCGCGTGGTGATTTCTAAAATAGTTTCATGATGTTAATTTTATTTATAGGTTTTACCCCTTTCTGTTTTTTTGTCCTTATTTTGTTGTACATTTTGGTTTGTTGAACATTATAATCTTGTATCCTATCTTTAAGAGGGAAGGTGTGTGGTAGATGTCTTTCATGGCATCTCAGCAGATGGTAGAATGTAAGGGATTCCATTCCTGAGGTAGATGTCACTCATGACATCACATTGGGATTGTGGAATGTTAAGAGAGAGTTGCTGAGACTCAGAAGAGAGATGGATGTCCTGCAATTGTAGGTGGATAGGATGCTCCAAATAAAGAACCTACATCTCATCGTTGGATTTTGACTCATCTTTACAGGTGGTGAGCCAAAATTTAAACCTAATGTTAGTGATTCTCTTGGCTGACTCCCCCTCACTGGGAAGGCTATTGATGCCGCGGATAAAATAAATGGTTCCATTAAAGCTACTTTGACTAAAAATGGAGAGGCCACTACTAAGGAGCAGGGTGGATGGCTAAATAAACCCTGTCACGCGGCGAGGAAAACTCTGAAGAAGCTATTGAAAATGCAGCCTAAGATAAGGTTTATGTGAGTAGTGTGAGGGCATAGTACAAGCTTGCTCTGAAGGAGAGAAAACGGCAGCTCAAGGAGCAGGCTTGGGAGGATTTGGAGTTAGCATCATGCACTAAAAACTCAAGCCCGTTCTGGAAGATAGTAAATAGGGGTAACCCTTGAGACTGGTACATCTGCGGGTCTGGATGGTAATATTCCCCAAGGAGTGGGTGAACCATTTTTTGTAGTGTCTTCTTGGGAGTGATCTGGGTTGAGGAAATAGATGATTTGTTTGGTGCTACCCCAAATCTGTCCATCAGATTTACGCTGGAGAAGGAGGTGGTGGTGGTGGTGGTGGTGGTGGTGGCTCTGCAGGATAGGCAGTCTCAAAGCGCCTGGTCCTGATGCAATCCCCATGGACCTGTACAAGAGAAATTCTCAGTTGTGGACACCTATAATTCTTAATGTCCTAAATACAGCAATGAGTGTAGGAATCCCTCCCTCCTGGAAATCTGCTTGCATTGTTCTTGTGTTTAAAAAGGGAAACCGCAGTGATCCTATCGCCCGATTTCACTCCTAGACTCATCGATGAAAATCTTGGGTCCTATTGTTTTATGACATATTGAGGAGTGGGTGAGAGCAGGATCTGATGAGTATGGTGCAGTATGGTTTTAGGAAAGGGTTGGGGGCTCAGGAGAAGTGTTTGAACTTGCGTATGTTGATTGGTAAATACACTCAGGCGAAGGGGGTACTCTTATTTGGCCTTCATGGACCTTAGCAGTGCTTTTCATAAAGTAAATCGTACAAATTATGGGGACATCAAGCCATGATGGCCATGGAGACACAAATCGTGGGGCTGCTGTGATACTTTTACTCTGGAACTAATGCTTTGGTGAGGTATGGTACCCATGGGGAATGCACGGAATCTTTTAATTTCAATAGCTGTGTGAGACAGGGGTGTATTCTGGCCCCCACGTTGTTCCTTTTATATACAAATTATTTGCACAACTTTTTGGTTGATAGATGCAAAGACGTCCCTAAGATAAATGGAAAGAGTGTGCTGTCCCTGATTTATGCAGATGACACTGCACTATTGGCCTGCACTATGAATGGTCTCTGTGTGGCGGTAAATGCCTATGTTGACTTCATGTTGGACTTAGATTTAGAGGTGAACATCAGCAAAACACATTTTATGGTCTGCGGCAAACCGTTGAGCAAAATAGGGGCTCTGGTGATGAACTGATTTAAAAATCAGCCATACGCATGAGTTTCCCTATTTAGGTTTGACTTTTGATGACAAAGGGTCATGGAAGCCCTGCATAGCGAGGCGATGTGCTTGTTTTAACGCCGAAGTAGGTGCTTTGATTTCACAACTAGAGTGGGAAACAAGCCTATAGCACCTCTTCTAGAGGTATACAGGAGTAAATGCCCCCCGGTCCTTACGTACAGGGCACCACTCTGGGGTTGCTCGGGTAGTATGGCTCCCCAGATAGAGGAAAATCAGCCCTGCAGAAGGTTACGGAGTGTGGGGCAAAACACTTCTGGGTTTTGCCTACACAAGGAATTGAACTTTGAGTTTGTAGGTGATGGCATCAAGATCATGCCTCTCCTGCTGTGGATCTCTGTGTAGTCTAAGGATTGTGCCTCCCTAAATAGGGAGGTGATCCGTGATTGTCTGCCTTGTGACAGAGGCTTGGATATTCCTTGGATGACATATATAAGAGAGGCCGCCACGCTTCTTGGACGTCCAAAATTATTTAACGCCCCACAATGTTTAACACGCATCGACAAGCCGTGGGTGAAGGAGAACTTTTATAAAATTTTGAGAACTAATAGGAAGGCAAAGGAATTAATGAAACCAACTGTGAGGGATTTTTTTTAATGCTGAAATCGCAGGAGGGTCCTGAGGTGTACCTTTTGGTGGTACAAAATGTTTGGGAAAGGACACTTATTACTTGCTTCCGATTAGATGTAATCAGATGTAATCTGGGGTTCCCGCTCAGCCAATATGATCCAAAATCTATACAAATTTGCACGTTTGATGGGGTGTCTTCACAGTCTTTAATTAATTTTACCTTGTTTTGTGATTTTTATGCCCCTTTTAGATGAAGATTTTTACTTCCCCTACTGAAGAAAAAGGGTTACGTGCAATATCGCCCAGCTTACCTGTGGCTACGTATGGTCTCAGATGTGTTGGGGCGCCAGGGGTTGTTTTTTTTATTTTTTAAAAGGGGTCATATGTTGGCGGAACAGTATACATTTTGAAAAATTCATCTAATTTTAGCTTTCGGGAATACCCCCTGACTACCAATGGGTGACAGGTAGGCAACATTTCAATAGCAGACTGTGCACTATAAACATACCAATAACTTACATTTAGAGAACAAGTGTGACATTTTTCTTTAAACTCAATGCTAGCTGTATAGGATTCAGCATGTGAAAATCTAATCCTGTATTCTCAATTGTATCATACTTCTATAGTCCTATGCATTACAGTATTGTTGTTTTACATATATGATCAATAATGTATCACTATTTTATTATCAAATATGTGCATAGTTTTACAGTGTTTTGGAACATTCAGTCTCTGTGTGCACTTGCTAATTTTAATGGCTCAAGTAGGCCCTGAAGTCATGTTATTGCAGGTAGTTAATATGTAAATTTCCAGAAAAACACAGCCTCGCTTTCAAACTTGGCAGAGGGAAGTAGGATTTCAGGACAATATTGAGCCCAGTATTGATTGTATGAATGATAAGTCCTCCTCAAGTATGTCTTGCTCTTCCTCGGAGAGAAGATCCGGCCACATGCTTCATAGACAAGATAAGTTTTGCCGAAAGTATCAAGCTTGCATCATGTGGATGGGTTCCATGGACTTGAATTGAGAGAAAGTATATTATATGGAAAATGTCACTTACCCAGTGTACATCTGTTCGTGGCATGTAATGCTGCAGATTCACATGCTATCCATATCCCTTCCAACATCTAGTGTTGGGCTCGGAGTGTTACATGTTGTTTTTCTTCGAAGAAGTCTTTTTAGAGTCACAGGATCGAGTGACTCCTCCTCTCGGTTCTATTGCGCATGGTCAGACTCCATTGTTAGATTGTTTTCCCGCAGAGGGTGAAGAAAGGAGTGATAGAGTATAGAAATATAAAGAGATGTCCATGCAAATATAAATGTATATACATATGTACAAATGTTAGAAACGTAAACGACTACAGGCTTCGGGGGAGGAGGGAGGGTGCATGTGAATCTGCAGCACTACATGCCACGAACAGATGTACACTGGGTAAGTGACATTTTCCGTTCAACGGCATGTGTAGCTGCAGATACACAAGCTATGCATAGACTACAAAGCAGTTAGTCCTCCCAAAAAGTGGTGGCTAGCCTGTAGGAGTTGAAGTTGTTTGGAATGAAGTCCTTAAGACAGCTTGGACTACAGTGGCTTGTTGCTGTGAGAATACATCAACACAGTAGTGTTTTGTAAATGTATGAGGTGTTGACCATGTAGCTGCTTTACATATGTCCACCACTGATATGTTTCATAAAAAAGCCTTTGTTGCACCTTTCTTTCTTGTAGAATATGCTTTGGGAGTTATCAAAAGTTGTTTCTTTGCTTTGATATAACATGTTTGTATACATCTAACAATCCATCTTGCTAAACCTTGATTTGATATAGGATTGCCTGTATGTGGTTGTTGGAAAGCAACAAAAAGTTGCTTTGTTTTCCTAAAATCTTTAGTTCTGTCTATGTAGTACATAAGAGCTCTTTTGGGATCTAGGGTATGAAGAGCTCTTTCTGCCACAGAATCTGGCTGTGGAAAGAAGACTGGCAATTCCACTGTTTGATTGATGTGAAAAGGAGATACTATTTTTGGTTAACATTTTGGATTTGTTCTTAGTACAACCTTATGTTTGTGCACTTGGAAAAAAGGTTCTTGAAGAGTAAATGCTTGTATTTCACTAACTCTTCTTGACGAAGTAATAGCCACAAGGAAGGCAACTGATCAGTGTAGCAGTAGGGAAAGATGCGGAAGACATTATAACGCGAAGGGTTAATTAGCTTGAACAGTGTAGATGAGCGTGATGCCTGCCGAAGCCAGAACAACGTGAAAGAAATTCACGATGTTCGCTTTCAAGCTGGTTTTCTTTTGACATTCCATAGATAAACTTATTCGCAGCTGCATGTGTGAGAAACAGGCTGTAAAGGAGTCAGTCTCAGCCTTGAGAACGAGACCACAGTAAAAGATGGAATGAAAACAATGGCCAGGGAATGGCAAGGCAGCCAAGAGACATGTACTGATAACATACATAGCTAGAAAATACTGGAAGGGGTAGAATCCAAGCTTCAGGTTATTTAAACACTGAAAGGTGGGTGAGGGAATTTTGAAGATCGCAGATGGAGTTATGAAACTGTCATCTTCAGACCCAGCGCTGCCTCCCTGTTTTGCTGTTCCAAGACCGTGACGCTCGAGGGGGAGAGAGGTCCAAGCGGGCGGTAGAGGGCTTCCCAGCACTCGTGGACTAAGTGACTAAGTTAAGTTCCACCCAGGGATGAAAGGCTTTTCGTTTCTCTGCTCTATTATTATGATTGATTATTATACTTGCACTGTTTTTATAATCTGAGAAATTCAGCTCATTTATAGTTCTTTTCCTGCTTTACTGAACATCGTAGTGGGAGTCTGCCACAGTAACTGAAATGTGCATTTTAGTGTGCAGTAAATCAAAGCTTATCTGAAGTGCTCAACTCGTTAATATTCTGCTCCCTGAACATCGTAGTGTATCACATGTTGGTATACAGTTATTCCAAGTTTATATCTGTCAATGAACTCTGTACTCAGACGTATGCATAGATGCTCTTTGTAGTGTACTGATATATAAACATTTATATAGATATTTTTTTTATTTACTATTCTTAGTCTGTCAATGAACTCTTTGCTCATTCGTATACATAGATACTATCTGTAGTGTACATATATATGAATAGGTGCTTTTCATTGTCATGCTTATTTCACTATTGTTAATGTGCTAAATGTCTGCATTTATCTGAAATTGTAGTAAAGCCAAATTTATTCATAATTTGCGTGTGGTCCTTCATTGAGCGTCCTTATTGACTTATACCGAACAGGTGAACCAGCCACCTGGATAGAACAGCAACCTTCCATGTTAAAAATTGAATTTGGCAAGAGTGCATGGGTTCAAAAGGTGGGCCCATGAGTCTGGTAAGTACAATATTTAAATTCCATGATGGAACAGGCGGTGTTCTAGGTGGAATGATGCGTTTTAATCCTTCCATGAAGGCTTGGATAACAGGAACTCTGAATAGAGAAGTATGCTGAATAGTTTGTAAGTATGCAGATATTGCAGCAAGGTGTATTTTAATAGATGAAAAAGCCAAATTTGATTTCTGTAAATTAAGTAAATAGCATAAAATATCTTGTACAGATGCTGTAAGTGAATCTATGGTTTTAGATTGACAATATTAGACAAATCATTTCCACTTACTCGCTTAGCACTGTCTAGTAGTAGGTTTTCGTGCTTATTTAATTACTTCCATACATTCTGATGGAAGATTTAAATAAACAAATTCTGTGACTTCAGGAGCCCAATCGCTAGATTGAGAGCACTGGGGGTTTGGATGCCTGATTTGACCTTTGTTTTGTGTTAACAAATCTGGTCTGTTTGGGAGTTTGGAGTGAGGTACTACAGATAGGTCGAATAGTGTTGTGTACCAAGGTTGGCGTGCTCATGTTGGTGCTATGAGTATCATGTTGAGTGATGTTTGACGTAATTTGTTGACTAGAAATGGAATGAGTGGGAGAAAAGCGTAAGCAAATATCCCTGACCAATTGATCCATAGAGCATTGAACTTGGATAAGGGATGTGGGTGTCTGGATGCAAAGTTTTGGCATTTTGCCTTTTCGCTTGCTGCAAATAGATCTATGTCTGGTGTTCCCCACCTTTGAAATTACCTTTGAAGTACTTGGGAGTGAATCTCCCATTCGTGTGTTTGTTGGTGATTTCTGCTGAGGAGATCTGCCAATTGATTGTCTATTCCTAGAATGTATTGTGCTAGTAGATGAATTTGATTGTGAATTGCCCATTTCAAAATTGTTTGGGCTAGAAAGACAGCTGAGATGAATGTGTCCCTCCCTGTTTGTTTAGATAATAGATGGTTGTCATGTTGTCCGTTTTTATGAGAATATTCTTCTGTTTGAGAAGAGGTTGAAATGCTTTTAGGGCAAAGAACACAGCTAATAATTCTAAGTTGTTTATGTGTAGCTGTTTCTGTTTGACATCTTATTGCCCTTGAATGGTTTGATTGTTTAGGTGAGCTCCCCAACCAATCGTTGATGCATCTGTTGTAGTTATGGTCTGAGGCACAGGGTCTTGAAACAACAGCCCCTTTATTAAATTTCTGCAATTCCACCATTGAAGGGACATACGTGTTTGGCGGTCCATCAACACTAGATCTTGAAGTTGACCGTGTGCTTGTGACCATTGTTGTAAGGGCCTCATATTTAATATTGCATGTGGGATTATTGCTATGCAAGATGTCATCATTCCTAGAATCTTCATGATAAATCTTACAGTGTATTGTTGATTTGGCTGTATGAGTGGTATTAAATTTTGAAATGCTTGTGTCCTTTGTATATATGAATAAGCTAGAGCTAGCTGAGTATTTAGGATTGCACCTAGATACTGTTGTACTTGTGCTGGCTGAAGGTGTGACTTTTGGTAGCTTGTAGAAAACCCTAGTGTGTGCAGAGTTTCTATCACATAACGAGTATGTTTTTGGCATTGTGTAAGATTGCTTGATTTTATTAGCCAATTGTCTAGATATGGAAAGACATGGATGTGTTGTCTTCTTAAGTATGCCGCTACTACTGCTAGACACTTTGTGAACACCCTTGAAGCTGTTGTTATGCCAAATGGTAACACTTTGAACTGGTAGTTTCTTCCTGCTATGACAGACCTGAGGTATTTTCTGGGAGTTGGGTGGATGGGCATGTGGAAATACGCATCTTTGAGGTCAAAATCTTGTTTTTGCAGTAGTGGAATAACATCTTGCAGAGCTACCTTGTGAAAATGCACTGACAAGAATTATAGATAGAGGGGCCTGAGGTCTAACATGGGCTTGAGGGTGCCATCTTTTTTGGGAATTAGGAAGTATAGTGAGTATACTCCTGTTCCTTGTTGGGACTGTGGAACTAATTATATTGCTTGTTTGAACAGTAGAGATTGTACCTCTTGTTGTAACAAAACTGTATGCTCGGGGGACAACTTGTGATATCTTGGTGGAATGTTTGGAGGGGCAGATATCAATTCTAGGCAACAGCCACTGCAGATAATTGATAATACCCAGTTGTCTGTGGTGATATTTTGCCAATGAGAGTGGAACTGCTGTAGTCTTCCCCCTACAGGAGATGTGTGGAAGGGAGGGAAGGAAGTCACTGTTTAGGTTGTATTGTTTGTTTAAAGGTTTGGAATTTACCTAGATTTCTAAAGTATTGACCTCTGTAGGATCCTCTAAAGCTACCTCGTTGATACTGGGTTTGTTGTGGTTGCCTTGTTTGGGAGGTGGAAGCATCTGTGGACTGTGGTTTAAAACCTCCTCGAAACTGTGGCCTGTGAAATGAACCTCTATATGGGGTGGTGTACAAAGTGCCCATTGCTTTTGCAGTATCTGAATCCTTTCTCAGTATTTCAATAGTGGTATCCACTTCTGGGCCACAGAGGTGCTTTTTATCAAAAGGCATGTTAAGTACAGCCTGTTGAATTTCTGGTTTAAAACCAGAGGAGCACAGCCATGCATGTCTTCTGATTGTGATGGCAGTGTTTACGCTCCTTACAGGTGTATCAGCAGCATCAAGGGCAGATCTTATTTGATTATTACTAATAGCTTGCCCCTCATCTACTACTTGCTATGCCCTCTTCTGGTGCTCTTTTGGGAGATGCTGTGTAAAATCTTGCATCTCATCCCAATGGGCTCTATCATAGCGGGCTAGAAGTGCCTGAGAATTTGCAATTCTCCACTGATTTGCTGCCTGTTTAGCAACTCTTTTCCCTGCTGCAGCAACTTTTCTGCTCTCCTTATCAGGAGGAGGTGCATCTCCTGAAGACTGGCTATTTGCCCTCTTTCTTGCTGCACTGACTACCACTGAGTCTGGAGGGACATGGTGAGTAGTGTAATCTGGGTTAGAGGGTGCAGGCTTATACTTCTAATCAATTCTAGGGGTGATAATCCTAGGTTTTACAGGCTCGCTAAAAATTTGGTCTGCGTGTTTTACCATGCCTGGTAACATTGGGAGACACTGGTACTTGGAATGTGTAGAAGATAATGTATTAAATAAGAAATCTTTTTCCAATGACTCTGAATGCATGGTTACCCCATGATAAGCTGCTGCCCTGGATATGACCTGATTGTATGCAGTGGTATCTTCTGGTGGAGAAGGTTTTGATGGATAAGTATCTGGGATGGGTTCAGGGTCATAAAGATCCCACGGGTCTGCGGTATCTCCCTGTGAATATAATGAATGTGTTGGAGAAGGCATTGGTGGTGGGCTGTTGTGAGGTGAGACAGATAATTGTGGAGAATGAGGAGGAGAAGTATGAAGAGGTATTGGTTTCTCCTTTTGTTTTTGTATCGTTGCTGGTGGCTGTACAGAGTCCAGTTCCTCTAGGAAAGCCAGCTTTCTTTTTGTTTTTAAAGGAGTTGCAGTGACAATTCTTCCTGTCTCTTTATGGATGTGTATTCTGGATTGTCTCTCATCCACGATTTGCAAAATGGGCTCAAAGTCAGGCTCTTCCTCAGAGGTTTTATGGGATTCTCTAAATTTTTTTGAAAGTCCTTGTTCCTCTGTATATGAGTTTTTTTTCGGCTCCGAAGTTTGTTGTTTTTTCGGTCCCGAAAAGGTAGTGGAGGGTCTCTGCTCCGAAGCCGACTGCCAAAATTTTCAACTCCAAAGAAAGGGCTTTTTTACTGGAATCCGAAACTGAGCCTTTGACCGATATACTCGACTCCGAAGTAGCCGGAGGAGTGGCCTTTTTCGGCACCAACCCCGAAGGACGGTCGCCAACAGTCTTTTTTCGGGCGGAACCATGGCCTTTCGGCAGTGGTGTACCCAAGGCCTTTAAATGTCTTTTGTGCAGGGGTGTAGGGACAGACGTACTCATACTGTCCAGCTGTGATGGGTCTGGCATCCTCTTATTACTGTTTGGAGTCTGTGTCTCAGATGGAGACTGCTGTCTGCGCCTGCTCTTCTTCAGCGACATCGAGATGTTCACTGCTTTTCAACACCATTTTGAGTCTTCTAGCTCTTTGGTATCTGAGGGTCTTCTTTGAACGAAATGATCGACAGGCCTCACAATTTTCCTCCCGATGGTCTGGAGAAAGGCACAAATTTCAAACCAAGTGCTGGTCTGTATAGGGGTACTTCACGTGGCACCGAAGGCAGAATCGGAATGGAGTCCGATCCATCAGGCTTTCCACACGGTGGGCCCGAATAGACCCGAGTTGGGCGCACGTGCCCCGAAGGGCAAAAAAGAAGGTTCTGACAGTACTAATGGTTCGATGCAAGATGGAAAACGTGATCGAAAGAATATCGACGAATAAGAAGGTTTTCTAAGGCTTTCCGAATCAAAATCTCAGAGCGAGAGGAAACACGTCCGAACCAGACAACGGAAAGAAAACAATCTAACAATCGAGTCGATGCCCATGCACAAAGGAAACGAGAGAAGTCACTCAACCCCGTGACTCTAAAAAGAGACTTCTTCGAAGAAAAACAACTTGTAACACTCCAAGCCCAACACTAGATGTCGGAAGGGATATGTATAGCATGTGTATCTGCAGCTACATATGCCATCGAACATATATATATAAAAAATTTACATACATACACACAAGCCTAAATTGTATGTATGTTAGCACTGTGTTGCAACTGACCCTTTTTTGGCAAAAGCGCTGGTCAGTTGAAATGACAGTCTTTAAATCTTTCCCTGTGCTGCTTGTAATTTTTGGATTAAATGCTAGCTAGACTTCCTTCAGTTCTGTGTTTTGTTCTTTAAACAAACACAATTAGCATTTCTCAAATTTACTTCACACACTCGTAAAAGTAATTTTTTTTATTGTTTTTTCCGAATTAATGCATTTCTCGCATATTACTTCCCTCACACTTTGTTTTAAATGTATTGCTTTTCTCACAATTCTATTCAAACTTTTCACCAAGGCACAAAAGCATTTCAAGCTTGAGATACTTTAACTTCTTTATTTTAAGAAGTCTGAGTGAGACAGAAGAACGGCATCACACTACTTACAAGTAAAAGGTTTATGCAGAAGACATGCAATGTGGTGTACATGGTTTAAGTTACTAGCGACAAACTTTAGGACGTGACAAGGTCTGGCGTGGCCTATGTGTGATTATGCTACAGTGTTCAGTGCAGCATAAAGAGCACCCACAACATTGTTTAGATCATTCGGGCATTGAAGTGCCTTGGCTTTTTTGAGACAAGGGTGGCTGCCTAAGTCTGGCAATACTCTTCTGTTCTGTGAGGTGCCGACTGCAAAAGCGGATCGCGAGTTCTAACAAACAGAGCTGTGTCGGTTCCCATTTAGGTGAGCTGTGATATTCAGTGAAGAACAGTACAGGCACAGCACTGTTTGATTCCATAATCTTCTATATCTGTGGATGTATAAAGACCTGTCAACCTATGTCTGGTGAGAAACTAGTCTTCAATGCACAGTGTCAACACATACACACCTGTCTGGCCCTCTCCCTCCCATTTAGAGAGAAGGGGTGCTGATTGCTGCTTACCCCACATTTAGGTGATCCACCAGTGCTTCTGTCAAACACGTTGCTGCCGTAATCGCCTCCTTTCGTCTCTTTTCTGAAAACAGAGGACAAATTCAGTAGAGTTGACACTTTAAGGCAAGAAAAAAAAAAAGACAGTGACAATAAGCAGTGGACTAGAGACAGCAATATGTTTGAGAGCCTCTGTATGCCCTCTGGACAGAGCCAAAATCGACAACATGCCCTATTACCTGCACCTGACCGATCACCAACTGACATACCCCATGTTCTACGAATAACAGCTCCCGAATTGCAGTGTACTCCATCACCAGTACACTGCCCTTACACCACCCTTTAATGGAGTCCTTTACGTGCACCCTTCTATAGAGTCGTACAGTTTCCTCAGACCTGCACCGGGTTCTTGCACTGTGCATTCTGGCCTGCGTCATGCACTCCTTGATCTACACTAGGCCCCTTGCCCTGCCCTGTTCCCCCAGGGCAGTGCCATGCCTTATTGTCTTCGCCCAATCAGTATAGTGCCATCTCACCTGCACTTTGTGCACCCACTACCCTCCCTGGTGTTATTTCCTCTTTTACTCTGCTTCCTGACCTGGACTGTGCTGCCACTGCCTCCCCTGATCCACATCAGGTCTCATTTACCTTTATCATTGCCTCCCATCTGCATAATTCTCTATAAACAGTATCTGATCAACACTGAATCAAGTACCTTACACTCTGAGCCCTCTTGATGACCTGTACAATTCTACCTTACATGCACTACACCACCTGACTTGCATGAGGCCCTTACAGTACCCACCAATGTGCACTTTACCACCTAATATACCTCTTGCCATCCAAGCTAACCTAGGGCCCACACTCAACACCTAACCAAGCCTTACAACAGCCAATGGGGCGTTCATCTTTTTGTGATCTGCCCCATGGCCTCTGAGTTACCCCTGATCTTCGTCAGGTCCTCATCTAGACACATACCTTGGATCACCCCAATAAGTAATGCATCATTGGATCTGCATCACAAGACCCCTTATCTGCTACCATGCTTTGCAAGATTACGAGCTCTGCGCAAGGGGTTTATACCATGCCCTCCGAATACCAAATAATGTGAAGAGTGCCTTTTACCTGCACCTCCTCTCAGAGGTGCATTATATCCTCTGATCACCTGGTTATCTGTACTGCTCCATCTTACTGTGATACCAAGAGGGGGAATGAAAGATGTTGTAGGGAACACAGTACACTTTCCCTGCTCAAACCTAAAATACTACAAGAACTACTGTAACCCTGCCTTCAATCTTGCATAGTCAAAATCTTGAGGGGCTTGAAAGATCGACAGTGAATTTTTTTCTATACCCATGTCTGGAAATAATGTTTCTTGGTTTGACCAATATATGAATAGAATGTTAAGGTTTGACCCGTCAGCCTTATGGTGGTCTTCCCTCAAAACCTTTTGCCGTACTGCTCCATTTTTGCAGATCTCATTGTTGTTGGCCTTAGGACTCTGTGGACTTTACCACTGATAATCAGTGCTTAAGTGTGTGTGCTCACTCCCTAAAACACGGTAAAATTGGCTAATAGCCAACTGCCACATTTAATTTACTTATAAGTCCCTGGTAGTGTGCCTCTACATGTATCCAGGGCCTGAAATGTAAATGCTGCTTGTGAGCCTGCAGAACTAATTGTGTGTGCCACCCACTTAGGTAGCCCTTTAAACATACCTCAGACCTGCCATTGCAGCCTGTGTGTGTGGTTTAAAACGGATATTTCAACCAAGCAAGATCAACCACTTTCCAGGCCCAAACCTCCTTTTTAATACATACACACCACCCCTAGGTTAAGCCCTATACAGCCCAGAGGGAAAGGCCCAAAGTATTTGAATATGTCCTGGTAGTTAAATTAGTTTTTCACTACTTTGAACCCTACCCCTCCCATGGGATAACATTGGGTTACTATATTACATTTAACAAGTGGTACCTTTCAATTGGGAGCAGGTAGGACGTTCGAGCTTGGTGTCTATAGAATTGTAATTTAAAACTCTTTAATGGTAAAGTTAATTTTAAGTCACAATTCTGAAAATGCTTCTTTTAGAAAGTTTGCAATTTTTGTCACAGCCATTTGGTGTCTGCAGCCTTTCTCCAGGGTCCCATGACTTGTTCCTGGCAGTTGGTCTTTGTGTAGTGCTCCCAGACAGTGAGACAAAGCGGGAATATGTGTTGACAGGATGGGCCATCTCTGATTTGATTGAAGGGGGGTGCTGCACATCAATAACTCTACTTGATCCACCCTCTTGGTTGGAATTTGGCTGCTCTACCACTTAACACTCCCCTCCAAAGCCAAGTCAAGAAACCTGCTGTAGAGATCACCACCTGCCCAGCATTCATGAGGCGTCAACCTAACAATGGACAGTGCACCTACTGACGTGATCTGCGTTCCATTTAGTCTCAGCCCTGATTCATCCTAATTTTTTTTTTTTAAACATCAAAGGGGTACAAAGGTCAATGTTTGGTGTTTTAAGCCAATGTAGTGTGTGCCGCCTGCTTCCACATTCTAAGTAGCCTATGAAAAATCAGTAAGTGGCTGCCACAGAACACCAGACTTAATGTTACACAAGCACTGATCACTAGCAGCCTTGACTACGGCAACACTATCTACGCTGGAATCTCCAAGCGGCTCCTAGACAGACTCCAGACCATCCAGAACACCACTGCAAAACTCATACTCTACTTCCCACACTAAACCCACACTTCTCCCCACCTCAGAGAGCTCCACTTGCTCCTCTTTCACAAACACAGTCAATTTAAACTCCTCACGCACATATACACCTTACAGAACACTGGTCCACCAAACTCAGCAATCACATACACTTTCATCTGCCTGACATACACAGTCAGCCGCACTCTCACATATCCACTGGGTTCACAAGAGCAGAACAGGAGGTTGTCAGTTCTCATAACTAACAACAAAATCATAGAACAGCCCTATCTCCCCATTTCCCCCGCCCCCCCCCAATAATACACCAGAGCCTCCGATTCATCTCTTGAGTTTCACAAGAAGCTGAAAACCGGGCTCTTTGAATTGCTCTGAGAGGACACTTACCTAGCACCTGCTCAACTGCCTGGAAACCCTCACAAGCAATTTGGATGCTATACAAATAGCCATAATATAAAGGTACATGCAGCCTGTATTCTTGGTCACTTGACTAGGTATAGCTGGCAGTTGGTCTTTGTGTATTGCTCCCAGACAGTGGGACAAAGGAGAGAATAGGTATTGGCAGGATGGGCCATCTCCGATTTGCACATCACAAGGACTCTGCTTCAGCTAACTCACAAAGGGTTTACACTTGTTTTTTTGTACCCAGACAGAAGCTGGGGCCAGGGCAGTGAAACAATAAGTTCCAAACACTTCTGGGTATGGAAGCCTCCAAAACCTTCTACTTCAAAGATGGCACCAGGAGTAAATAGAAGACACTCTGGCTCAACTCCTCAGTACCCATCTGGACCTGTGGACAACTCAGAATAAGGGCTGCTACTCTGCTGCCCGAGTGAGATGAAATGGACCTTCATCTTGAACATAGAACCACCAAATTGGCTCCAAGGGCTAGCTGGTGGGCCTCCTGATCAATGCCTCGGGGACAGAAAAGGGTCCAACCCCCTGTACCCAGCACCTGGGCTCTGCCCATTGTGAGTCTTACCCCATCCCTTCTCCCCGAAATGGTGCTACCCCAGTCATGGACCTTTGGAAGTGAGTCTGAAGGTGCTCTCCCAGCCCAGTTGTGGTCTCTTTGAAGAGCTGACGAAGTGTAACATTACCTTGCAGCTCCGCATCAGAGCCACCCCTGCACAACATATCCCCAACACAGGACCTCACATCACTGCTCCTCGAACCACCGCTGCATGACGTATTCTTGACACAGGATTTAGCATTGCAAGCCTTTGTTGATGGCATTCTCAACGACTATGCAGGACCTCGCATCGCAAGCACAGTCGAAGGCTATGCTTGCCTAACCTTCTGTACCTCTGATTTTTTTTTATTTTATATATATATGTATGTATGTATGTATGTATGTATGTATGTATGTATGTATGTGGGAGCGGTCCGATGTAAAAGCAAATAGATGGAAAACAGCAACAGAGTACTTTGTAAAGCAGGTCCAGGAATTTTGAATTAAGGAATAAGCGTGCCGATCAGGATAAAGCGAGCAAGATGTGGCAGGGTGAGAGGTGCCATCATGATAAGTGTCCAGCAGGTATTAACGAAAAGTGCAGCCAGGAATGCTCCTGGGAAAGACTAAAGGAGCACGACTATTTAACAAATTAGTATTGCTTTCATAGAACCGTTCTAGGACTTGGCAGCTTAAATGAAGAACGTCAGGCCTCATCTACAATCAAGAGTATGTATCCCTAAGATGTGTTTATAGCACTTGCCTAGCCAAGCAGCAGCAGTGTTCTGTGTAATTTCAAAGGTGAAGTTACAGCCAGTATGTATTTGGAAAGGTAGCAGATATATGGGAGCAGAATTGGACCATTACAGCATCATGATTTAGTTTCCTTTAAAGAGTTTTGTCTACACCTTTTTCTGAAATCGGAGCAGGGCTTCAATCCATATCTGCACCTCATCTAGTGGAGCACTACCTAAATGTCCCAATTTTCTATTTCTAAAGCGTGATACATTAATGATAGGGAGAGAAAAATATATACATGTAAAGACATTGCCCTATTTAATGTCTTGATTGGTTGAATGGTGTATATTTTAAAGCATGCCCACTTTTCAGTACAAATTATGTCTTTTGTACTAAACAAAAAACAAAGTTAATACATGACAGTCTGTAGACCAAACGTGCAATCGCTGAGAGAACCCTTTCAAAAAGAAAACGTAAGAATTGGAGCTATTAAATCCAGTTTAAGGTTCTTTCAAACTTTTAATCATGAAGGTGTATCATAGATCAAAACGTTAAGATTAGCAGACCATCCTGTCATGGACAAATGTTAAAACTAACATTCTGAAACTATGGGCACCCATTAGAAAAGGAAGCCTTCGAAAAGCGAAATAATCCACTAGTCATGTGTCGCCTAGCTAATAAGGAACTGGATTATGTGACTGATGTTAAGAAGGCTGTTTTAAGAGAAATTGTTTCCATTAAGATGAAGGAAGATTAAATGTTACACGACAAGTGTCCCTGAAGAGAAAACAATGATTTCTACCTTTTCAGTACAT
Organism: Pleurodeles waltl; assembly: GCF_031143425.1. Taxonomy (NCBI): domain Eukaryota; kingdom Metazoa; phylum Chordata; class Amphibia; order Caudata; family Salamandridae; genus Pleurodeles; species Pleurodeles waltl. Next base: position 55,166,037 of record NC_090443.1, read on the forward strand.
TTAAATGTTAAAGTGTGAAATGACTACTTTGATTATTGTGGACATTTTAAGTACCTCCATTTTTGTATAAAGAAAAAAAGGTTGGGGGTTGGTCCCTGAAAATGAAGGAAGAAAAAAAAACCTTAGTCGCAAATTTGTGCTATTGGGACTTCTGCTGGCAAAGCACCACATTGCTATTAGAACATTCGAATGTTGGCATGTCCCAAGACAATGGACTGCTGCGGGCTTTTACAGGCCGGTAAAAGCCCGCAGCGCCAACATTCCAATGTTCGCTTTGTTCACAGCAACAGCTGTGAACAAAGCCTCACGGAGCCCGAGGGGATTTAAATCCCCTCGGGCTCCGTGAATTTTTTTTTTAATAGAACATTCTGCCCTGTGTGGCAGAATGTTCTAATAGCCTTAGAACCCGCCGTAGCGGGCTCTACCGGCTATTAAAGTCCCTCTCCCTTGTTAAATGCCCTCACCTTCGGCTTGGGCATTTAACGCGGGGAGCGGGCCTTTAATAGCCGGTAGAGCCCGCTACGGCGGGTTCTAAGGCTATAAGAGAATGAGCAACTTAAATCAGGAGCTCCTACATACTAAGATATCAAAATCCTAAAAACTGCATGTACACATGGCAATCAAAGTTTTTTGCTACTCCCTGCATCCATTAGAATTTAGAAGGACAATTACAGAGGTAGTAATTTAATCATGTCTTGACTATTGCAATGATAAAAAACGCAATTGTTCTCTAGAATTCAGTTATTGGTAGAATATTCAAGAGTAGGTTATAACAGCATTTCCCAAACTGGGGATTGCAAGACGATTTTTGGTGGGTTGAGAAAGTCCTGGCTGTATGCAAGTAATGCTTTAAATGTTTGTGTGACAGTGCAAAGGTGCTGAACAATGGTTTTAAGTGCAGTTTTAAAACAAACCTTTGAAGGTACTCCCAACAACGCTCCAAGTGAACCTTCCAGTATTTTGTTTCTACTGTTTTGTTACTTCACAAATCCATGTAATCAGAGAATGTGCTCATTACACATGATCATATAAATCTATATCACTTGTGTATGTCTTTTATGCGTGAATAAATATGGATGTGACCTAACAGCCAGAGCTGCCAACTTTGGATTTGGGAAACCAAGTTTAATCTCCGGCGCAGGCACAATGTCCTTTGATTCTGGGCAAATCCATTAATCTTCGGTGCTTAAAATAAAAGGATTCGGACCTTGTGTCCAGGTACAGTGCTCCATTCCCCTTTGGCTGTGTTAGTGATATATTGCACCGCTTGGCCTCGCTTTAACACAAAAATGGAGACAAACTTCTTCTGCATACTCAGCTCCAGAAGGATTTTTTCCATGTTTGCTAAAACCACTGCTATCAACAACAATAACATCTTTCATAAGCCTTTTGATGTTAGAGAACGGATGCCACTGGCCAGCCTTCAACTCTGAAAAGTGTTGCAGCTACAGTCTCTAGTGCAATTCACCATCTGCCACTTTTATGGGCAGATCAATATCCTTGCCACAGTCCCATGTCAGAGGGTATGGTCAGGGTAGAGACATTCAAAAACAGTTGCTGTTATTACATTAAAAAAAAGAAAAAAATATTGCTCTGTCTCATGTCCATTAAAGCTAGGCAGGTCACAAAAGTTTGTAGCTCTAAATAAAAAGGGGTTGTGGTCCTAAAACGTTTGGTAAAGACTGGTTATAAAATCCCAATTATAATTTTTTAAGGAAGAGGAGTGTGATCTCCTTTACATGATCGATAACAAATACCAATAAGCAGATTAAATCAGTATAAAATACTCATGCACACATGGAAATTAATTTTGAAAAGATCAAGAAAAATCTGTTATTTTGTTACTTGCTCTGATCTAATTTAATTGCGGCTATGCAATAAATACGAAAGTGCTACTGGCACAATGTACAAAATTAGTGTGAGAGTAAATGAGTTTGCGTATAAAAGTACAATGAAAAGCCTAAGCCGAATCAATTCATAAGACGGTATAAAGCATTAGCAAATCCAACAGGTCTCACCCTTTTGGCCCATTGATTTTCACAATGTTTTTGCTATAGGAAATAATTTTTTTGTTTTAAAAAAAGAAATAAAGTAAGCGTGCCAAGGTTTGTACGCATCACTGTGCCATAAAGCTACAGTGACCCAGCATGACGAGATATGTGCATATGCATCAACATGCACACAAGCACATACAGCATAACAGACGCCATTTTAAGTACCACAGCAGGATAGGCAGGGAGCAATGGATTACCACCTGAAAGAAGCCAATGTGTGGGAAATATTAATTTAATAGCAAAAAAAATAAAAGACAACTTGATTGAGTGGAGCAAAACTGAGCATATGGGGCAGGTATTTGGAGGGGAAGCTGCACATGTGAGAACAGAAAGAAATAAGTAATTACTTCAATGTGAGCAGTAGAAGGATACAAGTCATCCAATCAAAAGGATGGTAAAGAAGCTATGCACCGGAGAGGGACAAACAAGTGGAGGGAAAGCTATCAAATAAGACGCAAGCACATGAGATTGACAAGAAAGCCATCAATGGTAAGTAATGGGCTGGCCCAAGCCCACTACAAGTTGTCATTGTCAAACATAGATCATTCAACAATAATGGGATCTAAAACAATTGTCCAATAACTTCGTAGTTGTCTGTTGAACTAGTTCAATGGGGTAAAAGCTGAAATTTGAAACCTCACAGCAAGTGTTCATGAAGCTTATGAGGACCAGAACATCTAGTCAATCTAACACCCTCTCATTCTATGCAAATACTATGATCCACTGTCAACTAAGTGTGGGTGCTGTTGTATTACAGAATGGTAGGGTTAAATAGTGTCTGTGCTTGATTTTAAACATAACACTGAACTCAGAATGAGGTTGAATGCATTGAAACACACGACATAACGATAAATCGCCATTAGCAAAGCATCAGTCATCAAATGACTTCAAAGGAGGAACAATCCAGGAGTATCTGTATGGGCTCTGGGCAGGGTAATTATATGCCTTGGGTTACAGCATCTGGTCCCTAACCCAACTGTAGAGTATAGACCAGAAAAGCTTATCTTCATAGCAGCAGACAGGAAAAGAGCGCTCTCAGAGAAAATGCTTCCAGTACAGAAAATACAAAGTTAACTTTGTACTTACTAAGTTGTCACAGCACAGGAAGCATACTGAGATGTAAACATTCAACAATCAATAATATTTCTGCTGTGGTGCTTATCCATCATAATTCTGACAGGTGCATCCACAACAGGCAACGCATGAACTAAAGTTCCAAGACAAAAAACTGGAAAGCTAAGAATGGTACACCAAATACTAATAATAATGGTAACTGACTGTATGCTACTTGCAATGCTGTACATTATTGTAATGTGTCCTGACTCAGGAATGTGGTCCATTAACATCAATGAATTTAAGTGAGTACCCAATTTGTAAAGTGCAGTTATGGAGCTAACTGTTAAGGTGCCAGCTCAATGCAGGAATAGAAGTAGATGACTAGGCGAGCAATACAAGGTAGCTTACTCAAAAGGATACTGTTCTTAAACAGAAGTCGAAACATTTAAATATTTGGAAACAACACGAACGGAAGGTTATTACACAACAGTGCACACTCATTCCCGATTCTACATTTTCTTACAGAGGGCATTTAAAATCTAGTTAGTTTCAATAGGGCTAGATACCTGAAGCACAAGTTCCAAGAAGTAAGATGTTCTTTTTTTTCCAAATAATACGGACTGGAGGGGGTGTGGCGGAGAGGGAAGACATGCCTTTCCACCCTCTGGGACCTTCGGGTGGGTGGTACAGTCCGAGGAAACGGGGGGGAAAGGGTACTGGTCAGGCTTGCTCAGGGGTGGACTTGAGGCTTTAAGGAGAAGGACGCGTGGTCACCTGGCACCATTTTCTGTTTCTCTTTGGAGGTAGCAAATTTGGTCAATTTAGTATGTTGGGAGAGTTGAATACGTTTTGATGACATCAGAGGGGGCAGGCAGAGTGGACTTCCTGCAGCTTCAGGTGTTGCAACAGGTCTGGGTCCCACAGAAAGGGATGTCAATGAGAAGGTCAGGGGGCCAGGGTGGTAGCAGCGTGCTCACCCCTGAAGTCCAAGAATTAGCATGGCTTGAAGGGTAAATCTGTGGGCAGTATAACAGGGACTGACAGCGCGCAGGGCAGGCCCTCCAGGACGGATGTGCCCCGGTATGTCATAAGCAGCTGTGTAAGGCTCGGGAGGCGGGCAAGGGGCTGCAGGTGATCGTGCCAACGACCAGTTGCAAGAGGAGTCTGGGCGGGACTCGCCCGCTGCAACCTATATGAGGGGAACGCAGTGAGCATTATTAAAAGGCAAGGCCAGAAGCAGGTGTGCTTTGCCCATGGGCTCCTTTATCTATGACATGTGCGGCAGGCTTAGGAAGCCGCATTAGAGTGAGCGCCAAGGGGGTGCAGCAAAGTGCAGCCTTAATGCCACGTGCAGGCCTGAAGGAGAAAGTCTGGGAGATGCAGTCGTGTCTTTAGGCTGTCAGGTGGTGAAGCATTGTGGTTTGGAGGGCGGGGTGATGATGTCATGGGACTGCCAGTGGACTTCTCTAGTCCGCGCAGGCAGGCCCTGCATGAAGGGAAGGGAGGGTGAGTAGCAGAGCAGGCAATCTGCTTGAGGAGCATTTACAGCATCATGAAACCAGGCATTTTGTCTTTGCCATTGAGACAGGCGGATAGATAGCCTTCTAGAGGTTTGCAGCCAAAAGCAGGAGAGGTGTTTGGAAGTCCAGGTGGCACAGTGGTGCAGGGGCCAGAAGAGGCCACGGGGTCAAAGGCGGGAACACGGACACTATGAGCAAGAAAGAAAGCAAGGAAAAAAAACATAAGAAGCTCCCTTATATATATGGGGATTACTAAGCCTTTGGTGACTCATTTAATGTTTTCAATAAAAGAAGATATATGGTAAAGGGAGTACATAGAAGGTTTTAAGATCCTTCATAAGGAGGCGAGGGCAAAGGAAGGCTCTAAGGGGGAGGAATACGAGTTTTTTTGGCATCCAAAAGTACATGTCAATATACAGAACTGGACAGCAGCATTCAAGTGTGTACTGTGAAAAAAAACCAAACATGTGGCTTTATTTGAATTCATTGATATGATGAGAAAGGCATAAATCACTTTTTTTTGGGGGGGGGGGGGTGCTTGGGTGAGATACGATGAGGGGTTTCAGCCAAGTTGTTAGAAGATGCAGACGGGGATTTGGGACAAATGGACAACAAGTTGTTTTTGCAGACTATGACTCCAGAGAGGCTGTCTCCCTCTACATACACAGCCAGTGGGTGGCCAGTGATATATAAGCTCTTTTGAGGACACCCTACTCAGGCAGGGGTGAGTGCAGGGGGTCGAGGATAGGCCAGTACTACCAGAGTTTGCTCGTCATACAACCAGGGACAGTGCTCGCAGGAATATTGAAAACATAGGCATAAATGTTCAAAGTGTGGAAGGAAGTACATGGCCATCCAATGTTGGCCTCGAGGAGGTAGCTTTGGGCAGCAGAGTTGTTCAGGAGGTCAGTGGCAAGGTAGACCCGAAAGAGGCAGAGCATGACAGAATCTGCATGTATGGCAGTTAAGTTGCACAGGATCAGGCACTGGCTGACAAAGTTGGGTACTCCAGGAGAGAAGAAATTGTTGTTGGATGGTTTTGAGCAGGGCCTTCTTTTGGTTATGAAGGGCCAAGGGAAGGGAGAGGGCCAAGGAAACAGAGATGGTCAGAGAATTTGACGTCAGTCAAAGGCCATGAGGATTTGGTTTGGAGGAAAACTCTGAAGGAAGTGAGGGAAGGTACCCTTTTAGAATTGGCCTTTAAAACATTTTAATGTGTCGCCGATTAGCGCTGTTCCTAAGAAAGAGCTGGGGGAAATTTGTCTGATCAAATACTTTACTTGTGCGGAGTTTATGTCAGTCAACTATTTTATTCTGATGTATACTAGAGTTCACTACGCATCCATTTATACAGCCATTGTGATGGTGAGTCCTTCGGGGCAAGTTTTATTGATAGCAAAATATATTAAGTTGGCCTTTCATTTGCTCACAATGCACCCTTCTGATTTTGAGTTGTTAGGCATACGGTTTGCAGAATTTTTCTTCAAAGACAAAAGGTTGCCTGTGGGACGTTCCATTTCTTGTTCTCTGTTTAAAGTTTTTATGTTTTATTTACAGAAGTTGTTTTGTTTATCAGTAGAGAAGGAGATCACAACTCATTCCTTGGATGATTTCCTTGTGGTGGGTTCACCTGAATCATAGGAATGTGCATATACATTGCAGAAGTTTCAGGATCTCATGGCAGATGTAGGTGTCCCGTTGGCTTTGGAGAAGACAGTTGGCCCAAATGAAGGGATTACCTTCCTAGGCACTGAACTGGATTCTGGGAGCATGGAGGTAAGGCTTCCTGAGAACAACAGACAGAAGTTACTGGATTTGTCGGACAGGATGTTGAAAAAGTCTAAGGCGCAGGGAGAGACATTCAGATACTGCCGGGCAACCACACTTTTGCCTGAAAGGTGGTCTGGGCGGGTAGGACTTTTTGTAGGAGTTTGGGTTTGGTCCTATCTGGAGTTCATTGCCCCATCATAGGGTGTGCTTGACGGCAGGGATGAAAGAGGATCCGAGGATATGGAGAAATGTTTGCATGAATTCAATGGGATTGCCATGGCTGGGTAAGCAGGTTGAATGGTCTTTGGAACCTTTTCAGATGCGGCCAGGGGCCACGGTTTTGGCATTTATTGGCAAGGGAAGAGGTGTGCGGAAGAGTGGCTAGAGGGCTGAAAGGAGGGACAAAGCACAGCTTTTCTGGAATTTCCTCCCTGGGTGGTTGGGGTTTGTTTGCAGGGAAACTTTTTTTTTTTTGCAAACAATGCAGTCATGTTTAATGTTGACAATTTGGCCGTAGCGAATATTGTCAATAAGCAATCTGCAAAAGAGCCAAACGTTTGTCAGTTGTTGAAGATTTTTTGTTTTGGAATGTTTGAAATCAAATGTGACAGATCACGACACATTGCAGGAGTGGAAAATGAAATTGCGGATGCTCTTTCTCGTTTTCAGTGGCGGAGGTTCCGTGTGCTTTCACCATAGGCAGAGGATAGGAAGACTGAGTGATGGGTCAGTTGTGGTCGGTGGGCGAGAGCATGTGATTCAACTTAATATTGGCTCATTGTCAGAGTCAACGCGGAGGGCGACCAGGCTTGCTTGGAAGGGGTTTTTGCAGTCGGGGCCGAGAGATGGAGTAGCTACGGAGGTGTAAGTGCCAAAGGGAACCAGGTAGTGTGATTATTTATGCTTCTAATAGAGAGGGGTTTGTCGGTGGTCACCATATCAGGTAAGTTGCCTATAGTGGCTTTTTTTGGAAAGTTGCTATGGAGTTATGAGCGGTCTGTGGGGGAAATTGGAAGGAGAATTTTGAAAGGTCAGGTGAGGGAGAGGGGAGCACGGTGCAGAATAAGGCAGCAGGTGATGCTCCACATTCCGAGGGATATCATCTTTGTACTTCTGACGGTTTGCAGAAATGAGTATGAGAGTTTGCGGTTTTCAGTGATTATGGTTTGGTTGTTCTTTGGAGGATGCAGGGTTACAAAGGTGCTGGGAACTAACGCAAAAGGAGGAGTTTGGGGGGAATAATGGACGGGTTTGCAGTAAGGTTCTCCAGGTTTGGGTGCCAAGGTTGAAGATGGATCAGTCAGGGAGGGGGATTTGTATATCGTTGCAAGCTTGCCTGGACACTAAGGGATGCCCATGGACATGGTGGGGCGTTTAACGAGGCATGGACACGGCCGCAGTGAGGTTTTTAAGCATGCAGATGGGTCGAAACTTTCAGCATCGCAGGTGCTCTGGGGGCTACAGAGGGCAGTCATGGGGTTGGGATTACCAGTGAGGGATTTTAGAACACATTCTTTCTGTTTACTCATGGCCATCGAGAGGAGAGAATGGAAAAGCGCAGACATTAAGCATGTGGGAAGGAGGGAGTTGTAATGCTATCAGAGGTATTTGAGGTTGGGTTGGACAAGCCCCATTAAATTTTGTTTGTTTTCCATCTAGGTTATGTCACAGGACCGAGGCGAGAATATACTGAGGTGTAGATACGTGGGCACGCCTATCAAATGGGTAGCATGTCATGTAGAGACAAGGAGGGGAGGAAAGTAGCTGGGGTTTCGCAACAAAGAAGCTCAAGTAAATTAGTTTGGAAAGGAAGGAATGAGGTGGTATGAACTGCTGCCTAAGCTTAGTCCTTTAGGAGGGAGTGCCCCCGTCTAGATATTCTAGGACGCAAAAAGGCAACAGGAGTGTATGCAGGATGATTGCATAAGTGAAGTTTGAGTGAGGAAAGCTGTGATGGGATTTTTGGGTGCAACTTAGGGGAAGAGGCTGAGGGGGGTGGATAGTTTATTATTCTGTATAGTGAAGAGGGGTTTAATTTAGTATGTATGGCTTTGTGTCAGGGTTTGTTGGTTTAAGAATTGTACACCTGTCTCATTAAAGCAGCCTTTTTCACACTATGGTTTTCAGCTTTTTTCTTGTATGGGCCATCCTGCCCGATTGTATCTATAACAGTGGAATGTCTAAAAGGACCAAGCAAATGCTACACTTAGAATAATTATGTAATGGCAGAAAGTATAATACAACACGCAGAGAACCATCAAATTACACAAGCGCAATTCGTAACAGCTGCCACTGCTGCCATGTTCCTTATAAAAGAGAATATCCACACCTTAGCCCCTATCAGATTTAGGGCAAGAAAAAAGGCTACCTGCTATATACAGGTGGACTAACACCAACTCATAATGCATTAGCTTAAACTGGAACCCTATGCAATTAGCCTATTTGTATCCATAGAAACTATGCAAACAAATCACTGGTGAAACATCCCGACAACCTAGTTCTCTCAAATCAGTTTTTTTTACCCTCGGTAGATTTTGCGAAATGAACACTATAATTGGCTAATGTTTGCCTAAAGACTGGATGCTGTTGGAAGCCTAAAAATAAGTTTAGTTAACAAAGTATTCTCCTTTTTCTTACAATACAGTTTCCCTACTTGTATCAAGGTGCCAGAAATCAGCTACATGGTAATATTGTTGAATTTATGGCATTTATATTTGTTGGCTGATAAGCAAAAATATTAATATCAATATTTCTTTATGTCTTAAAATTGGGTAACATGTAATCAAACTCAATTTACAAAAAACAAGTTCAAAATTAGAAAGAAAAAAAAGTGTCCCGTTAACCCCCTCGACAAAATAAGCCGTCCTGCAAATAAGCCAAAAAAGTGTAGCAAGTATAAGGAGCGAGTGTCTCAACTTGGGACGAAACAGACGACGTTTGGGACGGACAGGGAGATGTTCACCTGATAAAGTGTTTATTTAGCAGGTGTTTTGTCTAGGATAGTTATTTTTTAATACATCTCAGAAAACGATACTATGTGAGGGAGGGCAGCCAAATCCCATCCCTCTGCTCACCAAAAACGGAAATATAATTTCGATCAGTAATGCTTTTATTTAATGTTTAACAGTTTTTAACGGGCCATGTAACCGAAATAAACACCACGGGGGAAAACAGATGACCAAAAGAAAATCACCGTAATAGATAATCAAAACACCCTCGCCAGTCACACACACAGTTCTTTCTTGGTGGACACGCAGTTAAGGTCCTCACTGCACAGATCAGGTCACAAGACCTGCCCTTCGTAGGCCCCGGCGAAGGAGGAGGAGAAGCACCGAACGCTGCCGAGAACAGTGACACACGCAACCGTGTGACACGGCTACTCGAGGCCGGGGATGCTGTGGACACACTAGGCCGCGCGCCGGAGGACTCACCCTGAAGGTCCCGGCGCTCGCTCTGCTTGGCCTGGTGCTCCTTCAGGAGGCGGGAGAGCATGACTGTCGGTGCCGGCAAGGGACCCTGCGGGGTCCTACTCTTCTGCAAGCCGTTGTCTGCCACTGAGACGCAGAGGAGTACGGGAAGAGGCCGGCCTCTGCAAAAGAGGGCAGGGCCAGAAATCGTTAAGCGCGAAATACGAAGTCACCGTTTGTAAAGTAAAAACTATTTATGTGTTGTGATTGCATTTATATAGTGTTAACCCCTGACGAGCCGTTCACGCTTAGTAGTTGGAGGAAGTGACTGTTAACCTCTTAGCTGCTGGGCCTCCCCCCCCCCCCCCGCTGAGCCATTTTTTGGCTATTTGGGGTAGTTCGCTCTTAGGCCTTCATAACTTTTTGTCCACATAAGCTATCCACGCCAAATTTGCGTCCTTTTTTTCCAACATCCTAGGGATTCTAATGGTACCAAGAGTTTGTGGTTTCCCCTGGAGGAGACCAAGAAATTAGCCAAAATACAGTGAAAATGTCGTGTTTTTTTTTTTTTAAATGGGAAAAAAGGGCTGCCGAAGAAGGCTTGTGGTTTTTTCCCTGAAAATGGCACCAACAAAGGGTTACAGGTGCTAAAATCACCATCTTCCCACCTTTCAGGAACGGGCAGTCTTGAATCAGAAAACCACATTTTTCAACACAATTTTGGCATTTTACTGGGACATACCCCATTTTTACTATTTTTGGTGCTTTCAGCCTCCTTCCAGTTAGTGACAGAAATGGGTGTGAAACCAATGCTGGATCCTGGAAAGCTAAACATTTCTGAAAAGTAGACACAATTCTGAATTCAGCAAGGGGTCATTTGTGTAGATCCTACAAGGTTTTCCTACAGAAAATAACAGCTGGAAAAAAAAAATATTGAAAGTGAGCTGAAAAAAACAGCCATTTTTCTCCACGTTTTACTCTGTAACTTTTTCCTGCAATGTCAGATTTTTTAAAGCAATATACCGTTACTTGTGCTGGACTCTTCCGGTTGCGAGGATATATAGGTTCATCAAGATCCCTAGTTACCCAGAGCCAATAAATTAACTGCACCTTGCAATGGGTTTTCATTCTATACCGGGTATACAGCAATTCATTTGCTGAAATATAAAGAGTGAAAAATAGGTATCAAGCAAACCTTTGTATTTCCAAAATGGGCATAAGATAAGGTGTTGAGAAGCAGTGGTTATTTGCACATCTCTGACTTCCGGGGTGCCCATACTAGCATGTGAATTACAGGCCATTTCTCAAATAGACGTCTTTTTTACACACTGTTTTACATTTGGAAGGAAATAATGTAGAGAAAGACAAGGGGCAATAACACTTGTTTTGCTACTCTGTGTTCCCCCAAGTCTCCCGATAAAATTGGTACCTCACTTGCGTGGGTAGGCCTAGCGCCCACGAATGGAAATGGCCCAAAACACAACGTGGACACATCACATTTCTTCACAGAAAACAGAGTTGTTTTTTGCAAAGTGCCTACCTGCAGATTTTGGCCTCTAGCTCAGCCGGCACCTAGGGAATCCTACCAAACCTGTGCATTTATGAAAACTAGAGACCTAGGGGAATCCAAGATGGGGTGACTTGTGGGGATCTGACCAGGTTCTGTTACCCAGAATCCTTTGCAAACCTCAAAATTTGGCTAAATAAGCACATTTTCCTCACATTTCGGTGACACAAAGTTCTGGAATCTGAGAGGAGCCCCAAATTTCCTTCCAACCAGCGTTCCCCCAAGTCTCCTGATAAAAATGGTACCTCACTTGTGTGGGTAGGCCTGGTGCCCGCGACAGGACTAGACCACACAACGGTCAATGTTGGTCCTTACATGAGGCAGCTGTTGACCCTGGGGTGATCCATTCCTTACACAGGCACTAGGTGTAGGCACTTAAGTGGGGTAGTGTTTTTATCAGGACAGGTGAGGAATCACTGGGTGGTAGGAATTTTGTGGATCCCAGCATATTCCTGTAGTTTGTGTGACAGAAATGTGAGAAAAATAGAGTTTTTATTCAACATTTCAGCTTCGCAGGGTATTCTGGGTAAGAAAACTTTGGGGAATCCACACAAGCCACACCTCTGTGGACTCCCCCGAATGTCTAGTTTCCAGAAATGTTTGGGTATAGTGTGTTTCTCTATATGGCCGCCGAACCCTTACAAAACCAGTTTGTTTTGCGATAGATAATTTTGATGTCTCCACAATACGATTTGGGCGGTGGAATTTGGGGCTGAACTAAATTGGGGAGCTCCCAAGAGAGCACTCTCTCTCTCTGCTTGCTGCCGCATTCACCTGCTCTCTGGGTTGGGCTAACCCACTATTACCCAGTTGCACAGACTGCTTGCGAAGGGACAGCAGGACTGTCCTCATCACCTCCCTCATAATTTACTGGAAGAGGAGTTATCGAATGGGACTCCTCCGACTGAAAAATCACTCCCAGAGTCTGTGCCATTGTCCTATCCCTCAAATGCTGTCTCAGTATCTGATGTCTTAGTCTCTGATCCTATGTCAGAGCTGTCCTCTATAACCCGAGTGACGGCAGCAGTCCTCCATCAAGATGCCATCTCTGCTATTGGCTAAACTGTTGCTCTAAAACACTAGCCTACGTAGGCAGTCACAAAATCGATGGTGTGTGTGAGATACGTGCAACAGTAGAGGCCACCTTACCTGCGCTTCTTCCCTCAATCAGCACGTTCTTTCAAGACACTCAAAAAACACCTTGTCACATACCATTCGTCACAGTCTTTAGCACCTCCTGCGCCCAGTCCAACAACCATTATTGGTGCTCCCACTCCCTCCTCCTCGGATTCCCTCATTACCACCCAGCAAAAGTGCCCTTCATCTCTCCATAGCCGCCCTCCACCCCGCACATACATTTCATTTGTATTATAGCGCAGGTAATGGCTGACTTTACTAATGTACTCAGCTATTTACATAAAATACAGATTTGCTCTTTGCAGTAGGCATATAAACCTTCTGCGCTTCTTTATTGCACTAAAACTGCCACTAGACAAGTCTGACCCTTTTGTAGCAGAAACATAATCACAATACTTACTTGACTTTTTTATTGCTGCCTAAAAGCTACAGTTGAAAAGCGTCAGTTGAAGTATGTGCATTGCTTTGAAGACGCAACTGCAAGACAACTGGTGGCAAATCTATATATATATATATTAAAAAAAATATATATATATATATATATATATATATATATATATATATATATCACTTTTATATGTGGGTCTGGTTTTCCTGAGGGCCGATTGCAGCCCCCAGGGAAACCACACACGTATTGACAAAATATATATATATATATATATATATATATATATATATACATATATCTATAGATCTATCTATAGATATAGCCATGTAGATAGATATATCTACATAGATATATCTATTTATATAGATCTATGTATATAGATATATATATATATATATATATTTTTTTTGGTTGTTGTTGTTGTTGTTGTATGGTTTCCTTGGGAGCCAAAATGGCCCCCAGGCAAACCCTACAAGAACTAAAAAAAATATTGCCCCCACGGGCGACCCCCTGTCCATTTATTTTTTTAAAAAAAATATGCCCCCATGGGGGGGGGGGGTCTCCCGTTTTCCGAGGTGGCCGACCCCCCCAAGTGAAATCCCTGGTGTCTAGTGGTGTTTCCTGGCCCCCGATCGCAGCTGTGCTGCGATCGGGGGCCAGGAAACACTTTCAGGAAGGCCTTGTAAGAAAGGGGAGACTCTCCCCTTTCTTACGAGGCCTTCCCGAACGTGGGGAAGGCCGTTTGTGGCTGTTTTCCCCATCGGAGCACGAAGTTACGTCAGCGCGCCGTGCGTCACAAAGGGGCGGGTGGGAGTAGATACGGAAGAGCTTCCGTGTCTCCCAGGGTACAAAAAAATAAATAAAATCCTCGGGTGCGTTATTAACCCCCTCCCTGGTATCGGCCACTGGTCGTGACCCGCACCAGGGAGGTAGTGCGGGCGTCGGCCAGTGGCCGACGCCCGCATTTAAAGGGTTAAAGAGAGTAATTTAACATTGTTTACATTTGTATGATTTAAAGGTCAAGACATTCATAATGAAAGTTCTGTTTTGATACTTTCAATACATAGCCTGCGTTATGTTCATCTTACCCCGGGAAGGCACAGTGCCAGTTGTGGCGTGACGTCACGCGTTGCCGCCACTCGCGAAGCAGAGGAGAGCCATAGAAATAACCTCCATTCCCTCGGCGCGTGGGGTGATCTGACGCAGTTCCCTTGTCGCTGGTGACGTATCTGGATTTGCAGGCCACGAGGCACATTCCACCCCACACCCCGGGGTCGGTAAACAAAATCCCTCTGAACCCGTTAGCAGAAGCACTGCTACATTTTGTGTTTATTGGCGGCAGAAACCTTAAGCGCTGCAGTAATATGTAATTTCCGAGGCTCTGAGCGGGTAAACAATGTGTTTTACGTAGACATCTGCCTTGTCAAATGGCCTTTGATATTTACTATGAGAGGGCTTATCGAAGATAGCTCGATAAAACAGTGTGTTCCTCGCTGTTCTGTACACGTATGAAACGCACACATGCAAACTGCTTTGTTGGTCGGATTGGCAGGAAAACATCCTGCGTCCCTTTTTATTAAAGTCGGTTACATCACCAACGAAACCATTGCTATCTGACACTGTAGGGAGATTGGAGTCATCTCCCTTCCAGCGTGAACGTCATGGAACTGCCCATGACTAAACATAACATTCCTCCTTTACCCAAGACAAAATATGTATACATTAAACATTACTTCATGTTCCAAACTAAACACAAAAATTTAAGGATTTAGCATGTCAATCGCATAGGAGACATAATCAGTCTAATACAAATCCTTATAGCCTGGTAGAGCATGGTGGGCGAGGCTGGAGGCTATAACGACCGCTCCCATGGTTTTACACAGCCGGGCCAGCCGGCGCGGATCCAGGTGTGTCAGGTTCCGAAAACAAACACCCCTCTGGGTCATCCACCTCTGAGCTCATTGTCTCACTGGACGATGTACCATCAGTCATTATACATGGACCCTGAGACGCAGCAATAGAGTTTCCGGGACTGGCAGTACTCTAAGGATCAGAAGCAAATGAAAAACTCTCAGGAGTTTCTGTCTCTGGGACTCCTGAGGTGTGTGCTTTTTTGAAAAATGAAATGTTTCTTGTGACCCTCTCCTGGCCTCATCTGGCAGTGATCATGGTGCCTTTAATCTCACTTACCACCCAGGGATCCTTCTTGAAGGGTAACACGAATTTGCTTCCACCTCTTCTGCATTTTACCAGCACCAAATCTCTGTTATGAAAAGTTAGTTCCTTGGCTCTCTTTTTCCGTGACATCTTGTCATTTCTGTCCTTCCTTTGCGACAGCGCCTTCCGGACTTGACTATGCAACTCCGACACCTGAACATGGGGAATGGTATCCCTTACCTTCCGATTGAGGCATACTTAACTAGGCGCCTCTCCAGTGGTAGCATGGGGGGTGAGACGATATTCCGGTAGGAACGCATACACAGCACAGTCCACATTGTGACCCCCGGCAACGGCAATTCACAGTACCTTATTCAGAGTCCTCATAAAACATTCCACCTCACCATTTGCCTAAGGCCAGCGAGGCGTGATCTTCTTGTGTACAATTCCCCTCGACAGTAAGTATTCAGCAAACTCTTGGCTTGAAAAAGGAGGACCATTGTCAGTGCGAATCTCCTGTAGCAAACCATGGGTGGCCATGATTTTCTCTAGACGCTGATTGATCTGAACCGCAGTAATAGAGTCTACGATTTCAACTTCCGGATATTTTGAGAAATCATCTATTACAACAAAAGTGTGACGGCCATCTGGCAGACTGCCAAAATCAGCGCTCACTCAAAACCATGGAACAGGATGAATGGTCTCTGTGATGATCGGTGGGGGATGTTCAGCCGGACCTACAGCTTGACACATCATGCACTGACATACAACACTTTCAACGTGGTCATCGAGACCTGGAAACCACACCTTGCTCCTCAATATGGACTTTGTCTTTACCATGCCTTGATGAGATGCATGGGCAAGCTCTACTACAGAGTGTTGTAAAGCCATGGGAATGACGAGCGATGCCCTCTCAACAGGCATCCTTCAGGAGATACGACCAGCTCTTGTCTGACCTTCTGCAGCGAGGACAACATGGTGCGGGCTTCCGCCGTACGGAGGGTGACATTTCAAAGGATGGAATGCCATTTTCCTGATACCACAGCAGACATCACCAACTGCATACACTCATCATCTTTTGTGGCCGACCTGATTTCTTCCAGGGGCAGGGGCAGTGGTCAAGACCTTTCCACTATCAACCTTATGTACTCTTCGACCTCCTCCGTATTTGCAACTTCGCGAGAAGTAGCAGGCCTGGTATGCCGTGAGAGGTAGTTGGCAGGATTCAAACTTCCGGGTCGATACACCACCTGAAAGCGATTGTCTTGTAATTGCAAAATCCATTTTTTAATTTGTGGTGGTGGCTTGGACGAAGACCCATTAAATAAAGGAATCAGGGGCTTGTGATCAGTGTGCACTACAAACGGCTGATCGTACAGGTACAAATGAAAGTGTCTGCAGCCCCAATGCACCACAATGGCTTCCTTTTTGATTTGGGACTAGCGTTGTTCAGTCTCTGTTAGGGCTCGACTAGCATATGCTACAGGGGCCCACTCCCCGTCCATCTGCCTCTGTGCCAACACTGCACCTAACCCTGTGGGACTAGCATCTACCGACAGTTCCGACTCCTTCCTGGGGTCAAAGTAGACGAGAGTGGTGTGTTCCGATAGTGCTGACTTAGTGGCCTGGAAACCGGCTTCCTGTTCTTGCCCCCATTCCCACACTGCATTGGCCTTGATGAGGTCTCTGAGGGAAGCTGTCAGTGCTGTCAGGTTCTTGATGAACCGTCTGCAGTAATTCAGCATGCCTTAATAACTGCGGACACCAGACACATTGATGGGAGCCATGGCAGATTGGATGTCCCTTACCTTGGTAGGGTCTGGCAACACCCCTTCTCCCAAGAACCGATACCCAAAAAAGGCCACTTCTGTTTGTAGGAAGGAACATTTGTCTCTATGAAGTGTTAAACCATTCTCATGAAGCATCTGGAATGTGGCTCGGAGACGAACAAGATGTGACTCCATGCTGGGAGCATGCACAAGTATGTCATCGCTGACATCGATGACTCCTGGTAGTCCAGCAAGTACCCCACGGATGGTGTCCTGGAAGATCTCTGCGGCACTGGAGATCCCAAAACTCAGGCGTTTATAGCACCTGAGACCCACATGAATGGAGAAAGTAGTTATCTCTCTAGAATCGGGATGTAATAATAGCTGGTGGTAACCTGCCCGCAAGTCCATTTTCGAGAACCATCCTGACCCTGCCACTTCTGCAACAATGTCATCTACAGTAGGTGTTAGATGTCGCTCATGCTTGAGGGCAACATTTGGCAAGCACATATCCACACATATTCTCACCTCACCAGGTTGCTTGGGTTTCCTGTCAATCACAATGGGCGACACCCATGGAGTGGGACCATTGACCTTCTCTATGACATCCGCCTGCTTCAATTTCCTGAGCTCCTCCTCCACTTTGGGCCTCAGATGGAAAGCAACCCTGTGATGCTTCAAAGCCACTGGTTGTATGGACTTGTCAACGTGTAATCGTGACATGCGATCCTTCAGACAGCCTATACCTTCAAATAGTGGTTTGAATTCGGCTACTAGACTCTCCACAGTCTCTAGGTGAACGCTGAATGCGAATGAGATGAGATTTAGCTGCTCTGCCGTCCGGCAGCTTAGTAGCATATCTGATCCAGTGAGGGGGACACATACCTTAGTTTGTGTTGTATGTCCCTCATGAGATAGTGTCGTGGTAAACACACCTGCCAATGGCAATTGCCGTGATGATCCAAACGCATATACCTGAGTCATTGTAGGTCGTAGCTTGGGCTGCATAGGAAGACTTTTTAAAATCGACTGTGCCATCACATTGATGGAAGCACCAGTGTCAATTAGTGCATCAACCTTGTGACCTGCCAGGAGAACTGGGTATCTTGGCACTTATTTCCGGGGATGCCCACTGGGCTGTTGTGCATGTATCACATGGACTGTTCCTTCACCTTCCTCATCATCGTCCAGATCATCATCTTCTTCTGTCAACACTGAAGGTTGGACAGCGTTGACAGTTTTGGACTTCTGTGACCTTGAGCAGGGCGTTGACCTGCATACGTTGGCGAAGTGATTTAATTTATTACAGCTTGTGCATTTTTTGTCTTGCGCAGGGCACACACCTTGATGAGGGAACGGGTTCTCCACAGGAGTAACAGGATCGCAATGATGTGGTGGCCTTTTGCCTGGACTTTTTTTTAGCCACAGCCACTGCGGTAACGGCGTTCACTGGCTGAATTGTGTTTGCAGTGCCGCTTCCATATGAGCTGCACGTACCTTGTACAGTTCCTTGCACCTTCCTAGCATTAGGATATTCACCATCGACATACCCGGTATCTGTAATATGTGTTCTCTCAGCTTCACAGACGTGCACCCCTGTATGAATTGCGCACGGACTTCATCTTCGACGTCCACTGAGGTGCAGGTACGAGCCAGGTCCTTCAGTCTTGCATAGAAGGTATCAACTGATTCGTGCAGAAGTTGTCTGGCTTGTCTGAGAAGAAAACGTTCGTAATCAGGATTCGCTGGGGGTTTAAAATGAGCTGTGAGCGCCCGTTTTAGTGACTGGTAGGTGAACGGTGGACCCTTTTCGACCACTGATTGTCCCAGTTTATGGATAGCTGCACCTCCCAAGTGTAGTAGCATGAGACGGCGTCTGTCATTGTCTAAGGGTGTTGCGGCAAAATAGGTCCACCCCATCCTTCCAACGAGGGTGGACCTTCTACAACTAAAGGTTCTAAAGCCGGTACGGATGCCATGGTTGCACCTCACGCATGCGACGTTGGACCACCCCACTGCTCGTCCTGTGCACTCCGACTGAAGAAGAAATAGCCAGGAAACTCACACACACAGACCGCTGCGCTCTTTAGATTACGTGCACGCGCTCCAGACGTGTAAGAATGAAATGTTGGAGTAGTATCCTACCACAATGCGCAGAAGTCACTTGTCCTGTGGCATTCCATGGGACACAGCCAGTGGTGGATGGATCACCCAGCAAAGAACACCTCCAGCAGAGGAAGGAGAATGCAGGCAGCCAAAACAGCAGATAGAGAACAAAAATGAGAGTAGGCTCCCAGTCTCTGGAGAACAACAGAGGAAGAAGAATTTAGGCAGCCAGAGCAGCAAATGTAGAACAAGAATGAGCGCAGGCTCCCAGTCTCTGGAGAACAACTCTTGATGCCGTACTGACTGCTGTGCACTCCAGCGTATGCACCACCGAAAGTTAGGGCCTATCGTGCCCCACCGTGTTGCCGCTCACCTTCACCAGGCACCGGTCGGGATCTTTCCACACACTCGGCTGGTTGCTCCAGCAACCGCCGGGACGCTCACCTCACAAATGGGAGCGCAACACGCCTCATCTGTCCGGCGTGCGATGCAGAAGACAGGCACGCGCCAAAACCCGTGTGACATTCAACGCGTCCTTTGGCAGCACGCCTCCCACCGCCAACACATCAACACGCCGTCCGGTGCTAGGAAACGGGAACCGTCGGCATGGCCCAGGAAACACAGGGGGCTGCCGACGAACAAAGGGATGACGCTCGCCGGGAACCCCACAACCTGCAGGGGGCCGCAAACGTCACTCAGGGGTCGACCGCCCTCGACGGGAGCAAAGAGGTAGGTGCACGAGGGGGTTCGTATAATTCGGATTGCCCGCCTCGTCGCCAATTTGTTCTGTACACGTATGGGTAAACGAGTTGAAATGAAACGCACACATGCAAACTGCTTTGTTGCTCGGACTGGCGGAAAAACCTTTTGCGTCCCTTTTTATTAAAGTTGGTTACGTCACCGACGAAACCATTGCTGCCTGACACTATAGGGAGATTGGAGTCATCTCCCTCCCTGTGTGAACGTCATGGAACTGCCCATGACTAAACATAACACTTGCTTTGTCGAGATTCACTGTGCAGTTCTTCTTGGATGTTGTACAACATGCCTTCTTCAACTCAGTTTAGTACATACCTCCATATGTGGCTGACTCATCCAGTCCAGGTTTTTCTTTGAATTCTGGATTTGTAGTCTTGTATATTCAATTAGGACTACAAGTCTCTCAAAGCAAAAACAAAAGAAATTGCCTGAAGCATCTATCAGACCTTCCAACCTGTGGGAATTTTTCTTAAGTTAGGGGGGCGGGACTTTGTGTTGAACAAAGCCTGAGTTGCTTTAACTCACTGTTTATTCTGCTACACAAAAAGCTTCTGAGGCTGCCACTGATGGCTTGGGGAGGTTTTACATCTTGTACTGGACATCGGCTGTGCAGACCCTAAAAACAATTAGATGGAAACCTGCTCTCTGCAGGGGTTTCTAGTTAATTGTGTGCAGTCCTTGTGAGGTCGGCTCCTCACGGGTAACCAGAGGCATATTGTGTGACATGCGTTATGTTATGTGAATTTGTAGAGCATGGCTAATCACCAGTGAGGATATCCAGGCGCTGAGTAGGGCAGGCACAACAGAGAAGTAGATCATGCCTTTTCAATCTCTATATCTTGAGGTTCCTTCAGAAGTCCAAGAAGGAGGGGAGGGTGGGTTCTGAGGTGTTGCAAAGGTCTTTCCAGAGGGTCAACAGTTGGTCCAGTTTGCTGAAATTTTAGTAGGCTGTGGTCATTGTCCAGCAGATGAAGCAGTACGTCAGAGAAACAGTATTGTTGCAGTCAAGTTGTTCATTCTTCTTGACCTCCAAAGACAGTGTACTGCTGGGTCATATCATATACCGGTATCCTTCAGTGGAGGATTGCTAGGCCCATATTTTAGGCAAAGAGGTGCCATGGACATGTTGCCACAAGACTGGGCTTCAGCTGTGTTTTGGTTGCGTGTGTGCACCGTTGCAAGACCGTCAACCAGCCACTGCCAAGTCACTCTTAAGCACTTTGGCCATTTGTGTGACTTATTTCTGGTTTTCCCACTATTCCTTCACCAAGTCATTGACGGTATTTGTCAGTGGCCTGCCTTAAGAGATTCAATGGATCGCTCACAGCCAGTGGTACAAGAACACTGTAGTGGTGATGTTCAGGTGTGATCAAACATCTTCCGAGACCGTGCAAGGTTCTCCATTTCTTGTGTAGGACGGGAGAGGTCTTGAGGTTCAGCAGTGTGGAATGACTCGCCTTTCCCTTTCTTTTTTCC
Source organism: Pleurodeles waltl (assembly GCF_031143425.1). Lineage (NCBI taxonomy): Eukaryota > Metazoa > Chordata > Amphibia > Caudata > Salamandridae > Pleurodeles > Pleurodeles waltl. Next base: position 55,187,203 of record NC_090443.1, read on the forward strand.
TTTTTGGTGCATGGGTGTGGCACTGTCTTCTTTGTGGTCAGGCCAACAGGCATCTTTTGAGATAATGTCTGCATTGGTGGTGAACAAGGGGTACCTTTGGGTCAGTCGTAGATCCTCCTCACTTCTTTGCGGGAAACTCAACAGTCTGGTGGACCATCATGTCATTTGTTAGCTTTAAGTCTGTAAGTTGGAACTGTGCCCTTCCAATCCTGAAACTAAGAATGATACAAAGTGTCAGTATGGGGGCCTGCAGTGATGTGCGCTTTTCAGTCTATAGTGCATTTCTAATGGATGCCTGGCTGTATCTTTGTTAGTAAGGCATGTTCCTTTGCCTCACCTCTGCCGTGTTGTGGAGTTGACACCTCTCCTTTGCTGGCTAGTTAATTGGGGGCCCACTGGAGGCTTTCATTGTCTGCAGCTCTGGAGGTAGTTAAGATTCCTCAAAGATGAGCATGTCTGGGCCATCCATTGATACTGTAGGGTTCCGGGTAACAGTTGTGATGCTCGGAAGGGTGATATTATCTCGCCATTGTGAAGAGTCCAATGACGAAGGGCAAAATCGCTTAAGTCTTTTGGAAGACAGCTTCTTCTGGCAAGGACAAGTTATTCAGGCAGAGAGCAGTTGTTCACCTTGCTCTGCATTTTCTCTACCCTCCCAGCAGCACAGGTCAGGGCTGCTGATGCTTTCCCAGGCTACTTAGGATGTGGGTAGTCATTCTGACAGGCAGATTTGGTCAGTGTGAGCGTGTGCCCAGGGATGCATGACTTTCAGTTTCTCCACTTGGGTCTACTTCCTCTTGTCTTCATAAGGGTGAAGCAATCACCCACAGCTAGCTGCATTGACTGGTGGGGTGGCTTACACTGCAAGTACTTCTGGAGCAGAGGCAGCAGCATCAGTGCATTGGAATGGGAATTGTTCACCTCCTAAGATGGTTCCAATGATAGACACATTCCTCTGGGAGGCTCACTCTCCCCTCCTCTTTCTGCTGCACAGCAAGAGGACATATGATGCTGTGATAGGCAGTCTTTTCTGCTGCAAGGACCAGAAGAGCAGTGCAGATGTGGATGACAGCCCAATTGGTCCCTTCCAGGGACAGTCCTAGAGTTGCTACACTCTTTCTTCCCTATTTACAAAGGAACAGCAGCAGATGTAGCTGGAGAGGTTGTTCAAAGATGGACGCTGAATTATAATTCAGAGATGGAACTTTGACTGTTCTAGGTATGGTGACTGGTCTCTGAAGCCACAAAGTATTCACACAAGTGAAACGTGTGATACACAGGTGCCCTTGAGAAGTTGTTACTGTCTCAGGAGGAAAAGCAACAGGCATAAAAATCACTCCTTGGAGGATAAAGAACTTCAAGGTGCAAATGGAGGATTCTAGAGCACTGAATGATTTCAGAAAATACACTTCCTAGCACAAGAAACAAGAGCCAGCAAGTGGCAATAGCAAAGAACTGCCAAAGAAACATGGCTGCCTTGCAGCACACTCTGCAACCAAACTGGACTCCTTAAATACAAAGTAAACAGGAACAGAAAATGATGAAACAATCCATGTGACAATCACTATGATGGATTGGGAAACTAATAGAAACTAAAGGAAGAAACAGCCATATTGGAAAGGGGAGACAAGGAAAAAGAAAATCCAGAACCAAACTACGAGCTAAGCCCCTTTAAAGCCCACCTGCAAACTGTCAGGCAAGTGCTTGCCATTTTGGAGTAATGATCCTGGGAAGACAGCTAGTGGAGCTCAACAGTAGCAAGAGGCTGGAAATCTCCAGTACAACTTGTCCCAGGTAAGTGTTTTACCTTGCTTGCAATCACAGGTTTCCGAAGTCTTGCGGTTCCAGTGTACTGCAGTATTGTGGCTCCCAGGTACTCCAACTTCACAGCCATTAAATAACTCATCAAATACCAGTGCAAAACTACTTTTGCGACAGTACACCCTCCTCCCGAAGCCTAGGTTTTTCTGGAAAAGCTCAGTAAAACTGGCGGACCAGTCTAGGAGCGTTGACAGACGAGATAGGAACCCAGGAGTATTTATTAGAAGGATACCCTTTCTAAAGGAAGTAGAACTGAAATTGATTTCTAAAAATTTGAGAGTCACTGCTTTTACTCAACCAATACTCAAGCTGTCCATTAACCATCACCTGGGAAGGAACAGAATTTCTATAGAAAGGATCAACAAAATATGATTTCATTTGGGATATATGAAAAGTGGAATGAATCTTTCATGAGGTGGGCAAACAGAGTTTAAAGGCCACAGGATTGATCTGCCTAATAATAACAAAAGGACCAAATAATCAAGGATGAAACCAGAAAGGAACATTATAGGTGGGCTGACACATAGAAGATAGCCAAACCTTATCTCCTAGCTTATAATTAGTATCTAGTGTTCTAGGTTTTTCAACTCTTGCCTTCGTAGTCGTCTTGGAATCATTATCTATCTGGAAGCAGGAGTCTCTGGGTCTTCTGTTTCTACATATCATCTAGACAGAGCATCCTCAAGAATATTCTGGGAACCACTGATATAGGTTATGTAAAAGTCATATTGGAAGAAGTATGCCCAACGGGCCAGTCTGCTATTCCTCCACTGCATATTCTGGAGAAACTGTAAATTTCTGTGCAAACTGCTGACTTTGAAGGATTCCACAGAGCCCATTAATAGATGTCACCATTCAATACAAAAAAGTTTTAGGGCAAACGTCTTCGCTCCAAAACTGAATACTTATGCTCATAGGAACTCAGCACATCAGACAAATAAAATAGGGGGTGATCAATATGATCTTGCTTGTGGAGCTGAAGTAAAATAGCCCCAACAGCTGAGTCGGAGGCATATGTCTCTACAGTCAATTTAAGGGGTGGGTCCTGATGCTGGTGAATGGGTACTTGGGTAAACAATCTCTTGAGTTGTAAAAAGGCTTAATTTGCTTTTATGGTCCAGTGAAACCTCTGGAAAGATTTTCTTTCTTCAAGATGGGAAAATTATGGTAGGTCATTTAAAAAAGGTCTTAATAAATTGCCTGTAAAAATTGCCCAGACCCAGAAAGCTGTGAGTCTTCTTGATGGAAGGTGGACCAGGTAAACCAGGTTAGCTGAGACCTTGAGTGGGCCCATAGAGAATCCTTGCTGTAACACACAATACCTCAAATACTCAGTTTCTCTCTTCTTCAACCACCCTTTTCTAGCTTGCAAGTTAGCAGATTCTTCTGAAGATGGCAGAGAGAGAAATAGCATGCTCTAGATGCTCCGACAAGGAGGAAGAGAAATTCAGAATGTTGTCAAGGCAAACCACTACATACTTCTTCAAAATATCTCAGAAGGTACTGTTGATGAAGACTACTGGATCATTTGTGAGACCAAAGGTCATCATGACTCTATATGCAGAGTGCTTGCAAGTAGTTTGAAGGCTGCCTTCCTCACACCCCCTTCTTAATTCCAAGTAGATGATATGCTCATCATAGATCAGGCTTGGTGAAGTATGTAGCCCCTGCATTGATTCTAAGATGTTCCTAATAAGTAACGATCTTTGATGGTCACCTCATTAAGTCCTTGAGGGTCAACACAAGGCCTCAACTCTTTTGGGCTTCCTTGGTACAAAAATCAGAGCTATTACATCAGGAGAGGAAGGGCAGACAATCAGACCATTTGGAATATTTTCTTTCAGATACAGTTTCATAACCTCCTTCTCGTGCTGGAACAAGGATTACATCCCCACAAAGTAAATCGCAGCATTACCCAAGGTGGGAATGTATAGTGATATTTGTGTTTTGACCACTGACTCCGTGTTGCACCACTTTGCACTTGGCTTAGCTGTCCATCGTCACATTTGTGGTCACCAGTTACAGACTCCATTTTGTAGTCAGCTTAGCCTTAGCTTCACCGCCACGTTAAAAGTGCAAGTATCTTTCCATACAAAACATGTTAGGCAACGTGTTCTCTGTTCTACGTGTCTGCTTGTTCTTTTCTCATCAAAGGGCTAGGACATAACGTGGAGGAGTCAGTCAGCACGATAAGGATGTACTAGAAAGATACTTATGGTACAGCAGGGAACGGCTTAAGCTTGGGAGAGACACCTTTGGAAACTGGCTAATTCCAACCTGTTTCTTTCAACCCTTACCTAAAATAGTCAGCATTTTTTAATACTTCTTGCGGAGCGGGAGGGTTTTTTCCAGAAATCTCCTTCCTCGTTTGTTTAAGTAAGGTATATAAGAAACCCAGGTCGACAGTGGGAGATTCAGAAACCTCAATCAGGATTGAGACGTTGAATGCCTAATATATTTCCCTTGAGGGTAGATCTCTCTCTTTCTTGTTGCGGTCGAACCGGGGTCAACGACTTGCTGGCAGGAGAAAGATGAAGCACCAGACAGGCCCTACGGTGATGCATTTTTATTAATTATTTGTTTTGCATTGTGTTGGAATATATATATACATATATCAATGTAGGTGTTTGTATCTTTACATGTATATATTTGCTGTTTATAGATTGAAGATTCTTTGTACATGTTCTTACATCATTGTTGCACATTTTAAAGGTACACTTTCGGTTATACTGACCTTCCTTCACAAGCCTTGCAAAAAGATATAATAAATGTCTTCTTTAGATGAAAAAGTGCATTCCAGAGAATCTTTTAAACTCCTCTCAGTGTGTGTATTTTGGCTTGGTCAGCAGTAAAGCAAAACAGAGTGCAGCCATCCAAATTCCTATGAGGAAGTAGAGTAACTGAAGCAGGGTTTTGGGAAATATCCATAAAGTGTAGGTACAGACTGGGGACAACAGACACCTGGGCTGTGGCTCAGCAGATTCCTGCTCAATAGGTGACCAATAGCTACCACCAGGGTAACAGTCGTGTTTACAAAACTGAGAAGAGAGAGAGAGGGTCTGAGTCTCTCAAATGATGCACAGGTTATGATGTTCTAACCAAGGAATACCTAATATGATGGTATAGTTAGGTGATGCAGCTAGATCAAAGACAATAATCTTATGAATACCTAAGGAAAGCATCAGTGGAACAGTCACGGGTGTCCCATGTCCAGATGACAATCTATCTACCGCCTGGACATGCTCTGAAGATGCCTTCCTTCTGAATGATAATTGAAATTTTGAGACTCATTGACTACCCATAAACGTTCCCAAAGCACTTGCATCCAACAAGTCAGACAAGTAGATGGACCTTTCAGGAGCGATCTGAAGATATACTTGTAGAAACAACAGACAAAATCCAGATCCTAAGGAAGAACTTGAGTATTTGGATTTGTAGGAGAAGACTCTCTTGTTCTTTTCTCCCTTATAAACGATTGGGCTTGGCATTTCCCTGAAACCTGGAAGGTCGGATGGGGCTTTGCCTTACTTAGTGACCTGGGTCTGCACAGTATAAACATTGGCCATTCTTGTGCTGTCATCCTTTTTAGAGTCAGACAGAGGTCCCCTAGTGCATCCAATTTGCATGGGTTCCTCTTGTGGTAAAGCGCTGAGGTTTTGTTCAGTTCATCTGAAATTTCAGGGTGGAAAGATTGCGGGTCCAGACTGGCTCTAATGTTGCTCCATTGTTCTCTCTTGAAGCCTGTGGTGAATTAGTAAGACTTGATCCAGGAGACTGGAGAAAGAGTTGGCTTGTGGAGTTCTAGCTAGTTTGTCTTTGAGTTCTTCCTTTAGCCCTCTCCGAAACACGGTCATATGAGCACTCTTTGCCTAAGTTGTTTTGGCTGCCAACTTTCGGAAACGGGCAACACATGTAAGAACATCCAAGTATCCTATTGAAATCTTGCACAAGGAATCTTCTACAGAGGCTTCTTTATCCACTCTCTCAAACAACTTTGGGAGTTTCGCCAAGACGTTGGAGTAATTATTGACGGTAGAGTCTTCAGGAGAAACCAGCACGGTGGCCTAGGCTAAAGCTGTATCCAACAAGGATCCAATCAGGTAGATAACCTTTACCCTTTGAAAAAATTGTCCAGAACAAAAGGCAAAGTGAAATACTAAGCCATCTAGAAATTCTTTCAGTTTAGCATCATCACTAAAAAACATAGTCATTGAAGGTCTAGTAACGGGTACATCTCCAGTTCAAGAAAGGACTACATTATGAAAACCAACATTATTTAATTGGTCCAGCTCCAAAATCTGTTGCTGTAGAAGAGTCGCCAGGTCTGCACCCAGATCTTTTTAGAACTTGCGGTCGGCAAGCATCAGTATCACTACCTGCCCAAAGCTGGACACTGAGTTAACTTTTAAAGATAGAACTAGACTGTCAGAGGTGCAAAAGCCACAGTATAATCACAGAAGTGGAACATGTTATGAACAGGTGCCCAGAAGAAGCTGCCATAATCTCAGGAGAAAAATGCCATAGCATAAAAAGCCTCCTTGCACGGTGAAGAACTTCAAGGGGCAAATACAGGATTCCAGAACGCAGGAAAGGTTCCAGAACAAATACTTCTCAGCACAAGAACTAACAGATGAGGAGAGGTATGAACTGCCCAAGGAACACAACTGTGTTGCAGCACACCCTCCTACCAAATTGGAGCATTTATATCTGGAGAAAACAGGAAATTATGAAACACCCCAGGTGACAAACTCCATGATGGTTTGGGAAACCTTATAGAACTCAAAGGAAGAAACTGTTATATTTAAAAGGGAAGAAAAAGAAAACCCAGAACCAGACTACCATTGGATCCCCTTTAAAGCCTACCTGCAAACCTCCAGGTAATTAATTGTCCTTTTTTAAACCTAGGCCCTGTGAAGACAGTTAGCATCATCCTGCAGTAGCAAGGAGCTGCAAAGCTCCAGTAAAATGTGCCCCAGGTAAGTGTTTCCCCTTACCTGAAACATTGTGTTGTACATCTGTAAGCTATTTGTAACAGCAATCCCATACTTCTTTTGCGCCGCTATTTTATATTTTACTCTATAAATCTTATTTCTGCCTCTATACAATGCTCCAATGCCTATGGGCTTTGGTCACCTGAGCTCGTAATGCAGATGTAGTGGTGGCGCTTAGGAGAGAGTGACAGCCCTCTGGGAGTGGCGGCTGTGTTGTGACACATGCTCATGGGCACTGCTGATAGAGGATTGTGCTCAGGAGTGCAAGGTTCCATTGCATGATACCTCGCCTGTAAGAGATTCGACCTCTAGGCACACACTGATTGCCTTAATAGAAACAGGTGATAAATAAATTAGATATATTCATACACTCACCATTGACCTACTGCTGTAAACTTGGTACACAAGATATGTGTCACCCCTTTCAGCCAGCCAGTGGGAATTTGCATTCTGAGACTTATACTTTTATGCATATGGTGGGAGAAACTCTCAGTAAGTTTCTGAGTGCAAGATGTTTTTAGGTTTGGGTTGATAGCACAGCTGTTGTTATACCTATTGACACCAATTCTTTAAAATATAAATAGAGTTGACTTTGAATCCAGCAGAAGAGTATTTATCTTCCCTAATGCTTTTGGCTGTCTGGTGTATGATTTCGCCTCCTAAGGAGTGCTTGCATTGCAGTGCATAAGAGACTGTTTTACATTTCAAAAGTACTCTAAATCATCACACATTAAGTTTTCTGAGATATGTCAATGCATACCTTGAGCCCCTCCTTAAAGTTCCACATGCCAGTCATTTATTTGATTTAACTGGAGGCATGTGCATTACAGGTAAGGTTTGCCACAATGCCTAAAAAACAGAGATCAGGAAAGTCCGAAATCCCATCTTCATACAATTGTTCTTGAGGGTCAGGCCACAACAGTGCATGTTTGTACTCTACCCCATTTTCAAACTTTTTTCATACATGGCGTAAGGGGAGCGAGTGGGGCCTAATGACAGAAACATACTAGAGCACATAGAGCACCGAAGGTTCAGTGATGATGGGAAGGGGGAGAAGGTGGAGGTTTGTGGTCAACAGAGTGGACCTTGAGGGACAGGGGTCATCTAGCGTTAAGCTGGATCAAGTGTTACTGTAAGCAGGCCAAGTGTTTCATTGACAGCAAGCAACACAAATAATAGGCAGGGTGTTCTCTCTTTTGGTCGGAGGAAGTGCAGGTATTTTTTTAGCACCTCCGGGTCCTTACCTTGCTTTGGTCTACTATAACGCATATTCACCTGGGCTCAACAGTTCTACAGTAGCTGGAGTAGTGGAACATGATGTTTCTTGGGTCAGGCCTCCCAACCACAGCAGTCCTATTTGCTTTTGACAGGTTGTGTTGGCGATTAGACCCTCTAAAGAACACCCTTGATGTTTCACTAGCCAAAAGGCCCCAAGATGATATATTCTATTAGTAGGCACTCCATATCTCATGATAGAATGTTCCTTTCTCAACCCTTCTAATCTAAGATGGTAATTGGATAATTCTTTGTTATACCTTTAGCCCAGTTCAATATGGAGGAAACCCTTCCTGTGTGTTTTTATTATCTGTTTCTGCCTATCTTCTGAGAGTTTCTGGTATTGTGTCGCAACACAGTTGAAGTGAAGTAATCAGCATTTTCCTTCATCTGAAGTTTCATTCCTCCACCATTTTTTCCATCGAAGTGCTTGAGCTCTGTTGGTGCCTTCAGTACCTGTCTTGTTATGTAGTACTGTTAATGGCAATACCACTCTTGAACATTTTGCAGATATTATGGATCAAGCTATTGTAGTACACTTGGACAACATTTAATTTAGTGCAAGAACGTGGAAGAACATGGACAACATGCAACATAGATATATCTGTATCCTCCTTACTCGATTCTGATATAACTGGCTGCACCCTAAACTGTAACAATATGAATTTGAGCAGGAGCACATCGCATATCTTGAATTCCAGTTATGAACTGAAGGGTTAATAAACCTTCATTTCTAGGCCTCTCCCCGCCCAGTGCTAAGCCTGTTTTTTTAAGCTATTTGGGGTAGTTCTTGCTTCGGCATCCATAACCTTTTGCTCACATGAGCTATCTACACTAGCTCCTGTTTTTGGTTGCTAGCTCAGCCGGCATATAGGGAAACCTAGCAAATCTGTACATTTTTTAAAACGTAGACACGTAGGGGAATCCAGGATGGATCCCATGATGTTTTTTTGTTTACCCACAATGCCCTGCAAACCTCAAACTTTGTCTGAAATCACCCATTTCCCTTACATTTCTGTGCTGGAAACTTCCGGAATCCACAAAATTCCTACCACCCAGCATCCCCCGCTTGTGCCAATAAAAATGTTGAGCCACTTGTGTGGCTGGACCTAGTGCCAGTGACAGTAACTTTTCAAACCAAGTACAATGGGAACCATTGCGTGGGGACTCCTATTGACACCGGTTGGATCCATTCCTGTCGCTGACACTAGGCAGAGCCACACAAGTGGCTAAACATTTTTATTAGCACACGTGGGGCAATGCTGAGTTGTAGGAATTTTGTGGATTCCTGTGGATTCAGGAAGTTTCCATTACAGAAATGTGAAGGAAAATATGTGTTTTTCGTCAACATGTGAGGTTTGCAGGGTATTGTGGGTAAGAAAATGGTGTGGGATGGATGTAAAGCACACTGTGCTGGAGTCCCCCAGATGTCTAGTTTTCAGAACTGTCTGGGTCTGGTAGGATTTTCCAGGCCACCCAAGCCCAAAAAGTGCAGCTGTTCACCATTGCAAGTGGGATGATACTGGGAGTAAAAAAAATTCCAGCTGTCGCCTCAAGATTTTTTCAATTCTATTAAGGACACAGAGGTGAGGATTATGCTTTCTACGCTTTTAATTTTCAGCAGCCAATAAGAAAACAAAACAACACATCACATCCTGTGACACCATATCACATGACCATCATAGAGCCTAGCCCTATATAAACCCATAAGTGATAGAACCCCTCCTCTTTCTTTGCGAGAGTCCAATAACAGTAAAAGTCTCAAGAACAATCTTCAACAGTAGAAGAAAAACTGTAAAATACACAGGACCAACGCTCCACTGATAGTCCAATCAACAAGATGACCAACCAAACAGCTCCAAAGCGGTGAACTCCAATGACAGGAAACATCAACTTCAGAAGAATCTGGAATCACTTGTCTTCAATACCGAGAAGCAAACAAATAAATCAAGCGATTGACCTTACGTTATATTTCAAAGGGACGGGTATGAAAAGGAAGCACAGCATGAAAATAAGACCTATCAATAACATGCTTGACATAATTATATAAAACACTTTTCCAAGGGAGGGGTAAGCCTTGCCTCCGTGTCCTTAATAGAACTGAAAAAATTATTGACGTGACAGCTAGAAAAATATTTATTCTATGTCAGGACCGGAGGCTCCGATTATGCTAGTTTAAAGCTGATTTAGAACAATTGTTGCGATGTCTAAAATAGGCTTGTAGTACAAAGCTTTAAATGTAGAATCAGAAGACCAGTCAGACGCTCTCAAAATGTCCTCTAGACGGTATCCCAAAGAAAACACCTTAAAATCCATGGCACCTCTCGCAGAGTGACCCGCCTAACTCATAAGCCACCGCATCCATCTAGCCAGAGTGGCCGAAGATACTGGGTGGAACGGCTTTAACAAAGAAATTAATAATTGACTACCCATATCAGAGCAAACTTCAGCTGTACTTACCTGATAAGCCTTTAAACAACGCACAACACACAACTTGGGATTATCAGGAAAACTAGGATAAAAAACAGACCTAGTATTACATTTGGTATGGCAAGAAATATTGAAGGAGACTCCCTCAGGAGAAAAAACTCTGCCTGACAGGTCTAAAGGCCTGACGTCAGAAACTCATTTGCAGGACACCAAACACAACAACATAGTAAGTTTAGCAGATAGCTGCTTCCTGGACAGGTACTTGTTGGCAGGTCAAGATTCTAAAAAACGTAATACAATGTTAACATCCCAAAAGGTAGAATAACGTGGTTGAGGAGGATTAGAAAAACAAATCCCTCGAAGAAGTTTACAAACAATCGGCAGCTCGCCAGTAGGCTCCTCTCTATAGGAAAATGACCTGCTGAAATGGCCGATCTGTAATTGTTAACAGATCTATAAGCCATACCCGAAGCAGCCAAATGAGACAAAAAATTGAGTATCAAAGAGCAATCGGCTGAGGAATGGATCACCACCTCGTTCAGAGCACCAAGAACGCCAGCGTTTCCTAGCGGATGCGTAACGCTTGTGCATGCCAGGAGCCCAGGATCTCAAGATGAAATCTTGAGATTCGCACGAAAGGCCTGGGAGAGACCATCGTTCCCTGAAATTCTCCACACCACCAGAGTCAGGGAGTGCTATTGTACTAGAGGATGGGGAAGACCCAGTGGGTGTAGTAATAGGTTCCAACGATGCGGAAAAATAACTGGAGAGGCACAGGCCATTTCCAGAACTAAAGGGAACCAAGCTTGAGCTCTCCAGAGGGGAGTCACAAGCACCAGTTCTGCTCTCTGACGACGAACCTGAGTCAGAACTCTGGATATCATCATGAATGGAGGAAAAGCATATCCCAGAAACTGGGACCATGTCTGCGGAAATGCATCTGTTGCCAGAGCCTCCGGATCCGGGTGCCAAATGAAAAACCCATCCAATTGCCGGTTGAGGCGAGACGCAAATAGGTCTATTGCAAAATGGCCCCACAGACATTGGAGAGAATGGAATATTCTCGGGTGAAGTCTCCAATCGCTGAAGTCTCGAAGGTAACGAGACTGCCAATTGGCCACTGTATTGCTCTGACCCGGAGGATACTCTGCTATTACTGAAATCCGATGCTAAAGGCAGAAGTGCCAAAAATCCTTGGCAATCTCCACTAGAAGGCGAAACTTTGTCCCACCCAGACTGTTGACATAACGGACTGCCGAAAAGTTGTGCATCCGGAGAAGGATGCAACAATTCGACTTCTCCGGAGAAAGACTGCAAATCGCAAAGGAACACGCAAAGAGTTCCAAGCAATTGATATGAACATCCAACTCCTCCCTCGACCAATGATCCTCGGTGACTATTGAGGCAAGCCAAAGATCGCTCTGCCATTCCAAGCCTCCATATGATTGAGCCGACAACAGATCTCGGTCCTAGCCTTGAATGAGAGGGGAACTAGGGCAGAATAGCTGAGGCCCTTCTGAAGATGCAATATCTTCAGATGCTGAAGGGCCCGCTAATGAAGAGGACCCGGAAATATAGCATGAATGGACGAGGAAAGGAGACCCAACATCCGTGCTAGGCACCTCAAAGATACCATCTGTTTGGACAACAATTTCCTCAATTCCTTCTTTATATTCCGGACTTTGGAAGGAGGACGCATCAATTGAGCTAGTACCGAGTCTACATGAAAACCGAGAAACTCCAGCCTCTGGGAGGGAACCAAGATGGACTTCTGATTGTTGAGAACGAAGCCCAAATCTTGAAGGAGGGAGATCGCCCTCTCTAAATGGGTCATCAGAAGAAGAGGGCACTGAACCATGATGATAAGGTCGTCGAGATCTATGATCAGACGAACCCCTTTGGCCTGAAGGAATTCCGCTACTTGGCACATCACTTTCGTGAAAGCCCAAGGAGCTGACGACAGGCTGAAAGGAAGGACCTTGTACTCGTAACAACGGCCTTGCCAAAGGAACTGCAGAAATCTCCGATGAGGAGGAAAAATAGGAATGGTCAAATAAGCATCCTTTAAATCTTTGCGGACCATCCAATCTTTTTCTCTTAGGATGTCCCTTAGTAAGTGAATGCCCTCCATCTTGAAGTGGCGATAAACAATCCAGCCATTGAAATCTTTTAGATTCAAGACCAGACGGAAACCGCCACCCTTCTTTTCTACCAGAAATATCAGACTGAGAAAACCGTTAGGATGAGGAGAGGAGGCGACTATGGCCCCTTTGGATAGAAGCGGCGAGACTTCCAGAGAGATGAACTCCTGATCTTGTAGGGAAAAAAACATTTCCAGGGGAAAAACCCCCGAACAGGAGAGTTGTAAAATTCCAGCTTGAAACCCTGAATGGACTCTAGAACCCAAGGGTCCTGCGTGATCTTTTGGCAATTGCGAACAAACAAAGTTGTCCTGCCTCCCAGAATTATATCTGAACAGGAAATGAGTCTCACCTGTAGTACTGGGCTCCTGATAGGTGGTGTAGGATCCCTTAGATCTTCCTTTCCTGAATCGATTATGACTCCCAAGGGACCTGGTGGGGTAGAAGGTGAAGGAGGAACCCTGATATCCCCCCCTGGGATGTTGGTAGGAACCTCGCTGGGGGCCTTGAGAATAATTACGGCCGAAGGCTCGCCCTCTGTAGCGTCCGGCCCTGGAAAAAAGTGGGCAAGGAACCTTCTTTATGGAGCCTTGGGCCTTGTCAAGGTTGGCATAAATGGACGCGAACTTAGAGAGTTCCTTGAGGAAAGGAGATCCAAAAAGCAGACCCTGCGCCAAAGGACCTGAGTCAGACGAGGCCAGATCAGTCAGTTTGGGATCCATCTTGATTAAAATGGAGCGATGCCGCTCACTGGATATGGAGCAGTTAGCATTTCCCAGAAAACATAAGGCCCTCTGGGCCCAACCAACCAGAACTTCGGGATTAACAGGAGTACCCGATGCCTTAGCCTGAAAACCCAATTCCAAAATCTTGGTGAGGGGGCCTGAGACATCCAGGAGTTTGTCCTGGCAACCTCGCCAGGCACGAACAATGCCCTTTTTTGGGTCTTTGGAGAATTTCTTAAGATAGGTTACCAGGGTGGGGTCTCTCTCCGGAGTCTCCCTAACTTTTGAGGGAAAATCAGGCCTAGGACATTCAGATCTCAGCCGAGACCGGACATCTTTATCACAACAATGGCAAATGTGTGCCTGAACATACTCAGCCACTTCGGAAGGCGGAGTCCAGGAGTAAGATCTAGGATGAACAATATCTTCCAGTTCAAAAGTAAGCACCTTCAAAGGCTGCGAAGACACTGAAGAATGCCGGGATTTGGCCTTACGCTTCCAAGGAGGAGAATCAGAGTCCCTATCCAGGCTGTTAGAGGAAGAAGAGGCATCTAAATCCCCTTTACTCTCATCTCTTAGATGAAGCGATTGTGAGGATGAGTAACCATCCTCTTTATTCAAGGATTGAACGAGTTGTTCAAAATCAGCTTGGTGAGGGTTTGCAACAGAACTTGAACCTATAGCTTTCGAAAATGGCAGCTCTTCCTGGCTGCTAGACTGTGGGACCCAGCCCTGCTGCTCAGCAAAACCCAATAAGTGATGCTTAATCGGCTGAATAGCTTGGGCCAAGGACACGTTGACAGTGTGCCGAACACCAGCATCAAGGGCATAGACAAGGTCATGCTCAAACGACCCCCCTCCCCCGGTGTCATCATAAAAGATACCTTCCCCTGATTCTCATTCATAGCCAGCCATGGCGCAAAAAGTTAGGTCACCAAGGGTGATAGCTTAAAAATGGACAGAAAAACTACCAATAGGAACTTCAAATTAAGTGGGTAGGCAAGCTGATACTTTTAAAGCAGGCAAATACACCCAGGGAAGGCCCCAAGCTAATAGTAGAATGTGGAGGGAGGCCTGCTTACACAGAGGAAAAAAATCCACTAATAAAGTGGGATTCACAAGTCAAAGCCTATTAATTATAATTATTGCAACCCAAAAGCCAAACACAATCGGGTGTATGACGGAGAGCAGAGGTGAAAGCCTGGAAGAGACAAAACATCGGTCTCTCACGTGTTCCTAACCCCTGGGCAAATAAGCCGACAGGAATAGACTCATGCGCACACATGCATGATGCAGGCATACCTAAAAATAGTAAGAGGACAGGGCATCAAGCAAGATGCGCTTTCCTTGCTCTCCTCCTCCCACTCCACAACTAATAAAAAGCGAGGGTAAATAAAAACCCTCACGAGGAGGAAAAACGCTCCTGCACGCGCTGTTAAGATCGGAAGCATCCGATAAGAAAAACACTTGAAGTCAGAAAAGGAGCGCGTCGCGGGCGAGCAACAATTAAATACACGAAAACACTCAAACGTGATGCGCTCCCCGTGGCAACTAGAAACACAAAAGCATATAAATAGAAGAATAGACATTTAACTGGCTGTGAAGCAGCAAAGAAAGAGGAGGGGTTCTATCCCTTATGGATTTATATAGGGCTAGGCTCTATGATGGTCATGTGATATGGTGTCAAAAGGATGTGATGTTTTGTTTTGTTTTCTTATTGGCTGTTGAAAATTAAAAGCATAGAAAGAGAAGCATAATCGGAGCCTCCGGTCCTGACATAGAATAACCAAACTCTCTTGTCCTAATTTGTAAAAAACAGCACCTAAAAAAATTAAATATCCTCTTGCTTTCCATTGGGATGAAATGATTTAGTTTGCAGGGGAGCAGAAAGACTGTTTCTCCATTTTTGAGGGGGTGAAGGCATGGGCATGCCCATGCTGGGGAGCCCCCACCAATACAAATGAAAATGAAAAAGAAAATAATCCCTGGTGTCTAGTGGCCTTTCTACCCCCGGGGGTGGCAGATGGGGGTAATTGCCCCTATCTTCCCCCCCCCATGGGGGAGGCAGAAAGACTGTTTCCCTTTTTTGGGGGACGTGGGGGAATAGCTATGCCAACACAAATTAAAAAAAAAAAATCCCTACTGTCTAGTAGGTTTTCTGCCCTCTCCCGAGAGGTAGAAGGGGGTAGTTGGCCCCATCTGCCCCCTCCTTGGCAGAAATACTTTTTCCATTTTTTGGGGGGGTGTTGAGGGATGGGCATGCCCATGCTGGGCAGTCCCCACTGATACAATTTAAAAAAAGAAGTAATCCCTGATGTCTAGACTTTCTGCCCCCCCCGCCGGGGGGAGGGCAGATGGGGTGATTGCCCCCATCTGCCCCCTCTGGGGGGGCAGGAAGACTGTTTTCTTTTTTTGGATAGGGTGGGGGAATGGCCATGGGGCTGCCCCCACCCCTACAAATAAAGTAATCCCTGGTGTCTAGTGGGCTTTCTGCCCCCACCCCGGTGGCAGATGGGGTACTTGCCCCTATCTGACCCCTCAGAGGAGCCGAAAGACTGTTTCCTTTTTTGGGTGGGGCATGGCCCCACTCCTACAAATAAAACAATAGAGTAATCCCTAGTGTCTAGTAGGTTTTGCCCCCGGGGGGAAGAAAATGGCCCAAATAATTGCCCCTATATTGGGGAGCAACCCTTGTTCAAGGGGCTGCTGCCTGCCATGTATTTATAAAAATCTCTTGTGTCTGGTGGTTTTGTCTGCCCACCTAGGGGGGTAGGGGTTTGCAGATCAGCCTAAAAATAAGGCCAATCTGCTGCCAGGTGGGCAGAAATCAGCCAAAATATATGCCCAATTCCTGGGAGCGGCTCTCTCCTAAGGGGCCACTCCTTGCAACTAAAATAAATCCCTTGTGGTCTAGTGGAGTTGATCCCTGCTTGGAAAAGGTATCACTGGAAAGGGGAGATTCTCCTCTTTCAAACTATACCTTCCCCTGTTGTTCGGGGGTTGAGACAGCCCCCTGATCACCGAAGCAGTGAAAATGAAATGAGCCAATCGGCTCTTTTCACTGAAATGATGTCAGTGCGCCCTGTGCACCGATTGTCATTACAGTGACAAAATAAACTGCCTTACGCAGCAGGGGAAGCTCTTCCCCTGCTCCGAGGCTCAAAAATAAAAAAGGAAATCCCTCTGCTGTAAACAGCAAAGGGATTTCCTGTGCTTGTGCTGAGGGCGGAACGGTTCCATCCTCAGCACATACCCAGTGTGGCTGAGAACAGAACCGTCTTGTAAGTCTTTGAAGGCGGTACAATGCTTCGTCAATTTGAGCATTTTATATTGGTAATTCATCAATGATTTTGCTCACAAGACCATTTATATTTCTCAAACATCAAAGAAAGAAAATGTAATCAAAGGGTTTTGCACGACCAACAAGGCTGAGATTGATTTCCTACAGCTAACAAAAGCCTTCACATAGGGTCTTATTCTAAGACACCCATATCAAACTTGCAAGTTTACCATGGAGACGGATGCGCCAGAAGGAATGACTGGAGCTTTCTTATTACAAATCCGTCCAGATGGCAACCAGGAACATCCAATAAGGTATATTTCCCACGTCCTGCCACCTTACGAGCTAAGGGCTTGATTTAGAGTTCGGCAGACGGAGTAAGGTCCATCAGGGTGGTGGAGGACTTACCTCCGCCACCCTGGGACACTTCTACCCGCCAAATTTAGAGATGACTGCCAGTCCAGCGGTCACCTCTTTACATTGAAATGAACCACCATCACAACGGTTCCTTTCTACGTACTAAATAATTGGTGGAGGGTTGATGTATTTTGATGGTCGTCCACCAACTTTTTTTTGTTTTTCAAAAACAAACTGCCAAAGAGGTTCTTGGTTTTTTAAAAAGAAAAAATTATGCCCCCCATATTATGTTTTTAAACCACAAGCTTTATTAGTTCCAACCAAGAAACCTCAAAAAGAAATACTTTTAATATGCCTCAGTCCTGCTAGCTCAGGTCATCGGGCTGTGAAGTAAACATTGCATTAAAGTTTATGTCCTTTTTGATGGCTTTTGGTTCATCAGGATGTGAAAACCTATCAAAAGGTTTTCCCTTTTGCTTAAGGAAAGTCCCTTCATGACAGACCATTTGGATATATTCAACCACTGCCTGTTCCCCCTCAAGCATGATGCATTATCCACTGATTTTAGACTAGCTCTTCCTCCATAAACAAGAAACCTGGAACCTCATGATAATGCTTACACCATACTCATCTATCAAAATGGCACAGTTTTCTGCTTTTTGTTTGGTTCTGAAGGGTGATGGGTGGTATGCCTAAATGAATGTCAGCCACTGGTAATTACGTGGCCACATCCCAGACCATTGTTCTTTCTTTTGCACATCATGCCAACTTAGTTTGGACCAAGCTAGGTGCAAATCAGTATTACCTCATTTCTAATAAAAACAGTCCAGCCCTTGAACTTTGATAGAGGTAAAATCCAACCCTGATTTTGCCAGACCTGATATTTATGGCAGAAACTGATGCAGAGACATTTGCTGCACATTTAGTTTTTCTTTCTCTACTCATAAAATTATTATTTTCCATTTCGTATTGTATGTCCTGATCGTTGAAGATGCCCTTGCTGCTTCTAGTATCTGTTTATAATCAGAATGAGTGCTTAAATGACCAAACACTGGGTCCTGAGAAGCCAGGTTACTAACTGCAGAGATTGAATATCATGATGGCATAATTGTCCATTGTACCTTATAAGCAATTAAGGATCCACTTTGTAATGAATTGGCATACGGATTGACATGTTCCAGAGCTCTGTGAAGCAGTGTTTACGCACCCATGCTTGGGCCACCAAAATTTCTCTACAACTTTCCCTTTTGATTTTCTGCAAATCTCTAGTTATCGAAAGGATTAGAGGTAAGGCATATAGGAATTTCCAAGTTCAATTGATTAGAAAAGCTTCTCCTTCTAACCTGGGCTAGGTCATCTACTAGCAAACCTTTTGCACTTCTTGTTTTTCTCTGTTGCAAACATGTCATATTGGTGTGACTCATTTCTGGAACACTAATGTCTTTGTTGTCCATTTCCCATTTGCCAAAATTCATGTAATATCTGATTCAGTTTGTCTGTGATATTGTTGAATATTCCTGAAACATGTTCTGCTTACAATTTGAGGTTGTTGTCGATGGGCTACTTCCATAATTTGTGAGCTTCTTTCAATAAGGGCTGAAATTGTGTCCCTCTTTCTTTCTATATATCTAACATGTTAGTGGTGTTCTCTGTCGAATCAACCCATGTGTTCCTCCTGCGAGGACAAATGTTTTGAGGACTAGTCTT
This sequence comes from Pleurodeles waltl, assembly GCF_031143425.1. Taxonomy (NCBI): domain Eukaryota; kingdom Metazoa; phylum Chordata; class Amphibia; order Caudata; family Salamandridae; genus Pleurodeles; species Pleurodeles waltl. The sequence goes on from NC_090443.1 coordinate 55,205,930, forward strand.
ACACCTCTGAGTTCTAGTAGGGGTATGTAACATTTGTGTTCTGTTTCCAACCATCAACCATTGGTGTTCTAATTCAGCATGGACAATCCCCATCCTGTTCACAAAGCATCTCTAGTAAGAAATCCTTGATGCTTTGAAGCATAATGCAGTACTGTAAACTGACAGCCAAAGGGTTTGTGATGCAGGGGATTAGGCGTAATAGTCCCAAGGACAAAATAAAAATGAAAACTTGTTGCCCTTGACCCTAAACAGTCTGTCCTGGGAGTCGGGCTATAGGAATTCCACACCCCTGTGAGTATTTAACTGCTCTTGAATTATCCTCAAGCGGCAATGAGGTACTAGTAGGACACATGACAACATGGTCCCTACAGCTAACTTGACCATGCGCACCATTGCCTTTTCTTGATGATAGAACAGTTGCTTCCTGAATATTTTTTTTCCCCCCTATAGAGATGGAAAAATCTTTCACTTGCTTATTTGGATTCTGGCACCTTAGAAAACCACATCTGTTGTTGGAGAGAGACTTGATTTTGTTGTGTTGATTGCCAAACCTGGGTTGTAGGAGTCAAATTGTTTTCTCGGTCATACGCTGCAAACTCACAAAATCTAGCTTTCTTATTAGCCAGTCTCATAAGTATGGATATGCTGTTCTGATCCTTCTTAGATGTGTAGCAATGAGGGCCTTGCATTTTGTCAACACCCAAGGGGTCATTTTTTGCCCAAAAGGCAGTGCTTTGAGTTGATAGTGAAGGCCAGCTACCATGAATCAAAGGTCCTTCCTCTCCTTCACATGTATTGGAATGTGAAAGTACACCTCCTGAAGCTCTAGAGCTATTTAATAAGCTCCTTTCCATCGAAAGGGTAGAATGCCTTGGAGTGTTATATTGCAGCAAATGTATTTCTTTATAAGTTTAGTTTCCTGAGGTTTACCATTGGCTGCAATCCTCTGTTTTTCTTCAGTGTAAGAAAATATCTTGCCTAGACTCCTCGAATCTTCGGTGATGTTGGTACCTGCTCCACAACCCCATGGTTATTAATTTAGACACTTCTGGAAGTAATTCTTGTAGGTCCTTATGATGTTCCTTTTTTGGAGATCAGTTTGGAGGTTTTCTACAAATGCCAGAGTATGACTAAATTTGACTATGTCCAAAGCCCATTTGTCCAAAGTGGTGACCTGCCCGTTTCTTAGGTACTGAGTAAGGCTCTCAGTTTTCCGTTTGAACTCATTTTTACAGATAAATATAAACAGAAAAAACATCTATTTTCCTGTCTGTATTTTGTTTGCAAGTATGGATAAATCAGACAACTCGCACTACCGTCTGAGTGCCAGGTCAATAGCTGTGCAGATTGACAGGTAGGGGAGTTAAAAAATGTAAAACATTTCATAATGAAACTTAAATTATTGTAGCACTACAGCTATTTAAGCTTTTCTATAATGCTAATGGTGCCAAATCACTATTGTACTGTAAATGGCTAACCCATTGGACATTCAAACATGGATAAATATCGATGAACTGTATACACTAAGCACTAAATAAATATAGATAAATACAGATAAAATAGGTAAAACATAAATAAGAATGCAGACGGAATGTCAAAAAACTCCTATTATAGGAGTTGCAGCCCTCATCACAACGCTCTTTTGTGGTGTGAGGAGGAACCCTAAGATAAAGCATGCCACCTCAGGGTGGGTGAGGGTTCACATCATAAAGAAGGCTTTCTTTCTTTTTCTGTCAAAAACATTGACTTTCAATGACGACTTTCCCAACACTGGATCCCGATCTTCATTGTCAGATGCAGGTAAATTGTTGTTGCTATTTTCTTGGGAGTCTGTACCTGCTGGTCTTTAAACACTCCTTGTTCTTTTTTTGTTATTCATATTGCTTGATGATCTACTTCTTTCCAGTACATCTTGCGGCAGAAAGCTATGTTTTTTTTATACAATTTTCTGGTAACTGTATGCATTTCATGTTCAGTGCTTAGCATTGTTAGTGTTGCAACTCAATCCTTTAAATCTGGAACATATTTTTCGGGCACCATCCTTACAAGAAAAACCACCATTGGCCAAATCATCAGTGAAATTATTGTTAAGGTGGTCTTAAATATTATTCCACATCATCATTATATTTGTTCCAATTACTGTTCACAGAAGGCTTTTTATTAGCCCCTTGTCTTTGAGCACGCACACTCTCTAACATTAAGTGATTTAAATGAATGGTTTCACGTTCTGATTATTCTGTACTTAAAGCTTGTGGAATACAGACATTGCAACATCCAGTGTTTTCATCTAATTAGTTTCCAAACTGTAGAGGTGGTGCAGTTGTTGATGTCATTTTATCAACAGTTTATTTCAGCGCATTTCACTTGTTTTATCTGTGCTTTGGACTGATAGCTCTACAATTCTGTGACAGGAATTGGACTGGGACATGTTCTGCCACAGAGGTCTTGGTTGCACAGTATTTTGAAGTTGCACTAGAATGCTGTATAGACCGGAACACATCATATGGTTTCACTGTATCCATGGACACCTGTCGCATTTTCTTTTGGGTAACAGAGGTAGCATCACAGTCCCTGTTGGTTTCGTCCCCGGTCAAGCCACACTGTAGCTTCAGTCTCAATCTCTTTACCACGATCTTAACAGCATCCAGTAAATAGCCAGCTACTGGATATGGTGTCGAGGTTGTACTCTGGCTTAGATTATCCTGGTTGTGCTGCAAATCCAGCAACAGAGCAAGACATGATTGATAATGTGGACACGCTGATCTTGGCTGGTCTGATACATACATTTAGACTCCAAAAAGCATTGCAAATGGTGAGTGGCAAGAAAGTACACACCTTAACATATTATTTATATATCTTATTTGCACTAAGCAGGTTCTGGGCCCATGACACCGTTGTCTAAGACGCTTGCAGCCACTGCTTGTTTTAACATGGCATCAGCTCTCTTATATGAACCCTTTTCAACTGGCCCTAAAGGGATTTGAGAATTAGAGACTTAACATCACCTAAGCAATTGCCTCTGCTAATACTTTAAAAGTAAAAGCTGGCCCTAGTTCAGAAATAAATATATAAGCTCCACGTATTGCTAATAAGACTAACAGGTCTTTTATGACTGTGCGAGTCATTGCCTGGTGTTAATGCCTTACCCACAAAAACCAAATGCACAAGTCTACTAGTTTATATTTATACCTGTCTACTGACTGAAATGGATCGATGTGGAACAGGTATACGATTTTGAAGGGATGTGCTGCAATTTTCCAGTGGAGCATCTGTTAGCTGTGCACATTTGTGGAATGTTTAAATTTTTGGACAGATCTCACCTTGTGGTACATATTGTCTAGTTTATTTTGGCATTACGGGCCACCAGTAACGGTGCTGTAAGAGCCTTACTGTTGCCGACACTCTTATCATGCACAGAGCCTATTCCTTGATAAGCGTTTTTTATTAGGTTTAATTTGTTACACTTATTTTGTATATAGGGTTCTCCTATCTTAAGAGTACTAACTGTGAGAAGACCATCAGGTTTCAGAGAGTAAATACACTTCTCTGGAAAGCTAGGAGATGGGGCTTTTTTATTGGGTGGTTATTAGATGGCCGAGCATGTCTGGGAGGATATTGTTTTGTACCAGGCCATGGCTGCTACTTTACAGAGCTATAGGTGCCCAGTAGTTTTCACATTTTAATCTGAGGCAGAATTGGAAGTAGTTGAGTCCCTCACTGTGGTGCACCAGTGTCTACTGTATCAAAGGGCAGCTATTCGAGGCCAAAGGTGCGTGGGTTTTATTTTTTTTCCCGGCATGTCTTTGTTATCGTTGGTTTCCCACTGTTATAAGCTAACATTGTTTTCCTGTTCACAAAAGGAAGAATTTGATGTTAAGGTATGAAATGATTTATCAGTTCTCAGCAAGAGTGAAAACAGTGCAAGTAATTCTGTAATTTGTGCAGTTGAATCTTCCAAAGCTCACCGTGTTGGTTTTATAATTTTCAATTCTGAGATTTCAAATTTCCCTTGCCCTGCTGCACAAGCCACATAGTACGCTCTTTCATACCTGTTGCTGGCTGTGCTAATCCATCAGTATAAAAACGTTCAGATTGTAAGGAATTGGATTATTATTTGGAGAGTTGACTACCCATTTCAAACAAATAATCAAAACCCGCTGTTTTGACATGCTTCTTTCTCCCTGGTGGGACTCGTGGTCCCAGGGAGCGTCTTGCCCGCATCGGTTTCAGCTGCCGCAGGGGGGCGTAGCCAGTTCTAGTGCTTTTAGTGCCTTCACTCTCCCCGCGGCGCCGGATGCACGCGGGCCTTGTCCCGCCCCTTTGGTTTTTGGCTTTGGGGCATCAATCAATCAATCAATCAAAGGCATTTGTATAGCGCACTGCTCACCCGGAGGGTCTCAAGGCGCTGGGGGGGGGGGAACGCTACTGCTCGAACAGCCAGGTCTTGAGTTGCTTCCTGAAGGCGAGATGGTCTTGCGTTGTCCGGAGGTGGATGGGGAGGGAGTTCCATGTCTTGGCTGCCAGGTAGGAGAAGGATCTTCCTCCGGCGGTGGCTCTGCGGATGCGGGGGACGGTGGCGAGAGCGAGGCTGGCGGAGCGGAGCTGGCGGGTGGGCTTGTGGAAGGTCAGGCGGCTGTTGAGGAACTTGGGGCCCAGGTCGTGGAGGGCCTTGTGTGCATGGGTGAGGAGTCGGAACGTGATTCTTTTGTTGACGGGGAGCCAGTGCAGGTCTCTCAGGTGTTCGGAGATGTGGCTGTGTCGGGGGATGTCCAGGATGAGTCGTGCTGAGGCGTTCTGGATCCGTTGGAGTTTCTTCTGGAGTTTGGCGGCGGTGCCGGCGTAGAGGGCGTTCCCGTAGTCCAGCCGACTTGTGACGAGGGCCTGGGTGACCGTCTTCCTGGTCTCGGTGGGGATCCACCGGAAGATCTTTCGAAGCATGCGCAGGGTGTTGAAGCATGAAGATGAGACGGCGTTGACTTGTCTGGTCATCGAGAGGGAGGAGTCCAGGATGAAGCCTAGGTTGCGAGCGTGGTCCGTTGGCTTGGGGGTGGCTCCCAGGGCGGGGGGCCACCAGGAGTCGTCCCAGGCGGATGGTGATGATCCCAGGATGAGGACCTCCGTCTTGTCTGAGTTCAGTTTCAGGCGGCTGTTCTTCATCCATTCGGCGACGTCTTTCATCCCTTCGTGTAGGCTGGCTCTGGCGGCGTCCGGGTCGCTGGTGAGGGAGAGGATCAGCTGGGTGTCGTCGGCGTAGGTGATGATCTTGAGGTTGTGTTGACGTGCAATGGTTGCGAGGGGGCTCATATAGACGTTGAAGAGGGTGGGGCTGAGCGATGACCCTTGTGGAACTCCGCAGATGACTTCGGTGGCCGCTGACCGGAACGGGGGGAGGCGGACTCTCTGGGTTCTTCCGGCGAGGAATGAGGTGATCCACTCCAGGGCCTTCTCCTGGATGCCGGTGTTGTTCAGGCGCTGTACCAGGGTGCGGTGGCAGACAGTGTCGAACGCTGCGGAGAGGTCCAGGAGGATGAGGGCCGCAGTTTCCCCATTGTCCATTAGGGATCTGATGTCGTCTGTGGCTGCGATGAGGGCGGTCTCCGTGCTGTGGTTGGCTCGGAAGCCGGATTGCGAGTGGTCGAGGGATCCGTTGGTCTCGAGGAAGGCAGCTAGCTGTCTGTTGACCGTCTTCTCGATGACTTTGGCAGGAAACGGGAGGAGCGAGATGGGGCGGTAGTTCTTGAGGTCGGAGGGGTCTGCAGTTGGTTTCTTCAGCAGGGCACTGATCTCGGCGTGTTTCCAGCACTCCGGGAAGGTGGAGGTGTTGAAGGAGGCGTTGACGATGTCACGGAGGTGGGGTGCGATGATGTGGTCGGCCGTGTTGAAGATGTGGTGTGGGCAGGGGTCCGTAGGGGATCCGGAGTGGATGGTGTTCATTGTGCGTGTTGTGTCTTCGGTGCTGACTGGGGTCCAGGTGCGGAGGGTGGCGGTGGGGGGCATCGGTTCGGTGGTGGGGTTTGTGGTTGGTGGGCCGAAGCTGTTGTGAATGTTGGCGATCTTGTCGTGGAAGAAGGCTGCGAGGGAGTCGCAGAGGTCTTGCGAGGGAGTGATGTCATTGTTTCCGGCGTCGGGGTTGGAGAGCTCTTTGACGATGCTGAAGAGTTCCTTGCTGTTGTGGGTGTTGTTGTCCAGTCGTTCCTTGAAGGCTGTCTTCTTTGTGGCGCGGATCAGTTGGTGGTGTTTGCGGGTGGCGTGTTTGAGGGCCGTCATGTTGTCTGTGGTCTGGTTGGTGCGCCAGGTGTTCTCCAGGGAGCGGCAGTTCTTCTTGGAGGTGATGAGCTCGTCGGTGAACCAGGAGGCTTTCTTGCTGCTGCGTCTGCTGGGGGGGTTCTTCTTCAGTGGTGCGAGGGCATCTGCGCAGTTGGTGATCCACTGTGTGAGGTTGTTGGCGGCTTCGTTGGGGTCCGTTGAGCTGGTGGGGGGGTTCTGGCTGAGGAAGGTGGTGAGCTGGTCGCCGGTGATCTTGTTCCAGCTCCTGCGGGGGGTTTGTTGAGGGTGGTGGTGGGTCGTCGTTTTACTGAAGCTGAAGTGGACGCAGCTGTGGTCAGTCCACTGGAGATTGGTGGAGTGGCTGAAGGTGACATATTTGCTGGATGAGAAGACTGGGTCAAGCGTGTGGCCGGCGTGGTGGGTAGGGGTGGTTACCAGTTGCTTGAGTCCGAGGTTGGCCAGGTTGGCCAGTAGAGCAGTGGTGTTGCGGTCCTTGTCGTCCTCCAGGTGGAAGTTGAGGTCCCCCAGGAGGATGTAGTCGGTGGAATTGATGGCGTGGGGGCTGACGAAGTCTGTGATGTCTTCGCTGAACTGTGTGCGTGGTCCCGGTGGTCTGTAGATGAGGGTGCCTCTGAGCGTGGTCTTGGGGTTGGTGTGTATCTGGAAGTGGAGGTGTTCGGCGGAGGTGAAGGTGTCATCGGAGTTGGTCGTGATGCGGATGGTGTTCTTGTGGATGATGGCGATGCCTCCTCCTGTCTGGTTGACGCGGTCCCTCCTGGTGATTTTGTAGCCTTCTGGGACTGCAATGGCGACGTCGGGTGCTGAGGAGGCGTTCATCCAGGTTTCCGTCAGGAAGGCGATGTCTGGTGCTGTCGAGTCGAGGAGGTTCCAGAGTTCGACGGCATGCCTGTGAACGGAGCGGGTGTTGAGCAGGATGCACATCAGGTGTTTGTTGCTGGGGCTCGGTTTAGTAGGTGCAGTGTTGGGTCGTAGGCTGGTGAAGCGGCAGGTCAGGCAGGTGAAGGGTCCGTGGGTGCGTCTCGGGGTGGCTCGGTAGCAGGCGGTGTTTCGGCCGGCGTTGAGTGCGTGGAGGGTTCTGGCATCGTAGCTGTGCAGGGTGTGCTGGCGAGGGCGAGGACCAGGGGGTCTGGCGCTGGGCGCGGTCCAGGCGCAGACGGGCTTACCTTTGGCGCACCTTCGGCGCTCAGTCGGTGCTCCCGCTGCGCGCGTCCGCTGCGCGGTCGCTCTGGGGGCGTCATAAGTAAGGAGCCGGGAGGGAGGAGCAGCTGGGTGGCGGGAGCGGTCCGGCGAATGGAATCACAGGGGGGCGGGGCCGCAGGGAGGCAGCGGCGGGAAATCCCAGGAGCAGCGAACGAAGGAATCTGCAGGCAGGAGGCGGCAAAGGCAGGCAGGAGCGGCAGCAGTGAGTGGGGCGACCAAGCCCTGTGGGTTCATACATTTTTAGTAAGCGCTCCATAGTGGTTATTTTTTTGTATTATTATATACTGGGCGAAGCAGGGACCGTAGTGGGTGACCTGACTCAGTGTTCTATTTGCCTCAGCCCCAGCCGATATTAAGGATATTCGTGAGAGTTTTTTTTCATCATTTACAATTTGCTGCCTGGAGTGGGACTCACGTTCTCTGCTCGCCCGGCCCCGTCATTTTATCGGAGACTCAGCAAGTAACTGTGGCTGGCCACGTCGCACACAGGGCGACAATAAGGGGGACAGCTTCCTAGCGTCGCTCCCCTGTTAGAGGGACAAATGGCCAGGAGGGGCCTCCGTACTTCGGGAGGGTGGTCCACCCCTTGTTTATGGCCCCTAAAGGTGTGAGGAGGGAGGAGTGAGGCCAGGAGGTCCTTTTAAGGGGTGACCTCGCAGGGCTGGGGCTCTTTTGGCGTAAGGCTCGTCATGTTCAATTTCCCATCAGCCCGCATCCCAGCCGCCGTTATCCGTCCGATTCATACACCCCCACCCCAACCCCAAGGAGTTGTAGCGCAGGCTAAGGTCTGGTGCCTTTGAGCAGCAGGCTACCCCGGTACAGTGGTTCAAATCAGGCCACCCTCCTTAAAAAATGCATTCCAGGCGCCTAACACTCTCTCGATTTCTGGGGGTCCATTGAAACTCAAATCCGGGCCCCCAACTTCGGCAAAATGTCGCGCACAAAACCCGGAAATCACGGTGTGTCAACCCCGCCGCAACAAGCGATGTCTTGGGGCCGCAAGAGTCTGGCCCCGAAGCCAAAAACCCATTGCCGCCGCATCCACATTGCATATGCCCCCCCCCAGTTCAACTAAGGATTGCTCTCCGAGCCCTCAGGAGTCCGGAACCGTTTTCCCCAACAAATAAATAAATAAAACTCACCAGGTTTCTGACTCTGTTCGTTAGCAGATAAACATCAACTAAGGATTGCTCTGAGGAGCCCTCAGGAGTACGGAACCGTTTTTCCCAACAAATAAATAAATAAAACTCACCAGGTTTTGGGGGGGGCAAACAGACACAGGGGGAAAGGAAAGAGATTTCCCTTTCCCCCTGTGCCTGTTTTCAATGGATTCCTGCTTCACGATCACGGGTGGGGCCCGCAATCGTGGAGCAGCAATCCCCACTAGGCACCAGGGATTTATGGTGACTTTTATTTTGGGGAGCGACCCCTTGGGCAAGGGTCGCTCCCCTGGGGGGCCATAATAAATCCTGTTTTGGCCCTCCCTGTGGGCGGATCGGCTATTTTTTCGGCCGATCTGCCTCCAGGGGGTTCAAAACCCACTCGAGAACCAGGGATTTTATTTTCATGAAGCATTTGGGAAGCGACCCCTTAAGCAAGGGGGGGGGGGTCGAAACCCACTAAGCCCCAGGGATTGTGTGGTGTGTGTGTGTTTTGTGTCTTGGGGGCACACCGTGGGCAAGGGTCACCCCCCCAAAGGGGGGAAATTAGTGTTGGCCATTTCTGCCCCCCTTGGGGGCAGATGGGCCTATTTAGTTTAGGCCCATCTGCCCCCGAGGGGGGCAGAAATCACCAATATGCCAGGATTTTTTTTTTTGTTTTCCTTTTTTTGTGCTGGGGGTGCACCCTTTTGCCCCCTTTGGCATGGGTCTCCCCCCTAAAGGGGGCACAGAGCTGTTGGCCATTTCTGCCCCCCTTGGGGGCAGATCAGCCTATTTTTTTTACGCCCATCTGCCCCCAAAGGGGGCAGAATCCACTTAGGCACCAGGGATCCTGTGTGTGTGTGTTTTGTGTGGGGGGTGGGTGGCACCTTGGCAAGGGTCCCCCCCAAAGGGGGCATGTTACTGATGGCCACTTCTGCCCCCCTTGGGGGCAGATCGGCCTATTTTTTTTAGGCCCATCTGCCCCCAAGGGGGGCAGAAGCCACCAAGATGTCAGAGATTTTTTTTTTTTTGGTTCCCTTTGTTTTTTTGTGTGTTCGGGGCGCCCCCTTTGACAAGGGTTGCGCCCCGAAGGGGGCACAGAGCTGTTGGCCATTTCTGTCCCCCTTGGGGGCAGATTGGCCTATTTTTTTTAGGCACATCTGCCCCCAAGGGGGGCAGAATCCACTTAGGCACCAGCAATCTTGTGTGTATGTGTGTGTTTTGTGTGGGGGGCAGCCCCTTTGTCAAGGGTCGCCCCCCAAAGGATTGTGTGGTGTGTGTGTGTTTTGTGTCTTGGGGGCAAACCGTGGGCAAGGGTCGCCCCTCCCAAAGGTGGGAAATTAGTGTTGGCCATTTCTGCCCCCCTTGGGGGCAGATGGGCCTATTTCGTTTAGGCCCATCTGCCCCAGAGGGGGGCAGAAATCCCCAATACGCCAGGAATTTTTTATTTTTTTCCCCTTTTTTTTGTGCTGGGGTGCCCCCTTTCGCCCCCTTTGGCATGGGTCGCCCCCTTAAAGGGGGCATAGAGCTGTTGGCCATTTCTGCCCCCCTTGGGGGCAGATTGGCCTATTTTTTTTAGGCACATCTGCCCCCAAGGGGGGCAGAATCCACTTAGGCACCAGCAATCTTGTGTGTATGTGTGTGTTTTGTGTGGGGGGGGCAGCCCCTTTGTCAAGGGTCGCCCCCCAAAGGGGGCACATTACTGATGGTCATTTCGGCTCCTCTTGGGGGCAGATCGGCCTTTTTTTTTTAGGCCTATCTGCCCCCAAGGGGGCAGAAGCCACCAAGACGTGAGGGAATAGTTTTTTTGTTCCCCTTAGTTCTTTTGTGTGCTGGGAGCGCCCCCTTTCACCCCTTTTGGCAAGGCCCCCCCCCCCCCCAAACAGGGTACAGAGCTGTTGGCCATTTCTGCTCCAGGCACCAGGCATCTTGTGTGTGTGTGTGTTTTGTGAGGGGGGCGGCCCCTTTGCAAGGGTAGCCCCCCAAAGGGGGGCACATTACTGATGGCCATTTCTGCTCCCATTGGAGGCAGATCAGCCTATATTTTTCAGGCCCATCTGCCCCCAAGGGGGGCAGAAGCCACTTAGGCACCAGGGACAATTTCTAAGTTCTTGGTGGCGGGGTGTTTGTCAACTGGCGAAGTATTTGTATTTGTGATTCTAACAGTTTATTTCTTCTTTTTGTTCTAGTTCAAATCTTTTGCTTCCTTTGCCATGGATCCTTGTGTTTTGGCAGTAGTTGTCCTGCGGTTTGCATAGTTGCATGTTTTAGGTAAATAAAAGCAATTTACTCCAAAGGAGTATTGTTGACATGCATGAATGACGTTTGTAGGTGGTGTACTAAATGCAGGATTGTGTGTGAAATGGTCTGTAGATTTGAGCACAATGATATTTGTGTTGTCATATGTCTAATTTTCTTTTGTCTTTTTAGTGGGATATCATTGGTGATTGCTGTGTCTGTGCAGAGTAGTTGCTGGTGAGTAGCTTTTTCAGGCAAGTGAGTGGTATAGTTTTTTAGTACATAACTCTTTGTGATAAAGCTACACTTTGTTTATTACTTATTTTAGTGCTGGTTGTTGTTGGCAATCCATTTGTTGTTAGAAAGGATCATGGCTAGCCGCAGAGTGACCGCTCAGCAGGTTGTTGGCATGCTTTTTGAGTCGTCTTCTGACCATGATTATGAGACTGACTCTGCATCTGAGGCAGAGGAGGAAGTGAGAGATTCTGGCACTGAGTTTTCTGTGCAAGAGGATTCTTCTGATGAGGAAGCCACTCTCAGTGCAGATGAAGGGCCTGTTTTAGAGGAGGACATTGATGTGCCAAGAGTGCAGCAGCCTGGGGCTGAAGGGTTTCCCATTAGAAGACCTAACACCTGGATTGCCCCAAACATGAAGCAGCCACAGTTACCTGCATTTACTGGTCTCCCAGGGTGTAGAGTAAATATGGAAAACTTTTTGCCTGTCAATTTCTTTCACTTGTTTATGGACGATGTATTTTTGGAAGAGATTGTTGAGCAGACTAATTTGTATGCAGAGCAATATTTGAGGGACAACGCTGCCAGACTTAGGCCTCAGTCTAGAACTACTCAGTGGGTTCCCACATATCTGGAAGAGATGAAAAAGTTTTTAGGTTTGAGTTTTTGGATGGGGTTGATGAGGAAGCCATCACTGGCTTCTTATTGGTCTACTAGTCCCTTGATGGCAACGGCTATATTATCTTCAACTATGACTCGTAATCGCTATTTGCTTCTTCTTCGTATGCTGCATTTTGTAGACCATGCTTTAGCCGTGCCACGAGATCACCCTGGTTGTGACCGTCTTTTTAAGATTAGGCCTGCCCTTGGTCATTTTGTAGATTGGTTTTCAGAGGTCTATGTTCCAGGCAAAGAGATAAGTGTGGACGAGTCTTTGGTCCTGTTCAAGGGGCGTTTAGTTTTTAAGCAGTACATTTCTAGTAAGAGGGCACGGTATGGAATTGAATTGTATATGCTGTCAGAAAGTAGTGCAGGATACGTGTATAATTTCCGGGTCTACACTGGTAGGGATTCCAGTATTGACCCCCCTGGTTGTCCGCCCACTTTTGGAGTTAGCGAGAAAATTGTGTGGGAACTTGGTAGACGACTGTTTAACAAAGGTCACCATTTGTACGTAGATAATTTCTACACTGGAGTGCAGTTGTTCAAGGAGTTGTTTAGAGTGGGCACTGTTGCTTGTGGCACAATCCGTTCTAACCGGAAAGGCTATCCAAGGGAGCTTGTCTGTAAAAAACTTGAGAGGGGACAGTGCAGTGCCTTGCGGAATAATGAGCTGCTAGCTCTGAAATTTTCAGACAGGAGGGATGTGTACATGCTATCTACCATCCATGATGAGAGTACTTCCCCTGTGACTGTTTGGGGTCAGGATGCCGAAGTGCACAAACCTGCGTGCATTTTGGACTACAATAGGCACATAGGTGGTGTTGATAGAGTAGATCAGAGGTTGTAACCTTACACTGCTCTTCGTAAGTCTTACGTGTGGTATAAAAAGTTGGCCCTACATTTATTTCATTTGGCAACTTTTAATGCTTTTATTGTGTTCAAGGATTGTTCACCTGAGTCAAGGATGAAATTTGTTAAATTTCAGGGGTCAGTGATAGAGAGCCTTATTGTGGTGGAACAGGCAAGAGTGTTCCTAGAGTAGGAGTGGTGGAGGATGTTGCTTGATTGAAAGATCACTACTTTCCAGATCACATTCCTCCCACGCCCAAAAAAGACTTGCCCACTAAGAAATGTAGAGTATGTGCCTGAAGAGGTATCCGGAGGGAGAGACCGATGTACTGCCCCGATTACCCTTCAAAGCCTGGGCTGTGTGTGGCCAGATGTTTCAGGAGTTACCACACTCAAAAAAATGTGGGGGAAATACCGGGAGCGTAAACTGCCTATTTTATATTTTCATATGTTCCGTTTCACGGTTGGCATTACTGTCATGTATTTAGTTAGAGCTTTTGTGTTTGTAGTTTTGTACTTATTTTATGATTAGTTAGTGGTTTCTTTATTGTTTATAAACCAAAAAAAGTGATGGCGGTGTGTGTGGGGTGGCGCTTGGCTGGCGGTGTGCGTGGGGTGGCGCTTGGATGGCGGTGTGTGTGGAGTGGCGCTCGACTGGCAGTGCCAGCCAAACGTCAGTCCACACACTCCAATCAGCTAGTGTGATTGCTGTATCAGGCATGTGGGCGTATGTAAGTGATGGGCCCATGAGTGGCGCTGTCTGTCGATGCGAGTGTTGTAATGTGCTGGGCCCGTGGCTGGCAACGTGAATGGTCCTGTGCATGTCATGTATGAAAGGTGTGTGAATGGACTGCAAAACGGTTGGTGCCTTGACGCGGCTTTACAGCTCACAAGCTGTGTGTCATTGGTTCAGTTTTTTGGCCTTTCAGTTATTAACAGTGCATTTCACTTTTGTGAAATCTCTTGTTAATAAAATTTGATCTACTGAACCATCACTCACCCTCGTGCCAAATCCAACCAGTATGTGTGGTAAAAATGACAAAACCTGCTCCGCTGTAATCAGACGCCGCAGCACACTTGTGACACGCTAGTCGTCTCAGTAAACCCCGATGATGAAGCATGCCACTAACTTGGTTGGTGGGTGAGGGGTCTTTTTCACATAACCTAAGTTCGTTTCTTTTTTACTTTTTTAGTGTTTGGCACATCACAGACATACGTGGACACATCAAAATGATATATTACAAAACTACCAGTGTTTGGGGGGGAGGGGCACCTATGTTTTTGGCCCTGGGTGCAGCCTTCATCTAGGGAAACCTACCAAACCCAGAAATGTTTTAAAACGAGACACCCCAAGGAGCCAAGGAAGGTGTGGCTTGCATGGATCCCCCAACATTTTCTTACCCAGACTCCTCAGCAAACCTCAAAATTTGCTTAAAAAAGCATATTTTCCAGACTTTTCTTTGTAGGATCACCGCTCCGGCATAAATTTCCTACTCCCCAGCGTTCCCCTCAGTCTCCCAAGTAAAATGACACCTCACTTGTCTGGGTCCCCAAAGCAGAGTCAGCCTAAAGATGTATAAAAGAAAAATATGTGCTTATCAACTCGCTGTGCTATCCCCTCAATCTCTACAGGTTTTTGGCCTTTTTCTGTTGCAGGCACCTGGCTCACCCACACAAGTGAGGTATCATTTTTATCAGGAGACTTGGGGGAATGCTTGATGGAAGGAAATGTGTAGCTCCTCTCAGGTTCCAGAACTTTCTGTCACCAAAATGTGAAGAAAAAATTGTTTTTTTAGGCAAATTTTGACGTTTACAATGGATTCTGGGTAAGAAAACACTGGGGGATCAATGCAAGTCACACCTCCCTGGACTCCCTCGGGTGTCTAGTTTTCAGAAATGTTTGGGTTTGTAGGTTTCCCTATATGGCTACTGAGCCCAGGACAGTTAGATTTTTTTGTGATAATTTTGATGTGTCCACGTTGTGTTTTTGGGCATTTCCTGTCGCGGGCACTAGGCCTACACACACAAGTGAGGTATCATTTTTATCGGGAGACTTAGGGGAACGCTGGCTGGAAGGAAAATTGTGTCTCCTCTCAGATTTCAGAACTTTCTGTCACCGAAATGTGAGGAAAAAGTGTTTTTAGCCAAAATTTGAGGTTTGCAAAGGATTCTGGGTAACAGAACCTGGTGAAAGCCCCACAAGTCACCCCGTCTTGGATTCCCCTAGGTGTTTATTTTTTTAAAGTGCACAGGTTTGGTAGGTTTCCCTAGGTGACGGCTGAGCTAGAGGCCAAAATCCACAGGTAGGCACTTTGCCAAAAACACCCCTGTTTTCTTTGGGAAAATGTGATGTGTCCACGTTGTGTTTTGGGACATTTCCTGTCGCGGGCACTAGGCCACCCACACAAGTGAGTTATCATTTTTATCGGGAGACTTGGGGGAACATAGAATAGCAAAACAAGTGTTATTGTCCCTTGTCTTCCTCTACATTTTTCCTTCCAAATGTAAGACAGTGTGGAAAAAAAGATGTCTATTTGAGAAATGCCCTGTAATTCACATGCTAGTATGGGCACCCCGGAATTCAGAGATGTGCAAATAACCACTGCTTCTCAACACCTTATCTTGTGCCCATTTTGGAAATACAAAGGTTTTCTTGATACCTGTTTTTCACTCTTTATGTTTCAGCAAATGAATTGCTGTATACCCGGTATAGAATGAAAACCCACTGCAAGGTGCAGCTCATTTATTGGCTCTGGGTACCTAGGGTTCTTGATGAACCTACAAGCCCTATATATCCCCGCAACCAGAAGAGTCCAGCAGACGTAACGGTATATTGCTTTAAAAAATCTGACATCGAAGGAAAAAGTTACAGAGGAAAACTTAGAGAAAAATTGCAGTTTTTTTCACCTCAATTTCAATATTTTTTTATTTCAGCTGTTATCTTCTGGAGGAAACCCTTGTAGGATCTACACAAATTACCCATTGCTGAATTCAGAATTTTGTCTACTTTTCAGAAATGTTTAGCTTTCTGGGATCCAGCATTGGTTTCACACCCATTTCTGTCACTAACTGGAAGGAGGCTGAAAGCACAAAAAAATCGTAAAAATGGGGTATGTCCCAGTAAAATGCCAAAAGTGTGTTGAAAAATTGGGTTTTCTGATTCAAGTCTGCCTGTTCCTGAAAGCTGGTAAGCTGGTGATTTTAGCACCGCAAACCCTTTGTTGATGCCATTTTCAGGGAAAAAACACAAACCTTCTTCTGCAGCCCTTTTTTCCTTTTTTTTTTTTTTAAATGGCATTTTTGCTGTATTTTGGCTAATTTCTTGGTCTCCTTCAGGGGAACCCACACACTCTAGGTACATCTAGAATCCCTAGGATGGTGGAAAAAAGGGACGCAAATTTGGTGTGGGTAGCTTATGCAGGCAAAAAGTTATGAGGGTCTAAGTGCGAACTGCCCCAAATAGCCAAAAAAAAGTCTGGCACCTGAGGGAGAAAAGGCTGGCAGCGAAGGGGTTAATGCTTGTAAATCCTTGAGGGAACCTGGCGGCTCAACCATCCTACATTTTTCTAAGAACCTAAGTGTGATTACATTTCTTTCACTGGGTAATTAATATCCTAAGAAAATTACATTAAAAAGCACTTTTGGATTTCCTGAAATTCATTCTATAGTCTACCTCAGCCTTCACTGTTGTTATGCTGTTTATTTGTTGTAAATGTTCTTCCGTCATCAAATGTTCGTCATCTGTTATGTATATCTTATGGACATAAGATACGACATTCAGGTCACATTGAAATACTTCCGTTATTCTTACAAAGAATACTCCAGGGCTATTTATGTACCCCTGGGGGTGTCATGTAAAACCAAAGTGGACTCCTTCTAATGTAAAGGAAGTCGAAGAATGTGCTAAACTGTGTAAAAACCTATTTGCTGTATCTAAAGTGGTGTACTATTTTTTGCACATTAGATATCTGCATGGCGCAGGGAGATGGAAAAATGGGTGGACTGTGAAGGAAGAGTGCTGATGAGGGAGGCCAGATGGGGGATGGGTACACTGGATGTGGCCCGCGCCTGGGAGGCACTTGTAGATGGTTTTAAGGTCCGGAACCCAGCTTGCCTCCTGAATCATCAGTGGGTACACCAGCATGAGCTGCACAAAGGACTCAGGTGCCTAGCAGGCTGAAGTGTGACTACCCCCCACACCTGGGCACCACTCCTCTGAGGAACACAACAGGACTTATGTGGGCACTCATTGTCTGATGGCACTGGGGCAAGATATGCTTTGTTACTGTGGACATGATGTTAAAATAAATCATGCGGGGAGGTGTTTGGGAGGTTGTTGCTGTTGCTGCTACAGAAGTTTTACTCTTGCCACCTTTGCTTAGTTATATGATGTAACATGGGAATGTAACTGCTTGATTAGGATGATTAGTGTGCAAAGAGGAAGTGTTGTAAAACCCAATAAAATGTGTTTTAAAAAAACGATCTACATTGTTAATGCATGGATATGTGCATTCTATACTGCATATGTTTTGCAATGTAAATTCTAATTGAGATAGTCTGATACGATTGTCAGGTTTTACAGTCGAGAAACAGGAGTATTCATCGCTTAAAGGCATTTGATTACTATTCACTGATTCAGTCATTCATCTATAATTCTCTTGATATCTTTTTGTTTTTCTCGTTTTATTGGATATTGTTTTTATATTTATGGGTCATTTTTCAGAGGAATCTCGTGTGGCTTTGTACCTTTACCCCAACTTGCTTGTTTTTTATTTATTGCAGTAGCTAATTGTAACTGACATTTTGTGTCATATTGGTTCTTAAGTGATTGGGACACTAGGGAAAAAAATTACCCCTAATGGAGATTCACTGATAGCTTATGGAGCAAATTTACTGCCAGTGCTACGTCATGGAATAAGATGAATCCAGAAAACCACTGCCTGTCTCCATCAGTCTTTACCTTTATTTTATATTAAATCTGGTTCATTTAATTACCCGTCCTGCACTCCTGATAGTACACAGTTGTTAGTCTCTTCCACGATCAGTTGCAGATGTGAATGTCTGATGGTTATTTCTGCTGCACTGCCTAGCTTGGCCACTGCCCATGTTCCACACATCAATAAAACAATCTGTGAGGCATCTTTTCTTAATAGCAGCTGCTCTCTTCTTCTGAATAAGTGCTCTCAAGGTCTTTTGACTGTCGCTTCTTCTCTGTTGATAGGCTTGTCCATTGTCAACCTGAGGAAGAAGAGACACTTTTGTCTGATTCCACCTGCTTATCCTCATAATCCTGTGAAAAATAAGAAAAGTACTCATCAAAGGGTTGATATCTCTCTGGAGCTCTGTTTTCCCTTCTGTCGCTTTGGCTAGTTTATCTTTTTTATAAAAATGTGCCTTCTTTTTTGGAGGGCCTGGCCGGGACCTGAGCAAGATGGCCATATGATAGGGCAGCTCGACTGGCCAGAGTACGTTATACGATCAAAATCCTGTTATCCACAGTGAGATCCCCACCTTAAGATGGAGGGGTGAGTGATATAAAGTAGGGATTTTAAATATTAGCCGAATCGCAGCCCTGAGTCCAACACCAAATGTAGCTGGCGGGAGCAGCCCTGTCAGCAGGGGAATCACGTAGGCCTGTTGTGCGTTGAGAGTGTGGCCTAGCCGCCGCTGCACTGCCCAGGAGACTACATCTGCGGGCTGGCTGGTGCTGTGTACAGAGAAGTGCCTGCGATGTTTGAGGACCTGGGATCCACTACGCGGGAACGGGCCCGTGGAGCCCGCGTGTGCCGGCCTTGGAAACAAGGAAGGCCTAGTGGAGAAAATGGCTGAGGGGACCATCTGCAGAAACGTGGCTGCGGATGGCGGGCGCCAGGTCTGAGCGACTATCCCAGCCTGCCTGGCCTTGATTGATGGGAAGATAGACGCTCTTAACCTACATATGGATCACATGGCCAATAAATTGGATCAACAGGCAGCCTGCCTTGCAGAGGCAGAAACCTGTATCTCAACTGCTGAGGATGACCTCAACACTGTGCGCATCTCCTGCCTGAATATGGAAAAGGGGTTGGAGGTCATACAGGCTAAAACGAAGATCTGGAAGCCCAATCACAACACAATAATATCCTCATACTAGGACTGCCCGAGACGACCAGCATAGGGAAAAAATGGAGACCTATGTTCATGAGATGCTGCTATCTGTGTTCGGGGCAGAGGCCCTATCCCTCCTGCTCATGCTTGAGAGAGCGCACCACTACCTTGGACCTCGCCCGCCACCTGGAACTTCACAGAGGCCGATAATAGCCAGGCTATTGAACTACCAAGACAGAGACACTATCCTGCATTTGGCCCGGGAGCAGCAAACTGTCACTTACCAAGGGACTACAATAGCTTTCTATCCCAGCTGCACAGCTGCAGTGCAAGCTGCCAAACAAGAATTCGCACTGGTGAAAAAACAGCTACAAAAAGTGGAACTATGATAATGATATGCCATGATTTACCCCCGCAAGACTGCATGTGGAATATAAAGGAAAGCCTCGCCGAAGGCTGTTAAAGACTCTTTTAAAACAGCGCAAGTGCGACAGGCCCATGGACATGACAGATGGGAACAAGGAGATCTGATACATGAACTACCTTGGACTGAGATGGCACAGCACTGTTATACTCACTGCCCTAGCTAGCAGAGCCCCAATAGAGAAGCAAAGACAGAAGCACAAGGAAACAAAAGGAAAAAATGGTTATTTGTTTCTTTTGGTGCTGTATGCTTCAATGTGGATACCTACAATCCACCTCCAGGGAACTGGATGAACTGGGCAACTGCCCCTGACAGGGAGCACCCTGATAGGGAATTTGTTTAGGTTCTAACTCTAAGTCTTTCTTTACTACTTTCTCTTTAGTTGTTTACTCTTCAAGCCTATGCGAAGTTGTTGATTGTACTGCTGGGGGTTATTTGGGGAGATGTCTTTGGCACTTTTGGGTTGCTAAAGTGAGTGGGGGAGAGGGGTAATGTTACTGTTATATTTTGTAGTACACCACTTTCTTGCTCCATGATTTGCTAGGAGCCCAGGAGGCAAACACTGAACGTGACATACTGCAATACACAACAAGCAATTAATTGCCCTAGCTGACATATATGGGGAGGTGGGTTAATTTGAGTTCCTGGAATGTCCAGGGCCCAAACAACCCCTGAAAGATTAGACTGGTTCTCCAATATCTCGATCGTCATTATATACACATAGCTTTCCTCCAGGAAACTCACTTGACAAAGCACACATAGACTATGGTGGGCGCCACATGGGCCGTACATTGACTGGCATTTTGTACTCTAATTATGCTTGGGGTGTCCTCATACTGATTAAAACATGGGATCCCCTTCACAGTAACTCACTCCTTGGTGGACGACCAGGGCCGTGTGGCCATACTACAAGGCAATCTGGGAGCTAAGCCACTCACATTTGTTAACACAAATGCACCCAACATTGACGATCCGGACTTCTTTAATTCAGTGTTGCATAAATTACATGGCTTGGCTGCCACAGCTATATTATGGGCAGGGGACATGAATGTGCATCTAGACGAGAAATAAGAACGATCCAGTTCTGGAGAAGGACATGGGAAACAGGCGGCCACAGTGCTGAGAGATAGTCTGGAGAACTACGGCATGGTAGATGCATGATAATTCCGCCATCCGAATGCAAGGGAAGGAACCTTCGCATCCTCAGCACATAGCATGTGGTCAAGACTAGATGACTGGGTGGTATCCCGCAAGGTGTGTCCTTGGATGGCAGAGGTCCAACATATGCCTCAGACACTTTCAGATCATTCCCCAGTACCACTGGGCCTAGAGTTTCTGAACTCAGCCCCAAGGGCTGAGGGAGGCGATCCGCAAATATTTTGCCATGAACAAAAGCTCTGTGGCAGCTGCAGCACCCTATGGGAGGCATTTAAGGTCACTATTAGAGGACACTGGATTGGGGCGCAATCGGGGATACCAAAGACTCCCCTTGAATGACTAGAGTCTCTGGAAGCCCACCTTTGTGTCTTAGAGCAGGAATATGCTACATCCTCGAAGCTATTCACCTCAACAAAAATCCGCACCTCACTGACGGAATACAATGAGACAGCTGAGCAGGAGGCCCGCTACCTCTTGACAAGACATGTAGCGCATGCTTACGGTGAGGGTGAAAGGCCGGGGCGCTCTTTAGCAAATAAATTGAGAGATCCTAGAGAAAAAGCCTCAGTGGTCAGGGTGCTTGGCCCTGAAGGGGCGGAGACGTAGAATACACCCTCAATATTAGAAACATTCCAGAATTTTCACCATGAGTTATATAAGGCAAATGATACCGCCTCTGCGGTGGCAGTACACAACATCACTTTAGCCAGGTTAACGACTGGTCAGAGAAAGTTTCTTTGGCAGCCAATTACACTTGATAAAGTCTGGATGTATACAAGCACTCCCCAAATAACAAGGCACCCAGGTTGAACAGCTTGCCGGTGCGTTCTATAAAGAATTTTCTGTTATATTGGCACCACATATGCTCAATATGTTTTCTGAGGCATATCAAAATGACAGTGGTGGCCCGTCCTTTAGGGCGGAGGGGCCACACCCCCCCACCTGGTTCCCCTCATGAAGAGTGTCTGTCAGGCTGAACAAAGGCCAGCCTGACAGACACTCTTCATTTTCTGCTCAGACAGCCAGGAGTGAGCCATGCGCGATTTGCGCAGACTCCTGGCTGCCTGAGCTGAACTTTGCTGGGCTGAGGAGGTCACAGCTCCTATGGGCGTGACCTCCTCGGCTCAGCAAAGGTGCCTCGATGCCCTCCCCTGGGTGACGAGGAAAGCATCACCCATTGACACTCGCCCTGGGCGCTTCAGGTTTAAGCCCTGAAGCGCCCAGGGCGAGTGTTAATCAGTGACACTTCGTCACAGAGTGGGGTGGGGTCAGCAGTCTCACTGACCCCATCCCACTCTGTGACGAGGCTGGGACTGCTGCCTTCTCTCATTGGCTGACCTATGGTCAGCCAATGAGGGAAGGCAGCAGTTCCAACCCTCCTGGAACCTGGAGGCTGAAGGTAAGTGTGTGTGTTTGTGATGTTTTAAATTGAATGTTTGGTGCGCGCGTGCATGTTTGAGTGTTATGAGTGTTGTTAATGGATGTGAAAGAATGAGTGTGTGTGATGTTTTAAAATGAATGTTTGGTGCGTGCGTGCATGTTTGAATGGTATGAGTGTTGTTGATGGATGTGCGTGTGCGTGCGTGCGTGTCTGTGTGTGAAAGAATGAGTGTGTGTGTGTGTGTGCTTCCCGTCTGCCCCCTCCCTCCTAAAGCTGCCGGCCGCCACTGCAAAATGATATACTGCCAACATCACTCCGGGAAGTGTTGATAATAACATTGCTGAAGCCGGATAAACCACTGGAGCAGTGTGATTCCTACAGGCCATGGGTACCCGCAAACATTTTCCCAGGGGCCAAAAAGTTTGGCGTGTGACGCGCCTGGGGGCCGCATTGATGCCAGGGCAGTAGCGGTCAAGTGGGGTGGCTGGGGGGATTGGTAGCAAGGTAGGTGTAGGAGAAGCAAATGATATACATCTAGTGGCTGAAATAAACAATGGGAAACCAGAAAACCTGAAATGAATCCCGGCTTACCCACTTTTCCAAATTGTGTGATCCTAGGCAATTGTTTAGTCTCACTTTTCCTCCTTTTATTGGATTATCACATTTAAGATGACCTCGAAATACATGATTTATGGTGTGCGCTGCACGAAACCTGCTTCTATGTTTGATTTAATAAACTATAATGTTGTTAATGTATGATAGGAACCCAGGCCACCCATAAAGTGCACATACCAAGTGACTTGCCTCTTTAACTTACTATTAGTGGTGTTCTCAGGGTAAGGTAAATAATTAATGTTTCAAAATGTATGTTTCCAAATGCATGTTTGAAAAAAATCACTTTTAAAGGAATACATCTCAATGCACTGATAAAATATTTTTTACTAAGGCAAAAAGGTTCTGCATATTAACTGAATCCCTAGTTACTTCCTTTCTTTAACACCAATTAAGTTTGAAATAAATGATTGTGTGTTTATTTAATATTTTCATTGTTAGTGCGGAGTTGAGCAAACAGCTGCCCAGTGCTCCTGTTGCCCAAGGGGCCGCATGTAAAGGTCAGAGGGGCCGCATGAGGCCCGCGGGCCGTACTTTGAGTATCCATGCTATAGGCCGTTATCACTCAAAATAGACACTAAAATACTAGCAAAAGTACTTGCCAGCAGATTGCAACTGTTTCTCCCACTGCTGGTCCTACAGCTCGTGATCTCCGAACAGTCTTCACATTATTTCATCAACTAGACACAACTATGCTAGCTGTGGCGGTCCTATTGGACGCGATTAAAGCATTTGACACAATAGCGTGGGAGTACGTTTGCTATATTATTGCGCATGGGGGTTCCCAGGGAATTTACACATTGGATACGATTGCTAAATACCCGCCCCAGTGGAAGAGTACGAATCAGTGTCATACCTCAGCCGATTTTTTTTTTTTTTGGGGTGGGGGACGAGGCAGGGATGCCCTTTGTCACCCCTACTCTTTGCCATTGCCTTGGAATCTCTGGCCTGTATCATCAGGCAAAAACAGGTGAATGCAGCATTGTGCTTTACCCTACGACCCACTGGCGTTTCGTTATATGTGGACGACATGGTTCTCTACGTACATGACCCACATGTACATCTCTCCCCACTGTTTAGGGAATATGTTAGATTTGAATACTATGCAGCACTATGGATCACCAGGGCTAAATCAGTAACGGTCCCGCTAACCTGAAACACAATGCGTTGCCCAGTCGATTACCCACTGGAGTGGACCGAAGACCCAGTGAAACTCCTGGGGCTATGGATACACTGGGACACAGATTTGGTGGTGAGGCAAAATCATGGCACAGCAAATTGGAAAGTCAGGTTTCCCGTTGGAAGCAATTGTCCCTGTCTCTGGCTGACAGGACAGCAATATTGAAAATGGTAATTCTGCCGAAATTGCTGTATCTGTTTATTAATATACCGATAATACTCACCGCGCAGTTTTTCCGTGCCCCCGGGTCGTTGGACCTGATAATGTGTGTGTGTGTGTGTTGGGGGGGAGGAAACCACATACTAGCTGGGACATCTTTACACTGCCCTACGATAAAGTTGGATTGAATGCTCCAAACGTCTACATGTACTTCCTATGTGCATAGGCTCATTTCGCATACTATTGGTATATAGCATATGAATACATACCGCACATAGCCATTGAGCACAATGCAGCGGTTCCGGTCCCTCCCCGAGCTGCCTTACTTTATACCTCGAGGCATACTACATACCGCCTGGCAGCGGCTGGGGTAGATGGCGAAAAAGATACCCTTATATGTCCCTGCACTGCCCCTGTGGCACCATCCGGCGATTACACCCACACAGGAGGAAAACACGCTCCAAATACTGAAACAAGCTGGATTGAATACCATGGGGGATGAATACCCATTTTTGTTGCGGTTGAAAATTTGGACCAGTTCCAACAAGATTATGGGAAACATGAAAATAAACAAGCTTTGCCAAAGCCAATAAGTCTGATATTGGTGGTCAGCCTTTTGTTTTTGTCGAAGATTGTCTTTATTTGACATGGTCCTTGTAAAAATGTATTGTTGTGGGAGCTGCTAGGCCCTCACCATCATAACAAACATTGGCAAAAAGGAAAAATATTTTTGGTCTCAAAAAGCACACCTTTCCACCGTAGTTCAGGGCCTTGAACCAACCTACTTTATGTGGCAATATATTCCTTGTGAAAGGGTAGAATGCTGTCACTCACAGTGAAGAGAGACAATAAACAGAAAGATAGATAGAATTGTATTAAAAACAAAAAGTCTTGATAACCAATTAGGGGCCTAATTCTTAAAGAAAATCACAAAAGTGCTCACATAATACATGTCCGTGCATTAATGCAGGCTTACGTCTTTCCTGAATTCACAACTATTTACAAAAGTAGGCCAGGAAAGTGTACGCCTAGAAAATATTTGTGAACTGCATTTTTTAGCACAAGCAACTATGCATGTGTAGATTTGCTCTTGCAAAAATCTGTTGAGAATTTACAAGTTCTCTGTCCCTCCAAACACACTTTCCCAACACTGGAAGAAGTTTTACTTTGCCCTTGTCAGGAGTACATTTCCAGCCTTTCTCCGTATATGAAAAGATTACAGACGAGCTGGTGAAACCCCCTAAAACATGCACGTTATTAGGTTTCCATAGACTCAAAAGGGCATTCCAACCCTAGAACTATTGCTTACCCCTATCTTCAGCCTCAGGATGTAGATCTGCTGAAAGGTGCCAAAATAAGAGAATTGCTAGTTTTCAAATCCTAAAATAGCATGAGCCCTGGCATAATTAGAGAGACTATTATCAGAGCTCTTATATAATGAGATTGTTGCCATAATTTGTTGCCGCACTTCATGACACCAAAGGGACAAGCAGATTTTTTTTTACAGGAAAAGTAGGTTTATGAAGCAGTCTGTCCCATGGACAAGTTGATATTTTATACAATTCCACAACACTGGTAGAGGGAGCCAGCGAGGCGGAGTCTGGGGGGGTGAGGTGCATGAACTGTGAGAGAAGTGTGCCTCATTCAGAAGAGATGGGACGTCTTTCTTCCTAAAAGTGCTTCTTCATACCCGCGGCAGTGCCCCACTCCCATTTCGCACTACGCCATGCTTCTAAAGGAAGGGTGGTGGCTGCCTTTCAATGCAATGTAAGTGTTCTTTTGGCTAACTGTAAGGCTAGGCTAGCGAAGCAGGTGCAAACAATATGGCGTTTCCTACATTTAAAAACGCCAAGGGTGCAAGTCTACCAGGAGTAAAGGTCAGTGAGTTCAGTGACTTCACGTAGTGTGGTATGTAAACCTTGCCAAAAGGTGTGAAGAGCATGGCAAGACAATAGGATGTGCCGAAAATCTGCATCATCCATCTGACAGCAGGGGCAGGTTAGATGTGTTGTAGGGAAGTGCCTGTTAAGTTGTGCCAGGGTTAAATAAGCATGGTGTGGTATGTGAAACTGTATATTCTTGACTTTTGCATTTCTAGAGACATTGTGTGGGAATGCCAGTGCCTGAGCCTATTCCTTGTCTTCTAACACCCTCCCTATGTCGTCCTCCCATTTGGTGTGGAGAGGGCCCGGTGAAATACTAGTGTGGCTACGTATTGCTTTGTAAAGCCATGTGATCAAGTGCCGCCCATCACCCATGGTAAGTATTGTTTGTAACACAGTCCTCTACAACCTATAGTAGGTATTGTGAAGTTGGCGACAGATAAGGAATTGGCCAGCCGGGAAGTCAAAGTTTGTGTGAATCTGGGGGAAAAAGAGCAAGTTACCGTCAGAAAACAAGTCACCAGCTGTGTTGAGTGAGCAAATGGCCAACTGCACAATGCCACAGTAGCGTATGAGCCTGGGAAGCATGGGAGGCCCACCAGGGGGAATCCCAGAGCATATGGGAGGACATTTTGTGTAAAAGGGTCAATCCTGCAGAGACTGTTGGAGGCAACATGTCCTTGAAGTGAAAGTGGAGGCTCAGGCAGCGACCACGGAGTAAGAGGCCTTTGATTATGGTGGGAGTGAAGGGGGAGAGTCATGACCGGTTTTACCAAGGTTTTGGCCAGCTATCCACCTGGTTAGCCACTGTAGTTGGGCTGCCAGGAAGTACACTTCAAAGGAAGGGGCACTCAACTTTACCTCATCAGATGGTAATTGCAACTTCCACAGAGCAATCCTGAAGAGACCATTTCCCCAAATAAGTTCAGTTAGCAGGGAATACAGCTCTCTAAAAAAGTCCCGAGGAGGAATCACTGGGAGATTGGTGAAATAATACAAAAGATGAGGCAGGATCACCATCTTCCATTGCTCAGTCCTCGGCGTTGTGGCCAATTGCAACTTCATCCAGAAGGGCATCAAGAGTTTTAGCTATGCCAATAGCGTACATTGCCATCAAATAGGGCATCTTAGCAGTGGTATAGTCGGAATCCCTGATAACAGACTGCAGACTTTTGCTAGGTGAGGGGGGCGCCGGCTATGATAATTTCATGTGAGGTGAGGTTATTGTGTAGTGCGTAAATGGAGAATTTGCTCCTGTTGACTCGGAATCTAGATACCCTAGTGAACAACTGCAGCATAGTGTGGGCGGGAAGAGGGCTTGCCCGAGTGTCTCAGAGGAACAAGAGAAGGTCATCTGTGTAGAGTGGCACTGCATGTGCCATATCCACAAGGTGCATACCTCATTGTGCATCATCCGTACGGATCAGAATATCCAAAGGTTCCATGGCCATCGTGAAAAGTATTGGTGATAGTTGGCACCCTTGTTGCATATCGCATTCTACAGAGAATGCCCCTGATATGAGGTGGCCCACCTGTACCCTTGAGAGCAGTTTCACATACAGGAGTCGTGTGTAGGCAAGGAGGCAAGTATCTATGCCCATTCACGTGAGGACCTGGAAAAGATAAGACTAGTCCAGGGAATCAAAGACCTTCTTCAGGTCCTGTACAAGGCACACCGAAAAAGGACATTGGTCCTGGACCTGGATGTAGAAAAGGTGCCGAAGGTTGTGGGCATTGCTGTGCCTGGGGACACACCCGTTTTGATCCGGGTGGATGAGATCTTTCAGGTTTTGGGCATACCTAGCAGATAATATCTTTCCTAGGACCTTATAATCTGCCCCAGAATAGCATTGGGGTGGTAGGATGCTACATCGATACGGTCCCGGTGGACTTTGGGAATGGAGACTAGCAAAGAGTCCAGGACGAAGGATGGTAGTTCGCCCAGCCGGAGGGACTCATTGTACATAGAAGCTAGACGAGGTGCAAGGATGTTGGTACACGTGCTGTAGTATTCTATAGGTAGGTCGTCAAGGCTAGGGGATTTATTCCTGGCCAAGTCTTGGATTGCTTGCTTGACATCCGCCAGAGTTCTAACCGCATCCAAGGCACTTGTAATTTTGTTGGATAGGCCCGAATGGTAAATAATAACGTGATACACTGTTCCTAAGAAAGACCAGGGGACTATAGGATGATTGCTCTAGAGTCTCATAACTCAGGAGCATGAGTCCTCACACACCCAAATGGGTGTCATGCTTCATCATCGGACAAGCTCCTCGTCAGACTGGCGCTGCAATGTCTGACGGGCACCACCCAATGGGGGGCTCTTTGCCGGAGATCTTCTTGATGAAGCCGCTCTCGCCCTCAGATAGATAAAGGGGAAAGACACCGCGGAGGGTTTAGAAAAAGAAAGAATCTAAAATTGGCTCTGAACCCTGACTCGTTTTGACTTTATTCTATTAATGTTGGGTAGAGGCCAAGATTAAAAAACTCAACAAAAGAGTGAAACAGAGGTAATGCTCAACCACTCTCTAACTGTATATGTCATGGTGGTGGGTCAAGAAACTACAGGACCCTATCTCTGTATTGGGTCGACATGTTTCGCGTCTTAGTGGTCCATATGGATCCAGTGACGCTTCCTCAGGACCTAGTATGAATCAAACTCCTCCAACTATGAGCTGAATTAGCTAATTATAAATCAGAACTGACAGTCAAGACAGTAGATAACGTCAGTCACTTACAATCATTCATTGTAGCCATAGGTTCAGTTCCTATTCGTCGCCCTGGAAAATATCAATATATTAATTGAAGTATTCATGAGAGCTGAGTGAGTGCAAAACTGTGTGGCAAACGGTGATAGTGTGATAATAACATATTCATGCCAGAAAGAAGTGAGACAATGTATATATGCTTACCCTCCCATTTAGAGTAGGGGCATCCTGGGATCACGCGGACCTACAACCAGGTGTGTATACCAAACTACTTGTTGCAAAGGAAACAATAAAACATGGGGGTAAATCACATTGATTATAATAAGAACAATGTACATACCCCCATAGCAGTAATGAGTAAGTCACAACATAATATCCCATATAGATATTCCCGTGAATATCATGTTAAACATAACAAATTGTTTGCAAATGGCATTATAATCGGGATAATACCTCTTGATGTCCCGTTATCAATCTCTATTCAACACTTAAGAGACGCAGCAGCGTATAAAAATGCTTATGGTTATACAGGTAAAAAAAGGAACAGTACATGACTAAATGCACCACTGTGTAAGGCAAGGTTGTCACATTATGCAACACAAAACAAAGTTAGGGAGCCAGCGTACTCTAATAATAGAGAGCCCGGACAGATAACAGACACAAATCAAACTAAGCTGACTAACGAGCGTACTGCTTCTGACACTCGATAAGGGTTAAATAAACAACACACTCACACGTAGTGAGGGCTACATTTGTTCGAAGGTACCTAGTTGTAAGTGGACAAACTTACCCTCGTCGCGCTCCCGGAGATGACTGGGAGACGTGACGAGGGCAAGAGACACTCGAGAATGGATAGTAGTCATCACACTCACACGTGGCGTCGGTTACACTTACTTGAAGGTATCTGGTTGTGGGTGGAAAGACCTACCCTCGTCGCGCTCCCGAAGGTGACTGGGAGACGCGGTGGGGGCCGAATATGAGCCCGTGCTCAATTGGAAAATTGGACGCCGGTGCGCGCGGTGCTGGGAGACGCGGACGCGTCCCCGGTGGCGCGACCGGTCGTAAAAAAGAAAGAAGGACTAAGGTTAGTCCTGCAATTAGAAGCCGAAAATGGCGGCCATTATTGAAGGGAGGGTAACCCAGGCGATAATATATGGGTGGTTGGTAGTACAGGGCTCTTACCTCACACAATTTAATTCGGAGGAGAAATGTTAATGAAGTCTGGAGTCACGTGTGTGAACTACTACTCATCTAAATATTAACGCAATGTGTGTGTGGATCTCAAAAAGGTAGTCACTCGATATATTAATCAAGGGTGTGTAATGGACTAAGTATCACTCTAGTGTGCGGAGATAACACATCCTGAGGTAATAAGTGTGGACTAATCCTAGTCTTGTCAGAGAAATTATTTTTATTCTTCCTGTCACATGGTCATAAGAAGTATCATATCTCTCATGTACCCCTGGTAATAAATGAAGTCAGGAAATCAGCGAGAGAAGTTCGCCCAAGGGATATCATCATTTAATCCCTTCCGATGCTTCCCCAATTTATACACCCAACGCTGTTCTAGTTCAAAAAGGGATTCGGTGCTTTTCTTGGGGCATGTTTGTAATACAACCCACCACATGTCATCTGGGCTGTGTTGTACATCGATGAAATGGATACTAAGTTTCGTCGAAGTTCGTCCACAGCGGATGTTGCTGCGGTGTTCGTTGATTCTAGTTCTGATTGCTCTGGTGGTCATCCCTATATATTGTAAACCACAGGGACAAGTGATCAGATAGACACAAAACTTAGTGTTACAGTTAGTATGTTTAAGCAGTCGCCAGTTGCCTATTGGTGCTAAATCAAGACTGTCTAATCGTTTTGTTAGTGCACAAACGTTGCAGTTACCACACGGGTGGTGTCCAGTTACTGGAGGTAAGTCCCATAATGTCCCTTGTCTTTTGGATGATGCCTGTGGTTTGGGTCGCGTATGGATCAATATATCTTTAAGATTAGTCGTCCTTTTAAACGCAAACAGTGGTTTTGGGATGTTCTCACCACCACTACACAGGATATTCCATCTCTTATTGACAATTTTCTTAATAGTGTTGGACAATGGTGTGAAGGTGGTGACACAAGTTAATTTATTCACTGGACACCTGGGGGCCGTATGGAGTAGTGATTCTCTGTTACTATATTTGGCTCGTTTGTAGGCGATATTAACCACATTGGTAGGATAGTGGCGGTCACCTAATTTATGTTTCAGTTCTGTAGCTTGTGAGTCAAAGGACCGAATGCTGCAACAGTTGCGGCGTAGTCGCAAAAACTGACCAAAAGGTAAGTTGTCCCTGAGTGCTTTTGGATGGAAACTATCGTATAGTAGTAAACTATTACGATCTGTAGTTTTGTGATAAGTGTTGGTCTTGAGTTTGCCTCCATCCATGCTGATCTCTAAATCTAAAAAGGGGATCGTAGTGGTTGAGACCGAGGAGGTAAAGTGTAAAAAGGGATCCAAATTGTTAATCCAGGTAGTAAAGACTGTAACTTCGTCAATGCGACCCTGCCAAATGATCAAAATGTCGTCAATGTATCGGCGCCATAATTTAATGTTGCCGTAGAATGGGTTGGAATCAGGTAGTATGAATCGTTTCTCAAAGTCATACATATAAAGACATGCCAAACTAGGAGCAAAAGTGCTCCCCATTGATGTCCCTCGAATTTGATGAAAAAGAAGATCTTCAAACTGGAAAAAGTTCTCTGTCATAGCTAGGGAGGCACAGTGCATGATAAAATGTACAGGTGTGTTGGACTGGAGGGAAGCAGTGAGCAGGGCTGATTCAACTACTGATAGAGGGCCTGATTCTAACTTTGGAGGACGGTGTTAAACCGTCCCAAAAGTGGCGGATATACCACCGACCGTATTACGAGTCCATTATATCCTATGGAACTCGTAATACGGTAGGTGGTATATCCGCCACTTTTGGGACGGTTTAACACCGTCCTCCAAAGTTAGAATCAGGCCCAGAGTGTCTTGTTGTGGAATATTGGTGTACAATGCTTCGACATCTAAAGTGATCAGTGCTTGAACAGTATCTGTGATATTGATAGATTCAATCAGCTTGAGAACATCTTTAGTGTCTTTCAAATAAGTGGAAGAATGCTGTACAAGGGATATCATCGACATTTTGCGACCATTTTTTACAACCCCTTGTACAGCATTCTTCCACTTATTTGAAAGACACTTTACCTCCTCGGTCTCAACCACTACGATCCCCTTTTTAGATTTAGAGATCAGCATGGATGGAGGCAAACTCAAGACCAACACTTATCACAAAACTACAGATCGTAATAGTTTACTACTATACGATAGTTTCCATCCAAAAGCACTCAGGGACAACTTACCTTTTGGTCAGTTTTTGCGACTACGCCGCAACTGTTGCAGCATTCGGTCCTTTGACTCACAAGCTACAGAACTGAAACATAAATTAGGTGACCGCCACTATCCTACCAATGTGGTTAATATCGCCTACAAACGAGCCAAATATAGTAACAGAGAATCACTACTCCATACGGCCCCCAGGTGTCCAGTGAATAAATTAACTTGTGTCACCACCTTCACACCATTGTCCAACACTATTAAGAAAATTGTCGATAAGAGATGGAATATCCTGTGTAGTGGTGGTGAGAACATCCCAAAACCACTGTTTGCGTTTAAAAGGACGACTAATCTTAAAGATATATTGATCCATACGCGACCCAAACCACAGGCATCATCCAAAAGACAAGGGACATTATGGGACTTACCTCCAGTAACTGGACACCACCCGTGTGGTAACTGCAACGTTTGTGCACTAACAAAACGATTAGACAGTCTTGATTTAGCACCAATAGGCAACTGGCGACTGCTTAAACATACTAACTGTAACACTAAGTTTTGTGTCTATCTGATCACTTGTCCCTGTGGTTTACAATATATAGGGATGACCACCAGAGCAATCAGAACTAGAATCAACGAACACCGCAGCAACATCCGCTGTGGACGAACTTCGACGAAACTTAGTATCCATTTCATCGATGTACAACACAGCCCAGATGACATGTGGTGGGTTGTATTACAAACAAGCCCCAAGAAAAGCACCGAATCCCTTTTTGAACTAGAACAGCGTTGGGTGTATAAATTGGGGACGCATCGGAAGGGATTAAATGATGATATCCCTTGGACGAACTTCTCTCGCTGATTTCCTGACTTCATTTATTACCAGGGGTACATGAGAGATATGATACTTCTTATGACCATGTGACAGGAAGAATAAAAATAATTTCTCTGACAAGACTAGGATTAGTCCACACTTATTACCTCAGGATGTGTTATCTCCGCACACTAGAGTGATACTTAGTCCATTACACACCCTTGATTAATATATTGAGTGACTACCTTTTTGAGATCCACACACACATTGCGTTAATATTTAGATGAGTAGTAGTTCACACACGTGACTCCAGACTTCATTAACATTTCTCCTCCGAATTAAATTGTGTGAGGTAAGAGCCCTGTACTACCAACCACCCATATATTATCGCCTGGGTTACCCTCCCTTCAATAATGGCCGCCATTTTCGGCTTCTAATTGCAGGACTAACCTTAGTCCTTCTTTCTTTTTTACGACCGGTCGCGCCACCGGGGACGCGTCCGCGTCTCCCAGCACCGCGCGCACCGGCGTCCAATTTTCCAATTGAGCACGGGCTCATATTCGGCCCCCACCGCGTCTCCCAGTCACCTTCGGGAGCGCGACGAGGGTAGGTCTTTCCACCCACAACCAGATACCTTCAAGTAAGTGTAACCGACGCCACGTGTGAGTGTGATGACTACTATCCATTCTCGAGTGTCTCTTGCCCTCGTCACGTCTCCCAGTCAACTCCGGGAGCGCGACGAGGGTAAGTTTGTCCACTTACAACTAGGTACCTTCGAACAAATGTAGCCCTCACTACGTGTGAGTGTGTTGTTTATTTAACCCTTATCGAGTGTCAGAAGCAGTACGCTCGTTAGTCAGCTTAGTTTGATTTGTGTCTGTTATCTGTCCGGGCTCTCTATTATTAGAGTACGCTGGCTCCCTAACTTTGTTTTGTGTTGCATAATGTGACAACCTTGCCTTACACAGTGGTGCATTTAGTCATGTACTGTTCCTTTTTTTACCTGTATAACCATAAGCATTTTTATACGCTGCTGCGTCTCTTAAGTGTTGAATAGAGATTGATAACGGGACATCAAGAGGTATTATCCCGATTATAATGCCATTTGCAAACAATTTGTTATGTTTAACATGATATTCACGGGAATATCTATATGGGATATTATGTTGTGACTTACTCATTACTGCTATGGGGGTATGTACATTGTTCTTATTATAATCAATGTGATTTACCCCCATGTTTTATTGTTTCCTTTGCAACAAGTAGTTTGGTATACACACCTGGTTGTAGGTCCGCGTGATCCCAGGATGCCCCTACTCTAAATGGGAGGGTAAGCATATATACATTGTCTCACTTCTTTCTGGCATGAATATGTTATTATCACACTATCACCGTTTGCCACACAGTTTTGCACTCACTCAGCTCTCATGAATACTTCAATTAATATATTGATATTTTCCAGGGCGACGAATAGGAACTGAACCTATGGCTACCATGAATGATTGTAAGTGACTGACGTTATCTACTGTCTTGACTGTCAGTTCTGATTTATAATTAGCTAATTCAGCTCATAGTTGGAGGAGTTTGATTCATACTAGGTCCTGAGGAAGCGTCACTGGATCCATATGGACCACTAAGACGCGAAACATGTCGACCCAATACAGAGATAGGGTCCTGTAGTTTCTTGACCCACCACCATGACATATACAGTTAGAGAGTGGTTGAGCATTACCTCTGTTTCACTCTTTTGTTGAGTTTTTTAATCTTGGCCTCTACCCAACATTAATAGAATAAAGTCAAAACGAGTCAGGGTTCAGAGCCAATTTTAGATTCTTTCTTTTTCTAAACCCTCCGCGGTGTCTTTCCCCTTTATCTATCTGAGGGCGAGAGCGGCTTCATCAAGAAGATCTCCGGCAAAGAGCCCCCCATTGGGTGGTGCCCGTCAGACATTGCAGCGCCAGTCTGACGAGGAGCTTGTCCGATGATGAAGCATGACACCCATTTGGGTGTGTGAGGACTCATGCTCCTGAGTTATGAGACTCTAGAGCAATCATCCTATAGTCCCCTGGTCTTTCTTAGGAACAGTGTATCACGTTATTATTTAGCTTACATTGGAGGATATACACTGGACCTTTATCCCTCCCAATCCCCCCTTCTCTTGGACGTATTTAGTACAGCAGTCTTGCTGTGGGATTATTCTTGAGTCTCTTGTAGACCCCCCTAATGATGGATAATTTCCAAGGGTTAAGCTTTGACGATGATATCGTTTCAGCAATTTTACAGACCCCTTCCATTTTGGTAAATGAGGGTGCTGGACCTTCGGGCCCCACGAAAGCAGAGTGGGATAAACTGTCCTCACTGAAGCGAGACTTGATTAAAACAGTACTTCATGGGACAATCATGACTGAGTACCTGAGAGCCAATATAGCCCCTAATGGGCTAATTGTATCTAATATGCCACGGATCTTCCTACAAGACTTGGTCTTTAGGAAGGATTGGGCACAAATAGCCTGGAAGTGCACCCGCGATTGGTTGGTACTTATTATCAATACCTCCAGGCGACTAGCAGAATCCATGGCTGTACAGATCTCCTTTATGGAGAACACACTCAAGACCACAGTATCCATCACAGCGTTTAAGAGCCGGTTAGCGGAAATCAATGCCGATTTGAATGAGTCTAAAGAATTCTTGACCCAGCAGAAAATCACAAAATTACAGAAAGACATCGGCAAGTTTTGTCGTGAAAAGGTCTATCCCTATACCAAGGAAGACTATTCTGTTGACACTCAATCCATCTCGTCGGATGAATCTACTTCGTCTCTTAGAAGACCTCGTAAATTCAGCCATAGCTCTTCATCCGACGGGTGGAGCACGGACGACGAGAGATCTCAACCTTATTTCCAATACCCTCAATATCATCCCGGACCGCCAATGGCTTGGCAACAACCCTTCCCCCTTTATCAACCCCGCCAAATGTTACCTTACATGCCTTTTTTAGGCCAAGGCAGGGGCAGGGGAAGAGGCAGAAGACGAGGAAGAGGAAGGAGAGTACATTGGGCCCAGGAGGAACCCCAGATGGTCACTCGCAGCCAGGGAAAAGTGCAACAACCCAGGACTTAGTTGTCAACTTATCCGACAGACCCCTCTCTCCTGAGGAAACCAGGGTGTTAAATAGAGGTTTGGGGTTTGTTCCAACCCCCAAAGAAGACTTTTTCCGCCTTCAATGTGAAATGGCACAATTCTTCAGGAAAATTAGGCTTCAGTCTTTTTTTAAAGACCAGCCTACTGATGGTGCCCCTGTTGATTCGGGCCTTAGAAAACCATCCAAATTTACCCCCCCCACTACTGCAATACCCTGTGAGATCTTGGCATTTGAAAAGGCGGTCGATACCGACCTCAACAGATTACGACCTAAGCATCATTTCTGCAACTTATCCAAAGACGAGAATGACGCTCTGAAGAGGCTGGCAGCTGATAGTAGTATTACCATCAAACCAGCAGATAAAGGCGGAGCGATAGTTATATTGAATTCATCTGACTACAGACATGAATGTCTCCGTCTTCTTAGTGACTCTACTTACTATACACAGCTTATCAATGATCCAACTACTAGAATTCAAACAGAAATTTGAGGTATGATAAATGAGGCTGTCAGTAATGCATGGATCACAAAAAAAGAAGCTGACTTTCTAGACACACCATGTCCTAGAACTCCATACTTTTACTGCCTCCCGAAAATCCACAAAGGGAAAATCCCTCCCCCTGGTCGTCCTATAGTCTCAGGTATAGGCTCGATTCTTGAACCCCTCTCGACATTTTGCGACCATTTTTTACAACCCCTTGTACAGCATTCTTCCACTTATTTGAAAGACACTAAAGATGTTCTCAAGCTGATTGAATCTATCAATATCACAGATACTGTTCAAGCACTGATCACTTTAGATGTCGAAGCATTGTACACCAATATTCCACAACAAGACACTCTGGGCCTGATTCTAACTTTGGAGGACGGTGTTAAACCGTCCCAAAAGTGGCGGATATACCACCTACCGTATTACGAGTTCCATAGGATATAATGGACTCGTAATACGGTCGGTGGTATATCCGCCACTTTTGGGACGGTTTAACACCGTCCTCCAAAGTTAGAATCAGGCCCTCTATCAGTAGTTGAATCAGCCCTGCTCACTGCTTCCCTCCAGTCCAACACACCTGTACATTTTATCATGCACTGTGCCTCCCTAGCTATGACAGAGAACTTTTTCCAGTTTGAAGATCTTCTTTTTCATCAAATTCGAGGGACATCAATGGGGAGCACTTTTGCTCCTAGTTTGGCATGTCTTTATATGTATGACTTTGAGAAACGATTCATACTACCTGATTCCAACCCATTCTACGGCAACATTAAATTATGGCGCCGATACATTGACGACATTTTGATCATTTGGCAGGGTCGCATTGACGAAGTTACAGTCTTTACTACCTGGATTAACAATTTGGATCCCTTTTTACACTTTACCTCCTCGGTCTCAACCACTACGATCCCCTTTTTAGATTTAGAGATCAGCATGGATGGAGGCAAACTCAAGACCAACACTTATCACAAAACTACAGATCGTAATAGTTTACTACTATACGATAGTTTCCATCCAAAAGCACTCAGGGACAACTTACCTTTTGGTCAGTTTTTGCGACTACGCCGCAACTGTTGCAGCATTCGGTCCTTTGACTCACAAGCTACAGAACTGAAACATAAATTAGGTGACCGCCACTATCCTACCAATGTGGTTAATATCGCCTACAAACGAGCCAAATATAGTAACAGAGAATCACTACTCCATACGGCCCCCAGGTGTCCAGTGAATAAATTAACTTGTGTCACCACCTTCACACCATTGTCCAACACTATTAAGAAAATTGTCAATAAGAGATGGAATATCCTGTGTAGTGGTGGTGAGAACATCCCAAAACCACTGTTTGCGTTTAAAAGGACGACTAATCTTAAAGATATATTGATCCATACGCGACCCAAACCACAGGCATCATCCAAAAGACAAGGGACATTATGGGACTTACCTCCAGTAACTGGACACCACCCGTGTGGTAACTGCAACGTTTGTGCACTAACAAAACGATTAGACAGTCTTGATTTAGCACCAATAGGCAACTGGCGACTGCTTAAACATACTAACTGTAACACTAAGTTTTGTGTCTATCTGATCACTTGTCCCTGTGGTTTACAATATATAGGGATGACCACCAGAGCAATCAGAACTAGAATCAACGAACACCGCAGCAACATCCGCTGTGGACGAACTTCGACGAAACTTAGTATCCATTTCATCGATGTACAACACAGCCCAGATGACATGTGGTGGGTTGTATTACAAACATGCCCCAAGAAAAGCACCGAATCTCTTTTTGAACTAGAACAGCGTTGGGTGTATAAATTGGGGACGCATCGGAAGGGATTAAATGATGATATCCCTTGGACGAACTTCTCTCGCTGATTTCCTGACTTCATTTATTACCAGGGGTACATGAGAGATATGATACTTCTTATGACCATGTGACAGGAAGAATAAAAATAATTTATCTGACAAGACTAGGATTAGTCCACACTTATTACCTCAGGATGTGTTATCTCCGCACACTAGAGTGATACTTAGTCCATTACACACCCTTGATTAATATATCGAGTGACTACCTTTTTGAGATCCACACACACATTGCGTTAATATTTAGATGAGTAGTAGTTCACACACGTGACTCCAGACTTCATTAACATTTCTCCTCCGAATTAAATTGTGTGAGGTAAGAGCCCTGTACTACCAACCACCCATATATTATCGCCTGGGTTACCCTCCCTTCAATAATGGCCGCCATTTTCGGCTTCTAATTGCAGGACTAACCTTAGTCCTTCTTTCTTTTTTACGACCGGTCGCGCCACCGGGGACGTGTCCGCGTCTCCCAGCACCGCGCGCACCGGCGTCCAATTTTCCAATTGAGCACGGGCTCATATTCGGCCCCCACCGCGTCTCCCAGTCACCTTCGGGAGCGCGACGAGGGTAGGTCTTTCCACCCACAACCAGATACCTTCAAGTAAGTGTAACCGACGCCACGTGTGAGTGTGATGACTACTATCCATTCTCGAGTGTCTCTTGCCCTCGTCACGTCTCCCAGTCATCTCCGGGAGCGCGACGAGGGTAAGTTTGTCCACTTACAACTAGGTACCTTCGAACAAATGTAGCCCTCACTACGTGTGAGTGTGTTGTTTATTTAACCCTTATCGAGTGTCAGAAGCAGTACGCTCGTTAGTCAGCTTAGTTTGATTTGTGTCTGTTATCTGTCCGGGCTCTCTATTATTAGAGTACGCTGGCTCCCTAACTTTGTTTTGTGTTGCATAATGTGACAACCTTGCCTTACACAGTGGTGCATTTAGTCATGTACTGTTCCTTTTTTTACCTGTATAACCATAAGCATTTTTATACGCTGCTGCGTCTCTTAAGTGTTGAATAGAGATTGATAACGGGACATCAAGAGGTATTATCCCGATTATAATGCCATTTGCAAACAATTTGTTATGTTTAACATGATATTCACGGGAATATCTATATGGGATATTATGTTGTGACTTACTCATTACTGCTATGGGGGTATGTACATTGTTCTTATTATAATCAATGTGATTTACCCCCATGTTTTATTGTTTCCTTTGCAACAAGTAGTTTGGTATACACACCTGGTTGTAGGTCCGCGTGATCCCAGGATGCCCCTACTCTAAATGGGAGGGTAAGCATATATACATTGTCTCACTTCTTTCTGGCATGAATATGTTATTATCACACTATCACCGTTTGCCACACAGTTTTGCACTCACTCAGCTCTCATGAATACTTCAATTAATATATTGATATTTTCCAGGGCGACGAATAGGAACTGAACCTATGGCTACAATGAATGATTGTAAGTGACTGACGTTATCTACTGTCTTGACTGTCAGTTCTGATTTATAATTAGCTAATTCAGCTCATAGTTGGAGGAGTTTGATTCATACTAGGTCCTGAGGAAGCGTCACTGGATCCATATGGACCACTAAGACGCGAAACATGTCGACCCAATACAGAGATAGGGTCCTGTAGTTTCTTGACCCACCACCATGACATATACAGTTAGAGAGTGGTTGAGCATTACCTCTGTTTCACTCTTTTGTTGAGTTTTTTAATCTTGGCCTCTACCCAACATTAATAGAATAAAGTCAAAACGAGTCAGGGTTCAGAGCCAATTTTAGATTCTTTCTTTTTCTAAACCCTCCGCGGTGTCTTTCCCCTTTATCTATCTGAGGGCGAGAGCGGCTTCATCAAGAAGATCTCCGGCAAAGAGCCCCCCATTGGGTGGTGCCCGTCAGACATTGCAGCGCCAGTCTGACGAGGAGCTTGTCCGATGATGAAGCATGACACCCATTTGGGTGTGTGAGGACTCATGCTCCTGAGTTATGAGACTCTAGAGCAATCATCCTATAGTCCCCTGGTCTTTCTTAGGAACAGTGTATCACGTTATTATTTAGCTTACATTGGAGGATATACACTGGACCTTTATCCCTCCCAATCCCCCCTTCTCTAGGCCCGAATGGTGCCTATGTGTACTGTGACGCAGTTAGGTGCCATGGCCTGCCCCCCCCTGAAATGGCGTCCGCCTGTCCTGTGTGGATGGACATGTGGAAATGAGGTAATGCCACTGACGTTGTGCGCCGTTGCAGGAGGCGGTCGGGTACCGCCGTGCAACTCCTCATTGGTTGTCATTGGGCTCTATGGGTTACAGTGGCCAATGGTGATGTACGCCAGCGATGACGGGACACACCGCCACGGACATGAAAGCAATTTTCTATCTGCTCACTCACTCACTTGTTACCTGACCTTCAACAGGAGAGGACCTACACTGCAAGTGCTGCTGTGACCTGTGTCTGGAACCAACCATGGTTCGTGTCACTGGGGAAAGGACCCCTGCCTTCACCGCTGCAGAGTTGGAGAGACTGGTGGATGGGATCCTACCCCAGTACTGAATGTTGTATAGGCCTCCAGACCAACAGGTGAGTACACCGTGGGAACGATGCATGGGGCACGAATGCATGGAGTGCTGTGTGTGAGGGCCTCATGTGGGGGGGGTTGGTGGAAGGGCTCTGGGCAGCGTGCTGCATGTATGGTGGGCAATGTCTGTGCATAAGGGGATGTGAGGGCTATGGTGGGCCATGAGTGTAACAGGCCGGACGGTCTAACTGATACCCTTTTCTATGTTTTTTTTCTGCAGATCAGCGCCCATCAGTAAAAGGGAATATGGCCTGCCATCGCCAAGGACGTGCGGACCCCTGGGGTCTGTGGCAGGCGGAGCACCCAGTGTCACAAATGGTGGGAGGACCTGAGACGCTGGGCAAGGAAGACGGCGGAGGCCCAGGTGGGGATGGCCTCCCAACGAGGAAGGGGTGCCTGTTGAACCCTGACCCCCCTGATGGCCCACATACTGGCGGTGGCCTATCTGGAGCTAGATGGGCGCTTGAGGGCATCACAGCAGCCACAAGGGGGTGAGTACAGTTTCCCTATATACTACTTGCGCGTGGTGGGGTGGTCACTGGGTGGGTGATGTGGGCCTATGGGTGCCCCTAGGCCAGGCCAGACAATGCAGGGTGGATCTCATGTTGGGCCGGGGCTGATGAACACCACCTCCTACCAAGCTAGTAGGCATCCACTACTGGGCAGGGGTCCGTGGGTGCCAGGTTTGCTGCTATTGGCGTTAGGTATTCCTGTCCGTGGCCTGGTGACTAGCATTGTGACTGGTAGTGCATTGCCTAGTGCGTAGGGCTGCTCCCTGTGTGTGTGTATATGTCGTGTACGCCAACGGTAGTGTTGGATCACCCACTGACGAAGTGTATCCTTTGTCTCTCCCCCCTTTTTTTTATTTTGTCACCCTGTCCTTATGTGCATTAGCATCATCTGGCGGAGGAGCAGAGGCACCGGGGGCGGAGGGAGCTGCATCCCACAGGGCCCAGGAGGCCTAATCCACCGACAGTGAGGGCACCAGTGGGACGGAGGGCGAGGGGAGCACCACGGCGGAGACAGGAGGGGGCAGTTCGGACAGTGATACCTCCTCTGATGGAAGCTCACTGGTGGTAGCGGACACCTCTGTGGCCACCCCAACTACAGGTACAGCCGCCACCCCCGTACCAGCACCGCCCTCCCAGCAGCCCCTCAGCGAGTTTCCCGTGCTCGATCGCCCAGGCATCTCAGGCCCTGCCCGAGTTAACCCTGCTGCCCTGAGTGAGGAGGCTATTGACCTCCTGTGATCCATCTCAGTTGGGAAGTCAACCATAGTGATTGCCATCCAGGGGCTGGTAGCCCATTTGCAACAAACAAATGCATTCCTGGAGGGCATTCATTCTGGCATGGCGGCCCAACAGAGGTCAATCCAGGCTCTGGCCTCCTCCCGTGTGGCAGCCATTGTCCCTGTTTCTAGCCTCCCCCTCCAACTTCCTCTACTCCAGGAGTGGCTCAGGCAAACACAAGCACCACACATCATCCCACAGGCACTCACACAAACACCATCCAGATGCAGACATACCAACATCCACTGCCTCCACTGTGTCTCCCTCCTCCTCGTCCACATCCCTCCCAGTAGCGTCTACACTCACACCTGCATGCACTACATCCTCATCCACTACCCCCATCACCATCACGCCTATCAGTACACACCCCTCACTGGCAGTCACCACCCCCACATCCATGCACACGTCCCCTGTGTCCTCTCCCACTGTGTCTGTGCCCCCTCCTCCCAAAGTACTCAAACGCAAGCATTCAGACACCCAATAGCCATCCACCTCACAACAGCATCCAGCCCAATCACCTGCACCCAAAATTAGCAGACAGACACTTCCTACAACCACTCCCTCTTCCTCCACTCCCAAGCCTTCACCCTCTTCCTGCCCCAATGTCCCTAAGAAGCTTTTCCTCTCCACCGTTGACCTCTTCCGAACCACCAGCTGCCAAAGGGAAGGGCAAGGAGGCACCACCAGCTGCCAAGGGGAAGGGCAAGGAGGCACCACCAGCTGCCAAGTCGAAGAGCAAGGAGGAACCACCAGCTGCCAAAGGGAAGGGCAAGGAGGCACCACCAGCTGCCAAGGGGAAGGCGAAGGAGGCACCACCAGCTGCCAAGGGGAAGGGCAAGGGGCTTGCACAAGCAGGCAGGAAGGACAGGAGGCCTGGGGCTTGGACTGATTCTGAGCCCCCACCACCAACCATGGCGGTTCAGCCATCTGAGGCTGCAGGGAAAAGGCTGGAGGCTCCCCCCACCACTGCCTGCACCGCCACCAGCACCGCCACCAGCAGCCCCAGTGGGCAGCTGTCCGAGGCTGCAGGGGAAGGGCTGGAGCCTCTCCCCAACACTGCCTGCACCGCCACCAGCACTGCCACCAGCAGCAGCAGCCCCAGTGGGCAGCCGTCCGAGGCTGCAGGGGAAGGGCTGGAGCCTCCCCCCACCACTGCCAGCAACGCCACCAGCACCGCCACCAGCATCACCGGCAGCATCAGCAGCCCCAGTGTGCAGCCGTCCGAGGCTGCAGG
Source organism: Pleurodeles waltl (assembly GCF_031143425.1). Classification (NCBI taxonomy): domain Eukaryota; kingdom Metazoa; phylum Chordata; class Amphibia; order Caudata; family Salamandridae; genus Pleurodeles; species Pleurodeles waltl. Next base: position 55,248,918 of record NC_090443.1, read on the forward strand.
GGATGGGCTGGAGCCTCCAACCACCACTGCCAGCCCTGCCACTGCCACCACTGAGCAGCCTTCACCGCCGGCAGGCAGTGCGTAGTCCTGCCTCCATGGGCTGTAGTGCGTCCTGGCCCCTGCAAATCCTGTAGGTGTGACACCCAGGTGAGAGACTGTGACCATGCACTCACCAAGTGCTGCATCACAGGGCACAAGGCCCCCTCCAGAACCAGTGGAAGAAGCCATCCACTCACCGCATCCTTGCCAGGATGAAGCACACTGGGCACAAGGCCCCCTCCAGAACCAGTGGAAGAAGCCAGACACTCACCCGATCCTTGCCAGGATGAATCACACTGGGCACAAGGCCCCCTCCAGAACCAGTGGAAGAAGCCATCAACTCACTGCATCCTTGCCAGGATGAAGCACACTGGGCACAAGGCCTCCACCAGAACCACACTGGGCACAAGGTCCTCTCCAGAACCAGTGGATGAAGCCATCAACTCACCCCATCCTTGCCAGGATGAAGCACACTGGGCACAAGGCCCCCTCCAGAACCAGTGGAGAAGCCACCCACTTGAGAGACTGTGGCATTGCACTACCCAGGACCAAGCAGTGGGCAAACCACCCACTTGAGAGACTGTGGCCTTGCACTCCCCAGGACCAGGCAGTGGGCAAACCACCCACTTGAGAGACTGTGGCCTTGCACTCCCCAGGACCAAGCAGTGGGCAAACCACCCACTTGAGAGACTGTGGCCTTGCACTCCCCAGGACATCGCACAGGGCATGTAGCCCACTGCAGGACCAGTGGTGTTATACCATCTTCCGGTTGAGGTGCCCCCCCATTCCCCATCCCCCTGAGGTGCCTGTGTATTTTCGACCTGATGCCCCTGCAGTGTTCTTTCCGTGTTATTGCAGGAGTGAGGTGGGACCTTGGCCCATGTGTAGTGGCCCTGTGGCCCATGGACATTGAGGACTGGGCAGTGTCCCTCCATTTGTATATATGTATATACTGTTTTAATTTGAAAGCACATAGTTAGAGTATTTTATCTTTTAACACTCACTTTAATCAATTGCTTTTGTCCTTGCATTATTCCTTTGGGGTACGGGGTGGATATGTAATGTTATTGCATCTGTTTGTGTGTATGGTGTTGGGGTGGGGGTGTTGCGTGTGTCACTCTCTTTTCCTCCCCCTTCCCTTGTGTGCTAGGCGGCAGTACTCACAGTGGTCGTCTTCGCCGGCGTTGATCTTCGGAATGCATGAAGAGGTATAGCAACATGGGGAAGACGTGCAACTCGGGCTCCAATGGCGTTGTGGCTGTTCCCTGTGTCTCCAGAGGTGAGTCCTTTGACTTCTGTGTTCTGTTTCCGCCGTGCTTTTGATGTCGTTGGTACTGCCCCGGAAAAGGTGGCGGATAGGCCTGTCTTAATACAGTGGTCGGAACATTGTCTTCTGCCTGGCTGTTGGCTGTTACCGCCGTGGTGCTTGTTGCTACCGCCGTAGCGGTTGGTGTGTTAAAGTGTCTGTCTGTCTGGGCGTTTTCTGCTGTGGTCATAATTCCATTTTTGTTACCGCCAGCCTGTTGGTGGTATTACCGCCGCTTTATCATCAGACCGCCAGGGTTGTAATGAGGGCCTTAATGTCTGAGTATTTATAGATGTAGGTTGTGTCTGTATAAGTGTCTGCACATCCCCTAATATCTCAGTACCTCATTGCTGCAGTATCAAATGTCTATATATACTTATATTCTCAGTGAGCATCTCTCTATTTTTGGTATAGGGTGGTGGTGTTTTAATGGATGTGGTGTGTGAGTTGCTTGTATTGGCCACATTGCAAGTAGACCTAAATGGACACTATGGGGGTCATTCTGACCCCCGCGGGCGGCGGGAGCCGCCCGCCTGGAGGGAGCCGCCAAATGGCCGCTCCGCGGTCAAAAGACCGCGGAGGCCATTCTGGCTTTCCCGCTGGGCTGGCGGGCGACCGCCAGAAGGCCGCCCGCCAGCCCAGCGGGAAACCCCTCCCCACGAGGAAGCCGGCTCCGAATGGAGCCGGCGGAGTGGGTATGTGCGACGGGTGCAGTGGCACCCGTCGCGTATTTCAGTGTCTGCAAAGCAGACACTGAAATACAAAGTGGGGCCCTCTTACGGGGGCCCCTGCAGTGCCCATGCCATTGGCATGGGCACTGCAGGGGCCCCCAGGGGACCCACGACACCCCTCACCGCCGGTCGGAGCCGCCAGGAACAGGATGGCGGTGAGGGGGTCGGAATCCCCCATGGCGGCGCAGCAAGCTGCGCCGCCATGGGGGATTCCCAGGGCAGCGGAAAACCGGCGGGAGACCGCCGGTTTTCCTGGTCTGACCGCGGCCAAACCGCCGCGTCAGAATGCCCTGCGGGGCACTGCCAGCCTGTTGGCGGTGCTCCCGCATCCCCGGCCCCGGCGGTCCTTGACCGCCGGGGTCGGAATTACCCCCTATGTATTACATGTCCAGCTTTCCCTGAGACAGCTTTACCTGTTCGTCCTAAATCAAAGTCACTTCAGTATACACATATGCATCATAATGGGATAGAGGGTCAATCTTGACATACGCTGTGAGTAACCCTGCAGCATCATCAACATCTAATTTGCTCCAAGAGTCAGTCTACTCCTACCACCGGTAATTAATGGAGATCCCCTAACCATCAAATAAGCAATAAAGACTGGGTAGACATTCACCAGGAATGTTATTTCCTCCGATTCTACAGCTAGTGCTCAAGAAGAGTCAACCACAGGACACATGATAAAGGCTAATCCTTTGCATCAGTTAAGCACTTAAGCCCCAGCAGGAATAAGTGAACTTCTCCTTTCCATGAGAGAATAATAAAATACATCAGGACATCTCAGGTTAAACACTTTGTATGTAACTTATTTTTCTGATCTCCGGTCCTAACGGCACCTGAGGTTTGTGCCACACAGAGTGATTTCAAGTCATGAACCTCCAATCTGAGAGAGTTAGTATGGTTAGACCTTCTTAACCCCAAGAGGGTGAAGGGTATCACAGCCCATTCGGAGAAATGTAGATCAGACAGGTGTCTCCCATTCTTCTCTGTGACAAGTTAGGCCCATCCAGATTATATGTGTGATGAGTGAGACAACCCTGCAGAGAAACTCTTATCTGCAGAGGATAATATTCTATATGTGAACCTTCACCCTGGTCTCTAAAAACAGTAGACACAGACAGTTGTTGGTACTTTATAACAAAAGGTTATTTATTATGTATTAAGCACATACATAAAATGTTTCAAAATGAAGATAATTGCAATAATATCAAGTCATTATAGAAAAAAAAAATATTAGCAAAAAGCTACATCATTTTACAACACACATCCCTACCCATATATTTATAAGCTATTGGACTCACTGTTATTATATTGGCTGAGCAATTTTCCTAATTATTTTATGCCAAACCATATACTTATCCCCACTGTAGGGTCTGCAGCCGGATAGGGCCCTCCAGCATCTCCTCTCAAGCAATCAACTTTGTGTTTGCCCCTACCAAAGCCCCTGGCCTCTTTATACCTTATTTTCCATGAACTATTGAGAAGGAAGGCAAAGTTGCAGTGGAGTATTTAGTATCTGTACTGTAAAAAATGAACAATATGTCAGAGAAGTGTTCGGAAGGTAAGGAGTTGTTTCTAACTTTTCTTCCACCTTCCTGTGCTGTTTTTTTTTACCACGACTAATGTCAACCTGCCAGTAAAATAATATGGCGCTCTTGCACACACTTTTAGTTTCTAGGCCTTAAGACTTTTATATATATTATCTAACAGATTAATGCCTCTCTTCTTTGACATACAATTAGGCTTGATTTCTATGTAACCTGTATGTATAATCAAGAAAGCCCTGTCATGCTACATCAACCTTCAATTTATGGTTCAAAGGTAGAGTTATCCACCTAGTGAAAGAATTTGTATTCCTGCTTCTTCTATTCATGCTCCCATCTTGGATCATTGTTTCTTCTGACTCTCTCTGGAAAAATCTGTGGTTCTGGTGAGTTTGAGGATTTGGGGGTGGAAGGACTGTCATGCCCTTCGACCATAAGAAGGTGGCACCTTGCCGAAGGAGATGTGGAGCTGGTGCGGGCTCACTCTGTAGTAAGCTAAGGAAGCTAACGTTTTAGACCTCATCAAGATCATGCCTTGCTGAGAGAGCATTTCTTTGCATAGGTTCTGTAGGAGGCAGGGCATTGGAATGCTGTGCCTCACGGCTCTGGCATAGCCTCCCAAACACAGCAGTTCTCTTGTCTTTCATTGGTCACAGCAGTGAGAAGAACCACCTTGGCCAAAAGGGCAAGAAATGCTTGGGACTGTGAGGGAGCGGGGAACTCTCATGTGCTCAGACCGGAAGAGGGACATGCCTTGTCCCAGGAGCTGACAAGGTAGGTGGAGGCCTGAGGAAAGCAGGCTTTTAGGCACTACCAAGTCTTTACCTTGCTGCAGGACCGACTCTTTGCATTGGTTTTACAGTTGGTTGAGAAGCGCACCATTGTGTCTCTTGGGTCCTCTGGCTTTACTTGGTGACAGCAGTGGTGAAACAAGAGGGGACATGCCGGAAGTTTCACTGGCCAAAATGACAGGCCAGCAAGGTATGGCCTATTTTAAGGCATGCCCTTTCTCATGCAACACATGTTCCTTTGTCTCTCCTCTCAATTTAAGATGGCAACAGGATAATTCTTCCTTGATCTTCAGCCCAAACCAATATGAAGGGGACCTTGCTTGTGTGATATCTTGTCCTGTTCTTGTCTAACTGTTGGGAGTTTCCTATATTGTGTTGCAATCGCAGTTAAAGTGCACTTGTTAGACCTGACAGCCTTGCTGTGGTCTTCCTTTAAACTTTTTGCCTTTTCCCCTCCTGTTTGCTGAAATAAATTTTTGTTGGCATTAGGACTCTGTGCACTTTAACATTGCTGACCAGTGCTGAAGTACTTGTGCTCTCTCTTTTAAATATGGTGATATTGGTTTACACTCAATTGGCTAATTTAATTTGCTTAAAGGGCCCTAACAAGGTAGCATTACATGTACCAGGTCCTGTAAATTAAATACTGCTGGCAAGCCTACAGCACATATTGTGTGACCCACTAAAGTAACCCTTTAAAAACATGTCTCAGGCCAGCCATTGTGGCCTGTTTGCAGTTTTAAACTGTCAATTCACCTGGAATTAGATGAACCTTTTGCTAGACCTAAACCTCCCTTTTTAGGGTCGAGCCTGCGTTGCATGCGCTCGCGCATGCGTATCGCAGCGAGACGCTTTAGTTATCAGAAAAGGGCTCGGAGCCCTGTCCACGTCACGTCAGTGTGTTTTATTGGTTCGTCGGCTTGCCTAATAAAATCTGCTTGCTTTCATTAGTCGAAGGCATGCACACATCATGCCTTTTCCGGTGGCTAGCCCTCCTCGAGCGCAGCGACCAAGTACAGAAAACATGCGAGGCTCGCTGTTTTCTGTCGGATCGTGGACTACTTTTTCTCTATTTTATTAGCGCAATTTTGCTTGGCAGAAGTCGAGTGCTTTACACAGTTAAATTCACTTTTTTGGTTTAGGTACATAAAAGCACTTTTGCCGATAGATGAAATGTCGGGTTAGGAGTTTACAACGCGATCAGCTCTCTAACATGAGCAAACGCGAGACCCGTTGCATTGCAAATGCTTGTTAATACTGTAAGGAAATGCCTTTGTGTATGGTCAACCCCAGGTTTTGTGACAGATGCTGCTGGTTTTTCAACTCTGAGAGTTCATCAAGGCCTGCTAACCAGACCTCAGTGCCAGTGCCCTGACATAAAATGTGTATATTACATTGGCTATAACCAAGTGGCATTGACTAACTTTTCTGTAAGTCCCTAGTATATAGTATCCAGGGTATCCAGGGCCTGTAAGTTAGAGAGTCACCCTGGGGATTGTAGCACTGGTTGTGCCACCCTGGGTGTGACAAAGGTAAAACGTGTCCCCCAGTCTGCCAGTGCAAGCTGAAAAAGCAGTTTTAAACTGCTAGCCCGTCTTTGCCATTTAAACCAATGGCAAAGCCAAACCTCCCTCTACAACATGTGTACGTCACCCCTATGGCAGGTCTGCTAAGTTTTAAGGAAGGGTGTTGCATATTTCGTAGGCAGAACATGTAGTTTACATGTTCTCTCAGTAAAAATGAAAACTGTTATTTTTTACTGTGGAGCGACTTGGTCCCCCCCATTCACAAGTACGGGGTTACAAGCTGATCCTTCAGCCGTGCTAACCCCTGAACAGTGCAACCAATGTTGATATTCCAAGGTATCAAACAACTTTTTACATTAAGCCTGAACTTAATTCTCAAGTCAAAATTAATGTAACAAGTAACAGTGGGGACTTGGTGGTTAGTAAAGAAGAGGGACTGTGTCTACTATGTCCTGTTCATAGAAAAGTCATCCTTGGGGACCAGCTAAAGCAAAGAGAATCTAAGGTTCAATTTGCTGGCCTGTTCACAGCACAGATCCACAACAGCTGAGAAGCCTTCTGGGGTAAGTTGGTCACACAGAATCGTCCGACCTTCACCATCCGCCGCCGTGCAGCACAAGAGACCAGGACCCAACTCTCAAAGTGGCACCTGCGTTCGCATAGCCCTGGAGAGTCCTCGGAGTGCAACTTGGTCACCCAAAAGCCAAGTTATCGCCCAAGGAAAGATTTGGCTGTGACCATGATACTGAATAAGTGGTAGCCCAGTGGCAACTGGAGTTCTACCAGTACTGAGAGGTCTCCGAGAGAGGTTGACCCTGTGGCTAGGATTGCCTCACCCCCTTTGTGGACTGAAGAGTAGCCGCCGGAAGACCACCATGAACTGCATTGCATCCACAGCATCCTTGATCATCTTCAGCATCCATCTCTTGCATCAAGACCACTTACATAGGAATTCATTGCAAAAGGGAAAGTGCCTGGAAGTGCGTGGAGACTGCTTCATCTGTGGTGTTAACTGATTCTAAGGACCAAGTTGGTCCCCTGACTAGCTCCATACTGGTGTTAGTTGCCTAAAGGGACTCTAAGTGACCACAGTACAACTAGCCCAACTCTTTGGTAAAAAAGTTTCTAAGTGTCAAATTCTTTGAATTTGGCAATGCTTTTTTGCAGTTGAGTGAAGTGCTTAGGTATACTATACCTTGTAAATTCTATGTCTCCAGAATCCTCCTGTGGATCTTTTTTCGTTATGGTGTCTAAAAAGACATAAATATACAATCTTTGTTTATAAATTGGTGTTGGATTTCTTTAGTGTCTTGTCAGTTTCTTCAATTGTTTTGGTGTTATTTAAATGCTTTACTCTTGTTCATTTATGTAAACCTTGCTGCTCAGAGCCACAGCTACCCAGGATTGAGCTGAAAGTTGTTGGCAAACTAAACCTGCTGTTCCTAAAGGCGATCATAAGTGTATTACACGGTGAGGTTGCACAACCACACCATATAATACATTCCATTTCCTCACAAATACCCCCTATGGTAGCCCATAAACAGCCCATAGAGCAAGGTGCATTATATTTAAAGGATAAGACATGTAGTTTTAAGTTGTACATGTCCTGGTAGTGGGGAACACCCATATTTGTTTTTCACTACTGTGAGCCCTACCTGTTCCATGGTATAACATCTATATATGATGCACTAAAGGACTCCAAGGCAGCAAGGACTTGATTCACCAACTTTTGGAAGGTAGCAGGGGCATTCTTAAAACCAAAGGGCATAACAGTGAGCTGGTAATGCCCATCAGGTGTGGTGAATGCTGTCTTTTGCTTCTGATGCCACATGAATTTGCCAGTACCCTGCAGTCGAGTCAAAGGTACTGAGGAACTTTGCTGCACCTAATTTGTCTATCAGCTCATCATCCTGGGTATGGGGTGAGCATCCGTCTTGGTGACAAAGTTGAGACCTCTGTAGTCCACCCAAATCCCCAGGGTGAAAAGGAAGAAATTAGGTTGAGACTTGGGGACTAAGACCACTGAGGCTAGCCCAGGGGCTGTCAGAGGGTTCAATAACAAGCTTCATCACCTTGAAGACTTTACGACGCATCTTCCCCCACCTCGGATTTCCACACAAGGTGCAAGCTACTATCTCGCTTGTACTATCCAAACTGTATTATGCCAATGGCCTCTACCATGGATCATCTCTATCTATTATGAAAAAACTACAACGTATCCAGAATTCCGCAGCCACGCTACTATTACATGTAAAGCCGCAAGCCCACATCTCCCCTGCCTTGAGAGCACTACACTGGTTACCCGTTACCAGAAGATGCACTTTCAAACTGCTTTGTATCACCCACAAAGCTATACATGGAACAGGACCACTTTTTATCAGAAACAAAATAACCAAATACATCCAACAAAGAAACCTCCGCTCAAGATTGGCACCCCGCCTTAGAACAACACCATACAAGAAAAAGACTATAGGTGGTACATCCTTCTCTGTTCAAGCAGCCAAACTATGGAATTCATTACCCCCAACTATAAGAGCCACAGATAACTTTCTTGTCCTCAGAAAACTACTCAAGAGTTGTCTCTTTCCTTCATAACTACCATATTCAAACAACTATGGACTGCATATGCCTATGTTGATAAATATTTTTTCTGATTATGTGTATATTTCTAGTTAAGTATAGTTCTTTAGAAAATATGTATCGCTACTATGTCATAACAATAAAATACACACACCCTTTAAACCTGTTTGACTAATTATATTTACCCATTGTTCTAATTATGTATTGTATGTGCATATGTGTGTGTATTCATGTGTGTTTGTATGTGTGTGTGTATGTATATATATAGATGTATGTATGTATGTGTATATGTTGTTTCTGTGCTTGGCATGTTCGTGGGTCATTGCATGGCTCCTGGGTGGGTTGTTATACTAGATATCTATGAATTCCTGCTCTCATCTTATCACACTTATCTACCCATCATCATATGTCATGTCTCTATCAATCTATCATCCATTCCCACTCGGAATCATCCAAAATCCATTCTACTACTTTCATCTCCTAAATAACTCTGTCTAAGCTCTTCCCTCCGCTTCCACATCTAACTCACCAAACCTCACTTTACTACCATGATCTCCCACACAACCCTACTAAATTCTCCCTCATTTATCTCACCCTGCCACTATGCTCTCCCTAGCCCTTCCACGGACTCTTCCCTCCTTCATCCCCCTTTACTCATCCCAAGCCTTTGGGTTGAGTAAATGAAGGATATACTCCCAATTAACACTTCTGGATTTCTTTCCTCCTCATCCCCCCAATACTCCAGTCAATCTAACTAACAAACTCTCATATCCGCAGCTCAAATTAACTCATAATAATACTAAAACTGTACTCATATTTCCCAATACTAATCCATCACTAATTCTTGTTGGGTTCCAGAGTAGCGTGCTACTCACCGAAAAGCGCTTCAACGCCTCGTCAGGGGTAGTAAGCACTATATAAATACCATTGCAATACAATACAAGAACATTAGGTTACCCTATAACATTTAGTAAGTGCTATCTTGTGATTGGGTACAGGTCAATAATGCCACGTTTGGACTTAAATGAAAGGTAATTTAAAAACCTCTTTAATGATAAAGTGGACTTTTAGATTACAATTTTGAAAATACCACTTTTAGAAAGTTGGCATTTACCTGGCCTAACCTTTCGGAGGCCTTCTAGGAGTTACCATCTACCTGGGCCTGTAATTGCTCCCAATGAGGAATGTTTATTGAGCCCAAACAGTAAACAATAGGGCCTGGTTGTAGCTGGGAGAGGGCCATACTTCCAGGATGGGAGAAGTAGGCTTTTTCCTGCCCCACTTACATTTCAAAGGGCTGCCTCCAGCACACTCACAAAGGAACTTGACACCAGACTTTAGTCACCCTAGGCCTCTTGGAGCCTGGGCAGGGGAATAAAGGAGAATGAAGAAACTTTCAAAACCAGATGTGGCGGTAGACATTAAGTTTCCCCTACTTCAAAGGGTGACACCATGTATAAACACTGGAGCTCCTGAATGACTCATCAGTACTCTTCTGAGCCTGTGGGCATTACATAAGAAGGAGTGCCTTGTTTCCCAGAGAAATCCCCTGCTGCTTCAGCCTGCCTTGTCCTTCAGAGGACTTTCCTGTTGCTTGAGGCCTGCCTTGTTTCCCAGAGGACTGCTCAGCTGCATGCGGCCCGCCCTGCTCTCTTGAGAAGGAAGACTGGACCTGCTCTCTTCATTCCAGGCTAACATGAGTGACTCCAATGGTCAGTTGGCTGACCTCTTGTTATGAGCTGCAAGGATACAAGAAGCTCCAGACGCCCCCCCGCAACTGCCCAATTGCCCCCCTGCAACTGGATTTGCCTGAGCCCTGCTAGTATGATCGGGAATGAGTTCCTGATCCCCATTAGGTGCCCTGAACCTGTGGCTGGCATCAGTTAAGCTCCTCCTGTGAAATCCTGAAGTTTTGAACTCTGCACATTGGACTCTCAGAAGGTAACTTTTTTCAGCAGAACTAACTTGGTCCTGGTATGTATCCTGCACTCCATCACAGTCAGCCTGAACTTGTGACTGTATCCCAGTCTAGTGCAACCAGATACCCACAATTAGCAATTTATGCTTTTAGGCGCTGCACTTACCTAAATTGTTGACATTGCTTATATCCAGTTCTAATGATTGGATTTTTGTCATTCTAGTCTAATTTATTAAATTTTACTCTTTTTCCTAAATTCGTGTGGTGTTCTTCTTGTTGTGTTTTCACTTTTTACTGTTTGTGTGCTGCATAAATACTTTACATATTGCCTCTAAGTTAGGCCTGATTGCCAAGCTACTAGAGAGTTAAGCATAGGTTAATATAGTGACTTTTGTTGTTCACCCTGACATGGATTGTGGTTGTTCCTGGAAAGGGGTTTTCACCTCCCTCACAATCAAAAACCCAATTTATTACAGCAATGTTCAACATTTTCTTTGTCTGAATCTTTGTTTCTACATTTTTCTCTTGTTGTGCTTGAGCTCTACTGGCATCATCAGTACTGCTCTTGTTATCTAGTCTTGTCAGTACCAGTACCAATCATGCCCGGGCCTACTGAAAGCTACTTTTTTCTTAGGAAATGCCCTGAATTCATCACTCATCGTAGGTATTTTTCTGCCTGTGGGCTTGCTCTTCCAATTGTGGCTTCTTCCTGCATACGCTTTGCACCTACGCGTTTGCTTTCACTGGGAGCTCCCTAAGAATTCTGCAGCGCCCAGCCCTGGTAAGACCTCCCCTGGGTCACACACCATTTCACAGGAGCTCTCAGTACTCAGGTATGATGGTCATGTGCGCTGAGGTTAAAATCACACATGATGTGGTTGGAACCCAGGGCAGGGGTGCATGCTCCGCCAAGCCTTGCAGGGAGTACACTTCCATTCAAAATAGTGTGTCACCTAACTCAACACCTTTAGTTCCTCACTGAATTTTAATAGAAAAACATACAAGTGGTCCTGGTAACTGTGCTTTCATTGTCCAAGATCCTACACTACAACATAACTCACAACCTATAAAACTCCAGTAGACCACAATGGAGAAATATCCATGTAGTCCATTACTCCAGATCCTACAGCGTCACCTAACTCAGTGCCTGACTTAGAGTTCGGCAGATGAGTTACTCCCTCACGAATGTGACGGATATCCTGTCTGCCATGCTACAGGTCCATAATATCCAGTGGCACTTGTTTTACAGCAGAGGGGATATCCATCACATTTATAATTGAGTAGCCTGTCCTCCAAACACTAAATTCATTGAACCTTAACTGAGAAATATTTGAATGGTTCCAGTAGCTGAGTTGGCAGTTGCTCCAAATCTAGCATCACCTTCTAATTCAAAACCTTTAACACTCAAGGGACTTCAATGAAGAAATATGCAAGTGGACTGATAGGGGGCTTCTGACGCTCTAGACTTTATACCACAAAATGCTTAATCACTGACAAAACACCCAGCTAATGAAAATGTAAGTGGCCCTCGTAGATAAAGCTTCCTCTGTTCCAGAGTCTAACAGTCTGGGTCATATCTCCAGTGCAGCAGAAAACACTCTTTCTTACATCTAGTACTTCCAGATTGATTTCTCTTTGCTGTTTCTTCAGCAAGCAGCACTTCATTTACCCATTTACCCATTTTACCTTTTATCCATCTGTCTCTACCTAATGACCTTTCTGTATACTAACTGCCCATGTTAGTTAGCTTCTTACAGTTGTGTAATGCTGTTTATAGGTATTTAAGATATGTAGAGTGCACTAAACCTGAGGGTGTCAAGGCGCTGAGTGAAAGAACCTGGAACACGGCAGAGACTGTGCCTAAGAAAGATGGAGATTAAAAAGCCATGTTTTCAGCTGTTTCTTGAAAATCGAAAAATACATCACAGTAGCTATATGGGCCGGTAAGGTGTTCCATAGCTTAGCAGCCGCCACTGAAAGTACCCTACCCCTCACACCTAGATTTGTAAAATCTAGGTACATGCACCAGTTTACGAGAAGAGGACCTGAGGAGTCCCCCGGGAGAATACCAATGGAATAAAGAATTCATCTGTACTGAGCTTTGCAGGTGTAGGGCCAAGAAAGTCACACACAGGACCATGAAGACAATCCTATTTTTAATAGGAAGCCAGTGAAGAGACCGCAGGCCCTCCCTGACCGAAACGTGTCTGGGATGTTCAAAATAAGGCGGGGGGCTGCCTTCTGCACCACCTATAATTTGGTAATACACAAGGCATTGGTGTTGAGGTAAAGAGAGTTGTAGTAATCTAGCCGTGATGTGATGAGAACAATGACAACCAACTGGAATAAGTCCTCTGGAATGTAGGGGGAAACCCTTCCCAAGGTTTCTGATTATATGAAAACATGTGTTAGTTGTACAATTGATCTGAGTGTCAAAGATCAGAGTGTTATCAAATATGACACCCAGGTTCTTAACTGATTTGACTGGGGTGGGGAGAGGCCCACATTTGTCCAGCCACCACATGTTGTACCAAATAATATCCTGGGCACCGAAAATCAGCACCAAAGTCTTGCCATCATTAAGTTTCAAGGCAATATCATTCATCCCTTTACTGATGCTGGACAGACATTGTCTGAAATTAACAGCGACCGAGGATAAGTTGTTTGAAATGGACACAATGATTTGGGTGTCATCAGCGAATGACTGAATTTTGAATCCAAAGGAACGTACCAATCTTGCCAGAAGAGCAACATACACATTGAAAAAAGTTGGACTAATGGTCGATCCTTGAGGAACACAACATGGAAGGCAGAAGGCCTCCGCCTTAAACCCCCCACATCTTACTGTTTGAACTCTAATCGTGAGATAGGATAAAAGTAGGCTGACAGCCAGGCATTCAACCCCCATGTCCTCCAACCGTTGAATCATCCATGCCGGCCAGACCGTATCGAATGCTGTAGACAGGTCCAGCGTCAGCAGGACAGCTATTCCCCAGCCAAGCTCTGGATCCATTTTGCGATGGATCCAAAATGCCTTGTGCTTCAATTAACTTCAGTTCTAGGTTAATGATTTTTTTCAAAAACCTTTGCTGGACAAGGAAGAAGAGAGATGGGAAGGTAGTTTGTAAAATCTTCAGGGTCTGCATTAGGCTTTTTCAACAAAGGAATGACGATTGCTTGCTTCCATGAAGAAGGAAAGACTCCTGATTGCAGTATACTCCTAAATGTGATATGCAAAAGGTTAGCAGTAGGGTCCGGGGCCAGGTGGAATATTTTGGCAGAACAAGGGTCCTCAGGGGATCCTGATTTAATGCTCAATAATAGCTCCTTGGTCTACTGTAAGTAGATGGAGGAAAATTCAAGGAGCGGTGTTAGATGAGCGCACACCCTTAGGTGGGGTATCACCTCTCTGAGGGAGTTCAAAGGTAGAGTAAATATCTAAACTTTTTTGCTGAAAATAATGCACCATACAATTGCACATATCTTGCAAAAAAGGTACTCAGCTCTGAGAAGGGGGCGTGGACAGATCTTTGACCACATTAAACAATTCGTGAGATGAGGTACTTGCTGCCCTAATTTTTCCTGTAAAAAATGCTGTTTTGGCAGATTTAATTGCCTGTTTGTAGCACAGCAATAAAAACCTGTGCCTCCCTTTTTCATTGTTTTTTATTTCGGGCTCGCAGTAGATTCCATCTACGTTCCTGACTGTGACATTCCTGCCTAAACTCCCTGAGTTCTGCTGAGACCCAAGGTGCTGAGGGTTTATTTCTCAACATTTTCATAGTCATCATAGGGGCAATGCTGTCCAGGGAGGACGTAATCCAAGTGTTAAAACTATCAGCAGACTGTCTTGACAGTGCCTGTTCTAAATTGGTTGAGGTAATATTTTTCACATTCCTACAAGTGACAGACTTTAGAGGGACCTGATTGGTATTAAAGTTAAGGTGAGAAAAAGTAATATTGAAACTGATAACTTGATGCTCTGTCCAACTTAAAGGGAAGACTCTACCAATAGATAAGTCGGAATGATTGGGAAAAATACCATCAAGAGTATGCCCAAAAGAATGAGTGGGTGACTTAACCATTTGAGAAAGTTCTAAACTTGACATGGATTCAAGCAATAAGGCTGCATCCCTACAGACGGGGTCCTCAAGATGAAAATTGAAGTCCCCTAAAATAGTGATATTATTGTGATCTAAATAAGGTTCATTAACCTGCCCCCAGGATTCAATAAAGCTGGCCCCTTGTGTCAGGTGGTCTGTAAACCAGGATTCTTGAAAAGGTATCCTTAGCCGAGACCCTCAGTCTAAAACAGGCAGCCTCTGTCCCATCCTTGATATTCAGAACTTTTTGATTCAAAGTGCATCCAAGCTCATCCCTGGCTATAACGGCCAATCAACCTCCTATTCGGCCTTGACGATACTGTCTAAACATTGTGTAGGCTCACGGAACAGCATCGACTAAGTCGGGGTCTGAGTCTTCCCTGGCCCAAGTTTCCATAATAAAGAGGCAATCAAGGTCCTCCCCTAGGATCAGCTCATGTGTTTCAATTGTATGTTTAATAAGAGGGCGTGTATTAAGTAGAGCACTTTGGAGCTTACCAGCATGCAGGGACGTAGGAGTGGAAGTTGTGGCCTGGGGGTGGCTTTTATTTATAAGAAAATGAGAAGTCAAAGACCCCAAGTTAGTTACAAAATGAAAATCACAGTTAGGACATTGATTTACAATTGGGTTCAAAACGTCGAGGGTAAAAGGGCAAACGGCTGTAGGGGTGCAGTGCCAGAGAACAAGTGGTGGTTTGTGAGACTAATTTTATGTCAAGACCGGAGGCTCCTATTATGCGTTTCTTTTCTTACTTTATTCAATAGCAGCAGTCAAGAAAAAAGACTAAAAATCCCATGAGGCTAACCATGAACAGCCAATGGGATTCAAAACGTAGTTCCAAACATAACAACCAATAGGGATACACATGTAGCATTATGACGTCACTTGACTGCGAGCAGCCCTCTATTCTTGCTGCTCGCAATCAAGATAAGTACAAATTTGACGTTTCTCCTCACATATTATTCGTTATGTTAATATGGTCATATAGAGGTTAATGTTTAGCGTGTGCTAAGTTGGTTTTTCATTTTCATTCATGTGCGTCTTTTCCGTTTTCTATTTGAGTCGGCAAGTTGCCACATGCTTTAATACGAGCGCTCTCCCTCGCGCTCTGAGTTTCCAACGTTCGTTTTCCCTTGCCTTAGGCAGCAACCGTCATTCGCGTTGCATCTGAGATGGGGAAACACCGAAGGAACGCATTCCCTTTCAATTAGTTTTCCTCACCTTTTTCAACAAGTTTCCTCACGCGAAGATGTTTTGGCCGGCTCCTTCTTTGTGCCAGCGCGTCGCTCCTCGCTGAGGCTCCACCCAGGGGAGGAGTTTTGTATTCAGTCCTTCCCCTCAGGCTTTTAACCCTTTTTTCCCTGGTTTTCAGGCTGCAAAGCTTCTAGCTTTGTTCTTCAAACAATAATTATGCGGACAGACGATTCTTCAGTGGAACAAGGTGTTCCTAATGATCTGGAAGACATTAGACATGAGCTTTGCACGTTTATTAGAAGTTCTGTGCATCAAGCTGTGTCTTCTTCAATTCAAAAACTATCAAAAAAACATAGAAACATATTTTTCAAATCTCATATCCAGATCTACTTCGGCCCAAACTGCGGGGGAATGCAGTCAGCGCCTGTCTCCTAAAAAGTCCCTTACTTTGGCGCAAAAGGACGGTGAGCCTGTCTCACACATGACAGAGGACGCAGCTCCTCAGAAGGCTCCTGCCAAGGAGTATAATAATATGGGTTCTTCCAAACCATCCTTAAAGCGTAAGTCAAAGACACATAGGTGGTCATTACAACCCTGGCGGTCGGTGTTAAAGCGGCGGTAAGACCGCCAACAGGCCGGCGGGAATAAAATGGAATTACGACCGTGGCGAAAACCGCCAACATAGATAGCCACTTTAACACACCGACCGCCACAGCGGTACAAACAAACACAGCAGTGGTCACCGCCAACAGACAGGCGGAGGACAATGTACCGCCGACAGAATTACAACCCACCAATCCGCCACCTTTTCCGGGGCGGATTCACCGCAAACAAAAACACGGCGGAAACAGGACTTTGAAGGGAAAACGCCCACCTCTGCACACCTCACGAGGAACCAGGACGCCATGGAACCAGAGCTCCAGATTTTTCCAGCCTTTATCTTCCTGCTCCTCTACCAGGAGCACGAACGCCGGCGGCGAAGACCATGGTGAGTACTGCACCTACGACACAGGGGAGGGGGGAGGGAAAAAACTGTGACACACACAAGCAACATCCCCACCCTCACCCACTACAAAACACACGCTAATACATCATGATACATCACAGTTACACCCCCCAACCCACCTGGAAGAATGCAAGGACAAAAGGAAATGAGTCGAAAAATTGTGATATATTCAATTACATACATCCAAAATATTTACAAATATATACATTTATACTATATACAATTAAATACACCAAAGAAAAAAAGTCCAAGGGAGTCCACCATCATAGTCTGTGGATCACTGGGCCCAAAAGGCATGGGCGAGGCCCACACAAGATACCCGAACAAGACGGAGAGAACACTGCAGGGGCATCAGATAGAAATAAAACAGGCACCTCAGGGGGAAGGGAAAGGGTGGGCACCTCAGCCGGTTGAGTGCACAACGCCAAATCCATGAGGGGCCCCATGCCCACTGTTCAATCCTGGGGAGTGCAAAGCCATAGTCTCTCAAGTCTCTACAGTGGGTGGTTTGCCCACTGCCATATCCTGGGGAGTGTAAAGCCACAGTCTCTCAAGTCTCTCCAGTGGGTGGGTTGCCCACTGCTACATCCTGGGGAGTGCACAGCCACAGTCTCTCAAGTCTCTACAGTGGGTGGTTTGCCCACTGCTATATCCTGGGGAGTGCAAAGCCACAGTCTCTCAAGTCTCTACAGTGGGTGGCTTGCCCACTGCTATATCCTGGGGAGTGCAAAGCCACAGTCTCTCAAGTCTCTACAGTGGGTGGTTTGCCCACTGCTATATCCTGGGGAGTGCAAAGCCACAGTCTCTCAAGTGGATGTCAATCTCCACTGGTTCTGGAGGGGGCCTTGTGCCCAGAGTGCTTCATCCTGCCAAGGACTGAGGTAGTGGATGTCAATCTCCACTGGTTCTGGAGGGGGCCTTGTGCCCAGAGTGCTACATCCTGCCAAGGACAGAGGTAGTGGATAACAGTCTCCACTGGTTCTGGAGGGGGCTTTATGTCCAGAGTGCTTCATCCTGCCAAGGACTGAGGTAGTGGATGTCAATCTCCACTGGTTCTGGAGGGGGCTTTGTGCCCAGAGTGCTTCATCCTGCCAAGGACTGAGGTAGTGGATAACAGTCTCCACTGGTTCTGGAGGGGGCTTTGTGCCCAGAGTGCTTCATCCTGCCAAGGACTGAGGTAGTGGATGTCAATCTCCACTGGTTCTGGAGGGGGCTTTGTGCCCAGAGTACTTCATTCTGCAAAGAACAGAGGTAGTGGATAACAGTCTCCACTGGTTCTGGAGGGGGCTTTGTGCCCAGAGTGCTTCATCCTTCCAAGGACTGAGGTAGTGGGTGTCAATCTCCACTGGTTCTGGAGGGGGCTTTGTGCCCAGAGTGCTTCCTCCTGCCAAGGACAGAGGTAGTGGATTACAGTCTACACTGGTTCTAGAGTGGGCTTTGTGCCCAGAGTGCTTCATCCTGCTTGTGGCGGCCTCAGTAGCGTCAGAGCTTTTGGCGCTCATGGGCCTGCGGTGCTTGTGGTGGCGGTGTCCTTGGCAGCGGTGTTTGTGGCGGCGGTGTCCTTGGCAGCAGTGCTTGTGGCGGTGGTGTCTTTGGCAGCGGTGCTTGTGGTGGCGGTGTCCTTGGTAGCGGTGCTTGTGGTGGCGGTGTCTTTGGCAGCGGTGCTTGTGGCGGCGGTGTCCTTGGCAGCGGTGCTTGTGCGGGGGTGTCCTTGGCAGCGGTGCTTGTGGCAGTGGTGTCATTGGCAGCGGTTCAGCTGCTGGGGGTCCTGTCTGTGGCAGTGGGGCTGCTGGCGGTCGCCTCCCGGGCAACGGGGCTGCTGCTGGCGGTCCTGTCTGGGGCAGTGGGGCTTCTGGCGGTCGCCTCCTGGGCAACGGAGCTGCTGCTGGCGGTCCTGTCTGGGGCAGTCGCCTCCTGGGCAACAGGGCTGCTGCTGGCGGTCCAGTCTGGGGCAGTGGGGCTGCTGGCGGTCGCCTCCTGGGCAGCGGGGCTGCTGCTGGCGGTCCTGCCTGGGGCAGTGTGGCTGCTGGCGGTCGCCTCCTGGGCAGCGGGGCTGATGGCGGTCTTCTCCGCCATGCTGATCTTCCCAGAATTGACGGTTTTCTTGTGCCCCTTCCCCACCTTGGAAGGTGTCGCAGCTGACTCCACAATCCCAACTGTACCCCTGGGAGCGGCTTTGGTGGCTGGTGTCTTCCCCCTCTCCCGCCGGGCACTGGCCAACTTTTGATGCTTGACAGGTGGGGGACTGTCCGTGCTGTGGCTCCTGCCACACTGCCTGCCCTGGTGCACTTCATAATCCGGTGACTACTGGCACCACTGGTCCCGCCGATGTTGTGGCTGAGGTGCTCGGTTGGGACCTGGAGAGTCGGGCCCTAGGAGACTGACGGGGTGGGGGAGGTGAGGAAAAGAAGTCAAGGGTGGCCAGGAAAAGTTTCTTAGGAACACTGGGACGGGTAGATGGAGGGGGTTTGGGAGTGGAGGAAGAGGTAGTGGTCGTAGGAGGTGTACGTTTGCTGACTTTGCGTGAAGGTGCATGGGCTGGAGGCTGTTGTGAGGTGGATGGCTGTTGGGTGGGTGTGTGGCTGTGTTTGTGTACCTTGGGAGGTGGCCTCACAGACACACTGGGAGAGGACACAGGGGATGTGTGAATGTGAGTGGAGGTGGTGACTGCACGTGAGGGGGTGTGGTGGTGGGTGTGCTGGTGATGGACGTAGTGGCTGAAGAAGTAGTGCATGCAGGTGTGAGTGGAGACGAGACAGGTAGGGATGAGGGAGACGAGGATGAGGGGGACACAGTGGAGGCAGTGGATGTTGGTATGTCTGCATGTGTCTGATGCTTGCGTGAGTGCCTGTGGGATGTGTGGTGCTTATGTTTGCCTGAGCTTCCTTTGTGTGTTGAGGTGTGTGCATGCTGGTCAGGGGTGTGGGTCTGGGTGGAGGAAGTTGGAGGGGGGAGGCTAGAGTCAGGGACAATGGCTGCCATCAGTGCTGAGGCCAGAGTCTGAAAAGCTCGCTGAAGGGCTGCCTGATCAGAATGAATGCCCTCCAGGAATGCATTGGTTTGTTGCAACTGCCTCTCTACACCCTGGATGGCATTCAAAATGGTAGACTGCCCAACAGTAAGGGACCTGAGGAGGTCAATGGCCTCCTCACTGAGGGCAGCAGGGGTGGCAGGGGCTGAGGTGCCTGGGGCGAAGGTGATGCCCACCCTCCTGAGTGAGAGGGCACGGGGCACAGGCTGAGGGGCTGCTGGGAGGGCAGTGATGGAGGGGGGTGGCGGCTGTACCTGTAGATGCGGGGGCACAGATGGGCCCACCCGCAAGGGAGCTCCCATCAGAGGATGAGTCCGTATCGCTGGTGTCAGCTCCTGTCCCCGCCGTGGAGCTCCCCTCGCCCTCCGTCCCACTGGTGAATTTGGAGTCCGTAGTCTCGCCCTCCAGGGCCATGTGGGATGCAGCTCCCTCCTGCTCCGGTGCCACTGCTCCTCCGCCTGATGATGCTAATGCACACAAGTACAGGGAGACCACAAAAAGGGGGGGGGGAGACAGAAGAAAGACATGTTGAGTGCATGCAATACCGCTACCGTTGGCGGACACGACAGACACAGAAGCCCTCTGCACTACGCCGCGCACTTGGGGTCCACTATTCAATCCCTGGGACATGGCTTACAAGGCTATGGCCGATTTCTGCACACATGGATGTCACAGGAGCCTGATTAGGTGTAGTTGGCACTGTACCAAGGTGGGGTGGGGTGCTACAGGGTCTGCCTGAAAAGGGGGACTTAACTAGCAAACTCTCCCTGGCCTAGGGGAACCCACAGCCCACCTCCCCCACCCAGACACCTATAATGCGCGCTGAATCAGCTGAATGAGAGTGTACTCACCCCCTTGTTGCTGCTGTGATGCCCTCAAGTGCCCATCCAACTCTGGGAACGCCACCGCCAGGATCCTGAACATCAGGGGAGTCATGGTGCGACGGGCACCCCTCCCACGTTGGGAGGCCATCCCCAGCTGGGCCTCCGCCGTCTTCTTGCTCCAGCGGCGAATGTCCTCCCATCTTTTCCGGCAGTGGGTGCTCCGTCGGTGGTAGGCCCCCAGGGCCCGGAAGTCCTTGGCGATGGCACGCCAAATATCCTTCTTCTGGTGGGCGCTGACCTACAGGAATTGTACAGGGGAAAAGAGAGGTTATTACCGACTGCACCGTCACAGTCATTGGCCCACATCCCTACCCTTGCCATGTGGCACATGCACTCACCAACGTTTCATGCACGCCTCATTCTCCCCCCCCCCATCTTTCATCCACACCACTCCACACAGGCATTGCCCATACAGCATGCTCCCAGTGTACTTACCTGTTTGTCTGGAGGACCGTAGAGTAGCGTGTGCTGGGGGAGGACCCCATCCACAAGTTTCTCCAACTCCTCCGTGCTGAAGGCAGGGGCCCTTTCCCCAGACACACGAGCCATTGTCTCTTCTAGACTGAGGTCACAGCAGTGTAGGTCCTCTCCTGTCGAAGATCAGGTATCCAGTGATTGAACAGATAGAAAATGGCGGTCACGTCCGCGGCGGTGCGTACCGCCACCGCCGGCGTACATCGTCATTGGCTCCTGGGACCCATTGGGTCCAATGTTAACCAATGCAGAATTGCGCCGCGGTCTTCGACTGCCTACCGCAACAGTGTTCAATGCCAGCGCAGTTACCTCAGATCCCATTGTCCTACTTTACAGGTCAGGCAGCCGCCATTTCAGGGGCCCACATTGCTTTATTTTTAACTGCGTCACACATACCTAGGCCTTGGCTCAACACTCATACAGGCAAATTTCGGTTTATGAATAGTTTTCTGAGTAAGCTGTGTTTACGTTCCTCAGAGTTGGTTGACTCTGTGCTCGCTGTTCTGCTCCATAGGCACCATCCGCTGGGGCATGCGAGGAGATGGCGGCATCCTCCGATGTACAGACCGCTGGTGGACCTGTCGACAATGGAGGAAAGACATGTGATCATCACCTACAGGCTTGATTATGCCACAATCCTGGAACTGTGTGCCCAGTTGGAGCCAGACCTTATGTCAGCTATCCGCCATCCCACAGGAATCCCCCCTCAAGTGCAGGTGCTGTCAGTACTCCATTTCCTTGCAAGTGGGTCATTTCACATAACAGTGGCCATAGCATCAGGGATGTCCCAGCCTATGTTTTCCAATGTGTTGTCCAGAGTGTTGTCTGCCCTGCTGAAACACATGCGGAGCTATATCGTTTTCCGTCAGGTGGAGGATTTGCCTACAGTGAAAGGTGACTCCTATGCCCTGGGACATATCCCCAACATCATAGGTGCCACTGATGGCACACATGTGGCCTTGGTCCCCCCCGCAGGAGCGAACAGGTGTACAGAAACCGGAAGAGTTACCATTCGATGAATGTGCAGATGGTGTGTTTGGCAGACCAGTACATCTCCCATGTTAATGCCAAATTCCCTGGCTCAGTGCATAACGCTTACATCCTGCGGAATAGCAGCATCCCTTATGTGATGGGGCAACTCCAGAGGCACCGTGTGTGGCTATTAGGTGAGCACCTGGAACCAAATCAGTGGGAATAGTTGTCTGGGTCTGGGGATATCCCTAAGAGTTAGTGTGTGTCTAACAGTTGTCCCTCGCCATTTGCAGGTGACTCTGGTTACCCCAACCTGTCATGGCTACTGACCCCAGTGAGGAATCCCAGGACAAGGGCAGAGAAACGCTACAATGAGGCCCATGGGCGAACTAGGAGGATTATAGAGCGGACCTTCGGCCTCCTGAAGGCCAGGTTCTGGTGCCTACATATGACAGGTGGTTCCCTATTCTACTCACCAAAGAAGGTGTGCCAGATCATCGTGGCCTGCTGTATGCTTCACAACTTGGCTTTGCGACGCCAGGTGCCTTTTCTGCAGGAAGATGGTCCAGATGGAGGTGTTGTGGCAGCTGTGGAGCCTGTGGACAGTGAAGACGAGGAAGCAGAAGAAGAGGACATCGACAACAGGAACTCGGTGATCCTGCAATACTTCCAGTGAGACACAGGTAAGAAGACAAACCTGCCTGCTACATGTACTTTAACACTACTACCTCTCTACTGTCTGTCCTTTTCACCCAGTGTATGGTCACTGAGTTTTCACTTGCTCTTACGATTTCACAGGTGTGGGTCCCACTGTGTGACATCTGCTTTGTTTCCTCATGGACTAGAGCTGTGTGACATAGGTATGTTGACATTACATTTGAAAGAGCATTTTGTCACTGTAATTGCTAATACACTAATTCAAAATCACAGACAGACTCCAGATTGTTTTGTGCTTTAAGGGTGTTTATTTAAGTGCTCAATATTGGAGGGGGTTGTAAAACGGTGAGGGGTGATGGTGGAGGAATGTCCATGAGAGAGGCCAAGCTATTAGTCTCACAGGTGCATTGTCCAAAGGGGCATAGGAAGTGGAGATGGGGCAGTTTGAGGATGGACAGGGTGACAAGGTGGGACAAAAGGATGACAATCAGGGTGGTCTAATTTCTTGGCGGGGATCTTGGCATCGTTCTCTGTCTTTGCCCTGGATCTCAGGGACCGTTTGCGGGGTGGTTCTCCATCTGCAGGGGGTGGGGTGCTGGTGTGGTGATCCTGTGGTGGTGCCTCCTGTCCACTAGCGCCAGCGGAGGTGGTGGGCAGTTCATCGTCCAGGCTAGTATCAGGGGCCCCTTGTTGTGCCACAGTGTCCCTCCTGGTGTTGAGGACTTCCTTCAGCACCCCTACGATGGTGCCCAGGGTGGAATTGATGGATTTGAGTTCCTCCCTGAGCCCAAATACTGTTCCTCCTGCAGCCACTGGGTCTCCTGAAACTTGGCCAGTACCGTTGCCATTGTCTCCTGGGAATGATGGTAGGCTCCCATGATGTTGGAGAGGGCCTCGTGGAGAGTGGGTTCCCTGGGCCTGTCCTCCCCCTGTCGCACAGCAGCCCTCCCAGTTTCCCTGTTTCCCTGGGCCTCTGTCCCCTGAACCATGTGCCCACTGCCCCCAGGTCCCTGTTGTTGTTGGGGTGGTGGGTTAGCCTGGGTTCCCTGTAGTGGTGGACACACTGCTGATTGACGTGTCCTGGGGACAGAGGGATGGGCCCGCTGGGTGGGTGCTGTGCTGGTGTTTCCAGAGGGAGGAAGCTCTGTGGTGGCCTGTGACTGTGTCAGGGGAACTGACTGTCCCGAGGTCCCAGATGGGCCGGGCTGGTCGTCTAGATCCAGTTGGACAGAGCTGCTGTCATCACTGTGGGCCTCTTCTGTTGGTGGTGTGGACAACGTAGGACCCTCCTGTCCAGTGACGTTTAGTAGGGGTCCTGCAGGGGTGTAAAAGCATGATTATTGCATCTGTGGGTGCCATGGTGTGCAATGGGTGGGTGACCGTGTACCCCAGTGCTTGCATTCCTGTGTGGGACCTTGTGTGATGATGGTTTAGGGGGGTGTATGGGTATGTGCAGTGGCCATGCTTTGGTGATGGGTGTCCATGCTTTGTTGTTGCATGTAGGGCTTGGTGTTGGGATGGGTGGTTTGTGATATTGGGACATTTGTGAGGAGTTGGAGTGATGGGGGTGAGGGCGAGGGTGGGGGTATGTGTTGGCATGCAGGTAGGGTGGGGGATATAGTATTAAAGATTTGACTTACCAGAGTCCATTCCTCCAGCTACTCCTGCGAGGCCCTCAGGATGCAGAATAGCCAAGACTTGCTCCTCCCATGTTGTTAGTTGTGGGGGAGGAGGTGGGGGTCCGCCGCCTGTCCTCAGAACCGCAAGGTGGTGTCTTGAGACCACGGAACACACCTTCCCCCGTAGGTCGTTCCACCTCTTCCTGATGTCATCCCTATTTCTTGGGTGCTGTCCCACTGCGTTGATCCTGTCCACTATTCTTTGCCATAGCACCATCTTCCTAGCTATGGAGGTGTGCTGCACCTGTGCTCCGAATAGCTGTGGCTCTACCCGGATGATTTCCTCCACCATGACCCCGAGCTCCTCCTCAGAAAACCTGGGGTGTATTTGCCGTGCCATGGGGTGGTGTGGGTGATGTGTGGGTTGGTGTGTGTTGTGATGTGTGGGGTGATATTCAGTGGTGTGTTGTGTGAGGTGCGTGGATGTTATGTGGGTGATGGTGTTGAGTGCCTGTGGATGCTTGTTTGTAGATTGTGGTGTCTCTCTCTGGCCTTCTTACGGAAATTTTGGTAGTAGGGGTTTGTGGGTGATGTGGGTGTGTGTTTTATATTGTATTGGGTGTGTGGGAGTGGTGTGTGTATGTGTATCAGGTGGGTGTATTTCGAATTGTCCAATGTGGTAGTGTTTTGTAAATATGTGTGTATTTTGAGCGCGGCGGTGTGTACCGCCAATGGAATACCGCCGTTGAAAGACCGCCACGTGGGTTCGTGGGTCGTGATAGTGTGGCCGTGTTCCTGTTGGCGTGACGATGGAGGTTTCGTTTTCGCCAGTTTATCACTGACCTTTGGTGTGGCGGACTTGTGTGGGTGGCTACATTTTGGCGGATTCTGAGCTGTGGGTCATAATGACCGTGGCGGAATTCCGCGGCCGTGGCGGTGTGTTGGCAGTCTTCTGCACGGCGGTAAGCGGCTTTTACCTCCAATGTTGTAATGACCCCCATAATGTCATTCCGCCTGTCGCAGTCTCTTCCATCCCTGATATGGATAACGACATGCCTAATGTGGACTCAGATTCTTATTTATCTGACAAGGATGATGATGATTTGTTATCTGTCCCTCCTGTAAAGAAACCCAACATTTCCTCCGTTATTTCCCCCCTTTTTGATGTGGAAGGTTTTCCCATGTTTGATCCTGGTCATATCCTTCACCCTAACTCAACCGAATGGTCCCCCGCAGACCATGCGTGTCAATATGTGGCTGCAAAATTGTTTTCTCCATTAGACAAACAAACAAGAGCCAAGTTGAGGTCCGAATGTCCTCGTCCTGCTCTTCCTCATAAGGCTACCATCACTCCCTCCATTGACCAACCTTTGTTGACATTTTTCACTAAGCTGGGCAAAGACCCTCGCAAGGGGGTTGATAAGGCTTGGTCGTCCTGTCAGGACAAACTATTAGATGTCATTGGTCCACTTACGCAGATGTTTGACCTGGTTGAGTCGGCCAGGTTATCGACCCGGAAGAATTATCATTGTGGGTCCAGCGCTGTTTTTGCCTCCTTGTGAATGCTAATTCTGCTCTCATTCATTAGCGAAGAAAGGGTCTCCTTCTCAAACTAGACCCAAAGTTAATCAACCTGGCAACTGTTCATCCCCACACAAAAAACTGAAGGACTACTTTTTGGTGATTCTTTTATTAAAGACTTAAGTAAATACGTTGCTACATTCACTTCCCTGGACAAGGCTCAGCAGTCCATGAAGAAAGGGCCGGTTGAGGCAGGAGCCGCTTTACCGGCCGCTGATTCGTCAATCAAGGCTCACGGGGATACTACAACACTTCCTACCAGGAATTCAGACCACAATTTTATCCCCAGCGCCTCCAACCCAACAGGTAAGCCCTCATGTCGGATCCCTTCTGAGAGGAGGTCGTATTTGCCATTTTCTTTCAAATTGGTTAACAATTACCTTGGATCCTTGGGTTCTAGACACTGTTCAAGGCTACAGGATAGACCTCTACTCAACCCCTGTCCAAGTAGACACTCTTCCTTCTCCTCGTTTTTCCTCAGAAATGACCCAGCTCATTTCTCTCGAGCTAAAGTCTCTCATTCAAAAACAAGCGATATCACTTACCCATCCTCATCCGTTAGGATTTACCAGTCCAATTTTCTTGGTACAAAAGAAAAACAAAAAGATGAGACCAGTTAT
This sequence comes from Pleurodeles waltl, assembly GCF_031143425.1. Taxonomy (NCBI): domain Eukaryota; kingdom Metazoa; phylum Chordata; class Amphibia; order Caudata; family Salamandridae; genus Pleurodeles; species Pleurodeles waltl. The sequence continues at coordinate 55,275,495 of NC_090443.1, forward strand.
CAATCTCAAACACTTCAATCGGTTTGTGGTGTATCGCCATTTCAAAATGGAGACCATCCTCCACCAGAGATACCCTTCTCCAAGACGACTGGATGGTCCGTCTGGATCTCCAAGATGCATATTTAGTGGTCCCAATCCATCCGAATTTCAGAAAATATCTTCAGTTTCGGTGGTCGGACCAAACATTTCACTTTACCTCTCTTCCCTTCGGACTATCGTCAGCTCCTTGGTGCTTCACCAAGCTCATGAAGCCCGTAGTAGCTTATCTGAGAGCGCAAGGGGTAAGACTTCTAATCTATCTAGACGATATCCTCATTTTAAGTCAGTCTTCTCAGACTCTTCTCACACATTTAAACCTCACCTGTACTCTCTTAACAGATTTAGGTTTCATAGTCAACAGAGAGTAATCCCTTCTAATTCCCACTCAACTCATAGAATTCTTAGGATTCCAAATCAATTCTCTTTCGGCTACCCTTCTTCTCCCAGCTGCAAAAATAAAATCCATAAAGTCAGAAATTCTTCAAATCCTACGCAGCTCCCTCATATCTCTCAGATCTTTAGCTCGAATAGTAGGTCTTCGCTCCTCCTCTATCCAAGCAATTTTTCCAGGTCCCCTTCATTATCGTTCTCTCCAAAGACTGAAGATTCAACACTTGAGAAAGGGGCTGTCGTATTCAGATACCATCCTTCTAGATCTCGAGTCTCGTACAGAGCTTCAATGGTGGATAGACCATTTAGATGCTTGGAACGGGAAAAGTATCTTTGCATCAGCCCCAGATCTTGTGTTAGAATCAGATGCAAGTCGTCTGGGCTGGGGGGCCCGCTGTGGTCCCGTCTCGACTGGAGGTACTTGGTCATCAGAGGAGTCCAAATTGCACATTAATTGTTTAGAGATGTGTGCCGGCTCCTTAGCAATCAGAAGCTTAGCAAAACACAAAGTTCACTGTGTTATCCTTCTCAGGATGGACAATATCTCAGCGGTCCGATATATAAATCACCTCGGGGCACAAAATCCAAACCTCTAGCGGATTTAGCCAAGAGCTTCTGGGAATTTTGCCTTTCAAACCATTGTTCGGTTCATGCAGAGTATCTTCCAGGTGCTCTCAATTCAGTAGTGGACTGGCATTCCCGCCATCTTCGAGATGCCAGCGATTGGAAGCTTCATCCATCAATTTTCCAAACAATTCAGTCTTTATGGGGTCCTCTTTCTATCGACCTGTTTGCCTCCGGTCTAAACTCTCAACTTCCTCAATTTTTCAGTTGCCGCCCAGATTCCTTAGCCTTGGCATCAGATGCCTTTTTACAGGATTGGTCTCTTTCCCTCAATTACGCCTTTCCTCCTTTCATCATGATCAGCAGGGTTCTAGCACAGCTCAGACGTCAACAGGCCACTTTAATTCTGATAGTCCCCTTTTGGCAGTCCCAAATCTGGTTCCCTACTCTCTTAGAACTTTCTGTGGATTTTCCCTTACTCCTTCCGTCCTTCCCAGATCTATTGTTGGATCCTCTTCAACGTCCCCATCCCCTTATTATGGACAACCTTCTGACCCTATCGGCTTGGAAAATCTCGGGACTTCACAAACTTTCCCTGTCATTTCGTCAGAAGCTTCACAATACTGTACATCTGGCACCAAGAAGGCTACAAATCAGCCTGGTCTTTATGGCACAGCTGGTGTTTGGGAAAACATATTGATTCCTTTTCAGCAGATGTGATATTTATAGTCAATTTTCTTGCCACAGAAGCCAGCAAAGGTAAGGCCTTCCGAACTATCAATCTTTACAGGTCAGCCATATCCTCTAATCATATCCACATGAACGGGAAACCGGTAGGAGAACATCCGCTAGTCTGCCGACTTTTGAAGGGAGTAAAGTTTTCCAAGCCTCCTTTACCCAAATATAGTCAGTTGTGATATGTTAATGTTGTTTTGAAGTTCCTGGTTTCATTACCTGATAATTCTATGTTATCCTTGAAAATGTTATCTGCTAAATTAACAATGTTATTATGCTTGATTTCTATCAAACGACTGTCTGACGTCAAAGCTTTGGACATCTCCAATCGCCAATTCACTCCTTCAGGAGTGTTATTTACAGTGGTGCGACGAACTAAGACTAACTTATTGTCAGTTTTCTATCCCTATTTTCCGCAACATCCGAAATTATGTGTTGGTCAATGTTTAAAGGTTTATGAACAAAAGACTGCAGATTTGAGAACATCCTCTGTCTCCCAACTCCTTCAGGAAACCCTATAATCCTGTTTCTGCCGCTACTTTAGCTCGATGGGTTAGATGGATTATGTCCTTGGCGGGTATTGACACTTCCATGTTCGGAGCTCATTCTTCTAGAGGGGCTATGGCTTCCAAAGCCTTTTGGGCTGGTTCTCGTCTAGAGGATATTCTGAAATCTGCAGATTGGTCTAATGATAATGTATTTAAAGTTTTTTTTATTGCAAACCTGTTGATAATGTTTCAATCAATGTAATTAATATGCTTTAAACTCGCATAATAGGAGCCTCCGGTCTTGACATAAAATGTAGATTTTCCTAGTCTATGACGGAAAGTCTTAATTTTTTTAAAGACACGGAGGCGAGTATTATCCCACCTCTGGTATAAATATTTTTTTCCCTCCCTTTCTTCCAGCGCCAGTTTCCACCAATCAACCGGCTTCCTAACTGTCCATCCTGCTCCAACGTTATGCTTCAGCCGATCTCTTCGATCCCTTCAAACTCCGGGATATCAGCATCTGGATTTCCGGAGCGTCCTTATCTCAATGGATTTTTGGACTTCAGTTCTGATGTGTTAGCGTTTGTTATGGCTCTATTTATTCTTTGCTCCTTATTCCCTTTATTTACTTCTGATTGACTCGTTTCGCAAGAAAAGAGGGCTGCTCGCAGTCAAGTGACGTCATAATGCTACATGTGTATCACTACTGGTTGTTATGTTTGGAACTACGTTTTGAATCCCATTGGCTGTTCATGGTTAGCCTCATGGGATTTGTAGTGTTTTTTCTTGACTGCTGCTATTGAATAAAGTAAGAAAAGAAACGCATAATACTCGCCTCCGTGTCTTTAATAAAATTAAGACTTTCCATCACAGACTAGGAAAATCTACATTTTTACCTTAGCCAGGGACCAAGCCAGTGTTTGCTTTAGAACTGGTAACATCCCTGGCACCATTCAGGCGTGGATGCGTGCAGGCGGGCTGCTTACCTTCGGCTCGCCTTCGGCATGCCAGTGGCATGCTTGCTGAGTGCGTCTGCGCTGGCATGCTCTTTATACAGAAGCCGAAACAAGAGTAAAAGCTGCCAACAACAGGACCGCAGAAAACTGAAACGCCGGTAGACTCACCAGGAAGTGAGTATATAAGCCTACACCCTCTCCGCACAATCAGCCAATAGCGCTGCAGCTGACCGGAGGTTGATGACTAAGTGAACTAAACAAGAAATAAGTGTCCGAAGCAACAAATTTAAAAAAGAGCAACAACTTAAAATAAAGGTAAAAGTTAAAAAATACTGTCAAATTCTGTCAGCACTAACACATTAACATAGGTACAATCAAATATGAGTAGTGGCATGGAACAAATGTCTCCTTCTAAGCTCAGTAGAGGCTCTGTGTAGTCCTCTGTTGGTATCTTGGATATACAAAACAACAGTTGAGCATGGCCACAGATCAAAATAATTATATTCAACAAAGGACCACCAGAGATCATAACCAAAATCCAAGATAAATTTAAAAAAAGGGTTAAATGGAAACTAAGACTAAGGGGCATATTTATACTCTGTTTGCGCCGGATTTGCGTAGTTTTTTTTACGCAAAGCTAACTCCATATTTATACTTTGACGGTGGACCCGTCTAGCGTCAAAATTCTTGGAGTTTGCGTCACTTTTTTGCGTGGACACCTACCTTGCGTTAATGAGATGCAGGGTAGGCGTTTCCACGCTAAAAATGACTCTAAGGCATTTGCGCCTTATTTAAACTCCCGTGCAAAAATCACGCACGGGAGGGGGCTGGCCTTAAAAAATGACGCGCAGCCGCATTTGCGTAATTTTTTAACGCCTGGTCAGGGCAGGCATTAAGGGATCTGTGGGCCCGGCAGGAGCCCAGAGGGGCCCTCCCATGCCCCCAGGGACACCCGCTGCCACCCTCGCCCACCCCTGGAGGACACCCATGGATGTGGGGACCCATCTCAGGTAAGTACAGGTAAGTAGAGGTAAGTATTTTTTTTATATTTTTTAAGTGGCATAGGGGGGCCTAACTTGGGCCCCCCTACATGCCACTGTGCCCAATGGCCATGCCCAGGGGACAGAAGTCCCCTGGGCATGGCCATTGGGCAGTGGGGCATGACTCCTGTCTTTGCTAAGACAGGAGTCATTTCCATGGTGGTTGTGCATCATAAAATGACGCGAGTCAGGTTAGCGTCAACATTTTTTACTCTAACCTGACTTGCACCATTTTTTGACGCACAACCCCCATTATTCCCTACGCCAGCGCTGCCCGGTTCGCGTCATTTTTTTTTACGCTCGCCTGGCAGCAGCGCCGGCTAGCGTCATTCCATAAATATGACGCCCGGCTGGCGCGTTGGAATGGGGTTAGCCCGCGTTAAATTTTTTGACGCAAAACTGCATTAGCGCAGTTTTGCGTCAAAAAGTATAAATATGGCCCTAAATATCTCTACTTAACGACATGCTATCCTAACAAACTGCCTGCTGAAAGAGCAGAATCTAAAGCAGTTCAAGGAAACTAAATACTGAAACCCAATATCCAAGTATGTTAAAATCAATTAGCAAACAAAGTGTTTTTTAAGGTCTAAAATGTTTTCCACCTGAGAAACAGCTGCCTGGAAACTGCATTGGTGGAACTAGATTGACTAGCAGTAGCTACCAGGTTGGCAGCTCCTTTAGCTGAACACAATAATACATCACTTACAGTTTCCCATCCAGATTGAAGTGTCACGTAAGCATTGTCTTCTTAGATGTGTAGATCTTTTGTAGGAGCGTTCATTTCCTCATTTGTGAATCCCCTAGCCTGTGGCAACCTCCAGCATTCTCTACCAACAACTAGGTAGGTAAAAAGGCAGGAAACATTATGCCAAATCTGTAATGGCCATGGGTACAAGGTTGACACTAGTGTCTTTTTCATCATGGGAGAGTGCCACAGAAGACACAGACCTTTTACACTCTTAAATCCCCACCTTTCTCCAACAGCACCATATTTTACTATAAGCAACACAATCGTATCCCTCCACTCTTCAGTGTCCTCATCAACTCTGAGGCCCATGTGAAAGGCTGTACTTCACTTATTCTGTTGTAGTCTCTCTAAAGACAAAATTTAACATAGGGCTACGTTTTCTCTCCCCTCTGCCCTCTCCTACCTACTTACACTATTAAATCCATGCCTCCTGGACCAAATGTTCAGAGCTGGGACTTACTTTTAATCCATACCTGGCTCTTCTGAGGTAAGGGTGACTGATTCCCGAAGCCACAATGTCACCACACACTGGAATATGTAGTAGGCAAGAGCCCTAGAGAAGTTGCCTCCTTCTCAGGAGGAAACCGGCATTAAAAAAAATCCTTGCTGATGAAGTTTTCATAGTGTTAGAGAAAACGAGAAATCCGGTCGACAAAGTCCAAAGGCATAGAGTCAGGATCAGCAAGTGGAGGGAGCAAATAAACAAGTGAAGGAACACAGTTTTCTTACGACACACCCTCCAACCACAGTGAGGCCTTTAAATAGTAAAAGAACAGGAAAATAACATTACATCAACCACCACATGAAAGGAAACATAGTGGATTAGGAAAGTCGGGAAGAAACTAAGGGAGAAACAGCAATGATGACAAGGGGAAAAAAGAGAACAGAAATCTGAAGGAAACTAGCTGCAGAGTCACCTTAAAAGGTAGCTGTAAACCCTCAGGAAGGTGACTGCCATTTTGGAACTGAAGATAGAAGGAGCAGCAGCAGGTAGCCCAAGAGCATTAAAGGAAACAAGCCTAGCTGAGAAACTTTTCCAGCCCACAGCTGTTGGCTACGTACAGCGTCTTCCGAGCCCCAGAAACTGGGAACCCCGCAAAGTACTGTAGTTCTTGGGCGGCAGAGACTCCACAGACACAACTGTATACCCCTTTTTGAAGCCCCATGTTTGTCAGGAAAGGCCAGAAAAAAATAAACAAGACAGCCTTGGGGCAATGACAAGTGAGATAGCAACCCAATAATTCTCACTAATGGCACAGCCTTTCCAGTGAATGAAAAACTGCAACTCACCTCTGAAAATTCGGGGGTCACATATCTTGCTGACCATGTATTCTGGTTCCCCATCTACCATCACAGAAGGAGTAGAAGAGAGTCAACGAAAAGGGTCAGGTACAAAAGGCTTTACCTGGGAGACAAGAAAGATAGGGTGAATCTTCCACAAGTTAGGAAGACTGAGCCGAAGGGCGAGTGGATTGATTTGTTTGGTGAGGACAGAAGTGGACTAGGAACCTTTGAGAGGGCAAAAACCTGGAAGGCAACCAAACCTTCTCTACCATCTTGAAGTTTGGAACCAGACTTCTTAACTTGTCAGTCCTGGCCTTCATGGCTGTCTTAGAATCCTGAAGATTCAGATCAATTACTCTCCTGTCAAAGTCACGTTCCTCTAGAAAATCAGAGGTAGAAGGCATAAGAAAAGTAGACAGTGGACAGCTGAGAAGAGGGAAATAAATGAGTTTGGAAGCTTTGGCTGCAATAGGATGGTGAGACTTTAGTAGCATAGTGAAAAGAGTATGAGAACACTGCTCAGGATAGGTATTCTGCCAAGTTGTTTTGCGTGGAATTACAGAAACACCTCAGATAGTGCCCTAGGTTCTGATTGATCCTTTTCGTCTGACAGTTTGACTGTGGGTAGTAACTCGAGGACAGAGCTTGATGGATATCCAAGGTAGAGCAAATTGATACCAGAAAAAATAAATTTATTGAAAGCCTCTATCAGAGAATATGGCGTCAGGGAGTCCACGCAGGGAAAATATATCAGTCCAGGATTTCCTAACCATCATGCTTGAAGTCGGAAGCCTCTGAAATAGGAAAAAGTGACTCATCTTGGAAAAATCGTTTACAGTTGCCATGATCACTTAGTTTCTACCTGACAGGAATAATTCCATAACAACTCCACACATGAGGAGTAACAGGCAAAGGCTGACAAAAACCAAAGGGCTTATCTTATCGTAGACTGCCTTGGACTATGCCCAGATAGGACAAGAGTTGACATAGAGCTCTAAATCCTGGCTATCATTAGGCCACCACAATGAACGTAAGGCAAGTTCTAAGGGTCAGGGTCAGACCAAGAGTAGCTTGAGGCTGGTCTTCAGAAAGGCCTTGTACCACAGAAGTCCAATAGCTCTCATCTCAATAACAGTTATCTCTGCAGAGCTGTGATAATCGAGAAATTACTTTTGTCACCCAATTAACATTGGGATTGCATCATTCCAGCAAAGGCAACCTTCTCCTTCTGATTGCTAGAGCCACTAAAACAGAAAAGTGATAGGGGTCACAAGACCTGAAGTCAAAATAGATCTGTCAATTGTTTTTACGTGATCTGCAGATGATTTCTTCCTAATCGGAATTTGGACACAGCTCAAATTCATATATATGTGTCAGAGGCATAGGAGTCTAACATGGCAGGAACAGGGATAGAGTGAGGGGATGGTCTTTAAGGGTCAACTTTAACACAAACAAGTGCGAATTGGATCTACCGGAGGGACTAAAAATATAATTGGATGGTCAACAGTACAGTTCCGAAGTGGGTGTGGCTAGCATCCTATGGAGTAGGATGCGTCCTTGCTGGCTCCCGCCCGGCAATCTCCAGCCGACAGCAATCCTGTGACCTGCACCCCCCCAGAAGAAGGAATTGCCCGTAAGGGGGGGGGGGGGCAGGAGAAAGAACTGCCCCCCCAAAAAAATCTGCAAGTGCCCTCACGAACACTGTCATTGGGCCACGGAGAGAGGTGAGTGCAGTGGGTGTACCCAGACAGCACACCGAACGAGATCTATTGGACCCACCTCACCTTGGACACTGGCTCTGTGTGGGTAGTAAGGACTTGCATCTGCCGAGACCATAGAGAAGGGCATGGGATTCGGGTGGAGGCCTTCTGGGTCTGGGACTGCTGCTGATTGAATCCCTGCTGACTGAGTTGAGAGCAAAGATAAATGACCAAGCGCCACTTCATGTAGACAAACTAGCGGCCTTGCTTCAGTTGTCCTGAGCTACACAAACCATAACTGTGCCCAGATGGGTAAGGCGGTCAGAAAGCGTAAAATGGACACTGGTTCTCAGACCCAGAGAGTACTGACCCTGGATATGTTGCCTGCTGCAGACTCAACCTCAGGGCCTACCCTCCAAGATATTTTTCAGGTAGTCACAGCTATCAGAGAAGCGCTGGAAACAAAAATCAACACCCTGGGAGCAGACTTGAGCCTTTTATGAGATGATCACAGGTGCATAACAGACTGGGTGACTACAACGAAACTAACATTATCCGACCTTCATCCTGATATTACTGAGCTGCACACTAAAATGACTGCATTAGAAGACAAGGTGCGAACACTGGAGACCTGGGCAGAGGACGGCCAAAACAGATCGCGCCAAAACAATGTTTGAATAGTGGGGATACCAGATCGGATGGAAGGCAGAGACGCTCTGGACCTCCTGGAAAAATGGCTGCGAGAGGAAGCAGCCCTGAAGGATCTCTCCCCTTTTTATGCTTTGGAATGGGCCCACAGAGTCCCGGCCCGACCACCAACACCAAGAGCGCCACCGAGACCTTTGGTGGCACGCTTCTTGCATTATAAAGACCGCAACCACAAAATAGCCTGTGTCCGAATCAAAGGAGATATCCGGAGAGATTATCACAAAATGATTATCTTCCCGGACTTCACTAAAGCGATCCAAAAGCAGCGCACATCATTTATGGATACTAAGAAAAGGCTCCGACAACTGGGACTCAAATATGCCATGCTGTTCCTTGCGCACTTGAGGGTGGTATCGCAGGAAGGCACACAATTTTTCAACACGCCCCAACAGGTTTGGAGTTGGCTAGATGCGCATGCCTACGCCGGTCCTAGCAGAGAGGCTCATGGTGGGCCACCGACGACAAAGAAGAAGAGACGCAAATGGCCCGTTGGCGGTCTTGCACTATCAGGAGAGGAAGTACAGAGAGCCAAACATTGGGCAGTGCACCCTTCCTACTAACGGGTGAGGACTCCAGAAATTCACTCACCTCCAACACTGAAAGCCTGCCTGGGTTGGCAATGAACTTCCTAAGATCACACCACGAACAGCGGATGGCCTCTTTTAGTGATGGACATTCAAACTCTTAAATGGCCCTCCAGATCGTACATTGTATGAAACAGGCCACTGCACCTGCTATCCTCAGTTGTTCCTTTGTTTATTCTCATTACTCATGGGGGGGACCCAGCACTGATGGGGGCTGCACCTGGCTGTCTTGTACGTACATACATACCACTTCATCCAAGAGGGCGTGCAGACGCTTACTCTCATCCTTAACGGAGGTGGGGTGGGGGTGACATGGGCAGTGGCAGCTCAGATCGGACATGAAGTGGTTGGTCAAACTATGCTTGTTTGGATGAGGGGGAGGTCCTACTTGTCCCGGTGGGGGAGTTCAAGGGGTTATTGTTACTTGTTGTAGGGGAGGGAATGTTGTTGTGCATCAGGAGGATGCAATGCTCCTATGGTATGGAGGGGTAGGCAGCAAAATGAGATGGGCTTACATCTGCTTGGAGGACCGGCCACCAGAGGAGGGATGAACCCCTCCACCAGACACGCTGTTGACCATGATACAGGGGATGGACCCAGCGCTGACACTAACTACCACAGGCCGAGCTTGTCGCCTGCAAGTAATATCTCACAAATGGGAGTGTAATAACAGGGTTGTCCTATTCATCGATTTAACTTGATACACCATGGGGGGAGAGCGAGGAAGGTCAGGGAGCACGTTACATGGGGTTTTGAGATGGACTGGTATATAGTCATTGCGATCGATGATTATTACATTATCATTCATGAATGCTAACGCTGATGTTTTAGTTGATTAGAGACACTGATGCTCTGACTTCATGTAATATGTACACCACTGACGGTTCTGTGATCGGACAATAACATTGCACTGTAATCAATTGACGCCGAAACCCTAACAACCATGAATTCTATCCACTCAGGCTCTCCCACGGACCCGTGCCCACATCACGTATTCAACAAAGCCGACGCCACCATCGCCCCCAAACTCCGCAAGATCATCAACCTCTCCTTCAACTCCGCCACCTTCCCAGACAGCTGGAAGCACGCAGAAATCCAACCCCTCCTCAAGAAACCCAAGGCTGACCCCAAAGATCTAAAAAACTTCCGACCGATCTCTCTCCTCCCTTTTCCAGCGAAAGTCATCGAGAAGATCGTCAACGCACAGCTCGCCCACTTCCTAGAAGTCAACTCCATCCTAGACCCCTCACAATCTGGATTCAGACTAAACCACAGCACTGAGACCGCACTCCTCGCCGCCACAGATGACATCAGACAACAAATGGACAACGGCGAAACCTCAGCCCTCATCCTCCTCGACCTATCTGCCGCTTTCGACACAGTCTGCCACTGCACCCTGCTAACCCGTCTCCACGAAGCCGGCATCCAAGACAAAGCCCTCAACTGGATCTCATCCTTCCTCTCCGACAGAACCCAGAGAGTCCGACTCTCACCCTTCCGCTCCAAAGCCACCAACCTCATCTGCGGCGTCCCCCAAGGATCCTCTCTTAGCCCAACGTTGTTCAACGTATACATGGCCCCCCTCGCACGACTGGCCCGTCAACACAACCTCAGCATCATCTCCTACGCCGACGACACCCAGCTCGTCCTCTCCCTGACCAAAGATCCGCTCACCGCCAAAACCAACCTCCACGAGGGACTAAAATCCATCGCCGAGTGGATGAGCAACAGCTGCCTGAAGCTCAACTCCGACAAGACGGAAGTCCTCATCCTCGGACGCACCCCCTCGGCCTGGAACGACTCCTGGTGGCCCACCGCCCTCGGACCCCCACCCACCCACGCACGAAACCTCAGCGTCATCCTCGACTCCGCTCTCACCATGTCCAAACAGATCAACGCCGTCTCCTCTTCTTGTTTCAACACCCTCCGCATGCTCCGCAGGATCTTCAAGTGGATTCCAACAGGAACCAGGAAGACGGTGACTCAAGCCCTCGTCAGTAGCAGACTTGACTACGGCAACGCACTCTACACAGGCATCCCAACGAAAGACATCAAACGACTCCAACGCATCCAGAACGCATCCGCCCGCCTGATCCTCGACGTACCCCGCCGATGTCACATCTCCCCCCACCTGAAGGACCTCCACTGGCTCCCTGTGGAAAAAAGGATCACCTTCAAACTCCTCATCCACGCACACAAGGCACTCCACAACACCGGACCCACCTACCTGAACACCAGACTCAACTTCTACGTCCCCACACGTCAACTCCGCTCGGCCAACCTCGCCATCGTCCCCCGAATCCAGCGCAAGACCTCTGGCGGCAGATCCTTCTCCTTCCTCGCCGCCAAGACCTGGAACTCTCTCCCCACCTCACTACGCCAGACCCAGGACCTCCTCACCTTCAGGAGACTCCTCAAGACATGGCTCTTCGAACGCTAGCAGCACCCCCCCCCCAGCGCCTCGAAACCCTGTCGGGTACATAGCGCGCTTTATAAATTCTTGATTGATTGATTGATTGGTGTGATCGGACGTCTTGATTACACAATAAAGTTTGTTTAAAAAAAGAACAGTACAGTTCCGAAGCAGATTGTTAGGACTTGCACAGTGTGTTTGTTCCCTTATTGTGTTGAGAAAGAGACCTCTAGTGGATGCAAGCTGCATTAGCCCTTCTGGTACCTCAGAAGAATAAACAACTGCCTTAGTCTGCCAAAAAACTCGAGTAGAAGGAATAGAATGCAACCTCTGGCTTCTCAGTTTTTACATTCTCCTTCAGTCAATCACTGGAACCTGTTCCAGAAATTCAAAAAATGAGGAAAACTAGGGAACACATGACAGCTCATCCTTTAACTCCCCCTTTTAACCTCTCAGAAAAGAAGATATCTCAGTGTGTTTCACCCAGGTACAATATGTACTTAGAAATTTCTTTGAGAGATCTAACACAGGGTGTCCTTGGCAGAAGCTTTACGATCTAGTCTCTCAAACATCTTCTTGAACTTTGCCAAAAAGTCTGTGTAATTATGCAGACAAGGATCTTCAGTGCCAACCAGAGGAGATGTGTATGCCATAGCTGCAACGGTCAAGAAACCATTTAAATATCTCACTTTGGACCAATTACCCCCAATCTGCATCCCGGGGGTGGGGTGTTTAGAAAGCCCACTGGACAACCAGGTTTTTTTCATTATATAGTAGTATAGGGGTGGGGACTGCCCAGTATGAGCATGGTTATGCTCCCACCGCAAGTCAATGAGAAATAGTCTTGGGGGTAATTAGCCCTGATCTGCCCCCTAGGAGGACAGAAGGCCCAGTAAATGCCAGGGAATATTTTTTACAAAATATAGAGGTGGAGGCTGCCCACCGTGGGATGGCCATGCCCCCACCCCAGTAAAATGGGACAAAATTATTTCTGCTCCCTGGGGGGCAGATTGGGGTACTTTCCCGTATCTACCCCCCACCCCAAGTAAATGATGCAGCAATCTTTCTGCTTTCCCTGAAGTGGTGTAATTACCCACAATCTGTTCCCCGGAGGGCAGGAAACCCACTACACTCAGGATAAGTTTTTTTAAGTACAGGGTTGGGGGCTGCCCACCATGAGCATGGTTATGCCCCCACTCCAACTAAAGTGGGCAACAGTCTTTCTGCTCCCCCCGCCGCCAGTGGCAGATTGGGGGAATTACACTCGATCTGCCCCGTTCAGGGGACAAGAAGCCCACAGTATGGCAGCAATATATATTTTTAATAAAGCCCGCTAGACACCAGGGATGTGTTTAAATAAAGGGCTACCTGGCATGAGCATAAGTACCCCCACTCTTAAAATTGGACAACAGGATTTGTTTTGTTTTTTGTCTACGTATAGGGCTGCCCAGGACACCAGTCTTTCAGTCCCCCTGGTGACAGATCAGGGTAATTACCACTGTATGGCAGAAATATATATTTTTAATAAAACAGTGAGATGGGTCTTGCCTATCCTAACATCAGGCCCCAACCCTAAAAACTCAACTGTCTTTCTGCTACTTTGCAGACTAAAGCATCCCATCTCAATGGCAAGTGAGAGGACATTTGGTTCTTTTGAGTGTTGTTTTTACATATAGGCCAGGAGAGTGTGGCTAGCTCCCAATATCATCCCACTTGCAATAGTGAATGGCTGCACTTTTTGGGCTTGGGTAGGCTGCCACCTGGAAAAACCTACCAGATCCAGACAGTTCTGAAAACTAGATTTCTGGGGAGTCCAGGATTGTGTGCTTTGCATACATCCCACACGATTTGCTTATCCACAATGCTTTGCAAACCTCAAACGTTGACTAAAAACATAAATTTTTCTCACATTTCTGTGAGGAAAACCATTGGAATCTGCAGGGAGCCACAAAATACAATACAGCATTCCCCCAAGCCTCCCGATAAAAATGATATCTCACTTGTGTGGATGGGCCAAGAGACACAATAGGTCTTAAAGTGCTACATTGGAAAGATCAGCAAAAGGGATAGCCGCGGAATCTGGGGCAGAGCTCGGCCACCAACCATGGAAACCTAGCAACTACAGACATTTTTGAAAAGTAAACAACCAGTAGATTCCAGGGTGGTGTGCCCTGCATGAAGCCCACGAGGTTTTCTTACCCACAGTGCCCTGCAAACCTCAAACTTTTCCTGAAATCACAATTTTTTGTTATGTTTCTGTGATGGAAACTTCTGGAATCTGCAGAAATCCACAAAATTCCTAACAACCAGCATTTTCGCACTCGTGTGGATATAAACGCTGCAACACTTTTGTGGTTGGGCCTTGTGCCCGTAACAGGAATTGATAAAACCAAGGTCAATAGGAGTCCCTACGAAAGGGCTGCCATTGGCTTTGGTTTTATCAGTTCCTGCGTGTTGCTGAAAGCAAGGAACATGATGACTTTAGCACAGCAAACCGTTCTTTGATGCCATTTTTATTTTAAAAACTGACTTTTATCTATTTTCCCCAAAAATTCAAATGTAAGCTTTATTTTGGCAGTTTTCTTAGTCCCCTTCAGGGGAATCCACAAACGGTGGGTACCTTTAGAGTCCCAGGATGTTGACCAAAAAAAAAAATGCAAATTCGGCATGTATATCTTATGTGGACAAAATGTTATGGAGGACTAAGCATGAACTACCTCAAATAGCCAAAAAATTGGCCCAGCACCCGGGGGTGGGGGGCGTCAGGGAGAGGCCCAGCAGTTAAGGGGTTAAACCTTCCCATTAAAATTCCCACCCTGCCAGCACCCTAGACAACAGTGTACCTCCACCAAAGTCCAGCTGGTTCCACTGTTAGGGCCGTATTTATACTCTGGTTGCGCCGAATTTGCGTCGTTTTTTTCGACGCAAATTCGACGCTAAACTAACGCCAACTAACGCCATATTTATACTATGGCGTTAGACGCTTCGGGCGCCAAAGTGCCCGGAGTGTGCGTCATTTTTTAGCGTGAACCCCTTCCTTGCGTTAATGATATGCAAGGGAGGCGTTCCCGTCTTAAAAAATGACTCCCAGGCCTTTACGTGGTATTTATACTCCCGGGCAAAAATGACGCCCGGGAGTGGGCGTGGCCAAAAACGGCGCATTTGCGCCGCTTTTTAACGCCTGGGTCAGGCATGGCGTTAAGGGACAAGTGGGCTCAAAATGAGCCCAGAGTGCCCTCCCCTGCCCCCAGGGACCCCCCCTGCCACCCTTGGCCACCCCAGGAGGACACCCAAGGACGGAGGGACCCATCCCATGGACATTAAGGTAAGTTCAGGTAAGTTTTTATTTTTTTATTTTTTGTGGCATAGGGGGGCCTGATTTGTGCCCCCCTACATGCCACTATGCCCAATGACCATGCCCAGGGGACAGAAGTCCCCTGGGCATGGCCATTGGGCAAGGGGGCATGACTCCTATCTTTACAATGATAGGAGTCATGTTGATGGGGGATGGGCGTCGAAAAAAAATGGCGCAAGTCGGGTTACGACGATTTTTTCGACGTAACCTGACTTGCCCCATTTTAAGACGCCCATACGCCATTTTCCCCCTACGCCGGCGCTGTCTGGTGTACGTGGCTTTTTTCCACGCAAACCAGGCAGCGCCGGTCTGCTTGCGCCGGCTAACGCCATTCCATAAATACGGCGCCCGCATGGCGCTTCAGAATGGCGTTAGACGGCGCAAAATTTTTTGACGCTAAACTGCGTTAGCGCAGTTTAGCATCAAAAAGTATAAATATGGGCCTTAATGTCAGTCTATTCCACCAATGGCTCATGGTGACCTTCAATAAAGTGATTCGCCTGAAATCCTGACAAAACAGAAAATAGCAACAGAAGGTGGCCTTGCTTACTCTGGATATAATTCTACAAAAAAAAACAGAAACTTTGAATGGCACTTAAGAAAACTCACAACATTTGCTTTAAAAATCAACCACAGAGCATACAGACTATTTAAAGCAACCACCAAGAAAGCCAAATGATCCTACTATATAGATTCACTCCAATGTTATGCTTTCTTTCTTTTATGCAACCCTCATCTCGCTCATCGAACTAGGGGACTTCTCTCCACCTCACCTCCTTGATTGGCCTTTTCAAAATGCCCTTTTTCATTTTCCCTGTTGTTGTTTTCCTCATATGAAACACTATCCTCCCTTTTTTTTCTCAGTTGGGAGACCTGCCAGTAGTCTTTCCTTCAACGACGTCCTAAGCACCAACCCCCCAAATCTCGATCTCAGCACTAGAAGATAGGTCTTGGAAGAAGGTATATTACCAGTAAAAAAATATAGTTGATTATGTTTTCAGCCTGGGACCTGATCAGCAGGGGATTTGTTTGAAGCCCGGGATGCTGTGGCTACTACTGAGCAGGCTCGGGCGGCCCAGATAGGACTGGTAACTGTTGCATGGGGCCAGAACCCCAAATCAGGAAGCAGAGGCTGTAGCCAAGATCTCATTGGCTTTTCTTGATAAAAGTGGCTCCAGGAGAATTTGTCTCTTGCCACTGGAGATGAGGTGTGGATGACAGAAGTGGGCTCTGCGGAACAGTAACCAAGTCATCAGCTCCAGCCACTAGAGCTTCTCACAGAATGTAATCAGCGTGCTGGATGACGATAACATTTTAAATGTTAACAGTCCACAGTCCCACTTGTAATCAGAGACATTTGGTGATATCTCTTTCATGCACATTCCAACTTAACAAATCAACAAAAACTCTGCATGTTTAAGGGACTCTACATAAAGGAACTACTGAGCTAATCAAGTCCATATTGGTAGTCCATCGACCTAACCGATGGCTCCCAAATACATACAAAAGCGCTCTTCTTTCATTGCCTTTTGTCATTCTGCCCATATCTATCCTTAAGTCTTCTGTCTCAACCAGAGATTTCTCCACCAAACTACAAACCCTTTTCATAAATACAATACCTATGAAACAGAGGCTTGATGAGTCACGCCCAGCAAACTAGACCAACAGAAAATGAACAATTAGAAAATACGCTCCTTGAAAAGTCAGCTTTATTACAATTCTCTGATTTTGTCGACCAAATCAACTTATTTTCTGATAAACAGGCTGGTATTCGCTCAGGAAGAGTCGCCAAATCGGTATTATTTGCAATCTTGTGGTGCCTCAAAAACACTGTAGAGTTAACAGCTTATTCTATCCTCCTTGACCTGATTTACTGTATTTAAAACGGGCAGTCATCAACTGATAGGCCAAAGGCTGTGTGATACTGGAGTTCAAGGCACAATTCTTTCACTTACTGAGTAGGTGATGTTGAAGGATTATCGATCATCTAGTGCTTTCTGATATCTACCAATTCATACTTCTAGAAATCATTGACACCGTCAAGCTTACTTGCTATCAGCAGGTGTACAGTGGCCAAATCATACTGATGCTGGAAAAACCATCAGAACAGGCTGTGGTTCTACCTCATTTTGTGAGAAAAATAAAATACCAGCCTGTCGACTTCAGGTTAGTGAAACTCAGTTTTCATGAAATTCCAAATATGGGAAATCCATTTCCTCAAATTGTGAGGAATTTATCACACAAAACACAAGGAGAGGAGAAAATAGAGGAGAATATAGAGGAGTAGTAGAGATATGAGAGTTTTGGGTAGAGTAAGACACTGGTGCCCATATTCATACTTTTTTTGTATTTTGTAAGTTTGCGCCGCTTTTTCGTCAAACAGTGGCGCAAATGTGGCGCTAAAAAAGTATAAATATGGGCCTGGGTATAAGCATGGGTATACGGGTACAGGCAGGCTGACATAAGTGATAGAGTATAGGTTGGGTAGGGCATAGGTACTGGGTATAGGCAGGTTGTAAATGCTAGTATATGGTACAGGTGTGGTTACGGGTTCATTTAGAGTTAACAGGCTAGCCAGGGGCACTCAGTGTTACGATTTGATTACTTTTCTTGAATAGCGCTTCTTAAGCTGGGAATCCTGTGTATAACGTAAGCTTTGGATTGGTATTTACAGTGAACGAGTGAGTGGATCTTACTTAGTATGGCCCTGCTTGTTTTACGTGCGGAACTTGCTATGAGCTGTAGTTCAGGTGGGCTTATGAAGTAAAACCGTGTGTACTTCAAATTCTTTACAAGACTGCAAGCTCTCCTTTGGACTGTGCTACCTCGTGTCACCCCCTCTGCGTGTTTCCTCCCCATCCCCTAAGGAATATGGACCTCGGCTACACCCCTGGTCTTTTTAAAGACCGAGGTGAGAGTCAAAGAAGAGCGCAGCCGGGCGCTGTTATTAATAGTCCTCCGGCTGTAAACCAACAGTAGAAACCACTGCTGTACCGGAGAGAACCGACAGCAGTTCTGAGCAGCTAAGGCAGGACTGGAAACCAAGATGTACTGACTAGCCCGTCACTGCGAGAGACCTCGAGTAGAATGGGTGCATGGCAGCCCGTCCTGCTGCGAGTGTAACCCGGTTGCCTGCAGCCCACGAACAAAACCCCAGAAGGACGGATTGGACAGTCACAGGTCACCCGAGAAGAGCCCTCGCTAAATCCGCGCCGACTGCCTGTGATCTGTGAGCTCCACAAAGCGGAGCGCTGAAGAAACGCGCTAACTCGATATCAAAGTGTGATACCCTCAGCCCTTCCTGGCAGGATGTAACCATCCGGGGAGGAAGGCCGCTTCAGCACCGACATGGCGTCACATTTCTGGTTTATCCGCGAGCGCATCCACCTCCTGGAAGCCTGTCAATTGCTCAAAAAATTAATCTCACGAGGGCCTTTTCCCTGCAGTGCTTTTCCCACCTGACTCCTTAATGCTGCACCAGGCTGACTCAGCCAGGCCGCGGCGTGATGGAGAGGTTTCCCCGCCGCCACGTCAGCAGTGTGGGCAGGAAGTCAATAAGATATATCTATTGTACCCAGCAGATTACCGTAAAATGGTGGAATCTTTAAAGTGAGCCCTGCCCAGCCTGTGTCTACCCAGCACATAACCTAGACAAATTGGTTTCTGTAAATTGGGAGCTACACAGGGCTGTACCCATTCTCCTAATCGGGAAATAATTCAGTGACAGCTGTTTTAGTGTAAAAGGTCATTTATTAGGACAGGATTGCATAAATAACATAACCATTAACTTTCAAAGGTAACCGTAACTTTAATAACGCCCTCCTATTAACATCTCCTCGCTCATCCTTCTTCTTCAAACCCTTATCTCGTTTCCATTCCCCTACGCACTCCCCTTTTCCTTTCATGCCCCATTTGGTTCGTGCGTACCCCCACTCAGAGCCTTCACCTGCTTGTTTATTCCCTAGAAGGGTGGCCAAGCCCGCATCTGACTCACCACCCTCCCCCATCTACTGCTCGCTCACCCCTGCAACCTGCCCTAACTGACAATTTCCCTCCCCTCCTTGCTATTCGACTCTAACTTCCGTCCCTCCAATCGCTCTTCCAATTGCCGGGTGGGTGGGAGGCCAAATTAAAACGCGCGATGTAAGCGCGGAAAAGAGGCCGGTCCCTCCACCCCCAACCCCTTTTATTTCCTCCCCCTAGACCCGCCCCCACTTACCTTTCCCAATCCCTGTCCCTCGCCGTCACTTCCTTTCCCGAATTGACCCGCGGGAAGACTAGAGCGTTGCTCTTGCTTCCCGCGGGCCCCTCCATCGGGAAATAATTCAGTGACAGCTGTTTTAGTGTAAAAGGTCATTTATTAGGACAGGATTGCATAAATAACATAACCATTAACTTTCAAAGGTAACCGTAACTTTAATAACGCCCTCCTATTAACATCTCCTCGCTCATCCTTCTTCTTCAAACCCTTATCTCGTTTCCATTCCCCTACGCACTCCCCTTTTCCTTTCATGCCCCATTTGGTTCGTGCGTACCCCCACTCAGAGCCTTCACCTGCTTGTTTATTCCCTAGAAGGGTGGCCAAGCCCGCATCTGACTCACCACCCTCCCCCATCTACTGCCAACCAGCACAAACCCATTTGGCGTTTTGCTGCCCCACCCCCCCAAAGGCCACGCTACTGCGACCCAGTACTTCTCATTTTTTGTTTGTAATCCACCAATTTTCTCCCCACAAATCTTCCACCAGCAGTCTCAGATTTGTCAGATATTATGCGTTTCCCATTGTGTACAGGTGAACACCATCGTTTCTGAACAGTGCCACCTCCTGCTCTGTAATGTTCTCGTGTTTCATTAATTTTTTGCCCTTGCGCCCAGCAAAACCTTTACTCCTTCGAGCCCGCTCCATGGCTCCATACTTAACTGCCCCTCTCCACCCTCTACGCGGAACAAATTCTGTCCACCCAAGTATGTACCATGCCATTTTTTGCTTGAGAATCTCCAAATCCCTCTGCACGTGTTGCAGTAACGTGAGTTCTGACAATTTCACAAGGCCATCCTCTCCCAAATGTAAGATTAACAATTCCGCCACATCCCCAATTCCATAAATTAGCAGTGATGAAAGGAAGCAGGTTACCCCACCGCCTTCTGCTCTTTCCCCACCATAGCACCTCGTGCCGCCTGCTGGATAGTCCCAGGCCCCGACCATATATCTTGTTTTCTCCACGAACTTCGCTGCCCAGTGGACAAATGAATGGCCGACCAGCCATGTAACCATCTTGCTCTGTGATGGACCAAACGCATCTCCTGCAATGGAAAAATAACTGTAACCTGTGTTGTTTTTTTTTTTTTTTTTTTTTTTTTTTTTTTTTTTTTTTTTTTTAACAGAACACACCCACCCCCCCCCCCCTTCTAAAACCCCCTCCAACTGTATCGCCCCACCTTTCAGGGTCTTAACTTAAAGTTCACAACACCTTGATCGCTAGCGGACTCTCGCCTTGACCTTTTGCCCAGTCCCATCCCGAATGCGCTGCGGCCGTAGCTGCCCCAAACCTAAACTAAGGTGTACCGAAAAAACCATGGCCCGGCGGCCCACACGACCCAACGCCATCCTCAACACTCGTAAGAGCTGAAAACTAGTGAGCTTGGACCTTGATCTGTGCACAAAAACCCCGGCTTCCTTGTTTGACAACCGTGAGGATTGACTGAAAGCTCCAAAAAACATCCACCCTGCCTAAGCGGAAAAATTGCTAGCTCGTATTCATCTACGCAACATACCGGCAATTCGTGTAACAAATCTAGTAACGACTCAAAAATTGGGTTCCCTGGCCGTTCTACCCCCCACCGCTCTAACTCTGCCCCAACCTTTTAACATTCTTCCCACAGATCCTTTCTTGCTGGGTCGTGATCAAAAACAATTGCCATAAAAAAGGTCCACCTGCCAGTTTACCCCCAAATAGTGGCCGCTGATACCCTCTCTGAAACATGCACCGTACAAGAACTCAAAACTCCTGATGCTCTAACTGTTTGTCACTCTGCCCCCAAACTTTCCTGTAACCGCTCAAAAACTGAAAAAACCCCAACCAGGCCAGCCGGTAACTTCGCCGATTGGAGTCCGCTAAAAACATCACCACCCACCCGTGATCATCATACCCCCATTCCCAATTGTCTGCCGGGACCGCTGTCTTGGTCCGCTCCGTTCCTGACCCCAGGTTGCTGAAACGCTGCCCCTGTGAAAGGGACAGGGAAACCGCAATCTCGTTGACAACTCCTGGTATATGGACAGCTTTAAAGATCACAATTTCCGAGAGAAGCCCTGCAACATGAATCGGCGCAACCAGCGCAAAAAACCTTCACATCCCTCGCTTCCTGTCTGTTCCTCAATCCACGACAGCCATGTTGTTGGTTCTGAAGAAAACTGCCCTATATGCTAACTCGCGCCCCCATACTGCCATGGCCACCAGCAAGGAAAATAATTTCCAGAAAAGCAATGCTCCTCCTAAGTTGTCACCAAAATGCTGGCCTCGCCTCCGAGCACCATCTGCCATCCCCGAAAATCTCTAAAACCATGCGCTCCTGCCGCATCTGAAAATATCTGCACCTGCCATGCTGTCTCTTCTTCCCAGAACCACCTGGGTACCCCAATTAATTGTTTCAGAAATATTTCCCACCTTAACATCTTCCGAGTCCCCTTGACCCTCTTATTCTTTAGTGTGGCAAAACTGCGCCTGACATGCACGACCCTAATCACCTGCAAAAACATCCTCCCCCCTTTAACTGTCCTACAAGCAAGGTTAAGGTACCCCAACCGCTTCTGGGCTGTCTCGAATCGATTTTCCGTGCTTCCTATCACCGTGTCCAAGAAAAACAGCATCTCCGTTACTGTCTGTGCCGGTAATCTGTCCGTCATTATACTGGAGTCTTAAATCCCTACCCAGAAAGGTAAGAAACTATGAGGGGCCTTTGGTCTTTCTGGGTGCCAACGGCACTCCCATCTGCTGTGCCATATCCTGAAAACCTTCCAGAGCCGTCCGGCACTCCCCGCGAACCCTTCCTTCCTACAAAAGAAGTCATCCAAATAATGGGTCACCGCATAATGCCCACTACTCTTGACAAAGACCCACTGCATGAAGGTGCTAAAAGCTTCGAACAACGCGCATGAAATCGCGCGACCCCTGGGCAGGACCCTGTCCACATAGATTGCCCCTTCAAGCTGCATTCCCCAGTAATTCAAAAATCCCTTGTGTGTATCGGCAATAACCTGAAAGCTGATTGTATATTGCATTTTTCCAGTTCTGCCCCATGGCCGCACGCCCTGACCAATTTTACGGCATCATCCACATATGCATACACCAGTCTGGTGTCTTCTGCTGCCATGAAATCGTTAACAGATGTGCCCTCCGGCCATGAGAGGTGATGTATCAACCTGATTTCACCCGGGGCCTTCTTCGGCACGACTCCCAGCGGGGATATCATCAAAATCTGACTTGGCCGCCCATAAAAAATGGGCCCGCAATTCTGCCCAATGCCCGTTCCTTGTCCAGCTTTTCCTTACCACCTGTGGTAATTCCCTTGCAGACCGCACTTTGTCTGCCCAGTGTCTCACCCGTGAGCCGTGGTCACTGACCCTCAAACCTTCTTGAATCCCTTCTGCTAACTCAAAGCAGCTGCCCTATCCGTGTATATACGCAGCCCTGGTAAGATAAAGACTAACCTAACTTGCGTAGGCCCCCTTTTGGAGCAGATAGCGCCCTGTGTCCCTCTGCCTTTTGCCGCCCTCCATTGTACGGAGGGACTGAAGGTGAAAAACATTGAGTAACCTGATGACGGCCCCCGCACTTGGAGCAGTCCTGTTTCCTTTTTACAAGGATGTCTGGATCAGAAACCTTTGGTGAAAATCCTGCACGCTCCTGTCGTGTTAAATGTTGTTCTTTGTCTCCCCCCCCCCCCCTGGGGCTGGACGTGCCTGAAAAGGCTTATATACCACCGGTAACCCACTGGCCGTATGTGTCGCTACTGCGGATTGTGATGATGTCATCCCCTGCATCCATAATTCTGGGTCTACATCCCCCCCATGGCTTAATGATGTCCATGTATTTGAATAGCGCTATAGCCTATGTCAGGGTATTTCTCACAATAAATGCTTGCAAAATTGAAAACGCTGACGTCCATATTAATTGGCACCCTCGGCCTACGGGCCAACTCCTACTCTTCTTCCTTAGACCCTCCTTTGGCTTGTATGTCCTTATGAAAGAGTTTAAAAACGTCTACATAATCAGGTCTCCATATTCTTGCCTTCGCTTTTTCCGCTACGTGTGAGCACAATGGCATAGCCAGACCCATATAGGGTAGCCTCTTCTTGTGTCCTCCCCCTTCCTACTCTCCTGTGCCTGACTTCTCTCCTGCTATCTTGTCCCCGCCCTCGCCCTCAGTTGTAGCTCTGGCTCGCAGCAGTGTGTCAACTGTCGAAACTTCCCCCACCCCAACGGACTTGTAAGTTGAAATGACATCCCCTTTTCGCCGTCCCCCAAACCTACCACCATTGCCCTTTACCTCTTCCACGTGTGGTCGAAAGCCGCGAAAACTTTCCGGGCCCCTCGGCCCCGTGCTTGGTCCTGCCTTCTTTCCTGTGGACCCATGCTGTTGTCCCGCTCCTAAAAATGGAAACAGAGAGAGGGGTTGCGCCGCTCCTGCGTCCTCTTCCCCTCCCCCTTATGCTGTGTACCTCTGTTTCCCAGATCTCCCCCTTTTCCCATTCTTCCAGAAACCTAGTCATAGTCCAGTTCTAGCACTTCCTATTCGCACACATCCGTTTGTCAAACACTCCCACTCATCCTCATGCATTTATTAGACATGTCATCTTGCCCCACATGGCGTCCGCCATTCTGTGTTGTCCCCGATCCTGCGAAGTAGAGAAGGCCGCCGAAGACCCCTCTAGCGCTTCTGACCAACGTGCCGGGGCCGTATTGCGCCCCGTTGGTATCGCCTTCTTTCTACCAACCTCTTGCGTTGGCATTGACCTTCCGCGCGCCACATGGCCGTATGCGCCACTGGCTCCCATCTTGCTACCTAAAACACTATCCTCCCCGACTTCCTGTCCCCTTCCGCTCGGGACCCGTACCCATCTGCCCCTTCCTCTGTCTTGGGGCATGGTTCCTACGTTGCCTGTACTGTCTGCTGGCCTCTCCGGCTGCCGGCCGCATGGCACGGACATGTCCGGGGCGGGGGTCCCCGCCTACACTTGCCTGCCTGTGCCCCCTTGCTGCGGCCCACAGAGGGCGTGTTGATAAGGGATACGTGGCCTTTGCGTAACCTGCCGCCTCCCAGGGTCTTGACGTGGGGCCTGGACAAAGGGGAGGGGGCCTGTGAGCGCGTTAATTTTTCCCTGCGCAATAGCCTCCCTGTATAAAATTGTATCTATTACTTTTCATAATATATATATATATATATATATATATTTTTTTTTTTTTTTATTTTATTTATTTATTTATTTATTATTATTTTTTTTTTTGGGGGGGGGGGCGCTGTATTGGCCCTAAATCGCTTAATTGGGCCCTGAAAGCCTGTGGCGAGGGCCCCACGCCTTAATGTGTGATCTCCCCCCACCTATTAATTATAGTTAACCAGCCTGTGCCTGAAAACATAATGCTCTAATTTAAACTTACCCTTGTCTACTTACTGATATATATATATATTTTTTTTTTTTTTTTTTTTTGAGAGCCCCCACGCGGTCGGAGCCAGGCAATCTGGACCGCCGCTGAATGAATTGAAAATGTTGGGCCCCCCGGAAAAAAGGGGGAGGGGGCCGCTGTCGGGGCCCCCAGGGGGCCGCAGTGGCTCAAAACAGCCACTTGCTACTGCGGTGGTGGAGTTGCGAATGCAGGCCTACTGGCCAGCAAACGCGTGCCTTGTTCCTGAAATGGGGGGGGGGGGGGGGTCGGCGCTCGAAAGGAGCGCATGGCCACCCCCAGTAATTGTGAAAGGGGGCCGCGCGGGCTGCAAGCGTGCCCCGGCCCCCTAGTATTAAAACCAAAGGACCAAAACTCCCATATACCGCTTCCCTGCCCTAAACCCCAGCCTACCTGTACCACAAACTCCCACTATGAAGGATCCCCAGGGACCGGCCACTCCAAATTAAAACGCGCGATGTAAGCGCGGAAAAGAGGCCGGTCCCTCCACCCCCAACCCCTTTTATTTCCTCCCCCTAGACCCGCCCCCACTTACCTTTCCCAATCCCTGTCCCTCGCCGTCACTTCCTTTCCCGAATTGACCCGCGGGAAGACTAGAGCGTTGCTCTTGCTTCCCGCGGGCCCCTCCAATATGCCATGTTATCTCATACCATTCAAGAGACAATTCCGTTCGTAATGTGTGCTAATAAAAGGTGACTCCTTTCAGTTACCTGCTTCTTAATCTGGCATACATGGCGCCAACACAGAACTTTATTCTTCCCTGTCAGTTTACACGCCTCAACGCCACTATTCTCAAACGTTTTCACACCAGGACAGAATTTGCTGACTGCTCTTCCTGTCCATACGCCTACATTAAACCCCCAGCTATGAAAAGGTCTCTGAATGTCCCAGCTACTTTCTCACCTCCTGTTTTTGATATGCTTGTTAACCCGCAGTGGGTGTTATCAGTCTGATGATCAGCAGCGTTACCCCCATGCACACTTAAACCACATTTGAATACTGGAAACTGCTTTTAATTAGGCAGGGGCGGCTCTCCGCTATGGCGGAGCGTCGCACCCTCCCCATTCAGCAGCAGTAGTTACCAAAACTTTAAAAAATAAAACAATTATAAA
Organism: Pleurodeles waltl; assembly: GCF_031143425.1. NCBI lineage: Eukaryota > Metazoa > Chordata > Amphibia > Caudata > Salamandridae > Pleurodeles > Pleurodeles waltl. Next base: position 55,301,300 of record NC_090443.1, read on the forward strand.
CTATGTTTATTATCGTTTTATTTTTAAAGGGGCGGAGCTATGGGGGGATGACAGTCACTCCCTTCAGTGCACATGTATGTTTGGCTGGCGTCTCAGGCCGGGCAAACACACATGCACACAGGGCTCTCTCCAACCCAGCATTGTGTTGCCGGGAGGAGAGAGCAAACAGAGACTTCCACTCTGCCTCGGAGCACCCAGTCAGGGTGCACCAGTCAATCATAACCCTTCTCTGAGCAGCATCAGGACTGGCCGCAGGGCAGGCTAGGAGCCTGTGTCTGCAGTGCAGCGGAGAGCGACGGTGCAGTCAAGGTAATTTTTTTGGGGGAGGCGTTGTGTTTTTTTTTTGTACCCCCTGCCCCGCCACTTTGCCCTGTCACCAACGGCATCTATAATTAGGCACAAACCTTAATTGAGCAGCCAAGAAATAATGGGGCTGGTATGTCTGATAATTGCCCCTTCTCTCTGAAAAGGGGGTCCTTTCACTCTGGGGGTCTTTGAAGTGGAGATGATGGGGGATAAAGTATATACCATTTCCACCAGGAATGTGCCTGCAGGAGGGTACACAAAACCATGGATGGTAGATCACATAAAATCCTTTTTGGACCCCTTGAAGCAGTTGGAAGGACCACAGGCTTAGAGTCAATGGGCCTGATTCACAAAGGTAAACTTACACAAAAGTGTAAGTTTACGTTTGTTCTGGAATTCACAAAACTGTATTTTAGTTGTAAGTTTACAGGCGCAGAAACTTCGCCTTCAGGGCAGAGAACTCCACACGTAAACAGATAGGCATGTTTTATCTTTTTATGTGTGGAGTTCTCCTCCCCGACTACGGAGTCTCTGCACTTGTAAACTCACTATTAAAATGCAGTATTGTGAATTCCAGAACAAACATAAAGTTACACAAAAGTGTAAGTTTACCTTTGTGAATCAGGCGCAGAACCTAAAACATCAGTTTTTCCCCACAAAGCTCCTGGAAGTGAATGTTTGGTGTTTTCCCTGGAACTCTCAGCTAACTTCACCTTGTCAGGTATCTTAATATACAGCGTTCCCCAGGTCTCACAACTCAATTTAGTTCAGCGCTTCTGGAATTAATTGCAGAACTCAATTTAAAAAAATCAAATTTTACAATACTAGGAGATCTTAACATACATTTTGATAAGCACGATAATGAAAGCATAAAAAATCTTTTACATGATATGGCAGCAATTCAAATGATTCAAGTAGTAAAGCAACATACCCACAAACAAGGTCATTTATTGGATCTAATTGTTTCCAATATTGAGGAGCTTATCACATATATCCATATACCCTTGTACTGGTCAGACCGTTACCTGATATCTTTCGCCCTTAATATTCTTAGGGATACAATAAACCAGATACACTCTGTAAAATTAAAACAATGTTGGTTTAAATTTGTTACCACAGCCTGGGAAAACACCTTAGCAGACCTAACCTTAAAAAGGGAAGGAGAAGTTGATGAGAGACATAAAAATCTGGAGAATTGGCTTAAAGACTCCTTAGATGCCTTGCTCTTCATGAAATTAATGGGTGCATGCCGTCCGGCAGGTCGTGCCCTTTGGCATTCGGCCAACCTCAGTGAACTAAAAAAGGAAGCAAAAAAAGCTGATAGAGAATGGAGAAAAATGTATGATGGACCAAGCAAGGTGTCATACAAAAAAGCTATAAAAATACCAGTATGCCATTAGATAAGCCAGGATAACATATTTAACACCAAAATAGAAAGCGTCCCGCATACCTCAAAGTAACTGTTTAAACTGGTAAATAGTCTTATGAAGCCAGCCAAGACTCAAAGTGGGCTTACACTCTCAGTTGAGTGGTGTAGCCTGTTAGCCGAGTTCTTTTTGGGTAAGGTAAATAACATATTGCTTGCCCTTCCTAAAAACATAATTCAATATTCCATTAACATTATTGGGCAACAGAAAACTCTACAGTTACATCCTTTCCCAAACTGGGCACTGAGACAAATAAGGAAATCCTCAATACAATCAAATCAGGGTCATTACTAGACCCAGCTCCTCCAGATATTCTTAGTAAAAGAGGAGCTAGTGTCGTAGCCGGACTGACTGAGGATGAGCAAGATGTAGGAAAGTACCATCTTGCCTGGCATGTTACCCCCATTTTTCACTGTATATATGTTGTTTTAGTTGTATGTGTCACTGGGACCCTGGTAACCCAGGGCCCCAGTGCTCATAAGTGTGCCTGAATGTGTTACCTGTGTAGTGACTAACTGTCTCACTGAGGCTCTGCTAATCAGAACCTCAGTGGTTATGCTCTCTCATTTCTTTCCAAATTGTCACTGACAGGCTAGTGACCATTTTTACCAATTTACATTGGCTTACTGGAACACCCTTATAATTCCCTAGTACTGAGGTACCCAGGGTATTGGGGTTCCAGGAGATCCCTATGGGCTGCAGCATTTCTTTTGCCACCCATAGGGAGCTCTGACAATTCTTACACAGGCCTGCCACTGCAGCCTGAGTGAAATAACGTCCACGTTATTTCACAGCCATTTTACACTGCACTTAAGTAACTTATAAGTCACCTATATGTCTAACCTTTACCTGGTAAAGGTTAGGTGCAAAGTTACTTAGTGTGAGGGCACCCTGGCACTAGCCAAGGTGCCCCCACATTGTTCAGAGCCAATTCCCTGAACTTTGTGAGTGCGGGGACACCATTACACGCGTGCACTACATATAGGTCACTACCTATATGTAGCTTCACCATGGTAACCCCGAATATGGCCATGTAACATGTCTATGATCATGGAATTGCCCCCTCTATACCATCCTGGCATAGTTGGCACAATCCCATGATCCCAGTGGTCTGTAGCACAGACCCTGGTACTGCCAGACTGCCCTTCCTGGGGTTTCACTGCAGCTGCTGCTGCTGCCAACCCCTCAGACAGGCAGCTGCCCTCCTGGGGTCCAGCCAGGCCTGGCCCAGGATGGCAGAACAAAGAACTTCCTCTGAGAGAGGGTGTGACACCCTCTCCCTTTGGAAAATGGTGTGAAGGCAGGGGAGGAGTAGCCTCCCCCAGCCTCTGGAAATGCTTTGTTGGGCACAGATGTGCCCAATTCTGCATAAGCCAGTCTACACCGGTTCAGGGACCCCTTAGCCCCTGCTCTGGCGCGAAACTGGACAAAGGAAAGGGGAGTGACCACTCCCCTGACCTGCACCTCCCCTGGGAGGTGTCCAGAGCTCCTCCAGTGTGCTCCAGACCTCTGCCATCTTGGAAACAGAGGTGCTGCTGGCACACTGGACTGCTCTGAGTGGCCAGTGCCACCAGGTGACGTCAGAGACTCCTGCTGATAGGCTCCTTCAGGTGTTAGTAGCCTTTCCTCTCTCCTAGGTAGCCAAACCCTCTTTTCTGGCTATTTAGGGTCTCTGTCTCTGGGGAAACTTTAGATAACGAATGCATGAGCTCAGCCGAGTTCCTCTGCATCTCCCTCTTCACCTTCTGATAAGGAATCGACCGCTGACCGCGCTGGAAGCCTGCAAACCTGCAACATAGTAGCAAAGACGACTACTGCAACTCTGTAACGCTGATCCTGCCGCCTTCTCGACTGTTTTCCTGCTTGTGCATGCTGTGGGGGTAGTCTGCCTCCTCTCTGCACCAGAAGCTCCGAAGAAATCTCCCGTGGGTCGACGGAATCTTCCCCTGCAACCGCAGGCACCAAAAAGCTGCATTACCGGTCCCTTGGGTCTCCTCTCACCACGACGAGCGAGGTCCCTCGAATCCAGCGACGCTGTCCAAGTGACCCCCACAGTCCAGTGACTCTTCAGCCCAAGTTTGGTGGAGGTAAGTCCTTGCCTCACCTCGCTGGGCTTCATTGCTGGGAACCGCGACTTTGCAGCTACTCCGGCCCCTGTGCACTTCCGGCGGAAATCCTTCGTGCACAGCCAAGCCTGGGTCCACGGCACTCTAACCTGCATTGCACGACTTTCTAAGTTGGTCTCCGGCGACGTGGGACTCCTTTGTGCAACTTCGGCGAGCACCGTTTCACGCATCCTCGTAGTGCCTGTTTCTGGCACTTCTCCGGGTGCTACCTGCTTCAGTGAGGGCTCTTTGTCTTGCTCGACGTCCCCGCTCTCTGCAGGTCCAATTTGCGACCTCCTGGTCCCTCCTGGGCCCCAGCAGCATCCAAAAACGCCAAACGCACGATTTGCGTGTAGCAAGGCTTGTTGGCGTCTTTCCGGCGGGAAAACACTTCTGCACGACTCTCCAAGGCGAGAGGGATCCGTCCACTAAAGGGGAAGTCTCTAGCCCTTTTCGTTCCTGCAGAAACCTCAGCTTCTTCTGTCCAGTCGAAGCTTCTTTGCACCCGCAGCTGGCATTTCCTGGGCATCTGCCCATCTCCGACTTGCTTGTGACTTTTGGACTTGGTCCCCTTGTTCCACAGGTACCCTAGATTGGAAATCCACAGTTGTTGCATTGCTGGTTTGTGTCTTTCCTGCATTATTCCTCTAACACGACTATTTTGTCCTTAGGGGAACTTTAGTGCACTTTGCACTCACTTTTCAGGGTCTTGGGGAGGGTTATTTTGCTAACTCTCACTATTTTCTAATAGTCCCAGCGACCCTCTACAAGGTCACATAGGTTTGGGGTCCATTCGTGGTTCGCATTCCACTTTTGGAGTATATGGTTTGTGTTGCCCCTATCCCTATGTTTCCCCATTGCATCCTATTGTAACTATACATTGTTTGCACTGTTTTCTAAGACTATATTGCATATTTTTGCTATTGCGTATATATATCTTGTGTATATTTCCTATCCTCTCACTGAGGGTACACTCTAAGATACTTTGGCATATTGTCATAAAAATAAAGTACCTTTATTTTTAGTATAACTGTGTATTGTGTTTTCTTATGATATTGTGCATATGACACTAAGTGGTACTGTAGTAGCTTCACACGTCTCCTAGTTCAGCCTAAGCTGCTCTGCTAAGCTACCATTATCTATCAGCCTAAGCTGCTAGACACCCTATACACTAATAAGGGATAACTGGGCCTGGTGCAAGGTGCAAGTACCCCTTGGTACTGACTACAAGCCAGTCCAGCCTCCTACATTGGTTGTGCAGTGGTGGGATAAGTGCTTGAGACTACTTACCACTCTTGTCATTGTACTTTTCATAAGAGAAAAATATACAAAACAAGGTCAGTGTATATACACGTAGCCAAAAAGTTTAGCATTTTCCTCTTTTCACTCTTTTCTAAGTGCTGAAAAGTACTTCTAAAACTTTCAAAAAGTTCTTAAAAGTTTAAAAAAGTTTTTTTCTGTCTTTCCAAAAAGTTCTGAAAACTTTTTTCTCTTTTTCTATCACTTTAACTCTCTCTAAAAATGTCTGGCACAGGCCAAAATGTTGAACTGTCCAAACTTGCATATGATCACCTTAGCTGGAAAGGAGCAAGGAGTCTCTGCATAGAGAGAGGTTTGAGTGTAGGGAAGAATCCTTCCTTAGAACTGTTAATTAACATGCTTAGAGTACAGGATAAGGCCATAAGTGCCCAATCTGGTGAAAAAGTAGCTAATGGTTCTCAATCTGATCCAGGGACTCCCCCAGGAAAAGATTCAGGAAAGAAACTTCTCAGCCTGCCCATTACTAGACAGTCTAGCATAGTTGGTACAGAGGTTGAATCACACCATACTGATGGTGTGCTCTCACATTATACTGTTAGCCAAGCTGTTAGGGTGCCCTCTGTAAGGGACAGGTCTCCTTCTGTTCATTCCCATCATACCTCTGTATCTAGAAATGTCCCTCCCACCCACCCTGATGACAGATTGTTAGAAAGGGAGCTCAATAGATTGAGAGTGGAACAAACCAGACTGAAGCTCAAGAAGCAACAGCTGGATTTGGATAGACAGTCTTTAGAATTAGAGAAGGAAAGACAGAAGTTGGGTTTAGATACCCATGGTGGCAGCAGCAGTATTCCCCATAGTCATCCTGCAAAAGAGCATGATTCCAGGAATCTGCACAAGATAGTTCCCCCTTATAAGGAGGGGGATGACATTAACAAGTGGTTTGCTGCACTTGAGAGGGCCTGTGCTGTACAGGATGTCCCTCAAAAGCAGTGGGCTGCTATCCTATGGCTATCATTTAGTGGAAAAGGTAGGGATAGGCTCCTTACTGTAAAAGAAAATGATGCTAATAATTTCCAAGTTCTTAAGAATGCACTCCTGGATGGTTATGGCTTAACCACTGAACAGTACAGGATAAAGTTCAGAGAGACCAAAAAGGAGTCTTCACAAGACTGGGTTGATTTCATTGACCAGGCAGTGAAGGCCTTGAAGGGGTGGTTACATGGCAGTAAAGTTACTGATTATGACAGCCTGTATAACTTGATCCTGAGAGAGCATATTCTTAATAATTGTGTGTCTGATTTGTTGCACCAGTACTTGGTGGACTCTGATCTGACCTCTCCCCAAGAATTGGGAAAGAAGGCAGACAAATGGGTCAGAACAAGAGTGAACAGAAAAGTTCATACAGGGGGTGACAAAGATGGCAACAAAAAGAAGGATGGTAAGTCTTCTGACAAGGGTGGGGACAAATCTAAAAATGAGTCTTCATCAGGCCCACAAAAACACTCTGGTGGGGGTGGTGGGTCCAAATCCTCCTTTAATCAGAACAAGGAAAAGAAACCATGGTGCTATTTATGTAAAATAAAAGGCCATTGGACAACAGATCCCAGTTATCCAAAGAAAGGCACCACAGCTCCTACCACTACAACCCCTACTGCTACACCTAGTGTCCCTACTAATAGCAGTGGTGGTGGGAGCAAACCTACTAATAGCCAATCCAAGGGAGTAGCTGGGCTCACTTTTGGTAATTTAGTTGGGGTTGGTCTGATTAGGGAGACCACAGAGGCTACTTTAGTCTCTGAAGGGGCTATTGATTTAGCCACTTTGGTTGCTTGCCCCCATAACTTGGAGAAGTACAAGCAACTAACCCTAATAAATGGTGTTGAGGTCCAGGCCTACAGGGACACAGGTGCCAGTGTCACAATGGTGATTGAGAAACTGGTGCACCCTGAACAACACATACTTGGACACCAGTACCAAGTAACCGATGCTCACAACATAACACAAAGCCACCCCATGGCTGTTGTAAATCTCAACTGGGGGGGGGGTAACTGGTCCAAAGAAAGTTGTGGTAGCTTCAGATTTACCTGTAGACTGTCTATTAGGGAATGATTTGGAGACATCAGCTTGGTCAGATGTGGAGTTGGAGGCCCATGCAGCAATGCTGGGCATTCCAGGGCATATTTTTGCTTTGACAAGGGCTCAGGCCAAAAAGCAAAAAGGACAGGGAAGCTTGGATCCTGGAACAATGGACCAAGTGCTCCCTAAAGCTAGGGCTAGTAGAAGCAAACCACTTCCTACTATCCCTCCCTCTACAGTGGATTCTACTTCTGAGGAAGAAGAATTCCCTCCCTGTGCAGAACCTACACCAGAGGAGCTGGAAGCAGACACTGCTGAGCTTTTGGGTGAAGGGGGGCCTGCCAGAGAGGAGCTGAGTGTGGCACAGCAAACCTTTCCCACATTAGAGGGTCTCAGACAGCAAGCTGTCAAACAGGCTAATGGGGATGTCAGTGACTCTCACAGAGTTTACTGGGAGGACAACCTCTTGTACACTGAGCATAGGGATCCTAAACCTGGAGCTGCCAGGAGATTAGTGATTCCTCAGGAGTACAGAAAGTTCCTCCTAACACTGGCACATGACATTCCCTTAGCTGGGCATCTAGGACAAATGAAAACTTGGGACAGGCTTGTTCCCCTGTTTCATTGGCCTAGGATGTCTGAGGACACAAAGGAATTTTGTAAGTCCTGTGAAACCTGTCAAGCCAGTGGCAAGACAGGTGGCACTCCAAAGGCACCCCTTATCCCACTGCCTGTGGTTGGGGTTCCCTTTGAAAGGGTAGGGGTTGACATAGTTGGCCCCCTTGACCCTCCTACTGCTTCAGGCAATAGGTTTATCTTGGTGGTAGTGGACCATGCCACAAGATATCCTGAAGCTATTCCTTTAAGGACCACTACAGCTCCTGCAGTGGCAAAGGCCCTCCTGGGAATATTTTCCAGGGTGGGCTTCCCAAAGAAGTAGTATCAGACAGAGGAAGCAATTTCATGTCTGCATACTTAAAGGCCATGTGGAAGGAGTGTGGTGTAACGTACAAGTTCACAACACCCTATCATCCACAAACAAATGGACTGGTGGAGAGATTTAATAAAACTCTCAAAGGCATGATTATGGGTCTCCCTGAAAAACTCCGCAGGAGATGGGATATCCTTCTACCATGCCTCCTTTTTGCCTACAGGGAGGTACCCCAGAAAGGAGTGGGCTTCAGCCCCTTTGAACTTCTTTTTGGACACCCTGTTAGGGGTCCACTCACACTTGTAAAGGAGGGTTGGGAACAACCTTTAAAAGCTCCTAAGCAGGATATTGTGGATTATGTACTTGGCCTCAGATCAAGGATGGCTGAGTACATGAAAAAGGCCAGTAAAAACCTTCAGGCCAGCCAAGAGCTCCAGAAGCAATGGCATGATCAGAAGGCTGTTTTGGTTCAGTACCAACCAGGGCAGAAAGTGTGGGTCTTGGAGCCTGTGGCCCCAAGAGCACTCCAAGACAAATGGAGTGGACCCCACACAATTGTTGAAAAGAAGGGTGAAGTCACCTACTTGGTTGACTTAGGCACTGCCAGGAGTCCCCTTAGGGTGCTCCATGTCAACCGCCTGAAACCCTACTATGACAGGGCTGATCTCACCCTGCTCATGGCAACAGATGAGGGACAGGAAGAAGACAGTGATCCTCTACCTGATCTCTTCTCTTCCACAGAACAAGATGCTCTTGTGGAAGGTGTAGTTTTGGCTGATTGTCTTACTGCTGAGCAGAAAGATAATTGCATAAATCTCCTAGGACAATTTTCAGAACTCTTCTCTACTGTGCCAGGCACCACTTCTTGGTGTGAGCACACTATAGATACTGGAGACAGTTTACCTGTCAAAAGTAAGATCTATAGGCAGCCTGACCATGTCAGGGACTGTATAAAGCAAGAAGTTCAGAAAATGTTGGAACTAGGAGTGGTTGAGCACTCTGACAGTCCATGGGCTTCTCCTGTGGTACTGGTACCAAAACCCAATTCTAAAGATGGAAAGAAGGAAATGAGGTTTTGTGTAGACTATAGAGGTCTCAACTTGGTAACCAAAACTGATGCTCACCCTATACCCAGGGCAGATGAGCTTATAGATACACTGGCATCTGCCAAGTATCTAAGCACTTTTGATTTGACTGCAGGGTATTGGCAGATCAAATTGTCAGAAGATGCTAAACCTAAGACTGCATTTTCTACCATTGGAGGACATTACCAGTTTACTGTAATGCCTTTTGGTTTGAAAAATGCACCTGCCACTTTTCAGAGGTTGGTGAACACAGTCCTGCAAGGGCTGGAAGCTTTCAGTGCAGCATATTTGGACGATATAGCTGTCTTTAGCTCCAGCTGGGATGATCACCTGGTCCACCTTTGGAAAGTTTTGGAGGCCCTGCAAAAGGCAGGCCTCACTATCAAGGCTTCAAAGTGCCAGATAGGGCAGGGTAAGGTGGTTTATCTGGGACACCTTGTTGGTGGGGAACAGATTGCACCACTTCAGGGGAAAATCCAAACTATTATTGATTGGGTTCCCCCTACCACTCAGACTCAGGCGAGAGCCTTCCTAGGCCTCACTGGGTATTACAGGAGGTTCATTAAGAACTATGGCTCCATTGCAGCCCCTCTTAATGACCTCACATCCAAAGAAATGCCTAAAAAGGTATTATGGACAGCAAGCTGTCAGAAAGCTTTTGAGGAGCTGAAGCAGGCCATGTGCTCTGCACCTGTCCTGAAAAGCCCTTGTTACTCTAAAAAATTCTATGTCCAAACTGATGCATCTGAATTAGGAGTAGGGGCAGTCCTATCACAACTTAATTCTGAGGGCCAGGATCAACCTGTTGCTTTTATTAGTAGGAGGTTGACCCCTAGAGAAAAGCGTTGGTCTGCCATTGAGAGGGAGGCCTTTGCTGTGGTCTGGGCTCTGAAGAAGTTGAGGCCATACCTGTTTGGCACTCACTTCATTGTTCAGACAGACCACAAACCTCTACTTTGGCTAAAACAAATGAAAGGTGAAAATCCTAAATTGTTGAGGTGGTCCATATCCCTACAGGGAATGGACTATACAGTGGAACATAGACCTGGGAGTAGCCACTCCAATGCAGATGGACTCTCCAGATATTTCCACTTAGACAATGAAGACTCATCAGGTAATGGCTAGTCTTATTGTCCTTCGTTTGGGGGGGGTTGTGTAGGAAAGTACCATCTTGCCTGGCATGTTACCCCCATTTTTCACTGTATATATGTTGTTTTAGTTGTATGTGTCACTGGGACCCTGGTAACCCAGGGCCCCAGTGCTCATAAGTGTGCCTGAATGTGTTACCCGTGTAGTGACTAACTGTCTCACTGAGGCTCTGCTAATCAGAACCTCAGTGGTTATGCTCTCTCATTTCTTTCCAAATTGTCACTGACAGGCTAGTGACCATTTTTACCAATTTACATTGGCTTACTGGAACACCCTTATAATTCCCTAGTATAGGGTACTGAGGTACCCAGGGTATTGGGGTTCCAGGAGATCCCTATGGGCTGCAGCATTTCTTTTGCCACCCATAGGGAGCTCTGACAATTCTTACACAGGCCTGCCACTGCAGCCTGAGTGAAATAACGTCCACGTTATTTCACAGCCATTTTACACTGCACTTAAGTAACTTATAAGTCACCTATATGTCTAACCTTTACCTGGTAAAGGTTAGGTGCAAAGTTACTTAGTGTGAGGGCACCCTGGCACTAGCCAAGGTGCCCCCACATTGTTCAGAGCCAATTCCCTGAACTTTGTGAGTGCGGGGACACCATTACACGCGTGCACTACATATAGGTCACTACCTATATGTAGCTTCACCATGGTAACCCCGAATATGGCCATGTAACATGTCTATGATCATGGAATTGCCCCCTCTATACCATCCTGGCATAGTTGGCACAATCCCATGATCCCAGTGGTCTGTAGCACAGACCCTGGTACTGCCAGACTGCCCTTTCTGGGGTTTCACTGCAGCTGCTGCTGCTGCCAACCCCTCAGACAGGCAGCTGCCCTCCTGGGGTCCAGCCAGGTCTGGCCAAGGATGGCAGAACAAAGAACTTCCTCTGAGAGAGGGTGTGACACCCTCTCCCTTTGGAAAATGGTGTGAAGGCAGGGGAGGAGTAGCCTCCCCCAGCCTCTGGAAATGCTTTGTTGGGCACAGATGTGCCCAATTCTGCATAAGCCAGTCTACACCGGTTCAGGGACCCCTTAGCCCCTGCTCTGGCGCGAAACTGGACAAAGGAAAGGGGAGTGACCACTCCCCTGACCTGCACCTCCCCTGGGAGGTGTCCAGAGCTCCTCCAGTGTGCTCCAGACCTCTGCCATCTTGGAAACAGAGGTGCTGCTGGCACACTGGACTGCTCTGAGTGGCCAGTGCCACCAGGTGACGTCAGAGACTCCTGCTGATAGGCTCCTTCAGGTGTTAGTAGCCTTTCCTCTCTCCTAGGTAGCCAAACCCTCTTTTCTGGCTATTTAGGGTCTCTGTCTCTGGAGAAACTTTAGATAACGAATGCATGAGCTCAGCCGAGTTCCTCTGCATCTCCCTCTTCACCTTCTGATAAGGAATCGACCGCTGACCGCGCTGGAAGCCTGCAAACCTGCAACATAGTAGCAAAGACGACTACTGCAACTCTGTAACGCTGATCCTGCCGCCTTCTCGACTGTTTTCCTGCTTGTGCATGCTGTGGGGGTAGTCTGCCTCCTCTCTGCACCAGAAGCTCCGAAGAAATCTCCCGTGGGTCGACGGAATCTTCCCCCTGCAACCGCAGGCACCAAAAAGCTGCATTACCGGTCCCTTGGGTCTCCTCTCAGCACGACGAGCGAGGTCCCTCGAATCCAGCGACGCTGTCCAAGTGACCCCCACAGTCCAGTGACTCTTCAGCCCAAGTTTGGTGGAGGTAAGTCCTTGCCTCACCTCGCTGGGCTGCATTGCTGGGAACCGCGACTTTGCAGCTACTCCGGCCCCTGTGCACTTCCGGCGGAAATCCTTCGTGCACAGCCAAGCCTGGGTCCACGGCACTCTAACCTGCATTGCAGGACTTTCTAAGTTGGTCTCCGGCGACGTGGGACTCCTTTGTGCAACTTCGGCGAGCACCGTTTCACGCATCCTCGTAGTGCCTGTTTCTGGCACTTCTCCGGGTGCTACCTGCTTCAGTGAAGGCTCTTTGTCTTGCTCGACGTCCCCTCTCTCTGCAGGTCCAATTTGCGACCTCCTGGCCATCCTGGGCCACAGCAGCGTCCAAAAACGCCAAACGCACGATCTGCGTGTAGCAAGGCTTGTTGGCGTCTTTCCGGCGGGAAAACACTTCTGCACGACTTTCCAAGGCGAGAGGGATCCGTCCACCAAAGGGGAAGTCTCTAGCCCTTTTCGTTCCTGCAGAAACCTCAGCTTCTTCTGTCCAGTCGAAGCTTCTTTGCACCCGCAGCTGGCATTTCCTGGGCATCTGCCCATCTCCGACTTGCTTGTGACTTTTGGACTTGGTCCCCTTGTTCCACAGGTACCCTAGATTGGAAATCCACAGTTGTTGCATTGCTGGTTTGTGTCTTTCCTGCATTATTCCTCTAACACGACTATTTTGTCCTTAGGGGAACTTTAGTGCACTTTGCACTCACTTTTCAGGGTCTTGGGGAGGGTTATTTTGCTAACTCTCACTATTTTCTAATAGTCCCAGCGACCCTCTACAAGGTCACATAGGTTTGGGGTCCATTCGTGGTTCGCATTCCACTTTTGGAGTATATGGTTTGTGTTGCCCCTATCCCTATGTTTCCCCATTGCATCCTATTGTAACTATACATTGTTTGCACTGTTTTCTAAGACTATACTGCATATTTTTGCTATTGCGTATATATATCTTGTGTATATTTCCTATCCTCTCACTGAGGGTACACTCTAAGATACTTTGGCATATTGTCATAAAAATAAAGTACCTTTATTTTTAGTATAACTGTGTATTGTGTTTTCTTATGATATTGTGCATATGACACTAAGTGGTACTGTAGTAGCTTCACACGTCTCCTAGTTCAGCCTAAGCTGCTCTGCTAAGCTACCATTATCTATCAGCCTAAGCTGCTAGACACCCTATACACTAATAAGGGATAACTGGGCCTGGTGCAAGGTGCAAGTACCCCTTGGTACTCACTACAAGCCAGTCCAGCCTCCTACACAAGATCCTTGAAAAACACATGAATAAACAGTTATCTGTTTTCCTGGAATCGCATTCCAGTTCGCACCCCACTCAAACGGGGTTTAGACCGGGGACCAGTACAGAGACAGCGCTCTTAGTGGCAACTGAAGAACTGCGAGCGATCCTCGATCAGGGCGGTTCTGCAGCATTGCTAATGCTAGATCTAACTGCCGCAGTCAGTACAGTATCACACCCAGTCCTCATTCATAGGCTAAAAGAGGAAGGAGTAAGCTGAACTGCCCTTAAATGGTTAACCAACTTCCTGGTGTCTAGAAACTTTCAAGTCCAGATGGACTCTTCCCTCTCTACAATCCATTAATTACATTGTGGAGTTCCTCAGGGATCTTCCTTGAGTCCTACCCTTTTTAATCTTTATGTACGCCCACTGACAGAAATAGTACAAGCATATGGGTTCACCCTAGTCTCTTATGCTGATGATATGAAGTTGGTCGCTCGCTGTCCACAGACATCAAGACCACCTTGCATCAGTTAAATGCATGCCTCTAGCATGTTACAAACTGGATGTTGGATAGTTGCCTAAACCTGAATGGAGATAAAACAGAAGTCATGGTTGCAGGTAACAATCCCTCACTCTGGAAAGACTTCAACTGTCTGACTGAGTTGGGACCTCTCCCAACACCTACTCCATCAGTTAAGAGTTTAGGGCTTGGGACAGATGACAGGCTATCCATGGAAACACAGGCCAAAAAGTTGGCGACATTCTGCTTTGGATTCCTTCGTACTCTATGAGACTTCTAAGTTGGCACCCAGCCCATCTGCTTAGAGTAGTAGTACAGGGTCTCATTAACTTGCGCCTGGATTATGGGAACTCCCTTTACTTGGGCAGTCCCAAACATGTCATCAGCCGGCTGCAGATAATTCAGAACGCAGCAGCGATACACTCTTCAAAATCCACAAGTGTACATCAGTAGCACCTGCATTGGCAGCAATTCATTGATTACCAATCCAAAAGAGAATACAGTTTAAGACCCTCTGCTTGAGTCATCGAGCAGTACACAAAAAAGGACCTCAGCTGATACAGTGTCTGATAACTCCTTACATTCACGCTACGTTCCGAGAGTCAAAACCTTCTTCTCATCCATGGACGTCATTTAGGGGTTGCCAGGGTTCGCAGTTGCGACACCTGGCTTGCCCCTTGCGACCCCTGGCACTGCCTTTGCGACCCCTGGACTCAGGTGTCAAAATCAGTATCAGGAAGACTCGTCCTTATGGACGATGTTTGGGACTCCAGTTTCCTTGTTTTCTGGCAATTTTTATTACACTAATAGTGAATAATAACATAATATATTATTCAATATTAGTGCATGAAAGAATCGAGTATAATTGGTTGGAATATAACTGTTCCCAGCAGCAGAGGCTAGTAAAAAGCACTTTTAAATGTATGTTGTGTGCATGCTTGTGGTTGAGAGTGTGTTCATGTGAGTGTATGTGTGTGTATGTGTGAATGTGTGTTTATGTGTAAACATGTGTGTGTGAGTGAAAGTAAATTTCAAATGGCATGTGATGTCACTTCCGCTACCCCTGGCATTCTGATGAATTGGCGGTCATGTTCTCATCCCAAGGATTAAGAAAGCTAGAGGAGGCAGAATGTCCTTTATATTTTTAGCCCCCCAACTTTGGAATATTCTCTCCTTGCAAATTAGGCTGGAGCGATCAGAAACCTGTTTCAGGAACCTACTGAAAAAGTATCTATTTTAATGACTAACAGACATCTATTAATTCAGAGAAGAGGTCTTACCAGTGCTGGGAGGCACCTTGGGTAGCCATGCGCTATATAAAAACTACAGAATAGAATAGAATGTCTCTGTGGAATCTCACTGCAGTGACTGACTCGGGCTAGAAATTATTGGACTATTTGATATTTCATCCTTAAGCGGGTGCAGTCATTGTGCATTCTTGGTGTAATTAAGTGGCAGTCATAAGTTTTTAATTTTCTGGTATTACGTTTAACACTTTACTGCCTAATTTTTTCTAAATAGGTTCCTGTGTGTTCCCAGACTGTTTTAACACATTGAATCAGTGGTTGAAGTACATTAAAAAAGTATGGGAACTGTGATCCTAAGTCTTATGGGGTGGGGTCAGTGAGTGTGCTGGCGGGATCAAATAATGGCATGTTGTGTTTCTCACATCCCGCACACTTCAACGTCTGATTTGAATGGTTCCTTGTGTGGAAAACTTGTGGCTGTAATGTTTTTATTTGCTGCGTGATTAATGGGATGTGTGGTAACTTTTTGAGAAGTCTCAGAGTAATCGGTTCACTGAGCTCTAATTGTAAGAATGGGAGCCGTTTTCCTCTCAAGTCCTGGGCCTGGATCCAAAACTGAGCACCAAGTACACCCCTTTAGCACTTGACCCTCAGGGTGGCAAGGCGGAGCTGTCCAGGGCTTGCTCAGGAATCTGGTGTTGGCTATAAATTCAGAACTTTTGCCTATAACTACATTTAATAAACCATTGTCCTGCCAGTGCTATAAATACAAAAGAAAAATACTTAAATTACAAAAAAGATATAAGTACTACACTTGAACTGTAAAACGCAAAAATTGTACAGCCAATTACTACCGTGGAGTTGTAGGGGCTTGGTGTGAAGGGAGTCAGCCATTCCGACCTGCAGGATACTCCCAGTTTCTTACCAATAGTATGAGAAGATCATTGAGTTGCTTTAAAGGCTTGTGAGGGTTCTGTCTTCTTTCCCTCTCCCAAGCCTGTAGATACAACAGTACTAAAGGTGGTAAGTTGGTGGATGTCTTTAAACTACATATGTACCTGTCCAAGTCTATTCCAAAGTTACTGTGGTCTCCATGGCCTTATTTGCACACTCTACCTTTGAATTGTAAATTCAGGACTCACGATGTGCGCTGCTGTGAAAGAAAAGACCACTTATAATGCTGGTGTGCATGCCCACACGCAGTCTCTGGGAGTAGAAGTGCTGACTCTGTCCCTGCCCTGATCACTCCACTAAATTCCTCCTATGGTGCAGAGGTGCACAGGTGTGCACCACCTTTACAAAAAGAGGAATTGTTGGCAGAGGCCGCTCTCTCAGCACATACGTCTTGCTGCCTGGATTAACTCTGTGTTTGTATCTCTTCCTTCATACCGGCCCGCCTCTGTCTTTTGGCTAGATTCAGGTTCTACACATACCACATGTATGCATACCTACTTACAATGTTCAATTCATTCACAGGCTTAGCCACTTTTGAAAATTTACACTGAAGTACTACACAGATTTATGCTTCTGCCAATGTACAGCATGAGAAGAGAGGACACACGTGTGTGTATAGCTTCACGTTTTCAGTAGTTCCTTATTTGAAAAAAAAAACAAATTTAAATACATAATCTTTTTCATTTTTGTGAATAGCCCTCATGATTTCTTAAACACGTGGCTTTGCCCAGCTGAAAGCAGAAGAGTAACACATGGCTTCCTTTGGGAGGGGTGCAAAAGGTATACATCATTTTTTCCGTCAAAGGAGAGGACAGCTGGAAACGGTAGGCATCCACTGGAAAGGCGGGGAACTTAGTGAGGTAAAGTAGGGAGTTTGTTTTTCTATTTTTGGCGGAAAAATTGGTTCATAAAGTGGGAGTCTCCCTTCGGTATGAGGCAGATATATTAGGCCTCACTCAGTTTGCTCACCCTGCATTCTTGACAACTTTCCAGGAAGACGCCCTCTGCTTTTTAGCCAAGGAGTGCTGGTTTGCCTGCTTTCCTTTGGTTCAAACGCATCTCCCTGCTTCTATTGAAAAAATCCGCACCAGCATAGAAATATCACAGTGCACCAAGATTCCTATATTCCTCAACAAAGCAAAAAGACAATAACAAGATCACATTCGCATCAGCCACATTATTGAATCCCACAATGGTGAATCTTGCAAAGTAGGGGAATCTTTGCTATTTTGGGGTTTAGTTTCAGAAGGTTGCCCAACATCCACCATCTAACTACTGTGTGAATGGATGAGTTGCCTGGCGATGTACACCCAGCCTTAATTTCATCAGCACCCATAAACAAATATCCCTTCCATGAAAATGTAGTGGAACGGTCAGCATTACAAATAGAAATACAAAAGCAGTGCCTCGCCTCCACTCTCTTCTCCATTCTGAGATCATTGAGAAGTTCCTACTTTCAATACTAGTGCATGGCAGGATGTCAGTTTGATAAGACACCTTCCTCAAGAAAATGTTGAAGCTGAGCAGTTACTGCTTGCAGAAGAAACGTTTCTAGGTAAGGGAGAAAGAAATAAGAGACATTGTTGTGCCAGTGAAGAATGAACAGCCAACAGCCTGCCTCCACAAATCTCAAGCTGCCCCATGTGAAGTGTCGGTAGTTCGTCCCGGCCTGCTTTTCATTTGTATTCTGGGACTTGTGGTATATCAGTCTCCTAACTCCCTGGTACACGGAGGAGTTAACTGTTTTACCTTTTATGCCACTTTAGGAACTTGTCTTATACTATTGGTTGACCCATCAGGACTGCGTCCTTCTTCATTGTGCACTTCTGGAGAAACGAGTTCCAGGAATGGCCAATCAACCTTCCCCCTGGTTCCCTCTAGGCAAGGAAGGCTCGTTCAGAGAACAGGGGAAACAACGTATGGTGGAGCCAACGGGTGACTGGCTTTTCGTTCCCTTACACTCAAACCAGTTGGTCATTTGTGGGAAGTATTACATGCCCTTCTTAAACGGGACTGCTGACAGGCCAAAACATTTGAGTCTGGGAACAAAATTTGGCTTGAGCAGCAGAAGTTGAGAGATGAATGGCCCAGACAATCCTACTAGTGTTTGGGGGTGTCCATCACTGGCACATTCGGTTAATAGGAAGGATCGCCTTTTTCATCCATGAGAGGACCATGAGACATCACCATGGTAGAGCCAGAGACCCATGTAGAATCAGCTGCTTGGAACATGGCATGAAAGGGTCATCACTTTACTAGAAAAAATCCATTCCCCTGAGTCCAACAAAGGAGAGACATCTTCTTGAATTTGAGAATAGTGGGACAAGCAGCTACAAATGTAGATAGGTCAGTCTTTCTCAGTGAAGCCCCTTTATTTTGGCATGGTGCCGCAGGAAGTACCGACTAGATCGATGCTGCATTCAAACAGTACTGATCAATTCACCCAGTGCTTTGAGAATAATATCAAAGTTTTAGAACCAGCCAGCTTGCAAGTGAATTTGCTTGCCTGTGTGCTGAAATCTGGATAACTTTTTTACATCATGCCTTTCTGTTTTGTTGTAAGTGGGTAAGCTCAAGGCTTCCCGTCACAGCTGTCTCATACGTAGATTTTTAGCTTTCCTTTCTTACTGTGATCATTCTCATGTGCTACATTTTTATGCGGCGATCTTGGGATCTCAGAGACCCTTCTGGGAACAGCTGTCATGTGGCATCAAAAAAGCTAACTCTGGCCCGATTGAGGAGCATTCATGTGCTCCTCTTTTTCATCACACATAGTATGCTCCCTCACAAGCGTGTTGGTGAGTATTTGCATACCAGTTTGAAGGATAGATTTAATACAGAAGTTTTCTGTGTTGCTGACGGCGAGGGCTATCAACACTTCTCCACATAAAATTACTGAGTAGTTAGTGACTGGTAACACCTGCGGTATGTGTGTGGGTATTTGCCACAGTGCATTCCTGGGTTACCTTTACTCCCCATTGAAGGACTACTGGTGTATGCAATACTACTCACTTACATTTGGAAGGGCTCCATTCTGTTTGTGCTGTTCACCATTCTACCTTCAATATAAACACATTGTATGGATCTATTGTAGATGACTGACTTAGAACCTGGTATACACACCCATCTTCAAGTAAACGCCAGTGAATTAGCCCTTGTCGGGTTCATCTCAGAATTTGAAAAAGCACTGCATCTGACTGGAGCTTGACTCCTGTTGAGCTGCTCAAAAAGCTGAAAAAATAAAGAACTCTGTGGTCCAGCCTCTCAGAGAGGCCTAAACCAAACTTCAGCCCGCAATTACTTAATGTGAGTGCCTCAATGATGTTTTTGAAGCCAGGTGAAGTTCTGCATAAAGGGACTGTCCTGCTCACTACTTACAAGCCTGCCTGAAGATCAAGAAGTGCCCTCATCATGGGAAGAAAAAGAATGGCTGCCCACGCTTCCACAGCGTCCATGGACACTGTTCAGGAGAAGGACATGCGGTCATGGAGGTGTGGACCTAGTGGCTGATAGAAATAAAAGCAGCACTGGCATTGTAAAAGAAAGCAGCGCTGGAATAGCGACTTTACTGGGTGACCTAATTCCCCCTTCACTGAAAAGATAAATATTTTATGCTCACTTTCCCTGCCAGGGACATCCCACAACCTTGCACTGCCTCAATACATGTGTAATCTGGTTTACGTTTGAGATCCGCCTGGTGGGCTCTAAGAATGAGCAGAAACACCCAGACATTCCTGCCCCTTAGCAATCTCTAAAGTCCTTTCTTTGGCACTGGATCCCTCCCCCCAAATCCATGTGAAGGAGTTCTCTTGAGCTGTAGGAGGCACTAGATCCCTCCCCCCAAATCCATGTGAAGGAGTTCTCTTGAGCTGTAGCTACACAGCAGTAAATACAATTTTGAAATGAAAATATAGTTTCCTGAGTCAGTTGACTATCAAGTTAACCTTACTCACCCCACCCTCTCCAGCTGGGCTCCTGAGAACGAAGACATCGGTGTTACACAAACTTTTCACAACAGGTCACGTGCGTATTTTTTTTAATTTGAAAGACACAATATCATGCGATGAAAAACTCTAGACTGGAGGGCAACTATTTACAGCTGACAGTAATCCTGGTGTCTACCGAAATACTGACTTGTAGAGTTGTATTCCCTGTGGCTTCGCCCTGCGTTTTTTATTTAGTTGGTACGTCGCCCACACTCTTCCCAGACTCTTTACTGTCATGCTACCTGTTGTCAAACTAAGAGGGGCCTCGACCTTTCAAATTTGAACTTTAACCATCAGTTCCTCCTAGATGCCCCCCACAACCTAGGTGAGGAGTTGTAACCAAGTGACTCTGTCTTACTGCTGCAACTGAAAATCCCTCGTGTTGGAAATATACAATTCTTGGATTTACTTGAACAAAAAAAAAAAAGCATTGGCAAAGCCAAATGTCTGGAGGTCACTGCCTCCCTTTTGGCTTTGCCAATACTTCTTTTGTTTTTTCACTGCTTTTGTAAATCTTTATTGCTGGGAGAGCTGCTGGGCCCTTGCCGATATAAAAAAAAATGCCGTAACAACTCAGACATTGCCATAGTGGCCTATAGCATTAATGGAACTAGTTTATGTGCAGATGTGCTCCATCTGCAAGAGCAGAATCTGTCACCATAATGAAGTGATCAGTGGCTGAAATAGGTGAGCAATTGCCTCATTCTGTATGCTGTAGTGAGTGGAAGAAATATATGAATGCAAGGATGAAGAGGGCTGGTTGATAGCCCCTATAAGTAAGTATATGATAAATATAATTGTAATAAAATCAAAAGGTTTTGGTTTATGCCAGACCTAAATGGTTGATGTAATGAGAGCTCTCTCTCCTATGTACCTTTATGGAGTCAGGCATAGATCAGCATGGTAAATAACAGTCTAAGGTCTCGACCAATAAAGCACTTCTTTAAGCTTGTAGAGGTAATGATACAGGTCCTTATTCTCAAGAGCTTATTCAAACTTATCATCGGTCTCATTCCTTTCAGATCTGTCCCCTCGATAGGCCTCCCAAGAAGACCATACCTTCTCTCATTTCTTGGGGAATATCCTACTTAAGTAAATTGTCTTATCGGAAAGCATGCACCGGTCCATATAGTGTTGCCAGTCCGGAAGGTTCGGTGGATTCGCCCCTCCGGGTCTCAGGGCAATGCTCCTCTTTGCTACTTCATGGCCCAGGGACAACAATATTTTACTCTAACGAGACATTGAGTCCTCTCCCCAGATGTTAAGTATAACATTTGACTGTGTCCAATACAGTGTATCCCGTCCCTATTTGCATTGTGTCCCTGATGGACCACCAATACTGTTTAATTTGTGTACAGCTCCAAACCACATGAAGGAATGTCCCCTCTACCCGACATCCCCTCGGGCAAGCCGCCATGGGACACCTACCTATGGCATGTAAAGTTGTGCAGGAGAAGTAGGAGCTGTGTAATATACGCATCTGTATCAGCCTGAACCCGGACTTGATGGCGATGTACCTTGGTACCCCCAGGGTCTCCTCCCCTTCACCTTCGTCAGATTCCCCCACATCTGTCTCCCTTGGGCTTTTAGGGTTTGCATGATGTCTGGGGCATTATTTAACAGCTTTTTATATATCAAAGAAATGGCTTTGTTGCACAATTGTTCTGACATTAGACAGTCCTCCAAAGGAGGGGACTCCTCAGTGGCCATGTTCTTGGGTATGTGGGAGGCAAGAGCATGTTTGAGTTGGATGTACTTATAACTTTGAGTGGGGGCTAGCTGGTATTGTTGTGTCAGTTCGGTCAGGGCCATCAAGGCATCTCCCCTCCACACGTCTCCCAGCTTGTTAATGCTTATCATTTTCTATTTAGTGAAGCCCTGTAATCTGCCTACATCTGAGAGAAGGTCACTGCCCCACAGAGGGGTCATCTCCCTGAGGCAGTCCTTCCAGCTCAAGTGGGCTGTTGCTTCCCTACATATTTAGGTGGCTGTCCTAGTGTGGACGGGGAGGGTGCAAGCTAATTTGTCTTTATGTAGTGCCCCCTCACATCCCTATCTTCCCCATGCAAGTCTGTCCCTTCGTAGTGCTGGTTTGTCCCAGGTTGAAAAGACCCAGTAATTTATCACTGTTAACTCCATGGTCCAATAGTATTTGCGGATGTTGGGTAGACTGATTCCCCCATCGTAGACTCCTCTGGTTAATTTCTGGAGAGCAGTACGCAGTGGGCTATTGCCCCAGAGTAATAGACAGAGGGCAGTCTCTGTCTTGAGGGAAAAGTCATTTGGCACCCGCTATGGGGAGTTTTGCGATGCGTATAACATGCATGGCAGATTCTTCTCCTTTGTACTCTTAAATCCTTTTTAAAAAGTGCATTTAGCAACTCTAACGTTAAAACTGTAGAGCCACTAAAAGTACAAAGTTAATCTAACTAATTAAATACATTTTTGCTGTGAATTTTTATTACTCAATCTTCAGTAGCACAGTGTTTTTTCAAGATCATTTTAGATGTTTTAAAAATTATCTTTGCATACTCAAAGTCATTATACTGTTTAATGTATTAATTCAACAAGTGCTGATACAGATATTCAATGATTTTACTGGATTCCACTTTCTCAAGGCTGTTATAATTGATAACATCCAGTAGTTTAAATAGGAAAAAATAAGTGCAGTTGCTCCTCAAATTGAGCCATGGACTAAGGGTAGTGTTTAGGGTGGAGCGAGGAGTGAGGCTAAGAGGAGAGCATTTATTAACAAGAGTAAGACTTTCTCAGTGCACAGTTGTGTGTCATGATACAGAAACATTTCTGCTATCTGTATTGTTATTTTTGCATGCGCAAAAGGATTCACTTAGCAGTGCTTTTCCAATTCCAGATTTGAGCAGATTGCTTCTACGCTTATGGCACATGAGCAACATTTGAATTTTCACTTATCCACAATAATGGATACTGTGTACAGTCTGAGAAAGAAACCTAGAGAAGGACATAGCATGATCATGTTCTTGTTGACAGATTCTGCCTTCGCTTATCACCTATATTTTTCCTGTTCATTCAGCTTTCGTGGTTCCTTTAAAGTAACTTTTGTGATTCCCTTGAATGCAGCAATAGAGTTTATTCACCTAATGTGGTACTGCTCAGTTCAAAAGTTACAAAAAAACGAAGTACATCGATGTAAAGTATTTGAAGAACAAAAACAAAGATTGTGGAACTCCATGTGGTGACTAAGAAAACAATCATTGATGAATTATTGAATTACCATATGTGTTTCAAGACACCTGACTACATGGAAAGTTGAAATTGAATTCATAGTTCCCCTTGTGTGTTTTTATTTGTATTTCCAAGAGCCTCTTTTAAATATTTACCATGAATATATATAATTATTGTTTCATTTTTCCTTCATTTCATCATGTAACTTTATATGAGGAAAAATAGTGTTTTAATGAATTTTGGAGCGAAGCTACTTCTTCACAAAAGTGAAACCTCCATTAAAGTGGTGCATTTGAAGCTCATTATTAATCGAAAACTGCACTTTTCCTCATCTCCTTTTCCCTCATTCTTCTTTCTGCTTTCTCATCCTTTCCTTCAGTCCTTTCCCTCCTCCTTTCTCTATCTTTTTGACTCCCTGTCTGAATCCTCCTGCCTTTTACTTAATATTGCTTTGCCTTCACCCCTCATTCTTGCTTCTATCACTTTTTCTCCTTTGTGTCTCCTTTTTCTTGAGTACCTTTCTTTGACTCTGCTTCTAAACTTCTCGTTCCTATTCCTCCTTTCTCACCCTACGCCTAGTTTGTCTTTCTTCTCCTTTGTATCTCTATCTCCTTTCGATTCGTCTAAAGGTTTACATGGATAATTCAAAATTAGACAAATCAACCAGACCACCAGTCAATCATTGTTACCCTCAAAGACTGACTTTCAAGCAGATCATATTCCGGAAAGAGCAACCTTGCAGATAATCAGTGGCAAACAGTATTACCCTTGTCGCAGAATTCAAACACCTGGTGCATGCATTTCAGGACACTGGTTTGCAACCCTATATTCTTGCACCCCTATATTCAGGGCCAGTGGAATTATGCAGTTCTGCAGCGTTTTATGCATTATAATGGAATTGTTGTATTTGCCACATAAACCATCGCCTGCTGCATAATCTACAGATTTTACCAAAACAAATAGTCTGCAGCCTACAGAGATCAAAAGTTACTAAAAACTTGCCAATCGTGTTTCTGTGCAGTGGAAGGCCCTTTGCAATGACTGGCTGGTCATCTTTGAGTTTCCTATTGTTGTATCTGTGTATTAAACTGGTACTAATACGATGACAACTTTTCCCAGACAGTGTTTACCATATGTAAAAATGACAAAACAATGAAGTAATTCTATCATAAAATGTGCCTGCATAAATTTGCATAATTTGCCTTTGCTTGCTGTATAATTTGGTCCTCTCCTGCCGCATAATTTTAGTGGCCCTGCCAATATTGCACAAAATCCTGTAACAAAACACTAGTGCTGCCACGATCGAACCAGTGGTGCAGAATGAAATACACCATGAAGTAGAGGAACTAAGTTAAAGCATGAGCTGGTTTACTTTGTGCGCAAGTGCATCACGTGTTTAAAGTTCGAAATAACTTTTTAAAAAGTGGTGCTGGAAGGGGGACTCAATAAATATCTTAAAGAAAGTTATTGTTTGATTGAACAAAGTCTTATTAAGTGTTAACTGTTCACAACTTCCATCACCGTAAGGTTCGTCACTTTATGTTAGATCCGTATCTCTTACTCACTCTGCCTCTCCTCTCTCCTCGCCGTCTTCCTCTTTCTCCCTTGTGAAATCGTTTACACACAGAACTCGGGTGTTTTTCACGCATCCGACTAAATTTTGCTCCTACAGGAACTATCTTAACACAGCGCAATTAAGATTATTAAGACTCCATCATACCAGCACGATGCTCAGCATTAGAAGGGTGTAGGTGGCCCAAGCGGATGCTGTCCCTTCCCACATACAAGTGCCCTCATACCTGGTCCAGTGCCTTTGCTGTGGGAGTATGTGTAAAAAGTGACTCCTGGTCTCAACTGTAGTTGAGAGAGTTATTGGGGTGTCTGCGTCGAGTGGATGGCTTCAATGAAGACTTGTTCAGAGCACGGGTCTTTTGGACGAGAGATAAAAATACAAAATAAAAGTTGAGAGGTGGAGCTAGTAGGATTCGAACTGCATCGTGCATGTCATAATGAGATGGATTGCACGTGCTTAACTTCCAGAGCTGTCGTGTTAGCTCTCTAATGTGCCGCTGAGGTGCTGGCAGACGGACCACCATCTCTCTGGGTGACGGAGGTCATCTCCTTCGCAAAACTGGCGTGACTGCCTCCACCCAATTTCAGAGATCACTGTTGGGCTTGTGTGATCTCTTTGCCTTTGAAGAGACAAACATTTTTTATGTGTCCTCCATGTTCCTGACAATCGCGCACTCCTGCTTTTTTGTTTTTCAGAAACAAACTCCCAAAGCAGGAGTGTTTTTCTGAAAAAAGTAACCAAATAATGACCCACACACTCTGGGAGTTTTCTCCCAGGGTGTGTGTGAGGGGATTTTTTTACCACTTTAGAGTGAATGGTCTCATATATATATATATATATATATATATATATATATATATATATATATATATATATATATATATATATATATATATTCTGGCCGTTACTAGCCTGTAGACCCTTACATACAAACATAGGACCTGATTTGAAGTTTCGTGAAATATCGATCACAACATGACGGATATTCCGTTTGCCGCCTTACAATTACCATAGGCTACAATGCACTTGTAATAGGGCAAACGGGACATCCACTGTCCGTGACAGAGAAGCACGACCTGCAAAGTCTAAATTGATCTCTCAGTCTACTGTCTAGGGGCAGTGCAGAGGCAGGCTACAGATCCCCATCAGTGTGGTCTTTAGCACAGTGCCAGAGCAGGCCTAGGTCCCCTTGAATAGGTAGACTGTTCTGGGTTGGTCTTGAACAGTTCACGAGAAGGCCACAGACCCCTGTGTGGAAAGAACCCTCCTGAGAACAACAGTCTGAGCAGGTCAACGATCCCCTTGAGCCGACAGTGTCCTGTTCATGGGTCGGTCTAGAACAGATCCCTTTGTACAGATAGCGTATGCTGTTTGGGATAGCGTTGTACAAGCCCATAGACATCTGCATACAGGTAGAGTGTGGTGTTCGAGACATTGGTGACCTGGCCACAGATATCTGCATACAGATGTGGTGTGCTGTTCAAGGGACAGTGCCAGAGCATACCACAGACTTCCCCTGGGAAGGGTGGCACTCCCACTGCTGTATTTCTGCTTCCTACACATCCTGAACTATGCACATTGAGTTTGTGACATCGTGCTGCTGTTTCCGTTCGCCTGCATCATATCCAGTACTTTAAGCCAAGTTGGGCCCTAGGAAGGAAATGAATGTAAAAATAATACAAAAGCCAAGGATCCGTGGTTGGCCACTTGTCTTACAATGTCGGGGAGAAATGAAGTAAAAAAAAACAACTGTTCCTGTGCCACCTGTTATGTTCAAACGATTATGCTCACTTCAGCTCCACATCTTAGCAGACAAATCAATTAATTGAAGGCATGCGATTTTCATAGTGTGCTACTTTGTCTGCCCTGCAGAGTCCTGGATTGACTGACTTCATACGCTGAGATTTATATTTTATGGCCTGCTGTACTTGGGGGGGGGGGGGCACATGGGCTCCAGCTCTGATGGCTGTAAAGTCACAAATTGACTGCATTATGCCCTAAAGCCTGTAGAATGTGGCCTTCTGCAGAGGCTGGCGTGTAGTACTGAGACCTAGAAAGTTTTGGATTGTCTGACCCCAATGCTGAGGTCTGTGTAGGCAGGCCTCCAATGATGGGGTCTGTGGATTCTTGGATTGACTCATCTCATGCCCTGAGACCAGCTGGGCTTGGGCTCCTGCACCCTGGCCTATCGAATCTGGTCTGTAGTACTGAGACCTATATTGTCTTGGATTGACTGACCTGATACGCTGAGCCAGTAGTGGGGTGCTCCAACAATAAGGTCAGTATAGTCTTGGATTGAATGACCTCCTGTTTTGAGACCTATAGCGCTGGGCCTCCGGAACTGCTGAGACCTGTAGAGGTAGGGCTCCAACAGTAAAGTCTCTGGAGACTTGGATTGACCTACCTCCTAAGCTGAGGACCTTAGAGATGGGTCTTCAACAGTGAGGTCTCTAAAGTTTGGACTGAGTGAGCTCCAAGGCTGAGTCTTTTGGAGGCTTGGCTCCAACAATGAGGTCTGTGGAGTCTTGTATCAGTTGACCTCATATGCTGAGGCCTGTTGAGGTGGGGTCTAACAATGTGCTTTGTGGAGTCTTGGAACGGCTGACCTTCTAAGTTGAGGCATGTAGAAACAGGGCTCACACACGAAGTCTGTGGAGTCTTGGACTGACTAACCTCAAAAACAGAGACCTCTAGAGTCCCGGTTTGACTAGTCTTCTGTGCAAAGGTCCGTTTTTCTGCAGCCGGGTTGGTAGTGGCTGTGTACATGGACCAAATCCTAGATGATGAGCTCCTCCCCTGGTGCCTTTAGAGGCTTGGTTCCTGCACATAGGCTTGAAGACGTTAAGCTTCTTTACCTTGCCCTGTAGCGTGTGATCTCTGGCACCCTAGACTGTAGAGAACCCAGTTGACTGCCCTGCTTTGTGGCCTGTAGCAGCAGGGCTTGTGCATACTGGCATCTAAAGACTGGACTCGTTATCTGTGGCCTATAGGCTGGGTTTCTGTGTACATCACATGCCTCTAGAGTGCAGAAGGGAAATGCACCCGTCACTATGGCCTGCAGAGGTGGGATGCCTGGAATTTGAGTTACAGATTGTTCTGAGGCTGGTTGACTGTTCAGCTGGCCTGCAGAAGATGGGTTCCTTTCCCCTGGTCTCTAGGAGCTGGGGTCCCGCACCCAGGCTTTCAGGTACCAGGCTTCTGCCAGCTGGCCAATAGAGGGTGCTCTTCTGCGCGCAAGGATACGTACTGCTGTGAGGTTGGTTCACTCTTCTCACTGGCCCGTTTCCAGACGCACAGAGGGTCCTGGCAGCATTTCCATATCGTTGAGTCCGTGGAGAGCGGAGTGGAGTAAAAATACACAGAGATAAAAATATTACAGAACATTTGATCCCTGTGAGTGAGGCTCAGTTCCCCCTCTCCCTGACAATCCCTGAGAGAGAGCCCCCGGCCTTGCTCCCTGGGTCTGCCCCCTGTGAGAGACCGTCAGCCCTCGTCTCTCGCGCAAAATCCCTGTGAGCGTCAGTCCCCCTCTTCGGGAACTTGAAGAGAGGAAGCGTCAAGGGCCTATTTGTGAGCCTTCGGCCCCTTAAGTTCGTGTTGCTTTTAGTCCGCTTTTCAGATCACCTTGGTCTCGCTCTCTGTGGGGCTCCCTGTGAGTGAATGTGAAGGTTTTCATGTTCGAGGCACCCAGAGACCAGAGCGAAAGAGTAAGCAGATCCCACACTGAAGCTCCAGCTTAACCAGGTTTTAACGCCATCACAATGGCAAACCCCCAACTTTCTTGGGTCCCATTCACTCATGGATCTGCAAGTTGACGAGCACAAGGAAATCCAAAAAAAAGGAAATGGGGTCTATGAGTTAATTCAATACAATTCAACACCAATTCAAATGTAATCAGCTTCTTGTCCAGATAGGGAAATTATGAAAATATGCAATGTCGCACTTCAACATAACAAAAGTGCAACTGGGTGTCTTACATCCTGACTCCAACCCAATGCCTTTGCTGCCTCATATTTACCAGCACAGGCTTCCTTTTCTCTCTGGTTCTAGGTCTGACCCTGTGCCAGAAACGTGTGCACACCAAGATACTGATGATAATGGTAAGGGGATGGCCTGCTCCCCTATTATTATACTGATGATGCCTTACACCACAACTTACAAAAAGCCATTGGGCTTGATGCTTTCCCTCAAAACAGAACGTGACAGACATGGGCTACCAATGAAAGAAAGTGCCTCATTTGCAGTAGTGGCTCGGAGGGTCTGGGGTACCAAAATGGCAGTTGTGCTTCATTGAGGCCAGGATAAATGTGTTGACAGAAAGCCTAGAGCCAGAGCTGTCTACATCGAAGCACTTTCTCCCATTTAATGATGCTGTCAGAGAGTCTGTGATGGCTGTCTGGGCGAAACCATGTGCGTGCCTGCCTGTGAACAGGTAGTTGACCAGAACCATGTACCAGTGCCAACGGATCTGAATTTTCTCACCAAGCATCCCACTCCAGAGAACCTTATTGTACAGGCCTCAACTAGCAAGGTGAAACCTAACTTGTTTCCAACTACCCAGGGAATCAAAACAAATTGATAACGTCGGCAAACACATGTTTTCCTCTGCCAGCTTGGCAATGCGTTCTGTAAATACAGTTTGTTGTTCCGATACACACACACATCCTTTGGCCATGGACCGCAACATCTTGCTCGCAGTTCTGGAGGATCTTATGGCATCTCTAGCTCAGATGATACATTATGAGCAGGACACTGCAAAACATGTCGTATGTGTTGGCCTGGACACCACAGACAATATTGGTAGGGCATGGACAAAGTGGGCAGGTGAGGCCCAAGTTATAGAAGTCTGAACCGTTCACAATTAGTTCCTAAAATTAATCCTCCATTGAAGTGCTGTTTCTTCCTGTACCCAGCCGTCAAAGGTAACTCTGTTTCAAATTTTCACAGAAAAACACTAATTTTATGATGGGAACAAGCACATTCTTTCCATTTTTCAATGATAAAAAATATTAGCAGTCCTCTCATTAGTATTCCTTTCTTCCTTTATTTATGTTTCACATTATAAAACAACAGCCACTGCATTTTGTCGAAATTTCTCAGAAGTTCTTCAGGGCTGTGTTATGTTATAGTATTTTGGTTTATAGAGTGCAGCTAATCACCCGTGAGTGTATTTAGTTGCTAAGCAGGAGTGTAGGCCTTAAGGAACTCCTAATCCAAACAGCCAGGTCCTTAGCTTCCTCTGAAAGTTGAGAAGGGATGAGAATGTCTTTATGTGTTTCAGGCAGTTGTTCCAGGACTTAGCTGCAATGTAGGAGAAAAACCGTCC
Source organism: Pleurodeles waltl (assembly GCF_031143425.1). Classification (NCBI taxonomy): domain Eukaryota; kingdom Metazoa; phylum Chordata; class Amphibia; order Caudata; family Salamandridae; genus Pleurodeles; species Pleurodeles waltl. Next base: position 55,331,431 of record NC_090443.1, read on the forward strand.
ACTGGAACGGCTTTCGTGAATGCAGGGAACTCGTGCAAGGGAGAGGGATGCTGAGGGTAGTGGTCTGGAAGGCTGGTAGGAATGTAAATGGTTATTGAGGTATGCAGGTCTTTTTAGGCATGGGTGAGTAGTTTGAAATGGCATAGTTTCTGTATGGGTATGCTTTGGAGCCCTCTGAAGTGTGGGATGATGCGAGTGCTGTAGGGGATGTCCATGGTGAGTCTAGCAGTGGAGTTCTGGGTCACTTGGAGCTTTTGAGTGAGTTGGTTGGAGATGCTGGTGTAGAGTGCATTGCCACAGTCCAGTCTGCTGGTTATGAGGGCTTTGATGACTGTTCATCTTGTGTGCGTGGGGTGCCCCTTGAATATTTTGGGGAGCATTCTTAGTATGAGAAAGCAGGATGAGGACACAGCGTTCACCTAATTGGTCATTTCAGGTTTGTTGTCCAGGATAATTCAGAGGTTTCTTGTGTGGTCTGTATGTGTGGGTCATAACTTCTGCTGACTACCATGAGGATTCCCACGGAGAGCTGATGTTTCTGAATATCAGGATTTCTGTCTTACCCATGTTGAGTTTCAGGCAGTTCTTCTTCATCTACTTGGCCATGTTGATCATACAATTTGAGACATTAGTCCTGGTGGTGTTGTTTTTATCTGTGAGGGAGAGGATAAGCCGGGTGTCGTCAGCAGAGGAGACAATGCTGATCTTGTGGGCTCTGATGATGCGTGCGAGGAGCTTCATGTATATGTTGAACAGGATCTGGCTATGGGAAGACCCTTGGTGGACCCCAGAGATAAACTGCTCAGGTTTGGAGGTGTATGGGGAGAGTTATGTTAGAGGAAGGATGTGCTCAGTCTAAGAGCAGTGACTTGGATTCTGGAGTCATGGAGGCTTGAGATGAGGGTGGCCTGAGATACACTGTTGAATGCTGCTGAGAGTTCATGACGGATGAGGGCAGCGGTTTCCCCTATGTCCATAATGGCCCTGGTGCTGTCAGCAGCTGCTATGAGAGAAGATTCCATGCTGTGGGTGCCAAGAAATTCCAACTGAGTAATGCCTTGGAGATGGTTCTGTTCCAGGTGGGTGAAGAGTTGCATGTTGATTTCTTTCTCCATGATCTTGGTCAGGAAAGACAGGTTGGAGATGGGTCTGTAGTTGCTGAGTTCTTCCGGGTCAACTGGTGGTTTCTTCAGGAGGCCTTTGACCTTTTCCACTTGTCAGGGAAGATTCCGATGTGGATAGATGTGTTGTTGATGGAGCTGAGGAAGTTGCTGATGGGGATTCTTTCCAGGTTGTAGATGTGGTGTGGGCAAAGTTCGGTGGGTGCTCCAGAGTGGATGTTTTTCATGATTTTGACAGTCTTCCATTGTGAAGGGTACCATTCTTTTATAAGTGTGTTGTGGTGGGTGGTAGCTGTTTGATGTGATGTTCTCTGGATGGTTGGGAGTAGAAGTTGCTTTAGATCTTGAGTATTTTGTTGTAGGAGAAAGCAGAGATGTTGTTGTAGATGTTCTGTGATGGGGTGATAGTGTTGTTGGCAGCGGCAGGGTTGGAACATTTTTTGACAATGTTGAAGAATTCTCTGACATTGTTGGATCCGGACTGCAGTCTCTGAGCAAGGGTTGCTTTCCTGGCTTCTTTGATCTGGATGTGGTATTTCCTCAGAGTAGCTTCCTAGGTGTCCCTTGTGATGCTGTCACTGCTGGTTCTCCATCTTGTCCACAGTTGTTTGCAGGACATTTGGAGATTCTCAGGTCCTCCATGTACCAGTGGGCTTCAGCATGTGTTCTTGCATGTCTGACTGCCCTAAGGTGAGTTAGTGTGTTGCCGCAGTCAGAGATCCAGTTGTTGAAGGCTGTTACATCAGTCTGTAGGTTCCTGGTGGGGTCAGGCTGGTTGGTTCTGAGAGTCCAGTATTCTTCCACTACCTTGCTCCACCTGCATCTGAGATTGTTAATGTATTTGGGTGTTCTGGGGTAGGGTACATTGATGTGGAATTGTACAGTGGAGTGTCCAGTCCTGGTGAGAAGGGTGACATGGCTGAGAGTGACTTTGTCACTGGCAGTGAAGATGGTGTTCCAAGTGTTTCGTGCATTGTGTGTTAGGGCCTCTTGTTGAGTTAAATTTTGGTGACGCTCTTGAGGAGGGCGGCGGGATTGGGCTCAGTTGAGTTGTCAAGATGAAAGTTGAGGTGGCTGAGCAGAAAGAAGTTGTTGGATTTGACAGTCATAGAGGAGGCTATGAAGTCGGCGAGTAGGTTTCCTAAGGTGGTGCATAGTCCTGGTGGTCGGTTGGTAGGTGAGGGTGCCTGTAATGGTCTCTGTGTGGCTGACTTGTATGTGAAAGTGGAGGTGCCTCATGAAGGTTGGTGTCTGCGTTAGTGGAGGTGGAGCATTGTGAGGCCTCCACCGGGCTTGCGTAGCCCTTCCTGGTGGGCAATCTTGTATCCTGGAAGGATGGCCGCAGCCATCTCGGGGTGGAAGTTGGGGGAGAGCCATGTTTCTGTGGGTAACAGCATGGCTGGTGAGTGGGTGTCTAGGAGGTTCCATACTTCTGTGGCATGCATGGGGAGGGATCTGCAGTTTAGAAGCGTGCATGTGGTGTGTGTAGAGTTGAATGTGGCGGGAAGAATGGGAGTGTTATTAGAGGAGAAGTGGCAGTGTGTGCAGGAGAAAGGTCCTACCATGGAGAGGGGTGTGGCACAGAAGTTTTTGTCTTGTAGGCGTCTGGTGTTGAGAGCTAGCAGGCCGGAGGAAGTGTAGCGGCGGAGGTCAGACAGACCAGTGTCTGTGACACTGGCTGCAGGCCGGTGTGGTTGGCTGCAGATGGGCATGCCGTCAGCCCACTATTGGCGTCCCCGCTGTGCGGTTGTCAGTAAGCCAGTCCTGGGAGGAGGAGCAACACAGGGGGGCTGGGCTAGGGAGAGGCAGGAAGCAGAAGGTGGGGGAAGCACAAAAAAGACATCGGAGAAACAGGTAATGAGCAGGGTGAGGAGGGAGGCAGGAGAGTACCGGGGGGAGAAGGGCAGAAAAGCACATAAAAGGCAAACAGGCAGAGAGGCACAAAAAGGCAGAACAAACGAGGCAAAAGGCAGAAAAAACAAAGACAAAAGCACAAAAAGGCAATAAGGCAAAGGGAAAAAGGAGGCACAAAAGCCAGAAGAGCAAAGTTACGAGCAAAATAGGCAGAAAGACAAAAAAGACAAACAGAGGCAGAAAAATGATTAGAAAGGCAGAAAGAGAACGCAAAAGCGCAACTGATAGATCGGCAAAGAGAGGCAAAAAGCCTGAAGAAGAGGTGAGAGAGAGTGAGAGGAAGAGAGCAAGGAGTCGGGGCTTCAGAGACAATGGCCGGGTCTGGAAGGGCCTTAGACTGGGCAGAGGGCCAGTTCAGGTCAGCAGGAGCTGAGGTCTAGGTACCTGTGGGTGTGGGTCAAATAAAAATTAGAAAAATACGTAAACATTAAACAGACAGACAGACAACATTTTATTGATTCTCCCCATTAAAAATCACGAATTATCTCTGGTTTGCTGAAATAACAAGAAATACGTGTCTGCTTTTCACTCCAAAGGGCATCAACTAGAAATTAAATCTGAACCTGGAAGAGCGGGAATTTATTGACTGGGTCAGTGCCCCACAATACATAAGGAGGTGCAATCATGGGTGGGTTGGGATCCCCCACTGCTGAGTGATTAAGTCGCCCCTGATCCCGGGATACACCCGCCTATGTAGCATGGGGACTTACATTGCCGGGCGAGAAGAGCACACATGCACTTGAGCCAGTAGATACGTCTGGGGACACACAGTATATCAATGTCCAGGCAGACTGGTGTAATTTGGGTCTCTTTAGAGATATGTGATGCAGAGATACTCCTGTATCTCCGTTCTGTGCAGCTCCCATATTGTACCCACATTCCCCTTAACCGCTGGTCCCGCAACATGCCGGCAGTTGGCAGATACACTAAGAAGAGGGACTTGCAGGACCCTGGCTCCTCTCAGGAGTCTCCCCCAGCTGCTGACGATGGGACAACACTAAGCGGGGGATCCACACTGCAAGAACATCACTGAGTAGCACTTAACACAGGTTTACAAGCTATAGCTGACTCTCGGGAGGTACTTGAACTAAAAATTGATGCAGTAGCTGTGAACATAGGGCTACTGAGAGACGATCACAGCCACCTGGCTGAGCAAGTAACGACCACAGAGCGTTCATTAGCCACCATTGCCCCGAGATGACCTCCACGGGGAAAGGATGACTCGAGTGGAAGACAGGGTCAAGTCGCTGGAGAGCAGAGCTGAAGACTCACACCCAGGACAAGGCAAAACAACCTGCGAATCACAGGCCTGCCAGAGCGGATCGAAGGCCCCGGGATGAACATATTCAATGTTGCAAGACGGGGTAGCCCTGGAGGGCCTGTCCCAGGTCTATGCCCTTGAACGACTGCATATGGTGCCGGCGTGCCCACCTCTGTTTACTCCCAGGCCAGTGGAGCCAAATTGTAGTATTATCGTGACTGAGATCACATCCTAAATCAACCCTGTCTGAAAGGTGATATCTTAGTGGAGAACCAAAAGGTAAGGATTTTCCCAGACTTCACTAGGGCAGGCCAGAAACAACGGGCCTCCTTTACTGATGTTAAACAGCAGCTTCGATTGCTGAACCTGCCATATGCCATGTTTTTCCAAGCTCAGCTACGAGTTACCAATGGTGATGCAGTTCATTTCTTTACTTCTCCATCTGAACTTTGGGACTGGATTGATCACCTCCCTGAGACAGAGGAGGTGCCACGGCCAATACTCACAGACCGAACCAGAATTGACCTAGGAAAAAGGTGAAATGACCGACAGATGCTGTCCTTTGCGATCTCAGACATTGCAGGAGTTTCAAAGAGTAGTGGTGGCAGCCCTCAGTGGGACTGGCTCTCACCCATCTTCTTGGGTTGGAGATGACAATTCCAAGGACTCTGACTCGGAACCTGACTCAATTTCCTCGGTTGGCTCTGGGAGCTTGCTGCCACTACGCCCGACACAGCGACAAACTAATTTGACAACCCAGTGGTGCAGCTGTGACTCCTTTTGTTGTGAATCTGCCTGTCTGTCACGAGTAGGCTCATTTGACTGCTGATTCAATATTGGCCAAACAAGGGACCAGTTATTTTCGGAGTCCTGATGGGTGGTGTGATGTGAAGCTGGGAGGCGCCATGGCTGGTGCAACCACCCAGATTGAGACTGAAGTTGGGTGGCTGGTGTCTGCACAAGTGTTGCATGTTTGTTATATATTTTGGGTAGGGAGCATGTTAGTTCTTGTCTTGGGATTTGGGAGTTGGGGTACTAGTTTAAGATTGTTGATGTTTAGGTATAAGACTGCCCCTGCCCGTTCACTCTGTGCTCTGCAGAAGCCACCGAGGGCCCACGCATATACAGGAAGCTGTGACCCCCTACCCATCTCATTGTTGTACTATCACGATCACATACCACAACAGCAACCAGATTGATGTACACTTTCATTAGCTGGAATGTGAGAGGGCTAAGTAATATGGTTAAACGGTTACAATGTCCATGCCTATTGAAAGAGAAGAGGGGCTCATATTGCCCTCTTATAGGAAACACATCTTACCCTCCCTGAAAGAGAGGCCTTGCGCAAAAGATGGAAGGCCAGGACATGCTACTACATTTTCGGCTTTCACCAGGGATGTTCTGTTGTGGATCCTCCCAGGGGGTGTCCTTTCAGAAAACTGTAAACTAATTGACCCTGCTAGGAGATACATGGTGGTATCAAGTAGACTGGCGGGCAGGGATCTGACCATAGTGGCGATCTATGCTCCTGATATAGACCAGGGAAGGTTCCTTGCAATCCATCATATTGGGAGGTGACTTTAACTGTGTGGCGGATCCAACGCTTAACAGGTCCCACCCGCCGCTACCAGACTCACTGATATATAGGACAGCCAGGACATTTTCAAAGTGGAAGAACAGATGGGGGCTGTTAGGCTCCTGGATACACACACACCCAGGGACCACAGACTATGCATTCTTTCCAGCGATGTATGTTTTGCACGTGTTCCTGGACACCTTCCTGTGCTCACCTGGAATACAGTGGGTGATCAGGAATGTGGAATATCTTAACAGAATGATTACGGACCACAACCCATGTTGCCACCCCTGGACTGGCACAGAGAGCGCCCCAGGATACCAGACTGGTGCCTGCGTGTGGAAAATCTAGAGGATTCTGTATTCTCCCAAACAACTGGAGAGGCTGCATGGGATTATTTCTTAGATAATGCAGTTATGACTGAGCCCCCCTAGATTGAGTGGGATGCATTAAAGGATTTTTTTTAGGGAGCTCTGCATAACGGAGCTCGTAGGAGTGCGATGCACACTACTAAGGCAGGTGGAGACACACGACTGATCACTGCAGGACTTGGAGATTGCAAAGCCCGGGAATCCGGGTTGAAACAACAACTATTGGAGGCTAGAGAACAAGTAGCGGTCCATAAAGAAAAATTGCGCTGCTTTGATTATCGGGAATACTTGATGCAAGCCCATGCAGAACGAGACAAAGCTGGCACCCTGTTGGCTTGGCTTACATATCCTACAACTAGAGGATCTTTAATATTGTAAGTAGACTCAGTTGGGGGAGTATCTGTACACTCAGAAGGGTATCAATGATAGATTTGGGGAATACTACAAGGAGTTATATGCTCCCCCACCAGAGTTGCCCGGGCAGCGCAGCACTTCCTGGAGCCAATAGAGCTCCCATCGGTATCCCAAACAGAAGCTGAGGCACTAGGAGGAGAAATCACTCTCCCAGAAGTGTGGGCAGCAATTAGAGGTATGGCACAGGGCAAGATACCGGGGACGGATGGGCTGCCAGTAGAGTTTTATGCCACCTACATCAAAGAACTGGCACAACAACTGGTTGTACTCTATGCAGCATCCCAAGAAGCGGGACGACTGCCCACCTCAATGGATGAAGCTCTGGTAATCCCACTACTGAAGCAGAGCCACCCCCCCACAGGACGTGCGGGCATACCGCTCACTTTCCATGTTTCACGTGGATGATAAAATCCTCAGTAGGATATTAGCAACACGCCTCCTTCCCCTGGTGCCTACCTTGATACACGCAGATCAAGCTGGATTTTTTTCAGGGCATAACACCTTGCAGAATATCCGTAGGGTTTCGCCCGATCATTAATGCAGAAATAGTGGATAGAGATGATGTTGTGCTTGTAGCCATAGACATAGAAAAGGCTATTGACAGCCTGAGATGAGATTTCATCTACCAGGTTCTGGGGAAAATGGGACTGGGCGGTGAGTTTGTTCAGTGGACTAAACTACTATACTTCTTGCCCACGGCTAGAATCTGAACAGGACGATGTTTTTCGGAAGCATATGTGGTCGGATGGGGAACCCGACAGGGGCCCTCTCCCCCCTATGCTATTTGCCATAGGAGCTGAACCGCAGGCTAGTACAGTGCACTCTGGCGCAAGCTATTGGGGGAATAGAGATACAGGAAACCCCACATTTTTCTGCTTTATATGCAGATAATATGCTGCTATTTCTGAGAAATAAAGATGAGGGACTACCACGCGTGATTTCCGTTCTGGAGCACTTTGAACGGGTCTCGGGCCTGCGTATTAACTGGCAAAAGACCCATTTATTCCCACTGAGCAGGGCTGCGCCCCATAATTGGGACCTCCACGGACTCACCTGGGAAGGGAACTGTCTCAAGTACCTTGAAGTTCACATCTATCATGATTTGAATGATCTCCTGCAACGGGAATGTGGGGGCAGCAGTTTGGAGTTTCCGTGCAAGTGTTGTGTTCAGTCGGCAGCCACATAGCTGTGGCAAAGATGGTGGCAATCCCTCGTCTGTTGTATTTTGTTCTCTACTTTGCCCATTATTATTCCCCGCCAAATCTTCCAAGAACTGGACTCATTACTGACTGAGCTCATAGGGGGAACAGGCAGGCACAGAGTAACACTGACTAAACTGCAGCGCTCTACTGCTGAACGGGGGAGGGCCGCCCTGGATTTTAAGGCCTATTACAAGGCGCAGCTCCAGTGGTTCACCCGGTGGCTATACACTTGGGGGAAACCAGGGGAGGGGCCGGTAGGGACATGCACTAGTCGCCAGGTACTCTTTCAGATCCTTTTGAACCCCAAGCAGCCTCTCAAAGGAGGCTCTAAGGACTTACAGGTTATTCTGTACTGTTGGCATCGTGCACTCCAACAAACATATGTGAGTACACCATATTCACTGGATATTCCACTGCATGGACTAAAGCAAGTGGCTAGAGGGGGAAGACTGAATGGCATGCCTATGAAGTGACAAGGGTCGGGTACCTTTATAGAGATGGGGAACTCTAAATATTTGAGAACCTCTCTACTGCATTTGATATTCAGAGAGGTCAATTTCACAACATAAGGGCTGCCAAGTCCTGTGCATGACATCAGGTAGACTTAAATTTGTAACATTTATATTATCAGGCATTACTACGTCAATCAATCAATCAATCAATCAAAGCATTTGTAAAGTGCACTACTCACCCGTGAGGGTCTCAAAACGCTGAGGAGGGGTGGGGGAGTGCTGCTATTGCTTGAGCAGCCATGTCTTGAGGTGTCTCCTAAAGGTTGGTAGGTCCTGTGTCTATCGCAGGTGGATAGGAAGAGTGTTCCACGTCTTGGCGGCGAGGTGGGACAACGATCTGCCACTGGCGATCATTCTGTGGATACGTGGGATGGTGGTGAGGGCAAGGTCAGCAGAGCGAAGCTGTCGGGTCAGGGTGTAGAAGGAGTGCCGTCTGTTGAGGTATTCTGGTCTGGTGTTGTGCAGTGCTTTGTGAGCATGGGTGAGGAGTTTGAACGTGATTCTCTTGTTGATGGGGAGCCAGTGCAGGTCTCTCAGGTGGGCTGTAATGTGGCTGTGGCGGGAAATGTCCAGGATGTGGCGTCCGGAGGCGTTCTGTATGTGTTGTAGTCTTTTCTGGAGCTTGCCCGTGGTTCCTGAGTAGAGGGCGTTGCTGTAGTCCAGTCTGCTGCTTACGAGGGCTTGGGTGACCGTCCTTCTGGTTTCGGTGGAGATCCATTTGTAGATCTTCCACAGCATGCGGAGGGTGTTGAAGCAGGAGGAAGACTTGCTGGGTCATTGATAGCGATAAGTCCAGGATGAACCCCAGGTTGCGTGTGTGGTCGCTGGGTGTTGGTGCGGTTCCTAGTGTGGCAGGAGTTGTCCCAGGCGAAGGTGGTGGAGGACCTCAGTTTTGTCAGAATTCAGTTTCAGGCAGCTGTTCTTCATCTGTTCGGCGATGGCCTTCATTCCTTCGTGGAGGTTGGTTTTGGTGGTGGCGGGGTCCTTGGTGAGAGAGAGGATCAGCTGGGTGTCATTGGCATATGAGACGATGTTGAGGTTGTGTGATCGGATTATGTTTGCGAGCGGAGCCATGTAAACGTTAAAGAGGGTTGGGCTGATGGACGACCCCGGGGGTATGCACAGATGATCTTGGTGGCTTCAGAGCTGAATGGAGGGAGGCGGACTCTCTGGGTTCTGCCAGTGAGGAAGGATGTGATCCAGTTCAGGGCTCTGTCGTGGATCCCTGCGTTGTTGAGGCGTGTGCGTAGGGTGTGGTGGCAGACGGTGTTGAAGGTGGCCGAGAGGTCCAGGAGAATGAGGGCCTCGGTTTCGCCATTGTCAAGTAGGGTCCTGATGTCGTCACTGGTGTCGATGAGGGTGGTTTTGGTGCTGTGGTTGCTGCGGAATCCAGATTGGGACGTGTCCAGAGTGTTGTTCTCCCTGAGGAAGCGGGTCAGTTGTTTGTTGACAATTTTCTCAATGACTTTTGCCGGGAAGGGGAGCAAAGGGATGGGCCAGAAGTTCTTGAGGTCCTTTGAGTCCTACTTGGGCTTCTTGAGGAGGGCGTTGATCTCGGCATGTTTCCAGCTCTCTGAGAAGGTGGCGATCTTTGGGAGTTGGGGTGCGATGACAGAGCTCACTTTGTTGAAGATGTGGTGAGGGCAGGGGTCAGATGGTAAGCCAGAGTGGATGCTGTTCATGATTTTGATGGTGTCGTCGTCGTTGATGTGGGTCCAGGAGAGCAGGAGGCTGGTGTGGCTGGGGGCGGTGAGTCTGTGGTGTCAGTGGTAGACAGGGGGGTCTGGGTATTGAAGCTGTCATGGATGTCTGTGATCTTGCGGTAGAAGAAGATGGCTAGGGAGTCGCAGAGGTCTTGCAATGGCGGGAGGTCGCTGACGTTGGAGCCGGGGTTGGAGAGTTCCTTCAGGATGTTAAGAGCTCCTTATAGCTGTGTGCGTTGTTTTCGATGCGTTCTTTGAAGGCGGTTCTAGTGGCGTTTCAGATGAGTTGGTGGTGTCTGCAGATGGTGTTTTTGAAGGCTGCGTGGTTGTCCGGTGTCTGTTCTTGGCGCCACTTTTTCTCAACTCTTGGGCATGTTTGCTTGGATTCTTGGAGGTCGGCGGTGAACCAGATGGCCTTTCGTTCGGTGCGTCTGTTTGAAGGTTTCTTGATCGGGGCGAGAGTGTTGACACAGTCGTTGTCCATTGCCTGAGGTTGCGGGCTGCTGTGTGGGTGTCGTGGTGTGGATTGGTGGGTTCGGGAAAGGGTGGTGATCAGCTGATCTTCGGTGACCTTGTTCCATCTGCGGTGAGGAATCCCCTGCGGGTGATGGTGTGTTGTGGGTTTCTCGAAGGAGAACTGGATACACTTTGGTGGTGTGGCTGAAGGAGACATGTTTGCTGGTGGAGAAGATGGGGTCTAGCATGTGTCCTGTGGAGAGGGTTGGTGTTGTGACGAGCTGCTTGAGGCCGTGGTTGGCGAGGTTGGTGAGCAGGGTGGTGGAGTGGTTGTCGTTGGTGTTCTCGAGGTGGAAGTTCAGGTCCCCAAGGGGTATGTAGTCTGTGGATGCGAGGGCATGCGTGCTGATGGCGTCAGACATGGAGTCGCTGAACTGCTATCGGGATCCGGGGGATCTGTAAATGAGGGTCCCTCTGAGGGTGGTGTTTGGATCGGTGTGGATCTGGAAGTGCAGGTGTTTGGCGGCACTGAGGGTGTCTTCAGTGCTGGTCGTGATTCTGAGGGTATTCCTGTGTGTAGGAGGCTGGACTAGTTTGTAGTGGGTACCGTGGGTACTTACACCGTACACCAGGTCCAGTTATCCCTTATTAGTGAAATGTAGTAGTGTTCTAGCAGCTTAGGTTGATAGAGGTAGCTACAGCAGAGCAGCTTAGGCTGAACTAGGAGACATGCAAAGCTCAGCAATACCACTTATAGTTACATAGTACTTATACATAAGTAAAGACAATACTCAGTGTTACCAAAAATAAAGGTTGTTTATTTGGGTGACACAAGGCCAAAAATATCTTAGAGGCAATACTCCTTCTGGAAGTAAGTATTATATACAATATTTACACTAGACACCAAAATAAGGTAATTAATTAGACATAGGATAATGCAACCAATAGGAAATGCTATAGAATGTAATGGGAGGAAATAGGTCTAGGGGCAACACAAACCATATACTAAGAGAGTAGAATGCGAATCACGAATTCCCCCCTAGAGAAGTGTAGTGTGTAGAGAATCGCTGGAAGAGTAAGAATACAGCAAAGGTAAGTAAATCACTCCACCCCAGAGCCCAGAAAGGCAGGAGCAAAGTATTGCAAGTTTCCTTAGGACACACTACAAGTTGTGATTAGAGTTATTGCAAGAAGCAAGCAAGACTGCAAACAACAAATGGTGGATTCCTGGACCTGAAGACCTGCAAAAGAAGGAGACCAAGTCCAGAAGTCGAAAGAAGTTCCAGGAAGGACAAGAGCCCCTGCCAACCCAGAAGAGGGTGCAAAAGAAGAGTCCCAAGTTTGATGAAGACTGCAGAAATTAACCCATGGAAGATGTCAGCGGGTTCCTGCATGATGCATTGGATGTCCCATGAAGTGAAGTTGGATGCAGGTGAGTTTTGGCGCTGGATTCCTCCAACAAGCCTTGGTTCCAGCAAAGTCATGTTTTGCATCAAAGTGGCGCTATCTGGGCCCAGGAGGGACCTGGGGGCCTCAACTCTGTGTGAGGAGGAAAAGGGGGCTCTCAGTACTTTAGAGAGCCCTCAGAATACCATATAGCACCCAGTGGAGTCCCAGGACATGGGGACAAAGAAGGTGCAAAATGCGGTTGGTGAATCACTACAAAGGAAGATCCCACGCCGCCGGACATCAACTCAGCGAGTTGAGCATCGCAGGATAGAGTGCTGGAGACCTGGGCCTGGCTGTGCATGAAGGAATTTTGCAAATAGTGCACAGAGGCCTCAGGAGGTGAAGAAGACGTGTTGCACAGGGGTACTGTCATTCTCTGGAAGGCAAGGTCTTACCTCCTCCAAATTGGGACAGCAGGACCTCAGGACAGTCTGTGTCAAAGGGATCCACCCTCTGTGTTCCAAGGAGCAAGCTCGTTGCCAGGAGAGGAGTCCAAGAGAACCGGTTGTCGACTTAAAAGGTGCCTGCTTGAGCAGGGGAGTGACTTGGTCACTCCACTGGAGATTTCTTCGGTCCTTCTGGTGCAGGGTGAATACAGGGAGACCTCAGAGCATGCACAGTGTGGAAACTGTTGCAGTTGCTGGCTGGAGCTGAGGTTGCAGAGGAAAAGTAGCCCTTCTGGATACTTTGGTGCTGTTACAGCATTTCCTGGAGCAGTCTGCGGTTAATCCGAGGTCAGAGGATGAAGTAGTAATTGCAGAGGATTCCTGCTGGAAACTTTCAAGTAGAATCTGAAGAGAACCCAAAGGAGAGACCCTAAATAGCCCTGAGAGGGGGATTGGCTACCTTATCAGGTATGGACCTATCAGGAGGGGTCTCTGACGTCACCTGCTGGCACTGGCCACTCAGAGGCCTCCAGAGTGTCCCCACACCTTGAACAACAAGATGGCTGAAGTGTGGGACACACTGGAGGAGCTTTGGGCATCATCCCCGGGGTGGTGATGGATAGGGGAGTGGTCACTCCCTTTTCCTTTGTCCAGTTTCACACCAGAGCAGGGACTGGGGGTCCCTGAACCGGTGTAGACTGGCTTATGCAAGGAGGGCACCATCTGTGTCCTTCAAAGCATTTCTAGAGGCTGGAGGAGAACACCCCTCCCCAGCCTGTAACACCTATTTCTAAAGGGAGAGGGTGTAAAACCCTGCTCCCAAAGGAAATGCTTTGTTCTGCCTTCCTGGGACTGAGCTGCTCAGACCTCAGGAGGGCAGAACCCTGTCTGTGAGGTGGCAGCAACTGTAGCTGCATTGCAAGCCTCAGAAAGCTAGTTTGGCAGTACTGGGGGTCCATGGTGGAGCCCCCAGGATGCCTGGAATTGGCTCCCCAATACCAGATTTGGAATGGGGAACAATTCCATGATCTTAGACACCTTACATGGCCATATTAAGTGTTACCATTGTGAAGCTACATAAAGGTATTGACCTATATGTAGTGCATGTGTGTAATGGCATCCCTGCACTTACAAAGTTCCGGGAATTGGCCCTGAACTATGTGGGGGCACCTTTGCTAGTGCAAGAGTGCCCTCACACTTAGTAACTTTGCACCTAACCTTCAGTAAATGAAGGTTAGACATATAGGTGACTTATAAGTTACTTAAGTGCAGTGAAAATGGTTGTGAAATAGTGTGAGCTGCGGGGTGGCTTGATGGCAGGTGGATGAGCGGGCGGCGTGGAGCGCATGGAGGGTGATGGTGTTGTAGGGTAGTCGTATGTTGCGGCAGTGGGGGGGTGAGAACCGGGGGTTCTGTCGCTGGGCGCGGTCCAGGCGCAGACGGGCTTGCCTCAGGCATGCCTTTGGCGCGCCAGAGGCGCGGCCGCACACCAGCTCCCATTATATCGGAAGGGAGGGTACGAGGACAGCTTTGAGGTGGGAGCAGGGTCGGAAAAACAGCACAAAAAAGGGGGTGGGCCAAGGGGGCAGCGAGAGTGAGAGAGAGCGGAGTGAGAGGAGAGAGAGCCGAGGAAAGAATGTAACGCAGAAGCAAAAGGCAAAAGGAGCACAAAAAGGGACAGACACGGAAGAAAAAGCACACAAAGAGCAAAGCAGGAAAAATGAGGAGAGAGGCAGAGGGCAGCCTAGTCGAAGAGCAGAGCTCTCCCACTAGACACCAGGGATGAGGGGCAGGAAGAAGCCTGCGGATGGAAGAGGGCCTTGAACTCCTAGCAGAGGTCAGGAGTTCAGAGGAATGAGGGCTCTACTTGCCGGTGGAGCTACGGGAGGTAGAGCAGTTTACTGACCAGGTCAGTGGTATTGCTCGTCCTACCGCGCATCGGTACATCACCACTCCATTGATAGGACTGCATGAAAAATGACATGCAGACCTTTCTAGTGGAGTACAGACGAGCAGTGGGCCAAGATACCTGCATGTACGTACACTGTTTCCAGTTAATTCGTTTTTATTTCTTACAAAGGGCACACCTCACGCCTGGGACAATCAATCAGTTCTTTCCAGCAGCCACTAAAGCCTGCCCCTGATGCGGAACCCAGAGAGCAGAAATGTTACATGTGATGTGGTCTTGCCTGGTCTTGACGAATTACTGGATGGAGGTTGTGAATGATATCAATGAGGTGACCCAAAGAATAATTCTGTGTGCACCCCGGACATGCTTACTAGGAGGATACCCTAGACCTGCTAGCTGTAAGATCACTTCCCGGTTTATAGATTTAGCCCTGGTACTAGCTAAACAGGAGTTCACCATGAATTGGAAGGCCACTGGGGGACCTAGATATCAATCAATCAATCTATTTATAAAGCGCACTACATACCCGTGAGGGTTTCAAGGCGCTGAGGGGGGAGGGGTGCTGCTACTGCTCGAAGAGCCAGGTCTTGAGGTGTCTTCTGAAGGAGAGCAGGTCCTGGATCTGTCTTAGGTCAGACGGGAGGGTGTTTCAGGTCTTGGCGGCGAGGTAAGAGAAAGAGCTGCCGCCGGAGGATCTGCGCCAGATGCAGGGGACGGAGGCGAGGGTGAGGTTGGCGGAGCGGAGTTGCCGGGTGGGGGTGTAGAAGCTGAGTCTGCTGTTCAGGTAGGTTTGTCCGGTGTTGTGAAGTTTCTGTGTGTGCGTGGGTGAGGAGCTTGAAGGTGATCCTCTTGTTGACGGGGAGCCAGTGAAGGTCTCCTAGGTGGGGGGTGATGTGGCTGTGGCGAGGGATGTTGAGGATGAGTCGGGCAGAGGCGTTTTGGATGCGTTGGAGGCGTTGCAGGTGTTTGGACGGGATGCCAGTGTAGAGAACGTTGCCGTAGTCGAGTCTGCTGCTGACGAGGGCCTGAGTTACTGTTTTTCTTGTTTCGGTTGGAAATGCAAGGAGAAACTACTTAGATGGTTGAGATATGAGGGTGCAGTCTTACACAGGGATCAAAGAAAGGGCTGAGGTATGGTAATGGCACTAGGGTGTGGGACCACCAAGTACACTGCCTTAGGGAGCCCATACCAGATGACCCAGTGGAGTCGCCAGCACCACCAGTGTATCCATCAGAGGAAAGGGTATAGACACATACTCTTACTATGCACAATGGGGAAGGGGAAAGTATGTTTGCAGGATTACAGCTCTAGGGGCTGAAGCTCATTTGGCATCTTTGACATGGTAAATGGTGAGGCGAGATGAATGGACAGGGGATGGGGGAAGTTAATGTCTGAATCGGACTGGACTGGTATGCATCATATGAATAGCACAATACCTGTATGTACTGGATGATACTTTCTTTATTATGGAACCTACTGTATTCTTGGCCATCTATGACAACACTGCATGTCACTGCTTCCAGCCAGCTTGTGTTTGTGGTATGTAAAATGACAATAAAAATCTATTACAAAAATAGAAATGCAATCAACAAATGTGGTGTAATTTAATAGATGAAGATGTTCCCATACATGACTATATACCATTCAGCAGTGTCTATAATTTATACACAGGTATATCCCATTCAATTAAACTTTAGACGGAAAATTACATACCTTCTGCAAGTCAACTTTTGTCAGTATATACATCTCATCCTATCTCTGTGACATATGTGGCAATATAGATTGTTCAATTCCCAGTTTCATTTAGCCAAAAACTCATTTTATACACCCCTTTTAAATTTACAAATCAAATAAAACACTATTTTTGCAAACAATATTTAAAAAGTAACAAACTTATAGATTTCGGCGTAGTTCATTAATCAATGGAAATTATTGGCCAAATTTGGCATATTTTGGCACCCAGATGTTCCACAGCGTTCTACTAAAGTGCTAGAAATTGTGTTTTCGGACCACCTTTTCAACCTCGCTTTTTGATCCTGTTCCTGGCTCTTTTATTATTCGAAGCTTTCTCTGAATTATTGAACATCTGGGGTTTGTGGAGCTCCAAAAATCCCTGCTATTGAATTATCCAGAAACTGCTTTTGAATTATTCAACACTGGGGAAATACCTGCTGTAGAATTATGTAAAAGGAAGCCGGTGCTCTTAGAAGAATACAACTTCGAACACAGGTACACTGCAGCAACTCAAACGTATGTGACAATTAAGAGAGACTCTCTAATGCCACTATCTCTGATGCCCAGTGCTTCGCCATTACTTCAGGGACGACTGTCGCAATTTATGATCCACTGCTATTAGCTGCCATCCAGGAGACCACAATGCCTGTGATTGCTTTTAAATAAAGCAAGCTTTTTTTTTTTTAAATGCAGTCCATTTTCTTTCAAAGAAAACATGATACATATAAAAAAAAAAATGTTTCATTTTTATATTTTAAGAGTAGGCAGTGGTTCGTGGGACAACTGCCTGCTTTTACAAATATGTTTTTTTTTAGCATTCTCAAAGGGGAAGGATTCCCAAGGGGAACTCTTCCCATTTGTGAATGGGTTACCACCAACATTGAGTGGGTGGTAAAGTGCAAATGTTTTGCGACCACGTTTCCGTCACAAACCATTCATTCATACATCCCATTCTGATTCAGTATTTGGAAGGGGCGCCCTAAACATGCCCCTTCTAAATACTGAATCTATATGTATTCTGCAAATTAAAACATTCACTGCATAAAGTGAAATATTGAACACATTCATTGCAGTGACATGGGACATTGTAATGAGCCGTATCTGGATCTCCGTTTATACACGATTAAAAAATTACAGTTGGTGTAAAACTACACTGATGAGTTAGCATTAGATTTGATATGCCTTCTGCCTTAACCATTCTCCATTGGCTACCAGTTAAAGAACCAATCTTGTTTAAATCAATTTGTCTTGTTCCCTTCCTTCCTGTGACCTCTTCAAATGGTATTGCCCTCAACACTCTATAAGATCTAAGAATCTACGCAACCGATCTTTGTTTGTGGTGGCAGCCCTTAAATGGAATTCATTACCTCTTTCATTACTTCAAGGACAGGATTTGTGGAAGTTCAGGAAGACCTTTAAGACTTGGCTTCTTCCTAGGACATGGTATCTGTGGTTTCTTTCTCTGTTTTCCAGGTTGGACGTCTGCTTTGTGGAACATCTGTCTTCCTTTCATAGCACAAGGACACTCTTGAGGTGAACGTTTGTGTTTTATAAAACTTTCTACCTATCTAATACAAGATTGTGGCCTGCATTAGGTGGAGAGGAGCGACTATGATCTGTATTGTATTATAGTTGCATTTATATAGTGCTTACTACTCTAAACAAGTTGTTGAGATGACTTATGGTGGGTAGAACGCTACTCCAGAACCCTTAATGTAGTGGTTATTTGGCTAGTGGGTTTAGTCTTGTGTTCTCCAAGGAAACCCTCCCGTCCATTACCCCAGTATGTTTGTGGTGAGGTTAGAGGGAGTTAAATGTGATTGCGAAGTACAGAGAGCATGGTATTTCATTTGAATAATTGATGGAGTGAATAGTTGAAAAATATTAGATTATTGGAGAGCAGGCTAGTGATGACCTTTTTCTAAAATAAAATGGGTTATGCGCCAGGACGTGAGCAGGTCACACAAGTATTAGGATTGGTGTGTGTGCATGTATGTGTACATGTGTACATATAGGTTATAGTTATATAGCTACATGTGTCTCTATAAATGGATCTGTTATTTTTCCTTGAAAGAAAAAAATAAAATATTTTGAAAACAAAAATCCCTTATACCTTTGCCTTTCACTCAACTCTCTGACTCTCCACCAACCTTTCTGAATACTTATAAGCTTTCCGTACTCTTCTTTCTTTCTATCCAATTCATCTAACAGATGCAAATGTCCACAACTCCCAATAACATCTCACATCTTCCCTTTAGCAACTCATTTCAATCAGACTGTTCCTGTTTAAAATTATAGACTAAACGTATAGGATCCCGAGATCTCAAACTAAACCCTACTAATCATACAAGGAAAGGGAAGCACATTTTACTAATCTTCTACCTATTTACCTCTAACATTGGGTTCCAGAGTAGCGTGCGACTCACTGCAAAGTGCTTGAATGCTTCATCAGGGGCAGTAAGAGCTATATAAATACTAGTTACAATTAAATAAACACTAGGACATGCAGTTTTGTATAGGGGTGAGCAGAACTCGCGGAGTTACAAAAGCACGTGCACTGCCTGCTTGTAGTCCAGGGACGCAGGGCACTCATTGTACACACCACATGCATAGCAGTAGCCATGTTAGAGCCAGTCCATGCGTCACCGGGTTATTTTTTGTCAGAGCGGGTAATATGAAACCACTGATGTTTTGCCTGACCCTCGCGTGCAGCGTGAGCCCCGTTCATATTGATATCTCATTGTCATGTGCTCTTGTAATACTAGCTTTACGGTATGGATTAGACGCGCATGCACCTGCACCGTTTTGTTCGCTTTTCCTCTGTCCCACTGGCTAGTAGGTGTTCTCTTCGGTGCAGTGATGATTAGTACTTGAATTACTAAACTTTATTGTGTGTAGACGGGTTTATGTAACATAGTGCTAGGAGGCTTGTTGATTTAGTACTGTATTTATGCACTTAGTTATGGAGGTGCTGGGGATCTGTCTGCATGTATGATTAATTTTGAATTGAGGTCTACCACAGGGTCTACAGTAAGTCGGCTAGGGCTTCAGTCTGTGGGCTGAATAGGTGTTAATCTTGTATCTCCTATTTTAGGGAAGTCACTGTAATAAATTGCGGAATCTGACCTACCTAAGATCTCACTATAGAAGTAAACTATCCATCTAGACCCTCATGTTTCCCCGTAGCTCAACCCCTGGCTGCCAGTACATGGCTCACGCTTCAGGGTCATGCGCAATACTTTCGTAAGCGCATCACTTACACTTCATCCTACAACCAGTGGTTAATTTGTAAACGAAAACGTGCCAATGCCCAAAACTCTACTCTGAAACACACTGCTGCTGCATTTAAATGTGCGAGCACGGAATACTGAGGCAGGTAATCCTAAAGCAATCTTGGGTCCCTTGTATTGCTCTACAGCCCCTCCCTGCCCTTTCAGCTCACTCTTGCAGCTTTCTGCTCTCTCTCATTTAGAATTTGGACCAGTCTGCCTGTGTAGTTTCAGTGACCTGGCCAAAAAGGGCATGAAAATATGAAATTATATCATAAATTCAAAGCTATGCCGAACAGGGACCCCCAAAATATGTTTAGCCCATGGCCCCCAAAATCCTTAGAATGCCCCTGGAATAAAGGAAAAGTGCACTGTGTAGCTCATACACAAGTCAGCACTACATAAAAAAACGTATGTCATAGATGTGTGACTACGCCTTACATAATCTAACACGGTGCTTCTATACAATGTAATAAAAATATCAAAATATAGGGGGTTATTCCAACTTTGGAGGAAGTGGTAATCCGTCCCAAAAGTGACGGTAAAGTGACGGATATACCACCAGCCGTATTACGAGTCCATTATATCCTATGGAACTCGTAATACGGCTGGTGGTAAATCCGTCACATTTAGGACGGATTACCACCTCCTCCAAAGTTGGAATAACCCCCATAATGTTTAAAATCGGTCATAATACAGCTTAGCACAGTCCGTGGCGTTCACTAGAATCTGCAGTTGATATTACTTACCTGTTTAACATACACCATGACTTTGCCTTCCAGTTCTCACTTTGAAACACGCCTTTTCACGCCATTTCATACTGTCTCCCACAGTCTGTGGCCCGGCAGCGCTCCGTACCCAAGAGTTTGAAGTCTTTGTCCAATTTCAAGAGCCATATCTACAAGGGAGGCATAAGAAGGTAGACTTTTTGAAAAAATGATTGCATGTCTGGGCAGGGCGTTGATGCTGATGACAAGTCAGGAGTATCAGGGGTGTGTAAACAGCGCATGAGAGGTTAAAATGTATGCTGAGGGCTTTGGAGGGAGATGGGTGATAGAAAATACTTTTTGTGTGGTTCATGTAAATATCAAGCGAAGATGCTGAATATATAGGTGCCAATAACATGTCTAGAAATGATAGAACATGTGATTCTGTATCTGTACACTCTAGTCTAAAGGAGTTGGTTTGTGTGTGCGCACATGTGTAGTGGCCATGTGGCTTCTTCAAAATAGTCATTAAGATACAAAAATAGCAGGAGTATGCAGCACGTGGTTCCCTAAGCCCCAGTCATATAGATCCTGGGGAATAATGTACTGTTAAATTGGCGTACAATGATGTTTCTCCTTCGCTCACTCATCCATCACATTTAGTGGTAGCGATACTGTTGACCAGTGACCCTTGGGACAATTGTGGCCTCTATGTTGCAACTCTAGGGAATGCATTATTTACAGCATTTCCCTGACCAACAAAACCATGATTCTCCGGGGGAAGGAAGGCATTGCACAAGGTTATCCTAACTCATGTTTACCAACAAGAGTGGCACCCTACTCCCCAACAAGAAATGTTTCTGTGTTACACATGCTTTTGCCAATCCTTGAGACTTACATAAGGCTCTAACTCCACCATCGAGCATTATTCTCCTAGTGAGGATCCAACATTGTTCTTAACCAATTTTCAAAGATTAGCTACTAGTGTAAAATTCCCAGCTGAGGACTAACGGCAAAACTCTTTGCTGCCAACTTGCAAGCGCTAGGATGGCTGTGCAGCAGAAGGATGCAGATCTTTGTGCAACTTTACTTTATTCTCTGGGGTTTACGTGCTGGAGAAGGTAGGGTTAGGGTACAAAGGTTCATGTCGGGCTGAATGTAGGAAGTAAGATGATCTCTTTTGGGCTTACCTGTATGATCAACTTCTAATGTCTCAGGTTGAACTTCGGAGTTCAGGTACTGGTTGTCCAAATAAGGAAAATGATTCTTTCTCAACTCTAAGGAACTTGTCAACACTGTTTCTTTCCTCTCCAGTGAATGATATCAAAATAAATACTTAAAAGAAAAAAAAATATTTTGTCAAACCATTCTGTGGGACTTTTGTCGGGCATGGATATCTGCTGAGTTAAGCAGGTCTAAAATATAGCCAACACCCTATTCTTTGTAGTTGGGTTGGTGGCTTCTATCGTTCCCCTTTTCCACTTGGCCTATTTTGCATTCTGCACCTGCATAACTTTGGGGCCTGCATAAGTCAACAAGTGGCAGCAGGATTTAAATAAGTTGTGATGGTGGCCATGATCCATGTCCCCATCCTCTCAGCTGTGGTTTTGGTGGATTTCAAATTGTGACTCCTTCTTGGTGTTTCATGGATTCTTTGATCAAATAGGTTTTCCCCATATGTCTGATGGTCCCTACACCCTGCTTCTTTGCTGTCCTCTGATATGGTTCAATAGACAGCCTTCAGCCACTTTCCACCGAATCTTGGGCAGACAAAGTCATGTTTGGGTCAAAATGCTATAGGCTTAGCTGTGGGATGGCTTCCTCTTTTCTCCTGGGGAGCTACCTTAGCACTTCCCGTTTGCCGACGAGTAGTGCTGGCTGCCTCTCATAATGATGAGCTGGGACTGACTCTGTAACTTCAATTCTGGGCCACACATTGGGGTGAGGCTATTGTGATGGACTTATTGCCAGGGCCATTATGAGGTGGTAGCACCAGTAAGCTCTGGGCCATACTTTATAGTAAGCTGGGGATAATATTGTGACATCACAGGTGCACATTCTACCACACTATGTTAGGTACTGACCTCCACCACCATAACAGCTTTCGCTTCCCTCTTGCCAACATCATTCTGATCACCTTCCTCAAAACTCTTACAACTCTACCTTCTCCCTGGCCGCTTGTCAGAATGTAGTTATATATTACCTAGTAGCAGTCACCACTAGGTAGTTATAGTTAGGACCAAGTTTCCGGGGGGCGCGAGAATAAGGGAGGTCCCAAAACACTTTTTCCCCATTCACTTTTGCATAGGGATTTTGAACGCCGATAGCGCTGAAACTACTGGACAGAATCACATCAAATTTGGCAGAATGGTAGGTCCTGGTCCAGGAAACAATTTTTTTGTGTAAATTGATTCAGTAGTTTTTGAGAAATTAAAGAAAATCCAAATTTGGATATCTAGGGATGCAAAGGATTCGCAACCCCTCCCATTCTCGAGCTGAGATCTGATTGGCTGACAACACTTCAACAAGGAAGCCATTGAAGTGTTAGCAACAATCTTGGGACTCGGCTGAAGCTGAGTCTCAGGAAAAAAGAATACAAAATACAAAAGGGGCCAGGGTACGAACACACTGAACCCTTAGCTCTGGTGCTGGGGTCCCAAAGGGACCCCCTTCAGGGATAAAATACATAAAAAAAAAAATTGCTGCCAATTTGCAACAGGGTCGCAAAGGCGCTCTAAACATTAAAAATAAGAACCAAGCACAGGCTCCTGCACTTGTTTTTGACTAAGCCCCTGGGTGGGACAGGTCCTGAAGGCATTTTTTTCTTTTGGGTAGGGGGACCTCCTGATCCCCCCACAGCCCCGTAGACCACCACCACCCGTGGCAAAAATGCTTTTGATAAGTAGGGGAGGCCCGAAGTCCTCCCCCACAGTTTGGGGACCACCACCTCCCTGGGGTTATAATGAAATATGAGCGGGGGCCCGGCAGCCCCGGTCACTACTACCTCCCTGGGGCACATTCTAAATAATGTGAAGGGGGTCTGCTTCAGACCCCTATTTGCCCCGGGGACCACCACCTCCCTGGGGCTATGCCCACATTGGAAGTGGGCTAAACAGCCCCCCTCATGGAGCCACAGATGACACTTAGGATAGCCACTCCCCAGTGCCGGCTCCTGCTATGTCGCGGGGTGCCCACCCCCGAGACATAGCTGTGTGCTGTGGCTTAAGTAACATTGTTTAAGGCTCATACTGAAAGGTGATCTTACTCTTTTTAAATAACAAATACAGCTTTCTTTTCAAATTGTGCAGAAATATCTCATTCTAAGTATATCATACATCAAAACCTAAAAAACTTGCTATCTCTCTCCCTCTCACTTTCTCTATCTCTTCCAATCTCTTTCTTTTGCTGCACGCCAGTCCCTGTGGTCCAACCACAACTGCACACGGTGGTTGGATTAACGTATAGTAATGAAAATTACTATAGGTTGAAAAAACATAGCAATTCACTGAAAAAAACAACAGTTACAGGGACGTTATAGTTAGGAAATAGAATTTTTCCAAAATATAGAAATTAACTTAAAAACAAACCAAAGGGTACAGGGACGTTATAGTTAGGCTCACATTTTAAACGTACCAAACCATAGAAATTCACCAGTTATAGTTAGAGTTATCTCAAGTAACTATAACTCATGCCCTAAGGTAACTACAACTCACACCCTTGCCATGCACTGCTAATTACCCCACAAATTACGGCACTCATGACAGCTTTGATGACATCATTGTTAATATCAATGTAATATTTGCAGTAACATTTTTGATGAAAAAACTGTGCATGGCGAGGGCGCAAGTTATCCTTACCTTAGGGCACGAGTTAATAGTTACTAGAGATAACTTTAACAGGTGAATTTCTATGGTTTGGTACATTTAAAATGTGAGCCTAACTATATCGTCCCTGTAACCTTTGTGTTTTTTCAGTGAATATATATATATATATATATTCACTGAAAAAGAAACAAAGGTTACAGGAATGTTATAGTTAGGTTGATGTTTTACCCATACAAAACCATAGAAATTCAGCAGATATAGTTATACTTCTAGTTATACTTATGTTAAGAAACTATAACTTGTTGCTCAGTTACTTTCCAGAATGAGTTATAGTTTCTTCAAATAAGCATACCTATAAGTCTAACTATAACTGCTGAATTTCTATGGTTTTGTATGGGTAAAACGTCAACCTAACTATAACGTCCCTGTAACCTTTGGGTTTTTTTCAGTGAATTTCTATGTTTTTTTTTAACACTTTACTATTTCTGTCAGGTTCCGGCCAGCCAGTCAGGGATTTGCTTTTACCCAGCATCCGAGGAGGATATGAGGAGGATTCTCGAATCTGCAGATCGGCCATAAAAAAACAAATGGTCACTTTCTTGCCAATGAGGGGTCCCTAAGGGACCCCTCCATGTGTCCTATGGGTCAGGATACCAGTATCCTGATCCCTTAAATGTTTTTAGACTGTTTCTTTCCCACCCCCTGGGCAATGCGAGAAACAAAATGGTAGCCCCAACTTTTCTGTTAGGTTGCCGCCAGCCAATCAGGGCCATGCTTTTTCCCAGGATCCGAGGAGGATTGGTGTCCCTATATATACAGATTTTGTTTTCATTTATTAACTAGTAAACCACTGAATGGATTCACACCAAATCACAAAAAGGTCTCTTTCTGGACCAAGACGTAGCTTTCTGCCAAATTTGGTGTAAATGCGTCCAATGGTTTGGCTGCTATTGCTATTGAAAATCCATGTGGAAAAAAGATTTGGGAAAAGGGTTTTGGGACTCCCCCCTTTTTCTCAGCCCCCACTTGATGGATCACCGCAAACCTTTCCATACAGACGCTGAAGTGAGCATCATATTTTTTTGGTAAATTTCGTGAAGATTCATTAAACAGCGCCAAAGTTATTAGCAAAGCAAAAAACACCTTTTCTATAGAAACTAGGTCCTAACTATAACTATCTACTGACGACCGCCAGTAGGTATATTATATTTATCACCAACCTGGAAAGTTTTGGGGTGAGCCGTCAAGCAGGGGTCGAGAAGAAGCTGGGGGCCCATAACGCATTTTATCTGTGCAGTTTCCCATAGGAACTTTAGACAATGCTACGGCTGAACAGAATTACACCAAATATCGCAGAAAGTGTGCTTTTTGTGATTTGATGAAAATCAGTCCAGCTGCTCGAGAGAAATTGAGCTTCAAAATTTATAGATATCTACTGAGCGAAGCACTCTACTATGTCTTGCGCTGCGGAGGACTGGGATAGTTGAGTATGGTAATAGAATCTTATTTCATGTCAGAAGAAATGAAAAACACTGAAAAAACAAAGATTAAAGTGACCTTATAGTTAGGCATGGTAAATACTGTACTTTACTGTAAAAAGGTAGAATTTATTTTAAAAAAACAAAGGTTAAAATAACATTATAGTTTGGTCATAATGTCAGTTAAAATGCCATTTTAAACTAAAAAAACCCTGAAAGATTTACCAGGTATATTTAACGGAAGTAACTATAACTTGTGCACTTGCCATGCACTGCCTATGACCTCACTCACTACATCACTCATGACTTGTTCAATGATATAATTGATACCCTCCCTGATGACATCTGAAATGTCATCATTATTGACATCACTGTGCATGGCAAGTGTGCAAGTTATAGATACTTCTGTAGAAATTGAACCATGTAATGACAGCCACAACATTTTGTTTCACGTTGCAGCCAACCACTCAGATTACATAGTCCCTCTATACCAGTACCAGTCCTGCGACCCACGGGGAAAAACCCTCTTGGTCAATCAGATTGCTTTATTTTTATAACTTACGGTAGTGCTGGACTAACCGACCACATATCGCTATAACTACTGAGTGCCTCTTTAAATGAAAACTTCTCTAAAATAGCTGAAAGGATTTACACAAAATAATGAAAACCACACTTTGTGGGTAGAGGTCAAGCTTTCTGTCAACTTTGGTGTAATTCTGTTCACCTGTTTTTATCTGCATCCCTTCTCAAAATTTCCTGTGGAAGCTAGCATGGCATAGCAAATGTTTTGGAACCCCCTTCCAACCCCCTTTCCCGAGCCCCACCCGCACTTGAAAGATCACCCCAAACGTTTCCAGGAAGGATCTGAGGTGGATGAACTTTTTTGAAAAGTTTTATAAAGATTTATGAAACTACACCAAAATGATTAGCAAACCAAAAATACGGTCTTATGAAAACTCTGACCTAGCTATTATACTGTAATATATATGTGTGTGTGTGTGTATATATATATATATATATATATATGTGTGTGTGTGTGTATATATATATATATATATATATATATATATATATATATATGTGTGTGTGTGTGTGTGTGTGTATGTATATATATATATATATATATATATATATATATATATATATATATATATATATATATTCCAACGATCATCGCCTTCACTCCAACCTCTTATTTCGGTGAGTCACAGGCAGGGCAGCGACCCCTCATAAATCCTCATATTTAACTCCTTGATCACAGATCCAAACAATCTCTGCTTTTGCATGTATTTAAATGTCCGAAACCGGACAGCATAAACTCAACATAGAAAACGGACTCAAACAGAAGTTCAACACACAAATGCTGTAAAAGGTGTCGGAACAAGGAGTTAATTCTCTGAAATGGGTTAGAATTCTCTTTTCTTTTGCTTAAGTAAAGCAAGTTATTCTGCACTGAGCCCTGGCTTGTTGCTTTTCATCGCGGGGTTTTTATCTTGCGATGTTCTGCTAACGTTGGATGGATTTATGAGGGGTCGCTGCCCTGCCTGTGACTCACCGTAATAAGAGGCTGGAGTGAAGGCGATGATCATTGGTGTATTATTTAGGTAATTCCTGCCCGCCCGTATTGTGATTATTATTTTAGACAAACCGATCTGAGTTTTGACCTGTTCCCTCCAAAGCTGTCAATAACTTCCTGGAACAAAAGATTCAGAGCACGGAGATCAGCGGTTTGCCCTGGGACTACGTTTATCGTTGAAAAGCTTTAACAGCGTGCGATTTAAAACTGCACGGACTTGCTCGTATATCGAAACCTGAAGATTGCAAGGATTGACAACGGTGTGCGGTAAGCAACGATATGTGTTGAAAATTATGCTTGCTGCGTTAAACCGCTGATAACGTGAGTTTCTTGAATAAATGGACACTGTGTAATGGCGCGAGGGTTTTAAAGCTCAGGAGTTTCTAAGAAATTGTCACAGGCAAGAGGTATACGGGAGTGGATGTTGAAGATATTTCAAGTCTGCTTGTGCAGATAAGTATGTGCTTTGGCAAATAAACAAAAGAGTTAGAGACATTATATTTTTTAACCTGAAAATATCGGGTTGGATATATTTTCTCTGTGCTATTTTTTGCATGTTTATACATGTTATCTAGTAGAGAACAGAGACAACAGGAGGCAGCGGCCAAATTATTTACACCTTTAGGAGAAAGATCTGGTACATTTGGGGAATCTGTTGAAGAAAGTGAGGAAGCAAGCAAGAAACAATTATGGGACAGTCTATGGAAAACTGCGAAACGGGAACAAGCTAAATGGTGGGAGGCGACTACTCTCCAAAAATATGTTGAAGTTCACCGGATACCACGGGGACTGAGAATTTTTATTCTACCTACAATTTTCAATCCTGATCCACAGATGGTTGAGGAATGGGCAAAAAATAATCATCAATGTTCGATTGGTATGCTCAAAATATTAATAAAATACGCAAATAAGGAAGTGGATAAGGCAGTGGTGGAAATTGATAGACTTACTAAGATACTACAAGAAAAATGCAGTGTACTAGAATTTAAGTTTGAAATGGATAAAATACAGGGGAGACTTGAAAAATTGGAAGGAGACATCACAGCTAAGAAACAACGAAAGTTTCAACATGATGAAGGTGATTATGAAAGAGGTCAGGTTTTGACCTTCGCGCGTACATTTGAACATCTAAGGAACAGCATTGACAATAAGGAACATCAACAGTCAGGAATGAATATAAAGATATCAGGTGGAGCATCAGCTCGTGTAAATGAGGAGACCCCGGCAGATACGACCGAGAGTGAAAACAGTGAAAGTGATGTCTCTAACTTATTTGAATCGGAGGGAGTAAAATCCCAAATTTTAAAGGAGTTCAATCTGCTAACACAGGGAAGAGCGAAGGGCCAACGCGGAAGAGGCACAACAGGCTTCAGAGCTCATGGAAAAGGAGGCAGAGGAGAAACAAAATCAAGTGGAATACGTCAAAGAGACATCGAAAGTGTTTGGGGAATTCGCACCAGGGGCCAGACAGCTGTGAACCCTTGAGGGGAACAGTGGTAAACTTATCGAATACTGTTTTATCCAAGACACAAGAAAGAGTATTATCTTTAGGTCTATCCTTTTGCCCCACAACATCTTTTGACTACACGCGTAGTAGAATAGACCTATTCTATTTCATTAGAAAATTGAAACTTAAGTATTGGTTTGCCACTAAAGCACCTGTGGAGCAACAAATTAAAGAGAAAAAGACAACTTTGTCCTCCTTACAAATTGCGGACATTTATATACTCCAAACAATGGTTCAGTTGGTGGGGGACAAGGGATGGGACAGTGATCCTAAAGCTTGTTTGGAAAGGGAAGGTTTTCAGACAAACTTAGATTGTGCAATCACCAATGTCTTTAAACCTAGATCCACCTTTTGCCCCCAAGTGACATCAGCATCAATTGATATTTTTGAAAAATGTGTTATTGGTGAATTTAAAAGATTAAATAAGAATAAGACTAACAGCCTTGGTTACTATAACCTTAATACAGATCAGTTGCAGGCTATTCAGGATTTGGAAAACAATACAGATATAGTCATCAAACCTTCTGACAAGTGTGGGAATGTTGTATTCTGGCCTTTGTTGAACTATCTGGAGGAAGGTCTAAGGCAGTTGAGTGACAAAAGACAATATGAAACAACATATAAAAAACAATATTTTGTGGCCAACAAGGAATATGGGGACAAATTAAATGAATGGCTAAATGATCAGATTATTGTAAAGGAGGAGTATTTATTTCTAAAATGCACTCATCCTAGATTGCCAGTGTTATATTTGTTACCTAAACTACATAAGGATCCTATTACTCCACCGGGGAGACCAATTGTCTCTTCTAGAGGCAGCATGTTGGAAAACACATCTAAATATATTGATTTTTTTCTAAGACCATTTGTTGAAGCATTACCATCATATATAAAAGATACTAGTGATTTTTAAAAAAAGATTCACAAGATGCCCTGGGATGAACAATTCCTACTTATGACACTGGATGTTGAAAGTTTATATATGTGCATTCCACATGATCTAGGTATTGCTGCGTGCAAGCACTTTTTTAGAGCAAAATCATTATCTTATTTACAACATACTGAAATGTTATTGTATATGATGAAAAGCTGTTTAACCAACAACTTTTTTATCTTCAACAATTAAGTATATAAACAACTACAAGGGACCGCAATGGGGACTTGCTTTGCTCCTAGTTATGCAGGACTTTTTCTTGGTTGGTGGGAAGAGCAAGTAGTTTATGAAATGCAGGCTTTTGATGAACATGTAATACTATGGGTACGTTTTATTGATGATATCTTTGTTATTTGGAGTGGCAACGAAGATCAGGCAGTAGAATTCGTTAAAGCACTAATTATAAACCAGATGAATTTGAGGTTAACATCACAGATACACAAAAAGGAAATTGAATTTTTGGACCTGAAGTTAGAAAT
Source organism: Pleurodeles waltl (assembly GCF_031143425.1). Classification (NCBI taxonomy): domain Eukaryota; kingdom Metazoa; phylum Chordata; class Amphibia; order Caudata; family Salamandridae; genus Pleurodeles; species Pleurodeles waltl. Next base: position 55,361,214 of record NC_090443.1, read on the forward strand.
CAAAAAGGATAAACATACGAGTACCCTGTTTCGTAAAAAAAACGGCAGGGAATAGTATTCTCCACGCTATGAATGCCATCCAAAAAACCTTATTCGTAATATCCCATATGGTGAACTTTTAAGAGCAAAAAAGAATTGTAGTGAACATAGTGACTTTATGGTAGAAATGCAAACAATGAAAAAGAGATTTCTGGAAAGAGGTTATTCTGATAAATTAATTGATAATGTTTGTGAAAAAGTTCTACCACTAGATCGAGAAAAACTATTAATAACACAAAAGAACATCAGTAAGGAAGTTAATGAAACAGTTAGGTTTATTACAACTTTTAACACTCAAGCATGGGATGTTAAACATATTTTGATGAAACATTGGAATATCCTTCAAATTGATGAACATTTAGTAAATGTGGTTGGTCAGCAACATCAAGTGACTTTCAAAAGATGTGCATCTTTAAAAGATCGCTTATGTAAAAGCTTAATTCAATCACCTCAGGCTAATAGAGAGAGCACTGTTCAGGGCTTTTTTATTTGTGGAAAGTGTAAAGCCTGTAAGGGCAGTAAAAATTGCCACAAAATTCAATTATCTAACGATATGGCTCCCTTTATTATTAGAAAACATGTGAATTGTAATACTGAATTTTGTGTTTATGCCTTGAGCTGCCCATGTGATAAATATTATATTGGCAGCACGATTCATAGAGCTAAAAAGAGGATACTACAACATATGAGAGCTATAACTAATGAAGACAAATCATACCCAATTGCAAGACATTTTGCTAGTACACATCAGAAAAACAGGAATTTACTGAAATTCTGTGTATTAGATAATATTCCAGCAAAGATAAGGGGTGGAAATAGAGAGTTGGAACTTAGGCAATTAGAATCTAGATTTATTATTAAGTACTCGACCATCGCTCCACATGGTTTTAATCAAGATGAGGAACTTTGGGTCCATCACAATCCTGTTTAAATTATGACAAAAAATTGTAGACAAAAAATTGTAGATAGAAAATTGAAAACAACTGTATTTAGAATAAGTTCTTATCTAGAATTAATGTAGTATAGAGAAAACCAACCATTCATTGCCCCTCCCCTTTTTTTGCTTCTTATGTTTACTTACATATGCATAAATATATATGTTTTTCTGTTCTTTTCTCCCTTTTTCTAATAGGTATATCAGAAATATCATTGGGGTGTCAGTAAAATGCAAGAAGCTATTATATCTATGAGGAATAACAATTCATATTTGAGATAAGTAACAATATATAAATATAAAAATAAGGTTGTGTTACAATAGTGTATTGTGTTTACTAGAGAGTTAATGAATTCTAGAAACCAGGTATATATAGTATATTTGGTATTAGTTTCGACTGTGCTTCAATATGTATAAAAATAATATGTTTGAATATAAGTAGATATAAGCCCGTTTCAAAATGGCCGACACCTTTTACAGCATTTGTGTGTTGAACTTCTGTTTGAGTCTGTTTTCTATGTTGAGTTTATGCTGTCCGGTTTCGGACATTTAAATACATGCAAAAACAGAGATTGTTTGGATCTGTGAACAAGGAGTTAATTCTCCGAAACGCGTTAGAATTCTCTTTTCTTTTGCTTAAGTAAAGCACATTATTCTGCACTGAGTCCTGGCTTGTTGCTTTTCATCGCAGGGTTTTTATCTTGTGATGTTCTGCTAACATTGGATGGATATATATATATATATATCTATATATATATATATATTATAAAGTTAAAATTAGGAGACTTTAAAATAAAAAAAAACTGCCAAATTTGTTAGCAAATAAAAAAAAAATGGTCTTCCTATTGAAACTGACTTAGCTATAACTACACTGTGGTGGTCGACACTCTTTAATATGTTAACATACATATTTTTATAAAGCTAAAATTAGGTGACTTTAAACTTTATAAAATAGCTTATTTTTTTATTAAAAGCATGTGAAGTAAAAGTTTTAAAATTTTTCTTCAATGTAAAGCTTGCGAAGTAATGGTAACATGGTTTTGTTGTGTTTCCCTCGCACTAAACACGATTTAAAAAATGGTCAGACACCCAGAAAGCAACAACATCTTCATTCTCATAGAGGCTTCTAGGCACAAAAAACTCACCTTTTTAATATTCCCCAGGTGTCTGACTGGATCCATAAACCTTTCAGCAATGCTTCTGTGTGACTCCGCAATGATGCCTCTCCACTCAGGAAATGACATACAGGGTCTATATAGGCGCAACTCTTGTGCATTTTAGTCAGTTACTTTCTTTCTGTGCCACTATACGTGGATCCAGAGCTTCCTCTCATCTCTCAGAGACACTTTAACCTCAATTTCGCTACAAAATGTTCTCAGTGTGCAATGCAGGTCACCTCCTAAAAAGTCAGGATTTAAGCCCTGTAGGAACTGTCGCAAGCATATGTCTGTGATAAAACCTCACCAGGAGTGCTTGTGGGGTCTAGGGTTGACCCATAATTCTAAGGCCTGTGGAGAATGTGTGTTGATGAACTAGAAGGCCATCAGGGAATGCAATGCAAAACTTTATGTCACCAAGCACAAGAAGATGCAGCATTGGGACTGCTCCAATTCCCGTCCAAGTTCAAGGTTCGATCTCATACCTGCTCAGAAAACCAGAGCTGATGGACCCTCTCTATAGGCTGGCCTTCATCGTGCTCCAAATCCTCAGGCAAGCACAAGAAACATAAGTGGAGGCGGTGTTCTGCTGCTTCTTGCCATTCCCACACACTGTGCAACATGCGTGGGCGGCATTAACAGTCCCATTCTGGCTACTGGAGCCAGCCGACTTTGTAGCCGATTCCACAGCGGGTTTTGGCACAACTCAAGTTTCCAGGGCCTTCAGCCATGCCATGCCAGATGGAAGAGTTCCTCACAGCTTTGGTCCAGTTTTTCAGATCTCTGCCAATGCCTTCTGGTATGCCTTTGGGCCCCACAGAGCAGAGAGGCCCTCCTCCTGGATTACCACCAGTGGGTTCACTCTGTGAGCCAGCAGCACTCTCTGAGCTTGTTCTGCCCTTGGCTCCAGTACCGACACTGCTCCCTGTGCCCTCTATCACTCCAGACCCAGGTACATCAATGCTGACTCTGCCACCTGAACATGTGGCGCCATTTGTCCTTTCCAACTCAACACCCCGAACGATGTCACAACTGACTCTAACCAAAGTTTCAGCGCTAGCTTTACTACAAGGTAGACAACATTCTCTACACTTCCTTTTTGGAACAGATTCTGATAAAGATGGTGACCAGGATGATGAGTTTGCTAAGCCCTACACAGGTGGCAGTTGGTATGAGAATATACAAGGCACTAGTGGGCTGAATAAATCCTGGGAAACAGCCATTTTCTCTCCTCCAGGACCAGCCATGGAAGAATCAGCTTCCTCTGCGACTGTTATGCATAGGTAGGCAGATGTCCTTGACCTCCAACTCCTCAATATTGGGATGAAAACAAATATACTGATCGAAGTCCTGCAGCCTGCCCAGATTGCTTCTGAGCCTCTCCTTCCAATCAATGAGGTCTTCACACGTACCCGCCTAGGGGCTTGGGCTAAGTCCTGTATATGTCCTCTAGTTAACTGACAGTTTGCCAGGCTCAGGGCATCCCTGCATTTTTGTCTTGGTACCCATTTCCAGAGAGTCTTGTGGTGAAAGTTTCCACTAGCAGCACCATCCCCAGCAATTTCCCAACCACTGCCCCTGATAAGAAATCTAAGAGAGTGGAGATTTTTGGGAAACAGTGATTCTCCTCAGCCATGTTGGCCCTCTGGTCGATTAATACCTCCTGTTTGCTAGGGCACTATACCCATGTATTTTGGTACTCTGTGAAACAAGTCCTTCCCGGTGCTCCAGAAGACCTTCATTCTGTCCTTTCATAGGTGATTCAGGATGGTCTGATGCAGCCAAGTTCACGATTCAGTGCAGCGTGGGTACCACCATCTCTGTTAGATGAGCCATAGGCACAGGTGTTGCCATTCACTGTCATCTGTGGCTACGATCCACTGGGTTCTCGGTTGACATCTAGTTCTCACTGATGGACATGCCATTCAGTCCTCTCTTCGCTGTTGATACGTTCGACCTGCTCTATGTTGGTTTGCACACGGTGAATTAGATGTGTTCGGTATGGAGTGGAAATCAGGACTACTGTATGCCTTCGCACCGATACCAGTCCTGCCCTCGCTCTCAAGAAGATTAGGACGTACTGGGCCTAAGTCATCCTCAGGGCTCTGGACTGAGCACGGAGGGTATGGTATCCACAATTCCTGGGCTTCAGCATCTGTCCTCTGATCAGGCTGCCCCACTGGGAGGATCTGCTGTTGCAGCATAATGGTCAGGTTCTCCACCCCAGTCTCCACAACTACCACCTGGGGCAACAGCTGAACACCTTCAACCTTCCTCTGGAGGTGGTTGATGCTTTTTTGGAAGCTAGGCGCCCCTTTGGTGAAAACTGTATATGCGTTGTTGGGACAAATTTGTGGTTTGGTGCAGTACTTGCCAGATTGACCTCCTACAGGCCAAGCTGTCTGATATTTTATTATTTGTTCTGTTTCATGCCCAGCAAGGTCTCGCTCTGGGCACAGTTGAAGGTTATCTTTTGCCCCCTTACAGTTATCTGATCATATCTCTTTATTTAAATCACCTGTTGTGGTCCATTTTTTGAAAGGTCTGTGTTGGACCTGGCTTTTTGACAGGGTCATCCCCAAACTTTTTGCCTCCTTCCTCATATTTTGTCTGACCTGTTCTTGTTGGCTTTTGAACTCTGGGCACTTTACCACTGCTAACCAGTGCTAAAGTGCATATGCTCTCTGTGTAAATTGTACTGTTGATTGATTTATCCATGATTGGCTATTTAATTTTCTTCTAAGACCCTAGTAGAGTGCACTATATGTGCCTAGGGCCTGTAGATTAAATGCTACTAGTGGGCCTGCAGCACTGGCTGTGCCACCCACTTCAGTAGCCCCTTAACCTTGTCTCAGGCCTGCCATTGCAAGGCCTGTGTGTGCAGTTTCACTGCCACTTCGACTTGGCAAGCCTAAAACTCCCCTTTTTCTACATATAAGTCACCCCTAATCTGTGCCCTAGGTAACCCCTAGAGCAGGGTGCTGTGTGGGTAAAAGGCATGACATGTACCTGTGTAGTTTATATGTCCTGGTGGTGTAAAACTCCTAAATTCGTTTTTACACTACTGTGAGGCCTGCTCCCTTCATAGGCTAACATTGGGGCTGCCCTCATACATTGTTGAAGTGGCAGCTGCTGATCTGAAAGGAACAGGAAGGTCATATTTAGTATGGCCAGAATGGTAATACAAAATCCTGCTGACTGGTGAAGTCAGATTTAATATTACTATTCTAGAACTGCCACTTTTAGAAAGTGAGCATTTCTTTGCAGTTAAATCTTTCTGTGCCTTACGATCCACGTCTGGCTAGGTTTAGTTGACAGCTCCTTGTGCATTCACTCAGACACACCCCAAACACAGGGTACTCAGCCTCACTTGCATACATCTGCATTTTGAATGGGTCTTCCTGGGCTGGGAGGGTGGAGGGCCTGCCCTCACACAAAGGACTGCCACACCCCCTACTGGGACCCTGGCAGACAGGATTGAACTGAAATGGGGACCTGGTGGATTTCTTAGCCACTCTTTGAAGTCACCCCCACTTCAAAGGCACAATTTAGTATAAAACAGGGCCTCTGCCCTACCTCATCAGACACTTGCTGGAGAAGAAACCTGAACCAGAACCTACATCCTGCCAAGAAGAACTGCCTGGCTGCTCAAAGGACTCACCTGTCTGCTTTCTACAAAGGACTGCTGCCTTGCTGAACTCTTGTCTGGCTGTAAAAGTGCTCTCCAAGGGCTTGGATAGAGCTTGCCTCCTGTTCCCTGAAGTCTCAGGACCAAAAAGACTTCTCTTTTTCATTTGGACTCTTCGTGCGGCGAAATTTTCTACGCACAGCTTGTTCCGCTGTGAAACATTCACTGCACGCGATCCAGAGAGACGCCGCTCGACGCGACGCCTGCGGTGCGACCGGAACTTCGACGCACGGCCTCACATGGACAACGCCGCCCGACTTCCAGAGGGGAAATCGACGCGATGCCTGCCGTGAGAAAGAAAATCCCACGCACAGCCTTCCGGAATGACGCGAAGCCGGATAACAAGCCGAAAAATCCACGCACAGACCCTGGGACATCTGGTAATCCTGTGATCCATAGAAGGAGACGGTCCGCGTGCCGGAAAACGACGCACGTCTTCCCCGAGTGAAAAATAACGACGCAAGTCCATGTGTGAAGGGGCGAAACCGACGCAAGCACCATTTTTCCTCCCGTAGAACGACGCACGTCTCCCCGCGTGAAAAATAACGACGCAAGTCCGTATGTGAAGGGGCGTAACCGACGCACACACCATTTTTCCACGCATCTCCTCTTCTGCGGCCCTCTGCGGAGATTTTCCACTCCAAACCAGGTACTTTGTGCTTGAAAGGGACTTTGTTTACTTTTTAAAGACTTAAAACACTTCATATCACTTTTTAGTGATATCTTTACAAATTCATATTGCATCTTTGATCGTTTTGACCTGCAAATAACCAGATAAACATTATATATTTTTCTAAACACGGTGTGGTGTATTTTTGTGGTGCTATATTGTGTTATTGTATGATTTATTGCACAAACGCTTTACACATTGCCTTCTAAGTTAAGCCTGACTGCTCGTGCCAAGCTACCAGAGGGTGGGCACAGGATAATTTGGATTGTGTGTGACTTACCCTGACTAGAGTGAGGGTTCTTGCTTGGCTGAGGGTAACCTGACTGCCAACCAAAAACCCCATTTCTAACATTGGTGATCAGCGGTGAGGATAGGACTTGTATTTGTGCAGTGACATACAGTATCTAAGTAGTTCACTACCTACCCACAGTTGAAGGTCAACTTGATTTTTCATCTTTTTGCTTTTGGTTCTCTGATGTCCTCCTGGATATATTATTGATATTTTGGACTTTGGATTTTGGTTTTTGCCTGTGATACCTTATCAGATTGAGAATGGGTATCTACCGTGTATCATTCTTTGTGCCTACTGAATCCCTCACTAAGGCTGACCTAAGGAGGCTTTAAAGAAAATGGGGACTTTCTATGTCAAAGAGATCTACTAAAATGGAACTGCTAGATACCTACATAACCTGGGGGGAAGAAAGATGGGCAGAGGAAGAGGCAGCAAAAAAACAAATGACTAAGGACTCCTCAGATAAGGAGGAGGACTGCTCAGATGAGGAGGAGGACTACTCAGATGAGGAAAGAGAACCAGTGAGAGATGAATGGCTCCTAGAGGCAGAGCGGTGGAGAGAGGAGCTAGATGACTTTATTGAAAGGGCTGAGGCAGCAAGAGCCTTAACCCTGGAAAAAGAAAGGATTGCAGCTCAGGGGCTGAGCTGTGAAGAGCTTAAACTGGAAGCCGGAAGGGCTGAGTCCAGTTCAGATGGTGGCAGCAAAAATCTTGCATCCAGTACTACTGAAGAAGGGCACAAGCCCAGAGATGTGGTGCCCAACTTGAAGAAGGGAGTTGACACACCCCAGGCGGTTCAAGAGTATGAGGTAGTTCCCATTATGCACAGGGTCCCTGAGAAGGATTGGGGAACTGGCACAGGGAGTCATATTCCTACTGGGGGGAGGGACACTTTACTGGCTCTAGAAGAGAGTGACAAGGAAAAGGGTTTCCCCCTGGTGGACGTCCTGGATATAGAGTGTAGAGACATCCCAGAAGAGTATGGGTTGAGTGTCAGGGACAGTCAGATACTGTCTCACCAGTCTCAGGAGGGTGAAGTAGAGTGCTTTTTCAAGGCTGAGTCACTGGATGGTTGGGTGAAGGGTACTGTGGTTAATACATGTGAAGGGCAGAGTGATGTAATTGCTGGAGAGCATATGTCTGTTCCTTATTTTCCAGAGCTACACCAACACCAGGTGGAGTGTGAGTTCTCTGACCCCAGGGAGCTTACAATGGAGGCAGACTTCTGGGTGAGTACCAGAGAGTCTAAAGAGGCATTTGGGGGTGCTCCTGAAGGGATTGGTCTAGGTGTTTCCCAACCAAGTGAGGTGGGAGAGGATTGTAGTGTCCCAGGTAGGTCCCAGGTCCTAGAGGGTTCCATGAGGGAAGCCTAGCCTGTACTGTAGGGCCACCTGTTGAGGGAGGCTCGCAGTGTCAGAAGAACTTGGGGGGGGTGACTGTAGCCAGCATCCCACCAGTTCTGGTGTCTGGCAGTACCACTCCTAGTGAGGGGGTGCAGAAGTCCAGACAGAGGGTTGAGAGGGGGTTGCGAACCCCAGTGGAGGTCCTGGAGAGTCAGGGGTCAGCTCTGAGAGCAGAGCCCCCCAGGAATGACCCAGGTGAAACCATTTCTGGTTTGGGGGAGATCCAGACTCTGCCAGATGGGCAGAGGTCAGGAGACCTGCGCCAACCAGACTCTTGTGTGGCCCTTGGGGACTGTGTGTCCCTTGGGGGGGTGAGTGTGCCCCCCAAGAAGTCCTGGGGTGCCAGGCAATTGTTCAACCTCAGGGTGATGACCCTGGGTTGGATGACCAGGTTTAGGGGTTAAACTCTGACCTGGTGGGGGGTAGGCGTGCCCCCCAAGAAGTCCTGGCGTGCCAGGCAATTGTTCAACCTCAGGGTGGTGACTCTGGGTTGGATGGCCAGGTTCAGAGGTTAAACTCTGACCTGGTGGGGGGTAGGCATGCCCCCCAGAAAGTCCTGGTTTGCCAGGCAGTGATCCAGTCTGAGGGTACAGACCCTGGGCTGGAAGACCAGGTTCAGGGTGTCCCCCCAGACCTGGAGGGAGGGGCTACTGATAACAGTGCCCCTACCATGTTGTCTTCTGAGGGGGCCACTCCTAGTTGGAGGGTGCTGGACCCCAGAAGGGAGGGCAGGGGGAGGGAAGCCTCACCCCGGGCCCTAGTCCAACCTGAAGGTACAGACCCCAGGTTGGAGGGCCAGTTGCAGGTTAACAGCCCTGCACTGGTGGAAGAATGGTACAGGGCGGCTTCTATAAGCACCCTGACCATATTGGACTCTGGGGGTACCGCTCTAGGAGGGAGGGTACAGAGCCCCAGAGGGGAGGACCAGGTTCAGGCTGTCATCCCTGACCTGGTGGAAGGGAGAGTGGTTAAAGGGTGCCCAGCACCTGGGGCTACCGCCCCCCCCTCTCCACAGCCACAGTGGTGGGAGAGCTTTGAGAGGCCTGGGGCCTGGCTCTCATCCTTGACAGCTGTCAGTAACCACTGTGGCTTGCTGTCCGGGTGGACAGAGTTATCCCTGGGGAGGGGACAAGTGTCACACCCTGGGGGTAGAGTGGGCAACACCACTGTGTTGGTCCTGGTGGTACTATCCTGCTCCTGGGATACGTCTGTGAGCAAAGTAAGGTTAGGTGCTGCACAGATGGTATCCGCAGGTAAGGAGAAAGGTTCCCCATGGGTTGGCTTAGTGGGCCCTGAGAGTATGGACAGAGGGATCCAATTGGAGTCAGGAAGGCGAAGAACTGGAGCATGCCCCTGCTGTTGTGGGCCTGGGTCCTTGTTCTGTCGCCTCAAACAGGGAAGTACATCAGGATAGTGATTGTTCTCCTCTGGCTTTAGGCTGGTGGGGGGTCATGTTGGACCTGGCTTTTTGACAGGGTCATCCCCAAACTTTTTGCCTCCTTCCTCCTATTTTTTCTGACCTGTTCTTGTTGGCTTTTGAACTCTGGGCACTTTACCACTGCTAACCAGTGCTAAAGTGCATATGCTCTCTGTGTAAATTGTACTGTTGATTGGTTTATCCATGATTGGCTATTTAATTTACTTGTAAGACCCTAGTAGAGTGCACTATATGTGCCTAGGGCCTGTAGATTAAATGCTACTAGTGGGCCTTGCGCACTGGTTGTGCCACCCACTTCAGTAGCCCCTTAACCTTGTCTCAGGCCTGCCATTGCAAGGCCTGTGTGTGCAGTTTCACTGCCACTTCGACTTGGCATTTAAAAGTACTTGCCAAGCCTAAAACTCCCCCTTTTCTACTAATAAGTCACCCCTAATGTGTGCCCTAGGTAACCCCTAGAGCAGGGTGCTGTGTGGGTAAAAGGCAGGACATGTACCTGTGTAGTTTATATGTCCTGGTGGTGTAAAACTCCTAAATTCGTTTTTACACTACTGTGAGGCCTGCTCCCTTAATAGGCTAACATTGGGGCTGCCCTCATACATTGTTGAAGTGGCAGCTGCTGATCTGAAAGGAGCAGGAAGGTCATATTTAGTATGACCAGAATGGTAATACAAAATCCTGCTGACTGGTGAAGTCGGATTTAATATTACTATTCTAGAACTGCCACTTTTAGAAAGTGAGCATTTATTTGCACTTAAATCTTTCTGTGCCTTACGATCCACATCTGGCTAGGTTTAGTTGACAGCTCCTTGTGCATTCACTCAGACACTCCCCAAACATAGGGTACTCAGCCTCACTTGCATACATCTGCATTTTGAATGCGTCTTCCTGGGCTGGGAGGGTGGAGGGCATGCCCTCACACAAAGGACTGCTACACCCCCTACTGGCACCCTGGCAGACAGGATTGAACTGAAATGGGGACCTGGTGCATTTCTTAGCCACTCTTTGAAGTCACCCCCACTTCAAAGGCACAATTTAGTATAAAACAGGGCCTCTGCCCTACCTCATCAGACACTTGCTGGAGACGAAACCTGAACCAGAACCTACATCCTGCCAAGAAGAACTGCCTGGCTGCTCAAAGGACTCACCTGTCTGCTTTCTACAAAGGACTGCTGCCTTGCTGAACTCTTGTCTGGCTGTAAAAGTGCTCTCCAAGGGCTTGGATAGAGCTTGCCTCCTGTTCCCTGAAGTCTCAGGACCAAAAAGACTTCTCTTTTTCATTTGGACTCTTCGTGCGGCGAAATTTTCGACGCACAGCTTGTTCCGCTGTGAAACATTCACTGTACGCGATCCAGAAAGACGCCGCTCGACGCGACGCCTGCGGTGCGACCGGAACTTCGACGCACGGCCTCACATGGACAACGCCGCCCGACTTCCAGAGGGGAAATCGACGCGATGCCTGCCGTGAGAAAGAAAATCCCACGCACAGCCTTCCGGAATGACGCGCAGCCGGATAACAAGCCGAAAAATCCACGCACAGACCCTGGGACATCTGGTAATCCCGTGATCCATAGAAGGAGACGGTCCGCGTGCCGGAAAACGACGCACGTCTTCCCCGAGTGAAAAATAACGACGCAAGTCCATGTGTGAAGGGGCGAAACTGACGCAAGCACCATTTTTCCTCCCGTAGAACGACGCGCGTCTCCCCGCGTGAAAAATAACGACGCAAGTCCATGTGTGAATGGGCGTAACCGACGCACACACCATTTTTCCACGCCTCTCCTCTTCTGCGGCCCTCTGCGGAGATTTTCCACTCCAAACCAGGTACTTTGTGCTTGAAAGAGACTTTGTTTACTTTTTAAAGACTTGAGACACTTCATATCACTTTTTAGTGATATCTTTACAAATTCATATTGCATCTTTGATCGTTTTGACTTGCAAATACCCAGATAAATATTATAAATTTTTCTAAACACAGTGTGGTGTATTTTTGTGGTGCTATATTGTATGATTTATTGCACAAACGCTTTACACATTGCCTTCTAAGTTAAGCCTGACTGCTCGTGCCAAGCTACCAGAGGGTGGACACAGGATAATTTGGATTGTGTGTGACTTACCCTGACTAGAGTGAGGGTTCTTGCTTGGGCAGAGGGTAACCTGACTGCCAACCAAAAACCCAATTTCTAACAGTCTGTAATATATGTTTCCCCTTTCTCCTTCTCCTTTTGTGATGCCCCAATAGGAGCTCAACTTAGTTCTTACTTATCTCATGTGTACTCCATTCGAGCTGCTCCACAGTTGTCATTTGCAGCTTCTTACCATCAAAACTATGTTCCTTATTGCCATCACATTGGCACAGCATGTGAGCGAACTTCATGCTCTGTATGTTTACCCACAATACACTGCTTTCCTCCAACACAAGCTAGTTCTGTATTCTAGGGCATCCTGTCTCCTAAAAGTTCCACATTCCACTGTTCCATGTCCGTCAATTCATCACTCCGACGGTGTTCTATGCTCCACCTCACCCCTCTGAGGCTCCATTACTTGGACCAGAGAGCACTCAGTTTTTACATCAGTCGCACCAAAGACCACCAGGTGGACAATCAGGTATTCGCAGGTCTCGCCACAGCAAAAAAAGACAAGGATGGGCAGAAGCGTACCATCTCACACTGGATTGATCTCTGCATTAAGATATGCTACTTACTGATGAAAAGGCAGCCTCCAGAAACACTGCCGGCGCATTCCATCAGGGTCAGAGCTGCTACCACTGTCTTAGCATGTGAAGGCCCTGTCATAGACATATACCAAGCAGCCACATAGGCGTCTTTCTATGCGTTCATGAAACACTATTGCCTGGACACACAACTCAGTCGAGAGGGGCACTTTGCCAGCTTGGTCTTGCAGGACTTTCTGGTTTGAGTGCATCCACAGCCTTCCTCCCATTAGGTTCTGCTTGGTATCTGCAGAAAGAAGTCTCTATCAGAAGAACAAGTTACATACCTTGGTAACGCTCTTTATGGTACAGAATCTATCTAGCCGCAGATTCTTCACTGATCATCCCATCCTCCCTATTCCATGCTTGGACTCCACCCAATAAAAAGATCCTAAGCCTAGGAATCTTCACTCCTTCACAGTTTGCTTTTACAGTGCCATGTGTGGGGGCACGGACAGTGTCAAAAGCATCTGAAGTGAGCGTGCTGAAGTGGCGCCTATATAGGCCCCTCACGTCACTTCCAGAGTGGGATGCCATCAGTGCAGAGAGGTAAATCACCACCTTCTGGTGAGCAGAAGGATTGGGAAACAGTTTCTGTATCCAGTCTGATGACTGGAAAATATTTAAAATCTACTGCTAGGTAGAGTCCCTACCAGAAAGAGCATTATGAAAGGTAAGTAACTTGTTCGTCTTGAAAATGAACATTCTTAAACATGTTTATTCAGCTCTCTGTTCTTCAGTTTAAGTGCAGGCCTATTTGTTCAGGCATCGTTGATCTTTTCCCTTTAGAACTCAAAACCTATGGTATCACCCACTGTCCTGGTCCGTGGTGTTAAAACAGACCGAGATCTGACAGACCCCTCAGCCACAATAATGTACAAATGTTTCATAATGTGAATGTGGTATGTGGAGAATGACCATCTATAGTAAAATGAAGATGTAGAAAGTTTATTTATATGGAACCCACAACAGTGTCGGTCTGGCAGGTTCTGGAGCAAAGCTGTAACTGACAGACGCTTGACTCAACACCTGAACCCCCAACGTATGACTCAGACAGGCTGTACCTTCTTGTCTAATAAAACAGTTTTCCTTATTCATTTTTCCCTTCCTCAATGTTATTTCCGTGTGACTTCAGAGTTGGTCAAGTAAGGCCAGTTCTCAGGTGCTCCCTCATCCAAATCAATGTTGTCATATTATTCCCTGCAGCGTTTGACTGACAGAGGTTAGCAAGGCAGGGCTACTCTGGAAGTGTCAACTACCTATTCAAAGAGATGATGCTGTGTAACAATCAGAACACCGTGAAACGCAGACATACCACTTAATAACTGAAGGTTGTCTCAGACCTTTAATTTATAAAAAAAAATTACTTTAATGCAAATAAATACAATTATTACACACGAAATAATCATGAACAAGGAAAAGCAGAACTCACTGGCTCCTTCCTCGCCATTGATCTGTCCCAGATTCTATAAAAACACTTAAGCACTTAGTACTATAGTTCCTGTTATCCTCGGAATCTATGGGCAATATTAGCTTATGGACGTGTTTACCAGCCCAGTGTCACAACCATGGAACCCAGGCTCATTCATGCACCAATGATGTATGACTTCAATTGGTAAGAAAGTGCAAGAATGATTGTGAGTTATGATCTTCAGAATCAGCAGCTGTTTTCACAGATATAAAAACAACGTTTTCCAAACTGTGGACCACGACCCACTGATGAGCTCTGAGCCAGTTTTGGTGGGTGGGAAGTTCTCAGCAGTAAATAAAAACTCTTTTGAAATCTGTGTCTGTCTTGTCATATATTTGGCGGTGCTTCAAAGACAGAGGCCGAATGTCATGGTATATCTTTTGACTAAGTGTGGCTTGGTCTGTTAACATGGGGTTTGGAGTTTACATTTCTTTCTCTGACTGCAAAGTGAGAAGCTTGCTGAAATACAGGGAATGTGAAAGGAAAGCCTGTAGGATGTGTTTGTTTGCAACACACAACAAAATGGAAATACCAATAAATGAACTATGCATTCATTAGCTAGAAAAGCAAAATAAAGCACTTTTTTGTAATTCTGAAGTGTGCTGGAAACAAAGATTTTATTAGGATCAAAACAAATCAATACACTTTACATGGTGATGCAAAATGATACATTTTCACAGAAAACCGATTTTTACATATCATTTGTGTGCTATATTGTTTTATCTGTAAAACTGTATGTCGGCGGGGGGTTGGCTAATTGGGCCAAAATAGCAGACGCTCCTCTCTGAGCTCCCGACCGAAATCTTGGTGCTGGAGGGGACCATGGATCGCGTCTACCCTTCCCAGCTCTCTCCCATATCACGTAGAGGACTCAGCCCTAAATTTGAATCCGTTTCTGCCCGCCGCGGTGGGCCCCGACGGATATCAGATGAGACTTAGTCGACTCCGTGGTGGGTTTCAACAACAGACACATCCAGACGCGCCAGGCTCTGGAGAGACACTCACCTTAGAGGGTGGGGCCTATTTTCGCCCGCGGGGAGACTCTGACATGGCAGGCCCCAAAGCTGCTTCACTCCGGTGGACATCAGCACTTCTCCCCCCACTAGGCTAGAGCACAATCTTGACCTGGACGGGCCCCGGGGGGGGCTTTCTCTTTGACAACAGTTGCGGCTTGAATGGGCTGGGGGCCAGAGATGCCGGCACTACACCCCTCTGAAAGGGGTTGCTGGCAACGTCATACACTGATCCGCACCCTGCGATCCTTCTTTCCTTTTTGCTGCTGGCGCCAGTGATGTACCAGGGATCTCCACCTCCTGCTTCTCGAAGGGGAGCGCCTTCTCCCTACCACCGCCCTTCACTCTGAGACCTGGACTTTGGTCCCCCGTAGGAGAGACAGTGCACACCATCTCTTCCACTCCTAGCTCACCTGGCTTTTGTCACCACTCCTTTGGCAGTGTCCTTGCTGGTTGTGCTTCCCCCCTCCAATGTCATCCCAGCAGGGGCCAAGCAGGCCAGGCTGGGGGCAATGCTGACCCCAGCGGCCTGTACACATTCTGCCTGAAGCATTCCTCCCTTGCCCAAACACAGCACTTGCCCGACTGAGCCGGCCACTTATAAAGGAGACCCCCTCCCACCAGTGATTTCAATCTTGGCCACGATGGGCTGCAACAGGCCCTCCACCTCCCAATCACAAGTCAAAACTGACCACTACCCAGCCCCACTACTACTTCCCAGGGATCCTCAACTACACTGCCGAACCGCCCTAATCTGCCTTCAAACCTTGACAGTACTGATGCCATCCTACAGTCCATTCAAGCCTCCCGATCCACCTTGGAAACCAGAATCGGCGAGGTGGGAGTAAAGGTCTCCTTCCTGCGTTAAGACCTCAGGGAAGTGGCAGACAGAGTTACGAAGCGGAGTGCTGGGTGTCGGACCTATAGGACACCGTCAAGGAACTGAAGTCAATGGTCTACCACCTTTTAACGATGTCTGCATTGCTGGAGGCCTGCGCAGAGGATGCTGAAGGCCAGGCCCTGCCGCTGTAACCTATGGTTTGTGGAATTACCCAAAGGAACCGAGTGGCAATTCCCTGAACAATTCCTGGAGAGCTGGCTAACCTGCCAGTTGCCCAATTCCTCGCTATGGACCTGCTTAGTGGTGGAGAGGGTGCACTGTCCCCCCGCGCAACGCCCCGCCCGGGGCCCCACCACACTCCAAGATAGCCAAGCTTCTGAACTATCAGATCGGGACAAAATTCTTCAGGAGGTCTGCAAACTGAACAACCTCCATTACCAGGGCAGTCATGTGATGATCTTCCCGGACTACACCCGTGCCATTCAACAGCGGTGTAGGACATATGACAGTGTCAAGCAATAGCTACGTTCCAGGGGAATCTGATATATGTTCCTTTTCCCTGCACGCCTTATAGTGCTACATGACTCTAAATCATAGTTTTTCGAATGCCCAGATGAGGCCCTCACATAGGCTACTGAACACCTCCCCTTGAAATGCAGCACCCCACCCCTGTGAGACCAGACTCTCTCCAAAGCAAATCATAATATCAACATGCTGCACCCAAAGACACCCCTCTCCAGCCTCAGAAGGAGAGAGACCTGCTGAGGCACTCCCTCTCCCCATCGTCCTGCCTCACCCTCCTCAGCCACTGGCTACCTCGGTGACCGGGAGCCCTCAAATGACACCCGACCTGCACTGGTGTCTATCTCTGTCTATTCTCTTATGACAACCACCATCCACACCATATCCTTTAACTAGCTCTGGCTTGATTGAGATTGATAGGGCCTCGGAGGGCATTACTTTTGCTTTGTTCTCCACCTAGTTCTTATTTGTTGTGTTATGGGGCGACAGATGCTTCTGGGGTGGTAGTGTGGGGTAAGGGGTGTTCTGTTGGGATGTTCAAATGGCTTTGTGTTTTTTAAATTATTATTATTATTTGTTTTCAGTTTACTGCTGC
The DNA here is from genome assembly GCF_031143425.1 of Pleurodeles waltl. Taxonomy (NCBI): domain Eukaryota; kingdom Metazoa; phylum Chordata; class Amphibia; order Caudata; family Salamandridae; genus Pleurodeles; species Pleurodeles waltl. Next base: position 55,377,987 of record NC_090443.1, read on the forward strand.
ACTTTGAGACCCTCGCCTACAACACACATCCCCAATGACAAATAACGACACACTGTTCACTGCCCTCTCCTGGAATGTTAATGGCCTCAATCACAAAATCAAATGGAAGGCTGTCTTCCAGTACCTTAAACACCACACACCCTCTAGTGGTGCTCTGCAAGAAACTCACCTACTCATCAGTCACTGTTCTGCTCTGCAGCAGGTGGGTTACACCTGAGTCTACCATGCCAGATACATGGACAGCTCCAATGACGCTGTCATTCTTGTACACAAGAAGCTTTCTCTGCTCCTAACAAGATCGCATTGCAATGCCCTCAGTCCCTTTGCCTGGAGGAGGGTGACAGGGAGGGCGTCCACTGGACAATTACTTCCATTTACGCCTCCCACACTCATGTCCCCTATGCTACATGTCCTTGCTCCCCTACTACAATCCCTCCCCAGCCCCACCCTTCTGGGGGTGACTTAATCTATGTGATGGACCCTCAGTTGGACTCCAGTTAGCGCTCTGCCCGTAGTACGTACGACTTAGCCACTTGGGCCACCTCTTTGTCCCTTTCCGACTCATGGCGCCTGCTTCACTCCCAAGGTAAGGAATACACCTTCTATTCTCACCCTCACAAATCCCTTGCTAGGCTTGATTATCTTTTTGTACTGTCCACAGACACTACAGGACTGATTGATGCTTGCATCCTCCCACATGCATTGACAAATCATGCCCCCATCACCCTGGCTCTCAGATCCTCCCGAATCCAGCAGCTAAGCCACTAATGCCTTAGCACATGGTAGCTTACTGACTCTCATTTTTCAGATTTCCTTTGGACGCAAATCTCAGACTACTTCAATACCAATGCATGCTCCGTTAGCTCCCCTACCCTAGTATGGGAGGCCCTGAAGGCTACCATTCATGGTAAGATAATCTCTTACCAAACAGCCACCTGCTCCCATAGATTTAAGAAGGTCTTGTTGCTAGAACACAATCTGCGCATCGCAGATGAAGCCTACGCTGCCAACCCCACTGCCAAGATGAAACATGCAGTGGATCTAAAAAGGCTTGCACTCCACCTTAAACAGATGGACGCTGTGACCTTTGCACACCTTGTTTCGCATAAGGTTGGGAAACATTTACACTGGCTAGTGATCAGGGACTTAGCCTCTGCCTGATCCCTTCCATCGTGACGGAGACGTGTCAAAAGCTCAATCATGTAGGAATTCGTACACTACCTCACCCTCCTTTACACTAATCACCCAGTAATTGAGGCTGCATGCCTCCACCCTATCGTTGAGGACTTACTTCTCCCTTGCCTAGCTGACACCGAGAGATAGGATCTGGAAGACCCCATCACAGCAGCTAAAGGGGCACTTGCCACCGGAAAATTACCAGTCCCCAACGGCCTCCTACTGGAAATGTATAAGAAATATGCCTCCCGTCTGTCCGCCCCACTGCTCACAACATATGAGGAGTTCCTTAGGGTGGGCGAACTCCCTTACGATCTCTGTGGCACCACTATCTCTGTCATCCTTAAATAACGGAAACTCCTGGAGGATTGTGGGTTGTATAGGCCCATTTCCATTTTGAACAAAGAATCTAAGATCCTGGCCAAGGTACTCGCAAACCGGCTAGTGAATTTCATCACCTCTCTCATTCACCCAGATCAGAACGCCTTTATGCTGTGACACAGCACTTACCACTGCCTCCATCGAGTATACAATGCAATTGTCCTTTCCGAGGACATGATGGACTGCCATTCCCTTGTCTCTATCGACTCCGCAAAGGCCTTTGACTTAGTTTGTTGGCAGTTCTTGTTCTGCTTCCTGGAGTGGATGAACTTTGGTCCTCTCTTTTGTAGCTGGGTCTGTACACTCTACTCGGGCCCCTGGGCAAAAGTCACTGTAAATAGAGTAACCTCACAGACTATCCCTGTTAAGCAGGGCAGAAGACAGGGCTGCCCTCTCTTGCCCCTTTTATTTGCACTTGCCATCGAATCACTGGCAGAATGGATCCAGAAGGATGCACAGCTCTGTGGCTTCTGTGGCCTGATAGTCACGAGGACCAGGTTTGCTCTACGCGGACAACTTGCTTGTCTATGTGGGCGACCCCTGAGACCTCAATCCCATACCTCTTACACATGTTGCAGGTCTACCAAGAAGCTTCTGGCCTCACAGTGAACTGGTCCAAGTCTACCTACATACCCCTCTGGGGGTTCCATGAAGACATCACATCCATAACCTCATTTCAGTGGTCTACAGATCCGTTCCAATACTTGGGAATACAGATCGCCTTCTCCCAGCAGCAGGCTTGGGACCTTAACATCACGCCTCTTGTTGCCGGCACCAGGAGGAAGGGCCACTCTACCTCTTAACATTGCTGGTAGAGGAGCACTATTTAAAATCATTTTGTTAACGAGGTTCCTTTACATCCTACAAAACTGCCCTTACCTCATCACCCCCTTCACATGTTTTATTTGGGCTGATAGCCTGCCACGAATCTCCTTCTGAAAATACATGCTACACCCATATGATAGCGGGCTGGGGTCCTCCAACGTTCCCTTATACTACAGGGCCAGCCACTTTCTCCCCGTCACTGACTGGTTCTTCGCAGACCTTGGGGAGCCCGTCATAGCGCCGGAGCACAGAGAACTGGAATGCCATAGCACCCTCAATCTGCTCTATGAATATACCGTCCCTAAGAACCTGCCCCAGCCACCTGTTCGAGACTGCTTGCTTGGCACCAGTCGCCGAAACAGGATTAGATGGGAGGGGGTGCTGCAAGCAATGATGCCATTGTGCGCTGGGTCCTAGATTTCCCAGACTACCGCCTTGGAGGGTGTCAGAACATGGGACTCCATCGGCATAACAACACTGGGGGACATATGACAAGGCACGTCTATGAGATGTTTCAACACCTTACTGACACCTAAACAGTGCACAAATCACAATTTGTCTGCTTTCTACAGTTACGAAATGCCCTGGAGGCCTCCCTAGACTTCTTAGATCCCTCCCCCAGTTCCACCCCCTGAAATCACACTTGCTGGAGTCACACCTAGTCAGAAAGGGTGTATACTGCCTCTACCGCTCACTAGTCAATAATACTCCTGACCCCATTGTTACCCTCAGAGAGTGATGGGAGGGGGATCAGGGCCCATTGGATGATGACAACTTGATAGAAGCAAAAATGGCCCCAAGATCTCTGGCAATATCAGTGAGGCTCCTCCTTATCCAACTAAAGTATCTTCACCGTGTTCACTATAGCCCCTCTCAACTGCATAGTATGGGAGGCACTCTTTCACTATGATGTTGGCAATGCCAACACCCAGTGGGCACCATCTTCAACATGGTCTGGGGGTACACGACCATCCAAGCATACTGGTCATGCATTTGCACTACTTTTTCCCCATATCGTATACAGACCAGTCCCATTAGATCTGAAACTAGTTTTCTTGGGCCTTTTGGATACTTGGGGAGAGAGTCGCAACGTTCAAAAGCTTGTTGAAGTGGGCTTCATCATTGCAAAGAGGGACAGTGCTCGACATTGGTGTTCTTAACTTGCCCCAACCTTCCTCAAACAGACAAGGGGGATGGACTTTGCCGCTGCAGCAGAAACATATATTTATAAATCCAGGGGATGACCGGAAAAACACCATGAAATATAAAATATTGGGGGAATGGTTGCAGTACTCCCAATCTTTATCATCTACAACATGACTTTTCTGGTGTATACTTTTAACTCACTGCTAGCTGGGTATTGTGAGACTTGGCTTAATGCAGTACTGTTAATGTTGTACATTGGATTACCTTTGTCATTGTTTTCAATAAAAAATGTGTTACGCTACCACATGACACTTTAGTTACATTAAAAAATCACCCTCATCATGTCCGTTAAAGGTTGGTGGGTTGCGAAAGTTGAGTCGCGAATCTAAAAAGTTTTAAAAGCACTGATGTAAAAGATATGCTTCAAAATAGTACCAGTTCATATTGCTACACTTCAAAGAGAAATGTATATTTTCTGTGTGTACAACAATGATTTATGTTTCAGCTGCAGGTGTAGGAATGTTTGATGTTTTGATGCTCCGGACACGAAACCTCTTAGACATAAAGGGCCTGATTTAAGGAAAGTGGCGCTGCACCTGTATCTAAGATATGGCACACCATGATGGTAGTTAGGGAACTAGTGTCAACAAATGTTACGCTAGTTCAGAGCTTTGCAGGATTAGCGTAAAAAATGTTGACACTAATCCTGCAAAGCCCATTGTAAGCAATGGTGTGCCTCCTTTTAACGCTTGCTTTGAGCAGGCATTAAAAGTGCCGAAAAAACGGGCATTTAAAGTGCCATTTTTTCGCCCCCCCCTAGCGGGGAACGCCCCCTTTTCATACATTATGCCTGGCCAGGCATAATCTAGACACAAAGGGTTACAAAGTGCATGCATTGCGGCACTTTGAAAATTTGATGCTGCAATTTTGACCTCATTGGGCTACATTAGAATAATAGAAAATGATGCTAATCTGACGCAAGGAGGCACTAGGGCCTCTTAAATCTGCCCCAAAGTGCTTCCCACAACCTGCTAAAAGTGGCCAGAAAAACTAACCCCATACTAGCAACATGCAACCATCACTTAAAAGCGTGCTGCAGGTGATGAGACAACATCTAGTGTCCAGTTCCTGGGGAGCCAACTACCCACAGGGTGATGGCAGCAGGAATATCGATGGTTCTGGTGTTCGTATCCTAGAATCCTTGCACTGTGGCAAAGGATGTTTTTAATTGTTTACATCATGCTTATTGCTAGTTTGAGTTGGAAGTTTACAGTACCAAGGGTGTCCTGTAGTTCAGGGAGAAGGACTCTAACAACCTCTCCAGCAAAGATAAAGCCGGAAATAATGGATTGGAGGTTCACCTGTGGATTTCGCTTGAACTGCTTAATGAATTTCAATGCAGTAAATATTTCTGGACCTTCTCTAGACACCTTTCTGAAATCCAGACTAGGGGTTCCTTGAGGCTCTTGTAGACCACTGAAAAACACACAAAGGTTACTCTGAAGGATGGACAGGGACAAAGGAGGCTTGTACTCAGCAGCAGCAGATGATGACAACTCTTCCTACCGGCCTCAGCAGCCGGACAATGTTTGATGGTGTACTCAGCGAGCTGGGTCAGACTATCTTTTGCTGTTGAGCTGGTGCAGTTCAACGATGGGTCACACAGGTCTCCTAGGTACAACTGGTCTCTAGACTTCCTGAGAGATGGTCACATTTCCTAAAAAGATGCAGTGTAGCATTTTTTTCTCTCAGGCAGCAGTCTTCCTTTTTGAAGACATGCACATCAGCTCTTGGGTTTTTTGGGCCCAAGTTTATGCCTCGCTTAGAAAGGGAGGCAATCGCCAGCAGCATGCCTCTCCTGGAACGCTTCTCTGCTACACTGGTGTGCAGCTCCACCTGAGAATATCGAAAAATCCAAGCACAACTTACTGACCCAAGGGGCCATGCTTATTATCGGATTTAACCAATTAGCTTTCCTGCAATGTTCAGATACCGATTCTTTCAATCACAAAAGGCATGACCCCCTCATGACCAGCTCCTGCCAGGGCAACGAACAGCAAGAACCTTTCCTCAGCAGATTGTAACTGGCACGAGTTTGATGTCTATTGGGTACCGGACAGCATGCCACATCATGCATCCTGGCAGATTTGTAAAACGAGGAAACGAGCAACGGAACATGGGAGCACCACGGCAGAAGTAGTGCAGCAACTACAAAGGATAAAAGCATGACACAACCACCTACAAGATCATTGTGTCACTTTGAAGGAGGTAGCGGGTGAAGGAATTCAAAAGTGCAGGTGCCTCACGCAAAGCCTAACAGTTTTTTGGTCGTCACACACACAAGCACACACTCCTCAAACTCACCCCTCTCTCACTGACAGATGTGCACCTACTTTCTATACATATTCCATGCATATGCAATCAAAGAGCGCACATTGGGGGAGACTTGGAGATAATTTGAGATCATGGAGTGCATTCGGCAACTGCCCCTGAGGGGTATAAGGAAAAGATTTGGCTCTTCACTGTAGATCAGACCCATGAAGCCCTTGTAGAGAGGGCACTCGCTGAAAGAAGGGGGCTGTTTATTTGTCACCTCAACATCAGAACACATCTCCAGGCTTTAAATACAACCTTGGTTTGCTTGAAGGTTTGTTGAGCTCACTGGGTCAAAACAACAAGAATGTCATGACACACTCAGGTGACGACCAAAAGAGGGCAGCATGGCTCTCCAGAGCTGTGCTAGGTGCTTTTCATCCCGACAGCTTGTTGAATACTAATAAAACCACAATGGTTCACAATGCTTGGAAAGAGAATTCTTTAACTCATCCTAATGTATGCATCTGTAGCCTTTTTCCACGATGTCCTCTTGTTTTAGCATCATTTGCAAAGTTTGTTCATGGTAGTCATCATTCCTCCTTAGATGCACTCAGTTTGTCAAGACCAGAGCTTAATTTGAGCCGATGGTTTCCGGTGGTGGGCACCGGCACTTATTTTTGAGGGCCAGCACTTATTTTTGTGTATCAGACATTTACTGCTAGCAAAAGACACATATGGGAAAGATGGAAGAAGAGAAAAACCAAAAGGTGTCACAAAGGAAGAAAACAGAAAGCTGCAAGAGTGAGCTGAAGGGGCAGGGAGTGGTTGTAAATGGGTTAAAGAGGCCCAAGATGGCTTCAGGATTACGGTGCCTCAGTAGTCTGTGGCAGCACATTTCATTGGCGCAGCTTGGGCATTGGCACGTTTTTATTTGCAAATTAAGTACAGGTCAAGACTGAACCTTCTAAATCCATTTCTACATCATGGGCTGCTTTACAACTCAGTTTTGACCTAGTCACTTTTAATCATCCACATGGAACTGCAAGGGGACTCTTTGAATGCCACTGTAGCTTCCATTTGCCATTATGAAACATTAGCCACTTCACCCTCAAGGTGACTTCTTTAAGCATTGCCCTCCTTTTGAATTACATTGCTACCATATAGAACGTCATCTAACATCTTCAAAATAAATCCACACCTCTCCTCAAATTATTTTCTTCTCCACATTAATCCAAAATGACGGTCCCTGTCTTCTTTCCCAAAGTAACACGTCCCTCATAATCTTCCTCGAATCATCTTCAAAGCTCACCTACACCAACATTTGTGACAAATTCTATAAGTCTTGTTTCTTAAACTTCGGATTGACCAAAGGATCAAACTCTCCATCTCTAGCTTTGCCTTCTCCTCTGTAGTTCTAAATGATTACTTCTGCACTTTGTTGGCATTTCAGACTGTTCTCTCCAGACTATCCCATGAAGTCTGTTTTCCAGTCCTTAGCTCACTTCATTGCTAGTCTGCAGAAACTTGACTATGTGTCTGAATCCCTGTCAAGCCATCAAGCCATCTTTCATTTTCAAGATCTTTGACATTACTTTCAGGCCCATTAAATATCAGACGCTGACTTGCAGAGGCTCTAAACCTTCCATCTCTTATAGTCCTCTTCAAAACTGCACTAAAGATGACCTTGTGATCGCCTTCCATAAAAATTATAAACTTCTTCACAAGCGCTCCTTGAACCTGGACCATTCTTTCATAAGGTCCATCAAGCATTGGCTTGCTCTTCTAGGGACTTTTTGTGAAGACTCAAACATTTCCTGAAGGCAATACCTTCACGCCTCTCAGTAGCCATTCAACATCTTGGCTTGTCATATCGTCCTTTTTTCTCCAGCAGTGACTGGGGTCTGTAGTTTTTTATAGTCTCTGCCTCTTGGTGTCTGTCTTTTCCTCATTTTCTATCTCATTTGTACTTGCTTTTCACTTTGTTAATGTTCTGTTCATCGTAAAGCCCTCCATACCTTCAGGAGTGGTTGTGCGAACATATTAAGTAAATAGTGTTGCCTACCTACATAACTGGTGACTGTGGGGACTCTGCAGTTTTTCTGTAGTAAATTAGGGCCTGATTCAGATGTTGGCAGTAACGGTCCTGCCGTTGAGTTTTCGACTGAAAACCTGTCCACCTCCATGGCGAACCGATAGCCGAAAGCCCGCATTCAAACTGGCATCTCAGCATAAAAACACCACCTGCGTCAAAGGCGGGAAATGCAAAAATGGATGCCAGCAGGAACTCAGCCATTCCTTTCCGACGTACAGATTTGGATGAGCCTTCCCGCCAAGCAAAAAAAGCGGTCCAACCTCCAATTCTGAGCTGGTGTATGTGAGGGGGGTAAGGGGAGACAACTCACCATTTCTCCCCATTCCACAGCTATTTTCGACTGGACCCAACTGGATAATACCTGCTGTCGCTACTGCCACCAACCCATGGAGAAAACACAACCTCCGATCGGTGGACTCAGAGGTAGGGACGCCTCATTTCCAGAGTACGTTGGGAGTACACTGCATGCGAGGCCGGGACCACTGCAGGCATATACATGTCAGTATTTTTTATTTTTTTTATCGCTGTGACACACATATGTCAGGGAGACAATTGTGTCACACATGGCTAAGGGACACACTGGCACAACATGCATATTGCATACGTATACACATGTCATTGTGGTGTCAGTATTTATTGTCAAATGACTGCTGGCACCACAATGATGGTACATCCACACTTGTCAACGGTGTCCAGTGTCAATGGTGTGTGTATGTTAGGTCATGGATGTATGTCAATGTGTGTTTTCAGCATCTATGTAATAGATAATAAGTGTGTATCTGGTGTGTTGTGTAGTGTGTGATGCAGGGAGACACATATGGCTAAGGGACAGTGTGTGTGTCACTTACCTCTATTCCATAGCTCCTGCCATTGTACGTAGTACATTGGGTCCCCCTGCCGTCTCCCTCCGATAGTCCACCGCTTGCAGAGCTGTTACATCTAAATACAGCATGTGAAACACCGTTGCCTTGGAGGTCTTTTTGGATCTGGCTTGGCGATCACACCGTCAAGATCTAAATCAGGCCCTTAATGTTGTTCAATGTATATATTTTACTACTGGCAGCCAGCCTATGCAAACTGACTTTCAATCTGACTGCCTCAAACATATTTATTTGGAGCAATATGGTAATGACAGTAATGTTCGGAAATTTGACCAACACACATTTTTTCAAACAAATGAATTAACTTGCCAATAACACAGTCTACCACATATTTACTGTAAATGTTATCGCGAAAATGTGATTGGAAAGCAAATGCAAATAAGTGTGGGAGAAGTGTGCAGTGATGTTTATTTAACGAGTAATTGCCCTACTATTGCACGAAATACAAATTGACAATTACACAAATCTAGAGGTAACACCTCTGAATTACGTTTCACCTTAATTTATGCTTCATTTATTTGCACATAACGATAAAATCGTGATTATTATAGTGCAGTGACTTATTACTGTGAGTTACTTGCAAGAAACACTAATTGTAATATAGGATTGTAATATTCTTATCCCAGGTCGTTGTCCATGTTTTGAACAAAACGCTAGGTTGCGCAGTGATGGCCCGTTATTACCACATCATGGTATCACCACTGGGTTCAGCGCATGCCCTTAAAATGAAGGCGCAAATACGAAACGCCTGCATTGAGGGCTCAACATTTCACATATGGCCGTCCTGTCGCACTTCTGTTTAAGGGCTGAGGCCTCCTATAAAAGAGTGACTTTGAGAGTCCAAACGTTTCAATCCGCTCATGACTGATCCTGGACACCCAGGATGCCGTGGCGGTCGAGACAACTGAGTTTGATTAAGTTTAAACAAAGAAATGTTGAATCATGGGCCACACAGGGGCACTTGGATGTGCTTATTTAAAAAATAAACAGAAAAGACTGACGCTAAACATCATCGCTTAGATGCAGCATGTCTATGTTGTGTTCGCAGATGCGCAGTCGCTGTGTTCTGTGGAGGGGAGGAGGGTATGTTCTGATTGTGTGTGCTGTTTTGCGTGCCTAGATTTAAATAGCCTTTGGAATGTGCTGGAAGTCGGGGCGGCTATGCCGGAGACTGTGAACTGGTGACTGTCCGGGCAGGAATAGCTTCGTTAGGAGATTGTGAGTCACCTCCACACTTTAGGGACCCAGGGTCTGGAGGTGACAAGAAAGTATGTCATTGAGCCAGCTCAGACCTTGGCGTCCTGGCCACCACCTCATGTAAGAAGATGGATAGGCGCCTGGGCGAGGATAGGCTGTATGAGTAGCGGGCTTAGTGCTGGTAGGTTGAGAGCGATAGGGGAGTGGAATTTTGCCTGTCTCATGGGTTATTTTAGGCCTTGTTATCTAGTTGTCGTCATGTTTCCTCTCGCAGATCCAGTAACTTCCCTGAGCTGCAGTGATACCAGTGCCTGTTAATAAACCAGGGCTTTGGAAATGCTATCACGCGGAGCCTTCATCCATATGGAGTCATTATGTCCACTCATTAGACCAGGGGTCTCAACCCTTTCTATAGTGAAAGCTACTTGTGCTCAAGGAAAATCCTCCCGAACTACCAGCAAATTTTATTACTGTAAAATCGTGACTACATTTCTTAGCATTTCAGGCGACCAACAGCTTTAAGTGTGTTTTGGAAATGCAACCTTTAGTCTTCATCACACTATCAGTTTCTGAAAACTCACATATTTTTCTATCAAATACCCCTTTCGATTTTTGTCAAAGAAACTCAATTTTAAAGATGGAAATTTTTTGCTGAAAAAAGATAACTTTTACTTTCAAAGTGTCCGTTTTCATTTTTTATAAATACAGAGAACCCAGACATCAGCTTGGCATCCTCATCAAATACTGACGTACAAATTCCTCACAGGGACAGATTCCTCTTCAAATGCGTGGGTGTTACAAACATAGGCCTTGGATGCAAAAGGAAACGTTATCTATGACCATCCAGGAAGGTAGTCAAATTGTATTGCTGTGGCCAATGGATGAAATCCTATCTGTGTTGAGAAGGGATCAAATTTCATTAACAACTGTCTCTTAATAGGAGGAAAAAGTCCTTAGTAATTCTGAAAAGATTCTTTATAATCAATTAATTGGCTTCTTGACAGTGCACATAAGTAGTGCAGTGCCAGGCAGCATGATACTAGGGCCCATATTTATACTTTTTAGCACCGCATTTGTGTCAAACTTACATAATATAATTGTATTTTGTAAGTTTGTGCCACTTTTGCATCAAAAAATGACGCAAATGCGGCGCTAAAAAAGTATAAATCTGGGCCTAGATGTGATAAATCAATCTTAAGGTAAGCTGTAGTGACCTGTATCTATGGCTCTAAATTGTGTGTGCTAATGCATCTAAGAATAAATCAATGGTACTAGTTGTGAAAGAGAGATGCTATTTGAGTGCTCCGTATCCAAGTAAGAGTGGTCCATTACAATGCGCGCAAAGCTCGTGCAGGTTAGCAGCTATAAACGTAAACATAGCTAATGCGGGCCGTAGAATGTGTTAAAATCAATATAATCTGCCGTTCCCACAACAAAATTATAGAAATGGAGGGTGGGGTAACTAAGGGGTTGCTGCCATTACAAGCAATCCGACAAAAAAACAAATCTGTGACAAAGGGACACAATATGTTAATATTAATTGCTAACTATAACAGCCCATGATTGGCTTCGGGTAGGTACTTGAACCCCAGAGAAAAGCCTGCTGCTCTCTACTGTTGAAGGGTTAAACCCAGAAACACATGTCTAGCGATATACACCACTAGCTGCACAGACTAAGGTGAAAAACTACAGACCACAATTGAAGTAAGCACAAATTTTAACTGTGTTTACCATAATGCAATGGGGCAAACTGCATGCTGGAGTGTGAGGCAGTGTGCTCCCAACTGTTTCCTGTTTAAAAAAGGCTCCCTTGAGCCAACAAGCTGACAAGCTTTGGTTGATGCACCTGTGTGCCGGTGAGTGGTACTGAGACCTGGGAGGACTTTAGCAGCATTTCCGGCAATCCTAGAGAAAAGCCTGCTGCCCTTTACTGATGGAGGGCTAAATCCAGAAACACATGTCTAGAGATATAAAGAACTAGCTGCACCCACTAAAGTGAAAAACTACAGACTACTAATGAAGTGAGCACACATTTGTACTGCATTTACCATAATGCAATGTGGCAAACTGCATGCTGAAGTGTGAGGCAGTGTGCTCCCAACTGTTTCCTGGTATTTGAATCTGTGTCTGCAACATATTAAGTCACAAGGCACAGTTTATCATAAGAAAGTATATCTACAAGGACAGTGTTTGTGAGTCAGGTACTTAACTATGCATTAAAGGAGCTGTCATTATAATTTTGCATATATACTTAGTATAGTAATAGGAGCCACAAGGTACAAAGGAGACAAGCAATATAAAAAGACCCTTAAAAAAATCCATTTATATGACTGCAAACCTGGGGAGTGGGATCCTGCTACAGGTGTGTGTATTCCTCTCTTATCACTCGTGTCTGTATCATCAGCCTTTGCTGTAAGCACTGGTAACCATGTAGTATGGTCCTAAATGACACCAAAATAACAAAAATCAAATCTGAAAACCGGAATTATGATTTTTAAAAGTTTGTATTTAAAAATAGTGCCAAAAAGCATTAAGGCCCTCATTATGACATTGGCGGTAAATCCCACTTACCGCCACGCTGACTGATGTCAACTGCCCGCCGCCGTGGCAGATATCCGTTCACCATATTATGACACATATACACCAATCCGTCAGTATTCAGCCACAGACACAAATCCGCCACACCAAAGGTCAGTGATAAACTGGCGGTATCAAAATCCACACCGTTACGCCAACAGAACAAAGCCCACCACATTATGACCCACGAATCACCACGGCGGACATTCAGCGGAGGTAAACCACTGGCGGTACATACCACCATGCTCAAAATGGACACCCACAAACAGAACAACACCACATTGGACAATTCAAACAACACACACCTGACACCCATACAGACACCACAACCACACCACTATACAACACACATCCACATTACCCACAACCCTTTACCATTGCAAACAATTGCCACCAGAGAGACAGCAAGACCACTGACACAACCTAAGCCACTGCCTATACACTACTTACGAACCCCACATCTCACACCCCAACACTTGACCCAACACACCCTCACCTACATACCTCACACAACAACCATGGTAGCACAAAGACACCCCACTCCACAGAGGAGGAGCTAAGGGTCTTGGTGGAGGAAATCATCAGGGTAGAGCCACAGCTATTTGGAGCACAGGTGCAGCAGATATCGATAGCTAGGGAGATGGAGCTATGGCGGAGAATCGTGGACAGGGTCAAGGCCGCGGGACAGCACTCAAGAACTAGGGATGACATCAGGAAGATATGTAACGATCTACGGGGGAAGGTACGTTCCATTGTAACAAGACACCAGCTCGCTGTACAGAGGACTGGCGGTGGACCCCCACCTCCTCCACCACAACTAACAACATGGGAGGAGCAAGTCTTGGCAATCCTGCATCCTGAGGGGCTGGCTGGAGTAGGAGGAGGACTGGACTCTGGTAAGTCAACTCTCCACTATTATCACCCCCCTACCTGCACGCCATCACATACCCCCATCCTCACCCTCACTCCTATCACTGCACCACTTCCCACACACCCCATATCACATCTCACTTATCCCAATGCCAAGCCCTGCATGCTCTGCCAATGCATGGACACCACTCACAGCCATGCATGGACACTCAGCACTAAAGCATGCACACTATAGAGAACGAATCATCCCACCATACACCAACGTACACAAGTGAAAGATGCCAGGGCAAATACAACCAAAGAGGTCAAGTCACGTATGCACAATACGTCAGACACAGAAACCATAACACATCATTTACATCCCCACAGATACCCCAGCCAATGTCAGCAGAGAGGAGGTGCCAGCAATATCCAGTCCCCCAACAGAAGAGGCCCACAGTGATGACAGCAACTCTGGTCATCTGGATCTGGATGACCAACCTGGCCCATCAGGGACCCCTGGACAGCCGGTTACCCAGGCCCAGTCACACACCACCACAGAGCCTTCCCCCATCAGGAAACACCACCACAGCACCCACCCAGCGTCCCCAGGACACGTCAATCAGCAGTGTGTCCACCTCTACAGGGACCCCAGGCCACACCTCATACCCAAGACAATCAGGGACCTGGGGTCAGTGGCAGTGGGCACACGGTTCAGGGGAGAGAGTCACAGGCCAACAGGGAAGCTAGGAGGAGTCCTGTGCGTTAAGAGGAGGACAGGCTCAGGGAACCGACTCTCCAGGACGCACTTGCAGAGATCCTGGGAGCATATCAACATTCCCAGGACACGACAGGCCAGATCCTGGACAATGTGCAGGAGAACAGGCGGCTGCAGGAGGGACAGTACCAGGGGATCTGGGAGGACTTGCAGGCCATCAACAACACCCTGGTCTCCATAGCCAATAACATGAGGGAGGCAGTCACACAACAGCAGGCCCCTGCCACTAGCCAGACAACTGAACAGCCTTCCACCTCCGCTGCCACTAGTGGCCAGGAGGCCCCGCCACAGGACTCAGAGGCCACCAGCACCTCTCCCCCTGCAGAAGGAGAACCACCCCACAAACGTTCCCTGCAATCCAGACAGAAGCCAGAGACACTTGCCAAGACTCCGCCAGTAAATGAGACTCTCCTGATTGGCACCCTTGTGTCCCACCCAGTCACCCTGTCCACCTTGAACTGCCATTGCTCCCCTTCCTATGTCCCCTTGGACAATGCACCTGTCCTACAAACAGACTGGAACAATACCCTGGACTTTCCTCCACCATCACCCCATCCCATTGCACTTGCCCCTCCATATTTTAGCACTTCAATAAACGCTCTTAGAAAAAATAGAATGATGGAGTATGTCAAATATTTCAAGCATGTATTCATTGAAAAAGGTACAAACAGTGCAATTCAACTGTACAGAAAATGAGCATAGATTAATGACCTGTAGCTGGCTGCAGTGATCACACCAGGAGCATATGTGAGGTCACCAACATCTACAAAATTAATTTGCAAAGGGTACAGTAAGTGGGCATAGAAGTGTGAAAAAAGCATGCCTGTGCCACAGATATTCAAACAAATGTCATTGAAAAGTGAAGTAACACTGTCTTAAGTGTGTATCATTGGAGGTATTGTCTGATCACTGATGTTCTGTTTCCTCATCTTCATCCTCTGCCTCCTCATCCTCACTGTCCACAGGGTCCACTGCTGCCACAGGGGCATCTCCAGCCTCCTCCTCCTGCAGAAAAGGCACATGGCGTCTCAGGGCAAGGTTGTGCAACATGCAGCATGCCACTACTATCTGGCAGACCTTCTTGGGTGGGTAGCACAGGGACCCACCTGTCAGATGCAGGAACCTGAACCTGGCCTTCAGGAGGCTGAAGGTTATTTCAGTTATCCTTCCGGTTCGCCCATGTGCCTCATTATAACGTTCCTTGTCGTGGCATTCCTCACAGGGGTCAGCAGCCATGATAGGTTGGGGTAACCAGAGTCACCTGCAAATTTTGAGGGACAACATTTAGCCACACACTATCCCATGTGGCCCACCCTATACCCCAACATCTACTGGGTGGGAACCAGGACTCACCTATTAGCCACACCCTGTGCCTCTGTAGTTGGTCCATCACATTTGGGATGCTGCTATTCCTCAGGACAAAGGCATAATGCACCAACCCTGGATACTTAGCATAGACGTGGGAGATGTACTGGTCCACCAAGCACACCATCTGTACAATCATAGAGTGGAAACTCTTACGCTTTTTGAACACCTGTTCATTCTGACGGGGGGAAACAAATGCAATATGTGTTCCATCAATCGCCCCAATTATGTTGGGGATTTGTCCCATTGCATAGAACTCAGCCTTCACTGCGGCCCAGTCTTCAACCTGGGTAAATACAATGTAGCTGCACATGTGTTTAATCAGGGCAGACAACACTCTTGTTAGCTCAATTGAGTACATTGGTTGTGACATTCCTGCTGCCACTCCCACTGTCACTTGGAAAGAACCAGTTGCCAGGAAATGGAGCACTGATTAACTTGCACAAGAGGGGGATCCCAGTGGCTTATAGCAGATATCAGGTCAGGCTCCAATTGGGCACACAGCTCTGTGATTGTGGCCCTGTCAAGTCCATAGGTGAGGATAATGTGCCTATCCTCCATTGTTGCCAAGTCCACCAGGGGTCTGTACACAGGGGTATGTCTCCATCTCCTATTCATCCGCAGCAGTAGCAATCTATGCGGCAAAAGAGTGAGGAGCCGGTCAAAAACTGAACAATGGGGCTACAACAGAACTTTGCATGCTGTTAACTTGTAATGGGTCAGTGTGATCTGTACAGTATGTCCTAATTTCACCAGTGACGCAGCAATGATCCAGGGCCTGCCCCTCCACCCTGAAATGGCGTCCGCCTGTCCTGTGTGGAGGGACAGGTGGAAGTGAGGTAATTCCACTGACGTTGGGCGCCGTTGCGGGAGGCAGTCGGGAACCGCCGTGCAACTCCTCATTGGTTAACATTGGGCCCTATGGGGTATGGTGGCCAATGGTGATCTACGCCAGTGGTGACGGTGTGCACCGCCGCAGACGTGACTGCCATTTTCTATCTGATCCCTCACTTGCGACCTGATCTCCAACAGGAGAGGACCTACACTGCATGTGCTGCTGTGACCTGTGTCTGGAACCTACCATGGCATGTGGACTGGGGAAAGGGCCCCTGCCTTCACTTCGGCAGAGTTGGAGAGACTGGTGGATGGGGTCTTACCCCAGTATGGACTGCTGTATGGGCATCCAGACCAACAGGTGAGTACACTGTGGGCACAATGCATATGACATGAATGCATGGAGTGGTGTGTGTGAAAGCCTTGTGTAAGGTGGGGGTGGATGTCCTCTGGGTGGCGTATTGGTTGTGTGCGGGGACATGTGTGTGTAAACGGAGATGTGAAGGGGTATGGTGGGTCATAAGTGTAACATGCAGGACTGTTTGACTAATTCCATTTTCCTGTGTGAATTGTCTCAGCAGTTCAGTGGCCATCAAAAGAAGGGTATATGGTGTGCCATCGCCAATGACGTGCGGACCCTGGGGGTCTACAGCAGGCGGAGCACCCACTGTCGGAAAGAGTGGGAGGACCTGAGACGCTGGTCACAGAAGATGGCGGAGGCCCAGCTGCAGATGGCCTCCCAACGAGGAAGGGGTCCCCGTTGAACCCTGACCCCCCTGATGGCCCGCATACTGGCGATGGCCTATCCTGAGCTGGATGGGCGCTTGAGGGCATCACAGCAGCCACAACGGGGTGAGTACTGTGCCCATCATTACAACTTACGCATGGTAGGGTGGTATCCGGGTAGGGGATGTGTGTCAGTGGGTGCCCCTAGGCCAGACCTGACATTGCAGCATAGGTCCCCTGGTGGCTAGGGTTCAGAAGGGATAATCTTGCTACCTAGCTCATAGGCATCCACAACTGGTCAGGGCTGGGTGGGTACCAGGTGTGCTGCATTTGGCGGTGTGTGCCCCTCCCCATGGCTTGGCTTCTAACTATTTCCCTGCCAATGCTATGACATATTGCATAGGGCTGTTCCCTGTGTGTGAGGAGGGTGCTGTGTCTGCCAATGGTGGTGTTGGTGCAGCCACTGACCAAGTGTATCCTTTGTCTCTTCCCCCCCCTTTTGTTTTGTCATCCTGTCCTTATGTGCATTAGCATCATCTGGTCTAGGAGCAGAGACACCTGCGACGGAGGGAGCTGCATCCCACAGATCCAGGAGGCAGAGTCCACCGACACTGAGGGCACCAGTGGGAAGGAGGGCGAGGAGAGCATCACAGCGGAGACTGGAGGTGACAGTTCTGACACAGATACCTCCTCCGATGGAAGCTCCCTGGTAGTGACGGACACCTCTGAGACCACCCCAGCTACAGGTACCACTGCCACCCCCGTACCAGCACCGCCCTCCCAGGAGCCCCTCATCGAGTTGCCTGTGCCCGCTCACCCAGGAGGGTGGGCATCTCCTTCGCCCCAGGCACCTCAGGCCCTGCCCCAGTCAGCCCTGCTGCCCTGAGTGAGAAGGCTATTGACCTCCTGAGATCCATCTCTGTAGGGCAGTCAACCATTGTGAATGCCATCCAGGGGCTGGCAGCCCAGATGCACCAGACTAATGCATTCCTGGAGGGCATTCACACTGGCTTGACGGCCCAACAGAGATCGATCCAGGCTCTGGCCTCCTCTCTGATGGCAGCCATTGTCCCTGTTTCTACCCTCCCCCCTCCAACTTCCTCTTCCCAGTCCCATTCTCCTTAACCCCAACCCATCCCAAGTACACAGCCAGACAAGCAGGCACACAAGACAACACACAAGAGTGGTTCAAGCAAACACAAGCACCACACTTCATCCCACAGGCACTCACACAAACACCATCCAGATGCAGACACACCAACATCCACTATTTCCGCTGTCTCCCCCTCTGCCTCCTCCTCCACCTGCATGCACTACATCATCATCCACTACCAGCATCATCACCACACCAAGCAGAACACACACCTCACTGGCAGACAACAACAGCCATGCACATGTCCCCTGTGTCCTTTCCCACTGTGGCTGCCCCCCTCCTAAGGTACACAAACTCAAGCACTCAGACACCCAACAGCCATCCACCTCACAACAGCATGCACCTGCTCCCAAAATCAGCAGACAGACACCTCCAACAACCACTCCCCCTTCCTCCACTCCCATTCTTTCTCCCTCTTCCTGCCCTAATGTCCCTAAAAACTGTTCCTATCCACAATTGACCTCTTCCCTACCCCTTCCTTCCCCCGTCCTGCACGTATGGCCAGGGCAGGGAGAACACAGCCAAGCACCTCAGCCATCCAGTCCATGGGCCCAGACGTCATCACACCCACTTGTGGTGGAAAAGGATCCAGGCCACATGTCCTGAAGGTGAAGGAAACTGCACCAGGCAGCCTCAAGACAAAGGAGCCTGCCCCAGCTTCCAGAAAGACCAAAGAACCTGCCCCAGCAGCTGCTAAGAAGGTAAAGGAGACAGCCCCAGCTGCAAGAAAGACCAAGGAGCCTGCCCCAGCTGCCAGGAAGAGCAAGGAGCCTGCACCAGCAGGCAGGAAGAGCAAGGGGCCTGGGGCAGGAGGCAGGAAGAGCAAGGGGCCTGGGGCAGGAAATGCGACAGAGCCCCCACCACCAACCATGTTTGTGCTGCTGTCCGAGGTTGCAGGGGATAGGCAGGAGCCTCCCCCCCTAGCAGCACCACCACCTCCATTGGGCAGCTGTCTGAGGTTGCAGGGGATGGGCAGGAGCCTCCCCCCACCAGCAGCACCACCAGCTCCAGTGGGCAGCCGTCTGAGGTTCCAGGGGATGGGCAGGAGCCTACCCCTCCAGCAGCACCACCGCCTCCAGTGGGCAGCCGTCTTAGGTTGCAGGGGATGGGCAGGAGCCTTCCCCACCCCCTGCAGCACCACCACCTCCAGTGGGCAGCAGTCCGAGGTTGCAGGGGATGGGCAGGATCCTCCCCCCCAGCAGCACCACCACCTCCAGTGGGCAGCAGTCACCGCCAGCGGATGGTATGTAATCCTGCCTCCATGGCCTGCTGTGCGGCCTGCCCCCCTGCAAATCCAGTGGGTATTACACCCACCTGAGAGACTGTGACCTTTCACTCCCCAGGTTCAAGAACACAGGGCACGATGCCCCCCTCCAGAACCAGTGGGTAAGACACCCACATCACCAAGACTACCCAGGATCAAGAACACAGGGCATGATGCCCCCTCCAGAACCAGTGGGTATGACACCCACAACGCCAAGACTACCCAGGATCAAGAACACAGGGCACGAGGCACCCTCCAGAACCAGTGGGTAAGACACCCACTTCAGAGACTGTGGCCTTGCACTCCCCAGGATCATGGACAGGGCATGTTGCCCCCTCCAGAACCAGTGGTGTTGTTCCATCTCCCGGCTGAGGTGCCCCCCGTCCCACGTCCCCCTGAGGTGCCTGCCTATTTACCAACTGATGCCCCTGAAGTCTTCTCTCCGTGTTGATGCAGGTGACATGTGTGGACTTTGGCCTGTGGTTATTTGGCCTATGAACATTGTGGACTGGGCTGTGTCCCTTTTTGTGTACATATGTATATAAGTATTATCTTGCCTAAGTTATTTATCTTGATGTGTTGCTCTCATTGCATTCCCTTTTTCAAAATCAATTTGTCCTTGCATTAATCATCCGAGCTACGGGGTAAAAATGTTTTTGTGATGCAGCTGATTGTGTGTATGGTGTTGGGGGGGTGGGTGCGTGTGTGTGTCACTGTTGTTTTCCTCCCTCCCTCCCTTGTGTGCTAGGCGGCTGTACTCACCGTCGTCGTCTTCACCGGCGTTGATGTTCGTGGTGGAGCAGCACGTAGAAGATCATGGGGAAGACATGCAGCTCAGGCTCCATGGCAGCGTGGCTGTTGCCTGTATCTCCAATGGTGAGTCCTTTCCCTTCTGAGCTCTGTTTCAGCTAGGCTTTTGATGTCATGGTACAGCCCCGGGAAAAGGTGGTGGTTTCCTGTGTCTTAACATTGACTGGCGGTCGGTGTGGTACATTGGCTGTCTAGCAGAGATCTTTCCACCATGGTCATAATTTGGCTGTAATTACCGCGGCCTGTTGGCAGTATTGCTGCCAATTTAACACCAACCGCCAGGGTTGTAATGTGGTCCTAAGTGTCATCTGTGAACAACTGGTAGCACAGGACTGGACGAAAGGGAAGATTTTAGGCTGCCCTAGATGGAGCATAAGTCTGATACAAGAACCAGGTTTGCCCCGGTCACAAAGCTATATATTCACTTAGAAACTTTAATGAAGGTGGAAAGTCTTCAGCTGGGCCAGGCAGCCAACTGAATCTCATAAAGGGCGAGAGAGCAATGGGGAGCTGATGTGTGAGGTCTTGGAGTCGATCAGAGGTTGCTCAGCTTTGAGTCTCGGAAAGCCATTTATCAGGTACTGCTCAGCATTGAATCCAGTGAAACCATTGATTCATGCTGCTAGGCATTGAATCCAGTGAAGCGGTCTACGAAGGTTGTTGGCATTGAGTCCAGTGAAGCTTTCAGTTAGGCAGGGAGGAGTACACTCTGGCCACAGCCAAGAGTCCATGGCCTAGCGGACAGTAATTGGGGTCAGGAATCACTTCCATAGAGGCTAGCAAAGGGGACCAGGTCAGGTCCCATTGGATGTGGTCAGCTGAGAAGCAGGAATGGGACTTTTCAAGCTTGTTGTGTCACTGGTTCTCAAATAGGAAGTCAGCTTTCAGACCCTTGGGGTAACTTCTGGGGTCTTGGGTACAAGTGAAGGAGGTCGAATCGTCTCAGTTTTTCAGACAGCAAGATAGTCCTCATTTGAATCTTCCACAGGTTCAGCAGTATTCTGAGGAGGGTACTGGGGTTGGCACATTTATGCCCAATGTCAGCTTGTGGGTGGACGGAAACACCTGGCTATCCCCTGACCAATAGTAATAGTTCCCAGGGGTATCCCTGTCCACTTTTGCAGCTCTTCCTGTGAGTTTTACTGCAACTAATCCCACAGTGCCCCTCCCTGTCCAAACTCAACGTGGCAGAACCCTTCTTCATTGTGCAGAGGTGTGGCCAGGGAATTTAGCAACCCCTTACCTGTGGTTACTCAAAACTAGTTATGAAGGCAGCTCCTCTCCCACTGGGTGTGGTACCTGATTAGCTACCGGGTCAAAAGAAGGGGCAGACCCATATGTTAGCTACATCTGCCTGTGACAGGGTAGGTCCCTTTAAAGTTAAATAATTTACTGTGCACAGCCCCCAGGCCATCCAGGCAAGGGAGGGACAGCCACCCCCCTACACACACACACACACACACACACACACACCAGAAAATGTGTTCTTGTCCTGAGAGCAGTTCACACCTCATCACAGGGAAGCCGTGACCTGCCAGGTGACAGTTGGAATACTTACAGAACGGTCTTTAAAGGCTTTAGGCAGTTAAGTGGCCACTTTCTAAAAGTGCACTTTGCCCAATAGTTAGACAAACCCGATTTCATCATTAAGTTGGATTTGGAATAACTATTAATGTGGTTAATTGAATTATATTTTAGCTGCTTCCAACCTAAAATTATCATTATAATGTGTTATAATGTAATCCAGTGTTTTCCTATGTGGCAGCTAACTTTGCCACAGTGAAAAGAGCTTTTGTGCACAGTAATTTCTTAATGTCCTACTTTTAAATACCACGCTCCCTGCCTTGTTGGACATCAAGGCCTACTTTAGGGGGACTTATACATATTTCACAGAAGGTTTAAGACTGCCATAAGGGTGATTTTGACAAACTGAATTGGCAGTTTAAAAACTGTACAGCCAGGCTGCAGTGGCAGGCCTGGAGACATGCTTTACAGTGCTACTGTAGTGGGTGGCACAAAGAGTGCTGCAATCTGCTAGTAGCATTTTATTTACAGGCCCTGGGACATGTACAACCATATACTAGAGACTTAAAAGTAAATTAAAAGTGCCAATCAAGGTATATTAATTGCAGGGTGTTTCAAGGGAGAGCTTAGCACTTTACTACTGGTTGACGGGCGTAAAGTGCATAGAGTCTTAAAGTCAACGAAAACCGGTCAGGCAGCAGAAAAGATGGTCATTTCCAACAGTGTTTTTTACCACTGCACTTTGTTTAATAGAAATACCCATGTGCGTGGTATTACATACTGGTGTCTACACCAAGCCAAACTTCACACTTGCTTAGTAGCATTCTACTTTCGTGGCAAGTTTGGTGTAAATCTATTCAGCCATCAGAATGTAGCTGTGAACAAAGTTTCCCATGGAGGGTAAAATTGGAAATCACTCATTTTTTCACCTCCTCATACCCTCCTAACTTTTTCCTTGTGGATGTATCTTTATGAACTGATTGCCAAGTTTCATGCAAATCCGTCCATGGGGTTAAAAGTTATAGATATATCAAAAAATGCCTTTTCAATGGAAAGTGCGGTTGATCCATAATTGCCACTGTCAGTCTGTGAATCTATCTATCTATCTATCTATCTATCTATCTATCTATCTATCTATCTATCTATCTATCTATCTATCTATCTATCTGCCTGAGCATATACAGATATACAGATGCTCAGAGTGTAGTGTGCTATTTATATTTATTACCATTGTTGAGTGTGGGAATGGCTCAGGCGAGGCGAAGGCTTTTGTGGATTAGGATTTACGCAACAGTGTATTGAATCGTGCCTGGCACAATTTGGGCCCTCCTGTATGGTTTATGTCATACCTTTTTGTCATATGCAGTACTTATAGACAAATGCATTCAACCTGTACCAGGATAGTCGTATGCCAGAAGTATTCATAACAAAAATATTGTCTGACATAAAGATTGTGTCCTAAATATCAGTTACAAAACTATAGCTTCTTTGGGTGTAGATTTTCTAGTATTAACCTCAGTGGATGATATTTTTGTGAATGATATTTAGGACGCTATGTTTTTATCTGATGATAATTAGGGAAATATGTTCTGTTACCACACCAACTAGGATTCAAGGGTTGTAAGCCTTAAATCCTTGCGTGGAGTTTAAATCACTGGAGAAAGTCGTTGTTAGTAGAAAGTCGTTGTTAGTAGAAGAGTAGTTTTCGTCACTACAGTCAATATAACTTGCATTCACTGAAAAGTAAGCAGTGTGTTTTTTTAATTCTAGTAATTCTGTACTAAGGCACAAACATGGGAATTCACCTTTGCACTGTACTAATAGATAGGTGAGTGGACATTAATTAATACACTTTGTTCAATCAAAATGTTATTGGACCATATTTAGTTTGGAATGTCATGGCATAAATACACACACAAAGGGTAAAATAACTAAAGTGACAAGGGGACTAAAGTTAAACGTTGACAGTAATGTAAAATGCTAGATCAAAAAATACAGCAAGCATTGGCAAAGCCAATAGGTCTCACCTACACAAGAGCTATTGGATTGGCAATGTGTTTTTGCCATGTTGTACACCAGTGAGGCTGCTGTTCAACATGGCTGAAAGTTAGTGGTGTGGTGTGTCATGGAGTGGACTGGGGGAGTTGTGTTGATGAGTTGATTTGTTGGAGTAGAGTGTTGTAGAGTAGAGTGCTGTTGAGTAGAGGGGAGTAGAGTTCAGTGGCAGAGAGTGTCATAGAGTGTGGTAACATAGAGTGAAATGGGGTAGAGTGAAGTGGGGTGGAATAGGGTGGAGTGGGTTGGAGTGGACTGAGGTAGTCTGGCGGATTAGATTGGAGTAGAGTGGGGGATTAGATGGGATAGAGTAAGGTGGATTGGAATGGGTGGATTGGATGGGGTGGATTGAAATTGGTGAGGTAAATTGGATTGGAGCGATAGGACTGAGGTGCAGTGGATTGGGAGTGGATTGGAATGTGGTGGGTGGAGTGTGGTGAATTGGAGTGGGGTGAATTAGATTAGACTGGAGTGCAGTGGGTTAGACTGAACTGAGTAGGGTGGATTGGATTGAACTTTGGAGTAGGGTGGATCAGATCGGAGTAGGGTGGATTGAATTCATTTGATTGGAGTGAGGTGGACTGGACTAGACTGGAGTGGGTTGGATTGGGTTGGATTGAGTTGGAGTGCGGTGGAGTGGACTAAACAGGTGAGTTGGATTGGGGTAGAGTGGGGTGGATTGGAGTAGAGTGGTGTAGATTGGAGTGGGGTGGGCTGGATGGGATGGATTGAATTGGAGTGGGAGTGGACTGAAGTGGGGTGGATGGGATTGGGGTGGGGTGGACTGGAATGGGTTGGATTGGAGTGGAGAGGATTAGAGTGAGCTGAGGTTGGGTGAATTGGATTAGGGTCGGTTTGAGTGGGGTGGACTGGAGTGGAGTGAAATTGATTGAGTGAGGTGGATTAGATGGGGTGGGGTGGACTCGAGTAGGGTGGACTAGAGTGCTGTGGATTAGAGTGGGGTGGAGTGAATTGAAGTGGATTGCAGTGGGGTGGATTGGATTGGAGTGAGGTGGATTGGATTGAGTGAGTGGGGTGAATTGGATTGGGGTGGATTTGGGTGGAGTGTATTGGGGTGGATTAGAGTGGAGTGAATTAGAGTGGCATGGTATGTGGATTTTTGAAGTAGTGTGGACTTCATTGGAGTGGAGTGGACTAGATTTTAGTGGACTGGATTTGAGTGGGGTGGATTGTATGGATTGGACTGGAGTGGATTGGATTGGGGTACATTGAACTGGAGTGGGGTGGACTTTTTGGAGTGGGGTGGATGTTTATAGTAAGATGGATTGGAGTGTGGTGGATTAGAAAGGAGTGGGGTGGATTAAGGTGGTTTGGAGTGCAGTGGGATGGATTGGAGTAGGGTGAACTGGATTTGAGTGGATGGATTGGGTTGAACTGGATTGGAGTGGGTTAGATTGGTATGGGGTGGATTGGACTGGAGTTGTGCGTATTGGATGGAGCAGGGTAGGTTGGCCTGGAGTTGGGTGTATTGGATTGGAGTGGGGTGGATTATGGTGGAGTGGATTGGATTGGGGTAGACTGGGATGAAGTGTGATGAATTGGATTGGTGTGAGGCGGATTGGATTGGGGTGGGCTGGATTATATTGGGCTGTAATGGATTAGTGTGGGGTGGATTGGGGTGGGATGAGGTGGATTAGATTGGAGTGGGACAGACTGGAGTAGAGTAGATTGGGTTGGGGGACATATTGGAGTGGGGCAGATTGAATTGTGTTGGATTGGAGTGGCGCAGATTGTTTTGGATTGGAGTGGGGCAGACTGTTTCTGATTCCAGTGGGCAGATTGGAGTGGGGAAGATTGTTTAGTATTAGAGTGGGGCAGATTGGAATGCAGCAGTTTCTTTTGGATTGAAGTGGGACAATTTGGAGTGGGGTGGATCATTTTGGGTTGGAGTGGGGCAGATTGTTTTGATTGGAGTGGGACAGATTGGATTGGAGTGGGGCAGATTGTTTTGGATTGAGTGGGGCAAATTGATTTGGATTAGATTGGGTCAGATCGTTTTGGATGGGAGTGGGGCAGATTGTTGTGGAATGGAGAGGGACAGATTGCTTTGGAATAGAGTGGGGCACATTGTTTTGGATTGGAGTATAGATGGATTGTGGTAGACTGGGTTGGGGTAGCGTGGATTGGGGTGGAGTAGGGTGGTTGGATTGGGGAGAGGTGGTTTGAATTGGACTGTGGTGGATTGGTGTGAGGCAGATTGTGGTTGGGCAGATTGTTTTGGATTGGAGTGGGACAGGTTGGAGTAGGGCAGATTGTTTTGGATTGGAATGGGACAGATTGGAGTAGGGCAGATTGTTTTGGATTACAGTGGGGCAGAATGAAGTGCTGCAGATTGTTTTGGAGTGGGGCGGATTCGAGTGGGGCAGATTGTTTTGGACTGGAGTGAGGAAGATTGATCTGGATTGAGTGGGTCGGATTGGAGTGGGGTAGATTATTTGGAATTGGAGTGGGGTAGATTGTTTTGGATTGGCGTGGGGCAGACATTTTTACATTGGAGTGGGGCAGATTGGAGTAGGGAGGATCGTTTTAGATTGGAGTGGGGCAGATTGTTTTGGATTGGTGTGGGGCAGATTGGAGTGGGGCAGAATGTTTGGGATTGGGGTGGGGCAGATGATTTGGGATTGGAGTTGGGTCGATTGGAGTGGGGCAGATTATTTTGGATTGGAGTGGGGCCGATTGTTCTGCACTGGAGGGGGGCAGGTTGGAGTGTGGCATATTGGTTTGGATGGTGTGGGGCAGATTATTTCGGACTGGATGGGGTAGATTGTTTTGGAGTCAAGTGGGGCAGATTGTTCTGGATTGGTGTGGAGCAAATTAGAGTGGAGTAGATTTTTTTGGACTGGAGTGGGGAATATTGTTTTGGATTGGTGTGGGACAGATTGTTTTAGATTGGATATTGGGGCAGATGCGAGTGTGGAAGATGTTTTGGGATTGTAATTGGGCACCTTGTTTTGGATTGGAGTGAGGCAAATTGTGTTGAATTGGAGTTTGGCAAATTAGAGTGGGGTAGATTGTTTTAGATTGGAGTGGGGCAGATTGTTTTAGACTGGAGTGTGGCAGATTGGAGTGGGACAGATAGTTTTAGATTGGGGTGGGGCAGATTGGAGTGGGCAGATTGTTTTAGAATGAGGTGGGGCAGCTTGTTTTGGATTGGTGAGGGGCAGATTGGAGTGGGGCAGATTGTTTTAGATTGGACTGGCGCTGATTGTTTTTTTATTGCCGTGGGATGGAAAGTTTTGGATTGGAGTTAGGCAGATTAGGGTGGGACAGATAGTTTTAGATTGGGGTGAGGTAGATTGGAGCGAGCAGATTGTTTTAGACTGGAGTGGGGCAAATTTTTTATATTGGAGTGGGGCAGCTTGTTTTGGATTGGGGTGGGGCAGATTGGAGTGGGGCAGATTGTTTTAGATTAGAGTGGAGCAGATTGTTTTAGATGGAGGTAAGGCATATTGTTTTAGATTGGAGTGCCGCTGATTGTTTTTTTATTGGCGTGGGATGGATTATTTTGGATTGGAGTGGGGGCAGATTAGGGTGGGGTCGGGGACTGGAGTGTGGTGGGTGAAGTGGATTGGGGTTAGTGGTTTGGTTTGGGGTGGATTGGATTGGTCTGGGGTCAACTGGATTGAGTAGGGTGGATTGGATTGAGTGGGGTGGATTGGTATGGGATGAGGTGGGTCAGTGGCATAACAAAGGCCCCCGCAGCCACTGCTGTGGGTGGGGGGGGAGGCTGAGCTCCAGGGGCCTCCTCAGCACAGCACCTGACCTGAGTGAGTCTGGAGGGGGGCCCCCTTCATGTTCTTTGCAGGGGCCCCCCCTCCAGTTTTGTTATGCCACTGGTTGGGTGGATTGGCAGGGATTGGAGTGGGGCGGATTAGATTGGAGTGGGGTGGATTAAGGTGTACTGCACAACTATGTGTTAAAGCATAATTTCTGAAATTATACATAAGAAAGAAACCATGTCCATTTGCAATATTTAGAACAAGATAATTGTCATCTTTTGAGAACAGTGCCCACAAGCAAAAACAAAAGAAAACATGAGTTCAAAGTGAGGAAAGAAGACTTGGCAAAATAAAAGAAAAGAGTTAACTATAGAAAAAGAAATGTGCAATTTTGTATGTCCTGATAGGCACGTTGTTGCCAGTCACACACCTTCTATTTGAAGGGTCTTAGAAGTTAAAAAGAAGTACCTCAAACATGTGGAAAGCAGCGGTCGGGCACTGATTAAGTTGCTCCATAGACAGGAATGGAAATGATGCTTGGCCTGCAGTGACGAATTAGGAGACCTAAAGAAGAGTGCCACACAAGCCCACAAATAGTAAGCAATGGCGGGCTCCAAGCCCTTTTTAGTTAATAACATCTTGCAAGCGAGGCATGTGCTAGTGCATGTTCTTACAAGCTCGATCCTAATAAGGCAAGAAATCGGGTGCTTCTGCCCCAATACTCATTCAACTTTAAGCCCTAGCCCTCATGATCATATGTGGAAGATGATGTCAAAGTGAGACTCAATAAATATATGGAAGACTTTGAATGATGTTATCACAAAGGGCCAGATGTAGGAAGGCATTTGCGCCTCGCAAACGGCGAAAAACGGCGTTTGCGAGGCGCAAATGCCCTCACGCGATGCAGAAACACATATTGCGAGTCGGTACCGACTCGCAAAATGTGTTTCCGACTCGCAAATAGGAAGGGGTGTGCCCTTCCTATTTGTGAGTCGTACCGCGATGTAGAGTTGATTTGTGACGGCGAAAGCGGTCGCAAATTAACTCGCAGTTACCATCCACTTGAAGTGGATGGTAACTCATTCACAAACGGAGAGGGGTCCCCATGGGACCCCTTCCCCTTTGTGAATGCTCACAAGATTATTTTTTCAGAGCAGGCAGTGGTCCCATGGACCACTGCCTACTCTGAAAAAAAACCGAAACAAAAAGGTTTCGGTATTTTTTCTATTTGCAGCTCGTTTTCCTTTAAGGAAAACGGGCTGCAAATAGAAAAAATAACTGCTTTATTTAAAAGCAGTCACGGACATGGTGGTCTGCTGTCTCCAGCAGGCCACCATCCCCGTGAGTGCCTAGACTCGCTATGGGGTCGCAAACTGCGACCCAACTCATGAATATTTATGAGGTTGGTCTTTGCGACCCCATAGCGAGTCGCAGAAGGTGTCTGAGACACCTTTCTGCATCGCGAATTGCGAGTTGCAATTTGCGAGTTGCTCTGACTCTCAAATTGCAAGTCGCAATTTGCCACGTACCTACATCTGGCCCTAAGTCTCTGAGGTGAGATTGAAATGGTGGTTGTGTAGTTTTATTTTTGGGTATGAAGGTACTTTGCGTATCAGACTGAGAACACCACTGCTTGGTATCTAGAACCGGGAGTCTTCTAAATTCTTCAAACTCTATGAGTTTATGGTCATTAGGTTTAATCATATGTTTATCATGTTTCTTATATACGGTTGTACGACTGTATTTTCTTATATTATTGTGGATTATGTAATGTGTTATAGGCGTCAAAACATGTTTGATGTCGGGAAGAGGGTGTGGCGGAGGTGCAAGTTAACGTTAAATGACTATGGTAGTAGTGGGAGTCAAGTCTTTCTTTGCCAATATAGCAGAGTTACACCTTCTTTGTGGACCCTCATATTGGTAACTGCACTCGGGTGACTCCTGCTCCACAGCTCACTTCCAGCCCCAGCATGTGATTGCCTGGGCTCACCTGCCTGACTTCCAGGTTTGCTCGAAGGGATGATGGCTCCCTTCACGCTGTATTGGCATCAATGGAACATGATCATACGAGGCCCTCTCATACCCAAGCTGAT
This sequence comes from Pleurodeles waltl, assembly GCF_031143425.1. NCBI lineage: Eukaryota > Metazoa > Chordata > Amphibia > Caudata > Salamandridae > Pleurodeles > Pleurodeles waltl. The sequence continues at coordinate 55,407,769 of NC_090443.1, forward strand.
TACCAGACCTTCCAATCTTTATACGACTCTTGCAGCAGCTTGAAAGATGCAAAGTGGTACCACTGGTCCTCCAGTTTCACTACTTACACTGTGTCATGGAACCACAGCAGAAGAAATGAGGATTGGCCTGCCCGCAAATGCTTGAATCCTACTGCTTTGTGAGTGGAGCTGTCCCACCCAACACCAGCAGAGCCTATTTGGAAGAGTCTCTCAATCAATCAATCAATCAGTTATTTGTTAAGCGTGCTACTCACCCGGTAGGGTCTCAAGGTGCTGGGGGGGTGCTACTGTTTGAAAAGCCAGGTCTTGAGGCACTTCCTGAAGGTCAGAAAGTCCTTGGTCATCCGTAAGTTGGCAGGGAAGGAGTTCCAGGTCTTGGTGGCGAGGTGGGAGAAGGATCTGCCGCCGGCTGTGGTACAGTGGACGCGGGGAACGGTGGCGAGGGCGAGGGTTGGCTGAGCGGAGCTGGCGTGTTGGGACGTGGAAGTTGAGATGCTTGTTGAGGTAGGCAGGTCTGGCGTCATGGAGAGCCTTGTGAGTGTGGATCAGGAGTTTGAAGATGATCCTTTTGTTGATGGGGAGCCAGTGGAGGTTTCTGAGGTGGGCTGAGATGTGATCGTGGCGAGGGAGGTTAAGGGTGAGTCGTGCTGAGGTGTTCTGAATGCGCTGGAGTTTTCTCTGGAGCTTGGCCATTGTTCCCGCGTAAAGTGCGTTGCCGTAGTCCAGTCTGCTGCTAACAAAGGCGTGGGTGACCATTCTGGTTTCAATGGGGATCCATCTGAATGTCTTGCGGAGGGTGTTAAAACATGAGGATGAGATGGCGTTGACTTGCTGGGTCATAGTGAGCGAAGAGTCCAGTATGAAGCAGAGGTTGCGTGCGTGGGTGGTGGGAGTTGGAGCAGCTCCTAGAGTGGCAGGCCACCAGGAGTCGTCCCTTACTGATTTGTTGGAGCCGAAGATGATGATCTCAGTCTTATCCGAGTTCAGTTTGAGGTGGCTTGCCTCCATCCAGTGTGGAGGTTTGTCTTGGCGGTGACGGGGTCCTTCGTGAGTGAGAGGATCAGTTGTATGTCATCTGTGTAGGAGACGATGTTAAGGCCGTGGGATCGGACGATGTTGGCGAGCGGCACCATGTAGACATTGAAAAGGGTGGGGCTGAGAGAGGATCCCTGGGGAACTCCGCAGATGGTCTTGGTGGCTTTTGACAGGAACGGAGGGAGGCGTTGTGGTGGATTCCAGCGTTGTTGAGGCATGTTCGAAGTGTGTGTGGACAGACAGTGTTGAAGGCTGCAGAAAGGTCAAGGAGGATGAGGGCCACGGTTTCACCTTTGTTGAGCCTGCTCCTGATGTTGTCGGTTGCAGCGATGAGATCGTTCTCGGTGCTGAGATTCTTGCGGAAGCCGGACTGGGAGATGTTTAGTAGGCTGTTGTCCTCTAGGAAGCGAGATAGTTGGCTGTTGACTATCTTCTCGATGAGCTTCGCTGAGAAGGGGAGTAGGGAGCTGGGTCGGTAGTTCTTGAGGTCTTCGGGATCGGCCTTGGGTTTTTTGAGCAGGGCGTTGACTTTACGTGTTTCCAGCTCTCCGAGAAGGTGGCGGTCTTAAAGGAGCTGTTGATGATGGCACGGAGCTGGGGAGCGATGATTTAGCTGGCTTTATTGAAGACATGGTGAGGGCAGGGGTCGGCGGGTGAACCGGAGTGGATGGTGCTCATGGTCTTGGTGGTTTCCTCATTGTTAGTGTGGGTCCAAGCACTCAGGAGATTGGTGTGGATGGGTGCGTTGGGGTCGGCGTTGGCAGTGGTAGTCATGGGGGTCAGCAGTGTGAAGCTGTCATGGATGCCCGTGATCTTGTGGTGAAAAAAGGTGGCGAGGGAATCGCACAGGTCTTGCGAGCGGCGGGGTCGGCAGAGCAGGACTTGGGGTTGGTGAGTTCCTTGATGATGCTGAAGAGCTCCTTGCTGTTGTGTGCGTTGTTGTCAATTCGTTCTTTGTAGAATGATCTTTTGGTGGTCTGGATGAGCTTGTGGTGCATGCGGATGGCAGTCTTGAGGGCGGCGTGGTTGCTCTCTGTTTGTTCTTGGCACCAGATCTTCTTGGATTTCCGGCATTCCTGCTTGGAGGTCTGAAGGTCAGCGGTGAACCAGGGAGCTTTCTTGCTGGTGCTGGTAGATTTCCTAAGTGGAGCGAGGGTGTTGGTGCAGTCGTCGAGCCATTGCTTGAGGTTGAGGGCTGCGGCAGGGTGTGGGCGAGGGTGGAGATCAGTTGATCCTTGGAGATCTTGTTCCATCTGCGGCGAGGGGTGTGTTGCTGGTGGTGGTGCGCGTGGGTTTTAGGAAGGAGAAATGGACACATCGGTGGTCGGTCCAGTGGAGTTCGGTGGTGTGGGTGAAGGTGATGTGGCTGCTGGTGAAGAAGATGGCGTCGAGTGCGTGGCCAGCTGAGTGGGTGGACGTTGTGATGAGTTGCTTGAGACTGAGGTTGTCAAGGTTGTCGAGCAGGGCTGACGAGCTGCTGTTGTCGGTGTTCTCAGGGTGAAAATTCAGGTCGCCGAGGAGCATGTAGTCCGTGGAGGCGAGGACGTGGGTGCTGATTGTGTCGGCGATGGCGTAGCAGAATTGTGGGCAGGGGCCTGGAGGTCTGTAGACAAGGGTTCCTCTCAGGGTGGTGTTGGCGTTGACGTAGATCTGGAAGTGTAGGTGTTCTGCAGCATCAAGGGCGTCATGGGTGTTGGTTGAGATCCTGATGGTGCTCTTGTGGACTATGGCGATTCCTCCTCCTGGTTTGTTTGTTGCGGTCTCTTCGGGTGATTTTGTAGCCCTCAGGGATGGCAATGGCGATGTCGGGTTCCAAGGAGCGGTTCATCCAGGTTTCTGTGAGGAAGGCAATGTCTGAGGTGGTTGTTATGGGTGGCGTTGTTGTGGTGCTTGGTGGCTTGAGCACAGGTGAAGTTGCATGTCCGGCACGAGAAGGGTCCATGGGTGTGCCTAGAGGAGGTCTGGACGCAGGTGGTGGGGCGGCTCAAGGGGACCCTGTGACCCAGGGATCTTCTGATCCAAGTGCAGTGGGGATGTAGTGGCTAATTGGGTGCAGGCTCCACAACGTCCGTGGCAAGTCCATAAATCATGTCCAGAGTTCAGGAGGCAGCAGCCATGTTTTTCCTCGCAAGCAACCTCTTAACTGGATCGCAAAGAGGGAAGCTCTTTTTATGTTGAGTTTTCACAGATCTTAGGCAGAAACAGCCATCTTAGTTGAAATGCAAATGCAAAGTATGTGAATGTCTCATGCCCCTAGTATTCTATCCCTTGCTGCTCACAGAAAACTTCAATTTTAATAATTTTAATTAATTTGTCCAACTTATTCTGCTGATGATAGGAACATTGAAACTGAAAAGCAAAGTGCCACCCAGCCCCCAACTCCTGAAGGACCTTATTGATGGGTAGATTGATTGATTGAAATGACACTTACATAGTGCACACCGTTTGAACTATACATTGGTGTTTATGAGGAAGTGTTAAACAGCCAGAATGACTTAAATAAACGGAAGAGGGCAAATATATGCATTGGGCTTAATTCATAAAAGTGAAGGAGTATGAATTTACTCTTTGCTATGAGGTATAAATAATTACGTACAAAAACGAAAATACAGTGACAACTGCAAGACATACGCCCTATAAGACATTAATACTACATCTAGTATCTCTATGTATCCAAGCACCCAGTAGATCAAAGTCACTTCTGCACACTCCCCATAGACTCCCTCTCTGCTGCCTCCATGCAGTTAATTAGCGCCTTCTTAAGGAAAGCAGGGATTTCCGGAACCAGAGCACCTCGATGACACAGACCTCTGATAGGTGCATCAGACCATGCTTTTACAAGCCACCCAGAGGCATATCCACCCTTAAAGATCCTGCAACTTTCATATTAAATCTAATACTAAAACTACAAATACTGGCCTCCTTTTCTTCACACACAGCTCGAGAGATTGACAGGTTACATTCAAGTTAGTGCTCTCAATAAGCAAGGTCACGGAGATGCAAGCCCCTACTAGGCTCGATGCTGCCATTCCCCTTCGCACCCAGAGGAAGCTCACCAGAATCATATTTAACAATGGAATAATCTTAATTCAGTCGAGTGACAGGAATCTGTTGGCCTTTGAGGAGATCTTCCATCATCTCAAAATTATTGAACGCAGGGCTGCTCCAAAATCGACCCACTCACAGCCACAATTCATCTCCATGCTTCAAAGATTCCACCGCTCACCTGTTCTTGCCTCCACTATAGATCCACTCTTCTTTCTAATCTTCTTGCTGCAATATTTCTCCCATTCCTGTCAAGCCATCTGCCGGGGGAGACCATCTCCATATATGCTACCCTCTTATTTAAATTACAACCTCCTGTCATACCATATACCGTTAACCTCCTAAAGCGTAGGACCACCTCCTGTTGCCACCCAACACAATAGATTACTCACACCACTCTGATCTTTTTTAGGTCTTGCCTACATGTAAGAGAAAGCATACTGTGGACATACCAAAACTTACAGTAGGTTTAAAGCCCGCCCGTTGCTCACCATTGGCTAGCTTTACTGTCACTATCATGTGCTTGCTTCTTAATGGACGACTTACCTTCATCTTGTGTTTGTTCCTCCCCTGGATCATAGCCTCTTTACCATTCTGTTGATTGGCAGGCATGTATCCCTCCATTGGGGGGTGTTATTAACGGTCCATAGCACAACTCTCTCTCGTACTTAGATTCCACAAGTCTCAAGAATACCAATGTAAGGTCTATATTCACATGTGCTTCAATGTTACAGAAACATTACTTCATGGTCTGTGCAAACAGGGTTTAGAAGCCTAACAAAGTAGTTGTTAGTTTTCTCTCCAGATATGATACCCTACTATTATCCAGAAGGCTCCTGTCTATCTAGTCCCAGTACCAGTCCCCACTCTCGAGCAAGGCAGGTCAGCACAGAAGATCCGTGGGACACCCTGCCACTACGTAAAACAGAACTCTATGGAGTTAGGTATTGACCTTACCTACAGAGGCGCGGCTCGGGAATGTACTATAGAAACTGTGACGTGTAACGAGTAAAGGTTCAGACCATTCTTCTTATGGCCCACGGTTAAAGCCCGGTTAGATTATAGCACCTTTCAGTGTATGGGCTTTCCCTTATACTCTCTGGAATGTGATCATACATAACTTAATCGGTTTTGGTGTTAATGGCTTGTTAAATTCTTTGAAATAGGCTTATGTGCAATTTCAACGTAATGAATTTAAATTTTGCCAGGGTTAATAGGGCGCACCATGTGCTGTTCTGGTGTTGGCACGGGGGCTCCTGCATCAGCTTGGTTTATATACAGACATTTGTCAGAAGGCACTCTGAGGGTGCCTTAGGACACTTTCAGCAATCAGTATTTTTTTTAAATAGAAATGGAAATCGTTTAAGGTGGGGGGTAATTTTGACACTGCCGACCACTCTTTCCTTTCATTCGGTTTCCTATAGTTTTGTTTTATGTTTTCGCTTTCTGCGTCCTGCTGCCTCCTAAGTGGTTCCAATAGCATTATTTTTCCTAAGACATGAAACTGAGTTTTTAAAGGAAACCTTTGAGGCTAGGATGAGGCGAAGCTCGGGCAAAATCTAGTTTGGTGAGATATATGAGCTATATGCTACATGCAGCAACATCTTAATTAATACATGTGAATGTCTTTGTGTTGTCCAATTATTTGCATATATACAGTACTAGCAAACGTACGTTGAGTATTTCCTCCAGGGCACAGCTACTAAAGAACCTCTTGCACCCAAATGAAGTGAGGTGTCTCAGTCATGATTTAGCAGATACCCTCCCGAACCAGGTACAAGTACAAACAACTGATGCCCTGCGCCTTTTGATCATCGTCCACCAAGCATCAGTCTTGGCAAAGCCTGGACACGGAAAAGAAGTACCACTTTTGGTGAACCCTCAAGTCAAATCCAGGAAGGGTAAATAAGTGTCATATTTAGTGGGCTCCTGCCAGAAGACGAGGGAATCGAGTTTTTTGAGCAGGAAAATGAAATGTCCATGTTCAGTCAGAAAAAGTCAAATCGGAGCAGGGCAGCCCAGAGTTACTGCATCAGGGACTTTCAACCCTACAGCTGATCTAAGGTCCAGGGACCACACTTTGTGGTCCTCAGTATTATCCTTAGTACTTTTGTTCTGAATCCTTGGTTCTCTGCCCCTGAATGCGTGGAACTGTGATGTAGGCCTTCATGTCCAAGTCCCTGTCTGATTTTCAGAGTTCTCAGTCTCCTGTTCTCTGTTTCCACTCCAGGGATCTAAGTGTTGGGTCTGCAGTTTCCCGGTCCTGGGTCTGAGATCCTATGGTAATATAGTTGATGTCCTGGCAAAGCACTTCTTGTGTTGAGTCAAGGATCAAAGTTTTGGCTCATAGTTTGATCCACATGAATCTTGCTATCTCAGTTTTGGGTGCACAATTATTAGTTCATGAGTCAAATAATTTGCATTCGGAGTCAGCTGTACTCCATCGTGCCTATAAGTTCTTGGTCTGGAATACGTGGACCCTGAGTTTCATATTCTGGGTCTGCAGCTCCGTCATTGAGTCTGAAGGTTTCCGTTGTCAACCAACAACTCCCTGGCCTCAATTTGGAATTATCTGAGAGCAGTCAGTGACAATGAGTTCCTGAACTTAAGGACCTGAGTTCTAAGTACAACGTTTTGTCATCCGAGTACTGTGTTTGCAATTCACTGGTTCTGAGTCTTATTATCAAAGAGTCTGCAGTTCCCTGGTCTTTTGTCCTAATATGCAAGTTCTGGCTGCGCACTGCTCTTGAACAGGGTCTTATTTTCATGTTCTGGCTCTGAAGGTCTATGGGCCTGAGTGCATTTATCGGGTATGGGTTTACTTCTGCTAATCCTGATTTTGATTATCTGAGATAACCAAAATTCTGAATCTCGATCCTAAACTCGAGAATTTGAGTTCTGGTTCCACGCTTCCATGGTCCTAAGCCGCGTTTTCGGGGTCTGTAGGTTCCATATCCCATTTCTCGAGCTCTGCGTCTAGGGCTCTCATGACAGCAGTATTCTTTTCTTAGTTCCCTGGTCTGGAATCTCATATTAAGTTCTGGGTTTGCCGTTCTCTGCTATTATTAGCCTCCTGTTTGCAGCAGTGTGTACGATCCTTTCTTAAAGCGATACAGCCAAATAAATATTACACTATTTCGACAAAAGAAAAATTAGGAGAAAACTCAGGAGATGTACAGTCACCACCCGTGATAAAGCGCACCCCCTCCTTGGCCTCTATCTTGCTGGAGATGTCTATCTTTATGTGCAAGTATGAAGGCGGTGACGAACTATGTCACTTGTCACTTGTCTCTGTGGTGTGATAACCCACGAGTGTCCCGGAGGGCTAGCGGTACAGTCACAGGCCCAGACTCTCACTGCAGCTGCCCCGTTCAGCGTCTCCTTGGATTCCACCTCTCCCTGGCTATATCTGGAACCCAGACAGCAAATTTCCTCTGCCTGTCACCTTTTCAATGATTTTGCGGATGATTCTGGGTGTCATTGGCTGTGCTTTCTCCTTTGTGATGAAGCGCCACCATTGTCTGCTAAGTAAGCCTTCAAGTACAGAGATCAGTGGCCTGAGTTTAACAGGCCTTGCCCTGCTCCCTGCCAAATCTAGCTATAAAAGATCTCTTGCACTCCTTTTGGCAGTGCCCCTTCTACTGGTGCTTGAAAATAACAATAAATGTGGTAGTTCAGTAGCACATAGTAAAGACATACTATAGCATGACGAGCCATTATAAGTACCAAAAGATTTATTTCCAAAATATTTTTTTTAAGAAAGCTAAGCCCTAAAAGCATATAAAAACAGAACCGGGATATAAAAGGACACCTAAAAAGAATAAAATGAGTATGCATTTTTAATATTCCTAGGTGAGGTGTCCACAACTTACTATAAAGTTCAAAAGCTTCTAACCATCCCTTGTTACCTCAAATTGTCCACACAGTTCTTGTTCAGTGTAAGCAGTAAAAGTATTCCTTATTCTATACTTTTAAGAAGTTAAAGTTATGGACAAGCCCTTAACATGGATCCTGGTCAACTGCTAGTTTTATCTGGGTAAGATAAGCTTAAACCAGAAGGAGGAAGTGGCAACCCAAAATGTATTTTCTATGATGGAATTGTTTTACAAAGACAGACAGGCAGCAAAAGAAACTCAACTACCTGTTTCTCCAACACTGAATCTTTGGAAGTTTCACATGCTTGATTATTCTCCATCTCCAGGCTCGGAAACATCAGTAGTCAATGTTAACACAGCAGTGAATGCATCCACTCAAATAACATTAAAACTGTCATAGACTATCCATAGTCTATCCAACTTGTCGTAGGACCTGAATACTAAACAATGAGGAGGAGAGACTCAGGGCTCCTAATCCCCAAAGAGTTTCCAACTGTCAGATTTTCTACCATAATTAAATTACAGGGAGAATTCACAGCTCTGGTCTTTCTTCTGCAAGCTGTTCTTTTTACTTCTATTTTTTTCTCCACTGTTAGATCTTTCACAGATTCATAAGCTTGAATCACCCCCATTGTCAAGCTCAGAGTTCCACGATAAACACAGAGAGCAGTGCAATTTCAACATAGATAGAAAAACTTCAAAATACTCACAGAATTAGCTTATTCACATGATTTTAGAAACATCCAGACTCCAACCTATCAGCATACAGCACCATCTTCTGCCTTCTCCCACAGGTCATTATGGTATGGATTTCTACCAAATGTCGTATCTGAAGGGAGTCTTCTAAACTCTGCTTTGTTAGTCACAGGTAAGTTGGTTACTTTTGCTTATTTCGTCATTTTGTGAGAGAATAGCCACATCTAAGACTTTCTTAACCTGCCAAGGCTTGATTATGGCAGAATCCTTTAATAATGGACTTTTTAGACTATGTGCATCTGTGGCAGGAAATGGCTTCACTCTGAAGCCTTTCACAGGGACTGTATCCTGGCCACAAGGCAAAGGACTGCAAAATATGTTGCACCTTTTCTTCAAAAACTCTTGAAGATCAACAGGGTAGATTGTTTATTATGGCTCTAATAATCGAAATCAAGAGAAACTCACACTTCTAATGAGGTATATGAGGGCACTTCAAATGCCTGAGGTATAGTGTAAAAATTATTTAGTTCACAATTTGTCAAAAACTGAGGTCACTCCTGAGGTAGTCATAGATATTGAAAATTTGTCTTCAAAAGCCAACAAGCTATATACTGAGGCACATTCACCAAAAAAGAGAATTAAGGAGGAAGCAGACTCATGACAACATTGCTGTTTTTGAAACTACATTTGGTGAAGACCATATTGTAGACAAAGAAGATTTCAGTCCATTCTTCAACAGTGAATGCAGCAAAACTTCGTAGATGACAACACTGATGACTAAGTGATTGTTAACTATATTGATTCTGGCCCCAACAATGGAAAGACCTTGCCCGACAAGACCTATGACTATGCCATGTCAAAGTTAACCAAGTCAATTCCGTCAACACCATTGACGACAATCACAACAACAACACTGTCAACAATGACACCGTTGACAAAACCAATCCACACAAAACACCAAAAGCATTGAGAATCACTTTGATATCAGAGAAGAGCATTCCAGTGCCACGTATGCCTGAGCTAACATAGCAAAGTATCACCATATCTGCCACGAAGACTCCTGGATACAGAGGAATCTGATGAGGATGATAGTCCTTTCAAACCTGCATATAGTCCATCTCAATTAAAAGTAAAGTTTCAAGACCCAGATGAGAATGAGTACAGTGAAAAGGAAGGGTTTTTTCTTCCTGGTCCTGATCAGATAGAAGACTACAATTCCAGAGGAGCCTATCAGCCCCTCGAAGAACATTGTGAAGATGTCAATGATGCTTGTCAGTATGCATACAATCTTTACGATAAGACTACCCAAGCAACCCAAGAGTCTACAATCTAGGCTTCTGTATCTCTAGTAAGAGGTCCATGTCTTATGCTCGCAGAGTATTATAAGCGCTTTCCTGATTCAGTGACATCGAAGCTGACAAAAGAACCTGCAGGATCTAGGGCTCTATTTCAATCAAAGTCTCATATAAGACAACCTCATACCCTTCTATGCAAGGTCCTTCGACCCCTATCCATCATCACTCTCCTTTGCAACTCACTCTATACCTCCAACAGGGGACGATGACCCTTCAATCAATCAATCAATCAAAAAATTTATAGAGCACGCTACTCACCCGTGAGGGTCTCAAGGCGCTGAAAGGGGGGGTATCTGGGGGGGGGGGCAGGGAGGGTCACTGTTTGAACAACCATGTCTTGAGGTTCTTTCTGAAGAGCAGGAGGTCTTTGGTTTTGCGAAGGTTGGTGGGGAGGGAGTTCCAGGTTTTGGGGGCGAGGTAGGAGAAGGACCTGCCTCCTGTGGTGGTGCGTTGGATGCGGGGGACTGTGGCTAGGGTGAGGTGGGCTGAACGGAGGTTGCGTGTGGGAGTGTGGAAGTTCACTCTTTCATTGAGGTAGGTTGGGCCGGTGTTGTGGAGGGATTTGTGTGCGTGGATGAGGATCTTGAATGTGATTCCCCTGTCTATGGGTAGCCAGTGAAGGGATTTGAGGTGTGGTGAGATTCGTTCGTGGCAGGGGAGGCCAAGGACGAGGCGTGCGGCTTTGTTCTGGATTCTCTGGAGTCTGCGTTTGAGTTTGAGTGTGGTGCCGGCGTACACGGCATTACCGTAGTCTAGTCTGCTGCTGATGAGTGCATGGGTGACTGTCTTCCTGGACTCTGGGGGAATCCATTTGAAGGATTTTTTTTAGAGTGTGGGGTGTGGAAGCAGGAGGAGGTTAGAGCATTGATTTGCTGTGTCATGGAGAGGGAGGGGTCCAGGATGAGGCCGAGGTTGCGTCCGTGGTTTGCGGGAGTGGGTGCGGGGCCTAGTGCAGTGGGCCACCAGGAGTCATCCCATGTGGTTTTGTTGGGGCCGAAGATGATGACCTCGGTTTTGTTGGAGTTGAGCTTGAGGTGGTTAGTGGTCATCCAGTTGGCGGTGTCGAGGAGAGCAGCGTGTAGGTTGGTTTTGGCAGTGGTGGAGTTGTGGGTGAGGGAGAAGATGAGTTGGGTGTCATCTGCGTAGGAGAGGATAGTGATTCCGTGTGCTCGGAGGATGTTGGCTAGGGGGATCATGTAGATGTTGAAGAGTGTGGGGCTGAGGGAGGACCCTTTGGGGACTCCGCAGATGATCTTGGTAGTGGTGGAGTGGAAGGGTGGAAGGCGGACTCTCTGGGTCCGGTCGGTGAGGAAGGAGGTAAGCCAGTCTAGGGCTTTGTGGCGAATTCCTAAATTGTGGAGGCGTGTGCGGAGTGTGTGGTGGCAGACGGTGTCAAAGGCTGCGGAGAGGTCTAGGAGAATGAGAGCGATGGTCTCACCTTTGTCGACTTTAGTCCTGATGTCCTCAGTGCATGCGATGAGGGCGGTTTTCGTGCTGTGGTTCTTGCGGAACCCGGATTGTGAGGGGTCAAGAGTGTTGTTTGCTTCGAGGAAGTGGGATAGGCGGGCGTTGACTAGTTTCTCGGCAACCTTGGCGGGGAAAGGAAGGAGGGAGATGGGGCGGTAGTTGGAGAGGCTCTCCGGGTCGGCTTGTTTTTTTTTTTAGACCCTTAGTCTAATGCTGATCAGAAAGAAGGTCACCTACTGGAAGCCACTCCACAGTCTACTGCTTTGGAATGGGATGATTCTGGAATACCCATTTCAAGGTATATCAACACTTCTGCTGCAGATTCTCCTTCAGGTGGCATGGGGCGCTTTCACAACCTTATCAACAGGACATTTAAGAGATTTGATCTGCCAGCACAAACAAAGGAAAATGACTGTTATCTTTATGATATTAAAGAACCAGCAACAGAAACGGCAGAGGACATATCAATAATCAATCATTTTTGGTTGGAAGGCCTAAAAGAGATGAAGACTGCAGCCACGGTGGCTGCGCTGATTTCCAGGCTTGACAAAAAGTATAAAGGGTGTGAATATACCCCAGACTGCTCTGTTGGTTCCCCTGGTGTAGATTAAGTGATAATACAGGCCAGTCACAAAGATCCAGACACCTGACATCTCAATGTGCAGTGCTACCATATTAAGAGGGTAGAAGACTAGACATCATTGGTGAAAGATTCTCTGAAAGAGTGTTAACGTCTATCAGGGCTGTAAACGCACAAGCTATTCTGTCTCGATATGACCATCAGATGTGGTAAGACATTTATCCATATCCTGACCATCTACTGAACTACAAGAATGCAGAGACAAAAGTAAATACTAAAAGAGGGAGAAAGGACATTGTCTGCATCCCTGACATGGCAATAAATATAGCAAGAACTGGATTTAGTCAGCTGGCAGGTGCGGCAGTATTGCACTGGCAGGGCTAATCCTTTCTACCTCATTTAGATTGCAGGTGCAAAGCAAGATCCTGGACATGTCTTATGATGGACAGTACTTATTTGATGGACACTTTAATGAAGCTGCCTAGTCTATCAAATCAAACATGGACACAGCAAAATCTTTAAGAATCCATCAACAACAGCGACCTCGGCCTTTTTGTGAAGCCTGTGAAATAGGTCAATAGTCTTGTAGAGAAGACTATTAACCATATAGGTATCAACCACACAGCTTTCTCAGCAGACATATGGCCATGGGTATCCACAACCATACAGGGTGCCACCAGCAGCATTCTATATCCAAAAGGCTCCTAGTAGAAAAGCTGGAAATCAGTCACTGGGTATGAGGACTCAAAATGACAGTGGCACTACAAAGGTGATGGTCACAAAGACTTCCATGTAGGAGGGAAAATCTTGTCTCATCACCAAGAATGGGCCTCTATATCAGCGGATTGCTGGGTATTGGATCTCATGTAGTATGGTCACACACTGGAGTTAGTCCAAAAACCAGCAGCTACACCACCACCCACCAAGTCCCATCAATATCTACATCTGTTACAAACCAACATTCTTACTATGTTCAAGAAAGGTGCGATAGAACAAGGGGAGTACATAACATCTCTGGATTTACATGTGCATATTTTTATGTACCAATCCATCCCAGTTAGTCAAAATATCTGAGATTCGAAGTGGCCAGTCACCACTATCAATTCAAAGTCCTCCTATTTGTCCTCAAATCATCAACAAGAATTTTCACAAAGTGCATGACTGTGGTAGCAGCAAATCTGAGAAAGCAAGGCCATCAAATATTCTCATATTTAGATGATTGGCTAGTCAAAGGAAATTCTCCTAAGGCTGCATCAGTATCTACCAGAGACTGTCCACAGCTCTTCAACAATTTGGGCCTCAATTTAAACAAGGAAAAATTGTCTCTAGTTCCTCGCAGAAAAGTCAAATTTCTGAGAGCTGTGCTAGACACAGATGTAAACAAGGCCTTTCCATGCAAGGCGTCCAACTGTGTTGAGAAAGAGCAACCACCTTCTAGCTCTTCAAGTCCTTTCCTAAAGATAATGTTGTCCTGTATCCTCTGATCCCACATTTCTGCCTTCACATGAGACATTTTCAGAAGGAGCTCGACAAACAGTGGTTACAAGCCAAAGTCTTACTCACTGACTGTATGAAGGTGACAAGCAAAATGAAATAAGCCTCACCTTGGTGGACTCAAAACAAAAATATTAACGTTTGTCCTTTTTCCAAAGAGCATCCACTTCATCATGACAACAGACACCTCTTTAGAAAACTGCAGTGCGCACTTGGAGGAAATAGCAATCAGTGGCAAGTAATCTCTAAGGAGTCACAATTTCATATCAATGTCTTAAAATTAAGAGCCATTTCACTGGCCTATGTTCCTTCCTTCCAAGTATAAACAAATCCACATTGTTTATGCTCACAGAAAACACAACTATTAGGCACCACGTCAACAAGAAGGGAGGAATGTATATTCCCACCAATTGTCAAAAGAGGTAGTACACAAATGGGTCTGGGCCATACAGAATCATATCCAAATAACAGTGGAGCATGTACCAGGCATAGCCAAACCATAAGCCGAAAATCTCAGAAGAACATGAATGGGCTGAACCAAACATAATTTAACTACATCTTTCACCGCTGGGGCAAACCAAATCTGCATTTGTTTGCAACCATTTGGAACCGTAAATGCCAATATTACACCAGCTGATATTCTCATCCTGAGTCGTGGGGACTGCGTTTTTAATTAGTTGGTCAGTAATTATACATATGCTCTTTCTCAGCTTTCCCTGATTCTGAGTCTTGACAAAGATGAGGACAGAGCTTTGTTGCTTTATTCTGATTAGGCTGTAGTTGCTCGGACAGTGCTGGTTCACAGACCTGCTTCATCTTCCAGAGCAGCCTCAAATAAAACCGAAATTATCTTTGGGTCTACCAACTCGCTGCAACGCTACACCCAAACCCGGGCTCTGTGAGCTTTCAGTCTTGGCTTCTGAATTCAGTGAATTTCACCTCCTAAACATTGCAAATTATTGCAGAGAGATACCAGCTAAAGCTAGAGCTGTGTCTACAAATAAGATTTATGGAGCAAAATGGAAGAGATTCGGTTCCCTGTGCCAAACATAGTTTGCACCCAATATCATCAGATCTGGTTTAAGTCATAGATCAGTCAAAGTCCATCTGAGTGCCATTTTACGTTTTAGAAGTTAACTGAACCAGCCTTCCCTTTGATCTTATAGACTTATGAAGGGACTTAAAGGTTCTTTCAGTCTTTCTTCCAATACGATCACCTCCTAATCCACGGCAATTTCACACGTTTCTCCCCAAATTGATCACAAGTCCCCTTGAACCTACCCACTAGTCACAACTGAAAATCCGGTCTTGGAAGATGGTGCTTTTATTAGCTCTAGCTCTGCTAGAAAGTTAACAGAATTCAAGCCCTTGCTTGCAATTAACAGCCCTTTCTGCAATTTAGAGATAACAGAGTGAACCAATAGTCTTAAAGACTTACTTTCATAATCCAAGTAATGAAGCAGAAAGACATTTCTAAAGACGCCTAAAGTTTTAAATTGACAAGTACAAATCTTTCTGAGGTACTAATCAGCTTTTAGTGGCTACGGAAAGGACAATCGCTTTCAAAGCAGAGTATAGCTCTCTAGGTGTCTGCAACTATAGTCATTTGTCATAATAAAGCAGGCCATCCTGTACAAGGAAATATGACTCAACATTCCACAAGAGGTGTGTCTACATACACAGCCTTGATTGCAGGAGTGTGGTTGATGGACCTTTGTAGGACAGCAGCCTGGAAGAACAGACACATCTTTACAAAGCACTACTGTCTAGATTTGACAGTACACAGAGATGTAGTTGTGGAGCAATCAGTTCTGTGGTATTTATCCCAATAAAGTGAGCTTGTTCTCTTTTCATGATACCCCCATACGATAATAATTGTATATTGGCAGTTTTCTGATTGCTACTCTGATTCAAGCATGAAAATCCATATAAGAGCCGAAACTGGAGAAAGATAAAGTTACTTACCTGTAATTCTTCAGTATTGGCATCTTTCATAAGTGCACATGCAAACTGCCCTCTTCCTCTTGGAGGAGGGATGGCCAACGAAAACTTGAGCCAGTCTCGAGTCTAAAGCATGGCTCTGGCTCAACCTGAGGATCTCTTGGAACCTCGAAACCATAACTAGCCAAGCTTTCATGTGGCCTCTGCCTGCCACCCTTTGCCGTAACTAGTATGTGGCATTAGGGCCAGAGTTGCCAACTTTGGAATTGGGCAACCAGATTCAAGTATTGGCATCTGCTCAATATGCTGTAATTCTGGACAAATCACTAAATCTCCCCATGCGTAAAAAAAGAATAATATGAAGTTATGTAGTGTAACTGGTGCTCTAGTAAAGTGCTTCTCTACGCCTGGGTCAAGTTTCCATTTGATAAAACTAAAGAAAAATCCACAAAGAGGTAAAATAAAGCATTAACAGAAAAAAGAGATGTATAGATACCTATTTAGTTGCTGATGTTTACAAAGTGAAACAAGAAAACCTAGATGAATCACAGCTTTCCTGCTTACATTTTGTGATCTTAGGCACATATTTTATTCCACCAAAACTTCTTTCTCTTCATAATCTCAAATGAAAGCACTTTCAAACAAAATTGCATTCGTAAGATGGGCAGTCAGGCACTGGGTGCTGGAAGGCCCCCTGTTGGCCACGGGCGTAGCTTGGTCACTAAGATTGAAGGGTGTGAGCTTCAGATTTTCCAACAATCACACTGGCATATAAGGCTAAAATACATTTCACAACAAGCCTGTCTCATGACAGGGACTTAAGGGGCAGTAGAATGGGAAAAGAATGCAGATTGTTAGACTATAGGTTTGCGAAAACACAATATTGATAAAATAACCAAGAGTTTTGAAGACTTTCAAAACAGAGAGAGAGAGAGTCTTTGTGTGCTTGTCTGTGTGTGTGTAACAATTCCTGGTGCAATCCAATAAACACCTCATCATACCTGACTGAAAACACTTGTGCCTGACCAATTATCAGAAAATATATTTATTTGGTGGGTGTAACCCCAAACACCGCCCTTATATTTATTTGGTGGGTTTAACCCCAAACACCCCCAAACCGCCCGCCCACATGCTACGCCCCTGTCATTGGACCGTTCTTTGGGGGCAGTGTGGTGGAGTCAGTCTCTGTCCTTTTGGCCACATCTGGGGCCTGATCAGTCTCACCGGACCTCCTGCAAACCCTTTTTTCGGACCATCCTTTGAGAAGTTACAGCATAATATATCGCTAACGTTTAAAAGGTCCATAAAAGTGGAAACTGCAGTAGCCGTCTAGGCGTATTTAAATCTATTTTTTAACCAGCTTAGCCACTGTTTGCAGTGTTCAGGCACATGATGGTAAGTGAGGAAGAGAGTATTTTCCTGAAGCATAAATTTGAGTAGACTGCTCTTTCATTCCTTGCACACTCTTTGTGCAGGCTCTTTTCTCACACCTAAGCGCATCCCCCAAACACAAAGATCACAAGAGAGGTCGATGTGAACTGCAATAGCACACTGCAATACAGGTGTTTTTTCCTAACAGCGCTACATGGACCTTTTCATGGATATACTGCTACTCCATTGTGACCAGGAGGATGGCAGGGATGGCCTGGCTGCGCACTGCTGGTTTAGACACTATGGGCCTGATTAAAGAAAAGTTAGTGCCGCCTTTACGTCATTTTTTGGAACAAAAACCGTCGCAAACTTGCAAATGATAATTATGGGCCAGATTTATACTTTTTGCCGCAAAACTGCGCAAACGTAGTTTTGCATCTAAAAGCTTAGCGCTGGCTAGCGCCATCTTTTAGCACCCTCTGGCCGTCATATTTTTACCATGATGCAAGAGGGCGCTAAAAAATGGTTAGTTAATTTTTTTTTACGTTAACCATTGCGCCTTGTTGTAAGGCAAAATGATGTTAAGGCTGCAAAAATGACTCTAACCTGTTTTACGGCACGTAAATTTGTTGCAAAACGGATATGCACCATTTTAACCGCATTACCATCAACTTCAGACGCTAATGCAGAAAACAGTGCAAAAGAAAGGCGAAATGGCCCCAGAAAGCCAGGAGAGAACCCAGGGTGACCCCAATCAACCAGGAACCAGCCAGGAGGACACACACAAGACCCAGGGGAGGAAGAAGAAAAAGAGAAAGTGTTGTTTCAGTGCGGAGGAGCATGAAGTACTGGTGAGAGAGGTGACAGAGCATCAACATCAACTCTTCATCACCTCAAAATTGCCAATTGGCAGAAGAGAGGCAATCTGGCAGCAGATAGTTGACAAGATTAACAGTGTGGCAGAGGTGAGGAGAACCGTAACTGAGTGCAAGAGACACTGGCATAATTGCAATCGAAGGACAAAGGAAAAAATGGCAAGGAACAGGAAGGCAGCACTGCAAACTGGAGGTGGTTGTCCAGCACCACAAGAGGACCTGAACGGGATGGAGGACATGGTTGCAGTAGTCATCTCGGAGCAACTGGTCACTGGAATCACAGAACAGGACAGCACAGACTACCAGGAAACACCACAAATGCAGGGTAAGTTGCATAGGGGAAATTAATGCTAAATTATCAAGTGCTAGAAGGGGGAGGCACATAGGACACACACAATGCAGGTCAAAGGTGCACAGAAGGACACATTGCACATGAAGCAAGTTGCACCATGCAGACGTAAGCTACACATGCACTGACACCTTGGTAGTGCCGTGCACCACAACACATACACAACCTGTACATATGTTAATCACCAGGACTAAATACCTACATGTACATATGCAGCACATGGGATGGATGGCAAGTCTAATGACTGTGCCTCTGGTTGTGTCATCACAACATCCCTTGCATATAATCAAATTAACCCTACCAAAACGACCAAGACATCAGAGACTAGGAAGTCAGCCAATACCATTCCTGGGGTTAAGTCATGGTGGTGTCCCTTGCAGTAACACCTTGCCAATGGCTTGCCTCATTGCCCAAACAGATGTGTGCTGCATCTTACAGCACACAATTCATTGCAACTGTTCCCAGCAGTACCCAGACATGTGCTGGTAGCACCACCACCCCGCACATTAACAACACATCCACATAAGTCAGCCACCACTCCACCATGCAGTAAGGATGCCCCCTGGGTGCAGGGAAAAATAATCTGAGCAGGTGCTGGGGGAATAGCAGGGTGGTCCTGTATCACTGGAAACATACCACTACCCAGAGCAATTAAACTGATGTAGTGTGGAACCTCACATCTTGATGCTGATCAGAACTGTGCCACTACAGAAAATATGTACCACAGATAGCAAACTGGAGGCCACAATAGATAGAGGCTGAGCCCACAACTACTCTGACACAGCCATGTGAGACACATAGGAATGGGGAAATAACCACACACATACAACACATGGTGTATGACTGTGAACATAATGGTGTACAATTTCACATTGACAGGCAGGGGATGGTGCATGGGCAAGTCTGGTGTTGGTGAGACTGCAGGTGCATTTTACCCTTGGCGGTTGGCAGTACGAGTCACATGTTGGGATGGCGGGTGGAAATCTGTCTGTTCATGGTAGCTCTGTGGGGCACTTAGCACAACATTGTTGATGGATCAAATTGAATCAGTGCCAGTCTTGGGGTGCATTGGGTGTGACAGGACACGCTGCTCTTAGCCCTGCAAATCAGGCAGTGGAAAGGGCAAAGGGGCAGGGCATGGGACTCCCTGCACTGCCCATGCCAGGTGCATGGGCTGTGCAGGGGCACCCAGGGGCACACCACACCACATCACCACCAACCTTTGCATGGGGGTTTCACCGCCATGCAAAGGCTGGTGGAAAGGTGGGAACATACCTGGAGGGTAGCACTGATCGTAATACTGGTCTGGTGTCACAAGACAGGTGGCATTGCAAGTCTGTAAGCTGTCGGAAACCTGCCAGTGGCAGGCCATTGGCCCATGGGGTATTCCCGATTGATAACATGTGCCACTGCCACCTGCTCTGTTGGGGCTGGTATAGACAATGGCAGTCAGGTGGTCATAGGACTACCGGACATGCAATGAGGGTCTATGTATGCACCAGTATGACTACCTGCAAAATCACCATCAATCTAGATCGAGGCCCTGACCTAAGTTCAACTCCAGTTAACTGGCTATGATGACAAACTAATTTACCACCAGGCACTGTCATATACAAAATCATGTACACAGCAACAAATGATACCCATGCTGCCCATCCCTGGGTCCACCCCTGTGCCTGTGTCAATTTAGCTGCACTGCCACTATGCTGCATCTCTTGCATCATAGTGAAAGGATGGCTGCATTGAGGGGGAGATCACAGTTTGGTAGGAAGGCGCACCTACCAGCACAGACAGAAGATGACATGGAAATCTGCTAGGTCTAGGTGTGCTGTGCAATGTAGCATACATACACATACATCAACACGAGGAGCTATCAAAGGAAACAACAGCATAGTGTCTTGGTAATGCCGTCTCTGGGGTGGTGCAAGGTTTCAGCACCGCTGGGTGTATGTGCAACATGTAAGACTTGGACAGGGGCATATTGTCATGTGTGTTGCTGTGGCTTGACCATTGCAACAGCCATTGCAAGGACCTACCATGCCAATGGATGCATAGGGAGGGTTGACAAAAGAAAGATGGTGTCAAGTCACAAAAAGGATATACATCACACCTAGTAGAAATGACACAGCCAATTGCGCCACCTGAGCTTCTCCTCATGTGACACTCAGGTGGGGAAAGGGCTGATAGACTGCAACCATGATGTACAGGAACAATATTTGGGAAGTAAGATGACAATGAGCCTCCAATATTAAGTCAGTGACATGACATGTCAACTGCCACAACACAGAAAGATTGATTTTACACACTCTCATTGCAGAGGATGAGGGCTGTCCTGCTGATCTGCCTGTCCTGGAGTACCCCAATGACCAGGATGACAAGCTGACAACCATCAGCCAAGAGACCCTCCAAGAAGTCCTGGGATCCCTCCAGACACCACCTCCAGTCGCAAGGAGGACAAATAATGTAGCAGCCATCCCAGATGTCCCATCCAACATCCCAATTGTAAGACCTGCCAGCACAACTGAGGACTCCAAGGACCCAGGGACCAGCTTTGAGAGGACAGTGGTAGGAGTCCAGCAGGAGCTGGCAAAGGATGTGCAGGTGGGGATGGAGACTGTGGCAGTCAGCCTAGAGTGTATGCGCACGAGCCTAATTACGGCCAATGAACATACTGCAGCCGAATGAGGCACATACTCCCCACTGCATGGAGTCCAGCAGTGTCTGAGGGACATAGCTGCTGCCATGAAGGAGAGGCCACAACACTCCCAAACTGGCAGCAGCGTGATTGTGAACAAGCTGGACTCCATGCACCAGGAAGAGGCCTCCCTCAGGGCATACATGGCTGCCTACCACCGGGATGTTGCTGCTATCCTCAAAAATCAGCAGCTCCTCCTTGCTGCAGTGATGCCATATGTTGTTCCACAGATGGCACCTGCCTGGAATTGGGATTTCACATCTCCAACCACTGAAGTGTCTGTGGCCCCCTCTACCTCCCCACCACCACCATCAAAAGCAGAAGAGACACCACACACATCAGAGGATGTAGATGTGGAACAGATCATCTTCACTCGTAAGAGTTCCCAGTAGCACCAGCCCATGCCACATGGGCAGTGTTTTCCTTAGTCCTTTGCTTGAGATCATGCCAGTGTTAGCACAGTTGGATATGTGCACTCTTCATCAACACACTGTTGACCTGTCTGCTATGGACTGTCATTGTCTCTCACTTACTAATTGGCAATTATTGTTCCTCCGCACTTAACGACACTTCACCCAATGACATGTCCCTCAACCCTGGACTTGTGTTGTGTCACAATTGTATGGATTTCACAAATGGGGTCACTGACCTGGACATTGTAAATATCACACTACAACACTTGTAAATACACACCTCCTACGCAAACAGCATGCCTTTGTGCATTGTGATACATCTATTATGCTTAGGAATTTGGATGTGTGTAACCATGTCATTAGTCACAGAGTGTAAGTACAAGAGTGCAGGACTATGGGGGCACATACCTAAACAGAATGTCCCAACATGACAAATGTCAATGCTGGCCTTATCCCCACAAGCAATTCAATGAGTATGTAAAAAATGAAGAACACATGTATGCTTCACTTACCACACACAGCAGCAATGGCTGTATAACAGTTCTTGGACAATATTGTCAGCTGGGAGTACCAGTAGAACACATTGGTATGATACAGAGGTACCTAACCTCATTAGTGATTGCCACAGGTCACTTTTTCAGGATAGAGTTCAAATGTAGGCTGTTCTCAGACGTGTCACAGTTCCTAACATTCCTACACAGGGCCCCAGCACTGACAGCTGAATTACCACACCTACCTGTCCAATACAAACTAAACATAGTCACCTTGAGTGGTGGGTACACTGAATGGCAGATGCATGGACAAGTAGATGTATTGTTGCTGCCAATGTGACAGCTCAGTTGTCAATAGGTGATGCACATGTCAAAAGAGGGAATTCGAAGGCAGGACGGAATCCTTAGGCCAACACACAATTTGCACTGTGCACTCATGGGAAGACCCTGAGACACAAGCATATAACACAAAATGTATAGGAGTATGCAAAAATGTTTATAAAGTATTAAACTAAACTGAAAACAACGATAAAACCTACCCTACCTAAACTAACCTATTCTAACTATACTTAACCAACAACTAAAGCTAACTACCTTATGCTAAACTTAACTAACACATTTAACACCACACTATAAACATTGGTCCCCCCACCCACCTTAAGTTACAAGACACATGCAGGACAACATATACTAATACTACACATATACTAACTAAATCTAAACAAATATATACATATATACATATATGTATATGTTTTTTTTATAGAAAACACATAGGTTTCCCAACATGACACAGCAATTAACACGCAATAAGTAAATGACCCACCCCCCAAATCCACTTATCCTATCTAAACTACATACCTACACTAACCTGACACTAACCCCCTAAAACTCACAATAAAATTAAAATCAGAAGGGAGGGGATAGAACTTGGAGGTGGCAGTTCAGATGTGACTCAAAGTTTGGCCTCCTTCAAATTTTTTCTTGATGAATTTTACCCTCTTGGTGTTAGCAGCTACCTCCTTCTCCAAACGTCCCTCTGCAGATCCTGCAGCAATTGCATGTCCATGGCAGCAGGTGGTGTAGGATGTTGCACTGTTGTTGTTGCAGTTGCAGCCAATGTTGTGGGTGCGGTGCCATCTGTGCCACCAGCAGTGGTGAGGAGCTAGGTGTTTGCTGTGCCTTCTTAGCCACTGTGGGAACTCCTCCTGGGAATTCCCCTGTTGCCCTCTATGCACGGTAGCGGCAAGACATTTTTCAGAACTCAGACTCCACTGCCAGGATATGGCGATACCTCACTGCCCTCTTTTGAAATGCACGCAGCTCATTATTGGTCATGTTGGCAGCTGTTAAATGGAGACAGGCAACCATCAGTGTCAGCACTGTGTGGAGTCTGTACTGTCAAATGCACATATTTGCAGATACTTACAAATGCATTTACAAAGGAGTTTTTGACACGGAGAGCCGGAGTGAAAAATCAATGACCAAAGGTCTGTTTATTTTTGCTGCAGCAAAGAGGACAGGTTTACCACTGGCATCCCAGGCCCGAAGTAAAGTGTGCTAGCATAAAGCGTTTAACAGTGATATTTATACTCATACATCAAAGGATACATAAAATGTGTAAATAATGATATACGTCATACAGATATTTTAAGGAGTTAATCAGTTTCCACACACTGGTTCCATTCCCAGCTTTGTCCTTGCCTCCCTTCTGCAGCTGCCTGACTCCCCACATTCTTGAGACCCTTCAAAGGATTACGTGGTTCAAAGGTATAGATATCAGCCTTTCCCTCCCCAAAATACCACAGCCGAGGTCAGTTAGTTATTTGAACACACAATTATAATGAGTACAGTGCCCCAGTTAGGGAAAGAAACCAGCTGCAAGCCTATGGCGTGGAATCAGGCTTATTTTACCTAAACAAATATACATAAGATAGCATATGTGATAGACAGTGCGTTCAGAGACAACAAAAGCTCAAACTTACACGTGTAAAAGAAACGAAGCAATTCAAAATGGATTCTAACAATCGACCCTTTTTGAGTTTTTTTTCTTCTGAACATAATCAACGTTTGAATAGTTCTAAATTTCCTCATATATGTTGAATTTTACTCCTACTTCATTGAAATTTGCATTCATGGGGACATAAACAACCGATGGGTATGAGCAACCAGTATCTGTAGTGAGGACAGTGGGGTCAATAGCCATTAGGGAATTTATCTCTTCTCTCTGCATCATAGCTCGATTGGTTTCTAGTATTTTCACTGGCGGAAGTTTACACAATTTTAAACAGGAACAGAGAGCAGGTAAGCACTGTACTAATAAACAACTTAATACAATAGCTATTATTATAAAAAGTATGTCTTTAAACAACCAGCCCCACCCCCCAAACCAAGACCATAACCCTGATAAACTCCAATCGCCTCCTTCATATTGGCCCCCCTTTTCAAATACCTGTACTGCTTCTTTTATTTTCCCAATATCCAATTCTATCTCTGATGACTTGTTGACAAAATAACAGCACTTTTGCTGGTACTGATGTTGGATTAAAACACATACTCCTCCTTGTTGTACTGTAATCAAGTCTAGGGCAAGCCGATTTTGTATCGCCAATTGGGCTGCAGAGTTTATCTCTATCTGTATACTTCCTATGGCCTCCCTGGTGGCATTAAATGCAATGGCTAATTCAGCTGACATATTCATCATTGCCAGTTGTAAATCGAAAATTCCAAATCCGGGAATAAGAACATGTAATACTTGAAATACCCAGTTCTTTCGCTCCTCCAGTATGGGTGTCCCTCGTTTGTACCTATGTGCAAAACTCCCCATGTTAAGGGGCTGGGAAGATGATATATTTGATATCACAGTAATGTTGGGTGCCAAATATGCCAATGAACATATCCCTTCCCAGTTTAGAGGTAGTACTTTATATGCAGTTCTTCCACATACGAAGTACATGCCTCCCTGGATTTGTGAATTTATAATGCTGTATTTTATTCGGGGCAATCCTACACCCTCTGTGGTGTCATGCTCAGAATTATTGCAATATTTGTAATCTTCCCAGATTGTATTTAGCAATGATACATTTGCCCAGGGTGCAACATATGAACATCTAGCCGTCCAGAGGGGGCCAAGGAAAACCCGGGACAATATTACAGGTGAATTTTTCCCATTTCTATCTTGTTCTCTGGAGGGATCATATAACAATCCTTCTGGATCTACTAGAATCTCATTTTCTCCCACAGTCAGGTTCCAATAATTTACAGTGTAATTTTGATGAGTCCCATTAATTAACGCTGTCCAATTTCTGTCTATTTTCTCCTTTCCTTCAAGATCCCAATTCCCTGTTTTTATATCAAATAACAAAGTGTAAACACACTGTTCAGGAGGGATCTTTCCCATGTATTTTGCCTCTGGGTTTTGCCCATAAAAATAGGTACCAAAACATATGGGAAACATTTTAAGTGTGGCATTCTCTCCAGGCATCGGGGAGAGCTTGTATTCTGCCTGGGTATTAGGGAGCACCGCACACCTAGGGTACCATTGATATTCTTGTTGGTCACATCTCCAAGTGGTATTTGGTACAAGACACACTTCCCCTCTTTCATATTCGCTTGGTGATACTGGTACTTCATAAAGGCCTATAGGATCCTCGGGGTGTCTAGACAAGTGCCGGCAAATCCAGCAGTCAGTGAGACTTAATGTCTCCGCTAATTTTCCATGAACCTTTATCAATGGATGTAAGGTAGGATTTTGCAACAATGATGCAACACCACTGGACATTATACATATTAACATAAGGGTCACTAGGTACTTCATTATTGTTTTGTAGAAATAGTTATAAGGCCACTCTTCCCTATTCTCTAGAGGGATATTTGTCCTGCCAAATGGATATATTTTCATAATTTTATTGTGCTCTCCTCCTTGGTCCTACAACCTTTCTATGATACCGTTTTACTCGTCTCAACCGCCTACGCGTCTTCAAAAATATACCCACACAATTACCAAATATGTAAATGCAAAATATTGATATCACTATACTAATAATCATATACGTATAGATACAGATAAGTGAATTTTCCTTCAATGTTCACACCCACTAGGGTTCAGCACCGCCGTGCTTTCCACTCTAGCAGTTAGGCTGCACTGGTTGGTCCATGAACAAGTTTTTTTTTTTTTTTCAAATACAGGACAATAGATGTTGGCTTGATCCTAGGTCCCTTATCTTCTCCTTTTCAAGTTTTAACTCCTGGTGAGTCTCAACTCCCAGTGAGTAAGTCGCGATACTTCAAAGTTCGTCTTCAGTATAGTTTGTCAGTTTCGTTCAGTGTCTCAGCAAAAATGAGGGCGGAGGCCAGCAATTTTCAACCAGATCAGTGATGTGCTTGGGTATTAAACAGAAAAAGGGCACCTTTTTTTTTACCGCTGGGACTACAAACCGCACCAACCCTAATGGCTGGCCGCTTCCGTAGAACTGGTACTTGGTTTTTTCCTTTCTCGCCAGTCACAGAACTGTTAACTCCATTTACCCACTGCTTGAATAGCGTTGCACAAGCTGCATCCCACTATACTTGTGTTCCCGTTGAGACAATTGTTCTGACCAATGTTCTGGTGTCGTTGCACAGGCTAGTCACCCGTGTTCATGCTGGAAATTTAGTCATCACAGTCATTTACAACCTCGTCGCCCAAGGTGTGCGTAACAACAGTGAGGATAGCTCGTTTTAATGCTGGTACATCAATGGCATCGGAAATGCCGGTGGCGGTGAAAGCGGGGAACTGTATTTCACGAAGGCAGGCGTGCCGTATTCTGCTGAGCAGAGGATTCCTTGGCCATTCAGAAGAGACCTCAGTTTGCAGTTCCAAGCTAGGAGCTATCAGGGTGATGTAAATGTAGCTTTTCGTAGAGGTCACCACCTTACGCACCTTCAAAATTCTGTTAATTTGGATGGGCGAGGACGCAGGTTGTATCGATGAGTTTGTTGATCTTCAAACAGCAACTCTTCGTCACTGGGCTGCTGTGTCACCTCAGGAGCAGAAGTAGCACTTGAAACCTGTGGAGGTGTTTCCTGTCTCCCTACTTCGCTGTAATCAGGAGACAATGGTAATTCTGCTGTTAGAGTACTTTGTAGTGGAATTGGTGCACGCTTACAGTGGCTAGCATGTATCCAGTTTTTCCTTCCTTCCACTTTCACCGCTGTCTGTGTTGCAAGCAGTACCTGGGCTGGCCCCCGCCACCTGGGCTGAAGACTGTTGGTTCTTTGAAAATTCTTTGTCATAAGCCAATCCCCTGGCTTAAAAGGGTGACCAGGGCCTTCAAGAGGAGTCGGTAGGCTGGCCTTGACCTGTTGGTGGATCAAACGCAAATCTTTAGTCAATTGTTTACAGTAATCTACAAACAAAGGATATTGCACTTCAGAAAGCTTCTTTGGTCGTGGTACCCCCCAGATATTGGCTGGCCTTCCCATGACAACTTCATAGGGGGATAATCGTGACTTGCTACTGGCAGTCA